>NC_071390.1:148989523-150304994 GCF_022682495.2 Desmodus rotundus | reverse complement strand
TTGCTGCCCACTCCCTCCCCACAACACCATTCTTGCTTACTCTGACCTACTTTTTCTTTTTCCTTATCACACTTACAACCTTCTAACATACTATGCAGTTTACTTATTTATTAAGTCTTTTAAGTCTTTTAGTTTATTTCCTATCTCATCCTGCGGGACTGCAAACTTTAAAAGTAGAGGACTTTTTATCTGTTTGTTTTCTGATACACCCTACGCGCCAGGAACCACACCCGGCACGCGTTGCCGTAGTGCTCACATAGATACTGGTGGAGTAAATGAATTCGTGTTAGCATTCTTGGGGGGCTGGGTTGCTGAAGGTGACCGGCAGATCCATCACGGGGGCAGTGGGCAAATAAATGCTGAGACTACATAGCATATGTTCTTTAACACAATCCAATATGCAAAAATTAAAATGCATATGCACCTGAGCACACATTCATTTTGCAAGCACACATACACACAAGAACACATATTGAACACATTAGAACAGATGGGAGATAAAAGGAAAGAAGTAAGGAAGAAAGAAAAATGGGAAGGCAGGAAAAGAATTCAGGGGACTTCCCAAGGACAAGTTATAATGATGTATTATGAAATGAGGAACATGAATTAATTCAACTCTAGGCATGTGAGGCTAAAAAAAAATGCATCTCAGAACTTTTACTAATTCAAATTGCTCTTCCCCTTCATGAATCAGAACAGAGGAGGTTCAATGTGATTTCACTCCTCAGGCAGGGAACCTGCAATTCAGGTTGTGCAAATACAAGAGTTAAGTCTGAGAAGACTTAAGACCGTGGGGGTCCATACCTCTTTAGTGGTATGATGTCCCTTGTCTCTGACACAGTGTAGTGACACAGCTGTGTCAGCCAGCTCTGCAATTTATGTCTTCAAGTTCATTCTTCAAGGCAGATAACTCTTCTGCCCCTTGCATGAACTGTTTCTCTCCCTCTTATATCTTCTACCAATAAACTGTTTTCAATCCAAGGACAAAACTCTCACTTCACATTCTTTTTGATGCTTATGAACAATGATGGGCTTTTTGAGAGTTTATGAAGCTACCTACCTACATAAAACAATGACTAACTGAATAAAACATAACCCAAAGTAAAGAGGCTCTGAACGGATGGGGCTCAGTCCCAGGTGGTTTATGTATTCTGGAGCTCCCTGGAACGGAGCTTCACATTTGTCTGAACAGGCGGCATAGAAGAATTTATTACGAAACTGCTGTATGCTAAGCAGCATGGGACAAACATTTTGTTTCTAGTAACACTGAGCAAATTCTTACCTTGTCCAACTTTTTGGGTATTGGTGTTGGACCTTATTTTTTTCATCTCCCCAAACTCTAAAAGAAATCATCCACCAGCTTCCATGAAGCGACTCACCTGGGAGAAGTGGTTAGTGAAGCGAGGCAAATCTCGGCTGCTTAGGAAATGCCAGTGAGGCTGGGGCTGGGGCTGGGCCTGGGGCTGTAAAACCTGCATGTGAGCTTCATTCAAGGCACCTGTGAGGGGTGGGAGATGGGTCTGCACCCTGAAAAAGAAACAGCCCCAAAGGTCTTTGCGAGTGGAGTGATGCTGGCGAAAGGAAATGCAACTTAATTAAAGAGATTGGGTTGAAAGTTCTCCAGCATTTCTCTCCCTCCTCTGCTGCTTACAAAGCAAGTCTTTCCCAGGTTTGCAGGATAAATGGGCCCGGCACATATGGATTATATTTTCCCAGAAGCTCAGATGTTTCTTCACAGAGGTAACTGCTCTGAAAATACACACCAGAGGTTACCCTGTTCCCTCAAACCTTCCAATATTTTGAGCTATTTTGCTGATATTAAACACTAAGTCAACTTATTTACATGAATAGGTTCTTAGCTCTAAAAATAAAAAAAAATAATAATAAATGGTAGGTTTAATCCTCCTAAGCGAATTTTCCTGGACTTAGCAGGGCTGGCCAAGGCCGGGCACCTGCAGCCCAGGGAGAATTTCTAGGAACTGCAGGCTATTATTGACAGCTGTTCTTTCCACTGTCATGACCCCTCCCCTCCCTAGTTCTCCAGTAACTGCATCACATGTGCAGCTGATGACAGAAGAGAATTCCTAAAGAGAGAGGAGGTGAGAGGTCATTCATTCATTCAAACAGTTTGTTCACGCATTCAGCTATTCATCTGACAAATATGTGCCAGGCACTGTTCTAAGTGCTGGTCATTTCACCCTCTGTGTGATGTGGACAGTATCAGTTTGCCAGGGCTGCTGTAACAAAGTACCACAGGCACGGGGCTTAAACAAGAGCAGGGTATTGTCTCAGCTCCGGAGGCTGGAAGTCCGGGGTCTAGGCGCAGCAGGGCTGGCCCCTCCCGAGCGCTGTGAGACAGAGCCTGTTCCAGGCCTCTCACCCAGTTTCTGATGGTTTTCCGGTGACTTTGGGTGTTCCTTGGCTTGTGAACATTACCCTGATCTCTGCCCTCACCTGCACATGACGTTTCCCCTCGTTGTAAGATCACCAGTTGTGTGGGATGGCCTCGTTTTAACTTGATAATCTCTGTGAAGACCGGATGTCCAGCGAAGGACATGTTCTGAGGTACCGGCGGGTAGGACACAATTCAGCCCGAAACACGGATGAAACAGCAGCAGACTAGCTGCTTGTATTCCTGTTATCGATCCCTCTTTGCTACAGAGCTCCTTGAACAACCCTGCTCACCCACGCCTGGGATCCAAGAGTCCCTCGTAATTCTCCAGGAAGCAGAAAATCTATCTAGGAGGCACATTGGACCTAGAGATCCTGTTAGTAGTTTCCTGGAAAAAACAAACCAACCATGATAAAGCACATACATCCCAATTCGATTCAGAAAACATGGAGCCTCTTTGTCCCTGCAAGACCAGAGAAAGAAGCGCACAGCCGGTGGCAGCCCTGCCTCAATGCCCCAGGCTGGCATCTTTGGTTTGTTTTTTTTGCATTAAGTAAAATATGATTTGAATATAATTCTCTTTTTCTCTAATCAAAAAAATCATTGTAATTTTCTCTGGGAGAAAAAAAGGTAAGTTAACAATATATATTATGTGACCTAATAAAAACTGCCCTAAAATATTATTTTCAGATTTCTTCAGCCAGTGTTAAGCATCTGTATTATACTCATAGATTCAGGGAATTTGAGAGCTGAAAATGTCTTCAGAAATCAACTCATTGAACCTTTGTATTTAACTAAGGAACCTGTTCACTTACCTAAAGAGAGAAGGTTTATTTGAGGTAACAGCCAAGCCAGTGCTCGACATGCACCCGGCACAGGCTAAGCACTGTCCCTAGGTTATCTGGGTCTTTGTGTGACCGTCACGTGGTGAAGCTGAGGCGAGGATGCCGGCACTGTGATCCCAGAGCCTGACTCTTAACCACTCGGCAGTAGTTAATGAGTGGCAGAAGGTTTGTTGCCAGGCCTCCTTGTCCCAGTCCAGCATTTTTCTACCACCCTTCCTGCTTCCTATTCTTGCCTCCCTCCATCCACACTATGCAAACTAATTGCTAGAACCATCTCTGAAAAGTACAACCCAATCATAACACTTTTTGCTCTCACAGACCTGCAGTCTCTTCTCTACCAACAGGCAGTAGAAACCCATGATATATTTTAGGCCCATGACAAAAATGTTCAGCCCTGTCTGAAGAGTTCCCTTAGAGTTCCACTAGTAAACTCTTCAGCCGAACTTGGCTACCAGCTCTTCTCTAAAAAAGGCCCATCTCTTCTGCCCTTGCCCAGACCATTTCCCATAACTAGAATGCTCCCCTTCCCTTCACAATAGCCCACGTTGTTCTTTTATGAACTTTTTCTCGTTCTTCTAACAGATGTGATTTTCTCTGCCAGAGGCTGCTGTTGCCTATCAGTATCCATTCTTCCTTTGTCCTTTTAAAAATAGAATCTCCGAGTTTTAGCTGGGTACTTCGCTCCCTGGAAGAAGACATCCCAGCTTCCCTCATGACTTGGTGTGGCCATGGGATTAGTTCTGGTCAAGGGTCTCTGAGCAGAAGCAATGTGTGCCGTGACCGGTCACCCCTTGGAGGACCCAGGGACTCCCTTCTCCTTCTCTGTCTTCCTGCTGCATGAAACGCAGACCCGGTGGACACGGTGGGAGTGATATGATGTGCAACCACGAGATAAGGCAACACCGCAGCGGGTGGCAGAGCAGAGCTGAGGTTAGAAGGAACCTGGTCCCCACACAGTGGAGCTGTCACATTGGTCCAGGGCTGCCTATACTCAGACCGTTGCATGAGAGAAAAGTGTTCTCATCCAGTTTAAACCACTGCGGGCTTTGGTGACTCTTGTTATCTCTGTTCCAGCGGCCCACCTGCATTCTTAGGAGAGTGTTCTGACATCTCTGAGCACCCGCAGCCCTTTGTGTTTTTCCTAAGGCATTTCTTCAATTTATCACATAGCAGAGAAAACACGGGGTCTTAAGTTAGAGAGCCCTGGTTTTGGATTCCAGCCTCATCACTTATCAGCTGTGTGACTCTTGGTTACTTACTTAGCCTCTCTGGGCTTTGGTTTCCTTACCCATAAACACAAGAGACAATGATACACAGAGTAATTTTCCACTATTCTGAGCTGCCTCTCTAGGGTGATTTTCATCAGGCTATGGAGACCCAGTGAGTCACTCTTCTCCACTATAGGAAAATACCAACCACAGTAACCAAAGCGTTCACATCTGCTCCTCAGGCAGCCCCTCCCATGAAGTACTTTGGAAATGCTGACACATTCTCCAGCTCTCCCTTTGCTACAGTCTGGGCAGACCATTGCCCCTCTGTTTGTAGATGCAAGGCTATGATTCACCCTTCCTCTAGCCAACTCCTTGCATGAAGAAATTATTATAATTCTAAGTTCACAGCTCATTCTTCATGCACCCGTGAATGCTTAGAGTTACAAAACTCTCGAAGGTCACGTGGCCCAATCTTCTCTGTCAGATCCGTGGGGCCCTCCACACTCCCCCACAGCCGGCCTCGCCCACGGCTACCCTGCCTCTGCTGAATGGTCTCCACCTTGTCCCATGGCAGCCTGTTCGTTCAACAGCACAATCATGATAAAGTTCTTTTTTATATTTTTATTCTGTCCCATTCCTGGAAGGCTGATCACTTAGGGATTTTAATTCCCAACACAGGATGGAATAATACAGGAGCCGTGTCCTGCTGAAAGCTAATCTAATTCCTTATATACATCCTCCACAGTGTCAGTTTGGGGTGAGGGGTTTACTACAATCCCTCTTTCTCTACTGTCTCGCATGCGGCTAGTGGTTCCCAATGTTTTTGATAAATCACCTCCATCAGTAAATAATTTTTGAGCATACATCTCCCAACATACACATATTTACTATGTAATAATATACATATTATTGTGCTAACATATTATACAATTAATGAGACACATATAAAAATATTAAAGATGATAAGAAATATATAAGTGGAAGTTCAAATATTTCCTACCCATATGCCACAGGACCGTCTTGCATACCCCTCAGCTGCACGTGTCTCTCTCTGGAAACCCCTGAACTGCACATGTTGATTTTCCTCACCAGCATGCACATATACAGCCTAGAATCCTAATTTCCACCTGTCTACCAGACGGCTTCACCTGACTTCTGTAATATTTCAAACCCAACGCCTGCCAAATAGGTCTCTCTTCCTACCCTACGAGGTTTCCCTCCACCAAGGCATCACTGGTTTTTCTCTGCCTACTTTACCCCTGTTCCCACGTGGCTAAACCAGCTAGAGTGAAACACACAACCAGATGGAATGATCTCACTTTAAATGAAGGACCGTATTATTTCAGTACTTAGTCATCAGAAAGAAGAAAACCCTGCCATTTGCAAGAACGTGGATAGATCTTGAAGACATTATGGTAAGCGAAATCAGTCAGACAGAGAGAGACACAGTGTATGACTTCACTCGCATCTGGAGTTAAGACAGCCCAATTCATAGAAGCAGAGAGTAGAGCTCTGGAGAGCGGAAGGCGGCGAGAATGCCGAAACTTGTGACTACCTTCTGCCTCCCTGATTTTGCACGCTCAGCAATCTGTGGACGGTGGTCACAAATGGGGGGTGAACGAGAAGATAGACAGGGATATGTGGACGTGGAACAACAACCTTGTATTTCAAGCAAACCAGAGCATGTGCGTTCTAAGCTGCCCTTCCCCCTCGTTGTCTTACTGCATTACCCAATTAACTTCCTGTATTACCCACCTACCGTGTCTTTCAGACTATAAGACGCACTGGGCCGTAAGATGTACCTAGGTTTTAAAAGAGGAAAATTGGAAAAAAAAACCCCGCTCCACCACCGCACTCCCCCCTCCCCCAGCAAGCCAGGTAAGCTACATTTGGACTGTAAGATGTACCCCTATTTTCCTCCCAAATTTGGCAAGGAAGTGTGTCTTATAGTCCGAAAAATACTTATTGTTGATGTTGACAACAAATGTTTTTGGAGGTGATTTGGAGCTGCCAGTTTGCAAGTCACATACTAACAGCTTTCATTAAAAAAAGAAAGGAAGGAGGGACTGGAGAGCGGAATGATGGCTGCCGGTGCCTGGTGTGGGGACACAGGGAGACGTCATTCCCAGGGTACTATCTTCCGTATATGACATGAGTGAGTCCTGGCACTCTCATGCCCGCATGGGCATTGCAGTTAACAATCTGCATCACATACTTGAGAGTTGCGAAGCTCTTACATCCTGCCACCACACACACACACAAAGGTAATTATGTGACAGGTAGAAGTGTTAACTAATGCTACTGTGGTAATCACTTCCCAACACACAAGTCTATCAAATTAACACATTGTATGCCTTACACTTACATATTGTTATATGAGGGGGACCCCCCAAAACTAGGAATTTATTTATTAAAAATTGCTAATTTATTCTTACATGGTTAAATTTCAGTCACCTTCAAAATACTCTCCATTTGATCTAATACATCTGTCGAGATATGTTTTCTACTGCTCAAAACAGTTTCTGAACTCATCGATTTTGATGTCTCTTAGTGCTTCTGCCACTTTTTGTTTCACCTCTTCCACACTGGCAAAACGTTTCTCTTTGAGGACTTTTTTCATTCAGGGAAACAAAGAAACAAAAAACTCACCTGGGGTAAGATTGGGTGACTAAGGAGGGAGGGGCACAGGGATGACGGCATTTGTGGTCCAAAACTGCCGAACCTTCTTACGGTGTGGGCAGGTGCGCTTGTAAATCACCCATCATGAAATGGGCAAATGCATTGAAAGACACTTCAAAAAAATTCACTGAAGCTGAATGCAGCCTCTCACAACAACACCACTAGTACACTGATACAGATGGGTTTCTAGAACACTCACCTCGTAGGGGAAGCCTGTACTATAAGGGGCCCACCCTCCAGAAGGTAATTCCATTTTGGGCGGTTCCCCCTTGTATGTCAAGTGTGTCTCCATAAAGCTGGGTGGGGGGGACTGAAGGACAGTCCATCTTAGATGAGCATCACCGTTGCCTAACGACCCTAACAGATCTGCCGTTCAACTGGCTCACCTGATCCTGTGGCTGCTCTTCATATTTTCCCCCTGCTCCTCAAAATTCCAGCATCTACTCTGTTTTCTCACTCTCAGCTGCCTATTTCTGCGAGGAACTGAAAACAACTGGAGACGGCTCCTCCTGGCAGGACCACGCCCCTGTGTCCCCAGCTGCCCTTCTCTTACAGCAGGGGGACAGCACCTGTACCTGTAACCAGCGCGCCACGGTGTGCCGCCTACCGTCCTCCTGCTTAGTCAGGGTTGGGCTACTACACTCACCCTTCTCTCCTCTGCATCTTTAGTTTTCCCTTCTTCTACAGAATAATTTCTACCTGCACACAACTATGCAGCAAAAAACAAAATGAAATAAAATCCCTTTACCTCTTTTCCCTGCTCAGTTCTCACATCAGCTCTCTGTACCTTTTTATTTTTGTTTTCTTTTTAATCTTCACCCGAGGATATATTTATAGAGAGAGAGGGGAAGGGAAGGAGAGAGAGAGAAACACTGGCGTGTGAGAGAAACATCGATTGGCTGCCTCCCACGCATGCCCTAACCAGGGACCAAATCCACATCCCAGTCCTATGTGCTGATGGAGAACTGAACCTGCTCTTTACATGGCTTTCCTGTGCTCTAGTATCTCCTTCTGAGAGAATTGTTCCCTGACTCCCGCAAAAAATAAACTTTGTGCTCCATCTTTTTATTGAGCTTTATTTTTGTCATCAGGCTTATCTCATTCTGAAGTTGTGATGAGCCTGATTGCTATTTTTTCATTTATTTACTGAGAATCTCCTCTACTTGGGCTTTTCCATTTTGTTCAAAGCCATATTCTTAGTGCCTAGATTAATGCCTGGTACATAGTAGGTTTTCACTAAATGTTTGTGGGATGAATTTACATATTTACCTCAATTACCCAAAAGACATTTGGAAGAGTCATTCTAGTCTTTTTCTGCTCAAGCCAGACTTCGTTTCCCCTTTGTCCTTTAGAGTCTACTACCCCAATATCTCTTAAATGCCACCTCTTTGTCACACCCACTGTCACTGCTGCACGTAATTGTCATCTTTCAACAGTTCTACTGCAGCAACACTTGAAGCTGGTTTCCCTGCCTCCAGTCTCCAGCTTCCTCCCAATATTTCCCCCACAGGACTTCCAGAGAGGTCTGCTTAAAACTTAAGTGCAGCGGTGGCTCTCTTCTGCTTAAGAACCTTCAATAGCTCCCTGTCACCTGCAAAAGAAGTCAAACTTCTTTAGCTGGATGCAAGCTGCAGCTGGTCTGCATTTCCAACCTTGTTTCATGCCGTTGCCCCTCCCACATACACCCTGCGCTCCCGTTGCACCCAATCTACTTGCAGTTCCTGAGTGGGCACCTTCTTTCACTTCCACTGCTCCCTCTGCTTGAGCACCTTTCCCTTTCCCTTCACCTGCCTAAGTGCTACTCAGCCTTTGAGGTCAAGTGCAAAGTCACCTTTCAGTTAGCCTTCCAGATTTCAGTAAGCTGAGGGGATTCTTCCTCTCTGCATAGCAAACCTATGTGGCATTTGCTTGTTTGACACGAATCCTTCATTCAGTCACTTATTTATTCAAAAAATAAAGAAATTCTTATTGAGCAACCGCTATACTCTAGGCACTATCCTAGGTACTCCCTAGTTGGGAGTGAAGCAGTTGGCTATAAAACAGACAAAATATTTGCTCTTGAGAAGCAAAGGGGAGACAATGAAAGTAAATAGGTAAAATACACGGTACGATTAGCTGATGGTAAGTGTAACGGAATGAAGTCACTGCGGGAAAAGGCATTCGGAGGCTCAGAATAGGGGCTACACTATGGAATAGGGAAGTCGGGGGAAGCCTCACTGATCTGACATTTGAGGAATGCCCTGAAGGAGGTGGGGAGTGAGCCCTGTGGGCCTGAACTGGGGAGTGGGCGTGGCCTGGTCTAGAAAAGCAGAGGAGGGGCCTGATCTGACACATATGAACAGGACCCTCTGTCACAAGTGAAGGGGAGAAGGGTGGATGCAGACAGACCAGTCAGGGCGAAAGGTTAGGGTGGCCTGGGCCAGGGCGCTGGTCCCATTAGACTGGGAACGACTGGAGGGCTGGGGCAACTTCGCATTTATGCTTTAATCCCCAGCTGCCAGCACAGTGCCCAACACAGAACAGAGCAGGCGCTCAGGGCCGTTCAGTGAAGGCTGGGACCCAGTTGTTCAATCAGGGAACCAGGGCCCCTGAAGACGGCACTCTTTGTTTTCCCCGAGGTCCAGCCAGTGGTTTCCAGGGCGCGAACTCTGTTTCCTGTTTCCCCTAATGGAGGGCCTGCGGGCCGCATTCTGAGGGCAGCTCGGGTGTCTGTGTGAGGTCCCACGCAGCTAAAATTTGATCATGAGATTGTTTTTAAATTATCTTTGGAAATTTTAAACATTTTTAAAAAATAAGTAAAAATCGACATGTTTCTCCAAGGCAGGCAGGCTATCAAGACCGAGGTTTCAGGCCCAATGTCGAATACAATCAAAACTTCTTCGAAAACTAAGTTTGTCCTCCATCAAAACCCATCTTTCTGGTTCTAATTTAAAGATTAAAAAAAAAGCATTAAAAAAATTCCAAAACAACATTTGGATAAGCTAATGGAGAAGGATTTACGAACATGAGAGTTAATTTTTTTAAGAAAGGGAAATATGGAGGAGAGGGTGAGGGGCTGGGTAGGGAGGAGCTCCTTAAATGTGTTATAAAATGGGGCCATCCCATGGGCTCCCTTATATGGCTTCAGTGCGACTGTGCACCTCAAACGCCCGGCACCAGGCTTACCACAGAGGGGCACTCAAGACATAGCAGTGCCCTTTCCCTGAGAAACTCCGGGGGGCTGGCCACAGCCCCAGAGGTGCCCAATCCACCCGCCTCACATGAACAAGACCACCTCCCTAATCTGGCAATAAACAGGCCTGCCCTGTGACTTTCCCGGGCCCCTTCCTCAGAATCACATCAAAATTGAAAATTACTTTTGAAATAACTTTAAACACTTCCACATTTTAATTTTAGGCAAAATGTAATAGATTTTCCTAGACCTGAAAATTCTTTGCTGTCAGACAAAAGTAAAACCATTTTTTAACCCTAAAAGTGTATGTTTTTTCCATCTGATTTTAAAAGAAACGAAAACATTTTTGTGGGCCCCAGGCGTGTTGGTTGAAAGAGAAAAAGTAAAGCATCTTCAAGCTGTTTAAGAAAGGGGATCTCCACTCCAAGTACTTATCTCCCAGATAGGTTTTCTCAGCTCCTGGACCCTTCGATCCCTTCCAAAGGGGTGGCAAGAGGGAGGGACGGTATAAAATTTGCCCCTTGAAACTGAGTGAAAGCAAAGGGGTGGTCTGTGACAGGGCCAGTAAACGCTGGCTAATGGGAACCAGAGCAGACACTCCTCTGACAGGGAAACAAACTATTCCCAGGCATGCAGGCGCAGGCCTGGAGTGAGTCCTGCCCCGGGGCGGTCAGTAGTGAGTGCTGCACAGCCCCTCCACACCGTCCAGGAAACCACCCACCCCTGCCCAACCTCAGGGGCCTCCAGGTCACAGCTAACAAGGGCCAAAGCAATGGTGGCAAACAAAACTGAAAGACTGAGCCTGCTCTGGGGTGCAGGTGACTCCTGGACAATGGAGGCATGTCAGAAAGATGAATTGACCGGTGGAGGGGGTGGGGGGACACCATCTAAGCACGTTTCCCGCAGGACTGGCCTGCCCTCAACACTATCTAGGGAATGTGATGAGTTGGTGCTTCAGAGGAGCGACAGTATGGACAGAAGCTGCTAGAGCTGAGCTGACCATAGTAACTGTCTTCTTAACCTTCCCAAAGGTCTCGGGAGGTCACTTCACGCCCGAGGATGAGCCCCGGTGACTCACTCACATTCCTCCTTCCCAGGCTGGTTCCCGGTATTCCCAGAATAGAACAGTGAGGGAATAATGAAAAGAGGTTGCTCTACTAATACCTCATCTAATCTTTTAATTTAGTTCCTTTGTTTTATTATCAGTTTACTAACAGCCAGCATGGCATCATTCATTCATTCATTCATTCAACAAATGTTTGTGAGGACCTACTACACATTAGGCACTATTTTAGCCACTTGGAATACAGCAGTGAACAAAATAAAAATCCCTGCCCTTATTAAGCTGATATTCTCAAGGGAAAGTAGATAAGAAACAATAATATAACACTGCAGTTTATTGTCTTTAAGATGCCAATAATATAAGGTGCACTAAAGGAAGAGAAAGAATACTACTAATAGCTGTCAATTATTAAATACATCCTGATTCTTGTGTATTGAGGTGTGAAAATAAATGTTCAATTTAGAGGTAGTTACATATGGTAACTATATAATATATAAGAAAGTGACTGAGAAAAAATCGTGGGGCAGACAAAGAAGGTCTGATGGGGAATGGTGACATCACGCAGATTTGAAGGAGATGGGACTGTTGCATTTTTAAGACTATTTTTTATAGCATTTCTAGGTTTATAGTTAAATTAAGAGGAAGACACGAAGATTTCCCATATACTCCTGCCCCTACACATGCGTAGCCGCCTTAATTACTAACGTCACTCACCAGAATGGTGTACTCGTTCCAAGCATAAATCTGCACGGACACATTATAATCACCCAAAGTTTGTTTGCCTTAGGATTTACTCCTGGTATCCATTCTATAAGTTTGGACAAATGTGTAGTGACCTGTATCCATTATTATAATCCCAGAGTAGTTTCACTGCCCTAGAAATCCTGTGTTCCACCTGTTCATTGCCTCCCGGTCCATCCCTGGCAACCACTGCATTTTATTGTCCGCATAGTTTTACCTTTTCCAGAATGTCACATGTTGGAATCATACAGTGCATAGCCTTCTCAGATTGGCTTCTTTCACTCAGTAATATGCATTTAAGTTTCTTCCATGTTTTTTCACACCTTGATAGCTCGCTTCTTTTTAGTGCTGAATATTATTCCACCTACTATTTAAAAAATCTTTTTTAATCCTCACACAAGTGATGCGGACACCAGCCTGTAGTATCCGCGGCGTTCTGACTGAGATGAGACAAATTCACATGGACTATCGAGTCCTGTGGAGGAAAAGGGACAGCACAGCCACTCTCTCAAGAGGAGAGAGCCCCCACCCTTGCCTGGACAGGCTTTTATTGCTTTTCTGGGCACATTACATTGAGGATGGTCCTCATTTACTATGCACAGGTTCTCTTGAGGTGGTTACAGAAAACAAAGGAGAGGATGTTGCTAATTACATCAAAAAAAGAAGGATATTTGCAAATGTAAAGGGCAAAGTGGTTGAACCTGTTACACTAGGCCTTGGAAGGTTTAGCATAGATTTTAGGAAGTTACTTTATAGATATGCAGTAAACACAGGGTGAGGGAATTTTAGCAAAAGCAAGCCTCATAGCAGCCTAGGTACAATGCAGGCCTGATTCTCCATGGGAGAACCTATCTGTGGGCGTGGGTCCTGTGTGCCGGACCTGGCACCCCACTGGCTTTTCTGAGTGGGAGCTGGGCCCACACCATGCAGAACAGTCTCCTATACACAAGGATATTTTTTTCCTTGCTTTTAGAGAGAGAGGAAGGGAGAGAGAGAAGCACCAATTGGTTGCCTCCAGTACATGCCCAGACTGGGGATCGAACCTGCAACTTAAGTATGTGCCCTGACCAGGAACCAAAGCGGCAACCCTTTGGGTGTGGGACGATACTCCAGCCAACTTAGCCACCCTGGCCAGGACCCATCTATTATTTTTTTAAAATAGCTGTATTGAAGTATAATTAACATACCATACAATTTAATGACTTTTAGCAAATTTAAATTTTCAAAATTATGCAAACATCAAAATTTAGATTTAGAATATTTCTTCTTTTTCCTTTTCTTTTAAAAAATTGTGGTAGAGCACTTAACATGAAGTTTAGCCTCTGGACAATTTTTTAAACGTACTGTACATTATTATTAACTGTAGGTGTTAGGTTGTACAGCAGATGTGTAGACCTTACTTATTTGGCATAACTGAAACTTTGTATTTGTTGAGTAGCAACACCCCATTTCTGCCTTTCCTCACTCCTTGGCCACCACCGTTCTACTCTCTGATTCTGAGGCTGCGTACTCTGATGCTTCATGTTAGTGGTGTCGTGCAGTATTAGTTCTGTGACGGGCTCAGTCCACTTGGCATAATGTCCTTAACAGTCACTCATGGTGTTGCGTATTGCAGGATTTGTTTTCTTTTTTAAGACTGAATACTATTCCATCATATGGGTATCCCACATTTCCTTTATCCATTCATCCATCAATAAACATTTAGCTTATTTTCACATTCCAGCTGTTGTCAACAACGCTTTAATGAACACAGGAGTGCACTTAGGTCTCTGAGATCCTGATTTTAACGTTTCTGGATTAATACCCAGAAGTGGGGTGGCTGGATTGTATGGCAGCTGTATTTTTAATTTTTTGAGGAACCCTCATACTGTCCTTCACAGTGGCTGCATCATTTTACATTCCCACCCACAGTGCACAAGGATTCCAATTTCTCCACATTCTCACCAACACTTGTTACCTTTTGATTTTTTAAATAATAGCCATTCTAACGGGTGTGAGGTGATATCTCACTGTGGCTTTGATTTGCAGTTCCCGGTGATCGGCGATGTTGAGCGTCTTTTCTGCAGTCATGCCTGTTTATTGAACCACCCTGAGTTCCAAGAGGGCAGAGGTCATTTCGTCCACCGCTCTGTCCCCACTGATAAAGTGTGTGACGCGTGGTAGGAAATGAATAAGCCAGGCACGTCACAGGCACTATTTCCAATCTCTTGTCAAATGCTCAGAAGTAGACATTATTATTTCCATTTTACAAAGGATGAAAAACTAAATAACTTGTTTGAGGGCACACATCCAGGCTGGGGGATCGAGGACTCAAACCTGGGTCTCTCTGGCGGTACCACGTACACCCTGCCTCTCTGCCTCACTGGATTCTCTGCCTCTGGCATCTTAATACCGTTCTAGTGCAAAATCCAAAGGCAGAATTGGGACATCAGGCAAGCAAGGCCTGTGGATAAAAACCAGACTTACAGAAACGAGAATGAAACCCCTGGGAACGGAAAACCCGATCTGCTGCCTGGGAAACGCTGCCCTTTGCGGAACCGTGAGCCATTTGGCGTCGTACCTCAGAGCTCAAGTTCTAGCTGCCTTCACTTTAAAATCTATCATTTGAGAGAATTAAAACTCCCTGCCTCAAAAGATATGATTTTTATTTTTTTAAAAAAAGCCCTTTCTCCTGTTAATTCATTTAACTCAAATTGGCAGAACAACTGTTAAAAATAAACGTACTTTGATATTTTACAAAGTGTAAGGCCAAGCCACAATGGACATGGAAATCTACCTCGATCTTTCTAGGACTTAGTAAAACATCCTATGTGTAAAAAACCAACTTGGGTAAAACCTGTTAAGCCAATATGCACCTAATTCAAAATTACACCTAATTTGGAACAACTGTTTTTTCCTTAGCCAACTGGCTATTCTATTGTTCTTTAATAAAAACAATGGAAAGTCCAACCTTCTAACTCAATTCCTCCCCTAAGAAAGCTATGCTTCATATTACCAAGGCTGTACTGGAAACCACTCGGGCTTTGAGCTGGGAGTGCCATCACCCCCTGGAGGGGCAGGCCTATCAGTGGTTAGGCAGGGCCCCGAAAGACTTGACATTTTGCTTTCAAGTGTGAGAGGATAACTAAACGTGGTTTGAATGAACCAACCTTTCGAGTAGTCTAGGCAGAGATCAGGATTTATAAGCTCCAAAGGCCTCTGTTGTTTTGCTTCATTCACAATTGGCTCAGGGGAATACCTTGAACGGATCCTATATACCAGTAGTCCATTCCTTTATATTGCGACAAGAGTATTCCATTGTATGAGATTGTTTACACAGTGTTCACTTACCCATTTGTGTGTTGATGGACTTCTGGGTTGCTTCCAGTTTTGAGTGTTATAAGTGAAGTAGCAGCTGCCAGCCAGAGGCTAGGGGAGCAGGGAGTGGTGGTGGTGCTCTAGACGGAGCTGTGTCCCCCCACAAATTCATATGTGGAAGCCCTAGCCTCCAGTGGAACTGTAATTGCGGACAGGGACTTTGGGGATATAATACGGTTAAATGAGGTCATCTGGGTGAGGCCCTGATCCGATAGGAGTAGTGGTCTTATCATAAAAGACACCAGAGAATCCTCCCTCTCTCCAGGTCTGCAAAGAGGAGGGCATGCAAGCACACAGTGCGAAGGAGGCCCCAGCCAAGCCAGGGAAGGAGCTATCGCCGTAGTTGTCAGAAATCAGTTTGTGTTGTCTAAACCGCCCGCCCCGTCTGTGGTATTTTGTTATGGCAGCTCTAGCAGACAAAGACAGGTAGCGTGGGTGGGAGCGAGGTATTGATGAGAAAGGGACCCAAGGAAACCTTTTGACCTAGGGTGAAGGGAGTATTCTACATGTGGATTTGAGTAGTAGTTCATGGGCAGATACATAGGTAAGGAAATTTACCCAACTGTCCGTTTCAGACTTGTGCATTTTTGTATATGTAAATTTCACTTACACTTAGAGAGGCCTTCTTACTCCCATGCCTCCCTATTGTCTGACTGTGTGGACTGGGCAGCTTATGAACAACAGAAATGTATTGCTCACCCTTCTGGGGGTTGGGGGGCTGAGATAAGGGTGCCGTCATGAATGATAAGGGCTCTCTTCTGGGTTGCAGACTTTTCGTGGTGTCTTCACGTAGCAGAAGGAGCCAGGGAGCTCTCTGGAACCTCTTCTGTAAGGGCACTAATCCCGTTCATGAGGGCTCCATTCTCATGACCTAATCACCTCCCACAGGCCCCGTCTCCTAGTTTAGGTGTTAGGGTTTCAACCTATGGATTTTGGAGGGATACCAACATTCAGACCATAGCTCCAAGGGAACCTGTATTTCAGAAAGATAACAACATAGTTATTATGTCTTCGTATGAGCCTGTGGGAAGGGAAATTAAAATATCATTTATCTCTGGTGTACTTGTATACATTTTTGCACACACGTAATAAATAACTTGGGGTATAATGCAAGTTGCCCTAGATCCAGCAACTACCAAACGGCAGATTTGGATTCAGACTCGTGCTGGCTGACCTCAAGCCATGCCCCTTTCACTAACCACTCTGGGATCTGCCAGCGAACCCTCAGGTAAAGAAATGTGCAAGGCCCTGACTGGTGTGGTTCAGTTGCCTGGGTGTTGTCCTGAAAAGTGAAAGGCCGCTGGTTCGAGTCCCAGTCAGGGCACATACCTGGGTTGTGGGTTTGGTCCCCGGATGAGGCACATATGAGAGGCAAACTGATCGATGTTTCTCTCTCACATCGATGCTTCTCTCTCACATTGATGTTTCTTTCCCTTTCTCCCTCCCTCCCCCTCTCTCTAAAAATAAATAAATCTTTTTAAAAATGTGTGAGAAGGACACCCTGAAATGTGCTGAGGCTGCATAGTGGTCAGGGAGTCTGGGGTCAGGAGGGCAACTCTCTGGGCCGCAGAGCCTGGGTCACCACCACTGAGGGACAATTCTGTCTGTTCTGCCCTGTAGGAAGGAAGCTAAAGAGAGGGCGCCTGGAAGGAGCAGACAGCTTGGAAGCCAACAGCTCTCAGAGAAGAGCCGAACAAACAGCTGGGCAGCTGGGCCAAGAACAACAGGAAGCTCCCAGCCGCACCCCTGCTCGCTGGAGCTCTGGCCTGGAGACCGGGGTTATTTTCTCTAAAGGGCCTTCTGCAGATGTTACATAAACAAAACCTCCATTGACTTCAGTTTGTGGGCCTGCCCTAAAATAGCCCCCAGGCTTCCCCCCAATTCCACAGTTGTTCCTCCATCCCTCCAGGTCCCCAGTGGGGATGGGCTGCTTTCCTCCACGGCCACACACGTGCACCCACACCACTCCACAACATCCCCAAAAGGCGGCCCAAGGCAGCAAAAGGCGGGGCTCTGTTTTCCCTGGCAGGTCTGATGCAAGGTGTCCCTCCAAGACCTTTGCTGGCTGCTGGGCCAAGGGGCTTGTCTCCCCTCATGCGGGAGGCAGGAAGCAGGGTCGGTCCCAGGGATAGCTGGGTTGGCCAACAGCAGGCATGAGAGAGCTCTCTCTGTCTCTCTCTGTCTATTTCTGCTACCTTTGAGCAATAAGTGGAGTTTGAGTGAGATCCCCAGAGCAAACTCTTCAGATAAGAGCATGAGGTTTCCTTGTCAGGGTTTCGGGGGGTGAGAGGTCATGGATTAGGGCTGAGCTTGATTTAGTGATTGAAGACTCTGCTCCCATAGATTTCCCTGACCCCATTTACCGCTCATCTTCATTTTGCAGAAAACCATTCCCAGAGCTGTGACACAGCAAGGAGTCACCTGGGCTTTACCCCTTCAAGCAGGTTCCTGAAAACTTTTTACAATTCCGCCCCCACCCCAAAGCTGCCTGCACTGCACAGAATCTTAAAGAAAAACATCAACAATGAACAACGTATTTATGTTAAATACTTACTATGTGCCTGATACCACGCTAAGCATTTTATGTACTTTATTCTACAATTCCCATTCGACAGTCCTATGAGATGGGTATGAGTATTGTCTCTGGATTACGGGAGAGAAAACTGCATTTAGGAAAACTGTAGGACTCGTCAAAGTAGCAGCAGAGGTGGAAGACGGGCACTGGTCTGCTGGGCCAGTTTTCACGTCTTAGCCGCCGCATCACACACCCCGGGAAAAAGCCAGTGGGTCTTACAGTGCCTCTTTTCCGCAGTCTTGCTTCATCCAAAGTCCAAACCGCCGTGCCTCTTATCAATGTAATTAGACACATTACATTGACCGACTAGTTATATAATCAGTATTTATTGAGTACATTCTCTGGGGAAGATTTTTTTCCATAAAAATTTGAGTCCATACCAGGCCAAAAAAAAAAAAAAAGATGATGTATAATATGTGAATACTTAGCTCTTTTTTATTAACAGTTGTGCTTCAGTTGGGAGAGACTTGTGTTTTCCCGGGTTGGAGACCCCCAAGCCAGGTCTCCAGTCAGGATGGAGAGGGTCCGAAGCCTAGAAAAGGGAGAGTGGGAAGCAGTGGGGACATGTGGAGAGCTGAGAGAGACCTCACAGGACCCCAGGAAAGGACCCCACGCAGGCCGAGGGGCTGGAGCTGGGCTGTGGAGATCCAGCAGGGCTGATGGGACCTGGAAAACCCTGGCATTCTGAGGAATTTAGTTCAGATCCAGCTCTCCGCTCTGGCGGCCTCTGTGAGGCTGACTGGTTCCAGGACTGCTCTAGAATAACCCTCAGGCTTGAGGCAAATTTGGCCAGAGACCGAGTCAAATCCTTAATTTGTCTCTAGAAAAAAGCTCCCATGGTTTTAGTCTTTATTCATTTGTTTTGTCCATTCAATCATCCATCCATCCATCCATCCATCCATCCATCCATCCATCCATCCATCCTAGAAACATTTCTTGAGCATCTACTATGTGCTAGTACTAGGCACCAGTGATACAGAGGTGTACTTAAAAGGTAATGAATGCCCTATAGTCTTGCCTTCCAGGAGTTCAAGTTCTAATTCAGGGAGTAGTTAAACAATCAGTTATGGTGCAGAATGGTAAGGGCAGCAGTAAATGTCATCTCAGGCTACCAAAGCCCAGGGTGGAGCTCTGACTCAGTCTTTGTGGGAGGGGCTGGTGGTGTGTGTGAGTGTTCCCGCCTGTGCCCGCACAAAAGGAAAGAGGCGCAGGCTTCCAGAGGAGACATCGCCTCCCCTTGATGTTTCCTTCCATGTGGAGTCCTGTCTTAGAGCACCATTCCTGGCCTCTTGCCACGCCTTCATTCATCTCCCTAGGGGATGAGGGGTGACTTCTCTGATCTGTGAGTTCAGAACAGGGTGACTCAGTCATTCCCTGGTGGAACCATTGTCTTCTGCCTCTCAGTGCTACAAACTTCACAGGGGCGGGCTTTGCTGGGAAGCTGCTGCTTGTAACTGGGTAAGTTCAGCATAGGAGGAGAGACTAGGAAGCCCACGTGGCTAATGTATTTAAAGCTACATTCTCCAGCCCAGCTGTTATCAGTACAGGCACACCATGGAGGTACCGTGGGTTCCATCCCAGACCACCACAATAAAGGGAGTATTGCAGTAGAGGGAGTCACACAATCTTTTCTCTTTTTGGTTTCTCGGTGCATATAAAAGTTATGTTTACACTATACTATAGTCTAGTAATAGCATTATATCTAAAAAAAACCAAGGTAAATATCTTAATTAAAAATACTTTATCATTAAAAAATGTTAACCGTCATCTGAGTGTTGGAAAATGGTGCCTACAGACTTGCTCAATGCAGGGTTGCCACAGTCCTTCAACTTGTAGACAAGGCAATACCTAAGAAAGGCAATGAAGCAACGCACAATAAAATGAAATGTGCATGGATTGTCATTTTGGTCTCCACTTGCCTGACTCCTGTGACCGGGAAGAAAACTGTTATTTATGGCACTTCCTCAAACCCCAACACGGACCATGTTTACAGTGAGTCTGGGGGTGGCGTGTACAAGTGTGCGACAGGGGTGGGCTCACCACTCCGGCTCAGCTGTGAGTCATCTTCACTCGTGTGCAGAACTGAGACCAAGAGGATCTTGAGGTCTAGAGAGAAGAGGCACTTTTTCAGAAACCTTGACTGCCTCATCTCCTGCTTTAGAGCTTCCTGTTACCCCAGCTCTGCTGCGGGAGGAAAGGAAATACAGGAGAAAAGAAGCAAATCTGGACTGCCCGTTTTTAAGAGTCTGCAGGAGTTCAACAAAGGTCACAAACAGCCTTTGGTCCAAGCCCGGGGTTCCCACTGATGTCCTAGATAAGGCTCTCCAGACAGCTGCCTGTTTTCCTTTTGGTCTGTCTGTATTTTGGAAGGGCGCTTTAAGTCAATGTGTTTTGGCTTGCCTTTCTGGAACACTTTGCCCTGTTGCTTCTCATGCTTGTTGACTTCCTGTGGAGCTGAACTTGGGATCATATTTGTCCCTAGAAGAAAACACTTTAACCATATTATCTTGTACCTCTTGGAAGGCTGGTCAGGATTGCTGCCCTTTTATTCCCCTTCATATGACAAGTTGCACAGAGGGGTAAACCACCCAAAAAGGATTGGAAAAAACTCAGAGGGTCCTGCTTATATGTCCCTTAGTGTTTTCACATCAGACAGTGCGGATTCCTCACTGACTGTACCAGTAGGTTCCTCAATGGGTAACTGGATGGATTCTCTTCTAGACTTTTGTTAACAACAAAAGCTTCAGAATGACGAGTCGCCCAGTAGAGGGAGCTATATCAAACAAGTTTCCCAAGCTGAAGAATAAAGTACTTTCAATTAGTCAAGCAGGTGGCCCGGGTATAGTTTGGAAGCTCCATCTATCAATGGGGTGGTTGCCTAGTCAAAAGCTCTGAGACAGAGCAAAACTTTTGCAAGGTGGTATCTTGGGTTTTGTGGGCTGCCCAGAACCGTGCATCTTGCTTCCATCAGCAGAGCTGGGTTTTGGCTCACTGTGACGGTTGCCACAATTAGACAGGCTCGCAGATTCCATAGGCAGGTCCTGGCTCCGGCATGGAGAGGGTGATGGGCAGTTCTGCTGACCTTGCGCTCACATGCCAGGCAGGGCTGCTCACGGCCTCCTGAGACAAATCCTGTGTCAGGGAAACCCATAACCTAGGGGATTATTAGCAACAGGCGTTAAAGCAGTGGCTCAGAAGATGCAGTAATAGGAGCATCTTGAGAAAGTGTTTGGAGCTGTGTTCACCTAATCAACCAAGCCTTCTGTGGGGCCTGGAACTGGACTAACTTCAAGTCCTGGGCAGTTCTTGGCAAAGACGTTTATTGAATAAACCTGTGATCAAGGCAATTCTGAAGTGTGGAAAATACAGTATCAAGCAAAAGTAACGTGTGCGTTTGGATTCACGTGAGAACAGGAATATGAACACTGATTGCAGGTCATGTAAGATATCTACGGCAGAGACAGGAAAGCTGGCAAAAACGAGGATGCAGTCACTCATGGCTTCCAAGTACAAGTAAATCTCTTCGGAAATAAGAAGACAGGATGGTACACGAGGGGACCTGACCGTGTGGGCTCGTTTGCAGGGGCTGCCTTCACAAAACCCCCAGACTTATTTACGCTGTACTAGGAGATTTACAGTGTGCTAGGAGATTTAATGGCATTTTGCCTGAAAACCTGCTCTTTCACAGAAATTATTCTTGCTTTCCATAAAGTTATGAAAAATAAACTGGAGAAATCTTTTATTAAGATTTTTTAAAGCAAACATAGCTCTTAGGATACTATCCCAATCCTTTGTCATTTCCTTTCTCCATTTTCATCAAGTGTGGGAACACTTAACCACACAGGAAGTTGGTGGATTTGGAAAGTTGCTGAATTCTCGTATTTGAATCAATCCACATTAAACACAAGCTGTTGTTTCATTAGCAAGTGAAGGAAAAAACACAACTTATGCTGAGTGGGATATGGAAGAGTAGCCTCTCTTAGTCTAATGATCCTGGAGCAAATGAGTGAGTCCAGCAGAAACCCAAGGAGAGAAGCATTTCCTGAGATCCAGTCGGACCAAATCATCCACATATCGAACCCGTGACACCCACAAAACCCATCCTCAGAGGACCACTGCCTCCCGAGGTCTGTGCACCACTGCGAGTATACGAGATGATATTGGGTGGTATAAATATAAACCATTTAATTTTAACAGTAATGTATTCAAATTAATGTGTTAAAAAATACTATATTCTGCAGATTTAAACTATAATTTCATCAATATTACCAAATGAGAGTAGAGTATTCAAATGATAAGAAAGATGGCAATTAAAAATGTTAAGTACAGTTGATTCTCATTATTCGTGGATTCTAAATTTATGAATTTACCTACTTGCTAAAATTTACTTGTAACCCCAAAGTCAATACTCATAGTGCTTTTGCGGGTATTTGCAGACAGGAAGAGCGGTAAAAAATATGGGCTGCCTGACACCAGCGCTCCCAGCTGAGGTTGAACGGGGTTTCTCCCTGCTTCCTTGTTTCAGCTCCCATTCTGTAAACAAGAGTCCTTTGAGAGGTCCATTTTTAGTGCCACATTTTTTGTTGCATTTTTGTGCTTTTTGCTGATGATTTTGCTATCTCAGATGGCTCCCAGGCATAGTTCTGAAACTCAGTCCAGTGTTCTTAGGCCCTGGAAGGCGGGGAGGAGCCTGGTGGAGAAAACACAAAACAGGTGCATTAGATAAGCTTCCTTCAGGAGTGAATTGTGGGGCTGTTGGCTGTGAGTTCAGTGTTAACCAAGCAATAATATACTGTTTTTAAAAGTGCCTCAAAAAAAATCCCTAAAATAAGATTATGTACTGATCCACTGATATGAAGGTGAGGCTCACAGGAACCTCTCTCCTATTTCCCAAGGAGCCATGCTTCAGGATTGGCAAATTCAGTGCTAATTGACTATGAGTAGTTGCAGAGGTGGCTGTGGTAGCCACCACCATGCGCTGCCCAGACTGCCCTGTAAGGAAGGCCTTGCCGCCCAGCTGGGGGGAGAGTCGTCAACAGACAGCCGGCAGCTGACAGCTCCTTCAGGATCCCGTTCCATGGCACAGAGCTGCCCAAGGTCATGCCCTTCCCCAGTCAGCCTGAGTTTGAGGGGGGTATAGAGACCCCCACCTTCTCTGACCCTCTGAGGAGCAACACCTGCTCCAGGCCCTCACCCTCAACACCCCACACCCACCCACACTGGCTGAAACTTTGTGAGCTTGCCCAATTCTGCTTCCACCCCTTTTCCTTCACAGGGGCTGATCCCTAATAAACCTCTTATATCCCAGCCTCCATCTCAGCTTCTGTTCCTGAAGAACCCAGCCTGCTATTGTGGTTCACAAATATGGCAAAATAGGGAGAAACACATTGCTAAGATCGTCTCTCCTCCCTTCCCGCTGTGCACGGAGATCAGCCTACTTGTTCTCATCTTCCCTGTTCTGGACTCTTGGTCTAGATCCAGGCTCAGACTTACAGCCCCGGCCGAAGGACACTTAGGGTTGTGAAGGGCAGGTGCTGCTCAAGGGCCCATTTGAGGAGACGAGTGGGGAAGGGTGGGGGGCTGAAATGCGGCTTGTGCTCCTCTCACCGAGACACAGTTCCCGGTGAGGACACGGTGCCCATTCCAAACGTGCTCCCAGGAGTCGTGCGGTTAACAATGGCCGCAGCTGTTCTCCTCACTCCCACGTGACTTGAATCCCCCTGTTCCCACTCTCACTTTCTGAACCTTGGCTCTCATGGGCAATATTGGCCTTGGCATTCCCCTCTCCCCTCAGCATCTTCCATTGTTTGGGCTTCTTACTTGGGCCCAACCTCTAATCTCTTCCTCCTCTAAGAGGAGGAGGTCTGATGAGCCAAAGCCAAAAAATGCTTCACTTTCTCAGCCTCTGAAAGCTTTTTTCTTTCCAATGCAGGCCTCATCCCAGCTAGCACCTATTTATTAGAGCTGGCTCACATTTGCATTCCCTCCCTGGCTCTCTAAATCATGTGTGTCCTGCCAGCTAAAGTAGAGACAGCAGAGCATCTCGCTGGGATGAACTGCCAAATATCCAAGAGAAATTTATAAAAACAATAGCTGATGTTTACTGGGACCAACTACTTATCAAACACTCTGCTGAGTGCTTTACATATTTTATCTCATTTAATCATCCTAACAGCCCTAAGAGGTTGGTTTTAATATTCGTATCCAGCAAGTGAGGAAACACAGGCTGAGAGAGGTGAAGTAATTTGCCTCGTACCTAGGAATCTGCAGAGTGAGGGTTCGGACGCCGTTCCATCTGACTCTATAGTAGAGTTAGCTCTCTCGGGCATAATGGCAGAGAAGGTGGAAAGAGCAGACAGGCAGCACGAAGAGCCAGGCAGACAGGCCTGCCCTCCCTATAGACTGAGGGGAGAATGGTGCTATCTTCTACCTTTTACAGGATTCACCTCAAGCCTCAAATTGAACTGGGATGAAGATCTGAGTGTTTGAGTTTGGTTGGCTCCATTTTAATCATGTGCCTAGTAATTTATCATCCTTAAAAGACCATTTCCTCTGCACCTGCATCCAAAATGCATCCTGGGTCCAGTGTTTTAAGGAAGAATTAGTCATACCCTCTGTTTTCCTCCTTGTCATCCCATGCAGCCCACTTCTGAACTTCACAGTTTGTAGATCTCGAGGCTTATAAGGAGGGTAGAAACAGGGAGCAATGGGGCCCGTAACTCCTGACCATTTGGCTTCCTGAAATTCCAGGGTAGGAAGTGACACACGTAGTTGACATGAGGTTAAAGACGGAACTGTGGATTGCAACTGTAAACTGTATCATTTCCTCTGGGGAAACACGAAATTGACAGCCGGTCGCCATTGCTGCTTGGATGTTTTGTCACTCTTTGAAGAGTTTCAGGAATAAGTTGGATCTCATCTCCAGATTCTTAGGGTTGAGTCTTTTACATAGACATAGTGATGGACAACAAGATGACTCTTCTTTTATATATTTATAAGATTTATATTCACTAACAGAAGACCAGTTTCTGTTAGTGAATAATCTGATTTATTAGCCCACCAATTAGAGACTTAAAGAGGGATGACTGAAGACATCTCTAAGAATTCTGGCCCTGGAGCCTGGAAGCTAACATCAGTGCTTTGGAGTCAAATGGATGTAAACTAAATTGAAATCCTTCTCTATTGCTTATTAACTGTGTGACCTTAGGGAAGTTACTTGATTTCTCTATGAGCCCCATGTCCTCATCCCGAATGGATATAATTGCATACACCTCACTTCACTGTTGTAAGGCTGATGTGAGATCGTGCGTGTTAGAGCACGTCAACATATGTGGTAACTGTTAGGAGAGACATTCAACATAGCATCAAAAGCACTCATCTAGAATCTTAAAACTATTGTTAAGTGAAAGAAGCCAGACACAAAAGGCCACATGTTGCATGATGCCATTTGTAAGAAATGTCAAGAATAGGCAAACTCACAGAGACAGAAAGAGATCGGTGCTTGCCGGGGGTTGCAGTAACGATTGCCTAGGGTGGGGCTGCCAGTGGGCCATCCTTCTAAATAGTGCCGTGTTTCTTTTTGTCATTAACAAAATGCTCTGGAAATAGATAATAGTGATGGTTGTAGAAATTTGTGAATATGCTAAATCAAACCCACTAAATTCTACACTTCAAAAGAATAAATTTCATGTATGTAGATTATATTTCAAAAATAGTTAATTGAAAAAAAAACTATTATGAGCCAAAACCATGGATTTTGAAGCTAATTTCTTTCATGGACACTGTCTGCCTCTTTGGCCGTGGGAGTAAAACTAACTGTCATCTCACTGGAAGACGGTTTGTCTCTTGGTAAATCATTTGTTCTATGATCACTGTGCAGTACATGTCGACCCATTTCAGTTTTGGTTTTGTGGGGATCAGACACGTAGTTCTCTTGGCATTCTGTGAGAGACTGTTGAGCAGCCTGATTTATAAGCACAAAGGGTCCACCTACCTACCACCTTAGACCAGGAGGTTCTCTGCATATCAGCTCATCCAGGAGAGGTTCCAGGTGGTAAATGAGATGGTTTCCCTCCATCTGGGATAGAGAAACAGAGGCAGGAAAAGCGAATGCAAGTCTATTGGATGAACTGTGAATATTTTGATGTGTCATAGCCATTGGTTCTAAATCAAGATTTGTGTGTGTGCGTGCCTATGTTTGTGTGCATGTGTGTGAGTGCAGGGGAGGTGGGGGGTTTTGCCAAAAGGAAACAGGGGAGGAGTTTTTGATGAGTCATTGCCTATTGCCAAACTGGAGTGGACTAATTCTGGAATTTCATTGAGCATATTCACTTCCAAAGTATAATTTAAAAAATACACAGTGTTTTCAGATTCGCATCTCAGATGGGGTTGTCAGCATTGCTTAGGGACAATTTCTTTCGGTGTGAGTAAGGTTACAAGATTTTGATAAAAATTATTTCTTCACTATTTGGAATGTCTGAATAGATTTGTGGCATTTCATTTTGCTTTAAAACATGATTAAATGTGCTCTAAAAATCAAAGACTTCTGTCTGGTTTTTTAATTTCTTCCAGATTTATAGCTGGTTAATATTATATGTTATGCTGGCTCTTTTTTTTTTTTTGGTTCAATAAAGCCAACTGAGATTCTTCCAAAGAAAAAAAATTATAAAAGAGAAGGAATCATTTTTATACCACATTAAGACCTCAAGAATTTTATCAAAATCTTTTAAGTGTTTAAAAACACTTAATTTAAAAAATGTTTTGTTGGAACTTCCATGTGGAATATACAGCCATTGGGAGAAGCTGAGAGAGATCTCAGAGCATAAAGAGAATCAATATGAAGGTAAACCTGAATAGGTTCTTCTTGGACCATCATGGATACTGTGGGTTATTTTATTCCCTTTATTTTTATTGAGAATGTACTGTCTTATGAGATTTAGTTGAGATTGAAGATCCTACACCCTGTGCTATGTACTAACAATCTTTAAGAGACTAAGCAGGGTGTCTTAGTCAGCGTGGGCTGCTATAACAAAATACCATAGGCAGGATGGCTTCAACAACAGAAAGTCATTTCTCACAATTTTAGAGGCCAAAGGTCCAAGTCCAAGGTGCCAGCTAAGTAAGTTCCTGGTAAGACCCCTCTTTTCCTGGTTTGCAGGAAGCCATTCAAGCCTCCTCCTCTTCATATAAGGACATTAATCCCATCACGGGGGCTCCACACTCATGGCCTCATCAAAACCTAAATACCTGCCAAAGGTCCCATCTCCAAATCCCATCTTCTGGGGGACACATGAACACTCAGTTCATAGCACAGGAGGAGAAATGCTCCCACTTGGATGATCTAAATATTTAATAAGCAGCAAATAACAAGTATCACATATTAACCATTTACTACGTCAAGTCCATCTACTGGGAATTCCACTTACTCTGCACAACAGCCAGTGAAGTCTCTGTGATAGTGTCTGTTTTAAAGAAGAGGAAACTGAAGGCCTGGAGGTTAAATAACTGGACCAAAGGTCAAAGGATATGGACACGGTTTGTCCAAAATTTGGACAAGATCTATTTTGTTCATGTTTTTGACTATGCTAAAAACACCTGTCATGTGGACTTGCAATCTTGAAACTGGGTTAATACCCTGTTTTCAGAATCTTCCACTGCTTAGTTTCTGCATGTTTAGGGGTGGTCTCCGTTTTGCAGGTTGGTTAAACTGCTCCTTATAATGTTTTCAACTCATGAGTGAGGCAATGCCCAAGTGAGAACGTTGGAAGGTAGTAAAGATGCTCCCTTCTCAGCCAGCACATCATTAAGTCGAGTTCCAGAGGTCCTACCCCTTCAGTTTCCTTTCAGTTCATCTCCTCTAACTCCATACAGAAGTTCACCATGTCTTTGCAGCAACAACAGGCTCCTAACTGCCCTCCCTGACTCCAGTCTTGCCTCCTCCAACCCATGTTCCCCAAAGGCTTTCACTCCCAAGAGTAATTTTTTTTTTAAAAAGTGAATTCAATCTTTGTCATCTACTACTAAAGACATCCACTTTCTTTTCATTGCTTCAGCATAAAGTTCGAGTATCTTAATATTGCTTATAATGACTTTACTGCTTTGGCTTCGTCTGTCCAGCTGAAATTACCATCTAATACTCATTGGACCAAGATTATGTTTGGTTGCACATGACAGAAAACTAAAATAAGAGTGATATAAACTATAAAAAGCTGATTCCCCCCTCTTTGCCATTTGGCAGGTACATTTTTCTAATTATCCAAAATCCAAGTTCTTTCTGTCACTCTTCCTCATTGTTCACCATGTAGCCTCCACATCATTGGCCAAGATGAGTGCTGAGGTCCAGCTCTCAGACCCACATGTTAGCCCACAGGAAGGGAGAAGGAACAAAGAAATCTTGCCCTTCCCTTGATGGTTTCCCCCAAGAAGTTCCACTTAGGAACTTCCATTTTAGGCTCCATGGAACTTTGTCACATGGCCACATTTGCCACACTCCTGTTCTATCCACTGTCTGATACCCAAACCTATACTCCTATCACCACTGTTCCCTCTACATCCAGTTAGTTGCTTCCTCAGTTAGAATTAGGTCCAACTGTACATAAAAGAAAGCTCAAAAAACAGCAGGTTAAACATAGAAAACTAATTTTTTCTCCAAGTAGAAATTCCAATAGGCAAGCCCATGTTGAGATGGTGGCTCTGTGGATGTACAGACCCTGGTCCTTCCATCTTTCTTCTTCATCCTCTTTGACTCTGGCATCAGACAGTTGCTGTACATGAGTTTCAGCCATCATATCCACATCCCAGAAAGATGAAAGATGGAAGGAAGAAGGGCAAAAAGGCATACTCCTTTATAAAACTTGTCCTGAAACTCTATCCAGAAACCTGGCCGAAATTATTCATATGGCCACACTTATCTGGAAGAGGCGCTGGCTCATGTAATTTTTTCCAGCTGGGCCCGTTGCATGGGGTTCAATTACTAAGAAAGAATTCTATTTGAATTCTTAGGATAGGCGCATCTTCTTTCTCATTGCCTCGATGCTAACCCAGACTCATTCTTAGTCTCCTAGGCCATGCTTCCTGGGCTCTCTGCTTACAGCTTTCTATCTTCAACCCGTTTTGTAAGTGAGTGGTCTCCAGTGGCTCCCATTTGTGTCAAGCTGAGCCCACTAACTAGTGTCTCACAAGCTGACTCCAATTTACAGTCATATTTGATTGATCTTCATAATATTTTTTTAAACTGAATTATCACAATTTAACACACCCCAAATCTCTAAAATCCTGCATTTCCTTCTCTGAGAGCAGAGACTCTGGAGCCACACCCCTGTGGCAATAACTACCTGTGGTGGAGAAATCACTCATGGCTCTGGATAGAGTTTGGGATTTCCCATTTGCCCCAATCTCCCCTCTTCCTCTTACCTCACACGCAGACTGCTTCCCTAATTTACATGTGCTGCTATCCCCGGGAAGCATTTGAGTTTAGCAAACTCCTTGCCTTCTGTTCAAGATCCTTCCATGATCTGGCCTTAGCTTGCTCTTCCAGCCCAACTTCTCACTCTTCCTTTCCCATGCTCCAGGCTCCCAGCACTCCCCATACTGTACCTCTTGACCATATAAGCTCTGTGAGGTCAGAGATGATGTCTGTTTTGTTTATCTGTCTTCCCCCTGCACCTATAATGGGGCCTAGTTCATAATGAGACCTCAATAATGAATTGTTAAATGAATCAATGAATAGATATTTGTATCTTGCCACCTGCCTCCTTGTTTATGCTCATGTTCCCACTCCCTAAAATGACCTTTTCTGATGTCCATATAATAGGCGCTTAACCTTGCTTCAGAATCAAACACCTTTCCTTTGTGAAGCCTCCCCTGACCCACTTGCTGAAAGTAACCTTTTCCTTCTCCAAACTCCTACAAAATCCTAGTGCTTTTAGAAATCATGGAACTCCCAGACCATATCCTATAGTGCCCATGGCTTCCATGTTCTGGAAGGGACCCAGGATGGAGAAAATTCAACAGGCCTTAGTAGTAATATGCCAGATTACTCTGGGAGCTGTGTTTGGAGGGGAATGAGAGAAAGGGGAGGTAGGAAGCTACTGAAGCAGTCCAAGCAAGAAATGATGGGAGCTTTGGTCCAGGGTTGGCAGGGAGGATGGAAAGAACTCAATGGATCTGACAGATTATTAGCAGATAAGGGTGTCAGGACTTTATGATGTAGTAGAAAAGCAAACAAAAAGGAGGGTTCCAAAAGTGACTTTGACTGCTGACTCATGCAAGAAATGGATAGTACTATCATTTTCTGAAAGATAAAAGACTTAGGGAGAATTAGGCTTTGTAGTTTAGTTTGGCCTTGTTGATTTTGAAGATCTTTCAGACATTCAACTTGAGATGTCCAGTAAGAGGTAAGGTATGTGGGACTGGAACTCAGGAAAGCATTATTGGCTGAGGGTGTACTGTATTTTGCCACACATAATGCATGCTTTTTTGCCCAGATTTTTGAGGGAAAAATAAGGATGTACATTATACATGGTTACTACTAATTCCATATCTATATAAAATGTTTTTCATTATTTTATTTATGCTTAGGAGTTAAAAGTGTTACTTTAGAAAGCAATAAGGATATCCATATGCAAAATAATACCCTGGAATATGATAATCAATTTTGTTTCTAAATATAAATAAATAATTGAATTTTAAAAATTAAAATGAAATATTTTTTCCTGAAAGTTTGGATCAAAAATGTGGGTGAGCGTTATACACAGCAAAATACAATGTATTTGAAAATTATTTGAATTATCAGTTGTTGAAATTCTTTCTCTGGTTATGGTTGCTGAATGCTGAGGAAGATAGCAGAGCTTAGAAGAAGAGAACACGACTCGTGGCCAAGTCTTGAGAATCCAACACAAATGACAGGAAGAAGTTTTGAGTCTACAAAGAAATGGAGAGGAAGTGTCCAAAGATCTAGGAGCAAACCAGATAAGGATTTTATTGGAATACCGAGGAAAAAAGCCACTCAGGATGGAAGGAGTGATATATTGGTGAGAGGTTAAAAAAGATGAGAACTGAAAAACACCCATTGATGTAGCCTTGTGTGTGTCATGGGTGACCTCTGCAAGAGCCACTGGGAAGACTGCTAGGCCTGGTAGGGGGATGCCTACTGGAGAGTGTTGGTTGAGGGATGAGGGAAGGGAGGCCGTGAGCACAGCTGTGGCACCCTTGATACTAGATTAAGTGATGTGGACATTAAGGGTATTCCTGTGATGTGACTGAAAGCATCTATTGGGGTTAACAACATAGAGGTGATAGGTGTCCTTAAGGAGAGGAAGCCATTGTGTGGGAATGTTAGGGTTGAAAGACAGGTTAGAGGTGTTGAGGTTGGGGGAGAAGAAAATGGAGAATGAAAAGGATGTGGCCTTATCATGAACTCTGGCTTCACTATCTGTTGCCTCTCTGCCTCCACCTGCATAAGTGCTCACCTGGAGTTTCATTCACTCCTGAGCCTCCCCAGCAGGAGATGGACAGGTGGTAGCAAGAAAGAGAAGATACAGTATATAAAGAAATGCTTCAGCCTTTTTCTATATCCAAAAGACAGCTAGTGCACTGGATTTTTTTGGTAGAGACCATACCTCCTATAATGTTTCTTAAGTTGAGTGTACACATTTAAGTGGTCTTAATGTTAAACCCAAGGTCTAGTGATGACTTAAAGAGTTCAAAAGAAGTTTCTGTGTAGTTCAGGGACATCCCCATGTGGATCTAAGAAGGATGAGAAGTTCAAGAAGTGAAAGCACCATCACACGTGAAGAGAGAAGAAATTCACTGTGCCATCCAGGAGGGACAGTGTAGCTTGCTGCTGGGCTTCAGGATTCAGTCTAACAGAAGTGAGTCAGAGAGACAGCTCGTGAGCCTCCACCTTACTGGTAACATTAGAGGACATGGTATTCAGATTACACAGATGGTGGTAAAAAGACAAAAAAGTAAATATTGACAACTGGATTTTTTTCCATCAAAGTCATTTACCCAAATCCCTAATGACTTAGTACCTTCCCTACTATCAAAACTTCATTGAACTTTAGGCAATCTGATCTTCATAGCAAAAGATTTTTTAAAATTAAAGCATTTAATTGATACATGGACATTGGAGAGACCTTGCAGTTTAATTTCATAATTCCTCCAGACCAGTGCCTGTCTAATAGCAATATGAGGTGAGCTGCAAACAAAATTTAAAATTTTTAAGTAGCCATGTTAAAAAATTAAAAAGATTCAAGTGAGATTGTTTTAGGAATATATTTTAATTGACTGGTTATATCCAACATATTGTCATTTAAATATGTAATCAATATAAAATTTCATTAATGGGACATATCACATTCTTTTGTTGTTACCAAATCTTTGAAATCCGGCGTATATTTTATATTTATAGCTCTCCCATTTTGGATTAACCACATTTCAAGTGCTCAACAGCCACTTGTGGCTAGTGGCTACCCTATTAAACACACAAAATCACACACAGTAAGAATCCCATTTAATTCAAAATAGGGAACTCATATTTATTGATCCACTGGCTGCCCACTTTACAGACGTCATATAATTTACTGCTCACCACAGTTCGGCCATGTAGATGTTATTATCCCCCTTTTAGGAGGGGGAAACAGAGGCTTGAAACAGTTAAATAAATTGCACTTCACCAAGAACAGCCAGGGCCAGGTTTTATCGCAAGCCTGTGCTTTTTTTTTTTTTTTTTTTTAACACAATGTTGCTTCCTTTGCAATATAATCAATTAAAATCCCCGAGTCCTTGACTGGTATCATGATGTTCATTCAAGACACATGTTCACACTAAGAACAGCTATAAGGCCACCAAATATGAAACACTCCAGAGAACAAGGAGAAGGGAAAAGGAACACTCCATCAAATCTTATTTTTTAAAAAAGATGTTTTAGCCAATCTGAGAGCAAATTTTATTGAGCACCTTTCTTATATAATAAACATTACGGTGGAAAAAATGAAGTACATAAAACTCCTTGGTCCAACACCCCCCCCTTCACTCACGTGAAACTTCCTATTTCCTGACACGCCCTTCCTGACACACCTTAGTGTGCAGCCTGTTCCCTCTGGCTGGAAGATTCTCCTTTCCTCTCTCTGAGTGGTTAACTCCTCATCCTTCAGGACCCAGTTTAATGTCACTTCCTATAGGAAGCCCTCCCCCTACCACCCGGACACCCAAGGCAGAGTTGATCGTTTAGTCTTTTGCGTTTTCACAGCATCTTTCTGTCAGACCACCCACACAATGTCTTCCTAAGTCCGTTTCCCGAGAGTATGAGCTCCTGGAGACATGGAGAATAGCTAGTCAGTATTAGTTGAGTAAGTGTCTAACTCAGTTATCAACTAGGCTCTCCTGGCCCTTCCACTCTAGAGAAGATTGATTTAAATCCTAATTCCAGAGATTCCTAATCTATTCCTGTTTGATTATTGACTCAAATCTAATTCCTCATCTAAATCTGTAGATTAGGAAAACCTAATGCACTTCCCAAGGACTCTCCAAATTCTGGCAGAAGTTTTTACAATCTCACATTTAATTCTATTCTCAGATTCTGACTTTGTCAAAATTTGCTCTGCTCCTTGTCTTATAGCTATTCCTCCAATTCTGCTCTGCCATCAGCACCTATAGAACAGGCCATTTCTTCTCTGTGATTCTCTCCCCACGCCAAAAGCAACCATAAATCAAGGCATTTCACTGGAGACCAGGTGGTCACAGAGTGAGATTGCATACCACAGAGCTAACAACTGAAAGTCACGCATTTGATCTTTCTGCAACGCTGCCACCACCCAACCTTACATTTCTACCTCTCAAAAACTTCCCAGTTCCTCTTTCTTCAATCCTTTTCCTGCCACCCACCCTGTTTCCCCCTCCATATATACACAATCCCCCCACCCAGCAGCTCAAACCCAACATTCCTCTCATTTCCCTATATAGAATGGTGCATCTTTTCCTTTCTGCATGGGCTCTTCCAGGTACCTGTGCCTCAGAGATTCTCCAACCCAACACTTAACAAGATGTTTTCCTGTGCAAAGAATGATCCAGGACATTCAGAGTGTGGGGTTGTAGGAGAGCACAGATTTTAGTACCAAACAGTCCTAGGTCCAAGCAGTGATCCTGTCAGTTTCTAAGACTGGCCTTGGACTAATTACTTCACCTCCGAGTCCATTTTCTCACCTATACAACAGGGTTAATGAGTATTTCACCAAATCATTGCAACTATTCAACGAGATGACACGTGAATCATTCAATATGGTGTGGAGACACAAAAATGCTATTTTCCTCTCTTCTATTTTTTGCCTCTACATAGCAACTGATTGTAAAATTGTGTTGCATTCATTTTGTTTTAAGTAATTCCTGAACGAAAGTGATTGCAGTTTAGATACTATTAGGGCAGGCAGATTAGCACACACAAAGGATTTCGAGATTCTTTCAAAGTGAGCTTCATGTGCACTGCTAAGTTTGCATGTCGCTCTTTTGTTTATGTGTGACATAAAACCAAGTCAAAGTGCCTCTAAAAACATTTATTGGTTCCTATAATTAAAAAGTCCTGGGTTGGGTCTTTCTACACGGTAGGTCCAGTCACTAGACACTCAGCGCATGTCACTGGGCATCTGTGTTCTCTTTATCCCCCTCCTGGCAAGGCCTCCCTAAGTGGTTTCATTCTCAGGAAGATATTCCCATTTCCCTGTGGAAAATGTCCATGAGGGCTGCAGACTTATGCACGGGGGTCCACAGATGACAGCCCTTGGGCCAAATCCCACTGAAGCCCAGTTTTGTACAGTCTGTGAGCTCAGGAAAAGTTTTATACTTTAAAAGTTTGCAAAAAATGTCTCTGCGTGACAGAGACAGAGATGGAGGGCTAGCGAAGTCAAAAATAATTATTATTTGGCCCTTTACAGGAAGTGTTGGCCAACATTGCAGCTCCAGTGCAAAAAGAGCTATTCTTGTTCATTGTTTCCCTAAAAGACCCCAGATTGCCTTCCTGGGACCATCTTGTTTTCCTGACCGCCTTCTGGAAAATTTTCTTGTTTCTGTCTCAGATGTCAGAGAGAGCTGAGTCAGGGGTTTCACTGATTTTCTCTTCAGCTGCCCTTGAGTTTGTAACCTTATTCATTTCTCAAAATTCTATTGAGCACAATCTTGTTAGTCTCTCTGATGGTTTCTTTTTCTCTCATTACTCCTTTCTTACCTTCAATCACTTTAAACATTCTTATCTTATAGTCTCTATCTGATATCTGAGTTTTAGAAAGATTTATATCTTCTATTGATATGCCCACTGGCACTGACTCATGTATTTGGGGTTTTTTAAATCTTGCATAGTGAATTCCTTTTCAGCGGCAGTTGATCCTCAGGAATCCTGGTTTGGGGGTGTCTCTCCAGTGAGGCTTCACCTCTGCTTTTGCTAGGAAATTTGGAAGCACTTAAGAACTATGTCTTTGCTAATTTAACATCTAGAGGTCACCAGCACCATATGACAAATGCACCCTTGAACCTCAAAGCTGATAGGGGAACTCAAGAGTTAAAGATTCTAGCCTGAGTTGTAGTTGATAGGCTTAAATGACTAGTGCATGTGGAAAGCTGTTATTCCAGGAACTGGAATGCATGACCTATGTGATTTCAGGAGGTCAAGAAGCAATTCAGCTTTTGTGTTCTAGTGGGCCTGCAAGCAATGGAAATGGCATCTGATCCATTGTGTTCCAGGGAGGGACACATCCTTGACACAGATAAAGAACTGTTGATCAACAGATAAGAAATACTAAGAAAATTGCCGCTGGACTAACGTTCTTACAGGATTTACCCTTTTTCCTAATTTACCTACCCTTTTCCTTATAAAAAGGTTGGCTTGAGATGAGATGTAAGACGGTTTTGAGGGTACAAACCCGCTGTCTTCTCAGATTGCCAGCACCTGAATAAAGCGCCCATAAAGATTAAATCCTTGTCTCTACTTATTGCGTCTGGTAGTGACAGACAGAATGAATGCTGACTTTCCTGATTTCAAAGCTAATGAATGCAGGCCTAGGGTTTCAAATTTTTCCCCAACTTAGAGATCACTCCAAGAAATGCGAGCTTGCCTGTCATTTCCTATGGTGTTTTGGGGTATTTTTTTTCTCTTTACCCTCTCACTAAGGATAGCAACTTTATGTAAAATATCAATTTTTCTCCTGTTCCAGAGTCACCATTAAATCCTTGGTTTCTGAGACCATCAAATGCCTCCAGCCAGCCCCAGCTTTAGTTTGCAGACTGTATTCTGGTTTTGAGTTTCCATTTCATTTTTGGCCCCTGGGATTTCCTTTTTCTTTCTTTTGAGCCCAGATGGGCATTTAAAGGGATGCTAGCTGTATTTATACTACATTTCCAGGTGTTTCATAGCAGGAGGGTTTTGTGTAATGTAATCCATCACATCACTGGGAACAGAACTCCCATTAGGCCCATGAGACCTGTGTAAGATGCCGCCAGCCTCATATGCCTCCTACAGATATATTCCCCTTCCCCCTTTTATCGCATAGAATAGCACCTGATGACACACTCACAAGATGTTTACTAGAGATGATCACGTGAGGGAGTTACCAGGAGAATGCCACAGAGCCAAATTAAAGGTCACGTGCTTTATGCGTAGGTACTCTATACCATGAAACGTAGAGTAGCACCAGCATGTGGGGTTGAAGAATGCAAGCTCTAGAATCAGACTAACTGGATTCAAATTTGAGTTCTTTTGCTTCCTAAAAGGGCAACCTTAGGCAAGTCATTTAACCTCTCAGCACTTTCACTTCCCACCATGTGTGGCAGGAATAATACAGAAACTCCCTCGGGGAGATAAAGAGAGCGTTGACAAGAGGCCGCATACGCAAAGGGCCGGCACAGAGCATGCTCTCCACCGAAGTGAGCCTCTGTTAGTTTAAGGAAAGGTTCCTGCATTAGAGAAGAGATTTGTTTTCTCTGAGCTCTCACACACAAGGTCAGGGACGGAGGGACAGAAGCTCATCAGGAGAGATCTTCCTCTTTGCAGAAGCAGAAAAGGAAAGGAGCATTGTGGAGGTTATCACCTTCGTAGCTGAAGAGAATTTTGACCCAGTTCTCAGAAATGAAAGATTAAAGATTCTAAGAAATGCTCTGTGAAAATGTAGAATGGCATGAGGCTTATCTATGTAACTGCGTATTGATCTAAAAATGAAGACTCCACAGAAGGGCCTCAAGGGCTTCCCCCAGAGATGCCACCCTTTCTTCAGAGGCTGTAGGAAGACAGAACAAACACATTGGCCTTCAACACAGGCACAGGTGAGACCAAGGGGGCCAGGGGACTCTTGACCTTCACCACTGTGGGTCTCCATACCTCCCTTGTGCCTGCATCTGCCTCTTATCTAACGCCTGAGTGTCAGTATTGAAGTGCCACTCAAATTTCTGAGGAACATTTATTCTCAAAAGAAGAGCTTCTCTGATGGCCTGAAGAGCAGCCCATCAGAGAAGCTCCTTACATATTTTCAAGAGAAATTTGAGCTGATGCAAAATGCAAAAGCATCTGTTAAATATAAGTGCATTTCTGTTACAGACTAGGATGAGCATTGTTGAAAAGATTTTTTAAAAGCATTTTTAAACCATCTGGCTACTAGAACAGTTATTTGTGCAAACAGTATTTCCAAATGGGCCCGCTGGCACCACCAAGCAGGAGTGCGTAGATTAGGAAGTGGTCCTCAGGCTGCTTCCTCCTGAGAAGTGTTCAGAACACTGGGAAATGTGTTTCTCACTCAGCAAGTGCTTATTCAGCAGCCTGAGAGGCAGAGAGAGGTGATAATAGCCGGATATCAGCAACACTCCTTTTAATTTTTTTAAAGGTTGCCAACATTTGTAGGAGCAATGATCTAGGACTTTGAACAAGAGTTTTGTAGGAATCAGTTAAATTCATATAAAAATTTGCTACCAAGTTCATCTGGTACTTTTACAGCTAAAATCCTTTTTTCTGTTGTCTGTTTCTTGGCACAAATAGAAAACAGTTCACATAAATTATTGTGATCTCTGTTGATCCTATATAAGCATGAAAACTGTGTAGTCATTCTTTTTCTTTTTAATATGTCAATGTCTTTACATCGTGGCAACTTCAAATACTGCCTGTAATGCCACCTGCTAACCAGAGCAGAACTACAGTCTGCGGGCTGAAGTTCAGGAAAGCACATTTTGCCTTCACATGTAGAGGTAGTTACTAACTCTGAGAGCTGTTTACCCTCTGAATACAGGCTTTGCCAAGGAGTGAGCTCCCGTCGCAGAGGGCAGCAGATGCCATCATCAGAAATGCTGTCGAAATCTGCGAGTTGGGTATGGGATTAAAACACAAACTCCTAGGTCTATTTCAACCTTAGGATTCTATGATTTCATCTTTTTAAGATGTTTGCATAGTTCTTCAAATTTTTAAATGAACCTCACATGATCTCATTGACTTCTGAAGGAAGATGGCAGAATGAAGACAAACTGAAGATTCTCCTCCCTCAATAACTAAAATATTAACAGAAAAATGAAAACCGGTGGGAAAAAGGAAATCAACAGTAGCAATTAAACAAGGAAATGGATGCAATTAAACAAGGAAACTGACGTCATGTACTTTGAAAGTGGAAGACAAGAAAGAAAGGGGGCAATTTAGAAGAGTGCAGCTTCTGACCCTGCGCTCACCCTGGAAACCTGAATTTCAAAAATCTTGAGAATTGTCCTGAAAAGCCGCAAATCTTGATAAGAAGCAAGCTAACAGGGCATATTGCTTCCTGTGAGTGCTTTGGGTTATAAACCAGCTTAATACAAATATGAATTCAACATACTGGGCCCAAAGAGGAAAAAAATGAAACAAGAGAGCAATCTGAGGGGGGAAAAATGGAGATTTCAGTTCTATAGAAACAAATCAAAGACTAAAACAACATTTTTATAAAACTAATAAATAAATAATAATAATAAAGTAACCAGGCTGCTCAAACTAAAATTACACATACAGAAAAAAATCACTGTGATAAACGTATTGGATGCGTGGAAAAAGCATAGAGCATTTGTGCCTGATTGTTGTTCCTAAAGTTGTTCCCCATGTAGGAGAGATTAAATATGCAAAGACATTAAAGAAGAAAATTGCTCTGACAAATGAAATGAGTCTGCAGGCTGTAAGAACACAGCGAGACCCAGGGAAACAGATACTGAATGGTCAGCACTGAGACATAGCCTCTTGAACTTACTGCACTTCCCAGACTTAAAGAAAAAAGTCTCTGGGCACCCTGCCATAACCAGTAAGGGAAGTTAGTTCGGTGGGTCTTTGACTTCGATAATCAATATTCAATGCCGGAATACAAGGAAGCACCATCCAGGATTTCCAAGGGAAAGTGTGACTACAAGTACCACTATGAAAGCAGCAGAAAATTATTCGGGCACATGAAAGAACTCGGAGAATTCACACTCACGGGTCTTTTCTGAAAAAATGATTCAGTGATGAAGCCCAGTCAATTAAAAGATGAGTCAAAATGAAATAGTATTTGGGAATGGGCAGGCTAGGGTAAAAAGAACTTATTATGAAATGTAATTCATTTGAACATGGAATTGATGATATTAAGCAATGATGGGAGTAACATTTCCACAACAGAAGGTGAATGTTACAAACTAGGATATTGTAAAAACAGTAATAGAGCCAACATTTGGGAGCTGAGGGGCAGGGAGAGGGGAGGAAGTACAAATCTAAAGATTTACTCATCTTTTATATTCATGAGTCATTTAATATTGTCTAAAATTGAAAACTTCTGTTAAGAAATAATAACTTCAACTTCTTAACATTTTTCATAATTTCTTTTCTTAACCTTTTTCCCCCAAGAGGGCATTTTAAGGAAATAATGTCTCTTGTGGTAAAGATATATTTAAATAAAGAGCAGCAATTTCTTCAGTTTTACTTTAGTTTTATTTTTCTAACATTAAATTCAAGTAATATTAAATCTATTCTTTTATTAACAATAGTGTGTATAACATGCTCCTATTTCTGTAAGAATATTTTTTCCTATCCATGTCTGTTTCTCTTTCAATCTCTCTTTAGCACATACTCCCCTTTCCTCCTGTCTGCCTTCCAAATAGCACCCTAATTTTCATCCAGGGCCTCATCCATCTCTCCATCAGGCAAACTGTGTACTTCAGGGGATTCTGAACCCAGCTCCAGCTCTGGGGTGATGTGACTGGTCCCAAGATAATTTCATTTTTCCTTATCCCAGGGAGCTCAGGGTGAAGCCAACCAAAATGGGGCATATTGCTGCCACAGAACATCAATGGCTTTGACCCAGTCGAGGCCAACAAAACATGAGGAAAGGCTTGCTGGGGGCATCTGGGGAAACTGGCTTCCTAGCATTCAGGAGACCTTCACCACACCTGCCTCCCTCTGTCTGGACTTGGCGGTGGGAAGGTGCAGGGTTATGCCACCGCCATTTTTACCACAAGGGAGGCCAACCTAAGACTTATGCCCTCTACAGGGGTACACACACACAGAGGGTAGACAGAGTCACCGAGAAGCTGGGTCAGACCACTCCATCTCTGCGTGTCAGTTGTGGGAATCAATACATTTCCATATGTGTTAACCTAATTTGAATCAGATTTTATATATATTTTGGGGGCTAAAAACGTTGTAATTGATATGTCTACTTAGAAAGATGTGAAATGTCATTTACCTGATGATATTTCATTTGAGGTTGGTATTAAAAATATATGTTTCTCTATTCCTTAAATAATGAGCATATTTCATTTTTACAAACACAAAGAAATTATTCTTCTTGGATATTAACTTGTTAAACATTAAAGTGATATATACCCATTATAAAAAGAAGTCTAGACACTTTCTGTACCAGGTGGCCCAAATTCAATTAGGGAGAGAGAATGTTCTCTGATCAGAAAATATTAAGATGAGTTTAGATATAGTTAACATGTTTACTATGCTAAGCAGTTTGCATGTATTATTCCACTTAATTATTATCTGAGGATGTTGAACAGCTGTCTTGGATCATGAGAGCATGTAAGGAAGTTACTTCTTGAGGATGACAAAGCAACAAGATAGAATTTTAGGTGAGCCACATCATAGCCCTGGACTGCCTCCCAGACTTCTGCATGGTAGAGGGAATGTCTGTCTTGTTTAACCCGCTGGAGTTTGGGGTCTCTTAGAAACAACAGCCTGATTCTTGATTAGCATTAGTCAAGCACAAATGTTGTCTAATAAAAATCATAGTCGCCGGAATGGAAAAACTATTAATAGTTCCTTAATCCAATTCTTTATTTTACTTATTTTTAATTTCTAGAAACTCAACTGGTTTGAGGGAATTTATTGGGTCATATTATTTAAAACTCCAGGGGACGTGGGGCCCCAGGAATAGTTAGGCCCAAGGGTTAATGTCTATGAAACTCAATCTCTCTCATCTCTTGGCTGTGCTTTTCTGTGTTGGGTTGACTCCTAGGCAGGGCCTCTCTGGCTTACTGTATCCTAAGAGATAGCAGTTACAGTGGGAAAGAACTATGCCCAGAGTTCCCATAGAACCCTTAAGACTAAGTCTCATTGGATCATGGTTCCATTTCTAAACCAGTTACTGGGGCCCCTGATTCAGGCCTGGAACATAGGCCCACTGCTGGAGCTGGGGACAATCAGCTCTACCTGAGCCAGGTGCACCGAGAGTGGGAAGAGTGAGTTTCCACAAAGAAATCTCTAGGTGTTCTTACCAGAAAGAAAGGAAAGATGGCAGGCAGGCAACAACTACAGATGTCCACTCAAATTTATGTATCCTTGATTCAGCAAATAGTTTTCAAAGCATCAAGAATGGGCCTGGCTTTGTCTTGGGCGATGGGGATGTAGACTGAGGGAAACAGACACAAATTCCTGCCCTCCAGATAACTTGCGTTCAATAATGTCGAAGCGGTGTCTTGCGTACACTTAAAAAGATCATGCCCACCTTCTTCTGGGGATATTACCAAACTCAGCGGGGGCTCTAGCATAATCTTCAAGTCCACAAAGAAGTGATTTGAGGCTTTTAGATTATAGGGGAGGGTACACAGGCTGGGTGGGGTTTTCCTTGTGAGGATGAGAGAAAGTACTAACAGGTGAGCCAAGAGAAGTACAGGTAATATTCAAATTATGTATAGCTAAAGTCTGGGCATTTTTAGGTGAAGTCATCACATTCCAAGAAGAACTCAATTATTCTTTTTTTCCCTCCAGCCTAAGCTTGCAGCTGAGTTTAAAAGGCCGAAAGAAATATTATTCTGACATACGGGCACCAATTAGGCTTTTAGAAGTCCCGGAAATAAAATCCTAACTTTCATGGTTGTTTCTAGTGCAGACTGCGGGGTAATTTGTCTCCCGGAGAACCACGGAACTGCTCACAGGGGTTTCCTGTTTTACACACTCTCTCCCACCACGCGGCTTGTTGTCTCGACAAATTTATTTTCAACAGCAGTGGCACATGTGCTTATAATTTTAGGAATGGAAGCACTTGAGATAAGGTGGAACCTGCCTGTCACTGAAAAATGAGCTCCAATGAAGTTGCTTCCTAGCCCCATATTTCAAGATACATTGGTTATCCTCCAAAAAGGGCCTGAGTCAACAAAATTGATTCCAAGCTTTGTGCAAGCGTCCAATATGGGCACAGACCATATTTTAAATGATGAGTAAACATTTGCTTTGTACCCCGTTTTCTCAGCGCTGCCCTTCCTCTCCCCCACCCAGCTGCTGCAACTTGGCAAATAGCATTAACCATGAGGTTTTTATTTATTTAAACAAATATCTGGTGAAGAAAGAAAAATGGAAATAATCAAATTTTGATAGTGGTTGGGAGTGAAAGTGAGGGAACACTTCAGAAAAGACCAGAAATGGTATAGGCAAAGAAAAGTTTTGTGTATAGCCTTTGACCCAACTTCTTCAAATAAAACCAATGTCTTGTAAATGTGTTTACAAGTTACGCTCTCTCTCTGAGCCTGTTTTTCTCATCTGTGAAATGGGGTTATCACACATCGCTCTTAGGGTAATTGGGGGATTAGATGACATGTACTATATAAAGCATTTTTAAAAAATTAATTCCAACAAGTCAACATAAGCATCTTGTTCAAATATCCCATGCCCCTTTGGGAGCATATCTCTCAAAAATATTTTAGGGCTAGGTCAGAGGGCATACACTTTCAATTTTGACAGGTGGGTGGCAGCGGTGTTGCAGAAAGGTCACATGCGTGTTTAGAGAGCTGGCAGTTAGGCCTGGGACTACAGTCCTTCCACACACAGGTGACCCAAACTACAACGTCTCTACGTTCACGTCAGGAGGCACCCAGGTATTTGAATGACAGGATTGTTCAGAGAAACCCACTTCAAACTTAGACAAAGACAGCCCTCCTTAATGCATGTTTCCCAACCGCAAGCAGGCCATTTAGATAACAAAGGCAAGTCTGAGATGTGAAATGGCTGATAGCAGCCCCAAAATAGAGCAGCTCCGAGGTGGAATAAAAGACCTCTGTTGCCCATCAGTGTCAGCGGCACCTACATGTGAAAGGTGGGCGCTGCCTGCGTGTTGGAAGCTTCCCATATAAGGCAGGTGATGGGTCTCCAGGAGATGCAGGAAGGGTTGAGAGAGCTGCTGAACTGGAGAAGGTCACAGCATGGGCCATCAGTATGACGTAGACCCTGAAGAAACCTTCCCGAAGCTCAGAGAGGTTGAGTTTTCCAAGATCGCAACATTAGATGCAGCAGAACTAGGAAAGAGAACTCAGGCCTCCTGTCTCTCAGCCCAATCAGTGCCTCCTCTGTTGTTTTCTGGGGACACCAGTCTGGTGGGAGCTTGAGTGATTATTCTGGGCGACAGTCAGGATGGAGAAGAAAGCCTCCGTGAAGCAGGGACGTGCCAAAGAAGAAAGTAAAAGGAAGACTTTTTTTTAAAGGCAGGAGAGGGAGAAGAAGAGAAAGAAATGTGTTTTTTAAGTATACAATTGACATATGCTCTCAGAATGGGAATTGTGTAAAATGAAAAGTTAAAAATCTCACACTGCTTGTCAAGCAAAGCCTCCCCCATTCCCCTTCCCAGTGGGAAAAGTGCTAAGAATTTTTGTATGTCTTCCAGGCTTTTTCCTATACATTTATATGTATACACACATATATACACGAGGTCTATCCAGAAAGTATCTAGCCATGTACTATGAAAAATAGAGACATTTATTGAAGAAGATACAAGATACAAGAAACATTGTACATAGGATAATGACACCTCAGTCCTCTTCAAAGTAGGCACCTTGAAATCTCACAAAGTTCTCCCAAACCGCCATCAGCTGCCCCACTGTATTTTCCTGAATCTCATCAACAATCTGAAATATTTTCCCTTTCAAAGGTGATGTCAGTTTTGGGAAAATGTGGGGAACTGTTCCAAGGGTGGGAAATGTGGCTCAGCCCCCACTCGGAAAAGCCAGTGGGGAGTGAGGTTGGCGGGCAGGACCCACATCCATGGATAGGTTCTCCAGTGGAAAATCAGGCCTGCATTGTACCCACACTGCTATGAGACTTGCTCTTGCTAAAACTCCCTCACCCTGAATTGAGGCAGCAAATGTTTACTGAGTATCTTCAACTTCCTAAAGTCTGTGCTAAACCACCCAAGTATGGAGTGTGAGCAGCTTCCCCCTTGAGCTGTAACATCCTTCTCTTTGAAGTAATTAGCAGTGTTCTGTCCTTTGTCATCCTTAAAAGGTAATCACCTGTGGTGAACCTGTGCATAGTAAATGAGGACCATCCTCGATGTAATGTGCCCAGAAAAACAATAAAAGCCTGTCCAGGCGGGGGTCAGGGGCCCTCTCTCTAAATTGGAGAGCGGCCATGCAGCCCCTTTTTCTCCACAGGATTTCTGTAGTCTGTGTGTATTTGAATATTGCGACCACAATACCAGATCCTGCGGGCCGGGATCAGGAAAAGGCACAAGTCACAAGGCGCCAAATCTAGGCTGAGTCACCTGGGAGATTTGATGTTTCACAAAAAAACTCTACACAAGACTTGATGCATGAGTGGGCGCATTGTTGTAATGAAGCTGCCAATCACCAGTAGCCCACAGCTGCGGCCTTCTGAATCATCGGAATAGTTTCCATGGAGGAATGATCAAGCTTACTGCAAAATCTGATGCAGATTCATTGCTCCACTGGCTCAGTCATTTTGAATGCAATGGTCACACAGTACCCATGCTCACTCACCAGCATCTACTGCCCCGGCTGACTAGTCCAGTGAAGTCATCATTGTTCATGTGTGTGCATTCCAGTCTACTGTCCTTGGCTGCCCGGGTATGTCAATGTCACGCAAACCATTCTCATTATATTAACAATGGCTGGATTTTTTCCAGCCAGACCTCGTCATATACTTTTTTGTTTAACACAGATGAGATTACACAATAAATATAATATAGAAATTGCTTTTTTTTTTTTTTTAATTCCCTGGCCAGTGTGGCTCAGTTGGTTGGAGCATCATCCCATAAACCAAAAGTTTGCAGGTTTGACTCCCATTCAGGGCACATGCCTGGGTTGCAGGTCCAGTCCCAATCCAGGTGCATGTGAGAGGCAACCAATCAATGTTTCTCTCACACATAGATGTCCCTCTCCCTTTCACTCCTTCTCTTCCCCTCTCTCTAGTAACAAAAATAAAATAAAATAAAGAAGAAATTCTCCTTTTTCACTTAATAATGTACTATACACATCTTTCCACTGCAATGCTTATAGATGTACCTCTTGTTTTAAGTGGCCTTACAGTGTTATCATACAAGTGTAACATGAGTTATTTAACCAGTTCTCTAGTGAAACACATTTAAATGGTTTCCAGCCTTTTTTTTTTTTTTTACTAATACCAACAGGTCAACAATAAGCATCTTGTTCAAATAGCCCAGGCACCTTTGTGAGCACATCTCTCGTAAATACTTCATAGTTGGGCCACAGAGAATACACATTTGAAATTGTGATGGGTTTGACTAACTGCACTTTCAAAACTGCATCAGTTTTATTTGCACCAAGAGTGCAGGCCAGTTCCCCTTTCTTATACTCTCACCAGCCTTTCAACTGCTTTCCCAGTGTCGTTTTCACGTATATTCTTGAATTCTGAGTAGAATTGAACATCCATGTGTATATGTATTTGAATAGCTATTTGTGTTTCACCTTTTTGTGAGCTGCTTGTTTTTACCTTTTTTCTATTTTTCTGCTGGTTTTCACCTTTTCTCCTCTTCTTTCATGACAGTTTTTTGTAAATAAAATGGATGAGTCTTTGTCTGTAATGTAGGTGGCAGTTATAGTCCCCAGTCTGTTTTGTGGCTTTGTGTGTTTGTTTTGCTACTTAAAACTTCTGCATGGTCAGATTTATAAGTCTGTTCTTCATACCTCCTGGGTCTTACATCATGCTCAAAAAAGAAAAACTTCATCATTCCAAGAGAATAAAATTCTACCTGTATTCTAATGCTTTAATAATTTTGATATGTATATTGCAAATAATAGACTGATATGGAACTTATTTTAGGTAAGCAGTGGTGTAGCAACTCAGCTTCCCCTTTCTCTCTTTCTCTTTCTTTTTTTCCCCCAACATCACTAACCTATTGATTGACAGGTTTGTTCTTTGACCACTTGTGTGAAATGACACTGTTTTCATAAATCAAATTCCTATTCATACTAGGTATTTCTCTGGACCCTATTTTATTCTCCTGATCATTCTGTTTATTCATGTACTAGTCCTATTCTGTTTCAAATACTGTGGCTTTATGACGCATTTTTAGTTTCTATGAAGGCTAATTTCCCTATAACTCTTCCATAAAATGAAGTGTTTTTTTAAGGACCTTTGATCATGCCCCAAAGAAAAGACACAGTATTATATTTTACAAAATCCAGTCCCATACATAATCTTCAGGTTACTGCAAATACACATTAGCATGATCTTTACCTGTATATATGCTATTTTCTCCTTGGGCATCATATATGTTCCTGACCCCTGGAGCATGTTGAAATTTGACCCTAGTTATCGGTCCTGTGGCAACAAGGTGTAGCTGTGGTGGACCTGGAGAAGAGTGAGCATCCCCTTGCAAGGCTTCTGTCCTGGGTGAGGCTGCTACAGGGTTTTCACTCAAAGGGAACCCAACATCCTCAGACACAGGAGGACAAGCTCTTGCCAGCAAGGGAGGCTCAGGGAGACATGGTAATGCTAGAGTGTCAGTTCCAACCTAATATCCCCCTGCAAATTCCAGTGTCTCATTCTTTGCCCATCTGTTCCCTAACTTTTGCTAGAGAAACTTGGTAAGACTGTGAATTCAACTGACACTGCAATCCTGCAACCCTCCCAATTCAAATTTGTGTTTGATTTTTTAGCAATATGAGCCTGTGGCTCTGATAAATAAAAGGTTCTTTTAGAGCTGCCACAAAAACTTTCTGTTTCTCAGATCATGACTTAAGCTGAGAATTAAAGGACCTTAGCTTGTCATTTACTTTCTGTAAATGCTCCAGTGCACTCAGGAAAATCCATCCAACACCATAGTCCTTGATTCCATTCACACTTCATCACAATCACCAGAGCTTGATTAACTGTGAAGCCACTGAATGCCATGATTATTAGTATGCTTTTCCCATTGGTAAGGAGCTGATCACTGCACTCAAGCCCGTACATACAGATAATGAGGGGGAGACAGAGAGAGAGACAGAGAGATGGGGAATGGGCTCATAGTTATGGAGGCCAAGAAACCCCATGATTGTCTCAAGCTAGGGATCCAGGAAAGCTGGTGGCATCATTCAGTCCAAATCCAAGGGCCAGTGAGGATGAGATGAGATGTGCCAGCTCAAGCAGAGAGACGGTGGGGGAAGGTGAGTCATTTCTTTCTCTGCCTCTTGTCCTATTCAAGCCCTCAATGGACTGGATGGTGCCCACCCGCATTGGCGGGGGTGGGGATAATCTACTTTATCAAGTCCACCAATTGAAATGCTACTCTTACTCGGAAGCACCCTCATAGACACAGCAGAAACAACACCTGATAGGGGCGCCCATAGCCCAGGTGAGTTGACGTGTAAAATTAACCACCACCCCCCGTCACCAGCCTGGTACCTGTGCCTCTCCACATGTTGGTGCTTGAAGTCCATAATGTCAGCTTCTCCAGTGCTCAGGTTCACGATTCCTTCCCAGGAAAAGCTCCTGAAATAAATGACCTCTCTGTGAAAAGGCAGAAACTAATAAAATAATGGAAATCTAAACAAGGAGATGAGCCTAACCGAATATGGGATGAGAGAGTCTGTTTCCTTGAGCACCAGCTTGAAACCACTAGCTCCAACGTAAGATGTTGAGTTGAAGGCACAGTGTCCCCTGGAACATTGGAACAAAATGTTCCCCTCTATTCCTATGATGACAAATATGAGTCTTAGTTAGGATTTCTTTTTACCAAAATTCAAGACATCAACTAAACAAGGATTATGCCTATTCTAGGATAACTCATTGCCTGCCACTAATACTGCCGACCTCAAAATATGACCCCAGATGAGCAGATCAACATCACCCGGGAACTTATTAGAAAAGCAGATTTTCAGACTATATCCCAGACTTTCTGAATCAGAGACTCGGGATGGGGTCCAGTAACCTGGGTTTTAACACGCCCGCTAGTTAACTTAAGAAACGTCCAAATGCATCATAACTTTTATGAGTTTATTTGAGCCAAGCTGACGACAATTGCTGGGAAGCAAAACCTCAACGGACTGAGAAAATGCTCCATAAAATGGCAGTTTTGCTACTTATTTTATACATCAGAATCAAAGGGGAAGACGCAAGGAGGTTATGTGAAATCCGCTGGGGATAGATTAGGGAGGCAGGAGAAAGCAAAGGCGAGGAATCTCTGGGACTGAATAAAAAGTCAAGAGGAACAGACACATACTTCTTTTCCACTGGTGGGTGTAGGATAGTTAACAGTTAACGATTAACATGGTAAATCATAACAATGAGGGGGTCTGTGGTCTCTGTTCTGGTTCAGTGTTTGTGCCCTGAGGGGGGTGGGAAAAGGAAATAACCCTGCCTTCCAAAGATATGTTACTGTAGATGCGAAAAGACAATAAACAGGCTCAGCCAAGGTACTGATCCACTTTCGTCAGGGAAAAAGGCAGCCCTAGGACATGGCTACCTGCCGTGACCTGCTTTTAGTCAGAAAGCTTTAATTTCAGACCTCCCTATACGGGTTTTTTTTTTTGCCTGTGAGGGTGTAAGGCCACCAGGAAGGCCTCCCCTGAGCTTGACAGGTGTGGTATGTGGCCCTTTCCATCCCCTTGCTTACCAATGTTTGTGAATCACAGGTTTACACAGGTTTGAATTCAAGTCCTAGTTTCTCCACTTGTAATCGATGTAACTTTTGGCAAGACATTTAATCTAAGCCTCAGCTCCCTCATCTATGTTCATTGGACCTTAATGGTAACTGCTTTGTAGGCTTGTTATGAAAATTAAATAACATGGATGCACAGAGCTGAGAAAAGAGCTGGCCATAGAGCACTAAAAAACTGAGTTTTTCTGGAGCCATCTCTTAGAGCTATAAGGCAGATTAAAGAGAGTACTGGTTTTAGACTCTAGCATAGTAAACACCAGGCACATGATAAATAGAATGTGCTCAGTAATGATAGTTAGTAATAGTATAGTGGTAGTGGTGGTAGCAGTATAATACTTAACATCTATACTGTATCTTATATATAGTAATATAATACTTAACACCTATATTCTATTTATCTTATACAAGACATGTTTGTGAGCTCTTTCCATATCACATTTTAATATTTAAAACAACCCTATATAATCAATGTAGCATAATGGTCCCCACTTTGGAGACTAGGGAATCGAGGTGCAGAAGGGTTAAGTTTCTCCCCCAAGGTTACAAAGTTATTAAGCGATGGAGCAAGGACTAAAACCACATTGTCTAGTTTCAGTCTGTGTGCCTAAGAGGATTTCAGAGAACACAGAGTAGGGATATATAACCCAATCCAGGCCCAGTGGGAATACATATCATGGAAGCCTTCCTGAAGAAGGTGATGCTTGAATTCAGTCTTCAAAGGTAAGGATTATTCAGGTAGGAGGCCTTTGGCTATATGTAACAAAAAAAATCTAAGTTTAATTGCTTCACATGATAAAGAAACTTATTATATCACATAAAACAGTCCAAATACTGTCCAGATTATTTAATGCAACTGCTGGACAATGTTATCAAGGACCCGGTTTCTTTCCATATATCTGGTCTGCTCTTGTCAATGTGTTAGCTCTATCCCCAGATCACCACCCCTCACAGTCCTAAGATAGCTGCAGAGGCTCCAGACATCACTTCTGGACATACCCATGTCAAAGAGAAAAAAGGATCCTTGTCTTTCTGCCTTCTTTGAAGAGAGAAACCCTTCACAGAAACCACACCCAAAGACTTTTCCTCATATCTTGAGAGCTTGTTTGGAGGTTCTAGCAGGGGAGAACGGCTACTCGTATTCCCTTGACTGAAGACCGCTTCTCTCCTGTAGCTGGGAAGGTCATCCTCTTTGACTGAGTGCGTAGCTTGGGGAGGGACACATATGGATTGGTGAGGGAGGAAGGGGACACCTGCCTAGCCAGCCAGAGCAGACGAGTCAACCCTGGCGATCAATGGGGTGACAGATGTCGCAGCCTGATCGCCCTCACATCCTTTTCCTTGTATCTATCGCCCAGAGGGCTATGCGTGCCCATACCTAATCCTTGCAGGAGGGGAAGGAATAAAAGCACCGTAAGTGATATAGTCACTTGGGATCTGCCACCCAGGAGAAGAGCAGTTACCTGGACAAAGGCAGTAAGAGCCCAGATCCAGGAGGACACTGCACAGACTGTGTTTGATTAGGCAGGGGCTCACCACAACCCCCTTTGCTCTCTAACAGCTTTATGCAGGTATAACTGACATGTTGAAAATCATGCATATTAAAGTGTACAATCTGATCCCTTTGATTTGTGTGTATACTTGTGAAACGCCACCATGATCAATACAATGAACATCACCAGCACTCCCAAGTTTTCTCCTGGCCTTTTCTCATCCCTCCCTCGGGCCCCTTCCCACTCAACACCCCACCCCTCTCCCCCCAAGCAGCCACTAATTGACTCTTCACCCCTATAGGTTAGTTTGTGTTTTTGAAAATTTTCAGTGGGATAATTTTGTAGCATGCACTCTTATTTTTTTCTGGTTGCTCGCACTCAGCAAAGTTATTTTGAGATTCACCATGATTTTGTTTGTACCAATGGTGAATGCCTTTTTCTTGCTTGCATTGGATGGGTATACCCCAATTTGTTTATCCAATCATCTGTCAATGGATACTTAGTTTGGGTCCAGTTTGGGCTATTGCAAGTAAAACTGCTATGAGCACTCACCTAGAGGTAAGTATGTGAACGGATATTTTTATTTCTCTTGGTTAATTCCTAGGAAGAGAAGGGCTGGGTCATATGGCAGGTATGTTTAACTCCTAAAGAAACTGTCAAGCCGTTCTCCAAAGCCATTATACCACTTGACATTTGACTAGCAGAGTTTGAGCTTTCCAGTTGCTTCTTGTCCTCACCAACACTTGGTATGGTCAGTCTTTCTAACGGGGGGGGGGGGGGGTCATAAACTGCTTTTTATAATAAATGCTTTGTAACACCCCCTCTATTGTCTGGAAATAAAATTTGTTGTTATTATACCTACCTACAATGCACCATTAAAAAAAAAACCCAACCCAATGCCCTAAGTATAAAGTGAGAGACAAAAAGAAAACAATTTTTAATAAAATAACATATCATTGAGTATGTAAATAAGTGGACATAAACAGGAAGCCATAATAAAAGAGTTAAATGCTTCCCCCTGCACACGAACGCTTTCGTGATAAATGCAGATGATAGAGGAATGCTGTTCGGCAGTGCAGACCCCGTAGGCACCATTGCCATCAGTGACGTGACCGGCTGGTATGGTGAGCAACTTCCGTAAAATCCCCGGACAAAACAAAGGACTGCACTCTTCCTTCTTTTACCCCGTAATTGCATTTGTACAAAATGTCATGTTAATTAAAACTATAGGAAGTTGTTTTGTGTTTAATTATAAAGTTAAGATTCTAAGCTAAGACACAAAGAGATTTGTTTGTTTCTTTTTTTACCTACATGAATATTCAGTGGACATTAGAAACCCGTGGGGGTTAGAGCTTTGATTATATTCTGATTGTTTTCTAAGCCAGAAAGGACATTATTGGTACAGTTGGGAGAATGTATAAGCATAGACTGTCAATTATTATTGTTAAATAGAATTGTATCAATGTTGAGTTTCCCGAGTGTACTATCTGTAGTTATGTCAGAGAAAGCCCTTGAAATTAGAAAAAAAAAAGCTGAAATATCTAGAGGTAAAGTATTAGGATGTCTGAAAAAAATTAGAGATTTTTTTTCATATACACACAGAGAAAATAATAAAGCATATGATCCAAAACATTACCAATTGGAAAATATAGGTGAAAGGTACTCAGATGCTCCTTGAATTATTCTTGCAACTTTTCTGTAGGTGTGAATATTTTCCAAAATAAAAAGTTATGGAGGAGAAGCTTTTTGTTAGCTGCTGAGCTTAGGGAAAAGATACACAGACAATTCTTTGCCCTGTGTGATAACTTCAGGTTTCTCAGATATCTAGCACTTGGACCTCAACCTACTCAATGCCAGTATTGCTCCTAATCACAGTGGAATCCAAAAGTGCCCCTACAAATTGCTATATAAGGAGAGAGACAGACGGCGAGCGAGCTAGTGCTTGGTGTCTCCCCACTCTGTTGAGAGCCATCACTGGAGGGACCCCATGTAGTGATGCGTTATAACTCATTAGGGTCAGAAGAACATATAGGCTTTTAGAGCTGAACAGAGAGAATCTTGTTTCTTAAAGTGTGGACCAGCAGCAGCAGTTTACTCAGAGGGCGAGACTGAAATGCAGAATCTCTACTCTACCCCTCCTCTCCTCCTGCCCCAACTACTGAATCAGATCTGTGCTTTCACGGCATCTAGGTGATGCTAATTCACCTTGAAATTTGAAAGCACTGTTTAGACTGCAGATTTTAAGTTGTGATCTCTGAGCAAGTCTCTTACCTTAGGTGGTGTGTGGGGAGGGGACCAATCAGGGGACTCAGTTCCACTTAAACTCTGGGTTGCAGAAAATGGTTGTAGGAAGAAAAACATTTAACCACCCCCTGCCCCAACTGTCACGCTACCAGTGAAGAAATGGAGGCCCCTGAAGGTTACGTGACTTGCTGACAGGCACACGAAGCAGCTAAGAAGGCCAGGACTCGAATCCTGCACTTCCCGCCCTGAGCAGAGTGCTCTTCCCACCAGGACTCTGGCTGTTTTCCCCAGTCACACAGTGAAAGGCTGGACTAGGTGATTGCTGCTGTCCCTGAGCACTGACAGACGACTGGCTGGCCCTCACCCTCCCGCTGGAAGCTGGGCGGCAGATCCCCGGCCTGACACGGATCTGCTAGGCTTTCTAGAGTGCTTGCTTGTAGACTCTAGGCCACCTGCCAGTACTTGCTGGGCTGGCCCAGACCACGGAAGGCTTTTGTTGGAATCATGAACCAGCCCCCATCCCTGCTGTGCAGATCAAAAGTCTTCTTTCTAATCAAAACTGGAGCTAGCTCTGGGATCTGAGGTTGATTTGCTACATTTTTTACTGTAATAAGCACCTGGTACCTGAGCATCAGCAGCTCACACTTTTCTTCCCCTGGGTATTGGGAAAGTCTCACTTCAGCACTTACATGCCTCAATAATATTGGACACTGTCCCCTACTCACTGGCTAGGGCACATGGACCAAGTCAGGCCACCAACGAAAGCCTCAGTCTCCTTAGCCGGAGGATGGGCTGATAACACAGGAGCTGCTGGGCAGCCAGGGTACAGTGGGTACTGAATACCTATGGTCCCCACTCTCTTCCTCTCCTTTCCCTGGCCCACCTTATGAAATTCACCAGATTACAATGCCCTTTTCACTCCATTATGAAGACACAGGTAGAGAACCAGGGATGACGGAGAACATAAGAACAAGGTAGGAAGGTGGGGAGACCGCTCTGGGCAGCTCTAGGCTTGCATGGGGGGTGGATCAGCCTCAGCCTCAGCAGCCCCAGATAAGTGGGTCCCATTTGTTCCCAGCCCCAGACTACAGTCAAACACTTTCTTGGTCGCTCCTCTTACCAAGGTTTCCAAACTAGGTGAGGAAGAAGCAGTCCAAGTGTGGTTTTGGCCCCCCAAGAACCGCTGGCCTAGCCTCTCCTCTCCCCAGTCCCCAAGCCTTCTTTTCTGTAGGCATCTCCCCAGAGAAAGGCCAGACTCTTAGAATGAAGGACAAACACCTTTCCAGAATGATGCTATTAAGAGCATGATGAACAAATCTTGCGTGGCCAAGTTCAGGAATTGTGAGGGTAGCCAGTGAGCTAACTTGGTGCCACTACAGATAGATTTAATCAGCCCCTGATTTAAGTCTTTAAGAAAAACCTGTATAGCCATACCATCTGCCAGGCATGTGCTAAGCATTTGATAAATATTACCTCATTGAAACCTTGTGACAACCCAGTGTGTGACCAGGGCACAGAAAGGTTAAGAGTCTGTGATGAGCACAATCAGCCTCAGGCCACCAGCAGCCATAAGAAAGTGATTGCTCTTTGGGACCCCAGATACGAAGGTGATTTTGTCCCCCTCTTTGGTGCAACATGCAGGTGCATGAGGAGGAAACAGGCAGATTCAGTGATTGAAACTCAAGTCCCTCCCTCCAGGTCTTGTCTGGGTTGCTCCCAAACCCTCAGCAGCCTCGTAGACCCAGCTGGCAGCCTCAGAGTGGAGCCTGCTTGACGGGGCAAGACTGTTGGGAGGGCGTCTGGGCCCAGAGAGGAGGCTCCCAGGCGAGGGGTCAGTGGGTAGAGCCTGGGACTGAGCCCGCCCATGAGCCCTCTGCCCTGCAGACTCTTGAGAAGAGTTCAGACTCACAGCCTGGCGCCCACCCTGCTAGAAGGTGGGCAGCAGACCCCTGCAGCATCACTGTCCCTCTGCCTGACACACCCTGACCCGCTTGGCTTTCCATAGTGCTTTCTCACCAAATTCCGGGCCGTCAGCAAATACTTGGCATGTTGGCCCAGACCATTAAGGCTTCTGTTGGAGACCCTCCACACCATCTCCCCAATACCACCATGAAATAGCTCCCCACCATTTCTGCCAAAGTCTGTGCAGGTCAAAAGAAAGCCTTCTTTCTAATGTAAACTGGAATTAACTCTGGGATCTGAGGTTGATTTGTTCAATCTCTTACAGTAAGAAGCAAGGCCTGTCACGGTGGATGTTATTCCCAAAGGTTTTACTTCCTAGGGGCTGTCTGAGACATTCTACCTGCACCGGTCTTTCCAAATCGTCATCTGCCTCTTAGGCAAGCTGTCTTTATTAACTCCTGACCTGAGGCATTATTAATGTATCACTTGGCTTTGTATAGTGACTCGTCTTAAAAAGCCAGCAATTCATCACGTCTCCTTGCCCCAAGAGTCCGGATTTAACTTCCTTTTATGTTTTTACACTTGTGCATGAATCTGAAACAGGGAAACGACCCTAAAGCATACGCAGGAAGTACAAAGCCTCAGACTGGTTTCTTACATGCTTGGAAAGTACAGCAAAATCAACTTAAATGGAAATCTTTTTCTCTAATTGGAAGAGATTATGGCCCAAGCTGTGTTTATTTGGGTGCAGCCTTTCCTCAGTGGGACTGAAGAGTCCCCCGGAGTAAGGCCCACTAACCAGACGCTCAAAGTAAATTAGTAAAGAGGCGGATCCAGTTTTCCAGTTCCAGCTGACTGATAAGTCCAAACTAAACAAAAGCACGAAAGCTAACAAGCAAATTGGGAACAAATATTCTTTTGTTTTTACAGTTGCTGCTATTGTTTACTAACTGGGGGCAGGGAAACCCCTGAGAAGCCCACTCCTACGTCTAGCTTAAATGACTTTAAATGCTGTACTGTTTGAACTGGCTGTAGATAAATCCTTGCGTAGTGATCAACCTTGAGAGCATTTAAATTAGCTAAACTGAAAACTGTCTAGAGGGAGGAAGCCCACCGCCTAGGAGCTCCTGTGTTTGGGCTTCATTTCTCATTGCAATCCTAGTTGCCCGGTGTGGTGGGCTGAACTGTGTTCCCCTCAAATTCATAGGTCGAAGTCCTAACCCCCAGGACTGCAGAATGTGAGGAGACAGGGTTTCCCAAGAGGAAAATAAGTTTAAGTGGGATCATTAGGGCGGGCCCTGAACCAGTGAGATGGGTCCGTGTGAGAAGGGGAATGAGCACACAGACGGGCGCAGGGGGAAGAACATGCTGAGACCCAGTGAGATCTTCGTCTTCCCAGTGAGATGGTCGTCTGCAAGCCCAGGAGACAGGCCTCATGTGACATGAACCCTGCCAACACCTTGATCTTGGACTTCGACCTTTCAGAACAGAACTTGAGAAAATAAGTTTCTGTTGGTTAAGCCACTCAGTCTGTGGTACTTTGTTATGGTAGGGCTTTGAAACTAATATACCCAGGCCTTAAATAAATTATTTAAGCTAAAAAAAAATACTGCGTTTGACCATGGAAAGTCACATATGCTTGTAGCGAGTGGAAATAATCTGAAGGGGATTTGGAAATCTTGGCAGGCCGCAGCGCAAACTCACAGCCGTCAGGTACACACATTCTTCCCAGTGCTTGATAACCAGATGGGTGGAAGCCATACCCTTGAAATGGGCTTCTCCTCTTACAGGTCAGGAAGAGACAAATTACCCATGAACAAGAGAGGCTTCTCTGGATTTCCTACCCAGAGCAGCTGAGGCAGCACATGTACATGGGCTCCAGGTACAGGAAATGGGTGTGATGATTTGATGAAAGTGCCTACGCACCTCGATCGCTACCTGGATCAGGATAACGAAGGTGCGCTACCACCCTGACTCTCCTCAAAACTTCAGTGCCTTTATATGAAAAAGCTGATGTGTCTTTACAACAAAATCTCACGTGGTCCACAGGGGTTGTCCTCCAAGTGGTGACCCAGGGACCCAGGACCCCTCTATCTTGTGATGCTGCCATTTCAACGTGGGGTTTTTTGAGTCACCATAGCAGGGGGAGAGAGAGAGAGAGGACACACACCAGGTTTTATCTGCCTCAGCCCAAGGTGACACATACGCTGATGGCCCATGATTCCCAGGGACACTGGGAAAGGTAGGGGAGCGTGCAGACTGGTGAGCTCAGGCGGTGTCACACCCTTTGAACGTTCATTACCCATTGGCAATAGCACTAAGAACTTAACATAGAGTGTTTTGCTTCCTCCCTTTTTTACACATGTGGAAACTGAGTCTTAGAGACGTTAAACTGCTCAAGGTCATATAAACATAAGTAGAACCCCCATGAGGGTTTGGACGTGTCTATTTTCAGAAGTCCACAGATGCTAGGCTCTACTGATGGAAAATATTTTTACTAAAAATCTCAAAGCTCTTATCTTTATTTGTATTTGTCTTCTGAATTGCTCAGAAAACTGAGGGGAAAATGAGAGGCTCAAATCCCGAAGTATTTGAAATGAAAGTCTACACTGTCTGAATTATTTGGGTGACTTGAAGATTTGGAGCCATAGATATAAAACCGATGATACTCTCACCTGATTTTATAAGTTTATCTGGTGCAACATTCTATTTTTAAGGTTAAAAAATTTCACAGAGGCACAAAAATATTTCCTCACAGTGTGCTTTGCTTTATTTAAAGGAAAACTATTAAGACATTCCACACACTTTTGACAGATTGTCCCCACATGTCAGAGAAACAAATAATGAAGTACGGTGGTGGCACGGAGCTTACGCGGTGGAGTTTACGTGGTGGAGTTTCTATGTCCACCCCCAGAAAAGGAGATGCTGCCCTCAAGATAACCTGCAACTTATCTCATAAACTAAGAAGAACTGTGCAATGTCAAATGGTTCAAAAAGGTCTGAAAAAATACTGGGGCAGGGAAAGGTTGCTGGCCCCAGACAAATCAGACCCACCCAAACACTGATCAGAGCTGTGCCCTCCCCACGGCTGAAGAGGATTCTCGTTGCCCGTTCGCACTGTGATGGATTATCATTTTAAAGTCACTGGTCATCGTTAAAATGTGACCTTTGATTTTGGCCCCAAACCCATTCCACCATTTGGTTTGAACACTCAATAACTTCAGTACTGCAGTGGTTTTGTTTTTAAGAAATTATTTAGAGAAACATTCATATGGCTCAAAATAGACCACTCTGACCTGGGAGACTTGCCCTTAATTTGACCTTGTCTCCAAGAACTTTCTGGAGACAATAGGGAAACCTCAAATATTCAGACTAATGGTGTGGTAGAGAGGATAGAATCCAGATGAAGTAAGTGGAAGTCGGAGTTAGAAAAGATAAGAAATACAACCCTATTTTTTTTCCAAGTTATATTCTAACTCAGAGTGTTGCTCACACAAGGCCAATGCACAGAGGCTCCCAAATATTAATTCTTACACCAAAGCCAGTCAGCATTTTGGGGTTCCGTTTCCACTGCTTTGAAGCAAAATGAGGAAAGCAAGAATTGTGCAGTGATTTGTTCGTGGCTTACATTTATCGAGCTTTTAAATTCCAAAAAAATATTTACTTCTGATTTTTTGAAGTTCCTCTTTTTTAAAGAAATGATGGTGAAGTGATTTTTTTAAAATAAAAAGGAGCTTAGTTAGCAAAGCAAAAACTTGACACACTTTAGTCAGACTCCCAAATGTTAGGAAGTTTTACTCATCTGCAAAATCTAGCAATGCTGGACTCACTGTGTTTAGAGATCTACCTTTCTTAATGAACAAGTGCCAGGTTGGTAAACATTTATCTGAAAATCAGGGTTTTACCTCAGAAGCCATAGAGAGCAGTGTTGAAAAGCAAGGGCTTTCTGACCATCAGACCTCAATTTCAGCCGGGGTTGCACCCCTTACCATGGTGAGATAGGGCAAGTCATGTGACTCCTCTAGATTTAGGTTTCCTAGTCTGTAGAATGGGTACAATAACAACACAGTATCTATTTCTTAGAGTTCAATGTGAGAAGTAAATGAGACAGTGAATGTGAAGCAACGAGCACATAGTAAATGCTCAATGAATGTTAACTATTGTTATTATTCACATTACTAATAAACAAATGACTATCTGAGCAATAGTTTGGATCATACTCTACATGATGACTTTGCCAGGCAAACCCTGTCTGTCTGCTGGGATGTATCCAAAATGAATTGATTCGGCCCCTGGTAATGAGCTCAGCTTTCAGATTATAGTTCATAAGTGTGGACTTCTTTGCCTGATTCTCCTTTCTCCAAGAACAGAGGGAAGAAAGTCCTTGGAACCAAATGCCTTTGCTGTCACGCTGCTTTATGGAGGCCCCTCATGTCTCTCAGGTTCTGCAGAGACCTCAGAAAAATGGAAGACAGACAGTGGCGGCCACCCTCTGAACTCCTACCGTAGCCACACGCAGACTCTCAATAGAGGTTAGAGACAGTTTGTCTGTCTTTATCATTTTATCCGCAAGGCACCTAAAGTTCAGGCTGTTGAAGAGACAGAGCAGTAAAGTTAGAGGAAGAGAGTCAAGAGTGAGTGCACGTTCATGGTCATTATTTCTTCCCCTCTCTACACCAACACAGTGTATGGCCACAGTAACTTCCTCCACTTCAGGACTAGAGCAGTTTGCACACACATGTACTTGGCCATCCCCGAGCATCGAGGCAGAGTTAACATGGTGATTGGGCTGCATTTTGTTGAGCATTCAGTACCATCTACCATACTTGGCACCTCCCAGTCTCTCTTTGAGCATCTTTCTCCTGTCTTCCAAGCCCCAGGGCCCCAGATCATTCCATTCCAGCCCCCTGTTATATGGCACTTTGTACCGCTCTTCCCCAGATCCTATCACAATTAAAAGTCTACTGCTCCCCTTCTGGACTCTGAACTCTCAGAGGGTCTTGGTCTGTTTTTGCTCAGTATTGTATCCCAGCTTTTGGCACGAAGCCTGAAACATCACAGGCCTTTAATAAATATCTGTTGGATGGATGGATAGATGGGTACCCAGACTACTGTCATCCCATGGGATTCTAGGATTAAGATCTCTTACTACTTCTTGCTTCATCAAAAGGCATTGTTCTGTTTTCCATCTCCCTGCTCTCTGAGTCTTTTTAATTTATTAAACACATCTGAATAAATGCTCTTCAAAGCAGGGCACATTCATTTTAACAAAGCCTTGTCAAAACAAAATGCCTAAGAAGTAATTGTAATAGTGAGATTCCAGGCCTTGCAGACCTGGGGAAAGTAAGATACTGAGTCAGGAAGTCCCTTCGGTAATCTCTCAATCAGTGATTTCTGGGCCACTCAAGTAAATTAGGGAGCCAATACAGTGTATTACAAGAGAAGCTTCCAGAACCAGACTGCATGGGGCCGGATTCCAACCCTACCACTTGGCTGTTGTGTAACTTTGGGCATCTTCCTTAACTTCTCTGTACCTCAGTTTCATCCTGCTCCGTAAAACTGAGATAACATCATCCAGTCCATGAGGTTTTTGAGGGGATTAAATAAGGCATGTCATCCAGAACACTGAGAATAGCACCTAGCCTGCTTTGATAAGCACTAGCTATTATTTTATACAAACGTGTGCCTGGTTATTCCATTTCAAACCACATAAAGGGACAAACCGCATGCTTCATTTATCAGATCTCAGCATCTGTCTCAAAATCCAAGCCAAAGCTTGACGTGCCATATTGACAAAGCTCACCAGGCTTTGTCTTTGCTTGTAGGCCTGTCCAAAGCAGCATTCCCTGGTGAATGAGATGACGGCCTCATGGGGTGATGACTTTGAGGAGGACTACCACCACTGGGAAGTGTAAATTCTGGAATGCATGCTTTAAAAAAATTTATTGATTGACTTGAAAGAGAGAGAAACATCGACTGAGGCTCCCCCCACTTCATGCACTCACTGGTTGACCCCGCATATGCCCCCACTAAGGATGGAACCCTCACCCTTGTACATTGGGAGACTCCCCAACCTACTGAGCTGCCCCACCAGGCATGTTTTTTTAAAAATCAGCTGCACAAAGGACATAGGCTTTGCTGATCTGAGACAATATCTAGGAAGACCAGATGTAGCATATGAGGACACACCGACCCCCACCCCCCAACCCTTTTGTTCTTCCCCAGTTTTGGGTGTTGAGGCCTGTGTGTTCCTAAGACAACACACTGCCATGACACCTCTGTCTGCTGGCCCCGGGCTCACCAGGCTCACCAGCGGTCTGTACCTCCTGGCCCTCTTGGCACTGTTCCCATTGCAGAGAGTGTTTACCTTCACGACAAATGTCTTCTTATTAATGGACACTCCGAGTGGAGGAACAGCTGCTGTTTCTCACATTGCTTCACAGACTTCAGAAGCCTCCATTAAACTCCTTCTACAAGTGTCCAAGGGGCTGCGGCTCACGGCCATTCACCCCATCCCCCCAAAGGCCTTGTTTATGTGGAAAGCAGAGGAAAATGGAGAAAGCCAAAAAAGGTGAAATTCAAGGATCCAGACACTGCTGCTTTGACTAGAAGCCATTAGAAACACGGAGTGGCACCATCTGCCCTTTTCCTGAAGCCAAAGTGCTGTTGAAACTGAGACAGAGAACTTGTCATAAAGTAGTGGCTTGGAAATTACAAACCAGAATGTGACCAAATCCCATATTTCCAGGGACAATGATCTTGGACCACCCCCCCAAAAAAAACCCCAAAACTCTGTGCAAAATAAGCCAATCACAAGAAGACAAAGGCTATATGATGCCCTTGAGAGGAGGTCCCGGGAGCAGTCAAACTCACAGAGACAGTAGGATGGTGGGTGCCAGGGCCTGGGGACCCAGGGGCTGCGAGTTATTGTTTAGTGGGTGCAGGTCTCAGTTTTAGAGGATGAAAAGAGTTCTGGAGGCGGAAGGTGGGGATGGAAGCACGTTGTGAATGTACTTGATACCAATGAACGGCGCACTTGCAAATGGCTAAGATGGTGCATTTTAGGTTTTGTGTATTTTACCACAATTAAAAACATGTATGTATATACATATTGATCTTTGGAGAATAACTTGCAGTTAATTCAGAACCATTAGCATAATATGCGGAAATGGTTTGTCTTCCCAGGTGTTTAGAAATAGGTGCCCGACTTAGCTCTGATGGGCTTGAAGAACAGACCACACTGCAGCAGGCTCTGGGCTGGCCACACTGGGAAGGGTTCAGGAAGCCTTCGCGGAGTTAGCCTGCTGCAAAAACGTGAAGAAAATGAGGGTGATCTTCCCCTCATCTCCCAGGTCTTACACTTTCCCTAACTGTATCAGTTTTCATACTGTCTTCTGAATTTCTTCCAGAGCAGCATTTACTACCTGCTTGAAGATAAAACTCTATTTTGGTCCTTGTACCTGGTAAACATTAGTTGAATGAATCAACTATTTCCTGTGACAGCGCTGATTATTTAAGTCCATTTAGTCTTTGCAAACCTCTTTCATATCTGTTACTTCATTTTATTCTCATAACACCCATCTCAGGTCTGCCACCACTGGGGACTTGGCATGGGGGCATTAGTATTGCCATTTATCCAGTGAGAGAAGCCAAGGTGCACTTGGTCAAGGTCACTCAGACAGTATTGGGAGGAGCAGACTTAACATCAGGACTCTTGGCTGGTTTCTCAGTGTTCCTGGCACCCAGCCAGGATGCCTCACTCTCGGGATGAGAGCGGGCATTTATTGAGCACATACTGTGGGCCAGGCAATCTGTGTTGTCCGCATGAACCCCACACAACCCTTCAGGAAGACATTAGTATTGCCCTCATTTGCAGAGGAGGAAGCTAAAGTACAGAAAGAGGGGTACAGTCAAGAGAGGGGCAAAGTCACATAGCTAGGAATGGCGCAGCCAGGATGTGACCCCAAAGTGTCTGGCTTAAATCCATGCACTTGTCTGCTATACAATTACTGTCTTAAGAGGATAGTGACTTAATATTATCCTGCAATGAAGTTTTTTTTAAAGGAAAACCAAGGAAAGAAGAAATGTTTAATCGAAAGGATGGCTCCCTAGAGATGGGCTCTCGGGTATTTTGGGACCAAAGCAAGCATAGGGGGCCTACTGCACTACCCTGGGGAGCCCAGACTTTGAAATCTATTCTATTGGAACAGATTTTGTAGGAAAACACTCCAATGCATTCTGGTGTAAAGGAAAATTCTAGAATGTTGCCCCAATTTTTACTAATCCTGGGTAATCTTTTGGGTTGCCCAAGGGAGTCATCTTCAACAAAAAAATCTATTTTTATTTCTACTGAATTTTACGAGTTGTAACTTTTGGCTCTGCTTTGATTATAATAGAGTAATATTGATCTTTTCATTCCTGTTTTCCTCTCTCGTGCCCCTGTATGCCACAGCAGGGCTTCCCGAAAAACAAATAAAACAATATTCTTGCTATGAGTGTTTAAAGAATCACAATTACTTTTCCTTATAATATGGTAGGTATAATGCTTAGCATTGTTAAAAATTAACTTGAAGTGGATATATTTTAATATTTTAAGAAAAAGGAAAAAGATTATTTCCTGTATGTCAGTACTTCTAAGGTAGCCAGTGGGAAATGGAAATGAAACCACCTTAAATGATGAAGGAAATCTATTGGTTCATATAACTAGGAAAGTTCTGCCTGAGCCAACATCACTTCCTCATGGAAATGTCTTGGGTTTTTTTTTTTTAACTTCAACCCCCATTTCCCAGTAGTAGCACAAGACAGTACAGTAGACCACTGGCACTGGAAATGTTGGATATAGGGTTTTATTTTGTTTTGTTTTAACAGCTGTATTGAGGTACAACTGACATACAATAAACTGTACATATTTAAAGCATCAACACTGACAAGCTGTGAGAGACGTATACACCAGTGAAACCGTCCCCACAATCAAGAAAAACAACATATAAACCCCCCAGAAATTCCTTAGGGAGTTCGGATGTCTCTTTTCCCTACTCCTAAAATGAGTCCAATTTTTCCAAGGCAAAGACAAAGGCTACCATTAGAAGCAGACTTTGCGGTACCGGTGGGGAACCTAGACAGAGGCCGGGAGTGGGTGATGCTCGCTGACAAACCTGACATTTGGAACTCGGAGAGGGACCAATCGCCCTGTTCAGGAGAATATCTGCTCCCCTAGCTGCAGCTCCGCTGACGATGTGAAGACTTTGGGAGATTAGTGTTCTTTAGGGATTTCTGAGCACTCCATACACTGGACTCACCCAGCCTGATGGGGCTGCTGAGCTTCATATAAACAGATGGGGAAGAAAGCACACGACTCTCTGTGACCTTTCTGGAGTCCCTGAGCAGGTCACTAGTGAAGTGGATGGCCACGAAGACGTAGTCCTTTGATTTCTGAAGCAGAGTTCAACCCCACGTGACATACCAGTCCCAGAGAGAGCTCGACGTGTACTTAGAAACCGAAAGGACAAAAAAGATAAGATTGAAGGAAGCATTCATCCTTCCTGAGTCACTGCAGCTTCTGAGCTGGATCCTCTTGTAAAAGGCTGAAGAATTATGAGACGTTTTGGCTCGGCAGGAGGAAGGAGTGTTCACCAGATTGTCTTGCAACGAGCAATGCAGGAAATTATCCATCAGGTGGGAGCGGCGAGCACTGCAATTCCATCCAGATGAGACACGATGGGAACAATGAAAGGGCTCTCTCCATTGAAAAAGAAACTCCACCAAAGGAAATCAAAGGAGATGACACGAGGTTAGAGTGAGGGACTGGGGAAGCACAGGACCACTTGAAAACATGTCAGCTCTGCACGCTCCTGGACCTTGGCAATGTTTTTCTTTTTCCTTTCATTCTAGCCCAGAGCTCTGATTCGAATCTCTTAAATTCCTTGAAAGTCCAAGCTTGGGCCTAAGGAGAGGGGGGAAGGGGGCATCAATTGCTGGGGGTGGGGGTTGTGTGCGTTTGGGGGGAGATAATATATAATTGTTGAAATGGATTCAATATGATTGAATCTAAATAAACACACGGCTTTATCAGTTAGAGATGAGAGGGTCTGCCTAGCTCTCAGCCTGTTTCCCTGAAAAGCACAGAGATAGGGAAAGGGAATCTTATCGAGGGGTTTTAGAATGCAGAAGGAGATTGGAAGTAGCAGACTGAAAACCTACACCAGATAGGATCTGGAGACAAATTGATCTGATTGAATTCCCTTTGTCTTTCCTCCCATTTTTTCTTCTTTCATAAAAGCTAGTAAATATCTGTGTGCAAATAAAATGCAGAATTCAAGAAACATCATGTTTCTAAAATAAAAGTTCGACCCAGCATATGTATGTGACCGGGCCCTTTTCCTCCTTCACACGAGGACAGTGAGCGAGTCTCAGCTAAGCCTCAGAATCTCTTGGGTAGGCATTAAGATCAAAAGCCTCCTGGCCAAGCTTGCTTATCAGTGCTCAGGGGTTCTCTGACACCCGGGGGTGGGGGGGCAGGGGTGGGCACAGACAGCCCCCCTGAAGTCAGAAGCCCCCCCCCGCAGCAGGGCAAACAGGCAGGTTAGTTCTGTCTTCCCCAGAAAGGAGGCAGCAGTGTTTGCCCCTTCCCCAGAAGGGAGCACGATACCTAGAGAAAGACACCGTTAAACGAGGTAGTTTAACAGTTCTCAGTCTTTTCTTTCCTTTTTAATATTATAATTTGTACTTATGTTCGTTTAAGATAAAGTAGGAAGTACAAAAAACCCCACTATGCACATTTTCTTAAATATTCCTCAAGACCTTTATGTATAAAATCAAGCAGAAGATGTATTAACTTGTTTTTCATAATTTACATTTTCATGAATCATATTGTATTTAGCTAATCCCTCCATATTGGAAAGCTTAGCTGTCTCCAGTGTTTTATTATTATAAATAGCCTGTAGCTAAATCTTTAATTAAATGGGCAAAGTCCTGACTATCCCCTTAGGGTAAGTTCCTGGAGGTGCTGAGTCAAAGCTGAGCAAGAGTTGTGGCCTCTTAGCTCGGTCATTGCCAAACTGCATCCTTCCCAATACCTACCCCCACCCCGTTCGACTCCAAGTTTTATCAGCTTTTACTCCCATGCATTACACCCCTGGCTGACTCTGGGGAGTGTCAACTGCTAGCATTTTCTTCTGCTAATATGATAGCGTAAAAGTGGTGTCTCATTGTTGTTTTAATTTGCATCTCTTCCATTACTAGTAAGTACTTCCATTACTTTCATGCAATTCATTTTTTAAAATTAACTTGCTATTCATGCCCTTGGCCCATTTTCCTATTGTGGTGTTCACCTTTTTCTTCACAAAACCATTTATGTGTAAAAGATATTCTTTATCTGCTTTTAGTAGAAGTTATATATTTCCTCCAAGTTTATTTGCTCCTTAACTTTTTAATAGTTTTGCCATATACCTAAATTTTTTTTCAGATTAGTAAAAAAGGGTTTCTGCCTTGGAATCATGCTTACAAAATTCTCCATTTATCTCTGCTTTCTGAAGGGAGATGGTGGATTTAGACAATGCGTATTTAAATCTCCATGGATATTCTTTATGCATTTTTAAACAACAAAAGAACAGAGGCAGTGAGTAGAAGCAGTGAGACAAATTACAGTGAAATAAAATTCTATGTGTCTTGCTTACTAGAATTGGCTTATTCTTGCTAATTTTTCATGAGCACAAAAAGCTTAGCGAAGCCCCCAAATACACAGTGAGGCCCAAAGGCATGTTGCTTGTTCATTTGAATGCTCAGATTCATTTGGGACCCGGTTTCCCATGGGGATGGGGATGGCATGGGGGGGTGGGGTCTTCTCTACTCAGAAATACCATCTTTCCACAGACTCAATGCTGCAGAAACAATTGGCTTCTCTGAATTCCATGGTGGGGACACGTGCTTTGCACATGAGAAATTCATTGTACCTAAGGGGGATTATTTCCTACAACAGGGTATAACAGCCAACAGGAAAACTCACCGATATCATCTAGAAATCCACTGTTATTCGGTGTAAGTCTCAGCGTCTAAAGTACATCTCAGTTTTGTGCCTGGCCAGCACTCATTCTCTTTTCTTGGGTTGAAGCTTTGATTTTTACTTTGAAGAATCCTACTGCCTTCACTCTCCAAAGATAGAATTTGACAATGAAGGTGCCCAGCCCATCTCCCGACCTTACGGTATGTAGACATAGGAATCAGACCCAGTCAATCAGAGCTTTCCATTCTCCTCTGCTGGGGTGATCGGTTTGAGGACTGGCACACGACCCAAGCTAGACTTGTGTTGATATTGCTGGGAAAGATATTTCTTTTCACTGGGCAGGCAGGTTGTTACATGGACTTCGGTCACCACCTTCCCTCATTATGGGAAGAGGCTGTCTGAGTGAAACCTGCTTAGAGGGAAGCAGACCCCCGAAACAGAAAGTGGCTGAGTCCTGACGACCACCGTGAGTCCCCGGACTAACTTGTACCTGCAATTGGGATCTCCTAAACTGTTTCCTGAGTCAATGACCCCCTTTTGTGCATAAGTCCACGGGAGATGAGATTTTTGTCTCCTGAGCAGTGTTTCTGAAAATAGCAGCTTCTTACTTCTAGACAACTTGGCAATGCAGCTGGGATTTGGTTGTAGCCCTAGCTCCCCTAAGTACTTTCAAATCCTTGGGCTAGCTGCTTAATCTGTGTGGGCTCACTTTTCTCATCTGTGAAAGAGGTTGTTGGAAGAGAAAAACTCTAAATGTCTCTTCTAGGGCCATAAGTCTTGGCTCTGTGATAACATTGTGTCAACACTTCAAGTTAATCTGAGGGTCTGTCTCCAACTGTCACCTCCACACCCAAAGACAAATGACACTAATTTATTTTAAAAGTTCAAAACCAAACCAGAAGGACCACATCTGCTTTAAGGGACTAGCAGATAGAACAAGATTATCTCTAAAACATGGCTGGAATATAGATTCCTCCGGAAGTGTGTTAATGAGGTGGGTAATATATTAATACTGTAACTATTGTAACTATTGTATAGGTTAGTAATAAATATTTTGCTTTAAAGAGGTCTGCTGCTCCAGTTTTGCGGGGCTAAAGTAAACCAAGATCCTACTTATATCAACAGATGACACAAGTGTTCAGAAGTGATGCTGTCTGCTCCAAGTGGAGGGAGAGGGAAGGCAGGAAGAGGAGCTGGTCTCACTCCCAGGTCTCCTTAGTCACATCCCCATTATTTACTTTGATGAATTAGCAATGCTTAGAACTGCAGATGTAGTCAGGGGATGATCTCTCCGAAATACAAATTGAATGATATAAGCCCTCTGCTTTGTATCGTTCATTGATTTCCTCATGCCTTCAGGACTAAATCCAAAACCTTTGGTGTGGTATATAAGCACTTCGTGATGTGAGCCTTGCTTTTAATTCCATATTGCAGCGTCATCTCCTACCATTCCTCTTTATGTGCCTAACCTGTGCTAAGTAAATAGGTTAATCCATATGAAACACGTAGTACACTTCCTGGCGTTTATTAAATGCTTATAAATATTGGCTATCATTATTGCACATTAGTGATGTTCACAGTTTCCCAAAGATGCATTACTGGTCCTGAGCCTATTTGCCCTGAGTCCAGCCTTACCCTTTCCCTGCTGTTTTTATCCACCATGGCTGTCCCTTGCAGGCTGCACTGTTTCAGAAGTCCAGCTGGTCGGGTTAGGCCAGTGGGAGGCGCTGGTCAAATAATGGAGGGTAGGAAGAAGGGAAAAGGCAGGGTATTTCCCTCCTTACTGCCCTGGGTTACGTATGCAGCAGTAACTGTGTGTTCTATAGCTTTACACATGCCAAACAGGCCCACTGTGATTTTAGCATCTGGTCCCTTCTTCTTCCCTCTAGCAGACATGACAGTGGCTTCCTGCTGATCCCAATTTCTGCATTGCTTCATCATCCCAAGTTTAATCTCTGTATCATATAGCCAGTCTCCAGGTTTAAATTCCCTCCGTTGTAAATACTTGAAGAGGTGTCTGTTTTCCTGCACAGACCCTGACTGATTTGCATGCCAGCTCTGGCACTGTAGGTCTTTGCTTATGCTCTGTCTCAACATCCTTATCCTCAAGGCCATTTCTTAGTCATCCTTAAAAAGTTTGTTCTACCATCACCTCCTCTGTGAAGCCATCTCAGTTTTTCCGCATACTTATTCCTCAGGGTGAAACTGGGTTTTATGCTTCCACACATCTCTCTCATAATAAGTGGTTTATTCTTGGAAACCACTACGATTTAATTTTCTTATGAGCAAGAATACTGTTGTATTAAACATGGTATTGTAAACCTATCATATCAAAGATGTGTTTGTTGAATGAATCACTAAATGCATAATTAAAGAAACACCTTTTAAATCCTGATAAAAATCTTGGGAAACTGTTCTTGTGGCAGACGCTATAAGTTATCCATTCAATAATCCATCTCCTTTCTTCTTGCTAACAGAACCCTAGTACCCTTTGGGAGCAGCAATGTGCTGAGCCCCAGAAGTACTTGCTTTCCCAGGCTTCCTTGTAGCTGAAGGTGTCCATGTGACAGTTCTACCCAATGAAACAAGGGGAAGACTGCTGGGAGCTTTCTGATGAAAGGAAAAAGCCACAGCACGTACCACTCTTCCTTCCCACCTGCTTTTCCTATGCCTTGCGCGTTATGTGCTATCTGGAGCTACTGCATGAAACCATGAAACTGTGAGACAATAAGCCTAAAAGGGACAAACACCCCAACACATTTAAGGTAGCAAAGCAAAGGACAATAAGAATGTGAATATCTTATGGCATTGCTGGATTTCTTGATATAGGAGAAAAATTGTCTTCCTTTTAAGTTATTGTTCTTTTAGTGTTATATGACTTGCAATCAAATAACATTTCTAATGAGTAAAATCTGCCATTTGGGTGTAATCTACTGTTGTTTTCTTTTATCATCCCAGATAAAGGATGGCACAGTCACAATTATATTATCCAGTGTCTATGGCTAAGTTGGGGAGTCCAAAATAAACAGTTGGATTATGGGAGTGATGATTAATTTTATGTTTAACATACTTGGGTAGGTCATGGTACCTGGCTATTTGGTCAAGTACCAGTCTAGACATTGCCATGAAGGTATTTTTCATGAGATAAAAATTTGCATCATTAGACTTTGAGCAAAGCAGATTACTCCCCATAATGTGGGTGGGCCTCGCCTAATCAGTTGAAGGCCACAAGAAAGCATGACATTCCAAAAGGAAGAGAGAATGCTGCCTTTGGACTGGAACTGCAGCAGGAGCACCTCCCTGGGTTTGTAGCCTGCAGCCTGCCCTGCAGATTTCAGACTTGCCCACTACAATTGTGCCAGCCAGTTCCTTAAAATAATTCTCTCTCTCCCCCTTCCTCCCTCCCTCTTTCTCCTTCTCTCTTTCTCCTATTGGCTCTGTTTCTCTGAAGAACTGTGACTAATACATTGGGTTTGAAGAAACTCAGGGAAAGAATGAACTTATAGTGGGGAAAAAAAGTCTCATTGAGATATATTATACCTTAGTGGAATCATTAAGAATGGTCATTCCAAATTTTTTTGAGTGTGTTTATAATTATCTTCTTTTTGTAATTTTTGGATAAAGAAGAACTTGATCTATCACCATTTTCTCTTTTGATCAGAGAGTAGCCTACATTCCTTCCAGGCTCAGTTTAATTAATCTTCAGCATTCTTCCTTTTTTGCTCTGTGAAGTCCTATGCATCAGAATCTGGCCCAGTGGCCAGTGTCTTCACCAGCCAGTTTTCTTCCAAATGCAGATACAAGTCTCCTGGCCCTGAGGTTCACATTCACGATATCATTCTATCATCCAGGGGTTTTCTTTGTTGTTAAAACCATAGCCCTGTCTTCTACTGCTTGGAATGAAGGTTGTGGGATGAGGAGAACCTATCAACAGGAGTAAATTATTTATAAATTGGATTTTAGCCTTTTAACTTCTGAGCGTCTTGCTGGGTTGAATTGCTGAAAAATGACAGCATTTCTGAGTAGTAGGATGAAAGCCATACTAAAGCACAGATGTTAGTCTGGCTCTCACCTGTTTTTCACTGATGGCTGAATAGGCCGAAACAGACCGGCCTTGGGCAGAATCAGGCACACAGGGATCCGACTCCGTCTTCCAGGTCTGCTCTCTGTCCTTCGTCCAGTTAATCCCTTCAGGGGCCACCACTGCAATCTCATCACTGAGAGACAGAGAGAGAGGAGTAGGGGGGTTGTAGAGAGAGAAGAAAATGCCATTCTCTCTTCAATACCTCCCAAAACATCCTTTCTGCACATGGGCAATCTAATCAGAAAAACTCTGGGTGTCTTTAAACCTTCATCTAAACAGCAGTCAGCAAACCATGGCCCTTGGAACAAATCTGGCCAACATAGCCTCAAGTTAGTGACCGAGACCGCGTGGAGCCCACAAAGCTTAATTATGTACTCTCCAGCCCTCTACCGATAGTTTGCTGAGCCCTCTGGAGTCTAGAGGAGGAGAGCCCTTAGTAGTGGAATTATAGGAGTGAGCGAGGGAATGGAGGGATTTTATGGTATGAGGCTTGGGCCAGCTCTGTTTAAAAACTAGAAAAGATACAAAGAGAAGTCCTTGAAAGTTTGGAATCAAACAACTTGTCCACAGGAAATGGACGCATTTTTGATAGACTTCTGTGAGTGGGAAAAACCCAGTGCTCTTAGTATCATTCTCTTGAAAATGAAACACTAGTCAGTAATCCATACACACTCTGCCCCAGGTACTGCCTGAAGCACTTTTCATAACATTGACGCTGCTTAATCCCCATAATGACTCTAAGAGGGAGGTGTAGTTATTGGCCTCATTTTGTGGATAAGTAAAACAAATCTTGCAGATTAAATTGGTCCAGGATACACAGCTGGTTAGAGGAACAGCTTGGACCCAACATGCAACCACCACCCTATGTATTTTTTCAGTCTTGACAAAGGCAGTGCCATGGGTTTTCCTTCCACAGTCCACTGGAAGGCTCTTAATGCTTGAGCGTTCTTACCCAGCCTCTCTGGCCTTCTGTTTCCCATCCCGAGCCCCCAGTCTCCGCCAGCCTACTTCCCCCCCAGCATTGGTCCCAGGGTGGGGGTGGAGGGAGACACAGACAGTGCAGTCATGCAGCTGTATTATGCAACCACATAATATATCCCAGTCCTTCAGGAAGTTTGACAAACTGGAATATGTGTTTAGATTTCTAAACTCGGAGACATTTCAGAGCAAAGGGGATCTGGCTGCGTCCTCCAGATGATTACAAATGGTTTTACTCTTTTGTGTATGGTGGGGTTACAGCTGCCACTGGAATACAGCTGTTTACAGAGTCTGTGAAGGGGAATATGCAGAGAATGTCAATGTTTCAGGCCTGCTTCTTTTCCCCTCAGGGAAGGACAGCAGCCTGGCCTGCAAGTTTCCAATGTGAGAACAGACCCATTGGGTTCAAGAAGAATTTATTAAAGAGTTGCAAAGGGTTCAAGGCCCCGACCAGGCACAATGCAAGCCGGGAACGCAGTGTGTCAGTGGGTATGTGTTATTTTCCAGTGGCTGCTCTAACAAATGACCACAAACTGGATGGCTTAAAACAACAGCAGTGTGTTCTCTCACAGATTTGGAGAGAGACAAAGATGCTCGAAGTGAAGTGTCAGGTCCACACTCCGTCAGGAGGCTCCAGGGAACAATCCGTTCTTGCCTCTCTTGGCATCTGGTGGCCATCAGCTTTCCTTGACTCACAGCTGCCTCACTCCAAGTCCCTGCCTCTGCGGTCACATTGCCTCGTCCTCTCTTATAAGGACACTTGTCCCTGGACTAAGGACCCACACAGATAATCCAGGATAATCTCCTTTCTTAAAAATTTTAACTTAAGAGATTAGGACATAAACATATCTTTTTGGGGTCTACCATTCAGCCCACTGCAGGTGTATAGTAGCATGAGAGAGAAAGAGAGAGAGAGAGAGAGAGAGAGAGAGAGAGAGAGAGAAAGGGGCCAGGGCCCGGAAGGAAGCAGTCACCTACGCAGGGATTTTGGCATCGACCTAGCCAGCCCCAGCCTATCTGTCATTTGCGATTAGTGGTAAGTATCATAGATATAGTGATTCAAACAGTGTAGGTGTTTATGTTTATCATGTAATAAGAAGTTAAGAGATAGGCAGCTTAAGACTACTATGCTGCTCCATAAACGTCTGGGACCCCGGCACCAACTATTCTGTTTCTTCTCTCTCCATCTAGCCCTAGTTCAAGGCTTCCATCTTTAAGATCACCACATGGTTCAAGCAGGCTGCTGAAGCTTCAGCCATTACATCTATATCTCAGACCAGATAAAGGAGGAAGAGTAGGAAGGGAAAAGTGGTATGTGCTTTCTGATTTGGCTCACTCACAGAGCTTTGTAAAGTGGTCACCCAGTGCTTACATCTCGGCCACAACACGATAACCCCCCGCTACAAGGGAAGCTGGGAAAAATGGGTGTGTGTGTATGTGTGTGATCTGGGCACACTGCTAAACTGAATAAAAGGAAGGGTCAATTAGGAAGGAAGAGAGGGAGAATGGATAGTGGGTGGGCAACGAGGGCTCACTCGTACAAAGGCTTCATAAGTCACACAAGTCTTAGCATCCTGTGGCAGAGGCATGCAACACTGCCACCTTCTCCATCTTGTAGTAATAATACAAGTAGCTAACGTTTGCTGAGTGCTCTCCATGCGCCAGGCACTGGGCTGGGTTCATTCCACACTCATTAATCCTTACAACAATCCTCTGAGGTTGGCGTTATTATAGTTTCCTCGTTTACACCTGAGCAAACGGAGGCTTGGGGAGGTCCAGTACTTTGCCAAAGGTCACATGACTAGAAAATGGCAAAGCCAGGGTTTGAACCAGATATGCTTATCTATACCCTACTTGGCGAGCTGAGGTGAGACCTTGGAGAGGCTTGAGGGCAGGATTTAGGTGATTTTGTGGCACAGTGACTGAGGGAGCATGGTCCCAGGGCTGCTTCATCTTAATTTTTGCTGCATTAACTGGGTGTGCCGTACTGACCTGGCAACTCTGTGTTACATTTTCCCACTCCTTTAAAAACGTTTTCTTAATCTTCCCACCTTCTACGTAGTTGACAATCATACACACACACACACTTCTTGGCTCGTGATAGAGTTATGTCAAAATAAACCCATCATAAGTTGAAAATATCATACATTGAAGATGCACTTAATACTCCATTGTGGATTTTCAGTTGTTTCCTCGTGTGATCCCGTGGCTGACTGGGGGCCGTGGCTCGCTGCAGCCGCCCAGCATCCCCAGAAAGCATCGTGCTGCATAACACTAGCCTGGGAAAAGATCAAAATGCAAAGCAGTTTCTACTGAATGCATATCTGTTTGCACCATCATAAAACCAAACAATTGTAAGTCAAACCATCGTACGTTGGGAACCATCTGCGCACAGTGACACACGTTGTGGCAAGCGGGCTTTCCTGGACACAGCTGACCCCTAGCAAGTGAACACTCTGCCCCTTCTCTGTGCCTGACCATTCTGTCCGCTTTCCCGCCTCCGCAGCTTTGTACGTACCAGTTCTTTTTTTTTTTAATTCTCTCCCGTCTCTGGTGGTACTAAATGAAGCTACTTCCTCTAAGACCCAGATCAAGTGTCCTTGCACGTGATGCCTTCCTCTCAGACTGCCCTTGCTGACAGTTCTCTCCCCTCCCGTCTCCTCTCCTCCCCTGTCCCTGCCTACCTCCCTACCCACATCAATTCTCAGTGCCTCTTTTCTGTACCACCCGCTTGGCCTTGACTTGCCTCCTGTCTTTGTCATTAGGCTGTGCATATTTCAGGCTGTACGTGTTTTGAAGACCAGAGGTGAATCTCATAGATCTCATATCCCCTAAGTTCCCCGGCACCTCACCCTGTCATGCCCGCCTCTCCCCTATAATGCAGTTGCGGTGCCTTATAGCACTGGGTTAACCAGTTACAGGCCCACTAAAGAGCTCTCACACGTGCACACGTGTTGCACGCACATGTTCGTGCTACATCCCCGTTTAGCCAAGAGGCAGAGCATCAGGGAAGGGAAGTGGTCACGCCAAGCAGGAGCAGGTGTAACCTGTCTCGATGGGGTTTCTCCTTTGCTCTGGGCGCCCTTACAGTGCACAGCTGTCGGCAGCACTCAGTGCAGATGGGGCTCTGCCAGAGCTGGGAAAGCATCCCAGGCCTAGCTCGGCCACCGTCCTTTCAGCCCTGGTCTCACCCACGCCAGGAAGAACTCATACTAACAACCCGTGTGCTTGCACTTGTGGGACTGTTTACTCGCACCAAGCTCTCCTGGATCCGACCTGGACTCAGCACCAGTGAGACTGCATCCTCACATGGGAGAGAAGGCAGGGCTGGTGCCCAGCAGACCCTGGACGACGTCTCTGCCTCCAGCTGTCTGGCGTCCCCAAGAGCCCATTTTGGTGAACTTGCCCAGTTGGCTGACATTTCAGTATCTCATTATCACTAAGGAAAAGAACTCCATCTGAGTGGAACTCAGGGGCCTTAGGAAGGACTCCAGGACACGGTAGAGCATGGCCAGGAGCACTGGGCTGCCCAGCTCTTCTGATGTCACCAAGGAAAGGCAAAGCTTCACGCCCATGGTGGCCTACACTGCTCCCTACATTTGCTTTCTGACCTTGGCTTCTGAACTGGCTTCACCAATCAATAGTGGGAAGAAAAGTCTCACTGTAAACCTGTAAATAGGCCCCCATAATTCACAGTGACATCAGCTCCATTGTGAGCGACTGCACTGAACAGATTTTGGGCAAACCCCAAATCCCAGTTTATTGTCTTATCGGGGCTAAGATGGAGAGCTGCTGTTAAATGGAAATATTCCCTGAGATGTTTCTTTATACTCCGAACACTCCTGGTGATTCAGCTAGAACCAGCAGCTAAATAAAACATTATGCCAGCACAGAATTGAGCCCCATGAATTGGATGTGGTTTCACGGGCCATAAATGAGATAGGCCCCTAGTGGGTGTGTGGATGGCTGTCCACTGGACACAACAGGGTCTCTGGCACGGACCTCAGTTCCGGACCTCGGGAGCGCCTTAGAACTCCTGCTCTTCTTTGAATGTCCCCAAGCCCCACACTCAGTTTCCAGGTCTTGTAGCTTATTCCTTTGCAGAACCCATCCCTGTCCTCCCATCCCCTTCTCACCAGCACTCCAGTGAGACATTTATCTGCTCACACCCAGACGGTGCAAGAGTAGGAGCCAATATGCAATGTGTCTTCACTCAACCTTGACGTCCCCGTGCACGTACACCTTCCCCCTCCCTCTCATCTTCATCTCCCCACCTCTTTGCTCTGCCCAGTTTCTCTTCTCCTTCCCCCATTAAAGAGTGAATTATACAGTGCACGAATCTTACATGTATAATGCAATACATTTTTACGTAGGTGTACGCCCATACTATCACCACCCAGTCAAGATATGGAATATTTCCAGCCTCTCATTAGGCTTCCTGGTGACCCTTCCCAGTTAGTACCTTCCTCAAGGGTAACCACTAATCTGACCTCTCTCACTGTAGATTAGTTATGCCTATTTCTAAACCTCATAGAAATGCAATCATGTAATAGAAACTCTTTTGTGTCTGCACTATTTAAATTTTCTACTCCTTTTTACTCAGCATTATGTCTGTGAGATCATCCACGTTGTTCATAAATAAATACAGTGGCTCATTTTTCTTTGCTGTGTAACATTCCATGGTATGAATGACAGGCTGTAGTTTATTTAGCTATTCCCTGTTGATGGACATTGGAGTTTCCAGCTTGCAGCTTTTACAAATAGAGCTGCGATGAACATTCTTGGGCCAGTCTTTGAGTGCTCTTCATGCCCTACCAGTTCTCTACCCTAGTTTTCGATCCTTCCCTCTCCCCTTGTTTCTTATTTCTCACCCCCAGCCTAGGCATACGGCCATAATACTTCTAACTTAAAAGAAAAAATTTTAAAATACGTTAAAAAAAAATCCTTCTTCCAACCAGAGTCCATGTATTTACCACTCTTCTCATCTCCTTCCTTCGTTCATCAGATTTTTTCTTGGAAGCGCGGCAGACCCCTTGCCTCCATGTCCTCGGTGCCCACTCGAGGCGTGACCCATGTGGGCTCAGCCTGACTGTCCTCCTATCTCTCAGACCCTGCCCAGGCCCTGTCCCCTCACACTCACTGTGGCTAGTCTCCTCCCTACCCCTCTGTGTGTGGACCCCATGCTGCCCCCCTGAACAAAGGAAGATGACTTCTCACGTGACAAATATTACCTCCTCCCAGCCCTCAGCTGCAAGTCACCCTCACTCCTGCGAGCCCCTGCTGCGTGTCATTTGAGCCTCTTTCACAGCAGTCACCACTGTCTGCCACACAGTGTACCTGTTACTTGGGAGTACCTCCCATGGTGGGCCTGGGGCCTGGGCGTCGGGGTGGGCAATCTGCCTCCGAGCCATCTCTGGTTTGTCCCAACACCTAGTGCCATGGCTGGCCCTGACAAGCTTTATCATTATATCAATAATATGATTCATTTATTATTTACTATTAACAAATTATTAAATGATGTATTATCAAATTGCTTCTCACTGTACCTCTATTATGCAGCTTCTACCTCTGAAACACATCTGAAAAGTCTAAAGCTTTTCAGCCTTAAAAAACAAGATGAGGAAATCTACTTCGTGTGTGTGCGTGGCTGTCAAAATTGTCAGGGTAGGGTGGCCTTGAGCGGGCAGCCCTTCCGTCCCCAAGTGCAGGGGCCGTGGGGGCGCCACACCAGTCATGCGAGGGCAGGCTGTTCGCAAGCGTTCAGGTGGGTTCAGAACTTCTTTCGCTCTGGGTCAGCCTTACTGAGGACAGAGATACTGAGACAAGAGCAGAAGAGGGAAGAGCTCAGCAGGCATCTAACAGACCCTGGTGGCCGACTGCCGCTCACTCAGCCCTGCAGAGTTTCATTGCCGTGCCTCACGGTTATTTTTTATCCCAATATTTTCATGACCCGGTGACTGCTGGGTTTTCTACTAGGTTTCTGTCTATGTTCGTCAGCGTGTGATCAAAAGGAACCAGCTTTCTCCTCCAATTTTCCTCTTAGTCTTGAAGTGCAACCAATCTAACCAAACCCATGATTTACTGAAAGTTAGGTGGGCCTGACGTCATTTTTGGATACTGAACACTTAAGTTCTATCCCCACAGAATAAACCTGGAGGGCAGCGCCCACCGGCCAGGGAAATGATGCCCGGTGGGGAAACATGGCCCCCCTGGTAACACTCGGGCCCAGGCGCTTTCGTTCCCTCTGCGGCGCCCTTCACCCTGGGCCGGGAAGTCAGCTGCTCCCTTCCAATGAACACTCCCAAAGGGCAACATTCTCAGTTGTCCAGAACTAACATTTCAGAAGAAATGCTGGTTCAAGGACTCCTCAGTTTCAAATTTGAATCCAGAAATATTATTTATTTAGTGGTCTGAATATCAGCCTTCGTTTTCATCCTCAAGAGGGAAAAGAAAAAATGACAAAAATCTGCTTGAAAGGTGGTCTCCACAATAAGACTTGTAACCATGAACTGCTGACACTTCTGAGAGGAAAATACATGATTTTTTAAAAAATACAGATCTTCTTATTTTTTTTTTTATTTAGAGCAGTTTTAGGCTCAGAGTAAAGTTTAGCAAAAAATACAGCATTCCAATATCCCCCCGTTTCCCCACATATGACTGCATTATCAACACCTCCTACAGGAGCGGTGCATTTCCCACACCTGGTGAGCCTGAAACGACACAGCATAACCGCCCCAAGCCCATAGTTTACATCACAGTTTACTCTTGATGTTGTACATCCTGTGAGTTTGGACAAATACATATTGACATGTCTGTCATTATAGTATCATGCAGAATAGTTTTACTGCCCTAAAATTTTTCTGCGCTCCACCTATTCCCGCCTCCTTTCCCTACTGTGAACATCGGCATCCAGGTTTGGTGTGGACAAAAGTTTTCCGTGCAACACGGTAAAAAGGATGATTGTATCTGACACAAACCTGACAGATTCCCACCGTATCAACAAAGCTTCACCACCATACAGCCTGTACAGAACTATTCTACTGGCTGTAGGGGAGAATATAGAGAAGGACAAGGAGTTTCTGTCCCTATTTCATGGCATAGAACAGGAGGTCAACATGTAAGCTCACTGAAAACGGGACAACATGTCTGATGTGCAAAGAGAAACCCCGAAATGGAGAGGTGGAAGTTACAAAGCTATAAATAATCAAACACACCGATAATAAGAGGGAAAGAAAAATAAAACAAAGGGAGACCTCGAAAAATTAGTATCTATTTCCCCAATACTCGAATTTATGCTGGAAAGCCAGTGCAATTGTCTTTGTAGCCTCCTACTCGGTGTGTTGCCTTCCCCCTCAGCCTCCTCAGCCCAGTGGGGACATGCTGCCAACCAAGAGTGGAAATAGAAGCTAGTGAACCTACGTCTAAATGAATGCATTGCCCTCTGTACTGGGTTAAATGATGGTCCCCAAAATATATGTCCATGTCCTAACTTGTGAATGTTACCTTACTTGGAAAAAGGAGCTTGAGGATATAATTAACTTAATGATCTTAAGACGAGGAGATCATCCTGAATTGTCTGATGAGTCCTACATCCAGTGAGAGGTGTCTTTTTCTTAAAAAAAGATTTTATTGATTTACTTTTAGAGAGAGGGGAAGGGAGGGAGAAAGAAAGGGAGCAAAACATCAATGTGTGGTTGCCTCCCACACACGCCCCCTACTGGGGACCTGGCCTGCAACCCAAGCATGTACCCTGATTGGGAATCAAACCTGTGATCCTTTGGTTGGCAGGCCGGTGCTCAGTCCACTGAGCCACACCAGCCAGAGCTCAGTGACAAGTATCTTATTAAGAGACACATAGAGGAAAAGATGGACAGAAGAGGAGGAGACAATGTGACCACAGAGGAGTGATGGGACCAACATCAAGAGAGATCAGCAGCCACCAGAAAGTGGAAGAGGCAAAGACTGGATTCTTCCCTAAATGTTCCAGAAGGAGTGTGGCCTGCTGGCAAACTGAGCTCAGGCTCCTGGCCTCCAGAACTATAAGAGAATACATTTCTGCTGTTTTAAGCCACCCAGTTTGAGGTAATTTGTTAGACCAACCACAGGAAACTAATCCATCCTCCTAAGGACATTTTTATTTTAACACAGTATATTGCTTGAAAATCGCTGCAATGGACATTGTCAGTCTGTCTGGCCATCTAGCAGCTACATCCTTTCCATGGTCAGGAATATATCAGGTACATCACATACAAAATAATCTCACTTAAGGATGATTGTTTAGTCCATAATTTTCTAGCCTTTCACATTTTCTAAAGACCTGGGTAAGCTCTGAAAGTTATACTCACTTTATTCTTTTCCATCTGTCCTGTCTCCTCCCATTAACTTAAAGGTCCTTGAGTGCAGGAACCCATTCCCCACAGTGTTGAGGACCACACAACAAATACTTGGTGTGCATTTAGTATCGTTTGGCCATAAAATAGAAAGTCTAAATAGCCTCCAAGAAGGAAGGAGGCCAATGATGCTCTTAGAAATATAAATTCCTAATGAAACTCCCTTTTTCCAGCCTCTCCCTTTCCCATCTATACTCCACATTGTAGCCAGACTGATTTGCCTAATGGGCAAATGTAATGATTCTTAAACATTTTCATTGGCTCTCCATTGTATAAAGGCCAGAACTGAAAATCACTTGGAAGGGACATAACATGAATGTCACTTCAAAATCTGGCTTCAAACTTCTTTTTAGATTAATTTGTCATCTTTCCATTCTCAATTCTTCATCCAGACTCCTTCTACCCCACAGCCACCCTCAAGTCCTGCATGTCTCAGGCACTCCAGGTTCTTTCAGGCTTCCACCCGAGCCAAGCCGAGACACTCAGTCACGCCCAATATGCTAGTCTCTGCACCTGCAGCACGCCATTTCTCTCTCTCTGCTTTGTAACTATAGCAGAGACAGTGCTCTATTTACCAAACTATCCCCATTTCCTCTGGGACACACTGGAAGGTTGCCCTTTCCAGTTTCGGTGGGGTCACATGTCTAGTTCTGGCCAATGGCACCTGGGTGGATATGTGCGTCACTTCCTGATCTGGCTTCTAGCACGCCCTGTGTGTGGGATTCTCCACGTTCTTCCCTCATCCTCTGATGGTCGGGTGAGGAAGACTTCAAGGTCGCATGGACTGTGGAGACATAACATGAAAGAATCCTGGGTCACGGAAGGCCCAATACTCTCTCTGAACTGAGAAAGAAGTGTTTTGTCCTGTAAGTCTCTGAGATGGGCTTGTTTACTATAGCGTTATCCTAACCTAATACCTTCACCCTTGAACAGCAGCTAAATAATAATTTCTCTGAATGGCTCTCAACCCTCTGAGAAGAAGCTAATCACTTCTTTCTTGGTATTTTCGTAGCACTTTGTGCTGTTGTTTTTTTAACAAAAACTTTAAAATAACTTTTAATGATAGAATTCATGGAATAACATCACAGATTATCAAGCGCTTTTTAAACCACTCATAAGCCTATCACTTTAACTATAATTTTTATAATTTTTGCATAAGTCCCTTCTCTCCTTAACATGCATACATTTTCAAAGCATATTTTTAAAATGTAGTCTTTATTTATCAGTCCAAAAATTATTTTAAGATGGGAATACATATAATTTTATATTTCATTTCTTCTCTTCACATAATAACAGTATAAGCATTGCTCACATTGAGTGATTCTTCATAACCATCCCCTTTAATGAATATATAATATTGCATTTCAGATTTTGGTTAATTTTCCTGGGATAGATTCCCAGAAGTGAGTTTACTGGTGCGAATATTTTTATGGGCTTTACATTATGTCCAAATTGCTTTCTAGAAAGAGTTGTACTCATTTACAGTGCTGAGAGGAAAGGAGAAATAACCTCCCCTTGGTTATTTATACATCTTTCATTTAATTTAACAGACTGAGCTTACTCATATTTCAATTTACTTTCACTTGATTACTAATTAAATTAAACTTTTCTCCATATAATTATTTAATCACATTTTAAATTTGGTTAATTATTAGTTTAGGTCCTTATATAACTTTTTAAAACTTTTGATCTGTTTCTTGCCTATGTTTACAAAGTACTTAATAGAATCATTGATCCTTTGTCAAGTCATCCATATCTGTTCGAATTTATTCATTCAACAAATATTTATTGAGCACCACTTTATGCCAAGCACTGTCTAGGAGCTGTGGACACATCAGTGAACAAATAAGTTAAAAATACTTTGTCCTCATGTTTTATGTGTCTTCTTAGACAGTAACTGTAGGTCTATTTGAATTACTTCTTCCAAGTACCGTGAGTAACCCGAGGTCAGGGATGAGATTGTCACTTACTTTGATTCTCCATCACCTTTTATCACATGCGTGACTCAGAGCAGATAATCAATGCTGGTTTGAGCATAGAGAGAGTCCAAAATCTCCAAAATGGTGTTTCCAGCTGCCTAACATCTGGGCACATTTTAACTTAATGTTTGGCATCCACTACTGCCGCCGACCCAGGAAGATGGCTCCTCTGTGATTATCAACCGCTGCTGCACATAAGACTCACGTGGAAAGTTGAGAAAACAAAAACAAAGAGAAGCCCACCTCACTTCCAGCACCCACTCTCAGACCAACTAAGTCAAAATCTCCAGTATTTTTTAAAGCTCCCTGGTGATTTTAATGTGCAGCCAGGATTAAAAACCACAGCCAAAGCTGGGAAGTTTGAAGGAGGGTTAGGTGAGAAGGGCAGAAATGTATTTCTTCTAGTGCACAGGTGGCAAACACAAGGACCGAGGGCTGAATCCGGCCCTCCACCTTATTTTATCTGGCCCGGCACCTTGTTTCTACCCAGCAGCAGTGCCAAGCTCCTTTCCCCTTGTTAAGGAGTAGTTACATTTATACAGTCCTAAAATTACATTCGGCCCTCTGAAGGCAACCGCGAGGCTGATGTGGCCCCCAGTGAAAATGAATTTGACACTCCTGTAACACAGCTGCTTGAGTTCTTTGCTTCTCTCTCCCTTTCTCCCTACATACAAACAGCATCCCTTCATCCAGGTCCACTCTTCATGGATGTGGAAAAAGTCCAGAGTCAATATTTGATAAAAAGGAGTATTCACTTTCAACACTCATTGTAACCCTGAAAGCTACACTCAGATGGATGCTTTGTGAGCACAAGGGTTTTGTTCTATTTACTTTGTGTCTCCAGAGCCTAGTGCCATGACTGGGGATGCTTGTTATACCAACTAGCTCATCCTGACTAATTCATTCCTTGAACATTCTTTATTTTTTAAAGATTTTAGAGAGGGGGACAGAGGGATGAACATCGATGCAAGAAACGCCAAATGGTTGCCTCTTGTATGCACACCGACCAGGGACCAAATCAGCAACCCAGGCACGTACCCTGACTGGAATGGAACCGGCGACCTTCTGCTTTGCAGGACAACACCCCACCATCTGAGCCACACTGGTCAGGGCAATCCTTGAATATTCTTTAAAGTCTTTCCCAATTCTCCCAGGAGTAAATGAAACCCATCAGAAAGTTCTGTTAGCATCTACCATTCCCAGAGGCAGGAGAAAATGTTGTGGCCTCAATGTCAGTCACTGGCGAGGACTTCCTTTCTTAGAGTTAACTGTGGCGGCTGGCGTTGGTGGGTGGGGATGCCTCAGCCGTGGAGCACAGCCACCCTGCTGCTCTTAGGACGCTGATGTCACACCAGCTGCTGCCGGAGAGGACACGAGGGCTTTCTGTGTGGCCCCACTTATGCAAAATGGTTTGGAATAGGGTCTATGTTAAATGGAGCATCTGGTATAAATTCACATACTAAAAAGGGATAAATACCAAATCATCTCCTGTCCTCCTCAGAACATCAAAGTCATCATTGTAGTCTTTCCTTCCACCCTTAGATAATGTAAATACCAAACTCATTTCTTGTGTTCTCCTTCCTCAGGAATGTTCAGACCAGGAGGCCTCATTATAAGTCTGGGGAAAGAAGCAATTTTTGCATGATACCTTGAAATATTATTTTTATAAGTCAACCACCCTCTTCTTGAGACCACTTGCTTCGTTAACATTTGCTGGAAATTAAACCTGATAACATAATTATAACACGCCTGTGCAAATATTTTGGAATTTGCTGGCATTTGTGCTTGAGAATGAGTTTTCTATAGCCTGTTTTCTTCGCCATGTAGTCAACAGGAAATACTTCTTCATATTTTTGAAAACACTCAACCATAAATAAAAACAGTACCAGGATGCATTGGGCAACCGATAGTGTGTTTGTTGTTTGACCTTCATAAATGTTTGTCGCTGTCAGTGTCGTTCCCCTTGGGGGACCACCTCCCGAGGAGAGCCAGAGAGAAGTCAGATGGCACCTCATTCTGTTCTATAAACACCAGAACCCTTTCCGGTTTGCACAAGAACCTTGTCCAAAACACTGAAGTTACCATCTTAGTCTCTCCAGAGGGAAGTGTCCTGAAGAGTCACCGTCCTTTCCATGTTTGTTTCAAGCACTGTCTGTAATGCCTACAGTGTGGAAGGTCAAACAGGAAGTGCACCCGTTACTTCCTGGCCAGACTTAAGATTCAGTCCCCAACGTTCATGCTTTGATTTCACAAGCTTGAGAGGCAAAAGAAACTCTGTTTCATCCCTGCCTGAAACTACCTCATAGAACTTTGGGCTGTTAGGAAATGTAAGAATCCTTCCATTACAGCCCAGCATCAGTTGACGTCTTCCAATATCTCTCAAGCAAATGCCAAGCTTTCCCAACTGAACCGAGAGATGTTTAAAAGGGGCATTTGGGTGCATCAGGGTAGGAAACAGCAGAGAGCTTTAGGGGAGACGCAGGGTTATCTGGGATTTATAGGTCTTGCAAATATTTATGCAAGGTGCTAAAAAGTAGCATCTTTCCTTCTTAAGACGATTGGCCCAAGTGGGCTTATGCCTTTACTTTGTAAGTAAATATTGCTACACCATTCTAAACAAATTTATTAGGCCTGTCACCAGCAGCCAAATATTTATGTAAGCTCCATGAGTTGAAAAGGTAGTTTAAGGAGACTGTTTTAACCACAGCTTTGTAAATGTTTAAGGTAACATCCTGTCTCTTTGAAACCATTCCACCTAGCCATATCATCCTATTTATAATAAAAAGACAGCATGTTCAAAGTGATGCATTATTTCCTGCTGTCCAAAGTTAGGCTTCTGTCTTTTTATCATAGCCAAACAGAAAAAAGAAATGATTTCAGAGAGATCCTTCTACGCAAGGCCTGGGAAGAAGTCACTGAAAGTGTTCTTAGTGGGATTTGGGAGGGAGAAAATGTAACTGTTGTGGCAAATATAAGTAGCAGGAAAAATTTTAAATAATGTGATGAGGCCTTGCTTAGAATATGCAGGTATACTTAATTGCTGTATTCACTTTGGAATCAATTGATTTTGCTTTCAGAAATGACTCAGTAACTACCAATGAACTTTTATCACCAAGTCTGGTCTGTTCACCACCACAATAAGCTTTGTGAGCGAGTGTGTGTATGTGTGTGTGTGAGTAGCTAAGTGAAGTCTGGGCTTTGATAAGCTGAGATCAGTCTCATTTGCTTGTGGCCCCAGTGGTCTCCTTATCAGACCATAATATATCAGTCAGGACTCCGCAGTTGCTAGTGAAAGACACCAAACTCAGGCCATGCATTGGCTCACATAAAGGGAAGGCCCAGGGGACACATCCTCAGGCACAGCTAGAGTCAGGTGCTCAGAGTCATTGCCCAAATCCTTTGCTCAGCTTTCCTTTGTCCGGCTCCCCTCTCAGGCAGGCTTTAGCTGTTGTGGTGGCCAAGATGAGCACCAGCAGCTCCAACCATCTTTCCAACCAGCTTAACAAACTACAGAGAGAGGACTGGTCCAGACTGGGGTGCATGGCTCTTTGTAACAGTCATTGTGACTCATTGTGCCTTCCCCTGGAACCAGGGGTAGCCTAGTGGGTGGTCAGCTGTGGCAGAAGGACCTGAAGGCCACCTTGGATAGTTGATGTCTACACAGGTGTTAAAAGAAGCACCAGCAAATCTAGTCCTGGGTGGAATCAGGTGACCCACAGACATTCATTCAACAAACACTCATGGTGCAGACCCCATCCAGGTCACCCATCAGGCAGAGTGGCTCAATTGAGTGAGGGCCAAACCCACGGAGAAATCAGCTGCCTCCTCCCACCCAGCCCTATTCCGGGCTGAATGATGCAAGCAGGCACAGCAGAGACTGGAAACCGTCCTCCAGTCCCTGAACCCCTCCAGCTGGGCCTTTCCTCACAATCATTCCAAAAATATTTGTCTGTGAGCCCCCCAAAGTGCTTCAAATGCAACTCAGACTTGCCCGTGGATCTGAGCGATCGCAGCTGTCTTGCCAACATTACATAAGTGGAGCACAGAGTCTCCTACTGCTGCATGTGGGGTCCTCCCAGGACTCGGGACAGCACAGGAACCCTGGTGCCACAGCAACGGCAGGGACTCCTGACACATGGTGACTGCTCAGCACGTGCAGACATTTGTCCCACAGACCTTCCTTTGAAGTCCAGACAAAACTGGGCAAACGTTCCTGCCCAGGAATATGGCTGCCAGTGGAGGAAGGGTCACACGGGGACCCCAACCCGCCTTCCCCCAAGTCTAGGAGTTGGCACTTTGTTTTCTATGGTGTTCGAGCTCCTGCTGTTGATGCAGAGCTCTGAAGGCTGACTGCTCCTTCATCCTCTGCAAAACTCAGCTCGATGCTGAAAACCCTCTCTGTGTGCTCCTGATTTCCCTTGAAAGAAACCAGAAAGAGGTGATTGGGCAAAGGCTGGATATAGTCTCAGTCCATGGTTCTCAAAGTGTGGTCCCCAGACAAGCAGCATCAGTAACCTGCCACCTGTTAGAAATGCAAATTCCAGGCCCCACCCCAGATCTACTACATCAGAGACCCTGAAGACAGAAACCAATGAGCTTTTAACAAGCATCCCCCAGCTGATTCCAATGTATCAATGGTCTAAATCAGGGGTCCCCAACCCCCAGGCCGAGGACCAGTACCAGTCTGTGGCCTGTTAGGAACCAGGCTGCACAGCAGGAGGTGAGCTTGAATGTAATGTGTTTGAATCATCCCAAAACCTGTGGAAAAACTGTCTTCTATGAAACCGGTCCCTGGTGCCAAAAAGATTGGGGACTGTTGGCAAAATAAAGGACCCTCTTTGTCTGAAAACATCTCACCACTGATTTTCAACAGTAAGCATTTTAAGGACTATCACAGTGCTAATAACCAACATCAATTCAGCATTTCTGTTTACCAGGTATTATGCTACATGCTTCTACATGCATGGTGACCTTTATAAGCCACACAGCTTTTGGTATTCTGTTATAGCAGCTCGAGCTAGATGACTGGGGACCCCTAAAACAATGCTGCTGGGTCTTTATGGGACACAACTGGGGTGTCGGGTGTCCACAGTCAACATCAGTTAACATATACCTTGTTTTTTTCCAGGCTGTGCAGCTAGTAACTGGTGGCACCAGAACTCAAACTCAGGCCGTCTGGCTCCAGAGCTGGGCCTGTAATCAGACTCTTCCTGCTCTGAAACACAGCCTGGAACTGCAGCAAGAAATGTGCCCCAAGTCCTTTCCACCTCAGCCACCCACAGGACCCAGAACTGAAAGGGACCACAGAGGTTCCCCCGGTGTGGCCCTCAGCCGCCACCCAGAGAAGGTGTTATTGTCAACACATGACATGACCCGGGCTCTTAGGTTAAACAGGAAACACAAACTTGCCCAAGTTTATTTAACCAATAAGTGGTGGCTAAATCAATAAGCATTTATTATGTGTGTTCAGTTTGGTGGGAGGCCCCATGGCTTAGTGGGGCCTCCTCACCGAGCTCTGTGTGCACCACCCGGGGGGCTGGAGCCGCAGGTCTGTTTGCCTGGCTCTGCCACGCAGAACTCCCAGGGCCTGGCACACGGCTTGTTGGCTGGTGGTTGTACTGACATGCCGGCCTGGTCCAGCGGGCAGCTGGAAGCCTCTCCTTCTACACACCCAGCCCCTGCCCTTGGTTCCATGCAGCCGGGCACAAGACTGCTGCCAACATCCTCTCTGACAACCTGCCACCAGAAAGAAGGGCTTTAGGGAAATGGCGCTGGTGGACCTGGCTGGGTTATAGGGACTCCTGTAGTGGAGGTGACCCTCCAGGTCACCAGTGAACCAGAGGGCCAGTCCTCAGCAGGACTTTGTGGGGGCAGGGTCTGAGTCAGGTCCTTCTCTTGTTTGGCATGAAGTGAAAGGCTGCTGGGACTCCATTGTGGGGTTTAAAGGCAACCCACTAGGGAAATTGACTTATGTTCCCTGAAATTTGGGGAGACTGATATTTCCACCCAAAATGCCTGGAAGAGAGTGTGGAGTGGAGTAGCAGCTTGCCTGAGAAAGGCTGGCACTGGCTGAGAGTAGGACGGGGAGGGCAAGGACATATGTACGTGTCCAGAGCCACAAGTGGGCCCCTAGTGAGGGAAGCTGATAGTGGGGCATCTCTGAAGGGATCTTGCCCAAGAGAACTTCCCGGAGGGGTGGGATGACCCCAACTGGGAACAAACCAGAAGCCAGAGACTGGGGCAGCAGGAGGTTGCAGCCAGTCAAAGGAGACTTTGCTTCAAAGAAACACCACGTGTGATATTCTTGTGCTGAGGCCCCAAGGTACCCGCCAAAAAGAGCAAGGTTTCAGGCATGCAGCACACAGAGGACCTTAATGCTGAACTGCAAGGACAACTTTGCCCTTGTCCTTTAATTCACCCAGCCTTCCACCCCCACACCCCACCCTGGCCCTTCAGAGCAAAACAAGGCTTTGCAAGGGACGGGGAGGACGGTATCGTGAGGAAGAAGGAGAAATGTCTGCACCCTGGTTCACTGCAGGCCCCTTGTCTGAGGCAGGTCAGAGCTGGAGGAGGAAAAAGTTCTCATTGGATGAGAGTTCAGAGTTTTAATACTGAACAGAACTGAACTTTTAATATCTGAAAGTGACCCCCCCAAAAACAACCCCAAAACCAAACCTGTGGGATCTGCCCTGAGATTTTACCCAATGAGTGGTGAAGAAAAATTCAAGTTCTCAGAGTGTCTAGTGACAAAGGCAAAGTTGTTTTCTAACTAGAATTTGATGTGCAATTCATTCAATTATACATACTCACACACCACATACACATACAACTCTTCTTTGCATGTATATTCACAGGTATAAGGATGTCCAAGAACAGACAGATCGGTGCTGCGTGATTCAGGGATAATGCAGTATTATAATACTTGTCGGAGAAAGTCAGGTCTACGAAGAATGGAGCAAGTACCAAGGATAATTCTTAGGTCCGTGGAGAGAGGGCAGGGCCATATGTCAGGGGGTTGTTATTAAGAAGTCAATGTGTGACAGATACTAAAAAGACAACACAGAAAATACTGGGGAGAGGACGGTATTGCAGAACAGGAACCCAGGCTGAAAACTCGGTATGTTCAGTACAGGGCAAGTGTCCACTTTGTAACAAATGGTTGTCACATTTCTTTTGGACACTTTGTGGGCACTCGTAATGCTCATAATGTTCTCGGAACCATCAGGGTATATGTGTGGTCGTTTCAAGTAATAAGCATTTCCGTCACCTCAGTGGAATTTCTTAGAGTCTTGACTCATAAAATGTAATCAGGGTGCCTTCTCTTAAGGGTCACAGGACCCTAATTTTCTAATTGAATCTATTTTGACAAGGTGAAAAAAAATGTATGTGATGAAGCAAAACCAATGTCATTGTCCCTGGAGGAGAAGCAGGCTAGCACATCTGTATTGAGAAAAGTGGTCTCAGGGACTGCCTTACAAAATTCTAGCAGCCAGATCTTGAAATACTTGATATATTTTAGAATAAGTGCTTTCCGTTGCACACAGTCTTAGAAGAAAGGAAAACCTATTGATTAAACAATTTTCCAACTTATTGTAGTGGTACTACTAAACTCAGGTAGAAACGAAGCAACTTCAACTACAAAGCCTTACGTGAGATGGAAGTCTACTCCTCTCCTACGTAAAAGTCCCCAGGGCAGCAGGTGGCCTTGGGTGCAGATGGTTCTAATCCATGAGCTCGCGCATGTACCCAGGTAATCTAATCTCTGCCCTCCTCCACATGTGGCTTTCATTTCTAGGTTTAAGATGCTGCTTCCAACACCTCTGCCAACATTTCCCAGCAGGGAGGCATGGCCTAAACGCTGTGTGCCCCGCCTCCTTTCACATTGCATTGGCCCAAATGTCACAAGGCCACCTGTGAAGCTGGGTAGTATGGCCCACTGCTGGGCACCAATGTGCCCTGTGAAACCAGGAGTTCCGTCACTGAATGAAAAATGAGAAAGTATATACAGGGAGTGGCCAGGGGTGACATAAGTCTCCTCCATGCCTCAGTGATTGCTAGAAAGAAAATGAGCCTGTAGTTTTGTCTAACAAACATTTATTGGGTGCTTCCTGTGTGTGGTATTCTATTCTGCCGTAAAGATAACCTTCTAAGAGAAAAGGCTTCATCAGTGTGATGACTTTAAAAAGGAAAATTCCAACGTTTTTTAGCTAAACTCACAAACCATCTCTGACATAGTCATTTCTTTGTGGGGAATTGTGGCAGAGGCAAACCTGTTCCCTCCTCACCTGGCATCAGTTGAACTAAAACATTCTGAACACCCACAGATGGCACGGGCGAGCTCCCGGGGACGGGCACACCATTCACCAGGTGCTAGAAAATGAACCATTTTGGTCTGGCCGCAAAAAACACACCATTGCCAGGACTGCAAGTGATTGTCATGAGACCTTTTGCTATGTGTCGTTCTCTCCTCATTTTCCTGCTGCACAGTTAGTCCTACCCAAAATAAACACTTTCAAGTCACCCTTTTAGGAGCAGCGGTTGCTCTGGGCTGGGAGGCAGAAGTCCTAGGGTCGGTGATGGCTCTACTGCTAACCAGTTTTGTGACCCTGAAGAAGTAACAGACAAGGCCTGGGTTTCTGGTTCCTGAATTCCTCCAGCAAACGTGCACGGTCACCTGCTGCGCAGGCGTGGTCTTCGGCCTATGGGGGAAGGCTCTGTCTCTCACCTCCTTGGGTTCTTCCTGATGCTCTATGTATCCCAGCCCCTATAGACCACAGAGGTGGCTACAACCTCATCTCACACATGGAGCAAACAAATATTTATGGCACTTGCGTTATTACAGAGACTGCTCATCGTCCCACAGCATCCGTTCTCCTGTTCTTCCATTGTAATAGAACCCCTGGTTTTCGCTTGGGCACAAGGCCACCCTTCCATCCTTCTTGGTAGTTACGGGTGGCCACACAACTAACTGTGAGTAAAGCAATGTGTGCAATTTCTGAGTCATGCCCTGAAAATCAGAGATGTGCCTTTCCACCTTGGACCATGTGGATGAAGATGATGCCCAAGGATGGCACAGAACTAAGGTGAAAAAAGCCTGGCACCCTGTGTTAATTTTCTACTTCTCTAAATAATTCATCCAAAAATGTAGTGGCTTAAATAACGTGTATGATCTCACAGTTTCTCGGGGTCAGGCATGGCTTTGCTGGGTTCCCTGATTTACAGTCTCTCACAAGGCTGCAGTCAAGGTGCTGGCCAGGGCAGCTGTATCTGTGAGCTTCACTGGGTAAGACTCACATCCAAACCCACTCATGTGGCTGTGGGCAGCCATCACGTCCCAGCTGACTGTTGACCCAAGACATCAGTTCCTTGTTCTGTGGGTCTCTCCACAGGATGGTTCACAGCATGGGGGTTGGCTGTGCTCGGAGTAAGCAAGAGCATGAAAGCCAGCAAGAAGGAAGTTGGTCCTTTGGTATCCCAACCTCAGAAGTCACATGCCATCACTCTGCCATGCACCATTTGTTAGAAGGGAGGCACTGAGTCTAGCCCACACTCAAGGGGAGGGTACTACACCAGGCTGTGAATATCAGGATCACTGGGAGCCATGTAGAGGCTGGATCCTGACACCATGGGATTGTCCTATCGTGCAGGTCTGCTTCTGCTACAACCCTTATGGGCGCTTCTGTGGCCATTTTTGCAGTAAATAACTCATCCTCCCCGGCTTCACCTAATTAAGGAAAGGAAGAACAGCTGGCCTAAGGTGGGCTAGATCTACCCCACAGGCATTTAGAAATGGGATCCAGAGAGGCTGATCAGTGTCTCTTGAGAATTGGACTTCATGTGACACTAGAACTGGGTCTGCACATGCGTGAGACAGGGAGAAAGCCAGTTTGCTGAGAGAAGGATGAGGCAGATGTGAGAGAGAGGACTGCAGAGTGGGCTCGGCTCCTGGCTTCCTGCTGTGGTGTTGCTGGAGCCTGGCTCTACCCCCACCTCCTCCATGTGGGATGACCCTGGGACAAAAATATGTCCTCACCTCCCCCTGCCAGTTTGCTTGCTTTTAAATTTAGGCTAGTTTGAGTGGTCTTTGGGTCTTTGAAATTAAACAATATCTGACTCAGAAAGGCCCTCAGTTTCGTGTGTTTTCAACACCTAACCTTAACATTGTCTCAACCAGCTCCTCACGTCCTCCTGCACTCTCCTACATCTCCTCCCCTAAAAAATACTGAAGTCTTGCTTGGGAACACTGGGGCAGGGTCAACAGGGCCCCTGGGAAGGAACTGTGCCAGGGAGGGCGCTGTATTGACATATGTCTGGATTCGCTTCGCTGCTTTATTGGAGTTCAGAAGAAAGATGTTTTAGTGTATGAGGTGATTCACCAATGGGTGATACACTCACTAGGTGACAAAGTATTAAAGAAGTCAACCTCTCTTGCTTTAACCCCTGTGCACTCACGTGCCACTTATCTAGGCAAAAAACAACTTACTCCGCATTCCTGTTACTTAGTTGTTAGAAAGAGCCTCAGCTCTGTGAGTTCGGCCCCACATCCTTCCTTGGCGTGGCTTTGCTCTTGTTCATTTGAGCTCCCTAATGGCACTCTTAGAGGCAGAGTCTGTGCTCTGAGACAGCTCCACACCCCCCCCCCCGCCATGTGCTGCTTTTTGTCTGAGTTGTTTACTGCAGAGTCCAGGCCAGGGTGCTGTGGATGGGTTGTACTTCTTGGGCAGAATTCTGCACTTCCCTTCCTGAGTCACACTCTGCATTCCTTTGATGCTTCCCCTGAGCTGGAAGGTCATTTTGTAGTGAAGCTATTGGCTACACAGCCCATGGAGGGCTTGTACCTAACCTTGTCCTAGCAGCTGACCCTCTTGTGTGGAAGGAGGCAGAGTGGGATGTGGTAAACAGGAAGACAGTGAGCCCTGCTTGGCCTGGAGAGCAGGAAACATCAGTGACCACGCTAAGTCCTGTGCCCAGATCACAACCTTCTGAGCTTACAGCGCCTCTCAGGCTGGTGTGAAGATCATTCCAGCAGCTTGGGACTGTCAATGCAGCAGGAAGAATTTGTCCTAAGACGTTACCTCAAAACTTTCATGATTTCTGAGTCTGGTGTGATAGATGGACAAACATATGGATGAAGAAGAAGGGAGAGTTAGAGGCAGTAGTAGGGATAGGCCTACCCCTCACTACCAATCCGTCTTAACCAGGCTGTATTTCTCTATTTTTATAACTTCTATTATACTATACTTTACTTTTATTGTCTTCTCACGCTAGAATATAAGCCCATGAGGTCAGGGATCCTTGTTTGTACCCTGATGAATCCTAGGAGGCTGCACAGTGCCTGGTAGACAGTAAAGTATTCAACAATTATGTGTTGAATGAATGAATGAGTGAGTGAATTTCTCTAGGGATGTTTTAAACAGTTTTCTTACTGTATTTCTTTTACTACTTTCCTCCCGATCTCCAAACTGGGAATGCCCTCTGCCAACTCCAGCAATCATAATCCCATCCATCTTTCAAGGGCCACCTGCAATGCCACTTCTGCAGTGTGGCATCGTGGTTAAGAGCCCTGCCTTCAGAGTTCAAATTCCTACTCTACTGCTTGTTCACCACGTAACCCTGATTAAATTATCTCCTGTATCTTAGCCCTGATTTCCATGCCTGATGGGATTACTGTGAAGATAAAATAACATAATGTCTGAGACATGCTCAGTTAGCTGATCTCCCCTAATGTTCCCCAACTGGATGGGTGCCTTCTCTCCCTCCTTTGAATGCCCATATTATATTGAGTCTCTCTTAAAACTCTTCACATTTTCCCCTATTTTCTAGTTATTCTTGTACATTTAGCAGTTTTCTTGCAGGAGTTCCCTTCTCACACAGTCTTTTGCAAATATATACTTTTAAACTCTCCTTGAGTATTTATCGATGCAACACCTGAGTAAAGAAACATCTAAGCAAAGGAAAGAACAGTGTTGGGGTGAAGGAGTGGGGACAAGATTAGTATTTAGAGGACAGATGAGATATTGTCTGGAAGGGCTTGCAGGATAGGATATTATGATGCAGAAACACAAGACCAAAAAAAAAGTAAAATTCACCCACCACAGCCATTTCACATCATGAGCTGCAACTTCATGCAAGTTTTTGGGCTAGAGCCCATGAGTAGGAATCAGCCATCCCCTGCAAATCAGAAGGCCCCAGTTCAAAGGGAGCAGGTGAAGGAGCAAGAGTCCAGACTTGAGGCAGCAAAGCCTTGGCTTCTAAAGAAAAGGACCTGCCCCTTTCTGTTACAGGGATCCCCTGGAAAGTCACTCATGATAAACACTGGTATGCTTCTGCAATCTGGCTTTCATCCCTTCAAAACTGGGGGCAATTAGCAGAGCTGGGGAAGCCAAGAAAATGCACTGTGAGTATAAACAGCTTGACAGGACATTTATACAGCAGCAATCGGAGCAGAGCCCCCTTCCCCGCTGTGGCGGAGGCCAGGGGTGGGGGATATTGAGAGCAAGACACCATCTGCCCATCTTTTTCTTCTTTCTGAGATGGGTTGCTTTGCCAGTTATACAGGATCCTGGTGGAGCTTCAGGAAAGGAAGAGTGACGAGGTGGGATTGTAGGGGAAGCAGCAGACAGAGGGGCCTTTACCGCACTCCCCCTTGGGATCACCAAAGCCCTTTTATAGGAAGCAGGAGGGAAGAAGTCACTGTCTAACTTGCTTTTTCTAGCTTTCTTGAGATATAATCAACAATCCTCTGACTAGTGACCATTGTTCTCTGAACTTCTATGAGTTTGACTATTTTAGATTCCACATACAAGTGAGATCGTGCAGCATCTGTCTTTCTGTGTCTGGCTTATTTCACTGAGCATAATGTCCTCCAGGTTCAGCCATGTTGTTGCAAATGGAAGGATCTCCTTTCCCCCCCTAAAATCTGAGTAATATTCATATAAATCTATATCTAAATATATTTAATATAATTTAGTATGTATATTTATATATTTACATATATAAACATATATTTTATTTATTTACATATATAAACATATATTTTATTTATCCACTCACCTATTGACAGAGATTTAGGTTGTTTCCCCATTTCCACAGCTTAGCTATTACAAATAATGCTAAAATGAACATGGTAGTGCAGATTAATCATCAGGTAAATGCAAATCAAAACCACATCTGTTAGGATGGCTGTTATCAGAAAGACAAAAAGGTAAGTACTGGTGAGGAGATGGAGAAAGGGAACCCTTGTACGCTCTTGAAGGGAGTATAAGTTGGTACTATCTACCTTTTGAAAGCTGAATGCTCCAACCTGGGTTCCTGTATTATCCATGGTCAGGACTAAATAATTGTACGCTCAGCCCTTCCCTGAGTGCCAGGCTGGCAGGATCTTATGCCCTGGAGAAGGTCTGTACGGCTCTCAGAGCCCATACACGTAAGCCCGGGCCTGAGAGGCGGGCAGCCTTGTCATCCGATAGCGGCACCGCCGACTGTCAGACCTGGGAGGGTCTGATCTCTTACGGTTTGCTTTCTCTGCCTCTAAAATTGGGGAAACGTTCACATCTATCTCACTGGGATTGTCCTTAGGGATAATTTTTTTTTAAATCACAATTTCAAACTGCCAAATGGTCTCAATGTAGGGTGGCTCTTTGGATCATTATTAAAACATGAAACCTATGTTGTATGGTGGGAGAGGAAGGAGCCCTCATGTCAGAGAGGGAGAAGAACCGGCTTGTGGAGTAGAATGAATGCTGTACTATGATGTTGCGTATCAGGATTTCCTATTTGAAAAGAACATTACAACTTTTTAGGGGTGATGGATAAGTGTACTATGTTGATTGGGGAGTTGTGTACATGTATCAAAACTTCACAAATTGTGTACTTTCAACTATAAATGTGTGTGATTTCTTGCAGTGTAGTTGCACTTCAATAAAGCAGTTCAGAATAAAAGTAATTAACATTTCAAACAGCAACAAAAAGAAGATCATAATTATAATGACTTTCTGGCAGGTGATTTATAAGGATGGACATATAGGTAAGTGAAAACTCCAATGTGAAACAACATTATTCACACGCATCTATTCCTTACAGTTTTCTTAATGCCCCTCTTTCCTTCCCATTCATCTACCCAGATCCTTTCTCCTTTAAGACCCAGCTTAAGTTCCACCTTCTCTCAGAGCCTTCGGAGTTCACTCTATCTCATTGTAACTGGACGCACCTATCAATATCTAACCCACATACACGCTGGGTTCTTAAATAGTGCCTTGTGACTTCTCTTGGGCTCTTGTTGTATTGTTTAAATCATTATTTAACTTCATATGTGTCTGTGGTGATGCTAAGCTTTTGAAGAAGAGGAGACATCCTTTGTGTTTTTGAGCACATAGTGCTTGAAAAATAACTCCGAGGAATGGTCTCCAAACTTCCATTGGCTAGGAATTTTATGGTACCAAGTAATTGTTTGACGATATAGACCATCAGCTGGGCCTTGCCTGTTGGTCATTTGTTTTCCTATGAGGAATCTGTTCTAACTTATTGGTTGTATTCATCCATATGGCGTTTCATATAAAACTAAAGGCTCCCAGACTTGAGAAACCACCCCCCAAAAGCCTAATTTGCTTGCAGCAGAGTTTCAAGTGCTTGCTCCAGCCGCTTTCACATGTGAGCAGCATAGTTCTCAATCCCAGTCAAGCTCGGGCCCAGGAAAGCAGGGTGCATGGGAAAAGCTCCCCAACAACACAGAGGTGGCAGCCCTGAGCCGATTCCATTACCCTAAGCCTTTTCATTTTCTGTTTGTTTGTTTTTAGCTTTCCTGAAAGTCTAATGGAGTCAGACACCACATCTCCCAGGAAAGGGATGACATTTATAACCCCCTTCTGCTCCTGCAAATGGAGGGGTTATCTTGGGATTTCCCCCATCACACTGCCTGGTATCTCAGGCGGCTTCGCAGCCTGGTGCCCTTGGAGTCAGCTCCAAGGCTACGGGGTTCAGCAGCCATGGAGCCTCAAACCCAAGCATGAGATCCTAAGATCCAAGGTTGAGAGTTAGCAGGACAGCTCTAAGTACCCTCTTCCTGTTTCAGAGGGTTGCTGGCAGGTTTCTGAAAACCTGCAGCTTATTTATGTCTTTAATGCTGGGCTCTCTGCCACTGCTCATTTCAGGGCTAGATGTAGCTCTGTTTAGTATTAGACCCATCCTCCCACCCCTCCCCATCCAAAAGAGAAAGGAGGGGCTCCATCCGTTTAGTGCCTCCCGAGGGAGCAAAGTCACTGGGGATGGTCACAGGGGCGGGCCCTCCCTTGGGAAACCGCGAGGAGGGTTTTGTTTCTCTGGAGGCTAGTGGAAGACAGACAGCAGCTTTTCAGATAGGAACTAAAAATAACAAGAATATTTAGGAGGAACTGCTTTTTCCCCAAAAGGGTCTTTGTGGTTTTGTTTTTCTTTAAAATAATAATTTCTCACTGAATGAAATTGTTGACATTAGCATTTTCTAAACTGGGTTCTATGGTGTCAATAGATATTTCTTTTTAAAAAATGTAGGTGGAGAATTCCACAATCCAAAGAGTCTGGGAAATAAAGATCTGGAGGATAAGGGCTCTAGGACCAACCGTTGGAACTGGGGAGAAAGGTCACAGTGGCTGTGGAGGAGGAGGTCCCCGAGCCAGGCCTGGTTACACCAGGCAGGGAAGAGGTGTGTTGCAGGCAAAAAGGAAGGAATAAAATGCAAATGCTCAGGGAGAAAAGAGAGACCTCTGGCTTGGGCAGCTCTGTGCAGACTGATTTTCATTGGTGTAATTACAGGGAAGTTTTCTTCTTTCTCTTGCTTTCCGGAGAGACATCCCAAGTAGCCTGACAGTGGCAGACCCTGGTGCTGGCCTCGCCTGAGGCTCACACTTGCTAGTGCATGCACATGTGCACACACACACACACACACACAATTCCTCTGTGCTGGGAGACCCCTGATTCTGTCCAGGTGCCCCACCCCCCATTTGGTCAGCGAAAGGAACCGCCCTTATCCTGGCCCCTAAGATGAATATGGGTAAGTCTAATCTACTTATAGTAATTTCTTCCCCTTTGCCATGGATTGGTGTGAGTGTGATCATGTAACCTACGTCTGACAAATGGAACCTGAGGGGTTGTCCTTTTGGGGGTCCCAGAAAGTTTTACTGTATAAGAAGAAGAGACAGACACATGGAAAGCAACATCCCTCTTCTTTGCTGGGTATGGATTTTCTAGATTTTCTAGATGACATGTCAGAAACTTCTGCAACCATCATGCGACTGGACAGGGGATGGGAGGGGGGTTGTAGACATTCTGGGAATGGCAGAGCAGTAGGCTGCAAAATTCCCGGATGCTGACGACACAGTCAAATGGCCACGTTCACCCTGGACCCATGCCATCTCTGGACTTGGTACTGAGAGAGAGAGTACAGTCTGTTCTGCTTAGGCCACTTTTAGTGGAGTCTTCAGTTTCTTGCAGCTAGATGAGTTTTCCTCCTTGACGGGACACATCTAACAATGCGGCCCCTTGGGCCACCCACCTAATTCGTGAACCAAACTCTTCACCTCGCCCATCAGACTGTCGAGTTCGTCCCAGGCTGCCTCTGGTCAATGCCTTCCTCTGCCACCCCACTTCCTCTCCTTTGGGGGTGCCCTGGCCCCCACCTTCACCAACTCCCATCACTACAGTTCAGCAAGTGTTGATGGACAATTCAGAGCACAGGTTTTTGATCAGACAGAACTGAGTTTTAACCCTAGATCCACCACAGGTTCACGGTAACTTTCATAAAAGTAATTTAGTGTCTCTGAACCTTAGTTTCCTCACCTATAAAACAGGAAGAATACTTCATCGTTAGGTCTATGTTAAGAATTATATGAGATGATAATAAAAAGAGCTTACTAGTACTTGGCATGCAGTAAATGGTCTATAAGTTGTAGTCTTAACAATGGTGATAATTATTTGTAATTAAAATTGATAATTGCTTTGGATTAACTAAGGCTACTGGATTCAGACTGTGTCAATCAATTAGCAGTAAGGTGTTGTTACCAAGGGTCAAATCACGGAACAAGTATAAAGGACCCATGGACAAGGACAACGGTGGGGTGGGGAGGATTGAATGTGGGAGGGGGGAGTGGGCAGGGCAGAGTAATGGGGGAAATGGGGACAACTGTAATTGAACAACAATCAAAAACTTTTGAAAAAGGAAGGGCAAGAGTAACTAATACTACTACATTGCCTTACAACCTGATCTTTTACTAAACATATTTAAATGTTTGCTTATTCCCAGAAGGAATCTTTTAAATGTCAGATCATTCCCATGTTACTGAAGCAAAGAAGGTTAAGGGAGCCTACGTCGTTGCCTCAGCTCACACGAGTGGGGATGGAAATCCAAATCTTAACTCCAAACTCCTTGCTCTTTCTACCACATTGCCCCTTGCATCCACCTCCATACAACTACCAGGGTCCATCGCGCTCAGCTTCTAAAGCTTTTTGCCTGGCCTCTAGGGCATTCTAGATTGTTGGCTTTTTTCTGTTTAGCAACTTGCATGTTAACATCCCTTGAAAATATCGAGTGGTTCTGAGAATGTTTCTATGTCAGGGGAGAGGGGAGGAGAAGTACAGGGCAGGGGAGAGGAGAGGAGAGGAGTGGCAAACAGCCCAGTGTTCTAGCATCCTCTGTGGAAGACTGGCTTTGCTGCTTGCTGCTGCACTTTGTATAAGCAGCTCCTGTTTTTGGCAATAAGTTGTGCAGTCACACTACTTCTTAGCCTTTCTTTGTTTACCCAGGGGGTGAGACTTGGTGATAAGGAGTCTCTAATGAGCGTTATGTGACTAAGAGTGGACATGTGCTGTTAAAACTGTTTACCATCTACTGAGTGTCAGCAGGGGACACTGGTGGCTGTCAAGGCATGCTTATTCAGTGTGTGCGTGTGTGTGTGTGTGTGTGTGTGTGTGTGAGAGAGAGAGAGAGAGAGAGAGAGAGAGAGAGAGAGGAGGTTCTATTATTAAGGGAAAACAGGGTTAGGGTCAGAAAATAAAGAAGAAATTTCTTTTGGAAATTCAATGCCAAATAAACAGACTTTTTGAACTTCTTTTGTTATCTTCCTTCTCTTCCAGGGTCTATGCCAGTCAACCCAAGGTAGGCACTGGAATCTCAAGGGCTGAGTTTCCTTGGGTAGTCTGCTGTATTGTGCAGTGTTTGAATAGAGACTTGAGGTCATCATCAGCCAGGGATCTTCAGAAGGAGAGGCTCTAGTTCTGAGTAGGAAATGGAACAAAATTATCATTGGAACCCTTTCCAGCTCCAAAATTTAACTGTGCAAACACTGGTTGACTGTTAATGTTGTGTGTGTCTGGGGTATCAGTCTCCTTGTGTATCTCTGAGTTCATCCTACTTCCATAGATTTCAAGAGAAAGGGTATGACCTCTCTGAGATATATTATTTTTTTAGAGAACATCTTGGTCTGGGTTTCACTGGAGGCAAAAATTTGGGAGCAAGTACTTTATTTGGGTGTGAACGTGGTGGGGGTATGACAGGGAAGTGGAGACATGGGAGAGGAGAGAAAAGTAAGCCCATGAAGGGCACATTTCTGAGCTACTTACTAATTCCAGCTGGAATTCAATCTTGGTGGGCAGTTCTGGGAGACAGCGTAGAACATGCCTAAGGTTTTCCCAGCTGAGGGACTAGGAAGCTGGGGAATTTACCCACCAACAACACCCCCCATCTGTCATTGATTCGTGACTCCCAAGGGTATTAACTCTGGTATTTCTGGCCTCCCCTCTGCACAAGCTATGCTTGGTCCCGTAACCAGGTAACAAGGCTTCAAGCATAGAATTACAGATGTTCACAGCCAGCAGCCTTGGGTGTGCGGAGGTGAATGCCAAGGCAACGGGGGCAGAGCACCAACAGTGTGTCTAGGTGCTCATCATTTCTGTGGCTCTTAACTTTTGAAATTTCTTTCTCCTGATTATAGGCACTGGTCCCTTTCACCACCTTCAGATGTGGGGAAGCGGAAGGTGGGGAAAGGACTTTGCATTCCACCACCACAGCTGTGTCTGATTCTGTAGCTCTAGCCAGCTCCTTGACGTGGGAGCAAAACTCAGGGCCGTGTGGTGAAAACACCATCTCTCATACGGTGTTTGTACACTATGGGAACTTAGATGAAGCATGTGAATAAGTAAAATGTTAATGTGGAGTTTTGAATGCACTGTTTTAAAAATGTTTTGCTGCAGAATCTCTGAATGCATTATTGCTTCTTTAGCACATTAGAACAACTGTTTTTTGTACTGTGCATGTGTTTTTCTCCCAACTAGATAAGCTCTTTGAGGATCAAGGATGATGCTGAGTGTACAATGTTGCATTAATATTTAGCAAAAAAAGTTATTATTAGGTACCTGATATGAGATACATATTAGAAAGGCAGTTTGGATTATGAGGACAATCCTTACTGACGAAGCAGGCAGGCTCAACACAGTTAAAGTGAATAATACAGGGCTGAGAGTAATTTCAGGAGAGGTTTCTTTCCCCTGACAGAAAGATTATAAGATTCTGCTGGGGATTTTAACTAAAGATGTTGGACTGAACACAGGCCTTAATGTCTACTCCCTTCTGAAAGTCCACTAAAATAACAGCAAAAGGATGAAAAAGACATAAACACAAAAACAAGGAATTCCATGGAGGATACAATAACCGCATTTTTGAAGCTGAAAAGCAGATGCAAGAGTAGTTTCTGATTAGTACACTTGAGAAAGACAAATCCTAAATGGGGAAGAGGAGACATAATTTATAGTGAAGAACCCATAAAAGCCTTAACACTGGAGGCACCATGCACTTTCATAAGTTGAGGGAGAAGTAAGGCTCAAACAGGAGGCACTGAGCAAAAGTTCGTTTAAGAAGCAGTCAGACCCTCCGTACCCTCTCTCCCAGCCCACAGAGCCAAGTGACAGGCTCCCTCACTCCCTAGAAGAAGACAGCGGGTTGGTCTTAGAAAAGGTAACTCATCATCTCTGGACTAGAGGGCACCAGCCACAGCTGAGGGTAGAGATGGTGTAGTACAAACAGAAGGGAAAAGCAAACATTTACAGCATGTTGAGACTCAATCACTCATCTCCCCCTACTTGGCTCCCAAAACACTGGAAATCAGTTTTCTGTCCTCCATGCCAGAGATTAGTAGAGCCTTGTCTATGGAAACTGATAAACTCACAAGATAAGACCTAAACATCTTAGGGTTCCCCAGAAAATGGTCTATGAGTCTCACAGTCGGTAATCCCACTGACTCAGAATTTCCAGTCAGTTTGTGAGTGTCCCATGATTAAACGTGACCACACGGCCAAGCAGACATATTAGGGGGAAGCCTTGATTGTAAAAGATTAGGAACAAAACCAATAAACAGGCAACAGAGACTATGAAGGCAGAGAAAAAACTTAAAAAAAAAACCAAACCCTTATTATTAACATCCTTGGGAAAAGAAGAAATTGCAATCATGAAAGAGAAGTAGGAGTCTATTAAAACAAAGAATATTCCGAGCAAAGAAGAGGTCTGTGAAACTACGAGATAAGATAGCAAGAATTTAAAAAAAAAAAAAAAACAAGAGAAAGATAGAACAAAACGAAAAAGAGAAGGAAAATAGGAGCGGACAGATAAGATATCAGAGAACAAGCCCAGAAAGTCCAGCACCTGAATAACAGAGGTTATTCAGATGTAAAAGATAAAGTTATCGATGAAATAATAGAAGAAAATTTCCCAGAATTGAGGTATACAGGTTTCCAGAGTGAAAGGCAATGGCTGTGAACTTCAGAACACTTGTCTCGAAGACAGTGATGGTGTCAGGTCCAGATCCCCTCTACTGGGCCCATGCAGCCGACTACTGTGAGAGCCGCCTGCTCCGTGCTCACAGCCCCCTTCCCTGGGGAACTGACAGCTGTGTCTCCAGGGAGGTTCCGCCCACCACTCCAGCTCCTGCACAGGAGAGCTCACAGCCAATGGCCAACTGATGAAGGGTTGGAAGGTCAATAGTCTTGCCCCCAAAAGGGGGCTCTGTGGTACAATTTGTGCTCCAGAGCAGTGCTGGGTACCAGGCCAAAGCCAGTCTCTGGCTGAAACAACATCCTTAGCTCCTTCCCCAGACCTACCCTCCTTCCTGATTTGCCTTCTCCTGAGATTATTCCCTCAATTAATCATGTGTACTCAAAGCCTATTTCTAGAAAACCCAGCCTAAGGTGGTAGGAAACAATGAGCCTACTCTAAAACATTCCAGAGAGAAAATTTTTATACCAACTTTCAAGAATCAGAATGGCATCAGCTTGCTCAACACTGGGAGCTGAAGGAAAATTACTTCCAGCGTAGGTTTCGATTTTGAGCACAGGAGATAAATAAAGGGGAAGAAAAAAATCAAAGACATTTTTATAATTGAAGATCTCAAAAAAAATCAATCTCCTATTCCTTCTTTCTCAGAGATACTTCCCCAAAACAAGGAAGTAAACCACAGAAGAGGCAGGCACAGAAGGCAGGGAAGAAGAGACCCAACGAAAAGGAGAGGTGAAGGAAATCTTCAGGAAAATGATGGAAATCCCCAGAGGACAGCTGTGAATAGGCCTGTAGGTCAGCTTCCAGGAGAGACCTGTTTGGAGCATAAGAAACTGATACAATGTCTAATGTGTATGAAGATACTGAGAAAGCTACACACTGGGGAACAGATTAGGAATGTAGTGACACAGAAATTGCCCAGAAAACTAAGCAAATGTAAAAACAAAACTATGGTTAACTTCAAGGACAACAAAAATATTTGCTGGGAAAGTGAATACAGAACTCAGGCGTAAATAGAACTCACCAAGTCCTAAGCACTACATGTCAATCTAACCAAAATTATGACACAGTGGGAAGACAGGAGACAAAAATGTCTGTGAGGCAGAGTTGGATGAGGGATGGGAAAGGGGGTAGATCCTCATCTGCTGTGGTCAGGGTCAATAGAAAATGCTCCACACTGAAAAATCCAGCAGTTGCAATAGAATCATATTAAGATATGAGGGTAAAGACCCAAAAAAGGCCAAAATGGTTGCCATCAATGAGCGGGCAGAGGCTACTGTATTTTCTGAAAGCTTTGCAGATGTATTTAATTCTTTAAATAATATACAGTATAACTTTGATTTTTAAAACTAAATTAAACACTAAAATGCCTCCAGGGACGGACGCTGGAGGATACTGACTGTGTTGTTGGATAAAATGCTGCGAGGAGGGCAATTCTGAGGATGTGCTGGCTTGGAGCCCAGGCTGAGGACAATATTTTTCCCAAGGGACCTCAGCGGCTGAGAGGAGAAGCTGACTGGGGTCCCGAGGGTGACAGTGGTGCGATGGAACATAAGCTCCCTGACCCCGGGTCAGCGCTGGAGCCTGCTCGATGGAAGTAAATTGAGAAGAGGTCAGAATATTCTGGGCTTCAGCAACTTCAGGCTCCACTGGGAGTTCTCAAACACTTGCTTGTTTTTCAGACAATAGTCTTTACCCCTTCCAAGTCCCCTCAGTTCTATGTGGGTGTCTTTAAAGGGGTTTTCATGCAGGCTCACAAATTTGACAGCTGCGGCCAACACAGCTAGGCCACCGTGGGCTTCTTTTCTGGCCTCTTTCTTGCCCAGGTTTCCTTCAGGCTCATCCCACCACTGAATCTGGCCCAGCGCTAATAGGGAGGCTGTGGTCCTACACTCTCTCACACTGGATTAGAGGTTAGTAGACTCTTGACTAGATACCCAAGGGTGATGTGGGTTGCCATGACAATAGCTTAGAAGGAGGTGAAAAGATCCCAGCCATGCATATCCCAAACCTGGTTTTTGGCAACACCTTTCCTGTATTCGCAGGAGACGGCCAAGGAAGTTAGTCGGAAGGTAAAGGTGGGAGTCCTCTCTGAGAAAGACCTAAATGGGGGAGGCTCAGGCTGAGTGGGACACCGTTCAAGAACACCTACGGGAAGAAGAGAACTGCCTAGCTAGCCAGCAGTTTCTCATTTGAAATAAGATCATAGGCTGAGTAAAATCCACTGAATTAACCAGGGGAATTGCTAGAAGATTCACTGAAGTGGTGGATTCCCCCACTTCCCTTAGAAAATGAAGCAGGTGATTCGTAAGTGTGGTGAACTCACCTATTCTCAGAGTCTGTAAAGCCAAGTAAACCAGTAAGCAGAGCTCACAGCTACTGCTTCCAAGGGCCCCGGCAGAACTTCATGTAACTGTTTCCAAGGGGCCTGAATTCCTTTACTTCAGTGAAAACCAAGACCCAGAGAAGTCTAAGTCACACAGCAAGTAAAGAGCAAATCTACACATTCCTAGTCTAGACATCTTGTGGCTCAAATAATCTGTCCCTTAAAGGGAGGCAACCACAGAAAAGATGTAAAGATGATTATATTCCCACATATTCCTAAATCCAATATATTTCTTGTGGGAGCATGATACTCGATTCAGACATCAGATGCTGATATAAACCAGAAGCACCAGACTGCTGTCTGCCTTAGAATCTTTCTACCTTAAGTAGAAGGGAGTGGTTGGCCAGGCAGGAGCAAGAACAACAAAAATCAATAAAACCAACAGGCTGCCTGGCCTTCTGCACAGAGAGCAAATGAAGGGTGCTGGGCAGGGAGCTTAGACATGACCCCAGTGACCAAGGCAGCTCATCAAGATTGATGGCCAGTGGATTCCACAGCCAACATTAAATGACTAAATGACACCCGAGAGGTCCAGTCTCCTCTGTCCCCTCAATTAAGCTACTGCCCTCCATGCGAACATCCTAATCTCCTCCAACCAGCCCATGTAAGTTTCTCCTCTTTGATGGCAGCTTGATCTCACTGCTCATTGCCCTAATCGGGCAAGAGGTGGAAGCTGTCAAAACTCCATTCCTTTCACCCAGGTCCCTTTTGTGGCATCCCACTTGAACACCTCTCCCCATGGTCAGGTCAGCCCTGGGCAGGGAGAAATTGTCAGATTTCATAGGGAAGGTGACCTGCCCTTCACTTTGTCCAACCACTAAATCAGGAAGGAAAGGTTCTTGAGCATGGACTCCAAGGTCACAGGAGAGACACCAGCTACAATGGTGGGGCTGATGGGGAGCCTTGGAACCACCCACAGGGCCTGTCCTGCAACATGAGAGGTTATTCCTGAGAAGCCCTTTCCTCCATGCCCCTAGACAGATCTCTTCTATGATGAGTGAAAGTAACATATCACATGATTGAGAAAAATGGAGGGAAACAAGTATTTCTGGACCCATACAGACAGTGTGCATACTAGTGGGGATTTGGGAGTTGTTAGGGAACCACCCCCCTTATTGAAACAAAATGGAGACCTTCCAATGTTTAGCATTGGAAGCAAAAGCCCCAGGAGTGGAAGGGGGAGTGACCTAGGTACCCCTGCTAGCGTGGCTAAGGACAGTGTCACAGTTAGAACTCGTGTTCTGGAATCTCACAGACTTCAATTCAAACCTCAATTCCCTCACCTTAGAGCTGTGTATGATTATTAGAAAAATTATTTAAGTCCCCTGAATCTCCACTTTGTATTAGTAAAACTGGTTAATAATGTCTCCCTTACAGAGCTGAGCAAGGTGGCCAAGAAGGCACATGTCAGCACACAGCAAGGCGGATGCCAGCTGGCGCTGTTAAGACAGCATCATCTCCTTAGAGTTCGCCCACAGCTGCTAATGCCCCCTCCAGTTAATTCCCAAGAGGACGGTAACTCTCCCTCCTTTAATTATTTACAGTGTTTCTTCCCTGTAGATATATGTAAACATGGAAATACATTTACAAATTTCCAATTTTAGTAGTAAGTGGTAGAACTAGGATTTGAACCTGTGTCTGACTCCAAAACCACAATGAAGACCCTTAGGAGTGAGTCCCAAACAAACCACAGGGATATTGTGTTCAGAATCCCCAAGTGCCAACCACATCCCCTCACCTTCCTACTCACTTCCTTCACATCCTCCCTCCAAAGCAAGAACATTCTACGAACATGATTGGTGAGAAACCAGGCATCGATTAGGACAGTCCCACTAGTAGGCATGGCTGGTGCACCATCTTTCACTCCCTCCCTTACTCCTGCTTTCTCCCTGCCAGCAGCGAAGTGGGCAAGAGTCTACTCCACTGCTGCTAACTTCCTCACTCTGTGGGTGTGGGCAGAGGGCAGAAAGAATGTGACTGGCTATAGATGTGAGCTGGGATGGTGATCTTTTCTAACAGGTCTTCTATATCAACTGTGATCACGTTCAAGAGATCAGGCAAAGTCTATTAATGGCAGCTTTGGCCTGGTTATTTCTGGTCCAGGCTGATGGGCAGTCAGTCCAACTAGTACATGATTTTTGACAAGACCTAAAATTCCAATCAACATTTCAGCCCTCCTGGTTGTGCCATAAATGCTGGGGCTGCATAGACTGTAATTCCTGATACAAACAGAAATATTTGTCCTGCATGAACCTTCTACTTAACTACCCATCTGTCATGATTACTTTTATGTGTCCATTTGAGTGGCTTACACGGTGCCCGGGTATTTGGTTAAACACCGTTCCTGGGTGTGTCGGTGAAGGTGTTTGTGGACGAGATTTATAGTTGAATCAGCAGACTGAGTAAAGAAGATTGTGCTCCCCAATATGGGTGGGTATCGTTTTCTCCTTTGATGGCCCCAAAACAGCAAAATATGGAGGGTGGGAGTATTCACTCTCTGCCTGACTCCTTGAGCTGGGGCATTGGTCTTCTCTTGCCCTGGGAGTGGGACTTACACCGGGTTCCCAGGCCTGGGACTCAGACTGAAACTACACCCGCTTTCCCAGATCTCCATCTTGTACACAGCAGATCCTAGGACTCCTCAGCCTCCATAACTGAGTGAGCCAACTTTCTACAATAAATGCCATATATGTATATATACATATACATCTTCTATTGGTTCTATTTCTCTAGAGAACCCTAACTAATACACTATCTGATCTTTAATTCCTCTAAGAGCTACTCAGAAACTACATCCTATACTAATTCTCTCTCTTTAAAGCCTCAAAAATTACAACATGTGTTAAATAATGTCTTTTGCATAGACTTCCTTTGCTTACTACCCTTTATGAACTTCTGTAATAGAATATTTTCAAATAGTAGCATATAGTACGTAAACATCAAAGACGTTATCCTATGAATCAAAATCAATTCTATGTGAATAGAAATTAAATATGAAAACTCAAACCACCTACCCAACAAAGAAAATATAATACCAAAATTCTAAAATAGGAATATTTTTATAAACATAGGAATAACAGAATCAATAATAAAGGAAGAGGTTGGCTGGTTTCACAACATTTTAGAATTTAGAGCACAAGTTAAAAACAATTTTAAAGACTAGCATAAGCTCTGTGTTAAGAATATGCTTGAGGAAGGGTTTAAACACATTCTTAACATGAAGCTGATAAAAACAGATAGAAAACAAAAAACCCTAAGATACCAGTAAAGAAAATTACTTGGACAAAAATTCCCCATAGATGGTGCGAATCCACATAAAGCCCTGTTCGAAAATATTTTTGGCTACTTTATTGGTAATGGCCCAAAGAGCAAACAACCCAAATGTCCATCAGTTGGTGACAGGGCAAGCGAACAGTGAAACGTTCATGCAGTAGAACATCACTGCTGGTAAAGGAACAAGCAACCTGACATATGCAACCACGTGGCTGAATCTCAGAATCCTTATGCTCAGTGATAGAAGCCAGGCACAAAAGAATCATACATTCCATATGATTCCATTTATGTGACATTCTGAAAAAGAGAAACTGCAGGAACAGAAACCTGATTAGAGGATGCGGGGGGCTAGGGACCTGGGGAGGGGACCCATTGCAAAGGGACATGAGAGAACTTTTGGAGGTAAAAGAAGTATGTTATATCTTGGCTGAGGTAGTGGCTACGTTTGCCAAAGCCATATACCTAAAAATAATTAATTGCACTGTATATAAATTATTCCTCAATAAATTTGGTTTAAAAAGGATAATTAGAACATGTTTTATATGACTAGTAATCAAATAAATGCAAATTAACATGACAGGGGTCATTTTTAACCTAATAAATTTACAAACATAACAGATAATGTCCAATTCTGGCTAGGTTTCATGTAGTAATGATGATGTGAATTGGAATAACTCTTTTGTAAATCATTCTTGAAATAGGTATCAAGAGTCGTAAAAATGTTTACTGTTAGAGCTACAAATACCATTTATGGGAGCCTATGCCAAGGAAATTCTGCGAAATGACTTGAAAACAATCATATTTGTAGAATAATTTATTACAGAGTATTTATAATTTTAAACAGAGGAACTCAATTTCCAATATTGGGGCAATGGTTGTTTGAATTATTATGATAATTTTATGGAAATAGTATACAAAAAATGGTTGTTGTAAAGTCTATGTAGCCACATGCGCATATGGAAGTATATAGGTATGATGTAATGGTACTGAAGAAAACCAAATCCAGACTTATATGTGCATTCTGGAAGTAAATATAATGATTAAGAGCAGAGATTCCAGAGCCAAATTGCCTGGGTTAATATTGCAACCCTGTCACATACCAGCTGTGACCTTGGGAAGCTTACTTAAATCTCTCTGATGCTCAGTCTTCTCATTTACGAAACAGAAAAAAATAATAGAAGATTCCTCATAGGTTTTGTTCAAGGTTAAATTAGCATATCACACAAAAATCTTACTAAACTACGTAGCACAGAGTAAGCACTTTACATAAGGGTTTGCTATGCTGCTTTTTCTCTGCAAATGCAAACGGGTTAAATAAAAATAACAATGATATTATTGTGGTACATGCGGTTGTGGAATTAGTATAATTGGATGGTTAAGATTGTGGGGAATTTTGTCTATTTTTTCCACTTTTATATTTATTTTTTAAAGATTTTCTTTATTTTTAAGAGAGAAGGGAAGGGAGGGAGAAAGAGAGGAGAGAAACACTGATGTAGGAGAAAAACATCAATCAGTCACCTCCTGCACACACCCCCAACCAAGGACAAGGCCTGCAGCCCAGGCATGTGCCCTGACTGGGAACTGAACCGGTGACCTTTTGCTTTGTGGGATGATGCTCAACCAATTGGACCACACTCTCAGGACAAAAAAAGGAAAAGTCATTTTGATTTTTAAAGGGTTGCATAGATCTCAGCTCAGATTTACATTCAGATTTCATTTCATTGAACAGACAATTTTTCAGATTTTTGGGGGGTAAGGGGCTTGCTTGGTAATGGATTTCCAAGTGACGGTGTGACTGAAGAACTGAAGGGGTATGCACACCAATGATTCATGTAAATCCCATTGAAAGAAACTCTCCAAAAAATAGGAAACACTACAAACTAGTTTAAAGGCAATCAGATTCATGGAAATACTATTACAGCCCCAGCTGCTATGGCTCAGCGGATTGAGCACTGGCCTGGGAATCAAAGGGTCATGTTTCAATTCCCGGTCAGGGCACATGCCTGGGTTGCAGGCCAGGTCCCCAGTAGGGGGCACATGAAAGGCAACCACATATTGATGTTTCTCTCCTTCTCTTTCTCCCTCCCTTCCCCTATAAAATAAATAAATATTTTTTTAAAAATAAATACTATTACAGATTGTATATTATGTTAAACAATTAGAAGGTGCTTAATTCCCAATAACGGGAATACTGAATTATATTATAAGCTACCTACTAAAGGGAATGTTTTTAATAATTTAAATTATGATTGTAAAGATTATGTAACCATAATGAAAAGATCCTCAACATCACTAATCATCAGAGAAATTCAAATTAAAACCACAATGAGATAGCACCTCATACCTGTCAGAATGGCTACCATCAATAAATCAATAAGGGTTAGATGTGGAGAAAAGGGGACCCTCATGCACTGTTGGCGGGGTTGTAAACTGGTGCCGTCACTGTGGAAAACAGCATGGAGGTCCCCCCCAAATTAAAAATAGACTGCCTTATGGACCAGAGTTTCCACTTCTCGGAATATATCCAAAGAAACCTGAAACACTAATTCAGAAAGGTGTATGCACCCCTGTGTTCACTGCGGCTTTACTTACAGTCACCAAGATGTGGAAGCAACCCAAGCACCCAACAAGAGATAAGCGGATAAAAAAGTTGTGGGGGATATATATACACATACATATAATGGAATACTACTCAACCATAAAAAAGAATGAAGTCTTGCTATTGGCCACAGCATGGATGGACCTAGAGGGATATATGTCAGACAGAAAAAGAAAAGGACAAATACCATAGGATTTCACAAGTAAGTGGAATCTAAGAATAAAACAAAATAAATGAACAAGCAAAACAGAAACAAACTAATAAATATAGAGAATAAATTGATGTTTGCAAGATGAGATTGGGGGTTGGGAGGATGAGCGAAGAAGGTGAAGGGATTAAGAAGCACAGAGTGCCAGTTATAAACACAGCCGTGGAGATGCCAAGTACAGCACAGGGGATATGGTCCATAACATTGTAATAACTCTGCATGGTGTCAGGTGGGTCCTAGACTTGTCAGGGTGATCACTTCATAGGCTATGTAAATGTCTAACCACCAACTGTAATTGAAAAAATGTTCAAATCTTTTAAAAGATTATATAGCCAAATATACAGGTGGAACTGTGCAGAACACAATGTTAGGGAAGAAAGCTAACTATTTCTGTGTCTTGAAACAAAGCTAATGATGCATGAGTGAGGGATGGGCTACTCTCTCTTGGGTCTTCACGCTCCTCCTCAGTGTCTTTATTTCTTACTCTGGAACTGGGAGTAGCTGGGGTCTCCCAAAGCAGCCAACACCATGGCTCTGCTTTGCCTCTTCAGAGCTGGCTTCCACAGAAGATATATGCTGGGTGGGACAAAGCAAAGCCCTTCCGCACGGAAGGTGGGTCGCTACCTCCGCGCCTTCGCCACGTGTGTTCTGGGCAGCACTGCAAGCCGAGCCCAGACTCGAAAGGAATCTGGGAAATGTATGCCAACACTTGGTTCCACATCTGGAAATGCTGAAGGTCAGTTATGATTCTTTGCATTGTGGTCATTCTCTTCTTGAGCAAAACATCAACATACCTCGCAGGCAATCTTTCCAGCAACAGACTTTCTGAAAACTGAATGGACTTAAATGTTCAGGCTACATGCTTAAATTTTCCAGTGTTTTGTCATGGAAAAGTTTAGTCCTGTGTAGACCTGCTCCCTGCTAAGTCCTGGCCATAAAGGAGATGTTATTTTAAATAATACTCCCTAGGTTAGCTATAACATTTGAAAGTTGTTTTTCCTCAAAGACTTCACGTATCTTTTAAGAAACTGGCAATTTAAATCCCATGCCTTTGACCTTTCAGAGGAAAAGATGCTAAAAAGAAACAAATGGAAATTTTTGTAAACTTAGAAGACCAAAGGAAAAACAGAAATAAAGGAAGTTTTTATCATTTTATTTTACATAAAAGAAAACGGTCAGCTAAAGGAAACAGAAGTGTGTACCTTAGGAATTAAAGAGAATTGTAACTATATTTTCCTATGTTTTGCTTCATAGTTTGTACAATTTGTTTTTCAGTAGAGGGGGAAAAACATTGTTTATTTATTCCTTAACTTAGATGGAAGAGAGAGAAGCGGTTAAAAATATTTTAACATCATGAAATACTTTGTTGATCGGTTGGGCTATGTTCTCTCTCTCCCTTATTTTTCCACGTCGTCATTATTCACAGGGCCAGTTGCAGTCTCAGCTCTGCTCAAACCACCTCTGGGAGGGCTCTCAGCCCTTATCCCAGGCCCAACTTGGCTTCATCAGGCCTCTGCACGGATGTTTGTTCCCATGGATCCTATCGGCTGTGTGTCAGCAGCAGCAAGGGTTACTCTCGGTCTGGGTTTTTTTGGAAGATCTCAGTGCACACGATGGCTGAGCGCTACGAATGATGAAGTAGCATTAGGTGGCCCTCTCGGCTACTCTGTGCCAGTGAGACAGTCCTGACACTACAGGCGAGACAGACCCCCCACCCACTGTCTGCAAAAATGGGAAGCTGGTAGGGATTTGATTCACCACGGCCAGTGGAATTAGACCACCCCTGAGAAGAGCGCATGCACATCGTTCAGGGTCAAGAGATCCTCCCGAACAGATACAGACATCCAGGCCTCCCATTCCTTGACGTGGCCGTATTCAGGAAGGGTTTAAAAACCTGCTTTTGCCTAACGTGCATCTGACACTAGGCAAGTAAACATGCTGTAAACCTGAAGATCTGACCCTGCACCCTAATGTGGCATTTCCTTTGACCTCAAGTGGTCCAGTCAAAGAAGCAACCTAACAGAGTGTTTAAAAACAAGGGAAAGGGTTTTCAGGAACTACTATGAAGGACACATGGACAAAACCAAGGGGGAGGGTAGAAGCAGGGGAGGAAGGTGGGTTTGGCTGGGGTGGGATGAGAGTGGTTGGGGGAAAATGCAGACAACTGTAACTGAACCACAATAAAGTAATTTTTTAAAAAAACAAAAAACAAAACAAGGACTCTGGAGCCTAACTACCTGGACTAGGACCCTGCTCTGCCCTTTACTAGCTGGGTGACTTTGGGCAAGTTACTTAACCTCTCTGTTTGTTTTTCTGTAAAAGAGTAAATGCTCATTGTACCCACTTCATGTGGTTATTAGGAGCGTCCACACTTGCAAAGTGCTTAAAACCAGTGCCAAGTAACTGCTGTATAATTGTACGCTGAATAAAACGAACAGATCTACAGAAATGACCTTATTCCTGGTTCCACCTGTTTTCCTCCAGGGACTGTGTTCTTGTTTCTCCGAAATGTCTTATCCTTGACTTTCAAATTAAATGCATTTGGGTGGGAACAACCTTGCCCTAGGAAGCAAGAGCACCAAGCAGAAACCATGCGTCCTCTGCAGTATGAATCTGGGTGAAAACAGGAATTCAACACTCAAACACAAAGGGAATCGAGAAAATTTTTTAACTTGTCTGAACTCAATTTATTTGTTAGTAAATTAGGAAAAATATGAACCTCTCAGGGAGGTTGTGAAATTAACAAAAGTTATATGGAAAGTACTTGGCACGTACTCTGGTGGGAAAAATAGTTCTCTTCTTGATAAGATTTAGACTTTATCTTTTTGCTTCAACCCCCCTGCATTCATCTGGTTTTCTTATAATTTTTCAAAGGCTCAATGATTCATAGCAGATTTGGGAGTGGGTCTCCTGATGTACACAGTTGAAACTTTCTATTCTTTGGGTATTGTTACTATTAATATTTTTCTTAAATCATGTGCTTATCTGCCCACTTAATCTGAATCACCCTTCCAATGATACTGGTGAGGTCCAAAGAGATGGTGAAAATTCTATAGATTGATAAGAATATTAAGAAAAAGTACACTTCAGGAAAATTCTCCAGACCATGTTTGTTGCTCTTTAAGATCTTTCAACAAAAATGTCCTAGGAATTCTCTATATTTTAGTTGTTTTCAAGACCCCACACCATTAGGCAGATGTCGCCCAGAACTGCTTGCCTTTTTCAACAGGCGTTTTTCTGTTTGTTTGTTTGTTTGTTTAAGGTGAGCTTTTAAAGAGATAATTTAATATACTTTTTTTTCAATTAAAAATAAAACAAAAATGATTTTCAGTTGCCCAACATTTGTCTCACATGTTCTTTCTCAACACAGGTTATTTTCCCCCCCAATGTCAGATTTAAGGCCCCAAATCCTTCTTTTAAGTCTACTTAAAATATTGAGCAAGTTTCTCTCTGTGGGGTTTGCTGACGCAGGAATGCCTGCGCTTGTTTCTACAAAGGAATGCCTGTTCCCCTGTTACTTCACTCTTTGAATGTTTCCCAGGACAATTCACCAAACTGACAAACTGTCTCTCCTGGAGAGAAGAATCCAGTAACTGTTAGTGTGTTTGCCACGTTTTGCTTCTGTCACAGATACACAGGCAAATCATAAACTTCGGGGCCCAGGCACCCTCCACCCCTTCCCTGGTAGTGCTCTTAGCCACGGAGACACACTGTCCTCCTCCAAATGGCTTACAATCAGCCCTGTGTCATATGGTGCTCCACAAAAAAAGAAAAAGAAAAAGAAAAAAAGAAAAGGTTTCGGTGGTCAAGCAGGCTAAGATAATTTTTGGAAAATAGCTTTAAAAATGTTGCAAATCATGCTCCTTTCTCATTCACAATGCACATTAGCATATTAAAGTTGCCATAAGTTTCTTAGAAAAGAAATTTAACTTCACCTTGTGCTACCTGGAATTGTTAAACCTGGAGCCCGGGAACTTGGGGTTCCAGGCAGATACCTTGGGGAACACTCTTTTTTTATTCAAGAATCCTATGACTCCAGAAGTCAGCTGGTGCCAGGTGAACATTTCAGGAAATGGCCCATGGTACCCATTTTCTCATCTTTATTAGTACCCCTCTCCATTTCTCTGGCACTGGCATGGAGAATCCTACTTCATTAAGCATTATGCCTTGATGGCGTAAGAATACAAGTATGCAGCGACGGAATAGTATGCAGCCGTTAAAAAGAAGTAAATCCTGTCACCTGTGAAAACACAGATGGACCCAGAGGATACTGAGCCAAGTGAAATAAGCAGTTACAAGGCAGATGTACTACATGATCCCTTTTATATGAGACATCTAAAATGGGCAGACTCCCAGAAGCAGAGAGGAGAATGGGGGGTGCCAGGAGCTGCAGAGAGGAGAAATGAAGAGTTGCTGTTCCATGGGTATAAAGCTTCAGGTATGAAAGATGAGTAAGTTCCAGAGATCTGCCGTACACACCTAGAGTTAGCCACACTGTACTTGTACTTCCAAATTTGTTAAGAGAGTAGATCTCATGGTAAGTGTTCTTAAAACAAGCAAGACAAGCAAACAAAAATAACAAAGAAGCACAGAGAACCTTTAGAGGTGATAAATGTCTGTTACCTTGATTGTGGCAACAGGTTCATAGGTGTATGCATATGTCCAAACCCACCAAACGGTGTACATTAAATGCGTGCCGTTACTTGGATATCAATTACACCTCAACACAGCCATTTAAAAAAGAGAGTACCTACGCAAGTGGGTATGAGCGTGCCTGTGTGGGCACCCTCCTGCGTGCGCCTGTGTGTGGTCACATTCCGAAATGAAGTGGATGATCTAGGATTACTATTACTTTTGAGTACTTTCTCCTCATCTCCACCTTGCAAGCACACGCAATTTAGAATGAGATGTATATCTGGAGAAAATATCTGTGAGGAAACAAAACAAAATTGGCACGCGGCAGAGGTTGGAGGAACGACGTTCCAGCAAGCCCGTCACGAGGGTCAGTAAGGCCTGATGATCTCCTGACGCTGTGACCACCAAAGTCCCCGCCGAGGGGATGCAGTGAGCCTTCCTCGTTTGTCTATATCTCCCTCTTTCATTTCCCTCCGCAGAAACAGGACTAATTAAGAATTCATGTTACTTTTAGGATTGTTCAATAGCTCCCATCTCTCTTGAAAGAAAGTCCGGCACTTTTTTAAAAAGTTCCACAAGGCTCAGCAATATGCAATTCCTGCCGTCACTCAGATTTCAATTTTCCTGCTTCCTGTGTTAGTCGCCTGTCATGTCGTCCCAGTTCCCACAGGGCACTTTCTGTGACTTCTTTTATGTAGAACTCTGTAGCCCATTTCCATCTCTCTCCAAAGTCTCCCTGATCCTGACCCTGACCACAGCCCTCGGCCTCGCTGACTTCCCTTCCTTTTTCATGTCACAGTCTAGACATCACTTCTTCCAAGAAGCCTTTCGTGGCCCTTCCACAACCGGGTTGGCTGACCCTTCTCTGGCCTCCCTTAGCAACTCCATACCCATTTCACAGTGCTCCCTGCACTTCACTAGAAGTGAGTCTGTTTATGGATCTGTAGCCTCATTAGACTGTGTAATCCACAGGGGCACGATCTCTCTCTAGTGCCCACCCTCACCGTCGTCTCCCCTGGGCCCAGCTCAGAACCTCCAACATGGCAACTGCGCAATATGTTCAACATGTACGAATGAATCGGTTGGTCAGTGGATCAATATTAGCCTTCTTTCAAAGTATAACTGTTAAGATTCTATCACCAGTTTCCCAAATCTCAAAATCACATTCCCGATCTTTCAAATGAATGCCATAACACAATCCAAGTACACGATCTCTCAAAGATACCTTCCTCAAACATTTAGAAGGTGTGTGTTGGTAGGCATGGGGCTCCCTCTAACTTACAAAAATAAAGTATAACCTCATGTTACCTGTTCTGTTATGTTTGAGAGAGTGAGGGCTGTGCTTCCACCTCATCGGGCTTTATTTCTAAACCATCATGTTCAAAACTGTTTCACGGGGCCTATGCTCAGTCTTTCCAGAAAGCCTGCTTCCCTTTTTCATGACAAGTCATGCATGTTCTAGAGCTCTGAGAATCCCACTTACACTTGTATTTTTAAGTCTCATTGCGTAATGAAAGACATACACATAGTCACACACGGGCTCAACAACACCCTTACTCTCCACTGTTCTTTTACTAACTGAGCTGAAATCTTACCCAGCTGCCAAAGTCATATTCTAATAGGATGACAAGAAACTATTTCCCTAATGCAATCATGAATCAGTCTGTGTCAGACAGGACTGCTTACCACAACGCCCTTCCTGGTTGGAAAGTAAAACATATAAGCTGGATACTTTCAGAGAAACAAATTACTCCTGGCTGCAGAATGAGATGACTCTATAGTTGACCAAGAAAAACACAAAAACACCCCTAGGAGATGAATTACTTGAAATTACGAGGCTTGCATTCCTGGGGCCAGATAGCAAAACTATTTCACCCTCTTAAGACATGATGCTAGAGTTAGTCACACATTTCCAGGATTTGTGCCTTGTAGAAAAACATGTTGACCCCATTGCAGAAACTTCTCTAAGAGGGATGTGTTGTAAGCATATCCACTACAGATTACAGCTTTTGAACAGTATTAGGGGAGGCTTTCTCTACAACCCCTGCCACCACTTCCATGGCTGGAACTGTGGAGTTTTATGGGGCGTCTGGGTGGCTCAGGAATGGGAATATAAATGACTCTCTACCCAAAGGCTGTAGGGTGACCCACAATCACACAGTTTATTCTTTTCCATTCTCTGGGTTTTCCAAATCCCAGCATGCTTATCTACTTCATTCTGTTCTATTGGTTTCCCAGCTGTCAAAGCTCATTCTTTGCTCTGTGAGCTGGCTGTGTGATATAAGCTAAAACTTCAAGGTCTCTGCAACTTAATACAGTGGAAGTTTACAAAAGTCAATTGGCCAGGGATGGGATATGGGGGGATTCTATGTAGTCATTCAGAAGCCCGGGTTAATGGAAGCTCTACCTTCAACATATGTCTTCCAATGTCATCCAGCTGGTCTGTGGATGAAGATGGAACATGGGAGCTCATGTGGGAGGTTTCTATGGGTCAGGACCAGAAGTGGCATAAAGCACTTCTGCACCCAGAACTCAGGCACTTGGCGCCTGGTAACTGCAAGGTAAGCTGGACAAGGGGTCTGGCTATGGGCTCGGGAAGTTGAGGAAACAGGTTTTAGTGAATACATACTATTCTTGGGCACTGTTCAACACTTTAGTCACCAAATATCCACTTCACTTGTCCTCCACATCAGCGACAAACTTTTTCCCTCCCCAAGGGAGATAACCCAAATTCCCTTCTAATCACTTCAAGTCCTGGACCTCTAGGGGATGCAGACCTCTCTCTACTGATCACATCCAGATGTGGCTTTTCGTGAAAGTGGTAGAATAACCAGATCCTTGCCTATTATTCTGTCATGGTACCATCTCCATCTGGGAATTTGCTTTGTTGCTCCTGCAATTGTGACTGTGAATGCAGATGCTGTTTCAGCTGCCAGGGCACCTTCTGACACTGCTCCCAGGATCCTTCCCAGGAAAAGGGTTGACACAACATGTAAGCTAATCCTCCAGATACCAGAGCCTTGGATCACCTGACATACAGCATCTTACTTCAGTCCTTGCTCACCCAGTTGCCATCACACTGGATGGCAATCTCAGATGATGTCTGTCCCATTATACAAGCTCATAGGTACACCACTCCTTTGACTGATGGATGTTGACAAACTCTCAACATGGCTTTTCTTCTACCATCTGTGGCAAGAAAAAATGTTTAAAATGAAGCCCTAATGGAGTTCATTCGTGAACGATCAGCTTTTTCTCAACATAGGATTTTATCTGTGACACAGAATAGAGCTTAGTGTTAGAGTATTTCTTTCCATTCCTGAAGTTTTCTAGGTCTCCCCTATGGGTACCACTGGAAAATATAGCTGAACCATCTGCAAAAACTTGAGCCCTCTTTGTAGGAAAGAATTGAACTCATACCAGACTTCTTGATGAGTGAGATAACAAAATACCTTTATCTGTCTGTTACTTGCAGCCAAAAGCATTCACACTCATGCAAATTTAAGCACACCACAGCAGCCATGAGGGAAAATGACATCTTGGAAGCTCATAACCAGAAGTACAGAGCTCTTTCTAGTCAGAAAATAATGTGGGAAAAATAATTAAGAGTTGATGATTTCCTTAGTGTAGACCTGACTCCAAACAAACCAGCCTATCCTTTGCATCTAAGTGAAGACAGAAATACTCCTAACTGTACATCAAATTGTACCATTCACCATTGCCTCCAGATAACCGGGTTATAAGGAATGGCCTAGGAAGAAGCACAGGAAGAATTACAAAATAAGGACAATAAACAGAATGTCTGCTAGAAGTCAAGTGTTTGAGGCCACATGTGTCTCGCTGTGGGTCAGGACAGTGGACCAACTGCTGCTCTCCCTGGCCTCATTTTTTCCACAGGAGAATAGAGAAACAGCAGCCAGGGGGCTGCTGGAGAGTATCTTCACATCCTTTCTTTACAGGATATTTCTTTCTTCCCTTCCCTGTACCTTTTCATTCTCAGCCAGATGCTTTTCTGGTTAGCTCATTACCAATTCACCCTGAGTGATAAGATGCTGGGGCTTCCTAAATTCTCCCACAGAAGGTGGAATATTTGCCATCAGTATTCTTAAAATATTCTTTAAAACTCCCAAATCCGGGCTGCTTTGAAATATTATTGACTTATGAGTGGTCTTCACAAAGTAAGGCAGAACTTTTTTCTAAAGCATCAGTTTGAATAATTTACCTTCAAAACCAACAAGGGACCTCCTGAGAGATTTTACTGAGTGGAAGACCTAAATTCATGTCTACCATTTGCTTAACATTTTTTTATATGCTAGGCACTATGCTAAGCTCTATACTTGTGATATTCCTTGTAAACATCACAATGGCCCTGTTAGGGTGACTTTAGTACCCTCTCTTTGCTGGTAAAAACACTGAAGCTTAAAGAATTGAATTAAATAACACCCCAAACATGCATTAAACGGACTTGCAATAAATGAAGCAACAGCCCGAGCACAGTGACAAATGGCAGTGGATGCGCAGCACCACTCGGGGGAGACCGCGGAAAGGGACCTTGCCTCCATTGAGGGGGAACAACGTCTCCTCAGTTTGAGCTCCTTTTGCTGGGAGGGAGCACAGGCCCAGCGTCTCCAGACCTTCAGTCTTCCACGAGAAAGCAGAAATCCAAGTTTTTATGTGAAATCGAAATCTTATTGTTAAATGTTGGCAGCTATTAAAAAGTTTTTCAGCTCTCTGCAGCCAAACACAATACAGCTGTGAGACAGATTTAGCTTGTAAGCTGCCTGTTTGCAAACTGTTCTCTGTCCTGGGCAGTGGGGAATCATTTGGGGTCCTTTTGTTCTCTTAAAGAAACATGGCTCCTTCAACCAGAAGCCAGAGAGCTTTAAATTATCATTAATGGTTCACTACTGAGGCGTAGCCATTGCCTACCCACCCTCCCTTAGAAATACAAATATCCATGACATTACTCCTGGGACCATTCATGCGTAACTTGTGAAATCATTATCCTCTGTGACTTTGGGGATCTGAGTTGACATGGGGGTGCCCAACGAAAAAGAAGATACAAGAAAGAAAAGGAAAACCAAGTGCCCAGAGAAAGCCGCCAGGGCACCCTGCTGCGTACCTCCCACCCCCACCCCCGGCCCCTGTCTGTTTTCACCATTCCGACCCTGAAGCCCAGTGCTCAGAGCCTCAGCCCACCACTCCTCTCTTCTGATTTCTCTCCTCCAAGGAGATAAGGAGGACCCAAGGCCTCTCTGTGTGTTTTACATCAAAGGCCCCTGAAGGGCCCTGACAGGCTGGATGTCAGTGCTGTAAATAAACCATTAATCACGCTGCCATTTCATGGACACACTTTTCCCAGAGGGCATGAACTTTCTCCAGGTCACTAATATAAACCACAGCTTCCCTGAGCCAATGGGGGAGGTAGAGTAGGGCGTCAGAGCTGCGAGAGCAGGCTCCCTCATTGACACACCATTATTCTCCTCTTAACCCCATGGGTCACTGTTATAGTCCCAGCAGATTGTACATGGTCATTTAAAGGGGAGATGGTTAAAATGGATTAAACAAATGAAGTCACAACTTCAGGGAACATGTATGCCACAAGGCAGCTGCTTCCACCACCACCACCACCTCCCCACCCCCACAAAACTCTCCACGTCTAGATCAAGGACCAAGAAAAGGGCCACAGGGACACAAGGGGACCTTAATGATTTTGCCACTGACCCAAAGCAATGTGCTTTTGGCGGACCCCTGTGGTCTGAGTTCCAAGAATTAGAGCCCAGGGAAAAGGCATGAAATACCTTTCCAGAACAGAGTTTTTCCTCTGCGTGATAAAGTTAGGGTCATCTGACCAATGGTTCTACCTTGGCCATCATTACCCACTGGAAGCCAAGTCTTGAGTGCAGTTTTATTCATTCACTGAGCTTCTCCTTTGGGCGGGCGCTGCTCTGGGCCCAGGGAAGAGACAGGTGAGGTCCCTACACTCCAGGTGTTTACATTTTTGTTGGGTTAGGCAGCCAGTAAACAAACCAGATAGATTTCGATAGTGATAAAGCTCTAAAGGACATAAAACAGGAGGGCAGCCTCCCAGGGATGGGGGCGTGGCTATTTCAGTTTGAGTGGAAAGATCAGAGCTGTCCTTTACTCAGCAACTGAACGTGGTGATAGGCACAAGGGGTTACTATGTGAATGGAAGGAGTGACATTCCTGTCTGAAGGACTTATTATGCTTAGCTGGGGCAATGAGATTAGTATGTGAGAGTCCAGCGGAAATTGTGAATATGCCAAACCTCCACGCAGACCTGGAAGCCTGAAGGTGGAGATAACAGGAAAGAAGGTATTGACCAGGGCAAGCTCCAGGGTGGTAGGACAGGTTTCTTGGAGAGGATGAGTCTTAGCACTTGGGAATACATTGTGCATCTGAGCTGTATCAGGGGAAGGAGCCTTAGGTCCTTCCCACGGAGCCACTGGAAACTGGAATCAGGACCTGGTCCAGGCCTGAGATCTCTAAGCTGAATTGTCAGACGGGAGATAACAAGGTACCAGCCTAAGGTCAGAAAAAGAAATAATACTGTACTTCAAACAAATTCCAAGCGCCTTACCCTGGCCCCCAAAGCACCGCCTGCCTCCTGACCTCATCTCCCATGTTGTCTCCCCCTCACTGCAGCTGAACTGGCCTCCCGCCAGCACGCAGCCGGGCTCCTGCTTATCCGTGGGGACTTTACATTGCTGAGCCCCTGCTCAGAAAGTGCCTCTGTCACATCCTCACAGGCCTGGCTCCTTCTTGTTAATTAGGTCTTTGCTCAGCTCTCTCCTCCTCTGTGAGGCCTTTGCTGAGCATCCTTCCCAACGTGGCCTCCCGCCTCCTCCCAATCCCTCCCCATCACCTCACCCGGATATATTTCTTCAGAGCACTTTATTGTCTGACACCTTGTGTTTCTTTATTGCTTTATTTGTGGGTTGTCTGCCTTCCCCTCTCTGGAAAGAAAGTTTGATATGAGCAGGAAGCTGTGTGCTTGTTCCCTGCTGCATCCTCACTGCTAAAATGCCACCTGGCACAGAGCAAGAGCTTAATAGACACTTGCTGAATTTATTAGTTCAGTACCTACTCTGTACCAAGAGTCCAATTACAGGCTCTTTCCATAACAACATGATATCCATTTAATCCCCGCCACATGCTCTACAGCAGTTATTGTCATGCTCATTTTACAGATGAAGAAACCAAGGCTCAGAAAAGCTAATTATCTTCTGCAACATTGCCTAACTAGTATGCAGCATCTGGACCCAATCTGTCTAACCCTAGTTTAGACATAACTTTACTCCATGTCTTCTCTACTTTTCTTCCTTCTTCCTAAATGGAAAAGAGGACGTGAAATCAGGAGCCTAAGAGGTCCAAATCAGGTTAAGATTCTCGTGCCACAGTTAGGACCCTGGGAAAGTCAGTCCAGTTGTCAAGTGAAGACCAGGAATACCCTGGGTCAAGACCAGAACAGGTGAGGTTAGCATCCCTGTTCACATTCAAGAGCCGAAATAGGGCAGGACTGGGTGAGTAGGTCACCTACAGAAAGATGAGTGGGAGCCTTTAAACACCCTGCTGTGCAAGAGGTGTACAGCTAAGTCCACCTCCGAGCATGCCTGGGCTTGGTGCCACCCTAATGCCACTTAACGCCTCTGTTTGCTTAAATAGAGAATAAGAAAAGAGTGGAGAAAATGCATGTTCAACACAGGGTGTTTAGATTGCCATAGCCATCATGTCTTCCTCAAAGGTAGAGAAAGAGAATTAAAATGTATATGAAATAATCTTGTAAAGCAAGGCTGACCCAGGCTGACCTAGCCCAAAATATCCCAAAGAGGAATAGCATATAAACCTGACTCCTGGCCAAGCTCCAGTCCATGGAAATGGTTCCTGAGAAAGCCTCCGATGGTCTTCTCTGATCTCTTTTGCCATTTTACTTTTACTATTGGAAACACTGCAAATGCTGAGAGTAGATGCATGGTGTCCCACTCCCACTTACAGAGGTCAAAGTCAGGGGGATCCCGAGTCAAATGCAGCCCACCGAGGACTGAAGGATTATAGAGGATTGCGGTTTTGCCACAAAGGATTGTAAAATTTTAACTGACAACATTTTAAGTAGGGGAATTTACATGCAGCTCTGGATTTCTTAGCTTCTCTTTCAAATTCAGAAGATCTAAGAAGGAAATTCTGCCATTTATAGACAACATGGATTGAACTTGAGGGCATTATGCTGAGTGAAATAAGTCAGAGAGAGAAAGACAAATACTATATGATCTCACGTGTGGAATCTGAAAAAAAAATTAAAAGACCAAATTCATAGAAACAGAGTGGAATGGTGGTTACCAGGAAATGGGGTGATGTTGGGCAGGGGACACAAATTTCCAGCTATAAGATGGATTGGTTCTGGGGATCTAATTTTCAGCACGATGACTATAATTAACAATAGTTTATTATACAGATGGCCAGTAGATATATGAAAAGATGTTCAACATCACTGTTCATCAGAGAATTGCAAATTAAAACCACAAGGAGATATGACCCCCACCTGTCAGAATGTTGCCAATAAATCAACAAACAAGTGTTGATGAGGATGTGGAGAAAAGGGGACCCTTGTGCACTGTTAGTGGGATTACAAATTGGTGCAGCTGCTATGGAAGACGGTATGGAGTCTCCTCAAATAATTTAAAAATGGAGCTGCCTTTTGACCTAGCAATCAACTTCTGTGTGTGTATCATAAAAAATTGAAAACACTAATTTGAAAAAATATATGTACCCCATGTTCATTGCAGCTTTATTTATATTAGCCAAGATATGGAAGCAGCCCAAGTGTCCAACAATAGATGAGTGAATAAAAAAGTGGTGGGATATATATATATATATATATATATACACACACATATAGATATATACATATTTATATGTGTGTATATATACACATTTATATGTATACATAGAGGTATATACATATATGTGTGTATATATAGATATAAATAGAATATTGTTTGGCCATTAAAAAGAATGAAATCTTACCATTTGCAACAATACAGACAGACCTAGAGTGTATTATGCTAAGTGAAATAAATCAGAGAAAGACAAACGCTACATGATTTCACTAATAAGTGGGATCTAAAGAAAAAAGTAAATGAACAAGCAAAATAGAAACAGACTCACAGATACAGAGAACAAACTGAGGGTTGCCTTGAGGGCTGGGTGGAAAAGGTGATGGGATTAAGTACCGGTTAATAGTTACAAAATAGTCCCAGGAATATAAAGTACAGCATAGGAAATAGTCACTAATACAGGTCGTGGCAAAAGTAGGTTTACAGTTGTGGGCACTAGGATTATTGGGGGAATCACTTCATAAATTATATAATTGTCTAACCACTATATTGTACACCTAAAATTAATATAAATTAATATTGCATGTCAACTGTAATGGAAAAAAATTTAAATCATATGTTAAAAAGTTATATACTATCATCATTAAACCGAACAATGGTTTAGGGGGAAAAAACAGTACCATATTATATACTTGAAAGTTGCTAAGAGAATAGCTCTTAAATAGTCTCACTGCAAAAACAAAATTTCATCATGTGAGACAATGGGAGTGTTAACTAACTCCCTTATTTTGGGAGGCATTTCACAACATATTTGCATATCGAACCATCCCGTTGTGCACCTTGCACTCATGTGTCGGTGGTCTCTCCAGAAGGCTGGAAAAGAATTAACATTCCAGCGATCAGTCACACTGGCCTAACGCTCCCTGGTGGGATGTGGAGCTGGACGCATGTGGCTCCCTGTTGGCGCCGACTGCTGTCTAGCTGACCATGCTTTCTGCCGTGTGCTGCTGTATGATACCTGGGTAGGTTGCTGTAGCAACGGCCCCTGGGGTCCATGCCCTTTCATTGTTATCTTCCACACTCCCCTGACTCTGGGCTTGCCTCTGTGGTCAACGGGACAATAAACAATAGCAAATAGAAACAAAAGCCGAAGCTTGAAAAGTGCTTGCTCTTGGGGGCTGGTCTTCTCTGGCTGCTGACACCCTGAGGTCACCATGAGAACAAACCACGCTAACCTGCTGGAGAGGTGATGAGCAGAAGGAATCAAAGCACCGGCCAGCAATCCAGCATTACCCCAGACAGTGAGGCCATGCTGGACTACGCACGCCAGCTGAGCCATGCTGACTGAGGTCACCTGAATGAGCCCAACCCAAACTCTACTAACACACCACTGAATTTTGAGGTGTTTCCGCATGCTAACTGATGGCACACTCTTGACCTCACCCATTTACCTTAACTTCTGGATTATGAAAGTATTTGAGGCTGTGAATCCTACTGTAACAGAATAGAAACAAACTCATAGGTATGGAGAAAAAATTGATAGTTGCCAAATGAGAGGGAGTTGGTGGGATGGGAGAAAGAAAAAGGGATTAGCAGTACAAATTGCCAGTTAGAAAAATCGCCATGCGGATGTAAAGTACAGCATAGGGAATATTGTCAAAAATATTGTAAGAACTATGAATGATGTCAGATGGGTATTTGATTGGGTGATCACTCTGTAAGGTATATAAATGTCTAATCACTACGTCGTGCACCTGAAAGTAATATAATATTGTATGTCAACTGTAATTGAAATATTTAAATAAAATATGTTGAAAACCCTTTTCACATATGTGCATGCCACTCACACTCACTACACACGTATTAAGACACTTGATTACTAAATGGAGCAGGAAATTTAAGTCACTCAATCTAGCCCCCAGAACAGCATCTGGCACAAAGGTGGCCTTTAATAAATATCTTTGAATGAATAGATGAATTCACAGATGTTTCCCTTAGTAACTTAATTTAAGAGGTAGCCTAGAAATGGTTACTACCTCGAGGACTATGATGCTGGCGGAATCTCCAAGATAATCTCCAGGTAGCACTTAGGATCACCGAACACCCATTCCAGCCAGGTCCTGGCTTCTCACTGCTGTATCTGCTAAACTAGTTTTGGAAAATCAGCACATGTGAACCAACTCAATGGAGACTGAGGTTTGACAAGACTGATAATAACAACCTATTTGTCACTGTGCTCAGCTTTCCACTAGTGTTGACAGAGGTCTAAATGGCACGGGGACTTTCCTACAAAGGCAGGAGGAAATATGATGGAGCCGTGGGTGTCAGCTGAAGAACAGCCAAGACGAGAGCTGGATCCTATTTATCCACTGAGTGAGTTGTGACTTATTTTTCAAGGGATTAGAAAGACGAATGCCATGTGATGGAAAACACGGAACGCTCTGAACACCCTGAAGCGAGCACATTTCAGCCTTGTTTTACCATCAGAAATGTTGAAAAGAGTAAGCTGCCTCCCGTCTTTTGGCATTTTCTTGCTCATTCTTTTTTCATTCTCAAAAAAAGAGGATGTTTATTTAACTAATCAAAAAAACCCATCTTTTTCATCGATTAAAACACCAGGGTGGATAGCAACCAAGAAACCATAACAATTGTGAAAGAAGTGAAAAGCAACTTGGAATCACAAAATTAGATATCTAAGACATCGGAACAATAGCCTGCTTCTTAATTACTTTGCCTGAATAATTAAACCAGTCTAAAATTCAGTTTGCTCATCAGCAAGATGGTGGAAGTACTATCTGCTCTGCCCACTTTATATGGGTTTTGAGAAGATTAAATGAGATGACATGAAAGTGAAATGTCATTCAAATGTTAATGATTATAGAATAAAAATAGGAACGAGTATTAGGCACAAGTACAGGGAGAAACAGATCTGTGCAAGGCCCTCCTGCACAGGCACTACGGCCAAGCCAACTGTAAGCAGTGCACAGCCACCCAGGAGCATCAACACCAAACCATCCCAGAGGCAACAGAATGGAATCAGGACCAAATCAACAGGGTGGGATCAGAAGCAGAAGGTGTGGGACGGGGAGGAAGTAGAGGCATTAGACAGGACTGGGACCCAGAGCCCTGGGGTGGATTGGCCATGAAGGGCAGGGCATTGAGCGGACAGCTTCTGGTTTGGGCTGCCCAGCATGTGTTCCTCCTTCCTGGCTTTCCTTTGAGGCTCTCTCCCTCCCCTCATTTCCTGTGCTTTGCCCCGGGCCTGACCAGGAGCTTTCCCTGTGACTTTCCCAGTCAGATTCTCTTTCCTGGAACAAAAATTTTCACAAGTGACACAAGGATGGGAAATATTTGGAGCAAATGCTTTCCTTAGAGGCACCCTTAAAATCCATTCATGTGTCCTGCTACCCAAATCTCCAAGGCTAGCCTGGTTGCTGTATTTTCTAAAGCCTAATTGGTCCAATCCTTCCTTCATTCCATGAGCCACTTGGAATTCTCCCAGGGTCTCTCTTCTTTCTTTTTCTTTTCTTTTCCGTTTCCTTTTCTTTTCTCTTGTCTTTTCTTTTCTCTCTCTCCCCCTCTCTCTCTCTCCCTCTCTCTCTCTCTCTCTCTCTCTCTCTCTCTCTCTCTCTCTCTCCCTCTCTCCTTCTTTCCCTCCCTTCCTTCCTTCCTTTCCCCCTTCCTCTTCCTTTCTTTTCTCCCTTCCTCCCTCCCTTCCCTCCTTCGTTCCCTTCCTTCCTTCCTTTGGTTTAACTTAGCCAAATAATCAGAGTCCATTTTCACCATATATGAGGGGAGACAAAAAAAAAAATCTGAATTTATTTACAAAAAAATGTGTATTTATTCTTACATGTTTAAACTTCAGTCACCTTCAAAGTACTCTCCATTTGATGCAATACACCATCAAGATGTTTTTTCCACTGCTCAACACAGTTTTTGAATTCATCAATTTTGATGCCTTTTAGTGCTTCTGCCATTTTTTGTTTCACCTCTTCCACATCAGCAAAACGTTTCCCTTTGAACGCTTTCTTCATCCAGGGAAACAAAAATAAAGTCACTCAGGGTGAGATTGGGTAAATAGGGAGAGTGGAGCATGGGGGTCATGCTCCAGTTTTTGGTCAAAAATTGCCGAACAGTCAGCACAGTGTGGGCAGGTGCACTTGTAAATCACCCATCATGAAATGGGCAAATACATTGAAAAAGAAAATTCACTGAAGCCAAATGCAGCCTCTGATAACAACTCCAGCTGGTACACTGATACAGATGGGTTCCTAGAACACTCACCTAGCCAGGGAAGCCTGTGCTACAAGGGGCCCAACCTCCAGAGGATAATTCTGGGGGGTTTTTTTTTGGCTCCTCCTTCATATAAGTAATAAACAAATGCAAATGATCAAGGCATCCACCTAGGGTTTCAGTTCAGAGACAGGGGTCGGTGTCTTACACACGTGTTGCTCTGGGTGGTGTTGACTTTCTCCTCACCTGTCCTACCCTGCCCACTTCTATGACTTTCCTGACACAATCTGAGCAAATTGTTGGGCTTCTGAACAGGGAGGTATGGGGAAATGAGAGGGGTGCAGAGTGAATCCAGGGCTTACAGCAAAGCTGTTACCAGACATACGATGAGGCTAAGCAGTGACTCTCCCTCCTACCCAGCAGCACAGGCCAAATTGTCATCAGAATGTCACAACTAATTGTATTCCACAACCTAAGAGAGTCTGAGCAAAACCACAGTGAAGGAAATGAAAGAGCTTAGTATGTGGCTAAGGGATTGCCTCTTGGAAGCAGCATGACCTTGGAAAATTTACTTAACCTCTCTGTTCCACTTTACCCCTTCTCTAAAATGAAGATGCTAAAACAGGTCCCTATCTCCTAGAGTTATTATGAGGATAAATAATTTGATATTTATAATGTACCTTAAATCCAGCTTGGCACACAGCAAGAGCCAAGAGCTGTATAAGGATTTGTTATAATAAATAATAAATGTTTCCCCTAAGAAAGGGTTGGAAACATGAGGTGGCTTAGCCCGGAGAGTAAGTCTTTCAAAAAACACAAGAAAACCTCTCGATAACAAATACGAACTTTGCTAAGCTAAACATATGCCATTTGACACTGAGAAAAGGATCAAAGTTAATCAGCAAACAGGCCCTGGTGTCATGGCTGTTTGGGGTCAGTTGTATCAATTGACCCTTATTTATTTTGTCTGAGAAGAGAAGGATGAGGCTCCCCCACAGGTAATGAAGCATTGTCCAGTAGTCCATGCAATGACCAGCTAGCTTAAAACAGAGGACAGCCCCACCCCCTCAGGTGTGGGGACATTGCGTGTTAGTCATTTTTTGTGGTGTTTGGTAGAGTCACGCATACCTAGAGGGTGCCATCCTTCTCACTCTTTGCCATCTCAGCCACTCCCGGCCTCACCCTTTTCTCTTGGTGACGGGCACACAGGTGGCGATGCAGAGAGCTGATGCTCAGCTGCCCTGCTGCTGGGAAAATCACCCTGGCTCCGGTCACACCTCCTTTCCCAAGGAGCCCAGACTGCAGCCGTCACCCAAGGATGGAAAGTCCCTGCCAGCCCAATCTCTCCGGTTTTTGGTGGCATATTCTAGCCCTCTGCTCAATGAAGATGAATTGTAGCACCGGAGCCAGAGAAGGGGAATAAAAAAGAGGACTATCGACGGTGCTGTGAGAGAGGATGGAGTGAAACACTGAAGCTAGAAGTGCTCTTGGCATCGGCTCCCTGGTAATCATCCCTGTTTAGAAGTATTTGTGGTTCTGGCTGTCAGCAGTTACTTCTTGCCTCTCCATCTGATGGTTTTTCTCGACCCACTTGCTGAAAGATGCTTGGGCAGAGACTCTTTCTCTCCACTGACTGAGATGCTGAGTGGGGGACGTGCTGGTGGTAGGACCAACAGAGGGTGTCCATTTCTCACCCTGTGTCCATACTGTGTCTTCAGAGCAATCCCATTTCCCAGCATTCCTGAGCCTCACTAGCCGTGGCCTGCCCACTGGGTCGGTCTTCAATCCCCCCATATTCCTCTCTCAAAATGTCTCCCATTTACTTTCCACTCCTGGCCAATGCACATTGCCTCGTGTTTGTTATTGTAAGACCTTCATAGATTCCAAGCATTCTCACTTTTGGAGGCCCCACCCCACGTCGAAGGAGACGTCCAAAACTGCACCCACATCCATCAGCAAATATGAGTCCCATGTAATTACAGATGAATTGAGTTCTTGACAAATTGACATATGACCAGTTTTTATAGTAATCACTTTTGTTGTAACTTTTAATTGTAATTTTGCAGCTTTATATTTTAGAACCAAAATTTTTTTCAAAAGTAAAAGACTTTTGTTGGCCTTTGAAAATCTCATAGACCCTAGATATTGTGCCTGTCCTTCGACCAGGTGCAGTGGCTGGAAAGTCTCTCACACTCACACAAAAAGCAAAGTCTCCCATGTGGTAATGATAACGATGAACAGGAGGGAGAAGAGAACCATTATATCACCTTGTGCTACATGTACCCATATACTACTTCTAGTCTTCACAATAATCCCGTGAGTTGCGTGTAATTATCCTCCTCTTATGGTTGAGGCTCAGAAAAAATTAATTTGATCCTAGTCACACAATTTCTACTGGCTGAGATAGAGGAGATTTGAACCTCCATATGTTAAACTCCAGAGCCTTCATTCCCTCCGTTTTGGCACCCCATTATTGACAGGGGGTTTTTTTGCCTTCATTTATCACTCAATGAGATGGCTAAGCCAATCTAATTGTCTAGCAGCCAACCTCTCTTCCATGGAGCTGTAGATAACACTACCCGATAGTTACTTGTCAGTGGAGAAGCATTTTTATCATCTTCTGTTTTTGACTCTGACCATCGCGTAGTTTTACCGCAGGCTGACATGACGCACTTCTCAGATCTCACTGGTTTGATTGTCAGTCAGGGAGCCTTGAAATTACCCTCCTCTCTTCTGCAAGCCCTGCTCACGGCCTCCAGATTTAAGACAGGGCTATTCTAACTCCTACTCATGTCTTTCCAGCACTGACTGCACCGTTTCTGGTTGGGGAAGGCTATGTTTTTAAACATATTTTTGCATTCTAACTGCCTCTGTCTTTCCACGTCTGATCGAGCCAAACTATGGTCACAGTTGTATATAATTAGTTAACTTCACTCACTGTCTCTTGTGTTTACATTTCCCTGCCCAATTCTAAATGACAAATGGTTATCCAAAGCCATGGGCTTGACCCCAGATGACCCTGTATTTGATTGCCTTCATCCCTGTGCACGGGTCAGCACTCAGAGACTCCCATTGTTCTTGCTCAGCTGGTAATTGATTTCCATGTGAAGTCACGGGCCAGTTGGCAGAACCCGGCCATTGCACACACTGGTAGCACAGGCAGGAAGTAGCCTATGGTAGCCACCGTTTCAGAGCAGGTCCACCAGAATATTCACTTTAAAGTCCTGTACTTAAGGGACCTTGCCCACCCAATGCCGGGAGGTATGCTGACTACTAATGATTCATATCCCAAGGTTCCCAGACTTCTCCTGAAAGCAGGAATTCAATGAGCAATTTCCAAACCACAGAACAAGAGTTTCCTCAATTTTCTTTCCAAACTTTTGTTTGGCTTCTGAGCTAGCGGATGCCAATCAATTGTCAAGAAATGAAGAATAGTATCTAGTATCTGTTTTCCATCTAGTGGTATGTTTATTTGTGTACCATTAATACCTTCACTTTAAGAGTTGTTAATGTATTGAGACAATGTTTGTTCAAGCTCAGTAAAGTGCAGTGAAAAGGGAAGGGTTCTAGATAAGAAGTTTGAAGACCTGGGTCTTAGACCCAGATCTGCTTCTCACTGGCGGTGTACCTTTGGCCTGTTTCTTCTTTTGTGAAAGAAGGATAGGAAGGAGAAGAATAAAAAGAGAAAGAAATACAAAGGAAGAGAGGGAGATAGGGAGGAAGAGAAGGAAGAAAATAGAAAGGAAGGAATATATATATGGATATATGGTATGGTCTGTCCAGAAGATATCCAGCCATATAATATGAAAAATAGAGACATTTATTGAAAAAGATACAAGATACAGGAAACATTGTACATAAGACAATGATGCCTCAGTCCCCTCCAAGGTAGGCACCTTGGGATCTCACATAGTTCTCCCAATGACCATCAGCTGCCCCATCATAATTTCCTGAATCTTCATCAACAGTCTGAAACCTCTTCCATTTCAAAGGTGATTTTTGTTTGGGGCACAGACAGAAGTTGCAGGACAACAATTCTGGGCTATAGGGGGGCTGAGTCACCTGGTCGATTTGATGTTTCACCAAAATACTCTCCATGAGCCGTGATACATGAGAGGGTGCGTTGTCATGATGAAGCTGCCAATCACCAGTTGCCCATAACTGTAGCCTTCTGAATCATCTGAATAGTTTCCACGGAGGAATGTTCAAGATTAACTCAAAATCTGATGCAGATTCATTGCTCTACTCGTTCATTTTGAATGCAATGGCCACACAGTACACGTGCTCACTCACCAGCGTCTACCACCCCCACTGACTAGTACAGTGAAGTCATCATTGTTCACACATGCACATTCCAATCCACTCTCCTTGGTTGCCAGGTTACATCTATGTCACGCAAACCTTTCTTGTTATATTAATAATGGCTGTACTTTTTCTGGACAGATCCTATAGGGTCCAGCAGAAGCAAGGCCTGCTTGAGTGTGGTTGGTAAGGTAATAACATGGGTGTAATAATTTATAGTTTTAATTTGAACATTTCACCTAAAATGTCATATGGTGCGCTTGAGTTCGATATTGTTATGTTACAGAACTACATGCTTATGATTTTGTAATACGAGATTCTGTGATTAAAAAGGGGCATTATTTATGCCAGATCCTATACCCTATATATATATTGAGAGGAAAGAGAGAGAGAAAGAGAAGGCAGTTGGACTGGAAAAATGATTTCAAAATTCCCATCTACTTTCCTACTTTATGTATTTCAAGGCTATGTTATTAGATGAATTAACATTTAGAAATATGTTTTCTTGATGAACTTAATCCTTCATCATTATGAAGTGAAAATTTTTATCACTAGAAATATTCTTTGTTCTGAAATCTACTCTTAGTATAACTATTCCAGCTTCTTTTGACTAGTGTATACATTTTTCCATTTATTTTAATTTATTCGTGCTTCATATTAAAGTGCAGTGTTTGTAGGCCGCATATAGTTGGGTCTTTTTTTCTTCTGCTTCTAATTGAGATATTTAAACTATTTACACTTAATGTGATTATTGATATGGTTTGATTTAAATCTGTCATCCTATCTGTTCTTTGTTTCATTTCTGTTTTTTCCATTTTTCTTGGACTAAGTCCATTTTATCTTTTTGTTGCATTATGAATTATAGTACATATCTTTAACATGTCATAGTCCACCTGCAAGTGATATTATTTCACTTCACATATAGTTTTGAAACCGTATCACAGGATACTTCCACTTCTCCCCTCCCAAACTTTATACTATTATTGTCATGCATTATGCTTCTATTTGTTATAATCTTTACATTATATTGTTATTATTTTTTAAATAGTTGTCCTTTGAAGTGGCTTAAATAAGAAAAAATGTCTATATACTTACCTGTATAGTTACCATTTCCCATGCTCTTCCTTCCTTTGTGTATGTCCTTTGTCCATGTGGTACCATTTTCCTCCTGCATGAGGACTTTCTTAAACATTTCTTCTAGTGTCAGGTCTGCTGCCAATGAATCCTTTCACGTCTGTGACTCTTAGGAAGTCTGTATTCCACCTTTGTCTCTACACAATGTTTTTCTCGTTATAGATTTCTGGGTAGGCAGGGGATTTTGCTTTCAGTAATTTAAAGATATTGCTCTATTATGATCTCTTACTTGCACTGTCTCTGATGAGATATCTCCTGTCATTCTTACCTTTCCTCCTCATTTCATAATGTTTCCCCCCTACTGGCTGGTTTTTACATTGTTCCTTTAGCATCAGTTTTGAATAATTTGATTATGACGTTCCCTAATATATGGTATTTTGTGCTTGGGGTCAACCCCCAAATTGAGCTTCTTAGATTTCTGGGTTGATAGTTTTCATCAAATTTGGGATAATTTCAGCCATTACTAATTCAAATATCTTTTATATTCCCCATCTTTCTGAGGGGGGGGAATGGTTCTACTACACATATATTAGGTTCTTTGATATTTTCCCATAGATCACTGTTGCTTATTTTATTTTTATTTTTATTTTTTTTTGGTATTTCATTGTGGGTAGTTTCTACTACTATGTCTTCACGTTCACAGGTATTTTCTTCTGCAACATCTAATCTGCTGTTAATCCAGTGTATTCTTCATCATGCACTGTAATTTTCATCTCAAAATATTCTATTTGGATCTTCCTTCACCATCCATGTCTCTGCTTTACTATTTTAATATGCTTATTTGTTCATTCTAATGCCTTTTCAGTTCTGGGACAATTGCAATTGAACTGGTATTTTTCTCCCCATTTTGGGTTGTATTTTTCTGCTTCTTTGCAAGCCTGGCAATTTTTTACTGGATATCTGCCATTGCATATTTAACTTTGTCGGGTGCTATGCATTTTTATATTCCTATCAGTATTTTGAGCTTTGTTCTGAAGCACAGTTAAGTCAGTTGGAAAAAGTGTGATCTTTGGATGTTGCTTTTAAGATTTGTTAATTGGAACAGCTAAGTGCTCATTCTGGGACTAATTATTTCTCATTGTGAAGGCAAGACTCTTCTGTGTATACTAAAGAACTCACAAAACTCAACCATGAGAAAACAAACAATCTAATTTTAAGATGAGGAAAAGATACTTAACACACACTTCTCCAAAAAATATAATTGCCTTGTTCAAATTGTAGCTGTAACCATGACTAGTTGTGAGACCTCATACAAATGACTTCATCTCTCACACATCAGTTCTCTCATTTGTAAAATGGGGATAATAATTGTACCTACTTTATAAGGTTGTTAAAAGGAATGAATTACTTAGTATATATAAACATATACTTAACATGCATAAAACACTTAAAATAATGCCTGATATACAGTAATATATGGTATACAATAAATATTAAATATGTATTAGATATTGCTATATAGACAAATATTATTTTATATTATATTGTATGTTATTATACATTATACATTATATAATAGAAGTATAACATACACTATAATATGGAAAATATATATTATACTATTATATATACTACTGTATTAATAGGATACTATATATTAATATATAATAGTATAACATATACTATATAATACATATATATAAAATACTCAGAACCCTGACCAGGTACCAGACACTGAGCTGGTATTTTACATAATTTTATGTAATTACCCCAATGATTCTAAGAGACAGGAATTCATTCAGCAAGTATTTACTAAGCATCTGCCACCTATGTACCTGACCCAGATGTGAAATTGAAGTCCAGGTGTCTTTCGTCACTTCAGGCTGCTGTAACAATATACCTTAGACTGTGTGGCTTAGAAATAACGGAAATTCATTTCTCACAGTTCGGAAGGCCGGGAAGTCCAAGATCGAGGCACAGACAGATACAATGGCTAGTAAGTGCCCACTTCCTGCTTCATAGACATAAATGGCTGTCTTCTGTGTCCTCACATGGTGGAAGGAGTGGAGGGAACTCTCTGGAGCCTCTTTTATAGGGGTACCAATTCCATTCATGAAAGCTCTACCCTCATGACCTAAAACACTCCCAAAGGCCTACCTCCTAATACCATCACTTTGGGGATTGCGTTTCAACATATGAAGTTTGAGGGGACACAAACATTCAGTTCATAACACTGGAAAAGTTAAATGACCCACCCGCAGTTACAGAGCTAATGGGCAGGGAAGCCTCGTCTGACTTCAGATTCTAAGCTCTTGCCTACCACCTCCTGTGACCTCCTCTCAGAAGCACACAAACTGGTAGAAGAAATGCAAAAGCACGTGGTCAACTGGGTGCCGGCAAGTGAGGGAAGGAGGTCTGGGGATGCCCAGCAAGGGCAGTTGGGGTGGCCCTTTGGACCAAGGCCTCTGGTCCCCTAAGAGGTGGACATGTGTGCAGCACTAGCAGAGGCTGGTGTGCCGTGGGAGGCAGAACACAGGGTCTGCTGTGATCACACTCTCCAGCTTTCCAGGCCCTTAACCCTCAGGGACCACAGAGGTGGGCCTGGAGTCTTCTCCATGGGCCCTTGCAGATGCCGGTGCTCTAGAAGGCCCACCTCACAAACATGACAGCAGCAGCTCTGGTGGTCAGTGCTGGCCTCAGCCTGCAGGCCCACCTGAAGCTTACCATGCAGTCTTCTCACCCCTCAGCCTCCAAGGCAGAGAGCCACAGACCCTCACCCAAGCACTGACCTCCCCACTAGTTGGTCTGCCTCTTCTCTTAGAAACTTTATACTTTAAAGCTGCTGCGTGCAGAACGAAAGAAAAATTTAAACAGAACCCAAGATGACTCTGGATGAGTTGTTCAAACTCACTGTTGTCTCAAGTCTGTACAAGGCCCCCACCCTCAACTCTTAATCACCTCAAACGGTCAGAAGTTCTCCGTGCCCACTTCCAAAACCCAGATAAACAAAGGCCCTCATCGGCTCTAACTCTTGCCATTATTCAAACATAAACAATGCTTGAATAAGCAGTGTTATTTTATATTCCGATTTCAAAGTGGGCTTCACCCCATCCAGATGTTGTTGCTCATGTGACTGTCTTTGTTCAGAGAAACACTGCTGAGTGCCCAGCCTCCGAGGCACTTGTCTGTAATTCACCACTCGGCTGTTCTCTTCCAAAAAGCGCGGGAGGGGAGATTGTTTCTGATGTGAAACACAAGCTCACTTCGGAACTGTGGCTTTTCTCCTCGCTGAACTTTCTCCTCACCGACCCTGCCCAGTCAGAAGGCTCTCTCCTAATGGAATTGCTGGGACCACTTACCCTCCATTAACATGCTAACCTGTTTCAGAGAGGAGGGAATAAAGAGAGGTGGCCGAGTCAATGGACTCTGAAAGAAGGAAGGATTGTGAAGACATCCGTGTGCATGTGTTTTGGGGGGGGGGAGTAGGCAGAGACGAGGCAGAAAGATTTTTTAAGCTGTTTTGATTAGAACAACTTTGAACTTTTATAAACATAAAGATTTTCAAGTAAACACTAATGAAGTCACTACCCCAAGGTAGCAACTCTTTTGATGTCCTTGTGCCCTATTCACTTCGTTAAACATCTCTCCTAGATACACTGTACCTGGTCTGATTCCAGAACACAGTCAGGCCGGGTTAGCTCTGGGGACAGGAGGGGCAGTGGAGCAGTCTGGCGGGAAACTTCATGGAGTCAAGGAGGCTGGGCTCATAGGCTAAATCACCTGCTAGGAAAAGTCATGGAATTTCTTTGAACCTGGCTTTCTCTTCTCTAAAGGGAGCACAAAACACCTAATTTTTAGGGTAGATTGGTGGTAACATGTGAATAGGGTAGTTATTTTGATATTGGGTTGGCCAAAAAGGTCATTTGGGTTTTTTCTTCTTTTTTTTAATAATATATTTTATTGATTATGCTATTAGTTGTCCTATTTTCCCCCCTCTATCCCCCTCCACCCTGTACACCCCCTCCCTCCCACATTCCCCCCCTATAGTTCATGTCCATGGGTCATACATATAAGTTCTTTGGCTTCTACATTTCCTATACTATTCTTAACCTCCCCCTGTCTATTTTCTAACTACCATTTATGCTACTTATTCCCTGTACCTTTCCCCCCTCTCTCCCCCTCCTACTCCCCTGCTGATAACTCTCCATGTGATCTCCATTTCTGTGATTTTTTCCTGTTCTAGTTGTTTGCTTAGTTTGCTTTTGTTTTTGTTTTAGGTGTGGTTGTTAATAACTGTGAGTTTGTTGTCATTTTTACTGTTCATATTTTTTATCTTCTTTTTCTTAGACAAATCCCTTCAACATTTCATAAGGGCTTGGTGATGATGAACTCCTTAAACTTGACCTTATCTGGGAAGCACTTTATCTGCCCTTTCATTCTAAATGAAAGCTTTGCTGGATAGAGCAATCTTGGATGTAGATCCTTGCCTTTCATGACTTGGAATACTTCTTGCCAGCCCCTTCTTGCCTGCAAAGTTTCTTTTAAGAAATCAGCTGACAGTCCTATGGGAAGTCCTTTGTAGGTAACTGTCCCCTTTTCTCTTGGGGCTTTTAAGATTCTTTCCTTATCTTTAATCTTGGCTAATGTAATTATGATGTGCCTCGGTGTGTTCCTCCTTGGGTTCCAATTCTTTGGTAGTCTCTGAGCTTCCTGGACTTCCTGGAAGTCTATTTCCTTTGCCAGATTGGGAAAGTTCTCCTTCATTATTTGTTCAAATAAGTTTTCAATTTGTTGCTCTTCCTCTTCTCCTTCTGGTACCCCTATGATTAGGATGTTGGAATGTTTAAAGATAGCCTGGAGGTTCCTAAGCCTCTTCTCATTTTTTTGAATTCTTGTTTCTTCATTCTTTTCTGGTTGAATGTTTCTTTCTTCCTTCTGGTCCACACCGTTGATCTGAGTCCCAGTTTCCTTCCCGTCACTGTTGGTTCCCTGTATATTTTCCTTCATTTCACTCAGCATAGCCTTCATTTTTTCATCTAATTTGCGACCAAATTCAACCAATTCTGTGAGCATCCTGATTACCAGTGTTTTGAACTGTGCATCTGATAGGTTGGCTATCTTTTCATCATTTAGTTGTATTTTTTCTGCAGCTTTGATCTGTTCTTTCATTTGGGCCATTTTTTTTTGTCTTGGGGTGCCTGAGCCACGAAAGGTTAAGTGCCTCAGGCAGGTTCTGCTGAAAGGACCGATGCACCCAACTGTCTCGGAACGTGCAGGTAAAAATGCTGGAAGAACTTGTCCCCGTGTAGAAAGTCTACCCGCATCCACACAACTCCGTTTCCTCAGAAAAAGGCATGTTCTCGGTGGAAGGGATCACTGCTCTTTTCTTTCCAAGTTTTCCACCTGCCGCATTCCCTCCCTCCAGCGCGTCGGCATGTGCTGATGTCATGCTCATTTGGGTTTTTTCCATACAATGGCTCTAGTAGCACTTGGTTAACTTAAATTCATTCTAAAACCAAATTGTTACATTGTATTGTGACAGCTGTCATGTCAGCGTGCATTTCTTAAAAACATCAAAATTGGTGAACTTTTGTGTAGCCATTTTAATATTGAAGATGGAAGAAAATATACATTCCCGCCATATTATGCTTCATTATTTCAAGAAAGGTAAAGTGCAACTGAAATACAAAAAAAGATTTGTGCACTGTATGGAGAGGGTGCTGTGACTGATGAAATGTGTCTAAAGTGGTTTGCGAAGTTTCATGCTGCAAATTTCTTGCTGGACAGTGTTCCACAGTTGGGTAGACCATTTGAAGTTGATAGCGAACAAATCAAGACATTAATTGAGAACAATCAATGTTCTACCACGTGGGAGATACCCACGTACTCAAAATATCCAAATCAATTAAGTTATTGGTAAAAATGAAAAGTGTCTTTTATTTTTTAATTATATTTTATTGATTATGCTATTACAGTTGTCCTAATTTTTTCCCCTTTTTCCCCCTCTACCCAGCACGGCCTACTCCCTCAGGCAATCCCCCCACCATTGTTCATGTCCGTGGGTCATGCATTAAAATTCTTTCGCTACTCCATTTCCTATACTGTACTTTACAAACCCATGGCTATTCTGTAACTACCTCTTTGTACTTCTTAATCCCCTCACTGTTTACCCATTCCCCCACACTCCCTTCCATCTGGCATCCATTAAAACATTCTCCATATTCATGATTCTGTCTCTGTTTTTCTTGTTGGCTTGGTTTGCTTTTTAGATTCAATTGTTGATAGATACATATTTTTTGGCATTTTATTGTTCATAGTTTTGATATTCTTTTTCTAAAATAAATCCCTTTAACATTTCATATAATAATGATTTGGTGATGATGAACTCCTTCAGTTTTTTCTTGTCTGGGAAGCTCTTTATCTGCCCTTTGATTCTAAATGATAGCTTTTCTGGGTAGAGAAATCTTGGCTATAGGTCCCCGCTTTCCATGACTTTGAATATTTCTTGCCAATCCCTTCTAGCCTGCGAAGTTTATTTGGAGAAATCAGCTGACAGTCTTATGGGAATTCTCCTGTAGGTGACTGACTACTTTTCTCTTGTTGCTTTAAGATTCTCTCTTGATCTTTAAACTTTGGCATTTTAATTATAATGTGTCTTAGCGTGGGCCTCTTTCCATCCATTCTGTTTAGGACTTTCTGTGCTTCCTGGACTTGCATGTCTATTTCCTTCACCAAATTTGGGAAGTTTTCTTTCATTATTTTTTCAAATAGATTTCCAATTTCTTGCTCTTTCTCGTCTTCTTCTGGCACCCCATGATGTGAATGTTGGAATGCTTGAAGTTGTCTCAGAGGCTGCTTACATGATCCTTGTATTTTTGGATTCTTTTTTCTTCTTGTTCTTATTGGTTGTTTTTTGGTTCCTTATGTTCCAAATCATTTATTTGATTCTTGGCTTCATCCACTCTACTGTTGTTTCCCTGTAAATTGTTCTTTATTTCAATTAGTGTATGCTTTGTTTCTGACTGGGATTTTTTATGCTGTTGAGGTCCTCACTAAGTTTCTTGAGCATCCTTATAATGAGTGTTTTGAAATCTGTATATTATAGATTGCATATCTCCATTTTGTTTGTTCTTTTTCTGGAGTTTTGACCTCTTCTTTCATTTGGGCCATGTTTTTCTGTCTTCTCATTTTGGCAGCCTCCCTGTATTTTTTTGTATGTATTAGGTAGAGCTGCTATGACTCCCTGTCTTGGTAGGGTGGCCTAATGTAGTAGGTTTCCTGTAGGGTCCAGTGGCACAGCCTCCCCTATTACCCAAGCTGGGCACTCAATGTATGCCCTTCATGTGGGCTGAGTACACCCACCTCTTGCAGTTGAGCCTTGGTTGGTGTTGGCAGGTTGATGGGCGGGCTTACCCAAGCTAGTCAGCTGCAAGGCCTGGCTGTGACCACTAACCATGGACCTTTGCCTTTCATGGAAATTCAGCTGTGCAGGAGCAGAGTGGTGGTGCTCTGATATGGTCTGTAGCTGTACATTGGACACACAGGCTCTGGGATTTCCTGGGTGGTACAAGCCACCTGTGTTCTGCCCTGGACCACCCTGCATGAGCTATAAAGCAGTCTTAGATGGCTGCTACTTGTGCTGGGCTTGGAGATTCCCAGGCAAAGCCAAACTGTGAATCTAGGCTGGCTGCTCTAGTTCCAGGCCTGGGGCCACTTAGCAAGAGGTATGGGGGCTGAGGGTTCACTGAGGCTGGCGGTTGCTTGTTTGAGAGGATTTAGGAAGTTGTAAAGCCTGAGCCAAGACCAGCTATTCACATGGAAAAGTTACAGTTAACAGTTTGAGCGGTCCCATAAATTGGGTGGGATGGAGTCTCAGGGGATTTCCAGAGCAGGCAAACAGTGTTAGTCAAGTTGATGGAATCTCAGATACGGCACCCGCCTGCTGCCTCTATTGCTGTGTTTGGGGAAGAATCAGAAAAAGGACAATGGCCTCTGCCCACCTTTCTTTTTGAGAGAAAACTGTCCTCCAGCTCTCACCTTGATGCCAGACACTTCACTTCCTCCCTGTATAACACTGGTGCCTTTCAAGCTGCTGCCCCAGACCTGGAGCTCAGAGGGAGTGTGTCTGAGTAAGTCCCTGTATGGATTCTTTAAGGGGAACTGTTTGGGACTCCAGAGGTTTCTTCTACTGACTCAATCCCCACTGGTTTTTGCACCCAGAAGTTATGGGAACTTATCTTCCTGGCACTGGAACCATGTGCTGGGGAGTCTAGTATGGGGCTGTGACTCCTTGCTCCCAAAATATCCCTCCCAAATTTTTATCCACTGCACATGGATGTGAGACCAGCCCATTCTGTATCACCACCCCTCCTACCAATCTGGATGGATGTGGTTTCTTTAATTCAGTAGTTGTCAGACTTCCATTCAACACAATTTCTGACAGTTCTGAGTGATGGTTGTTCTATATTTTAGTTGTAATTTTGATGTGGTTGTGCCAAAAAATGTCTTTTATTTTATGGGAAAAAAATGAAATAGACTTTTTGGCCAACCCAATATATAATTTTCTCTAGTTAGTGTTTAATTGAGGTATTGGACAATTTGCCTTTTCTCGTTTTCTTCACTTGGCCATGTTGTTACATGCACAGCTTTCCCGTCAATGTTTGCACTTTTGAGTAGCATTCTTGCATCACAGGTCAAAAGGCTAAAGTCAATTTTCTTTCTAAAAGTAACAGAAAAGAATATTTATTGCTTTGATAGGGGAGCAGCTGCATAGAAGAGCAGCAATGAAAATGATGACACTGACATTTCTTAAGCATTGAGCTAAACACTTGTCATGCCTTATAGCAGAATGTCTCAGCCTCAGCACTATTGACATTTTGGGCTGCATCATCCTTTGTTGTGGGGACTGCCCTGTGCATTGTAGGATGTGTAGCAGCATCCTTGGCCTCTCACCACTAGATGCTAGTTGTGGCCTCTCTACCACCCCGCCCCACTTGTATTGTGACCCCAAAAATGTCTCCAGATATCTGCAGGGTGGGGACAAAAATATTGAGCATTGCCTTAGAGCATTTAATATTCACCACCCACTGCCTTAGAGAACTTAATATTCACAACAAAGGGGTGAGGTTGGAACTACTGTTATTCCCATTTTACAAATCAGGAGGCTGAGGGTCCAAGCACTTGTGACTTAATGGAGACAGGAAGCAGACCCACCTGTAACCACTCTGCCTGCCTGCAGAGCCAGACCAGAGTTGCTTGGACTATCTCCTCTTTCATTTGTAGAACCTGAAGGTGGGGGAAGCATGAGGGGCACGGAGAGTCAGGTGAATGTTTTCAGGAAAGGAGGCAACTGCTTCCAAGTCACTGCCTTCCACGTCTCCTAGGGAAGCAGACTCTTCCTACTCAGCATGGGGTAGCCAGTGAGGTAAGGAGACACCAAGGTGGGTAGCATATCAGGAGCCATGAAAAGAAAAGCGCGTCAGGGAGAAAGGAATCCCTTGTGTCAACTGCTGTTCATTACATGATTTAGGGAAGCCTAGTTTGGACAAATGGCCAGCGAGGAGGCCTGGATGACCCTGAGCAAAGTTAGTCAAGAGCTTCAAACTTTTTGTATTAAAATATTATGAAAGCCATGCATATGTTATTTTTTTAGATTAAAATTTGCATGTGAAATGTATGTTTACCACCATGAAAAGCATTTCTAACTCAAATTAGGGCGTAGAGTTGCCCCTTCTGATGTTCTGCAGAGAGGATAATAGGTTCTGGCCTCCTTTGAAACAAAGCTTGAGAACCCTGGAACTGTGACTTGGAGGGAGGCCGACAGTTGCTGAGGGAAGAAGCTCAAGTGAGCTGGTCCCAGCTCCCCAGAAAAAAAGGGCACAGCCACCACTACCAGATTTCCAGAACCAGGAATCTGGATGTGAATGCCTGACAGAAACTAATGTCCGTAAGAGGGCCACCTGTACAAAGGATTCGAAATCAGGACTGCCCTGGAAAATGCCAAATGTGAGAGAGCCCACTGTCCTTAAGCAAAAGGGCAGAACTGTTAACTCAAGCCAGTGATAAAACACGAGATAATGGTAAAATGCTCATTTTTGCCTTATTCAATTATGAGGTAACTTCCTTTCTGATTGCATGATTCAACATGGAAGTGCAGGGACTTTATGAGCTTTGTGCTACAAAATGTCCCTTATAATCAGTGATGGCATAGAATGGGTTTGGGATAGAAAGTCACAAGGAACACTGTTGACCTTGGGTGCACTGCAGATTGCTGCCTGGGACACAGAGTCCCTCCGCAGTCACATAGCTGCCCTCATGGTTCGTACCTGCATCAGTATCCAGCCAACATCTGTAGTGTTGGGTTCTGAGCAGCAGACTGGGGATTAGGGTGACAGAAATTCTCCCCAACCTCCAGGCACTTAAGACTCACAGCAGAAACAAGGAAAAGACAGCAGGTACCAGCAAGATAAGATCAGGCCATCAGGCAGTAATGTAAAATTATATCCAACGATATCAAAGGTCAGCATCCAATAGGAATGAACAAAATAAAATAATCATCCATAAAAATAAATCCCATGTCTCTGAGCGGTGGGACTGTGCTTGGCTTTAATGGGTTTCTATGTGAGCTTACTTAATTTTAATAACATGTTTCATTCTTGTAATAAGTAAAAACTCAGTAAAGATCATTTTGGTTATATCTACAAAGAATTTCACAAATCATAGAGAAACACTTATTATAATGTCCAGTTAAATTAATCAGTAAAGAAAATATTTTTTGAAAAAGTATGCTCTCTAATTCATATTTTTAAAATAATAAGAATAAAGGAAAAAGACTATGAAGGACTGGAAAGTAATTCTCTGAAATGTGACAGGTGTTATCTTTGGGGAGTGATTTTTTATCTCGATCTTTCCTGCATGTTTTCAAGTTTTCTACAGTAAACATGAATAGCTTACATGGTATTGGAAATTAAACAGTACGTGATTAAGCAGAAACAACCTGAACTACGGGAGTGAGGAAAAGGTTAGGATGGATGTTTATTTGTGTTTCCAGGAAGTGTGATGGGCCACCCAAGAGGGGAGGGATATTTTGGCCTCTGACTCCCACAAAAAGTGGATTTTTCCGCCCCAAAAAGATTTAAGTGTCCTCATTACCAGAACGCACTAAAAAAAAATGCTATTTTAAAATTATCTTGGTGAGTGGCCTGAGAATGCAAAGCTGCAGAAAGAGGCAGCAGGGCAGAGAGACAGCTGTAGCAACACACAGCCATTTGCATTCAACTGCTCAGGTGCGGAGGTGGTGTTCAGCCAAGCGCGGTGAGGGAAAACAGGGCTTCCAAGTCAAACCCTGATTTAACTGAGTTCTGGAAGACTGTATCCTCAACAAATGTAAAACCAAAGTCTAAGAACCTTCTACAGTGAGTATTTAAAACCCTGACATTAAATGAAGACACCCTAATGCTACTAAGTGGTCTGAGACAAAATGGGATCTCCTAGTGTATCCCCAAAACTGACAATGAGATTCATCCAGACTAGCCCAAAACCAGTGTTTGGGGGTAATTTTTACCCTCATGAGAGGCAAACGAAGATGGCACATCCTTTAAATTTCAGTGATTTTCAACAAAGTTTTTGTCAGCTTCATAAAGTTCTTGAATTTAAAAAACACCTTCAGTGCTCAATGCTGGTAATCGTTGAGAAATGCAAATTAAACCCACAATGAGCTATCACCTCACACCTCTCAGAATGGCTGTCATCAATAAACCAATAAACAACAAGTGCTGGCAAGGATGTGGAGAAAAGGGAACCCTTTTGCGCTATTGGTAGGAATGCAGACTGGTGCATCCATTGTGGAAAACAGTAGGGAGTTTCCTCAAAATATTAAATGTGGAACTGCCTTTTGGCCCAGTGATTCCAATTCTGGGGATATATCTGAAGAAACCCAGAACACTAATTCAGAAGAATATATGCAGCCCTATGTTCACTGCAGCATTATTTACAATGGCCAAGATATGGAAGCAGCCCAAGTCGATAGAGGAGCAGATAAAAAAGTGGTGGTACATTTACACAATGGAATACTACTCAGCCATAAAAAAGAACAACATTTTACCATTGCTAACAGCATGGATGAACCTAGAGTGTATTATGCTCAGTGAAATAAGTCAGTCAGAATAAGAAAGGCAAATACCATATGATTTCACTTATATGTGGAATCTAAAACCAATATAAATGAACAAACAAAACAGAAAGAGACTCATAGATACAGAGAACCTATTGATGGTTGCTGGGGGGGAAGGGGATTTAGGGACTAGATGCAAAAGGTGAAGGGAATTGAGAAGTACAAACTGGTAGTTACAAAACAGTCTCAGGGATAGAAAGTAATATTGACTTTCTATCAATATTACTTAATATTGATAGAAAGTAATGATAGAATTACTTAATTCTATCAATATTACTTAATATTGAAAGTAATAGGAAATATAATCAATATTATTGTAATAACTATGTGTGGTATCAGGTGGGTACTGAAAATATTGGGGGGACCACTTTGTAAAGTATAGGATTATCTAACCACCATGCTGTAAACCTAAAACTAATACAAAAAAATATGAATATAAACTGTAATTGAAAAAAATATTTAAAAAAAACCTTTTTAAACCTTTAGAAATAGTTACAGTTGCTATACTTAGGTGCACTTTATCTGACAATTATTTTTTCAACTCTTATGCCAAATTGAACAGAACCAAATAATAATAATAGCTATCATTAAGTTTTTACTTTGTGCCAAGGCTTACAGATATGTTATCTTATTCCCAAAACAATTCAATGAAATAGAAAACATTGTCAATCCTGTTTGACAGACAAACTGAGGCTTTAAAAGATTAAGTATTGGGTTGGCCAAAAAGTCAGTATGGATTTTTCTATAATATAAAAGATACATTTTTCATCTTCACCAATAACTTCATTGATTTGGATATTGTGAGTATGTTAACTATCTTCCTCTAATGGCCTCTAGTGGGTGGAGGCCAGGGGTGCTGCTAAACATCTTCCAATGCATAAGACAGCCCCACAGCAACGAATTATTTGGCCAAAATGTCAATAGTACCAGGAAACTTTGCAAACCACTTTTGACACATTCAATCATTCACAGCACCTCCATGCACTGCAAAAATCTGTTTTTGCATTTCAGTTGCATTTTTACCTTTCTTGAAATAATAAAACATAATATGCCCAAAATGTTGTGTATTTTCTTCCAATTTCGATATTAAAATGGCTGTACGAAAATCACCAATTTTGATAAGTTTTTTTTTAAATGTACACTGATGTGACAGCTGTCACAATACAATCTAACAAAATTGTTTAGAATGAATTTAAGGGCAAATAAGCACCACTAGGGCCATCGTACGGTACAAACTAAATGAACTTTTTGGCCAACCCAATAATTTGCCCCAGGTTACTCAGTTAATAAGTGAGAAAGCAGGAACTTGAGTCTATACTTCTGTGACACCAGTGCCTGTATTTTAACCACCAAACTATGATATCAGGAGTGTTTAAATCTGAAACTCCCTACAGAATTTAGTCTTAAGATTATTTCTGTCTGGATATACTACACGTTATTCATAATCTATTTTTATTATTGGGCAAAAAATTAAATCATTATCAAAAATGTTATGTATTAGACCAGGAGCATATAGTAATTTTTAAGATACACTATAAACACTTTATAAAATTAACTCATTTAATCATCATAACAATCATGTAAAATCCTATTATTAGTTCCATTTACCAATGAGAAAAATTAAGGCACTTGGAAGTTAAACGACATCAAAATTATACAGGGAAAGACAGAGCAGGGATTTGAACCTAGGTCTGTCTGATTTCAGAGCCCACGTCCACAACAGATATTCTACATCTACTATTTATGTAGCGATGTAACCATGAACAGGGATGTAAGCAAAGATGAGACCCACTGAGTGGTGAAAATATTTTCTCATCTCATCATTGAATTAAGTGCTTTGCAGACAACCGGTTAGTAATTCACTCATATTTATCTCTCATTCCAAAAGGTTAGATGGCCCATGCACAAGATATTGTTATGTGTGGTTTTTCCCAATAGCTTATTCACATTGAAGGCATAAGCAATATACTATCATACTGTCTCCAAATCCTGTTTTCTCCATACTGTATTTTCTTTCAAAAACTCCATTTGTCTATCCATTCCACTAAAAACATTTTTTGCCTTGCACTCTTGGTGGCACCAGGAAGATAAAAATTGAAAGGGAAATAAGAGTTAGAGATCCCACATTTTACCTTATTGAGGTAAAAAAGCAAAGTTACAGGGAAGGGGCACTGTCTCCGATAAGTGAGTGATTCCTCAGCGAGAGAAGGGCCTGAGCAGGCAGAGGAATGAATGAAGGATCACTGAGGAGCCGACTGTCTCTGCACAGGAAACCCTTCACCTGCCTAAGTGTGTTGGAGGCCTGGGCCAAACCCCCGTGGACCCACTGTCCTTCAGCTGATTGGACTAAGAACTGTCATGAAATCTCCTTCCAATTACTCTTTAACTTCCTATTATTTTGATGATTCTATCACATGATGACAAACTGATTTAAATTTACCAACAAAAATGTACAAATCTACAATATTTCAAAGCCGGAAGAAAGTTTAAGTTGTTTCAAGACCATTTTACCCATTCAAATATCAAAAAACTTAAATGAAGATAATACCTACTGCTGACATGGATATAGGGAAACACACATTTATGTGCGTATGTCGTTGGCAGGAAGTTAAATTGTTGCACCATTTTGAAAATGAATCTGGCAGTATCTTTTAAAATTAAAAACATACAGTTTCTTTTATCCTGCATTTTTACTTCTAGAAATAAACATGCACAGTATAAATAGTTATAGATAAACAGATAGATATAGATGGATATAAATATAGATATATAGATATGGATATATGTGTTAACACCTATACTATGGAATATTTTTTTACAGCTTTTATTCATTTATTTTTAGAGAGAGAGGAAGGGAGGGAGAAAGAGAGGGAGAGAAACATCACTGTGTTGTTGCCTCTCACACACCCCCTACTGGGGACCTGGCCCGCAACCCATGTATGTGCCCTAGACTGGGATCAAACCGGGACCCTTTGGTTCACAGGCTGGCACTCAGTCCACTGAGCCACACCATCCAGCCTATACTATGAAATATTAAGTAACAATGTAAAAAGAACAAGTTAGATCCATATCCATTGATCTAAAGAAATACCCACAATGCATTTATTATGTGAGGAGAAAAGATGCAGAAAAATAGACATAGTGTGAGGTGGGGAGGGAGAGGGAAATAAGGGGAGAAAAATACTAGGTAAAATGAAAATTTGGGAGAAATATTATAATCTGAAGCCAAAACATAGACTAGGCAATAGAAAATATTCTTTCAATTTTTTAACATGTAAGGTGAGTTCGTCAGTAATAATACCTGTTTCAGAAGGTCATTGTGAGAATCAAATGAGTTGACGTGTTTGAAGGATTTAGGACAGAGCCTGAAAAATAGTGGTATGTTATTTTTTTATTAAATTCTGTCTGTAATATTGCTGTAAATATGCACATATTCAATGCACAAAACATACATGACAAGATACGGTGGGAACGTGGACCATGACTTTGACTAGGTGATAAGATTGCCAGTGATCCTTGTCTGAGACTTTTTTTTAATGTTGCTTTTGCCATAAATTAGTTGTAGGGGGTGGGATGATTTCATCTCTAAGTCTCCTTAGTTGAAGCAGAACTACATCTCTCCCACTAAGGCAAAGGGGTATGTATTCCTATCCTATTTTTTTAATTACCATTTCTACTGATGAGCATCAAATAACTAACTGCCTCAAGTATTGTAGTCCAAAGTTTAATTCACCTTAGAATGCTTTTTTTTATTATTATAGTGACCACCCTTTTAGAATCTAATGCGGAGACACTTTATATGACAAAGGATTTTTTTTAAACTTTCAAAAAGGCATAAAAGTTAAACCACACTTACTTATATACTTCATAAATAAATTCCTTTTATTGAAGAGGATTAACTTACATGAAATCAGGACTAAGCTGAACAGCCAAGAAAAAAAGACCATCTGGGCAAATCCCCCAGGGAGCGCACATCCTCTCGTCCCTGTGGAAGCCCTCAGTTCATCCTCTTCATAAATCTTAATATATTTGAGGACATCCTTCAACTTTATCTTTAGATAAAGTGGCCACAATCTGCTGGATGTGACCTGGTCTCTCCGGAGACCGGGCTTGAACAGAACGTTTGAGACAGGGCCTCGTGGATGCTGAGTCTAGAGAAGGGTCACTTCCTGAGGCCTTTGTCATGTTCCGATTAATATCGACTACTGTCCTCCATTTCAGTAGGGAGCCCAACCCATCGGGTCTTCTCGTCAAGGAATCTTTAAATTCAAAGAACAGAGGGCACTGAAGAGTTAAGAGTATTTCTATGCCTGTGGAAGAATTGGTTCTAGAAACAGAAAGGTTAAATTATAAATCTTTGGCCAAATACAGCATTCTCTACGTCATTTTCCTTTGGGACCAGATGAGAAACAGCTGGATATTTGCATAGACAAACCACTGGAAAAACGCACATTGGTTAACAACACTTCTCCCAGGTCTTTGCTCGGCCAGTTCCTTGTCATTTGAGTCTCAGCTCCACTGTCACCTCCTCAGAGTGTCTTTCCCTGACATTCAATCGCATACCCTCCTCTTTCTTTTTGGCACTTATCGCTAGCAGAAATTACCTCATTTATTGTCTCTCTTCCCACCAAAATGTAAGCATCATGAAACAGAGATCTTGCCTGGCCATTCACTACAGTGTCCCCAGAGCCTGGGTACAGTGCTGGCACATAGTAGGTGCTCAACAAATATTTGTTGAGTGAATTGAACATGAATGATTAACAACTGTGCTTTTCTACTTCCATTTTTCTTCCAATTTTTCTCTAATGAGCATAAATTTATTTTGTGATAATCATAAGAATGTTTATGTAAAAAACAGAAAACATCAGCCTTCCTGAATCAAACTCCATTTTAACAACTTAGGAAATCTACTCAGTGTAGGTTCTTATGGGTTCTGCTACTTGGGGGCTTTGTTTTTCTCATGTTTGTGTCGTCAGCATCCAAAACAGCTTGGCACACGGTGGACACCCAATGAACGATGGACATATTTCCAATGTGTGCCTGACACCAAAGTCACCCAATCACTGTGCATTCCAGTCTTCCAAATGTCCATATGACAAAGTCATTCAGCAAAAGTATTCTTTTTCAGGAGGGGCAGTGAAATCAATGATGTTCTTTTCCTGCGATCTACATACTCTAATTTTAGCCAGATTTGCCATTACATCCAGGACAGGGCCAGGCACCGAGCAGGTACTGAATAAATACTTGTCAGTTGGAAGGCAAAGAAGGGAGGGGAGGGGAGAAGAAAAGAGGGAGGGTGGGCTTCTCAAAAGACCATCAGAGAAACAGTCCTTTGCCTTATGGGGTGGATGACCTTGGCAACATGGGATCAGAGAATCAGCTTCTTGTCTCTGTGACAAATGCTGTTGACATCCCAGGGAGCCCCAAATGCCTTTCCTGACAGGGGATCACTCTGCCATACCCCTGGGCACACCAGCATTTCCACCTGACATTAGCAGTCTCCAGAAGAGGGCCAACCTCTGGACGGGCTGACACTATGACCTGCGGGGACCTCTGACAAATGGGGAAGGAAGCAGTAAAGAAACACCAAAATCTGCGGTGAGAACTCGCCATCTTTCTCCCACCTCTGGCTCCATTGTCACTAAGGAATACACTGTAAGAACAGACTCCAAAGGTCTATGACTGACTCTGACTGTATGCGAAATGGGATCAGTGTGTGGGAGGAGGGGATGGTTAATAAACTTCTTTTGATGACTGTAAAATGCACAGATTTGCTCTCCTTAGGTCGAGGCATCTCGTTGGCAATGGTAATTAATTGTCTAACTGCCCACTTTCTCTTCAGGTCTGAGCTGCAAGGGACCATATCTGTTTAATTTCATTGCTGTGGAGCCAGCCCTGCCACAGTGCCTGGGCTCATAGAAGGCATGCAATTGTGTTTGTTAATTTATGCATTTGATAGATATTAATTGAATGCATATTGACAAGCCTTTATTGAAATTCCAAATTCCAAAAGTCTCTGAAAACTAAAAGTTTTTCTGGAAGTTGACAGCAAGCTCATTTGTCATGGGCTCCTGACATGAACCGACATGAGGCTCCTGAAAGCCTTTTTTGACCCCCTTAATGTGAATATTCATATATTCTCCATGTTCCACTGCAGATATGCAAATGTGCCTGATTACAGAATTTTTCCCCTACTCTTCGGGTTATCACGTAACTTAGTGATGTGTACTCCCGTGACATTTCCGAAGTACAAAAATTGCGAGTTCCCGAAACACTTGGACCCCACGGGCTTCAGATAAGGGGTTGGGAGCTGTATCCGTTTGGGTGTGTGTCCGACACTGCTGCAGGTACGGAAGCTACAGGTAGTGGAGTTAAACCAAGGTCCTCGCTCTCACGGAGTGTGAGAACCAGCTAGCTAGGCAGTAAAAACAAAGCAAATACATACGGTCATTTCTGAGGAAGAGAAGTGTTCTAAAGAAACTAAGTTTTGGGGGGCCGTATAGAGATGTGACAGAGAATCAGAGAAATCCTCATTCAGGCCACCTAAGGAAGCAGCTGTGAGATATGACGTCAGGGCACCTTCACTGTCATTCTTAGAACAGAGACCTACAGGCCATGCCTAGTCCTACCCCAGGATCTTTGCATTTGCTGTCTCTTCTGCCTGGAAGAAGCAAGTCACGTCACTTTCTGAGCCTTGGGGTTTCTTCTCCAGTGTTTTGCTCAGGATCATACCTGTAAAGTATTAGGGTTAGGATAAGAAGCAAGGCTTTATCATTCAAAGTCGCATTTGTGGCTGGTAAGTGAAACACACGCCTTGAGAGAAAGTGTTGAGGGTGAGGTAGAGGTTATGTATGGGCCATAATGCGCCACAATATTGTAGCAGTTTCTCCCTTGCTAGTAATGAAGACAAAGGCCAGAGCAGCATCTCTGAGCTGGAATGTGGACTGTTCCACAGGAAGGCCCGGCTAGTGTCTCTGCCAATTGCTCCTTCCAAGTCCTGTGTGCCCCCCACGGGACTTGGGTTTTCGTAGAGAAACAACGTAACGTGGGCACCCCAGAGACTACTCAGCATTGTTTCTCCAGCAACTGTAACGCCAATGCAAACTGCTCCTGGGAACTAGCACCCAGCTCACCCTGACCGGGTCTCCCCAGAGAAAGGTGTTGCTAGAAAATGTTCAGTTGTCAATTGTGTTGCTGTTATCGTTGCCATTATTATTGTTTTGCCCTTGTTCTTCTTGCTTAAGAGAAAGTAGGGACTGTTATAGGGCCAATGCTTATGTCTGGAACTAATGAGCCTTTGTTGTGAACAAGCTTTGCGAGTGGAGGCCTGCTGTGAGCCTGGGGTAAAAACGGGGTGAGGCCAGGAGGGTACAGAAGAGCATGACCAATTCCCAAGTAGGGGTTCATGGGCTTTTACATTCTGTTGTGCCATAATGCCCCTCTTTTCAGCTTTAGATGGCAGCAGCTGGTGCCATGCTTTATGACTGAGCGGGGGAGGCAGCCATGGATACCAAGCTTAGCGCGCCCCAAACTGGGATGGGTCACCCTTCCTCGGCCAGCTGCTCGAACTCAAGTGAACAAATCCGAGAACATGGAAGAGCCTGGACAGTAACACCCAAGGGGGCCGCCAAGTTCCCCTCGGCTGAGCAGGACTACTTTTCCCCATTTCAAAGAGCTGTTGGTCTGCCAGAGGGAAGAAAGACGGCTTATAAAGTAATGAGAACAGGGTGGAGAATGTCTCAAACATTAAGGCCTACACCTTTATCTTCTATAAATTTGCATCGGCCTCTGCTGGGGTAGAAATTTTGTTCTCAATGATTCCAGCTTCTCCACCCTCCTTAATAAGATCTCTAACCATGAACCCACTATCTGTGCTTGCGAGGGTCTCGTTTGTGCTTCCGTCCACTCGTACCTGTTGTTCTAGTACTTTCACTCAGATGAATTTGGAAATGTATCGGCCTAGCAATGGCTATTTGGGAAGGACTCTCCGGTTTACAAAACCCTCTCACATGCAACCCCCTATGGAAAGGTTCTGAAAGATAAACTACGGACGCCCCTGTAAAGAGCCTTCCTTCATTAGCAAAACTGTCCCTGGGCCCTTCCCTTCGACGATTGCCTTTCCCACACATTTTCTGTCTTTGTTGACTTAAGTTCAAAGTCAAACTAGCAAATCTGTTTTGTCAGATGGGAAGCTCTCTGCTAATGGTCCAGAGAGGCTCTGCACAGCTCCCTGCATTCTTCCACCGCACACAGAAACCTGCTGTCTTCCAGAGACATTAACAGCTTTGTGCTTTCATTTATTTATTTAGCACTGCAATGGCTTAAGCCAGTCTACAAAAATATGGCCTTGAACACTGGGGACCTCAGGGCTAGAGGGATTCCTAGACGAGCTCTGAATCAGCTGAGTCCACATCCCCATGCAAAGGCCAACTAAACAGTCCTTGAGCTTCACTGGTGCCCGCTTGCCTGGTAGTATGTTGGGCTACCAAGCAGGACCTAGAAGTGGTACAGCCGCTGATCCACATTTAGGACGAGAGTTGCAGAGGAAATATGGTAACTCACATCTACAACCGCACTTCTGGGAAGAGCCCCCGGGCTGCCGAATTGGGGACACTATTAGCAAGCGTGTGGCAGCCCTGCCCTGCTGGGGCTTCTGGGAATTGAAATGGGCTCCGAGTGTGGTCACAGGAGACATGTGGGGATGGAAAGAACAGAAAGAAGTCTTCAGTCCTGGTGCTTGCCCTTCACATGACTGTGTCCCAGGACAATTCATCCGACACCAGCTTGCTTCGCAAACAAGGCAGAATAAGATTCTTTAGTTTCTGTTTCCAGTGTGCTTCGTAAAACAACGCTGTAAACTGGCTTTTCCCCTGGTCTTATCCCTGCGCTCATCTCTCCTGACAAATGACCCATGAGAAAAGATCTTTGACAAGTAGAGTACTATATACATGCAGAACATCAGCACTCAGTATTTCATTCGCATTTCAAATAAAGAACCTTCCAAGGGCGTTAGGAAAAGAACACGCCCTTAGCTTTTGAAGCAGATGTGCACTTTTTTGTTAATAAACGGAGGTTTCCTTCTGTCTCTCCTGACTAGACTGAACCCAAGAACTAAAACTTCACATTTCCTCAGGGAAGCCTGTAAACCCAGCGCTGCTTTTCTCTCGAGAAGCAGTCATTTAAATGACGTGCTGTATAATCAATCCCCAAGAACTATAGAGTTTTCTGTGATTTGTTCCTTTTCGTTTTTCTCATTGGATAATTTCTCCAAAGAAAAGCTGTGGTGTCACTATGCTTGAAGTATTTCAACACACTCCCCATCACTAACCCGGCTGCAGTGGCTCTCCACACAGTTAAGTTCCTAAAGGTAGGACAGAGCCCTGAGCTGTGACTTCAGCTCCATGTATCTGAATGGAAACCCTCCTATAGAGAAAGCATTTTGACTGAGAATTCCCTAGGTTTCTCTGGTTGATTCTAGCCACATGGGGCATAAGACAATGCAAATGCTTCATCAAAGGCACTTAGCAGAAAGAAAACAACTAACTAGATCTGTTTCCTGACTTTGTTCTTTGATGGATATTTTCTTACCCCTAAATATACTCACCCCTGATAATTTCGAGATCTACTGTTGGTGAGAGGGTAGCGTGAACGGGAAGAGCCCTGGCATTCCTTCTGCAAAGTTCCTCTCCCTGGCTGGGTGAGATAGGAATCTGCTGTGGCATGTTTGTTCGCAGGGCTTTTCAAAGCAAAATGAGAATGGAAAAAGGCCCCATTCCCTGACTGCTCCATTTGTGCTGATTAGGACTTTATCTGACCATGTTTTCCAAATCGCTAATCAAAGTGCACAGTCTGACAAGTACAAGTTCCCTTAGGAGCAGAACGGAGCTGAATGTCTGTCCCCAGAACTGTCCTGGGACATAAAGGACACAGAACTGCTGTAACCAGGGCTAATGTTTAAGAAGAAAATTATGTGATGCAGACTGCAAACTCTGTTTCTTTGAATTAGGGTCAGCAACTAAATCTTCCCTTTCCAATCATAACACGTCCTGTCTATTCTCCTATGCACCCTGATGCCTGGCTGGTCCTGGCACATGCACGGCCATGTTAAATGATTGATCGATACACTGAATCCTCACCGTTGTGACTTTTAAAGCTTTCAAACCAATAATAATTAAATAATTTGCATTTGGGCACAGAGCCAAGAGGACTCTACTGGGTCCCTAAGTAACGGGTCCCCTCACTCTCACTACCTCTCAGCCCCGGGGCTCTCTGATCCCCTGCAGATACGCACACGCTTTCACGAGAAAGAAACAACCATAAGGCGTGATTCAGGTCAACCAAGAAAGGAGGTCATATTAATTTTTCATTTCTACTTAGGAGCATAAAAAATGTATAAGTTGTTCCACACACAGAAACGCCCTTCCCTGCCAGGGCTGCCTGCATAGGCTCGAGCAGCAGGGCAACGTGTTCAGTTCACACAGTCCCTTCCTGCGGGTCTCACAAGAACGTCCCAACCAGATCACTGGAGAACTTCTCAAGCAACGAAGACAAAAACCATCTCTTCCAAATGAGGGGTTAGCCAGCGTGAGAGGTAATCTTGCCGCGTTCCTGCTGACACGTCGCTTTCTGCTGGGGGTTTATCTTTAGCTCTGTGGTAATCCAAACGGAGCAGGGAAACCTCAAACAATAGGGCCTCTTTTCTGCTTTACACCCACTTTTTCTGGTCAGCACGGAACAACCATCATTAAATGGTTTCTGGCGCAAAGCAGCAGCCTTGGGCAGGCTAAAATGTTTGTGACACCAAAATAAAGATGTTCCACGCTGCTAAAACCACGGAGTCACGCAGAGAACAACTGGAGTGGAATTCCATGCCAAGGCTTACTTAGCGTAACTTTAACTCTTGTCTGCCTGACGCATGCCTGTGGGGAGACGCGCAGAAACCCGGGGTGGACGAAAGAGGGCGGTATTCACTGCGTCTTTCATCCCAGCTCCTGCTCTTTATCGCAGTGCGACTGGAGCCAAGAGAAAACTATGCCCAGCATTTCATAACACAGGAAGTGGGGAAGTAGATTAGATACCGAGCTCTGCAGGCACCACAAAATAAGTAGTGCATTCGTAAAAGTCACTCCCCCCACCCCCCCCCCACCCCCGCAGGGAAGCCTGCCCAATGGAGAGTACTGGGGGTTGTTTTTGCAATCAGATTGTCTAACCCTCTCAAAGAAATAAAGGGAAGACGTACTGTTGCTCAAACTATGCCATCTCATAAAGCGCGTTGAGTTCAGACCCTTTGCAGACGAGGAACTGGGTGCACGCAGTGACCGTTCGCTTCTCCGTGCGCTCAGATTTATTATCAGCATGCGGAGAAGGGGGTCACATTTTGCCTGTGGAAGCAGAGAATTTTCCGTCATTTCAAAATCAGGCCCTTGTGGGCCCTGTGTGTAAAAAATCGAGGTACTGACCAGGGATTCCTGTTGCCTGCCCTGGTTGTCATCAAAGAGGGTTCGACTTCATTCATTCACATTCTCTGGGGAGGCTTCCACAGACATGTCACTTCACCCAATAAAGGGCTGCAGCCTGAGTACTGGAGACATCCTCATTTCCCCAGCATATCTCCCTGTTCCTAGCTAGACATGTCGCCTGTCTTCGCTTCTGATAGGGAAGTATTCTGTAACCAGGAATCGATTCTCTCCTTCCTACACATGATTTTGAACTCCTGGTGCACAGAAGTCTCTGTGTGAGACCCACGAAGGTGAGAAGGATGGGTGGGGTTCAGGCCTTTAAGAGACGACTCCTCATGTGATAAGAATCAGAGAAGGTCATATGTAACCATACTATGACCATTCTGCCTATGAGGCAGAATGAAGTTCACTTAGAAGAAAAACATAAACAAATAGCAGAAGAAGAGATTGTAACCAACTGGAGTGGAGGGCTGAAGAGACGACTCATAAAACAGAGAGCCTTTGCTCTGGGTCCCGAAGAAGAGGGTTCTAAAGGCAGACAGCCGGTTGGAGGAGAGAGTCCTCGCCCTGAGTAAAGATGAGGATGTAGAGAGTGTGGGGCCAGTTCCGGAGCAGCCAACTGTCCAATACTCATAGTTGCAGAGGAAGGAGATACAGAGGAAAGGCTGGAAGTGCTAGTGAAAGCCCCGCTGGGGAGGGCTTCAACATCAGCCCTGAGGACCTGATTCCAAAAGGCAACAATAGGAAACCAGCTGAGGTTTTTGAGGCCAGCAGGACCATGACGGAAGCTAATTTTAGGAAAAATAATCTGACATGAACAAATAGAGCAGATTTGAGGGGACAAAGCAGAAAGTAAGGAGACCAGTTAAGGTACTTTTACTGCAGTAAAAGATGGGGTGAAATGCTGTGGTGGCCGGCACACAAAGGAAGAAGGAGGCAGCTGTAAGAGGCACAGTGGTCTTCACGGTTTGGCCTCAAAGTCAACGTTCAGAGGTGAGGGCAGGGTGGCAGGCGGCGGGTACGGAGTGAGTTTGGAGTGGAAGTATTATGCATAGAAACACAAAGGGAAGGTTGAGAAGCCAGTTTGGGGGAAGAATGTCAGGAGTTTGGGGTTGGATGTGTTGATTTGGAAAGCCCTACAAAATATCAACATAGAGATGTCCTAGGGGTCCCTGAAAACCAAGACTGATGCTCAGAGAGAGGTCACAGGAAGGACACGTTCCAGATTAAAGTACCTCCGGGTTGTACCGGAGGTCGCCTTCCTCCAGACACTACCATCGTGACCCTCGAGGCGTGTTGCAGCACTCTCTCCAGGTGCTGTTGCTTTGGGAAGGTTTTTCCCTTGGCTCTCGTTTGGTTTCTGCTTGTCTTAATATTGGTATACAATGCCCTGAAAGAGCCCAAATTACAAAAACAAGGATTAACTGTGAAACATAAATTAGTCCTGGAAAGAGGGAAGGCGGTTCTTATTTACTTTGCCGAAAGATGTATTCATATAGAAAAAGATTTATCATTGAGTCCCATCAAAGGGTTTTGAATACATTTTTAAAATATGGTCTGTCTTACATATAATCAATTTAAACACAGCTTTCTAGGCAAACCTCCATGAAAAAGCAAGGTATAGCCAATGTTTGAGACAGATTTGCTGCTTCACTCTCGGGGCAAATTAAAACAGTGTTGTTGGAAACCAATGTGGGACATTAGAAGGCAATATGGTATCATGGAAAGATCTGGAATCAGGCTGAGCTCTGGCTAACGAGTGAGCACAGATACAACAAGAAAATAATACAATGTTCTGCCCAAAGTTATTGTACAATATGACATAAGTAATTCATGTGAATTGCTTTGCACAATTCCTGGCACAGCGTGGCTGTTTAATCAAAAGCTCAGGCTTCCTGGTTGTAGTCCAGTTTGAAACCTCTCTTGTCCCAAAATGAGTGTCTCCCTTGGGCCCCTTCCCTTTGCCTTCATCCCCCCGTGTGGAGTGACATGAAGCACACCATCCTCCCTGGGCCATGACTCTTTCCCAGAGCTGTGCTCTCTTGTAGGTGTGTTTTGGGGGGGGGTGTTGTTGTTTTTTAATGAATAACAAGTCTGGACATTCAGGAACGGAGGCCCTGCCCTTCACTGGAGGATAGTCATGTTAGCCCAGAACCAGAGGGTCAGAACTCCAAATGTCCCCAGCTCCTTCTCCCCAACACTCCAGAACCAGAGGAAGGCACCCTTCCTGGCCCCTTATTCTCTGGGACTCCAGGAAAGAGTCAGCCAATCCTCAAAATCATGAATTATTACTAAGCATTTACAACGTGAAGTGCACTATTCAGGGACCTCGGTGACAAGTGCTTTCACGAACAATATTTTCCTTGAACCCCACCATGAGGCAGTGAAGAACACCGATGGAGTGGCTTCCGATCCCTGCTCCACTGCTCCCTGGCTGTGTAGCCCTGAACAGTCACTTGTTCTCGGTGCCTCAGAGCCTCATCTGCAAAATAGAGTGAACAGAAGAATCCACCACTCCTGAGTCATCATGGAGCTTGAGGAGGATAATGGCGCTGTCTGGGAAGGCCCCTAGAACAGTGCCTGCCCCACAGCAAGTTCTCTGAAGGTGCCCATTATCCACACTCTCCCAGGGAGGAAAAACGAGGCTCCAAACAGTTCGTCACCAGCTCAAGTTTACATGCTTTAAGTGACAAGCTGGAGCTTAAACCCAGAACTCTCCATAAACACACACAAGATTTGATCAAGAGAAAGCAAAAGAGGAGGTCTCTTTATTTCCTTGTATTGAGACTACCCTGTTGGAGCTCCTCTGTCCCATTCATTCCTCTCCTTTCCTTCTTTCTTCCCCCAAAAGGTGAAAGGTCAGATTGTGCAGGAAAGTTGTGTATTGGGATCAGTCTAAGGTTTATGGCCCTCTCACTCCTGAGCTAGTCCTTTCTGTGGGGCTCACTCACCTTTAATTGAATTCTCTGATAGCCTCATTATTTCCATTGATCTGTTTAGCAAATACTAATTGAGTCGGCATCCTACTAGGCACAAGATGAAAAGAGATGGTTCAACCCAACTGGGAGACAGTTAGTAGAGTCATTGTTTGCCAGAGGCAACTGAGTTGACAGAGGAAATTATAGAATGTTGTTCTCTTTAAAGACGGGATAGTTTCTTCACCAGCTGCTTGTTTGGCTAACTTATCCAGAGGACAAGAGAGCAAAGGCCTAGGAGAGATTTGTGACAAACCTTTGCAATCTGACTAACACAACAGCTCAGAGTGGGGAAGTGCCAGCCTCCTTCTCTATGGTACCTGCTGGGGAAGGCACCCCATAGCAACCAGGGAAGAGCCAGGCTTGGGGGAGGTCAATGTCTGTGCATCCCAGCTCTGCAGGGCGTTGTTGAGCCAGTTATTGGGCTCTCTCAGTCACGACTTCCTTGTGACAGTCCTCACGTGAGGCATAAAGGAGATGGGCAGCAAAACGCTTACCATAGGGTTTGACGCCTGGTGACTTACAATGTTGTCACAGGCGACATGGAACAAAAGGTGACTTGCAATGTGATAACAGGGAAAAGGCAAATTTCTTCCATGGTAGTGGAGGGGTGCCTGCACAGTCTAAGGCTTTACTGATAGTGCTTAGGCAGATGCAGAAATGGCTCCTTCCCTTAGACACCCAGATGGGGAGACAGGGCACCCACAAGTCATTATACATACGATAGTAAGGGCGTGAATGGATGGAAAGACAGGGGCTATGGGACCTCACGGGAAGCACAAATACCTTGTAAGCCTTTCATTCACATGTTTAATGAATAACTGCTATGTCCAGGTGTGTCCAAGCTGTGGCCCGCAGGCTGCATGCGTCCCAGGATGGCTATGAATGCGTCCCAACACAGTATCATAAATTTGCTTAAAACATTATGAGATTATTTTGTGATTACATGTCACAATGTATTTAATGTGTGGCCAAAGACAACTCTTCTTCTTCCAGTGTGGCCCAGAGACGCCAAAAGTTTGGACAGCCCAGCAGGCCCTGTTCTAGCTTTGGGAGCATGAGAGTGGACAAGACAGACAAGGTCCCCTCTGTCAAGGAGCTTACATGCCTTATAAACAACAAGAAAAAAAAAGTCATTTTTCTATCTAATAAATACAATAACTTCTAAGAAGTTTAAATGTTATGGAGACCACGAAACAGGACATTTAATAGAGTATGACAGGATTATTAAGGAGCACTGCCTGCTTTAGATTCAGTTGTCCTGGAAACCCGAGTGACATTTAAACTGGCTGGGAGTGATGCAGGATGAGAAGAGCATTCTGGGCAGAGGGCAAAGGCACTGGTGCTGAGGCCCTGGTGCTGGGTGAAGGGCAGCATGGCTGGGGCGACTGAGTGAGCAGCGATGGCCTGGCCAGACATGTGGCCCGTCAGCCAGAGTGAGGAGTTGGAATTTTTCCTGAGTGTATTTGGAAGACACTGGAGGTCTTTAAGAAGAGGGAGTGGCATGATCAAATTCTGGTGGTAATGAATCTGACCCCTCCGGCTACTCTGTAGCAGAAGGACTATGGGGGCACTAACGGGGAGGCCACGGCAGTGCATCAGGGCAGGGAGCTGGTGACTTGGACAAGGCTGGCACAGTGAAGACAGAGAAGGGGTCTGATTGGGGGTCCATTTGGGAGGAATGGTAGGCCAGACTTTCTGACAGAATGAATGAAGGGGTTCGAGAATGAGAGTAATCAAAAGAGAAGTCTTACATGTTCGGCCTGGGCAGCTGGGTGGGCGGAGGTCATTCACTGGGGTGAGGAAGGCGGAAAAGGAGGGACATGTGTGGGCTGGGGGCTGGATCACCAGTTATGATCGCTACGGAATGGGACTTACTGACAGCATTGTGGGAAGTTTGCCTTCCCTCCCAATGAGCCGAGAACCTCTGGAGGACTTTGGTGCACCTCACCGAGGTCCTGCCAGCCTCTGCATTTAACAGGGGTCTGTAGTGTGGACATGGGACCCTGTGCCACCAGGCCCCCATTGCCCCTCTGATCTCCCCCAGCACTGGTGGGCCGTCCTCCCTCTCCTTGACACTTCTAACCCTGCTCCTGTCTCAAAAAGTATACCTGTGCCATCCTGTTCCTGGCTGTCCCATCCCCTCCCTGGCTGTCCCCTCCACCTCCTTCAAATCTCTGTTCACATGTCACCTTCTCAAGGTGACACCCTGCTCTTCAGAACATTGAAAAACTCTGATCTCCCCTCGTGCCAACTCACCCTGCCCCTCGCACCAGCTTTATTTTTCTCCAAAGTATTTACCACATTCTAATACACTAACATCTGGGTTCCTCGTGACTCTTTGCAACAGGGAACAGATAAGAACCATGGATAAGGGGTGAGATGGGGTGGAGCAGGGAGCGGACAAGGAATGAGAAGGATACCACAGCACACCCCACCAAAGGCCTGATAAAATATCTCTATCCTCCTTCCTTAAAACATCTTAAGTCTTTGACTCAGCAACACAACACTTGAGGGATTTGAATATAAACATATTTTTTTTAAAAGAGCATATTTTAGGGAGTTCTGTCTCAGAAGAAAGGAATACGGTGTCATTGGGGGAGCGGGAGTGGCTGTTGGGTGGACGAGATGAAAGGTTGGAAGGGAATGTGGCAGAATGACACAATAATAGGGCTAATGGTTCCAACATTTGAGAAGCTTAGCAGCTCTTAGTGAACACTGGAGGCAGGGTCCAGTGGGAGGCTTTAAAAATACCCACTTTGACAGTTTTGGCACTTTTTGAGCCTCTCCTGTTTGTTTCCTCTTCAAAGCTTGTTAGCACCTCCTGTTTGGAAGACTTTGGCCATCTGAGGATAGTGGTGAGAGCTGGCGGCAGGGGGCCGACCCCCCGCCAGTGCTAGGGCTCTCCACAATTCGGTGTGAGTTTGTTTATAGAGGTGGAGGCGGGGAGGGGAGGACAGGGAAGGCTGCAGAGGACGACTGGAGACCCTTTACTGATGCCCTAACCACAACCCTCCATCATAATTTCCTGTGCAGCCCCTTTAAAAAGCAAAAACCAATGTGTAGAAGAGAAGCAAGCATTAGTGACATTCGTGAATTCTCCAGAAGAGCCAAGGTATTTCTGGAGACCAGTGGGGACTCAGTCCACTCCTTCTATGCAGAGCCAAACTTTAAGAAGATGAGACCTACAATCATGAGACTAGCAGATTCAGCTCCCCAGAGTCTGTCTAGGGAGTGGCTTTGCATTTTGAAAAATCATGAAGCTCTGGTCCACAAAGTTGTTAAAGGGCCGTACAGGAAATAAAATGTCTCCACTTACACTACAACAGCCCAAGGCAACAGCTCCCAAGAGTGCCAACTTCCTTCTGAGCCCTGGATGGACCCTCAGGGCCACCACCCCAGCACCAACAGTGTTGACTCAGTCCTCACCGTTGGCCGGGAAAGGACCAACTGGCATTTCTGGCTGAGTCAGTTGGGTCACTCCTATTGCCCCACTCATTCACCCCAAGGAAGAGGAGGCTGAAAGGTTTAAATATGCAAAGGACACACCTGTTGTGTCCTCGATCAGCTTAATTAACATGGTCATTGATGAAGATCAAAAGCCCGAAGGGACTATTTACGGATTTAGCAGGTTTTCAGGTCTTCTCCACTCGCTCAAATCATTGTGGGCTTCCTCTTGGTTTTGAAACACCAAGGATTAATTTAATAAGTTACTAAAGTCACATCTGGGGGAAATTATATTCAGCTGTGTGAGATAAAGACCATTGTATAACCATTTTCTTCAGACATTCTCTGTGCTATTTCTTTTGAAAGGGTTCTCTTGTGCCTGATGTTTTAAATATAGTATTAAAATCTAAAAGTAAAATATTTCTTGGAAAAAAAAGAGATGAAAAGAATTGAAATTAAATGGAATGCCAAGAGATGTGTGTGTGTGAAGAGTATCACATGGGGACTGTGGACAAGCACATAATAAATGAGGAGATGGTCCTCTTGACGTTGTTCGAGTCTCCAGAGGTGTTCCTTTCGATCCTCACGTGAACTCCATCTACCGTGTGGCAGCTACAAGTTCAGGCTTTGGAGGCAGAATGTCTAGGTTCAAATGCCTCGTCTGACACTTATCAGCTGTGTGACTTTGGACACATACCCAGACTCTCTGTGTCTCACTTTTCTTCTTGGTGAAAAGGGGACAACACCACCGTGCACTTGACTGGTGTCTTTGAACATGACGAGTTCACCACGCTCATGGAGCAGGGGCTGGTCTGGCACAAAGCCAACAGAGGGCTGCTACATTACATTTTTATTGTTCTAAAAGTATTTTTTTTAATTCATGGAGCATATCTATACAGAAAGGCTGTCTCCCCCTCGAAGGCCTAAAGCACCTACCTAAGTGGGGCCTTCCAGCTCTTAAATGCATGTTCAGTGCTCCCTGCCAGGGACAGGCTACAACTTCAGACACATTTGGGCTGAAAAAGAAAAATCTGTGCAATGTTGTTCTAGCCTTTTCTTTGACAGTTGAAATGGTAATTGCTTTCTAGACAATTGCATTTTTCATCGCAAATACTGCCGCGGGAAGGCGGGCGCAGATTTCAGTTAGGGTGATAGATTCAGAAAAGCTCGAGGTGGTCACCTGTTTGTTCTTGAGCTCCAAGGAAGGTGCCAACAGAAAGCTTGATAATAATAACAGTAGCAGTGATTACTACCATTTTTAAGGCCCTACTTTCTGCCAGGCACTGTGCTAGGCATCTTCTAGGCATATCTCTACACATACCTCTAAGCTTCTTAGCAACTCTGGGAGGCAGATGCTATTAGCCCCATTTGGCGGATGAGGAAATGGGCCCAGAGCTGCTAAGTGGCACTAAGTGCCTGAATCTAGGCCCAGCCAGACCCATCTGGCTTCAGAGTCAGTGTTTCTTCCAGTCCACAGGGTGTCCAACCCGCTGTTGGTCCTTTTCCCTGTAATTTCTGAGCCCAAGAGCAATACATTTCAGGATTGTATCGTCTGCCAGAAAGTTCTTGTCAATATCCACTGTACATCTCATCCACTATAATTTAGGCCTCTGCTTTGAGGCCTCTCCCTGTGGTTTTGACACCCATCCCCCGTGGTGATCTCACAGGGTGTTCACTTGGGGACACTGAGCTCTGTCTAGAGATATTTCGGGAGTCACCACTAGGGAAGGGCATACGCTACAGGCATCGAGTGGGCAGAGGCCAGAGCGGCTGTTAGACACCCTGCGACAAGCACTCAGGACAGCCCCCACAACAAAGAATTAAGTGGCCCGTAAGGCCAGTAGGCCACAGTGGAGAAACCCTGAACACAGAACTCTTGATTTCTGTGCCCCAAATCCATTACGCCTCTAGTCTCCCTACTCTCTGTAAAGGACATCATCACTCACAAGTTGCTCAGATCCCAAACCCAAGAGTTTGCCTTGATTTGTCCCTTTTCTCGCCTCTTCTTTTTTTTTTTTACATAAATCTTAGCTGTCACTATTAGAAAAAAAATTAATTCTGTGATACATGACTCATATTTCAACCTCCCTCAGCGGTTCAATCAATTAATTACAATATCTATCCACTCAATCAACGAATGATTATGGGGAGATGACCAAGTGCTCACCGACCACATCTGCCTTCCCTGGAACTTGTACAGTTTCCGAACTTTGCAAACGTTCACACAGATCCAGCTTACCACCGAAGAGCAAATCTCCTAAAGGTGTTAAAAATTTTGCAAAATGCCAAATGAAGAAAAGTTTAAAGTTAAAACAAATATTTACTGGCACAAAGTGCAAAGAAAGCCAACCAAAGGAAATTCGAGACAGGGCTCACTGCCCAGACTGTTATCACGAGCCCCGTGCCTACCCAGGCTGCGTGGGGGTTGGAGCGGCCGCGACCCTCGGCTGCAGGGTGCTTGGAGTCTATGCACAGCAGACTGTGTAAGGAGAGCAGAGGTGATTGAAACAAACCCTGGAAATCCTAAGTGCAGTTGAGTGCTGCCTGCCTACTGACCCTCAGAAGACCCTCGCCTCTCACGAAGGGCTCACCACCGTTCAGATCCTCAGAGAAGTCCCGGTGCGGCCACAAGGGTCATGCCTCTAGAAGGAAGCCACGTGCTGCAGACTCTGCCTTTCTCTTTCTAAGATATGGGTTGAGCTGCTCCCAGAAACCCACTGAGGAGTTCTTGTAAGTGGCCACCCCAACGATGATATACAAATAGGCTCGAGGCCACTAGATAGGCCATCCCAGGAAATGATTGAAGGCACAATTCTGCCTTCCAGGCCCAGAATAACATTTCAGTGGTACCAAGCTGGCGAAGGGGAGTACTCCATACCCATCTCGTCCCAAAGACCCGTGGAGTGTAGACACCTAATCATGTTTTGGCAAGTGAGCCAGCTCCAGGCATCTAACCACGCTCTATGGGAGTGAGCGGGGTCTAGGGCAGGCCTAGACACCTTTTTTCAACTCTGCAGATTTGGAGTCCTGGGTTAGTCCTGGGTTAAGTTACCTTGGGCAACATAACCTCTATAAGCCTCGTTTTTCTCATTGGTAAAATAGTAATACTTGCTTTAGAGAGTTCCTATGAGGATTCAGTGAGCTATGATATGTAAAGTACTTCTAGTTGTACTTTATGGAAGTCCTATGTGTAATTTCCTAATTATTGCTATTATTACAGCTTTTATCACAGAGTTTGACACATCATAGACACCAAATAAATATTAACTAATTATGACCTAGGCTTAGGGTAGACCCGAAAAAATCTTAGGTGATCATATAACACCCTGAGATGCTGGGATTCATTTAAAGGTTGTATATAATCATTAGAAAGAGAGACGGGAAAAAACAAAAGCTCATATTTTCAAAAGGAGCAATAAACATTTGTTAGGTGCCTATTATTTGTGAGGCAGTGAAGACACAATGGTGACTTAGATAAAGCTCCTGCTTCCTTAGTGGATCTTAGTAACTGTAGGGTCACACCTTTGAAACCTCCCTTTGAAAATTTAACTAACTGTGTCAGCCCTTTAATGATAAAACAAAGGTGTCCTAGTTCTTGGCAATGTTTTCCTCGGCCCTGGTTACACCATAAAGAGTGGAAGCATGGCTGGACCCAGTCAGCTGGGAGTGCGGCCTTCACGGGGCTTGGCCACACTCCCAACTCCCCCAGAGGTGGTTATCTAGTAGCAGGCAGACCCTTCGATAAAGGTGGGAGTGTGCGCTAGACCTGCGGAGGATCACGACTGGATTTGGACAGGATGAGCAGAAAGATAAGAGCAATGCATTGTGTTCCTTGTTTTCCTTAGAAATAGGAAGTACCCAAGATGGCTAGAGAGACGCAGGACAGGGGATCTCTGACTAACTCCCTTTTTTATTGTAAAATTTAGTTTTCTTATTGAGCCAAATCCAAAGGTTCTCCTGTGACCATCATCTCTGGAATTTAAGCCCTACCTGCCTGTGGAGCTTGCTCAGCATAACTGATCTAACCCACAGCTGTCTGGGAGAGAAGGCCGGCACCAGGCTGAATGGAGGGCAGGTGCAGCATCTGTCCTCATTCCACGTCCAGGTGGTGAGAGTGTCAGGGGACTGTGACGGCCACCCTTTGCCGCCTCCACTGAGCCAGCTGGTTTGGGTTGAAGACCCACCACAGGGCAGCTTGCAGACACTGCAGGGCCTCACTGCTCTGAATCATCTCAGCAAACCACCCAGGCCCTCACAGCCTGCAGCCACCCAGCCTGTCTCCACACACTACTCTCAGCCCTATGCCCCCTGACTCCCCTGCCCCCACCTTCGCCCACAATGCTCCTTCTGCCAGAAATGCCCTCTCCTTTCCTCAGACTTTAATATCTGCTGAGCTTTCCAGACCAAACTGGGGCCTTGTCTTCTCCTTTCTCCCTCCCTAATGCCCTGGGGCAGAGCGAGGCCCCCCGCCACCGGCTGTCTGTCCCTCTCACAGCGCTCAGTGCACAGTCCCCTATTATCTGTGTGCACAGATGCTTCTCCCACCAGCGAGAGCCCCTGGAGGGCTGGAGATGTGCTTCACTGATTTTTGTATTCGGTTGATCAGAAAAGTCCATTTAGTTTTTTTTTTCTTAAAAATAAAAGACACATTTTTCTTTTTCACCAATACCTTTATTGATTTGGATCTTTTGAGTATGTGGGCTTTCTCCCACTATTGGCTTCTAATGGGTAGACACCAAGGCTGCTGTTAAACATCTCCCAATACACAAGGCAGCCCCACAGCAAAGAACTGTTTGGCCAAAATGTCAATAGTACCAGAAACTTTGCGAACCACTTTTGACATGTTTGATCAATCACAGCACCTTCTCCACACAATGCACATTTTTTTTTCTTGCATTTTAGTTGTTTTTATTCTTTCTTGAAATAATAAAGCATGATATGCCAAAAATGTTGCATATTTTCTTCCATCTTCAATATTAAAAGGGCTGCATAAAAATTCACCGATTTTGATGTTTTTTTTAAAATGCACGCTGATATGACAGCTGTCACAATACAATCTAACAAAATTGTTTTGAATGAAGTTAAAGACAACTAAGCACTGCTAGGGACATGGTACAGAAAAAACTAAATGAACTTTTTGGCCAGCCCAATAATATCTGCTACATGGGAGGCTCTCAATGAATGTGGACTGAACAGATAACCGAATAGATAAGCAACGTTAGTCTCAGATTGTTAACTGAAGTTACTCTTCAGTGGGCTCATAGAAAGACTTTAGAGATCATTTTACCTAATCCAGTTCTTCTTACTAGCTCTGTGTCCTTGGGTAAGTTACTTAACCTCTCTGTGTCAGATTCTTCATCTGCAAGGTGAAGATAATAGAATGACATATTTCATGGGGGGGCATGAGCACCTAATGTTAGTGTATATAAGGTAGTAGAATAGTGCTTGGCATACAGTAAATGTTCAACAAATGTCAGTTTATCACTGTCATTGACAGACACCTCGAATGCCCTGCCCAGAGGTGTACCTGTCTCATCCCACCCCCACCCCTGTCCCCACTGCTGTGAGGGTTGGCTGCAAGTGGCCCTATCTGTGGAGACAGGCCCTCAGTGGAACTTACCCTCCGGGCACCCCACACCCGAATTGCCTCTCTGCACCTCGTCAATGTCCAATGACATGGGGTACAAAGGTCGGGCCCTAACTTAAGGTAAGATAGACTACAAGGTCCAATCTGCGCTCCAGAGCACCCCATAGGAGCAGACTGAGCTGGAATCCAAATGAATAGATTCCCCTCCCCCTCTGTCACCCCCTTCTCCTGAGCGATTCCCCCTGGAATTCACTTCCACAAGGATCCCTGTCTCAGACCCTGTTTCTAGGCAGCCCAATCTACACAATCATCATCCCCACCATTATCACCCGGGAGAAAACAAGCCCAGAATGGCTGCGGGATTGATCCCAGACCCGAGGCTAGGAACGGACCGGCTGGAGGTCGGGCAGTGACCGGGAGTTAGTTTGTTACTTCAGAGGCATGCGTGTTTCTGAGTCTCCAACAAGTTTTTGTTTAAGAAACCAAAAACAAATGAATTCACAGTCGGCTAAGAAAACAACAAAGTCTGCCATACCTGAGCACATGCAGAAAGTCGCGGCCTTCTGGCCAGCGGGGGAGGGCAGGGCAGCCCCACTTGAGACCAGATATCCTGGGATGAGCCCCAGGGGGTGGGAGGCCCTCAAGACAGCACAGCGCGTGTAGGGGTGGCAAATGGAGACAAGACCACGCTCCTGCTCGCCTTGGCCTTACTGCACACCCCACTTGTGCCAGACAGACCCCCTCTCCCACTGCTCCCCCAAGCCCACGAGCCCTCCACTGAGCTCTTTCCAGTGAGCCCCCAGCTCCATCTGAAAATTACCTCACCTGATGACCCCGTGGAGGTTATCGAGCTCTGCCCTTGCTCAGGACAGCTTTTCACTTGAGGCTACAAGGGCTTCGAGGGCAGGACTGTGCATGGATCTTTGCCCTACCCCTCAGAGGAACTGCTGCGGTGAGGGAGAGTAGCTCAGTTGGTTAGAGCATCATCCCCGTATGCCAAGGTGGTGGGTTCAACCCCTGGTCAGGGCACATACAAGAATCAACCAGTGAATGCATAAATAAATGGAACAACGAACAGATGTTTCTCTCTCTCTCTCTCTAGAAGTCAATAAATAAAAATATAAAAAATAGTGAAAGACACTTGTTACTTGGCAGCAGTGAGGCAGGGATCATTGTCAGTTTTCCTCCTGAGTGAAGACGGCAAGCAGGCCTCCATCTCCATGGTCCCTCAGCTGCTGGAAGCCAGGTTCAAACCCAAGTCAGGCCACACTCCAAGTCCAGCTGTAACAGACGAGGGAAAGGAAAACCTGCTGCAGGTGAGGAGTTTAAAGACGTTTGATTTAATTAGATGGATATTCTGATGCACGAAGGGGCTCACACAGGGCCTGGTGCAAGGGTTCTTTCTAGATCCAAAAGGATTTTTTTCCCCTAAGTACAAAAGTATACCTACTAGTAAGAGTTTGACTATTCTTTCAGACATCATTTAATAGACGTATTACATGGAGAGACAAATAGATGATGGATAAAATACACACAGGTCTGCAAGAGGATTGTTATAGAAATAAGAATGCAAAGAACCACATTAAATTAAACGTGGACATCTAATGAATTGTCTTTAAACAAGCGTTTCTCTAGTTACAGAAGTAGTACATGTTTATTACAATTGGGGGGAGGGGATCCATAATGGCACCAGGAACAAATGCTTCCTTCATAATGACATTCCCTCCATAACCATTTTGTATTTCACTCTTTTGCTTTTTGTCCTTTTTCTAGCCTTGTGCACCTATTGGGTTCAGACTCTTCTGGGACGGTTCTTCTCACTCGCTATCAGCTTGTAAATTTGGGAGGAGGACCAAGTAACTATTGTGTCCTCTACGACACAGCCTATAATTGATCATTCTACCCGCATTTATTTCCTAAGGAGAATCTTTTCAGAAAATAAGGTGGACACCCAAACAATCTGTCAACCTTTCTTTAAAAATCTCTGTGGCTTTGATCTTGTCTCACCGCGTCCTGTCCCCAACCCCTCTTGTAGATAATTGTGGGTCTGAGTCATCTTGGGAGACCGGCTCCCTTTGCCCCATTAGCACCAGGACTGCGTTAAAGACCATCTTAGTGACACGTCTTCGTGTGGTTTCAACAAATGAAGAGACTGTTTATTTTGTGCTCCTGGAAGCTTCGTGTACATCCAGCACAACTCTGCTTTCCTGTGGACATGAGCGCCTCACGTTTCAGAGGGACTTGGTTTCTGACGGATCTCTTGCTTCTTGGAAGTACCCCCCGATGTGCTGGTTCTCAGCGGCTGCGGCGCCACAGCCGCCCTCCCCTCGGGTTTCTCGCAAGTCTGATCGCGTGTGTGGATCCAGAGCGCCAGATCAGCAGAACTGCCCCCGCCGGTCGCTGGGACCACGGGCACCGCAGCTAGATGGCGCTCACACCCACACATTTCCGCGCGTTTAGGAGGAAGTGCGCCACGTTTTCCATTAGCTCCCAAACTTGAGAAGCCTACAGTCTTGGGGGAAGGGAGAGCAATATACTTGGGCACATAAACAACTAAAAAGAAATTGTAATGTATTCGTTTTCCAAATAAAACGAGCATGTAATGAATGTAGCATGGCAGATACTATTCTAAGCCCTAACCTCTCCCCCCAGCACCCCTAAGGGACAGGCAGAGTACAATGAAGTCCCCCCCTTTCAGATCAGGTGCTGAGAGACCTAGTAATTTTCCCAAGGTCACAGGGGCAGAGGCAGAAGTCAAACGCAGACAACGTGCTCCAAAACCACTTTTAAGCACCATGAACCAGCTGGAGAAAAATGCTAAGAAGGTGGACATCAAAGTAACAGTATTAGCCCCAGGTGGCAAGGAGCATCGGGAGACCACATTATTTACTCTCTGCATGAAACTCCATATTGAAAATTACTTCCCCATATATTAACTATCATAGTTACTTTTAAATTCAATAATTGTTATGCCAATAGTATAAGAGAGTATAAGACATTGTTCAACTGTGGTTAGGGCAGATTCAGGTTGTGTGGGTCTTGAAGTTTATATATGGGGGGGGTCTCTTAAAGAAAAACAATTCAAAACCAGAATACAAAATTAGGTATGAAAGTGAACATATATTTAGACTGAAAAAAGAAACCACAACAAGTTACACATTGTTTACAAGGTGACAAGAGCCACGTATACAATCATGAAATGTTGCATGCCATCCCTCTTTACTACTCTTTCACCTATTTTTGTTGCATACTCCTTGTATGATTCTCTCTTCATACGACAACACTTCTGTAATATCATTTTCATGGAAAAAAGAAAAAGCAATTCAAATGAATTCAAAAATGCTGTTATAGTAGATTGAGCTACATAATTATTTAGTCAAATTCCCCGTAAACCATGGACAGTAACATATGGATGAATGTGCGTGGGAGTTTTGTCACAAGAACACTTAAGTTGCTTTGCTGTGATTCCAATGCTTCCGAATGTCGTTTTCTCTGGAATTGCGAGGCTTCTTCAGAATAAGGTATCCTCAGATATGCTAAGGCTGATCCAACATGTTGGAGGCATTCAAATGCTGCTTCACAGTTCCTAGTATTGCCGCAGTCCTGTGCCCTGTGACACAAGCACTCTGGTCAGCTCTGTTGCGCATTGTTTCTCACTTTAGAGGCATGGTGCTGCTGGGCACTGCAACTGCAGGCACTGCGCTGCTGGTCCGTTCCGAAGGTAATGTCTGTCTTCGCTGGACACAGCGAGAACCAGTCTGAGGGTTAAAAGAAACTTCCACAGACTAGCTTCTGTTTCCGCACATTTCGACGCTTTCTTCTCCACCCACACACTTGCAGTGCCAGGTGTGGTAGGACACATTATATTGCAATGGGACCCAGGAGGCCAGGGGAGCACGCCCTGAGGGCATCGGGAGTATCCCTGGAAGCCATTCCCACCCCAGAATAGCTAGCATGGCAGGGAGCATGAATCACATGAATAGATCCATTGAACTGCTAAAAAAGAAATCTCCAGCTCAACTTATTCTTATCTGGCTCCCCAAAAGGCTCAGAGCCTCTCCATTGCCACAAAGATCCCCAAGAGACAATGATGGTGGGGGAATTGAGTGGGAGATTACATTTTTAGCCTATTGCAATGAAAATACCTTACTTTTACAATTTTACCAAGAGCCCACGTGAACCCATGGAAGAACCACATCATTGGAATTCACCCTTACAATGAACCAGTTCTAAAGCTTAAGCTTCTTTCACTTTGCAGTAAATCTGCCCTGACTGTCGTGAAGATGATGACTGCAACAAGCACTGAGATCACGGATAAATTAGTGTGGACTGAAGTCGTCAAGAAAAACTTCATGTAGGAGGCAGGCACTGAGCTAGGCCTTGGACTATTGGTAGGATTCAATAGACAGAGGGAGTAGGAAAGACCGAAGCCGCAAGTTTCTGTAGTCTGCCAAAAAGTAGACACGCATATATGTGGATGTAAAATGTGTTCTCCTGCCAATGAAAACATTTTTCCATCACTGGCTAAGAGCTACCTAATCAGAGCCAATGACAATACATTTATATATCACTAAAGAATGAGAATTGAACTTTCTTCCCGGCACCCGTTCCCCATCTCAACCAGCAAATAGTCACTCCGGAGCCAGGATCAACCAGGCTGCAGGCACTTGGCACCCATGGGTCCTCCATCTCCCTCTTTCCAATGCAAGGATCCGACAACACTGGGTTTACACTTCAGGCAACAGGGAAAGGAGGGATGAGGAACTGGCCAGAGCAAAGTTTCCTGGATAGACTCAGGAAGCAAAGCCTGGTGAATGCCCCCTCGCCCAGTGTGAAGAAGGAAGGTGCATTGCCCAACTTTCTTTCCCTTTCTTTTCCACATCTTCTGTGCCGTTACATCCCTGGAGAAAGGAAGATGTTTCCTGTCAGAGGCGTGGTGAGCCAGCCATTTGGAAGCCTAGATGTTGATCTTGGCCATGGACTTTTGCCTGTGTCTCTAACACACTGCATTTAGTTCTTAGTTTCGCTCCTCTTCATCCCGGATTCTACTCTGGAACATGAGAGAAATGTTCCCAGGGGAACCACAAGTGCAAGACTCTTTATGCTTTAAGGAGCTCTGGGTTAGACAACAGCCACAACCGGGACCACTGAGGTCTTTTCCATCAAACACCCAGACAGAAACGTCGTTCAGCCTCACACACTTGTTCTGCATCTGCTCTATGCCAGGTAATCTCTTAGAGGCTAGAGTAATGGAGTAGATTTGAGTTGCCAAAGTCCCCCTTTTCCTTCCAGATCATAAATGTAATTACCCTCTTTTGGTTTCCCACAAGCTGATGTCTAGTAAATTTGCAATATGTCTTCTACCCAAATGCCACACTGATTCTAGAACGCAGTTGGGTTGGTCCTGGGCCAGCCACGTTGCTGCGGGTCTGGCAGTCTGTTCACTGGTGATAAAACAGCACACTGCTGATCGCTACCTCGATGTGCGCTGGAGTGCATGCGAACACAGGCACGTGGAGAGAGATGGCTGAGGAACAACTAACCAGTGCCAGGTTAAATTCATCTCAGGATATGGTTTAAAGTACAAATCCAAAGCACTTTTCCCCTAACTTTAATTTTGCTATACAAAACCACTTATTGGATAATTTTTGCTTTCCCTTCGTGATGCTCGCATAATTCTATATTTAATTGTTACATATCTGTAGACCTATGTCCGCTCGCTAGCCAGTTTCACTGGCCTACCTCTTTACCAGCCTAAAATCACACTGCTTTAACTCATCTCTACCCTCCCTCGAGGAGCTTGCATTCTGCACAGGAAAACAATATTTATGCCTCTGACATAAGTGAAGTGCTCACAGCCAGTGCTCAGAATGGCTTGTGGAAAGAGTAAGTTCAAATACAGTGTAAAGGGACCACCAACCAGCTTCTCTATAAACTGCTCCCTACTCTATTGCATTTGTTCCGGTTCCACCAACACACGCACACACGCACACACACCTCCAGTGTTGTATAATCTTGCTCTTGTTTTTCACATTGGCCGGATTAAAATTGTGCAAAGGCAAACAATGTGGTGACCTCACCCAGCCTACTTACAAATGAAGAGCTAGTCATTCAAATAATTGCTTCTGTTTTATTTTTGGAGGGGGAAATAAAGCAGAGTGGGAATAATATCAGATATACAGTTTCTAGAAACTTGAAGCTGTGGAAGCTAAAGCAACTGGAATTTAGGGAATATTTTTTCATTGGTACTTTACTGATTTAGAAGAACAAGAATGTATTCTGTATTATCAGACCATTTATGAACTTAATTATATTTGGCACTTCCAGAGATGTAAAAATTTGATTTAAGAAGACGAGGCTTCTCTCATCCTTCCGGAGATCAGGAGGCAAGATAGACCCGCCCCTCCACCCCCCACCCCGCACACACATGTTTCCAATTAGATTTTTCTGATTTTAAAAATTCAAAAATTAAGATGTTTCCCAATGATCCAAGGTTAATTCTGGGACTCCAGAATGCTTCCCAAAAACACTAGGTTCTTCATTGGCCACACATAACCCAACCTGTCCCTCATCCTTGCCCATCCATGCCTCCCCCTTTAGGGTGGAGCCTGCCCGGACTTTGAGGAGCTACATACAGACTGAGGCGTCTCCCAAGCCTTCCGAGTCTTTGATAACTTTCTCTAAAGTTGTGAATGATATAAATGGAACTTGCTCTCAACCAGTGTGTCTTAAATGTTGGGGTGCGTCCGAACCACCTACTGAGTCAGCTGTGCAGAAGTAGAGTCCAGGCAGGCCGATTCTCACAGGCTCCTCGGGATGCCAGTGCCCCCAAGTCTGAGGAGCCCCTGCTAGACCAGACAAAGCTCAGGAGATCTTGATTCATTCTTGTGTCCCCAGGCTTGGTACAGGGCCAGACATGTAGTAAGAACTTAATACATGTTTTCCAAATTGATGATAATTAGTACTAAATTCCAGTTGGAATTAAAAATGGTATCATTTTTTACCAAAAACAAATAATTGAATAGCTTTCAGATACTATCAAACCAAAAAAAAAAAAAAACCCACAAGGATACGCACAACTTGATTTCAAAAAAAATACTATAAAAATGTATTTTAAAAATTTTACAATTATCATTACTATTGGGTTGGCCAAAAAGTTTGGGGTTTTTTCTGTAAGATGGCTCTGCTAGTGCTTAGTTGTCTTGAACTTCATTCAAAACAATTTTGTTAGATTGTATTGTGACAGCTGTCATATCAGCGTGCATTTTAAAAACCTATCAAAATTGGTGAATTTTTGTGTAGCCATTTTAATATAGAAGACGGAAGAAAATATGCAACATTTTTGACATATTATGCTTTTTACCTTTAAAAAAGGTAAAAACTCAACTGCAATGCAGAAAAAAAGATTTGTGCAGTGTATGGAGAAGGTGCTGTGACTGATCGAATGTGTCAAAAGTAGTTTGCAAAGTTCCTCACTGGACGATGTCCCACGGTCAGGTGGACCAGTTGGAGTTGATAGAGATCAAATAGAGACATTAATTGAAAGTGATCAATGTTATACTGTGTGGCAGATAGTCAACATACTCAAAATATCCAAATCAATAAAGTTATTGGTGAAAATGAAAAGTGTGTCTTTTATTTTACAGAAAAAACCATACGGACTTTGTGGCCAAACCAATACACTCTCAGTTGTCAGGAATCACTGAAAACGAGATTCTTCCATGCTGGCTAAAGTGAAAAAGCCATCATTGTTTCACATGATCCAGAGGCAGCAGGGAACTAAAAAAAAAAAAAGTTCAGACAATAAAGAGTCAGACTTTTTTACATGGATCATTTAAAAATAAGATCACCTTGAGATTATAACCACTCTTTAGTTCTTTCCTGTCTTCTTTTTGTTTTTTTCCTCTCCTCCTCTTTCTTTTTGACTGGCAGTTCTCTCTGCTTGTCTCTCTCTGGCATCCTCTTTATCCATCAAGCTCTCTCATCGTCCAGGGAGCTGTAGTGAATGATTCAAATGCTCTGGGTGGGAGGTGGAAAGGCTGAGGCCAGGGCTCTTCAGAGCAGGAAGAATGGATGCAGGGAGACTTGCCAGTGGACCCAGGACTTGAGTGTGACTAGCGGGAGAGACATCCTAGGACAGCAATCTGTAAACGGTTAAGTGCCCTTGGGGAGCATGTTGTTTAAGTAGGAGCCCTCTACCAGAGTCAGTCCAGTCCAACCAAGATTCCTGGACGTAACAGTGAGGGGAAAGGACAGAGTTTGCAGACAGGCTACCCAGTTTCCAGTCTCAGCTCCGGAATCTACTGCCTGTGTGACCATGGGCAACTGCTTCTCTGCGCCTCGGTTTCCTCATTGGGAAACGTGAACAACAGTAGAGTTGATGTGACAATTAAACAAGGATCTGGCGACTCATGAAAGTTAGTCATTATTTTTTGGCCATCACTGTTCTTCTTTTAAAAGTGAATGAAAACAAGAGTTTATAATTTGATTGGGGGTAGTAGGCAGGATATTATAAGCAACTCATATTGATTTTTTCTTTTCTATCAATCTGATTATTGCTATATTTTTTTAAAGATTTTATTTATTTATTTTAGAGAGAGGGGAAGGGAGGAAGAAAGAGAGGGAGAGAGACATGTGGTTGCCTCTCGCATGCCCCCAACCGGAGACCTGGCCCACAAGCAAGGCATGTGCCCTGAGTGGGATTTGAACCAGTGACCTTTCAGTCCTCAGGAAGATACCCCTCATACTGAGTCACCAGTCAGGGCTGATTATTGCTGTTTTTGTTTTTTAAGTTGGACATAGCTTACATATATACATGTAATGGAAGAAATATTTATGAGGCACTCTGCCAAGTACTTTAGGTAATTATATTAATTAATCCTCATTAAACCCTATAAAATAGATATTATTATATGTATTTCTCAGATGAGGAAACTAAGACTGAGAGGGGTTAATTAACTCAAGATCCCACAGCTAGTTAGTGGCTGAGCAATGATTTGAGCTCAAGTCTGACTCCAATTCTTCAGCCCTTTTGCTGCACCATGAAACAACCAGAGAGCTTCAAAAACGACATCAACCAAAAGTTTTAACCCATGGTTACAGCTCCATTGACCTGCAGAATAAATGATTCCCCTGCCAGCCCCTCTCCAAAGCCCACCCAGCTGACTCACAGAGAAACTGAAAAAACAGCATCACCAGAGAAGGTCACAGAAACGGGAATCTCGACTGGCTACAACCACCTTGTCCTGTAAGCCTCCAGGCTAAGGGCCCAACCCTGGGGAGATTAGGTAATCTTTGGCGAACTCGGGGCCCTTAGTTGCCATATTCGCAGCAACCTGTCAGATCCTGGTGTTCGTTGTGCACTTATGAGTGTCCCACAAACACCCTGTTGGAACTCCTAGTTCCCAGCCAGAGAAGAGAGTTCATTGGAGGCTAACCTGTCCATTTACAGAGCATAGCGCCTAAGTTTCTCTGCCAGGAAGTCACCACTCTGATTTTTTTTTCTCTCCATTAAATATTCAGCAATGGGCAAGACTTTTGAGGTCTCGTCCATACTGGCTCAGGAGGTCCCATTCCCTAGAAGCCTTCCAGAGAACTCTGGGAATGAGTGGCTGCTCTGTGAGCATCTTTATCTCACTTGTAGCCAGGTTTGGAGAACGTCCAAACTCTTACAACTGATCTCCTCCTCTTCTTTTTTGGATGCCATCAACCAAGAGGTGTTTAGGAATGTGTTAATAATTCCCAGGAGAAATTGGCCAGGATTACCTAGTCATGACTAATGAAGCTGTCATCCGCCATTCCCTCATGCTGTTTAATAATGCCTTCCAAAGAGGGCTCTATGAAGACGGATAGTGTTGTAACGCTGCACCCAAGAAATTGGCACGATGTCAATGACAACAGAGGCCAGCTTATTTTGCATGCCACTCTATTTTTCATTATACTTCACAACAACTTGTTATTAAATGAAAATGAATTTGCCATTAGAGACTGGATAGCATTTAAAACTGTGCGGCAGTGTTTCATGATTCAATGTTTTGGTTTTTTTCCTTTTCGTAACCAGTACGGCAGCCGTGTGAGTAAATGTCATTCTGTATTAGGTAAGGCTGGATTTTCCAGAACAATCGTAAATATTTTATGGAATTTGGTCATTAAAACTTGATGTGGTTTGAAGCTTGGTTTGCAGGATTCTGACTTTGAATTGGCCATTTAGAAACAGGAAAAATGAAGCAGACTGTCTCCATAAGACTGTCTCCCAGAAAACGACATGACATGGGGACAGGAGAGGGAGTTTCTGTGCAAGAACAACAACTTTCTCCATCAGGCCAAGAAGGCTTTCTGGAAAGCAGCCTCCCAGACACCCTCTCCAAAGAGTATGTGTCCGTTGGGATAGTCGGTGTTGTTTTACGGGAACAAATAAGCCCCCCAAATTTCAGTGGCTGAAAATGACAGAGGTCTGCTTCTTGTTTATACTGCATGTCCATTACAAGGCTGTATGTCTATCGTGAATTATCTTGGATGACGGAGCACCCACTAACTGGAATGGTGACAACGCTCTGGACAAAGCTCTGCTGATTTTGGTCTCAAATCAGCAATTAGAAGTTTAACCTTAAGGGATTACCTAGAGGACAGCATAGGGAATATGGTCAGTAAGGCTGTAATAACTATGTATGGTGTCAGATGTGTGCTAGACTTATACCAGTGATCACTTTGCAAGGCATATAAATCTCTAATCACCATGTTGTCCACCTGAAACTAATATAATACTGTATGTCAACTAAAATTTTAAAATAAAACCTTTTTTAAAAGTTTAATTTTGAGCTGGTCACATGCCCCAACCAACCCCAAAGGGTGGGAGGGGGCCAAGAATGACAATCTGCTCAAAAGGGAGCCACAGCATATCTGGCGATCAGCCCTATTATGTACTAATGTAAGATCAAAAGGAGGACTTTATTTCAAGTCCAAAGGTTCAAAAGAGCCTCTTGCATTCTGGGAGAATCCTCCACTTTCCCCATCCCATCTTCCCCCTATGGTCGCCCACCCCTTCCTCTGCTCATGAAGACAGGCATTGTGTCCTCCCGCGGTCCGCAGCTCTCCTAGGGGTTAGTCAGCCCAGGACTTGTTGACACCGTATGATCTCTGACTTTAATTCATTTCGGCTGAGTAATTACTTGACCATTACCAGGGTGTTTATATGAATTATGATTGCTGTTAAAGCTCAGATGCACATAGATCATTAACAATACTTTCCCTTCGCCTATCCAAAATTGACTTCAAATTTATGCTTCTTAACAAGAAATCTCTTAGCATTTTGGGACAACTGTAGCAGGACTGAATTATTGTATTAAGTGTTGCCTGCTTTTCACAGATGGAGACCTCATCACTTATACTCACATATAGTAATTTTCTACATAGCTTTGGCAACTAGAGGGTGAAATTCAAAAAAAATTGTATAAATTAAGTGGCTTGTCAGGTGACCTACTGGGTATTCTGTGTGGTACTGTATTTAAAGAACTGTCTTCACTGAGTAGTGAAATTATGGCCCTAAGTGTTTCCTTAGAGTGAGGCAAATATTTCCCAAACTGCCTTATTAAAGGTTTCCTTGGTATCAGTCTGGGTTCTTCCCAGAGGAACCTTCTGAAAGGAACTCATCCTGAGACAGGAAGCATACAAGTGGTCGATGCGGAAGGAAATCCCAGGAAGCCAGGTAGGGGAGTAGGAAAATACGTATGGAGAGAAAATGCAGCCAGTATGAGTACTTTAATGAGAAAGGTGCAGTTGTGGGCAGTTGAAGTTCATTCATACCAGTAACTGCGGGAGCGCAGAGATATCCCACCAGAGTTGAGACAGGCAGGGTACTTATACCATTCATCATCAGTAAGGACTGTCCCCTCAATAAGAAAAGCTCATGGGAACCATGGAAGACTTACTCCCCCCATCTGGGTGGAGAAGTACATCTGCATATCGGAAGGGGTGGACTGTGTGGCCATGAGAATGTGCCTGGCCGACCTCCAACTACCGAGAGCACAGCTGATGAAGGGCTCCAGCTGCTGCTCCCTGAAATCAATGACCATGTTTGCACAGAGGCCACACTTCCCCCGAGATGCTTCCAGCCAATGACTAGACACAGCAGGACACTAAGGCAGGCCTGGTCCTGAAAGACGCAAGACTTTTCTGGCAACTAACTGTGGCTCAAAGACTCCCCAGTGGCCTTGCCAAATCCTTCTTAGACTGCATAGCAGTCTAGAATGCTCCCACCAGTCCACCTTCTGTCTCCCCTGCACTGGGGGGTCAGTCTTGCATTGTAGTCAGAGAGCTCACTCAGCCTCCTCCAGCTCTCTCCCCACTTTGTGTTACACAGGCATTTTCCCTAATAAAATCTTGGCATGTCTAATTCCAGCTTGGTGTCTGACTCTCAGAAGACCCAGACTAACAAATATAATAAGTGCCATGGAGTAGCAGCATTATTTAGATAGTACTAAACACAATATGTGTAGTAAGATGTATAGTAAGTACATCCATACTATGCTGGATGGATGGATGGAAGGATGGATGGATGGATGGATGGTATGAAAGTGTGATGGTTAACTTTATGTGTCAACTTGAGTGCCCAGCTGTTTGATCAAACATTATTCTGGGTATTGCTGTAAAGGTGGTTTTGGATGAAATTACCATTTGAATCAGTAGACTGAGTAAAGCAGATTGCCCTCCCGTATGTGGGTGGGCCTCATTCAGTCAGTTGAAGGCCTGAATAGACTAGAAAAGCTGACCCTCTTTTTGCCTAAGTGCCTTCAAACCAGGACAATGGCTTTTTTCCTGTCTTTGGACTCAAACTGAAATGTCCACTCCTCTTGGGTCTTGGGCATTGTTGTGAAGAATAAATAGGATAATTTTTGTACAGCACAGTGCTTGATAACTGGTAAGCATTCAGTACATGGTGCCTATTGTTTGTTACTGTACCTCAAGACTCGTTGGTGTCCTCTTTCTGCACTGTGAAATTTCCTCAGATTCATGAATTATCACAGATAGTGATCATGATTCCAATTATCACGATCATTGGAATCACGGCCTCTAGATCAATGACCCCTCATACTTTTTGGTGAGGCACACAGCCTTTGTGTGCCTCAAAAAATAATGAGACTCCCCCCTCAAACATGATAACAATTGTATATTGTTAAATCCTTGACTGAAAAAACTTGTGAAACCAAAAAGCCTTTCTAAATTCAGTCACACACAAAGAGTATTTTTTTGGCCTCAGTAGCACTGAGGTTCATCTTAAATAGTAAGGCACGAGATATGTGGGACAGAGCCTTATTCCATCTAGAGACAACGCTTAGTAGACATCTGGGTTCAAGACCCCACAGCCTTAACTCCAGGGCTGTCCAGGGGTCTGAAGTCCAGTGGGATGAAAAACACTATTTAGTCAAGTAACTGCTCGAGTCAGAGAAAAACCCCACCTTTTCTTCCTTAAGAGCTTGAAGTAGCTGTCCTTTCTTCTCCACCTTCTCACGACGCAGCCTGCCAGGCAGGTGTGCACCCACCCAAGACACCCCTCCTCTTGAGGGGCTGCCCCTCCATGAATGCCAGTCATTTGCTCACCTCTTTTATACGCTCCAGTGTGAATATGTGGCTAGGGTTTATTATTTCATTCTTGAGACTATTTCTGAATGTATTTGCCAGAGAGATTAAAAAAAAAATCCAAGGAGACCACACACAAACATGAGTTGGAAAAATGGACATCTGGTCACTTCCACAGGAAATGAGACTGAATGGCCAGCGCTGTGATTCTGGCTGTGATCCCAAAGCCCAGGGAGGTCCATCTGGAGAGAGACTGTGGTCCTCTGTGCCTATGTCACTTTAAGTCCACCATCTCCCAAGGACAGCATCCCCACTAGTAAAAAGGACTTGCGGGAGAAAGGACTCGCTGCAGCAAGTTCACAGTCCCACATGGTTCCTCAGTGGCTCTGGAGGGAGCAGCTTCTAGAATCTGATATCTATAAATGAAGGCTACTCATTTGCCCCACGTCCTCAACCTGCAGCCATATAAATCAGAAAGACCGCTGATGAAAGATCACTTTTCCGGGCCTCAGTTTCCTCCCTGTGAAATGAGGAGGGATAAGATTATTTCTAAAATTAACATTGATTTTTTACCAGTTTAAACCCCATTTCCTATTTTAATGATAAATATTTTTATCAAACAAATTTACAAAGTCAAACACACCTAATAAAATGACAGGGCTTCAGAAGTTTAAAACAGGCTGAATACATAGAAAGCAGAACTGAAAACAGTTCAAGATAAGCAGACTGAAATCCACACGAAGTTCATGACTAAAATTTTAAAAATAATAACTACTAGTTACTGGTGTTTACTATGTCCCAGGAATACTGCTTTACTTACAAAATAGCCTATTAATAATTTATAACAAATCAATAAGGTAGGTGAAATCATGATTCCTATTTTACAGATGAGGAAACTGAGGCAGCATGGAGGGAGAACTGTAGATTAGCTCACTCAACATCCATGTCAGTTTCCTTCTGGTATTTTGTAGCCTGGGAAGCTAAATTTCACATTTCCCAGACTCACTTGCTCATAAAATTCCAGGTATGCTTTGGGTTCCATCAAGTCTCTGGCCAGAGACTTGATTTGAAATGAAGTTAGGCAAGGAGAGAGGCAGCATGCAAGGCTATTATCCACAGATCCCTGGAGCACATGAGGCTCTGGTGCCCACAGTTCTGGGAGGGGCTCCCTGATCCTCAGGTCACAGTCAAGGCAGAGGGTCCTGGACCCAGTGGCAGGGACAGCAACTTCCGGAAGCTCCAGACTGAGGCAGAGAAGTCACTTCCCGTCACAGTCCAGTTCTGCCATGCCCTTCCAGAAGCCACTCCCAGGTGCCACTCTGTGGCCAGCCCTCTCATCAATGTCATAAGCACCTAGTTCTCTATTAAAGCCCTTCCTGCTTAAACCAACTGAAGTGGTCTCTATTGTCTGCACTCACACTCAAATCATTATAAGCAGTGTAATTTTCCTTTTTCTCATGTGCCCCTTCAGCTAAATAGGAGAATCTACGTAGTGTAATGGACCAGGCATTGGATCTGGAGCCAGAGACCTGGGTTCTAGTCCTTCCCTGTTATTTAACAGCTGCATGACTCCAGGCAATTTCCTTTGTCCTTCTAGGTCTCAGTTTTGTTTTGTTTTTTAATCTGTGACATGAGGGAATACAGTGTCACTTCGGGCTCCAACATTCTATGATTATCATTGACCCAGAGAAATACGAAACACCAATGATGCAGATTGCCTGCTAAGCGGTTCCCAATGAGCCACTTACAGACCTGAAACTCGCGAGGCTATTCCCCAAGCCTTGGTTCTTCCTAGGTTTCACTCTTTTGACAGAATGCTCTGTGGTGGGCCTGGGGTCCAGCCCCCACCCCAGAGAGGGACTTCAGCCATGGGGGCACCACATGGCGGCTGGGAGGGCGTCACCCCAGAGGCCTTAGTTTCATTAGGAAGCTGCTGAGCAGGCAAGCTGAGGGTTACAAAGCCTATGGCTGCTCGAGAGCAAGCCAAGCAAAAGGTCAGGAAACTGGAAAATCAGGACAGGACCATGGAGAATTCTGAGGGCAGAGGTCAATCTGTCAGGGATGGAAGCCAGGAAGTCTAGCCTGAGGCCAAGGAGTCGACAGTTCCTAAAGCTGTGGTCCAAGCGAGGATGCAGGGAGGTGGACAGGCAGTTAGGCCTCAGCAGTGAAGACAAAGAATTCAGAGTCCAGGCTGCCAGGTACCAGGGGGGTCTGCGCCCGCCCTCCACCTGCCTGTGAGATTCAGCCGAGCCAGCACCCTGCCCAGTGTGGAAGCTCAGAAATAGTCGTTAGGTCAGATTGACTTGAATGAGCAAGGACCTCAGGAGTCACACACAGAGCAAACCAAGTCTTGGAACAGATGTTTCCAACCCCGGTAAGCAGGGAGTGTTGTCATAAGTGAGCAAAGCAGCTGCGCTGGGGCAAGGCAGTTCCGGCTGGCAGAGGACACAAGACTGAAGTTGGGGGTGCAAAGGGGAGAATGGAGCTGCACGGGTGGACTTCCAGTGTCCCGTGTCGTTCAGGGAAAAGGAAGGCACACTGTACCATTAGCATGTGCCTAATGGTTTGCTCTCTGTGTTTATAGCCCATTTTTACCCCCTCTAGCCCAGATCAACCCTCTACACACTGCCCTTTCTAAGTCTGCTCTCAGCTAGGTCTGTTCCAGAAGGAAGCTGACAAACAAAGTCATAAGACACAAATAACTAAAATAGCATAAAGTGTTTCCCTTCCCAGAGGTTGTTGACTTTTTATAAGCAAACTAACAATGAAGAATTTAGAATATCCGGGATGTATTTTGGAATAGGAACCAGGTTAACAAACTCTCAACCCTGATATACATACAGTCAATCCTCATTATTCATGGACTCTATATTTTTGAGGTCACCTAACCCACTCAGATGCGTCTGTAAGCCCCCAAGGCAATAAGTGGCATGGATTTTGTGGTCATTCACAGACATGCGTGGAGCAGCGAAAAATCCGAGTCCCACACAGTCCCACGGAGGGTGAACAGGCAGAGCTCTGCCTTCTTGTTTCAGCTCCTGTTCTGTAAACAAGTGTCTTTTCACTTCCACGTTTTCCTCACTCGCATGCTTTTTGCTGGTGATTTCACTGTTGAGTGGCCCAATCACGGTGCTCCTAACACAAGACGGCTGTGGCGTGCCTCAAGGAGAAGATGCACCTTACCTACGCTTCCTTCAGGCACCTTCAGGCACGAGTGAAAGTGCTGTTGACCGTGAGCTCCTGTGAATGAATCAGCAATCTACATGAAATAAGGTGTCTTGAAGTGGAAACACGCATGAAACACGGGTAGGTATTGATGGATTGATGAAAATGTCATGACCAGAGCCTCGAAGGAAGCTTTCTCTCTGTTTCCCCAGGAGCAACAGTTCAGTATTTGCTGATTCACGGTTCACAGCGACCTTTGAGAACATAACTCACGCAAGAAACAAGAAAGGACTGTACTGGATCTGTCCCCAAACACCTCCTCATCCTCACACTATGACTGGAAAATGCTTCCAGGCGCCTTCTGCAAGGTCGTTGCTTGCAAAGAATTACAATGCAAATACTTGGAAACGTTTTTAAGATCTTTACTTCTTAACCGTTTTACAGGCATGGCCTAAAATTCCTGGTGATGAGCCATGAATGTGGGGCGCATTTCAGATCAGACGAGCTGTTCCAGAAGCTGAGATAAAAAGAAGCTCGGTAGTAATTCTGCTGGATTTGTGTTTTGAAATGTCCTACAGATTTTTCCCCCCTCCTCCCCCCAATAGATTCCTGATGTGAATGTAAAACTCTCGAGAGGGGATCGTAAAGGATGAATTCTTTCACTGAAAAGTGTTCACATGGAGTTTCTACATGGAACCCTCAGCAGAAAGCGCAGAGGTGGGTGGGCAGAGGACTGGAGGGGAGTCCTCACCACCCCCCCCCAGCAGGTGTAGAGGGTCTGATTACGTCACCGATGGGGCAACTGGGGCACTTAGCCTGGCCTGTCTCTGACCCTTCCAGAACTGTCCTGGCTGGAGTTACAGCCTGTGTTTGTTTCTAACCAGTGACACCAGGCCACTCTCTCCCCCAAAACTAAGTATATTGTGAGGTTTGGAGGGGGTCCAGTGTTACCTGGAAGCTTTGCTTTCCAGGAGAAGGCAGCATTTCAAGGTGACGCTGAGTCTCTTTTCTGTGCATGAATTTCTTTTCTTTGCATTTAATGTCATGGGGTAGGAACGAGGCTTTCCTCCCCATCCTTCACAGCTCCCAGGCTCCTAAATGCCACATTCTCTGAACTCCACACCCCAGACACATTTCTCACAGAGAAGAGCTGGGAGGCCTCTCCGCGTGCCCCGCGACCACCAGGCCCTCTCAGCCCGGCCTCCCCCAGGGCCTGCGCTGGCCACCTCTGCCACCCGAGCCGAGCAGCTTGTGTGGCTGGGTCCAGGGAGGAATTTGTCATTGGGGACTAGGGTCATATGCCTTCCGGTTTTCTACTCAGTGACACGCTTTCTCACACAGGGGTCAAGAGTTGGGGCCTCGTAAATGCGTCCTTCGAGATGAGCTGCGAGGAGTGTTTTCTTACCATGAGTCCTTTTCTTCCCCCCCCCCCCTCCCCGAGTGTGAACTTCAGACCTTTCAATCCCTGGACAGAAGCTATAAACCACAAATGTGCTACATGTTGAAAGGACATGCAAGTGACCAGCACTTCGGTCCTCTCCTCAGCTGACCCCTTGGGCAGTCTGCCCACACGAGTGGGGAAAGAAGAGGGGGACCGCTTCCTCCGCCACCAGGGAGCCACCGGGGCCAGATCAGCTCCAGCTCGCCACCCCGCGCAGGCCCTTCTCCTGCTCACGGATGGCCTGCTTGTTGAATACGTGATGTAGGAAACCTGTTTGGGAAGTCTTGTGGGGCGGGGGGGGGGGGGGGGGGGGGGGGGGGACCGATGCTGTGAGATCAGAACCCCAGCTACTGCTCCCGGGGCGATGGGAGAGCCGGCACAGCCGTGAAGGGACCGGTGACCCAGGAGAGCCACACTAGTGCTGGACCCCAGAGCCAACAGGCGTGGATTCGGGAGCATTTACCGCGTGCAGATTTCCTTCCTTCTTCCTTTCTTTTCAAATTGTTTCTGCAAATGTTTTGAGCAAGCGTTAAAATGTATTTGCGAGTGTGCGCACAGGCGCACTACTGCCGGGATTTCTTTATTTTGAAAAAGCGAAAGCCCGGAGAAAACTCGGAAGCGGAGGTGAGGCTGAGGCCCGGTGCTCAGCAGAGCAGGTGAGGGCAGTTCCCGTCCCCGAGACAGTCTTGAGTAGCCCTGGCCACAGAGGGCGGGGCGACAGAGGGACAGAGCAGGTGCGGAACGTGTATCACAGCCTCTGCTGATGAGGCGTCCACTCAGGGGCTTCTCCTGCACCTCAGCCTCTGCAGGGACAGCTCCCCACCCTGCCGCGGCCCCCACACCTCTGTCCCTTGTGCCTCCCCGGACAGATTGAAGGAGCCTGTGACCACCGGTGTTCTGACTGATGGCAGGGGATCCACAGGCGCAGCGCGGGGTGAGGAGGGGACCCTGGCTCTCTCCTGGGTCGTGCTTGGTTCCTGACACCTGAAGTTCTCTCCTCAGAGCTCCTGCCTTTGAATTTAGGATTGTCTTTTCTCAAAACGCAAATGTCCTCAGGGTGGGGTAGCACTTTTAAAACTGTGAATATGCAGATCATATCATCCAAACACTAAACCAGTACCTTTTACAAAGCACTTTTCCTATCATTTTTTATTTAACAAGTTGTATTTTTCTAGAAATTTTTCTATTATCAAAGCAAGTCATAAATATTGTAAAAACATTTTTAAGCAAAACAAAACTACGAAAGGAAATCTACACCATTCCTCTCCCGTGTACCCCTCAGGAAGTGTGACCCTGTTAACAGTACATGCTGTTCCCTCCCAGGCATCTGTGCGTGGCGCGTGTGTGTGTGTGTGAGTGTGCATGTGTCTGTGTTTTAACAAAAAGGCCTTCCACTCTATGTATAGTGGCATTTGATTTTTTTTTTTCACTCACTGCACGAGAAGGTCTTTCCTGGAAGAAATTTTTTTCAGCCTAGGAACATCACATGAAAGCTCTTCCAAGGCACCCTTCACATACTATACATTTAACAGATCGCCTGTGTTTGTTTCTGTCACTGTTCTTGGCCTTTAACAAACGAGGGAACTACCGGAAGTCAGGGCTTTGCTAAGGCAGAGCTGCCCGTTGGCACTTCCTTCCATGATGGAACTGTCCTACGTCTGTGCTGTTTACTGGGGTGGCCACTGAGCTGCTGAAATGTTGAAATGGGACTAGTGTTGTTGAGGAAATGAATGCTTAACTTACTTAATTTTAATTAATGCAGATGCTAGTTTAAATGGCTACACGTGGCCAGTGGTGACTGTATTGGACAACGCATTTCTGGACTATTTGGAATGACTCCATCATCTACTCCTAGAAGAGTTAAAGTTAGAAACTTTACAGCCAGATTTCCTGGATTTGGACCACAAGTCCTTCCACGGAGCAGTGACTTTGGAAAAGTCTCTCCACCTTTCTGAACCTCGGTCGCTCCTCTGTAAAATGAGGGTAGTGACAGAAATGCCTTATGGTGTTGCCACGGAGACTTAGTGGCGAATCCTTGTAAAGCAGCCGAACTGCTGCGTGAGCGCATAAGTCCTCGATAGATATGAGATATATAACCATTTCCTAAGAATAGGAATGGGAGGGGGAAGAGCTTGGGGAGGGGAGGAGCTTGGAAAGAGAAGCTTTCCAGCGAAGGGTGCTTTATTCTCAGGAAATGTGGGTCGGCTTAGACACTACCTCGACCACGTCTTTTCATAGATAGGGGTGGAAGCAAAAACTGAACTCCTTCAGCCTTTGCTGAATTCCTCTTTCCCCGGAGGGCGCCTTCCCACAGAGCTGCTCCCAGCCCTGGCCCAGCCTGAACCCTGCCTGGCCACGCAGGACAAAGCCTGCTCTACAGCCGCCCCGTGGCCTCTGCCTCTGAGCCCAGGGGGCCGCACTACCGGGCAAGCGGGCAAACCGTGTTCCCAGTCCATGGAAGTCACCATCCCGTGGCTGTTTTAAGGCTAGTTTCAGTAAAGAGCAGGAAAGAAGAATCGAACTTCGTCACCAGCGTGGGATCCTTCTTCCTCAGGAAAAGCTGTCTGTGGAGTTGGAATGAATTGCTGAAGCGCAGCAAGCATTTTCCTCTGGGGCTGTTTAAAAGGAATTTGTGAATTCACGCAGTGTTGGCCCTTCCCTCCTGCACCCTCAGCCCCTGTCCAGAATGCTTGGAATGTGCTTCTCTGGTTATTGAAACGCCACTGCGGGCACAAGATCAGTGACCCATTTGTTTCTCTAATCCTTGCCCAGGCAGGGATTCATGAATGAATGAATGAATGAATGATAAGCTAATTTAGTGAGTCTCTGAAAACCCGTATTTATAAAATACATGTTCTCTGAACATTAGCCTGCCTCTGCGTGATGAACAGAATTGAAATCAGATGGACTCAATGTTGTCGGTCCTGGGTCAGTATGGATTGTCACGAATGCCAGGAAATGCACCTTTGTCTTAGGAAAAAGTACCAACACCAGACTGGCCATCAGGACACCTGGGTTTGAGTTCCAACTCTCCCTTCTGACTATAGAACCTCAGCTTCCTTTCCGGTAAAATACCGGGCAGATACAGAGGACCTCCAGGTCACACAATGTGCAGCCCTGGGCTCCCAGGGATGAGCCAATCCTACCCACCTCAGCCGGGAGGCCCCGGGGCAGCCTTTGTCAGGACTGCCACTCTTGCTACAGCTTCTAAAAGGGCCAGCCACCCCAGTGGCACCACAGAAAGGTCCACAGCAGTCGTGTCCTAAGGGAGCCAACCCCATCCCCTCAGACACTGGCTGCAGCTCTGACCACCTTGCTGCCTTTTGAGGGGGGATTTCCATTCACAGCCCCATTCAGAGGCTTTTGGAAGCCTTCTGTCCTGGTGCACTGAAGCAGGCCGCCTCTCTTTCCACCAAAAGTCCCAAAGGGAAATGACATTCACCAAGAATTTGGACACACTTTTTTAGAAGAGACTGTGTGGAAATTGCACAGATCCTTGTTACATAAAGTACTGGAGGAGAAAACTACAGGAAGTGGTAGATTCGAGACATAAAGGACATCATTTGCCTGCCTTATTATCTCATTTTTCAGTGAAGCTGACGGGACAGCTGCCTGTTATTACAAGGCACACCAGGAAATGTTTAGCTGCCAAACAGAAAGGGACGAGTGAGGGATTAGCAGCCCTGTTCATGCCACACAAATAGAATTCTTGCACCTGGTCGTCATGCAGTTAGATTTATCATCCTTGTAGAGTGTGTTACTTAAATCCCATTTACAAAGAAACAAAACAACCCAAAAAGGCGCCTTAATGTCATTGTAATTATGATAAGTATTAGTAACCATTTTGCAGTTTTTAGTCTCGATTAAATTAATTGGTAGTGGTTTGCCTTTAATCACACTAATCTTTTACTTGGTTTCTGTCACCTTGTAAATTCACTATTCTACGCGGCACATCAAAAGTGTTTCTAAAAATGAAAGATCGATACCAGTTTAATCCTCCGGAAGACTGCGGTCATTAATGATGTTGTGTAACAAGAGTCATCTCTTTGCAATGTGGCCGATCACCTCCAGAAGTGACATTTTAAAGAAAGTCAATTATTTGCTTCTCAGCTTCATTTTCTAATGCCAGGGGCGGAGGGGTGGGGGCCTGCAAGCCAGCTCCTGGAGCTGATAGCACAGTGGAGACCTCAAGCCCAGGCCCAGGGGCTGCTGAGGGACAGCAGGTGGCCCTAAGTGGCCAATGTGTGCCCACTTGGAGTGAATTTACTTCCCTCATGCCAAGGCCCAGGGAGGAATCCAGTAAAAGGAAAAAGTGAGTCTTAGATCCTGTGAAAACTACCCTTTAATATGAATCTTTGAATTAATTAAAATAGCAAACTCTTCAATGAAGCCCTGTTGCTTCACGCATTGGGGTAGAAACTTGTTAACTCTTCATTCTTCTCTTGGCGTCTCCTCGGGTCTCTCTGTGCCAAACATCAGGGTAAAGGAGACTGAGACCAGGCTAGAGCCTGCAGGAGCTCCCCTCCCTCTGAGAGCACTGCCCTGCCTGGAGGCCTCAGGGATGTTTAGGTTTTCAAGGGAGTATTCATTTTCCACAGGGCAGGAATCAGGGCTATTCCAGAAGGAGGGAATCACAAAAAGGGCACACACGGGTCAGGGCGGAACTGCAAGAAGTCAGATGAGACTAGAACTCGGCAAGGCTGGCAAGGAGTGAAGGAGAGGAGGCTGGGGCCAGAGAAGAGAGGGCCTTGATTGCCCCATTAAGGGGTATGGTCTTGGCCCTCCACGTGATGAAAAATAATAATTCAGCCCTGGGGATGTCTGTGAACTTCACTCCTACAGCATGAATTTGCAGGAAAGGAGGCTGAAGAGGGGAAGACTTAGGAGAACACTTAGAATGGCCCAAGTAGGAAGTGCTGAGTCGGCACAGCAGTGACGGTGGAGAAGAAGCAGGTCCCAGAGAGCTAGCGTAGGGCAGGGCTGTGACAGCATAGTCGGGCACAGCGAGGAGAGGCTGCACTGCCTCCTTGGGTGCACGCGTGAACAATGGTCCAAATAACAAAGACAGGAAACTCAGTAGGAGGGTGGGTTAGGGAAGGGAGGATTGATTCCCACCATTTGGGCATGCCAAGTTCAAGGTACTGTGGGATAGCGTGTGGAGAGGTCTGGTCTGCCGATGTCTGTCAGTAAACAGTACGCGCATGGCCCAGGCACCAGTGACCTGGTGTTCGAAGGGCGTTCAGGAAGTACCTATTTCGTGGTTATCACTAGAGCTATTCTATACTTAAGTGAATAGAGGTAGTAGTTGAATCCATTGGATTCAGTAAAATCATACAGGGATGGTTTGTAATGAAACTAAATACAAGCTTAAAACCAGGGTTAAAAAACCCCACTTGTTATGGACTGAATGTTTGTGTTCCCCCCAATTCACACACTGAATCTTAACCCCAAGTGTAATGGCATCAGGAAGTACGGTCTTTGGAGATGATTAGGTCATGAGGCTGGACCCGTCCTAAATGGGCTTGGTGCCCTTATAGAAGAGACTAGAGAGAATGCTCTTGTCCTTTGCACCATGGGAGGACATGCCAAGGAGAGGTTGTCTATGAACCAGGAAGCAGGCTCTCAGCAAACTCCGAACCTGCCAGCGTCCTGATCTTGGATGTCCCAGCCTTCGAACTGGGGAAATAAAGGTCTATGTTTAAGTCCCCCAGTCTATTTTGAGAAAGGTGGACAAAGGAAGAAGAGCCAGCAAAGGGAAACAGAAGTCCAGAAGCCAGGGAGAAGGGTTTTCATGAAAAAGGACATCAGCAACAATGTCTCCTGCCAGACAGTGTAAGTGTTTGTGGGGGTTGACAATGAGGAGATCGTTGATCATTCTAGCAAGTTTTCTCTTTTGGGGGTGGAGGTGGGGTACCTGGGGGGAAGAGTCAGGGCAATGAGTAGAAGTGCCAAATTGTGCTCAGATGAGGGGAGATGAGAGAGAGAGCACATGGACACTAAATAGAGACTTTTTGAAAAACCGTGATTTAAAAAAAGAAGAAGAAAGAAACACAGTATCATGAAACAAAGAAACAAATAACCCACAAGAAGGTACAGGATTGAGAGAGGACTGTTTTTGAATGGACCTGCATGTGAGCCGTAGGGAGGGAACCACAGAGAGAGAGAGAGAAGTCAGAGGGAATGAGGGTGGTGAATCAGGAGCGCAGGCAAAGCCGATGCCTTGTACTCCTGGTGCAAACTACTTCGTGGTTAAGGAGAGTGGGGGGACTGGGAAAAGAGGAGCTGAAGGACTCGGTTTATTGTTTCAAGTCATGTTTGAATTTGCTGATACTCTTCTCTCTACTGGAAGGACTCCCCTTCGTTACTCTGCCCCCATTGCTTCCAAACCAGAAGCTGCATATCTCAAGGCCTCTGAAGTGCCCCTCTCCCTGAAGTTCCCCTGAATCCTCCACTGTGGGTGATGTTTCCCTTATCAGAACTTCAGCGTTTCACCTCTTCTCAGGGGCCAAGGTGTTCAGTCTCGTATTGCTGTTACTTGGAATCGGGATGTCCCCACTGTTAGATATTTAGCTCTTTCAGGAGAGGAGTCCTATCCTGAACCACTTTGGTGCCTCCACATCCACCCACATACCCAGAGCTGTGTGTTGCACACCCTAGGCATCCAATGATATTCTTTAAAAGAACGAATGCGTAACCTGAAGCGGACTATAATCTCCTGCTGCCTTCAGCTACTTCTGATGCACAGAAAGTGAGCACACTGTGTGGTCCAATCAGCGCAACAGATCAGCAGGCATGTCTAAAGAACTTCAGCCTTTTGGCTTGTCGGGTGCCTCTCCTCCTCTGCCCGTGCTGGGTGTCTGGGTGTGAAGCAGAGGGGACTTTAGACAAATGCTTGGTGATGCAATGACTGTGGGAGAGCCATCCTAGAAGCCACGTGTGTGGTCTGTTGGCCAGTTACCTACAGATAGCGCGCATGGAAATTGCACCAGGGAATCTGAAGGTTACGCCATTGAAGGTTTTAGTGCAAGAGGAATGCCCCCCACTTAACAACAACAACCACAACAAAATGTCCTTGGCTTTAAAATGCTTAAACTTAGCAGATACCCGAGATAGTTTGAATAATTAATGTCAACATGAGTTTTTGGTGTCTTATTGGAAGCTTTAGAGCATGATGAAACTATTTGCAAATAGTTTTTAAATTAATATGAAACTTATTATAGGAATAAATTTTGACTAATCTAAAACCTAATTTTTCTGAAACCTTAAAGTTCAATGTAAAAACCTTATTATCCTATTTATAAATTGAGTAAATTTTAACTATTAGTTTCAAAGGGATTAAAGTTTGTCAACTAGAGCTGCAGGAACTAAATTCTCCTGAACAGTCCCATTTACATACTCAATTAATTAAATTCCATTAAAAATTCCAAGCTGCATTATATATTTAATCTTTGAATCTATTTTAGCACTTCAAATCCTTCTAACAAGCAAAATATTCTTGAGTATTTACATGACTAGCAAAATGGAACCATATTAAATTTCAAGTCCTCTTAAGCATTCCAAAATGGTTTAGAACCTAAGTCAAAGGGTGTGTAAAGGTGTCTTTCATGTTTCAACTAAAAGTGACAAATTACGCTCTTTAAATAGAGACCACGATTCTCTAGCAAGTCCAATCCTCCCTTACAAATATTTGAAATACCACACAACACACATCACCCTCAAGATTATAAAAATCTTTTCCGGAACTTACACAAAAATGCTAACCCTGTGGATCTGATTTATTTCCCCATCTCTCTGTCTAACTCTAAATCTTAACAGGATGAAAAATTAAGAAGACACCATCCCAGACAAGTGGAGGTCGCCACTTTAGTGCGATGCACGTTCGTATTGGCCGGAGGTTCCACTCTCGCAGGACGACCAACATCATCATAAACTCTCTTGGGTGTGTGGGTCTCTCCAGGTTTCATGCTGTGTCATTGCGGGGGCTAGCTTACAATTCAGGTCCCACCTATCTGCTTACCGTTTTATTGGCTAGAATAATTTATGTACGCCTGGTTCTATTCTCAATGTTTTTCTTATTCTTCCAGTCTGACCAGGTCACAACTCCTGTGAATATCTAAATGACATCCTATAAAATTCTGCATATCCCCCTTTGTTTTGTCTGACTCGGACTAACACTCAATCAGAGCGATATACCCACACCAAACTGTTCCCCTTCAAGTGACTCAGTTCATCTCACAAGATCAGGGAAGACTGATGTTGCTCTTTTCCTTTCCCCATCAGGTCCCCCTCAAATATACGTCGTTTAGTGTGCTCCCAAAGAGCTCGTCCGAGTTCAGGCACAGCAGACCAAGTGAGGGGAAAGTGGCTCTCTTGAAGATGATGTTGCCTCCCAAACTTCAGTGTGCGTATGAATCATCTAGGATTCCATTCAAGTGCAGATTCTGATGCAGCAGGTCCAGGCTGAGGACCAGGTTCTTCATCACTAACAATTTCAGGCGATGCTGATGCTGCTGGTCCTCAGACCACACGTTGACTGGACAGAGTTTGAATGGTTGATGGAATTCAAGCTGTAGGGTCACTTTGGCCCCCAACTGCTATACATTATGCACAGCAAACACTAGTTTTCCCTCACTGAAATCCTTCTCTTTTATACATCATTGGTCCTCAGCTCGGTCATTCATATTCTCTCTCTTTCTCTCTCTCTCTGGCTCTTCCACACATACACCATGTCTTTTTCTCTGCCCCTTTTCGAGTCTGCCAGTGAGAATCTAATGCTCTGATAATTTTAATAGTATTGTCTATGCAGATTTGAAAAGGAGGCTATATAGGGAGAAGACACAAATTTCAGCAGTTACTACTACTAATAACAGTTACCATTTATTGTGTGCTAACTACATGCCACTCATAAGAGCTTTGTGTCTCATATAAACAGAGTCCTTTGAAACAGCTATCATTATTTACATTTTAAAGGAAGAGGAAACTGGGCCTCAGACAGGCTAAACATCAGGAAGGTTAAGTAGGTCAAGGAGCTAGTATGTGCAAAATGTGGTAGCTGCTCAGATAATTTTTGAAGCTCATTCCACCAGACTGGTCTTGTGACTAACTTTGACTGACAGAATGTAGCAGAAGTGACTTTCAAGCTTTGACCTCAAAATGTACTTGCAGCTTCTGTTTTAGTCCTTTGGTAACACTGCCAACTTGAGACTTCATGGAGAGAGAGGCCCAGTTAACACAGCTTTTGAGCTATGGACTCACTGTCTCAAACCAGACAGATGAGTCCGGAGAAGCCACCTGGGACCAACCACCCCCCAAGCTGATCTGCCGCGTGGGGCTTTAGTGAGCCCCACGAAACACCACGGGGGCAGAGATGAGCCAGCCCAGCTGAACCCTGCCTATAGTGCCAACGCACGGAGTCCTGAATAAATGAATAGTTGCTGTTTTAAACCACTGAAACATGGGATGGTTTGTTACACAACAATAGATAACTGAGCCAAGATTTGAATTCCTAGGATAGCTCCCTCTAACCCTTTTCTGACCCAAAGCCAGGACCCACTAAACCCTAATCTGATGCTCCAGAACTGACATTGGTTCTGCTTACTCCCGAGTTCCAGCTCTAAGCCTGGTATAACCCACATGTCTCCTGATTTTCCGCTGCCCTGCTCCCACCCTTGGACAGACTGCCTTACCTGCTTCCTCTCTGGCTTCCAGTTCCCCTTTAAGACTGCCCTTTCTGCTATCTTCCTAGTCATCTTAATGTGGAGTTCAGGTTCTAGTTTTCCTTTGACTTTCTAGGACAGTGTTCCCTAAGTTTTAATGTGCTTAAGAATCTGAGGGTTTTGTTAGAATGCGGATTCCACTCTAGGTAATCTGGGGCAGCACCTGAAATTCTGCATTTTGAGTAAACTCCAGGTGATGCTCATGCTAGTTGCCAGGAATCACACTTTGGGTAGCAAAGCTCTAGGCTGCTCTGTGAAACAACTGTCCCCTGCTTCCCTATTCACATAAATAATGGTGGCAGCTGACGGGAGGTCAGGGCTGGACTCACCAGCCAAATGGGGAGCCTCGGCTGGGCTTATCGGTGACTTCATTCCTGCACGCAGGGAAATCTGAGGTCACGCGCTGCTATGGGCTTATCATGCTTGACCAAAGAGACAATGTAAAAGAGAGGGCAGGAGAAGGATAAAGCTTGTGTTTTTAAGGCATTTATTCAGTAATACAAGTATTTATCGAGCACATGTGCCAGACAATATGTGGCTGTATCTAGGCAGGGCACCCCAGGACATCCTCTTTTGGGGGCCTGGACTCCCTAAGCAAATATCATCAGACAGCCCCCTGAATTAGCTGAAGCCCATGAGATTTTAAATATAATGCTGTCTGATGTGATTTGATTGTAATGCAGCAATTTGAGTTTAGGAGTCAATGTTATGTTTGAAATGTTTGGTATGTAGAGGAATGCCATGTGTGTGCCTGGCAGACCAACCCTTATTTTTGTTTTTAAAATTTTAATTATTTATTTTGAGAGAGAAGATAAGGAGGGGAGAAAGAGAGGGAGAGAAACATCAATGTGTGGTTGCCTCTCGAGCACCCCCTACTGGGGACCTGGCCCGAATCCCAGGCAAGTGTGCTGACTGGGAATTGAACCAGCAACCCTTTGGTTTACAGGCCTGTGCTCATGCCTCCGAGCTACACCAGCCAGGGCCAAACCCTATTTTAAAAAGAATCAGGGATGCACATAGGTGACCCCATGAATAAGGCCAGACCACTGTCTTATTTGATCTGAGCCCCTGCAGTACTTGTGTTGGGAGCCAAGACCCCCCCAGAGAGGATGGCCTGGGGTTCCTAACACAGACACAACCACATACGGCTGCTTGGCATAGGCACTTGGAAAGTATTTGTTGTATTATTAAATGACTGCCTTGAAAGTAGAAGCTTTATCTCTTACCCCTTTTCCTCATCCACCTGCCGAGGCCTCCTCAGACAAGTGCTGTCTGTGCTGTCTCCCCCCAACTAGACGAAGGACCTCATTTCCCCAGGGACGGAGCAAGTGCCTCAGCGCACTGACAGCAACACCCACAGCCCCACCCTGCCTGGGGTGGTGAGGAACTGTAATTGCTGACTTTTCCCCCAACCCGGATCTACCTCCTTTCCTTACCTCCTTAGGCCTTAAGAAGAGCAGAGTGGGATTAAAGCTTGCTTTGTTTTATCCATTCCTGAGTTTGCAGTGTAATAGACCTAACTGTGGAACTGTACACTTGACCTGTAGTTAGTCCCATACGTGCAGGCCCTGAGAAGCAACACAGTGTAAGACAGACTGTCCCTTCCCGCCCGATGGCCTAATGAGAGCAAGACTGAGACAGGTGCTTGGGCTCTACAGAGAGAGATGCGCACAACAGGGGGGAACATGGGGTGCTATCACAGCAGCACTGGGTAAGGACAGCCCCCAGTCTTCGGGATGGGGTGGGGTTGGGGACAGAAAAGCCTTCCTCAAGAAGTGGTCATGGAAGTTGCCTTTCAAATTGAGTAACACTGAGCCAGGCTAAAAGGAACGGAAAGATGGTAAGAGCATCTTGAAGGACAAAAGCCATTGCATAAAAGAAGTTTGAACAAATTGTTGAATCAAACCCAAGTCCAAGTGGCAGAGCGATTGGATATGTGGATAGAACGTGGCACGGTGCAGGCTGAGGACAGGTGAGGAGGTCCCTGGAGCCTTTGCAGTTTAAACCAGGTATATCTTCTTGTTTTTCACTCCCAATGAATTTTCTTTCTTTCTTCTTCTTCTTCTTTATTTTTTTTTATAAGACAGGTTTATCTTATCATGACTTGTGGAAAAGAAATGAAATGCAAAACATTCTATTCCTTAGTATTTATTGTTTGCTGCATTCTTTACAATGTGGCCCAATTCCAGAAAGTGAATTCCGCCTTGGAAAGCGTGCCTGAGGAGTCCGGGGTGACCTGGCAAAGGCGGGCTGACGTGCGTGCGCAGAGATGAGGAAGCAGCAGCCGAAGCAGGGAATGTCCCGACTCCACTTCAAGGGCACAACCATTTTTTCCAGTGTTTTGAAAGAACACTATATGCAAATGATGTTATGAATTAAATTAAAAATCAGCCTCATGCAGTCATCAGTGCATGTCGTGGTTTAACAGCTACTGGGAAACACTCAGCCGCTATAAAAAGAAACTGGAATTGAATTACACAAATGCAGTGTTTTGTAAGTGCTTTCATCAAAACGTTGTATGAATTCAGCCTGACCTCCCTCTAACTTAACTGACCTGAGAGGTTTCAACGAATGTGGCAGATGCTCAATGGCCTGTCATTGACTTGTATTTTTCTTAGCCTTGCATATGGGAAGTTTCTAAATTCTTCTGATACTATCAGTTTAAGCAGGACTATAATAATCAATAAAAAATAAGCTCATTTATTAATATAAAATTGAGGCCCAGCCTCTTTACCTAATTGTCTTATGGAGAACTTATTAGTAAAACAAAACAAGTTTTTTAATGTCCAGGAAAGGGTATCAAGGAATCATAAAATGTTGAGCCTGATAGTAACTCAGAGAATTTTCAAACTCAAAGCCTTTCTTTTTATACTGAAAAAGAAATATACTGAAATAGAGACATGAATTGGTTTCCCCTAAAATCAAAATGCTTCGTCAAAGTATCTTTGAGGTTCACCTTCTTTTGTCTGCAATTCTGTAATCTCAAAGGCTCTTAAAAACAAAGTAGTTAACTTTTTTTTAAAATTTAGTGCTAAAACTTACTAAATAGTGAAGCCTGACCTAAGCTACATAAGCTAATGACCCCACTTAACATGAATATCCATACCTGTGCGGAGGAAATATAGTGTGTTCAATAACGGAAAGTTCCCCAGTACCTCAGCAGAGATATCAATGCACCATACAGCCTTTCTATAATCTGGAGAATTCGGAATTATGAAACATAGCTGGTCTCAAAGCTTTTGGACAAGGTGGATAAGGTATCATGAACTCCTAACAATAGCTATTAATTATTAAGTATGTACTTTCACCAGATACTGTCCTCAGATTTTAGATCCACTTTCGTGTCTGAATTCGGCACACGCCACTCTGACTCCACCTCCTATCTCGCCAGTGCACTCTTCCTAGAACCCCGAGTCCTCCAGTCCTTCTAAGTCACAGGGGTCTCCAACCCACCGGTCCTTCCTCCGTTTTTACTGTGGTCCTTCTCCTGTCCTTACCAGGCTTAAACTATCATGTCGCGATTACTCCCTTCAGAACCCCTGAAATCCCTTGGCCCTCTTTGTCACACTTGCTTAGCAAAACCACAGCCTTGGCAAAACCCAGCTCTTTGTACCAGAACAGGTGAATATGTTTGGTGAAAAGCAACTGTGCTGGCTGACCTCATTTTGAGTTCATGGTCATTAACCCTTAAGTGGGCCCTTAATGCTGCCTCAGTCCATTTACTGCCCTGTTCTCCTGGAGAACAAGTTCATACTTTCTTCCTCCCCTTCGTCTCAGCTGATGACTTTGCTTCCTATTTCTCTTAAGAAATTTGAGAACCAGATGAAAACTTCCACAACCCCATCTACCACGCTACCAGCACCTCCACCCACATGCACTGTCACTTTGCCTTTTGCCATAGGACCCCCTGTGAGCCCACCTAGAGCCAATCCCCCCAACCTACTCAAGCACACCCCTTTAGCAACTCTTCCTCCTTTCTTCCATCATCAATATTCACTCAACCAGATCATTTGAACAACTGGATAATCAGCACACAAACTGGCTATTATTTCTCCCTTAGTCACCCCTACTCCCCACCCCCCGCACCGCCCACCGAGAGGGCTATCTGGTCAGACAAGCTTCCCGGTTGGTTCACTGCTGGTTCTGACAATAGCCTCAAGGTCCTATACAACCTGTTCTGAGTTACTGCTCCCCTTCTCAGACACACTAGCTTCTTTTGCTCTTTGCTCCTAAACATGCCTGGCGTACTCCTGCCCTCTGGCCTTTGTACTGGCTGTTCCCTTTGCCTAGAACATTCTGTCTCTACATAAGGCTTGCTCCCTCGCCAACTTCAAATCTTTGCTCAAGCGTCACCTTGTCAATGAGGCCTGCACTGTCTATCCTCGTCTACCCTGTAGAAAACTGCAACCCATCCCCCACCCCATACCACCAGACTCTGCCTTTGGAATGCTTACCCTGCACTACTGTTCTCCTGAGCACATGGGACTTCTAACACAGAGAATGCTTAGTTTATTATATTTGTGGGTTTTGCCTGCCTCCCATCCCCCCACCCTTGCTAGACTATAAGCATCATAGACAAGGATCTTTATTCTGTTCGCCGATGTACCCCGAACACGTAGAGCAACACCTGGCACATAGAAGGCTATGTGCTGAATGCATATTTTACTTAAACTTCACAGTAACCTTATCAGTTGGGTTTCACGTTATCCTTGTTTTATATATGAAGAAACGAGGCAGAGAGGGGTTTAAAAATGAGCTCATGGTCGTAACACAGAAAAAAAGGGGGAGCTGGGAACCCAGTCTTTGACTCTCTAGTCTGCTTGCTCAGTGGCCATATCATGTTGAATTATACCATTAAAAAACAAAACAAAACAAAACAATAAATACCATTCAGCGCCAAAGTGTCTTATTCTGTGCCCTCAGGACACACGGCACTTTGGCGGTTTTGATCTAAGATTGCATGCTACGCAATTTACTTCCTTACTCCAGAAGGCGACAGGCCGAAAAGCCAACCAAAGGAATTGGCTTTTATTCATTCATCCACTCATTTATCCAATGTTTGTAAAATTGAGTGCCAATGGACTGAGGCTACACCGGGGACTATTCATTTGGATGTAGTCACTCAGCCAAACTTCTCCCTTACATCACCAGGAAGGGGGAAGTACCTCATCATTTCCGGATCTAAATCAACAGATTAACAATGATCTTTTCTTTGACTTCATCAGATCGAATGGCACTCTCCTCAGCCGAGGAAGAGCCTCACGTCTGGCCCCTGTGCTGGGGCCTCCAACCCCAGTGGAGTGAAGAAGTGAGTCCCAGGGGCCAGGCCCAGTGCGTCTGTTGAGCTGTGCCTGACGGCTTGCTTGCTCTGAAGAGTCTGGCGCTGGAATTTGGAAGGAATGTGTGTAGTGCTCAATACGAAGCTCAGTTTGGCCTCAGGGACCATTTTAATTAAATTAATTATCTCTAGAAGAAACACTTAGAGTTGTTTAAGCCTAAACAATAGGCACTTGTTCTAATTTCTAATAGGAGTCGCATTGTGCAGAGTTCCCTTGGTGAGCTGAGGACAATACCGCCACCAGATATTTAGGGAAGGCCCTCCCCTCCTGCTCCCTCTCCCTCCTCTTTGCACTCTCCTCACACCGGGTGGGGGGTTTTTCAGAGCAGAGGGATGAGGGACCTGGGAGAGATGAGAGGCAAATGTCCAGAATCCGCACAAAAGCTCCCTGTTGCCCCAGTGACTCCTCACTCACTCACTCACTTCCTGCCTTTCGGTGGTGGAGCCGCAGCCGCACGCTCTGGACGGAGGGCATTTCCAGGAGAAGGGGCCCCACCCTTCGTGGCCCTCGCCGTTGCCCTACAAAAATAGGTGACACCACTTGTCCATTAGGTTCCCCCTTCCCCATTTCCTCCCAGTGCTTCCTCATTTTCAAGAACTCTAGGTTGATTTTTTAAAAAATAATTTGATCTGGCTTATTTGTTCCATTCTATCTGTTCTTCTTTAAATTGCAGTGCAAGGAAGTAAAGGAAATCAACACGTCCCCTGCCTGCCAGCCATGCACTACAACCTTGTCACTGGAAAGAGGAGAGTGGCAGCAAGGGGTGTCCCCTGACCCTCAACTTCATTCTTCAGAGTCTGTATTATCTGTCAGGGAGCATCCCTTCTTTGTGGGAAAGTCTTGGGGCTGCCAATATATTTCATCACAAGCTAAGGAGAGAATGTTTAAAGCCTTTCTGTGCTGTGAAAAGCCCTCCTCTCAGAGCCTTCCCCAGTCTGATTTGCCCTCAGCAGAGCCGGAATCGGCCTGTATTCTGGGGTGGTTCTCCCAGGCCCCGTGGGTGTGCTGCACAGCAGAGGGCCCTAGAGGCAGTCACTGTTGCAGACTGATTGACCCCAGGAGTATTAGCTAGCACAGAGGCTGGGCTTGCTGGAACGAGTGCAAAGTAAGGATGAGGGCTCCTCAGGCTAGCTTCACGGAACAATAGGGTGCCACTGGTGCTGGGAGAGAAGGCTAAGGCCCAGGCCACAGGCTAGTCAGGTCCCGTCCGGCTCTGACTATCTCGAGTTTTGAGTTAGCACGTAGGACTTGATTTTCAGTATAAATGGTAACTCCACTATTCTTCAACTAAAGTGATAAGTAATAATGACACTCATGATTATTTTAAATTTACTTTTGGTATAGTTAATTCATCAATAATGTGCAAGTAATAGAGAAAAGGAAAACATGTTTATCTTCCAATTGTTTTAAGAAAAATGTTTTGTTGTAATTAAAATCTCATGACTAGTTGTTAATGTCTCTTTCTTCTTTCTCCTTCCTTCCTTCCTTCCCTTCCTCCCTCTCTCCCTCCCTTCTTCCTTCCTTCCTCTCTCTCTCTCTCTCTCTTTCTTTCTTGGAATGACCTCATTCCCAACCTATTTGCCAGAAAACTGTTTCATTGTTTTGAACACATAATAAAATTCCAATTTTTTCAACATTTGTTTATAGATAACGATTAAATGGGTAACTCAAGTGCAAATGACTATTTTTTTTAAAGTTTCCCTAATCTGCTTGGGTATCATTTTGTTTTGTACCCTAACAATATTGATGAGAACACCATCCCCTTTCACCAAGGAAGCAGCAGAGACCTACGAAAAATTAACAGCAAACTGAGCATGGTAACAGATTAGACAGAGCAGCCCCTAACTCAGGGACTGCTAATCTTTCATCTAGACCATGAGTGACCTGTTTCCTAAGATTAACTATTTTAGGATACAGAAGAGTTTCTACTTTTCAAAACAAATTTTGAGTAAGGGAAAAAAGGTGAGGTAAATGATCTAGTAAGCATACTCTGCTTTCCACTTTTAAATGCTCAGTAAAGTTACTCGGCACACATACACACACTCTTACATTATGAGGTAACTTTGGATTAACTAAGACTGAGTTTCATTGTCGCACTCACGTGGGGAAAAAGCAATTCTGAGAAAGATTGTTCTGTGCTTGGAAAAAAGAGTATTGCCCCCTTGGTCCCATCTTCTAAACTCAGCTTTGGACAAACACAAAAAGGGGAGACATGTTTATGCCGCTGTTCTTTCCCGTGTTTTCCTCCTAAGACAGCTGGTGTGTGGTCTAAAATCGTGACCTATCAGATATTAACACTTTCAAAGCACACTCGGGCCTCTGTCTCAGTTCTCTTCACATCACATAATACTGTACTACTTTCACAAGCCACGTTAGAAAAGTATACTGTTTATTTAAATCAAGGGTCAACCCAAATACTCGAGGGTACAGATTTTTATGACAGTGTTCCTATTTTTTGTTTTGGCGTATATTGATAATTCACTGATGAGCTCCCTCACTGATGTTTATTCAAAATACTGTCATTCTTCTTTTCATTCTGAAGGGGCTTTGGAGACTGTAAATGTTTAACAGTGGCTAGTGCAGGGGGAAGGAGCGGGAAGCTTCTTAGAGTAAGGAATGAGGTAAAACATAAAGCGTGGGCACAGAGGGCATTGGGAAAAGCGAGGCACATTTTCCTAGGGTCGAAGTTGTGGGGTGAGCCAGGGCTATATTAAAGTAAACGTGACTACAAAATTTATCTGCTCAACAGATATGTATTGAGCACTTGTCATAGGTCAGGCAATGGTCACGGGGCTGGGAATACAGGGTTGGGGATTGAAATGGCCAGACAAGGTCCCCAGTTTCATGGGATGGATATTCTAATAGAAGACATGTCAAATGACAAACAGATGAATAAGTGCAGGCAGTAAAAAGTATAATCAAGAAAGTGAAGTCAGGTACCAACTGGTAGAAGGGTTCAGATTGGGTGATTGGGGAAGGTGTCACTGGTAAAGGGACATTTGTGCCGAGACCTGAATGGCAAGGGGAGTCAGTCGTTCTAGCAGAGGCGACAATGAGTGAAAGGCCCCAAAGGAGGACTGAACTTTACCCTTCTCACCAGAAAAGTCCACACAGTCCCCCTGGAGTGGTGGGCACTGGGGGCTGGGGGGCGGGAAACGATGTCCAAAGGAGGCAAGGGCCAGAGTAGTGGGAAGTTGGAAGAACAGCCAAGAGGCGGCAGCGGTGATTCAGGTAGGAACCCACAGAAGGTAACGGGAGCTCAGCCCCAGTGAGAGCAGTGATGTGGACAGAAACTCACGTACTGAGGATGTACTTCTGAGGTGGAGTTCGGGGAGGAGGGGAAAAGACAACTCTTAGTTTTTCATCTTGAATATCTGAGGGAAAGGAGGTGCCCTATACCGAGGTGAGAGAGAATGAGGAAAGAACAGTTTTCACAGGGAGCAAACCAAGAGGCCCGCTTTGGCCATTTAAAGTGTGAAATGCCTATTTGCTATTCAAGTAGAGAGGTGTTAAGTTTGCACCTGGGTATCAAAATGTATAGCTCAGTAAAGAGGTGAGGGCTGACAATATGGACTTGCACATTGATAGTATCCGAACCACGGATTAGACGGAAATGGGGAGGAAAAGAGAAGAGCTGAGTCCAGACCCGAGCCCTGGAACGCTGTAACATTTAAGAGTTAAGGGGAACGAGGGGCGAGAAACTGGAAGAGCATGCCGTCAGAGAAGCCAAGAAAAGACAGGTGTGAAGAAGATGGGATGGTCCACTGACTGAACGCTCCAGGTAACACAGAACAGTGACTGCTGACTTGGCAAAGTGAGGGTGTCTGGCAACCTAGACAAGAGCAGTTTAGGGGGAACGGATAACCAAAACCTAGCAAGGGTCGATAGGGGTGAGCTGGAATGTGAAGAAGAGTGTGAGCAGCTTTCTGGGAGGTGTGAGACGTAGCAGAAGGGCATGTGAAGTCCAGGAGGGTTTTATTTGTTTAAAGATGGAAGGAAAAAGAGAATGTTTGTCTGCTAGTGGAAAGATCCAGTTGTAAGAGAAGGTGCTGGAGATTTGAAGTGAGAAGTAAAGGTGTGACAAAGTAATTTTGGAGAGTGAAAGAACAAACCTATTTGTGAAGTATGTACAGGGTGGGGCAAAAGTAGGTTTACGGTTGTTTGGATGGAAAGGAATACAATAAATAAAAAAAATAATAAGCTGGCTTGCATACTCACAACTGTAAACCTACTTTTGCCCCACGCTGTATAGTAAGATCTTTGGGTAGTACCTATTCGACATGTGCAGTAATAAACTAAAAATGAAGTTAGCCCTGGTTGTAGGTTCTTCCCAGCCCCACTCAGCCGTTAGCACTCTGCAAGCACAGAGCAAGGGGTAGCTGTGTTTAAAACACTTTGAAGCTCCCAGCTATGACTGAGGGAGAGTAGATGGAGCTGAAGAAATGACAAAATAGCAAGTGCTAATTACAGGCTGTGATAAGTTGCATTCCCACTGCCATACAAGATGAGTTGTTATTGAATGTTTGATGAATGACACAGATCTGGAAACGAGTTTTATCATTTCCTAGAAGAGCAAGTTACTTAACTTCAGCCTAAGTCAAGGCTTCCTTTGCAGGACAGGGATACTACCCTTTATGCCCAGGATTTCATTACAACCTTTGTAACAGGCCAAAGAGAGCACTTGGCATTCAGTAACTACTTGCTATGCGTTAGTTTCAGTTCCACTTTCCAAGCACAATTTATTTTCTCTTCCACCTTCAGTTATTCAAGAGCCATCTCTTCATGAGACCTGGTTTTCATGGTATAGCAGCAAGGCATACAGATATTACACAAATAACTTCAATAAGATGAACATTTAAGTTCAGTCATGATAAATACTATAAAGGTTTATCGGTGTTATACTCACCTAAAATGAAGACGTTGGAATAACTAGGTTTTTAAACTTTTAAATGTTTTTGGAAGTGTTAAAAGAATCTGTTGTTACAAGTTTAATATTCTAATTTACCCGTTTTGAGAATGAAGATACTAAAGTCTAAAAGATAAGGAAAATCTCCCATAGAAAAGGAGTGAGAAGATGCTGGCCAGTTAGGTTAGAACAACATTAATCTCAAAAACAGACCAAACTGTCCAATGCCCTAGGGTTAGAATGCACTTAGAATTGGGTTCAGTATTACAATTCCTTGGGAGACACGTTTTAAGTTTTAACATCATGCCAGGCATTGGGCTAAGTAACGAGGAGAAAGGCAGCCCCTGGCGTCCCTGAGCTGGCTTGTCACTACCAGCTCTAGGCCTTGGTGTTCTCCTGTTGAACGTAAAACTGAGATCTCATGGAACAACAGTATCAGGCAATGTCACTCTGAGGCCCTGATGAAATGAGACAGACGAGAACTCTTCATGACTTTGTCTAAGCACAGACACAAACAGTCACGCTGCGAAGTACTAACTGCCAAACACCCCCCTCCCCCACCCAATACCAGTTACTGCTGCCTTCTTTAGCCATTACAGCTTTAAATTGCCTCACTCTTCCCACCTTCTAACAAGCTCCATTAATACCCAACCATAAAGTTACTTCCTGAGAGAATCTAAATCCAGAGCAGACTCTTGCTTCCTTGAAATCTTCCAAGTACCTGATGTGAGCCTAAACCTTCAGTAAGGCCTTTTGCTGATGTAAACACCCCCAGCCATTCCCCCTTGTGTACGCTCTGATTTCAGCAAGCAATAAACTCAATTTTGTTCCACTCCTTCTGTGTTCCTAACAGTCTCCGGTTGTGTGGCCAGAACATACGCATTTCTATTTAACCCACACAGCTATTTCTTGAAACAGATGCTATTGTAACTCTATTTTACAAATGAGGAAACAGGCACAGAGCTGTTAAGTAACATTTCCAAGGTTATACAGGTAGACAACGGCAAAGCCAGATTAGATTCCAGGTCTGACTCCCTTGACAATGTCTCAAATTCAACTATCCAGATTGTTAGAAGGCTAGTCTTACAGTTAAACAAAGGTCAAAACCATTTTTCTACACCTCTATTCCTTCTAGTGTACCTATTATTTGGTCTTATTGCTAAAACAGTGGGTTCTTTAAGGAATTACCTTGTTAGTTTTACAGGTTAAAACAGATTAACATTGGGGTTTGTTTATTTTGGCTTACTTCAAGGTCAGAATAAGCTTTATCAATAGCATATATGATCAGGTCCACTCACTTCTAAAAATACTTTAGCCCTGACTCAGCGGTTTGGGTGTCCCCCTGCAAACCGAAAGGCAGCAGGTTTGATTCCCAGTTGGGGCACGTGCTTGGGTTGTGGGCCAGGTCCCGTGTTGGGGGCTGTGAGAGGCAACCAACTGATGTTTCTCTCACACATCTATATTTCTCTCCCTCTTCTTCTCCCTCCTCCCCTTGCTCTAAAACTAAATAAAAGCTTTAAAAATAAAATCAAAAAAATAAAAATTCTTTAATAGCATCAGGTTAAAATTTCAGTATGATACACATGTCCCTTTCCCCTTTCCTGGCTTTCTATTTTGATGCTTCCTCATAATTCATTCACTTAACAGATACTTACTATGTACCAGATAATCTTTCCCTATCATCAGTCATGAAGAACCCATTTTTGAATGCAATATATTTATAAACTGTTTGCCTTTGCATGTCCATTGCTTCAACTGATCCTTCAAAATTAACTCTTCGTTGACCTTCCCAGTCAATACAAATTTCACTGCTCCTGTGCCGCCTCACCACAGCACAGAATCCCCGATTACTGGCAATTACCAGACCGTGTTACATGCTTATTCCTCCAGTCTCAGCGCTTCAGGAGAGAGGTTACTTCCCTTGATATCCTTTGCACTTCGTACAATGCCTGGGAATGAACCAACCCTAACACACATTCCACGCACCCTTCCTTCACCAAGCCAATTTAAAGTCTGGCTCTATTAAGCAGAACAATTCAAACACCTCCATTTCATCAGTATTGTATTTCTAGCTGTCCCCGGGCACTCAGATCTACATCAGCCACTTGGTAAAGTCGGCATTAGTCATGACGGTGGGCAACTGGTTTTCAGACCAGTTTCCTAAACTCTGTTGTGGGCTGGAAGACAGTTTATTAACTGGATATTTTTCCTCACCCAGGAATGGAAGTTCAACAGGTCTTTGGGCTACAGCTGGCGTTTCTTGGAAGTAAACTATGACATATTTTTTGAGAAAGTCTTCATTTGCTATTCCAGGCTACTGTTTACCTGATTTGGGGACACAGGAACAATAAATCTTCTTGATAACTAGTAGGAAAATAAATACTACTAACAAAAATAAAAAAACTCATGATGGAATGATTACTTTGTGAAAGCAAGCTAAAGAGGTTGGAAACTAGCAACTACTCTTGTGTACCTTCTAGATTTTGAGTTGACATAAAAAAATCAATGAAAGTATTCTTCAAAGCTAAAAATGTACTTACATAGTCATACAACTAGTGTGAGATAATTTAAGAGGCAACTTCTCTTATCTACTTAAATGTAATAGACAATCTTTTGAATAAAAAAGTATATTAACAGGGCAGTTTTTAAAAGATTTAAAAATTTGAGCTGGATTCCTTTTTGGTTCAGGAAAAGGGATTATCTGATCACCTATTTTAAATCTGTTAAGAATGAAATTGGGGTCAAAGAAAACATATGCTTGAAGTGGCATTAAAATAATAATTTTTTAGAATGTTTTCCCCTTTTACTTTTGAGAAAGCTATCTTTGAAAGGCAATTGTGAGTAAACAGATTTACTATTCTATCTTAAATTATATTTGACATTCTCTTTGTTTTTATGGGATGTGTTGTTAAAATTTCAACAATTATATCTAGCTGTTTCAAAAAGTTCAAAGCCTTAAACCTTCTCTTGTTGAAGAAAATAACCACTTTGTCAAAACACCCATAAAAATAAAACCCAAATTCTGAAATCTAAATGTTATTCCAAGACAGGACTACTACTGGCTCTCTGTCTCTTGCCAACACTTTGAATTATTTAATTCCACACCCTGTGGATTCCTTCTCACCATACTGTGGGAAGCTTGTGCCCTGCTGAGGAGTTAGCAGCCCTGACCTAGGTGTAGCGGTCTGGGCAGATTCAGGGGTGTCAGTGACGGAGCTGTGTGGCTTTGGGGGGGGGCACCCTCCCTCCACTTTCCCGTGAACCTGACTGGTGATTCCTTCTCATGGAGATTCACTCCAAGTTCTTAAATAAGAGATTCTGGTAAAACATCTTTCAGCCAGTAAAAACAATTTCAGACATAGCTTTCTGGAACTGAGTAATTAACACACTTTAAGTTCACAGGATACGACTTTACTCCCAGAAAACATTTTTCACTTATGGTCTAAAGCCATAATGCCACTATTACTGATGCCAGTACCCAAAGCTAGGACCTTCCCTGTCATTTCTCAGGCACCTGCTTGTCAATTACCCTCAACTGGCAGCCTGCTGGACGGCCAGCTCTCTTGATCATGGACTTTCAATTCATTACATTAGTCTGCCACTATTTCTTCCACAACCCTTTCAAGTTCATTGCAACTTCACAGACCTTCCCCAAGTATAACGTGTTTGAAAGAATGGCAAGCTGGAGTTGAATAGTTCCATCCTAATTATGAACGTTGATCATCAAATCTCACATTTTTATATTCTCACTCGGTATCAAGATGGTTAACTTCTGTCCATGTGGATGCAGAACTAGAATGGCAAGTCTGTGAAGAACTGGTTCCCTACACAGTGGAGCGATGGTGCTCAGAGCGGCCTTCGTCACCCCAAAGAATGTATTGTATAAGGAAGCATTACACGAAGTGGATGCACAGGGTCTATAAGGTACAGCAGAGTCCACTGGGGTTGTTACTGTATATTACAGCTAGCTTATCCTTTAAAATGAAAAGGGAAATTAACGGCAAGGAAACAGGATATACAACATATATCACTGTTCGCTTGGAAAAATGCAATGAGAAAACACACACACACACACACACACACACACACTGGTATTTGTAGACCTGCCTTTGTAATTTAAAATGTTAATGAAATGTAAATTTTTTCAATACAAAATCATGAATGTTCACCTCTAAGCTGCATTGTGTCCAACCTTGCTGGAATCCTTTAAAAAAATTTTGTTTGTCCCAAGAGTCCCTTGTTTCTCTTGCATCTCACCACTACCAAAGAAAATGCATTTGACAATCACAATCAGATGGTGTCAGTAAGACATAAAATTTTAATTTAGAAAACAACACACCCTTGCATTTTTTGGTAAGAAAATACAGTTTTTGAGTTCCAAGCTATTCATCAGGAAGAGAATGTGTTTAATCTGATGTGAAGTTGGCTACCCCGCAGTCTAGTCAGGCTGCAGAATGTTTAACTCAGGGTCTGGGAGGCTGCCAGCCATTCTAAATGTTTTCACACAGATCGGCAATAAATAATTTAACGTCTAAGTCACAGCTCTCAGGTTTGGCAACAGAGCTAAAATTTCATCGCTTGCGGAGATAACCATGTATTTTTTTTGAGGAGGGGAGGGTTGTAGCAATTTGCCTTTAGGTACTTTAGGCATAAGTGACAGTTACAAAGAGTCAATTTTGATACTGCTTTCTGATTTCAAACAATTACTTTTAGGGTTTAAAAAAACTGGGAAGTGTGCAAAGGAGAAAATTTTATTTATAGTCATGTATTGCAGGAAATGCCCCCGTTTGTGTAGCAGTGGTCACACGCCTCGAGTTCTGAGTCCTAGCACTGTCACTAATAATCTACTGCATGAGCCTAGAAATGCGACAGGCTCCCTAGGTCCTTATAAAAGGTCAGAATGGAAAGGGAAGATGTCTTATCAAAACTGGAAAATTTTTTCAAAATATACATGCTTTCCTTCTCTCTTTCCAAGGCTAATTGGGGGTAGTGGTGGTGGTGGTACAGCCATGTGTATTTGAAAAAACAAAAAACTCCCCAGCTGATTCTAATGCACATCTTCACTGGACACCTCTGGGGTTTCGTCCAGCTCTGAGATTCCCACTTCTTTGAAGCTGATGTGGACCATGGCTGAAGAGCAACACCCAGTGCTGAGAGGGCTGGAAAGGAAGACTGCACTTTTCCATACATGTGCTTTCTTCTAAGCTCTCTTGCCTGATGCAGCCTAATTGTTGATGGTGTTGACAGTTTCAAAGCATGCCATGCATCTTAAGTTACCTAACTCATCTTTGCTTTCAGCAATATATAGACGAAATATTGGTCAGATAACCAGGGCAGAGGGGTTGATTTCTCACACTTATTTGCATTCTTTTACAAAACCACCTTCTAGCACATAGCACTTAGTATGTTACAAACAGAAGACTGAAAAACTGGCTCTTCATAAATATTGCTGATAAATTTTACTTATCTTTAGAAAATAATTTCATAAGGGTGTTACATGTTTGATGCTCAGAATAAAACTATAACGCTTGTTTTATGTACACGAACTTCCCTTCAGATCAGGCTTTCCAAGTGTAAGAATGTTAAAGTAACTTAAAAGCATGTTTCAATAGATCATTTCTAATTTGGGAAAAAAAAAACCTCTTGATACATCCCATAAAGGTACTTTGTTTCTTGTTACCTTTCACCTATAATTAATTCTTAGCCTATTTCTTCATTCGTACAATCCTTAACTTAAGGATTACACCATAAAAGAATGGTATCACGAATACAGAAACCATTGACAAGCAGAGCTGAAGCACCAGACTGAAAATGAAAATTCATCCCTGTACTTTTCAACTTTAGTCTTTAAGCTGGAGATTACACATTTTAAAAGCTTTTAAAATATTACAGGAAAAAAATAACAGAACTACATGTAACCCAGAATTTGGGGACATGAGACAAAAATGCATTTAGTCTGAAAATTGGCATTTTATCCATGAAGCACAGTTGACAAGCATCTTTTAGGGGAAAATATCTACTGAAAAGATACTGTTGTATAATAATAGGAATTAAGGGTTTCCTTTTTAAGTTTTAAAAATAAATTTCCTATTTTCCAGTGATAGCAGAGTGCCTCTGCAATTTATGCTTCTTGCCCAGATCATTCAATATTAAAGAACTGATAATTTAGACTTTTATTTTGCTGAAGTAAATAAATGTTTTAACAGAAATACCCATTTTTCATTTCCAAATAGTGCAGGGCTGTTCATTTAATACTTGAGATTGCCTCCCTTGTGATCAATTTTTGATTTCCTCTGACTTGTGTAGCAATTTTCTTCAGTTTTATATTATTTTTGACATCTTCAATTTGAAATGTCTAAAATTTCTTCAAGGTCCATCAGTGCGGTATTGGTGCTGATTAAAAAAACAGAACAGAACCAAACCGTGCGCATCAACACCAGCACGTCTGAACAATGTGAACCAGTAAAAGGGGCATCAGGGCGCCACAAAGGCACACCTTAGCTCCTCCAGACACTGCAGCCCAGGCAGATCACTGCGCCGGTTCAAGACAGGTCTAGTTGGCATTCTCCTTCCACTCACAGTCCGAGTCTAGAATATGATCTGAAGTCGGGAGCATATAACTAAAACCTCCAGTTTAATCTAGTTAACATCCTTCCTACCTAGAACAACATAGCAACAAAAATATTTCAATATGCTAGTCCTTACAACCGAAGAACTGGTTGATCCACAGGGCTTCTTTAAGGACAACTAGAGGTATAGAGTGTCACGCTCACGAAAAGACACGGAAAGAGCCTTGGGGTTAGAGAGAATCATCTCTGCCCCTCAGAGAGTGTCTCACTTTTTAATGGCCCTCTATTAGTCAATGAGGTAATCTGTGGCGTGCCAGCCTGGGCTCTAAAAAGTGGGTGGTCTTTGCAGAGGGAGGTGCTCACTCACTCTACCTCTGGCCAGAGCCAGTTCCTGCAGCTGGACCAGAGGCAGCCCACAGACTACACTCGCACATTTCTTCATTTCTCACTTGAGTGCCCTTCTTTAGTTCCCTTTCAACTGCCCACTTTATATCGGCTTCATTACACCACCGCTCCATTTGTAATGTAAATTGGGAAACTCGGGGAAGTTTTTCTTTTGGCCTTGTCTACGGAAGAATACGGAGAGGTATTCAAAACGTATTAACACAAATCAATGGCACCAATAAAAGCAAAATCTCCTTAGCAACATAATCTTGATTGCAAAAGGAGAACTGAGAGCATTTAGCAGAACAGTGGCCCACATGGAATACGCATTTGTCTGGAAGAATCCAGCACAAAGCCTAAAAGAGAGATTTTGAAAAAATCCAAAATTAACTCACAGGGAACAGTTACTCTTTTTTTCAAAAGTACACAATTGGCTACATTAAATCTATCGTGTGCTTTTGGCTCAGCAACATTGTATCACACCGCTTTGCAAACTGAAATTACAACACCCTGCATGCTTCACATGAGTTACAGGGTGTTTTTTGTTTGTTTTGTTTTTTGAGTTTTTTCTTCCCTTCCTTGATTTCTTTAGTAAAGCAAACAAAAAAGTCTCAAGAAATATTCATTTCACATACAATGCAAAGAAAATTGAATGGCTATCTAACAATATCTAAGACTGTAGGTACAAAAGGTTAGGCTATCTTGTGGGCTTTCAGTGACAGATTCTAAGTAACTACTGCAAGCAGAAATGACACTTTTGCTTAGGTCTCCATTTGTGAAAAGGGAAACTTAATACACTGCTGAGAACTCTCACATTTGTCTTGGATGAAAAGAAAAGGCAAAAAAAAGATAGAAATTCAGAAAATAAGGAATTAATTATTTTAAAACTACAATATTGAGATGACTAAAGGAAACAATCCACAAACACGAAATTTCCTTCTTAGTTCTTAAATGTTTAAAATAGAATCAATTTCATTTTGCATTTTAACTAAAACAATGCAGGTGATGAAGGTAAAAGCATCTTTACCACCTGCTGAAAAAAAGATGCCTTAGTAAACTGAGTTACAATTCCTTCATCTGATGTGTATGTGTATATAATGCACACACATTTTGTCTCTATGTATATAAACTATTTCTTAAAGGTCTGCTCTAAAATCTGAGTCAATCAAGTAAAATGAAAAAATAGTGTGTATGACAGTCAGTTGATACAATATAACAGACAAAACTTTACTTAAATACGGCTAAATATGTGTATTTACAGGGTGGTAATCAGAATTATTTCTGCCAGGTCTCCTTGGAAGCTTAAACCAATGTTAAACCTAAGTAGAATAATCGAGAATCCTATATAAAAGCTGTATTGGCTTTTAAAATCTAGGGGCAACTTAAAAAAGACCTTAGGAGAAAAATGTTAATTACATAAGTTGTATTTTCCCAACTATAATGCAAGTTTATGAACACATTATATAAAATTTTCTTTAAGTTCATTGCACATAGTTCCTAAACTCACATTCATAATGTCAATTATTTTATTCCCAGATATTTGTACAGGTCATGTCTACAGAAGGAATGTGTGTATTCATTCATATGATCATTTCAACAGACATTAGTTTGGTCCGTTTCATTTTAAGTGATTCGATCTCTAAGTTCCTGCCTAGTTTCCAACTTCACCTAAATTGACTTAAACTTTTATTTAAAGACCAAATGCTGTGAATTAGCCTGTATTTTAGTTCTGAGCATGAAATCATGTGCTGAAGTCATGTGGTCCAACAGACTCACTTAAAAACAACAAAAACTCAACTAGAAGCATATGAACAAAGTTCAAATTAGGTCTCTTTGTTTACTAGAAAAATTCTGTCAGTGAAGACAATTTTATAAGACTAAATACACAACAATCAACATAGGGCCCAAAACCAAGCCACCTTAAATATAACCCATCTACATATTTCTTCACAATTATAAAGGTCAACAAATTTTCATTTAACCAAAAAAAATCTTTTTAACATGAAAAGATTTTTATGTTTGGCAATGGCTTTAATTTTTTAGTAATTCAAAAAAATAGTAACACATACCTTTAAATTTCAAGTGCATATTTTACCAAAGTTATTTTCATTTTTTAAGATGTTACTAGACTTAGCTGAATGTAACTAGAATTACCTGGAAGCATAATAGAGACCCTGGTCTTGGGTCCACATAATTGTTCACCAATCAGAAGTTCCTGAAGAATTATACTTGAAAGTTATTCCATGCTCACTAAGGACATAGCAACAAATTCCTATAATCATTTATTTAGTATTTTTAAATTATCACACAAATTATAAAAGATAAATAGGATACTTTATTCTAGATAGTCTCCCACTATCTCTTCAGAAGACATGATAGTAGAGGAAAACTCTATCTAGAACATTTTTCTTTTTTTAAAAAAATAATTGCCATTGTAATACATAAAGGATACAATAAAAGAAAGTATAAAGCTGTGTGCAATTCCTGGCCACTCGCTAACTTTCCAACTTGTAAACCAAACTACAGGTGGGGTAACAAGGCAGGCATTTCTCTCAGCCAGTAGGTTTCTGCATGTTGCCTTCCAATCCTGTCTACCTTGCTTCCGCTGCCAGTTTCACAACGCTAAACTCTTCTGAGAGGGCAAAGCATCATTAGTTCCAACAAAAGTAAAAATACATGGGGATTTTAACAGGGTTTTGATAACTTCATTTAAAACAAACTCCTGTTTATGAAGACTGGGTGGCAATGCAATGCGACTCGTAACTTCCTAAAATTAAACAAGCTGCTACTAAAAGAGAAAGAGGAGAATGTGGTCTTTTATTTAGTATAATAGTTTCTTGAGGGAGTAGATTACTCACTCTTTTCTTCAAGAACATTTCAAGTCTGTGTAGTGTCCAAGTCGAAAAGAACTGGAACCAGTTTTACTAAATTAAGAACCAGCAAGAAAGATAATAGGAGATAAAAATCTGCAATCTGCAGGTACATTATGGTCTGATAAAGGGGTAGCCAAAACACTGCCTGTTACTTTGTTCTCCTGAAAGCTGGTTGACATTGTTTCTTAAAAAAGAAAAAGGGAGGTTGGGGGAGGAATAGATGGCTAATCTGCCAAAATTAAGAATGCCTGGTATGGTTAATTAATTGAAATATTTCTGAGATAAAGAGCTAGGAAAGTAATATACTACCTGTTTTTCGTAAAAAGAAAAAAAGAAGTCAACTCTCAAATTCAGACAGAGCACCATGTTTATGAAGTAGAGAAATTTTTTGAAAGGCATGATTTTGCTTAAGTATGTGAGATGAAAATGTATTTTAAAAGGTATTACTAGGGAAAAAACCCTTTTCTCAAGTATTATATTTAATGTCTACCTGATTTTTAAACATGCAAAGCATTACTACAGTACATATAAGGAGTACTCATTCTAATGCTTTCATTTTAAATGCAAAATCTGAATAACTCAAGTTTTTGCTGACACTGTAAGTCAAAAAAGCTACTCAGTCCTTAGTAGTAAATATCTAGCTACTTATTTTTACTTTTACAGAGGATGTAATAAATAACAGCAAAATAAATGATTAGAAAATATGAGGTAGTCGTATATCTTCCTTTTGTGGAAATGAAAATAAAAGCAAAAAGGCCAAGTAACTTGATGACGCTGCACAACACAGAAATGAATTAAAAATCAGCGTTAGCATCCTGAATTTCTGTTTTCAGAACTGTCTAGTAAAGATACAAACCACCTCTGCTGGCTGAGTACCGCGGGAGAAACAAGTACGCCGAAATATGACTAATAATGTAAACAATTTGCAGGTTTCTCTTAAATTACTACCTAAAAATCTTTGTAAAATTATAGAACAGGATAAAATTTAAAGACAAATCTCCTTCAAATCTCAACTAATATGAAAAGGTATGGTTCCTAAAAATAACAAAGTTGGCTACTGTATCTATAAAAAATTAAGAGTAACTTGTCTTTTTAAAGGTTACAAACTATTATGAAATAATTAATAGTTTGGTTTAGGACTGGCCTTCAGTCTATTCTTCCCAGCCTAATACTAGACATAAATCAGCTTTATTCACAAATGGTGGTTTGCAAAACCCCCTATGCAATGATCTAATTACTCCCTCCCTGCGGAGTCTGTACAGATAGGACCTGTTGAAAAAGAAATTTCAATTACACCACTGCACCAAATTGGGAAATTAAGTTAAGAAACTTCATTTTCAAAATGTAAGTACCACCTTAGCAGAATTGAAAGTGTCAGCTCTTCATCACTTATTGTAACTGACTCATTTTAACTGGCCTTCTAAACACCTAGCTAAGAATACAAAAGAATTAACATTCTTACTTGGAGCTTTGGAGAGGGAAGCTACAAAGGCAATTTGGAACGATGTCCCTGAGTGAAGACTCTGGACATCAAGAGAACAGCAAAAGGACTCACAGTGCTTCAGTAAGACAGGACAAGCACGGGGAGCCCAGGGCTGGATGCTGGAAGTCAGCTACAGACAGTTTTAAACACATTGTACTTTTGATTTACTACTGACCAACAGTTGAGCCAAAGCAAATATTTACAGTGAAAATCAGGCATGCAGCTAAATGTTATAATTGTGAAGCAGGACACCATAAAATTTGAAACAGTCTATACACAATGTCATGTAAAACCAGAACAGGGGAACTCATGCAACCTGTGGGTCCAACTGTGCATGTTCCTATTTAATATTTTCATAAGCATAACTGGCATGAAATGTCAAAATTTTATACAGTTGGCCTAACATAAAGAAGCAACCAGAAGATCTGTACAATTAACTCTGGAAACACAACCATGGAGAAAGTTGTGGTTTTTCTCGATTTAAAATTATTCAATTACAAACCTACTTTTTATAGTAAGAAAATGAAATCATTGTTTACTATTATTCCAGGTTTGCACACTTCTTGATTTTAGGTCTAAATTACATGTTTATTTTAAATGAATAAAACTGAGTCATTAAAGAGTCTTAATAAAGCATCTAATGACTACTTCATATAGGTAGGTGACCCTCTTGTGCGTGCGGGTCATAAATTAATATAGAATAGAGTTTTTAAAGTACATTATTTGATTTTAAAAAATGTTTCCAAACAGGAATGGTGGACTGATTGTAAAATGCCAATAATGTATAAACAAAGATCCTGAGTTATTCATTTAGCCTATACAAAATCTATACATTAGATTTGCTGCCAGTAACACCTTTCCTTGGTCAGTTTTAAAGTACCTATGGTTCATGTTTCACAAACTTTAAGTCAGAAAGCAGGAACAGGAGAACAACCATCGTTTTAAATATTTCTAATTTCCAGTAACTTGGGCCCTTAGATTCATGACTCAAGAAAGGCTAAGCCAGCGGGGCTACACTGGGAGCGACAAATGGCAACTCAAGCACAGAAGTCTAACTGCGCGTCACATGCCTGCTTGCAATGCCCGTGGGAAGCGCTGATGGTCCCTTTCTGTTTGTACATTAGAGATATAAGAGCGCACATTTCCAGGGAATCTTTAAGCAACTGACACACCTCTCAACAGAATTAGAAAAGCTTTTTAAAATCCTATACTTAATACTGTCAACTATGAAATTATTTTACTGTTAAAATATTCTTAAGGAAATTATTAAAAATTGTAATTTACAGGAAACTAGTAACAGGAGAAAAAAATTATGTCTAAAAAGGAACGGTTTATAAAAAGCTAATCAGTATGATGCTCTACAAATTTATAAAACTTTAGATACGGACCACTGTGTTGCAGAGTCTACACAGTCACACTTTCCTGCTCTTTCTGAACACTGAGGCAGACTTAGCACTGTCCATACAACTTTCCACACGGGAGCAGAGGAGTACTAGATTTCGGGGAGTGTCACCTTTTAATCGCACCACTTCCTGGCGGCCGGCCACAGCCTAGCAGTGTCTGGATTCTGTGTACTCTGAGCTCTTCAGAGGAAGAGTGTTTTACAAATTCAAGCTGTTAGGTGCTTTAGGGGACAATGAAAACAAATAACTCATCAAAAAATCTAGTTTTTAAGATAGTTCCTAATGTCCAATATGGGATATAGGATATAAAATACTGGCATTCAACTATTCAAATTTATACAGAATTACAATACTTTGGAGAAGTACAAAGAAACACTTTTTTAAAAATACAGGTATATAAATTAATGAAACTGGTATTTAAAAGATTTAATACAAGGGAAAAGGTATTGTATATAGTGGTACCAATTCTTAATACAAATTATTAAGCATAGTTTATATAATTTCAAAAGTTATTCACATTATTGCTTGATACCACAGCTGTATGGAACAAGTTCTTGACACATTAAAATTTGTATAATTTCAGGTTTATAAAAACAAAAATTTACACATAAGCCTTACAGGAAGTTTTAAAATGCACGGACAAATGTACAACCAAAAGGAGAAAGAAAATATGTATTTTTGTATGTATTTAAAAGAAACAAGCTGATCTGGTTCGACTTTAAATGTCACACTCTCAATCAAAACACTACACAAAACTGGACCAAAAGCAAACTAGTAGATAGAAGCAGTACTGAATATGTCTGCCATTTCTTACCAATAATCTGTTCTAAATACAAACGGGGTATTAAATACCAGCTTACTTTGAATTCTAGAATTTTTGCTTTCTTTCAAAAACTTTTTAGAGAAGTTTTCTACAACTGTATTAGATTGGGACAAACATTTTCCTTAGAAATTTTTTTAAAGGAGTATTTCCATACTTTTGTATATAAGATTTGACAAACAATAAAAAATAACCCAAATAAGGCCATTATCATCATCTTGATAGAAAATATACAGATCGTAATGCTACTGTATTTTATGATCCTGGGCTCTGGTAACATTAGATGCGCGCATACCATTCACTGAGTCGTCTGTTCTAACAAAAGTAATTTAATCCTGCCTTGCTGCTTTTGAAGACAGAAATCCTTTCAAAACTTTTTTATAGGTCTTCGTAATGTTACAGATAATTCTGCTGTAAACAAAGCATTAGAGACTGTATGAGAAAGGACATGTTAATCCAAAAAGCTATTAAAGAATATTTACTAATTTAAAATAACTATGTTAAATTTAAAAAGGAAGAAAAATAATACAAAGAGTGTGCTTTCTAGAATAGATAAGTATAGTTTTACAAAGGTGTTTTTCTACATTAAGGAATTAATAAATAAAGAACTGTGTGTACCTTGATGATAAATAAAAGGCTGGCCACTTTTTACGCTAAGTTCAAATGTATTTTTTTGATAATACAAAAAAGTAATCCTTGAAAATCAGAATACATAACAGAAAAGAGCACAATAACTTAAGTATTAAACATCTGTATGAAATAACTGTTGCAAAGTTTGACAAAAATGCACACTTAGAACATGCGATTATTTAAAAAAAAAAAAAAAACAGAAAAAAACACCACACGATTCTGTAGAACCAATGTTATGTCACCACCAGAAGAGCACCAAGCAAGGCACCATTGGAAAGACAACATACTTGGAAAGTCTATAAATAAAGTAAATGCTAATCTGGTCGAAAAATCGGTGTCTTTGGTAAAAATTCTATCAGGATGACCTGTAGAAAGAGAAAAAAAAAGTTTTTAAAAGACTTAAACAAATTTTTATCTGAACAAAACATCAGTTACATCCCATCCCTTGAAATAACTTGGACTGTGCCTCTGACACACAGGGGAACATGGGCATGAGTATGTGAGAAAACAACTTATGAAGAAACAACTACAAGTATTTCATACTCTATGTATCGATTTAATCCCAAAAGCTTTTCTATGAGGCAAGTGTTACCATCCTCACTCGACAGATGAGGAAGCTGATGGTCTGAGGAGGGTGACCCCATGGACTGCAGAGTCACTGTTTGAACAAGGTCTGTCTGAACTGCAAAGCCTTCCTTTTTCTGCTGCACTACGTGGCTGCAGCCAACCCAACGTTGATTTCTTCAGGTTGCCACCCATTTAACTAACCAAAATGAGAGCTAGAGTTGCTCTCATTTTACTGTATCAGGATATGTGATTTCTAGATAAAGGGAACTGATCCTTTATCTCTTAATTTTTTTAAAGTCCTTTTCTTCTTAAGTTAGCAAAATTAAAACTTAAAATTTGTTTCAAAGGACATCTTACAAAAAAAGTTAAGGAAAACCAACAAAGACAAAACACAGTAACACAGAAAGACACAGGTTGGCCAGAGCTCATTTTTATTCCAAACTTGAACTGTGTTAATTCCAGTCAATTCTTCCCTTGTCCCAAGTCTGTACAGAATAGGTGCTAAACAAAAAAAATTATCTGACTTGAACATTTCCAAGTTTGAGGAACTCATCTTTTTTCCAGAAACTCTATCTAAAACTTGATGACTGAATGTTTAACCAACTCACGAGTCAACATTCAATGTATACTTCTGTATTTCAAGCATGTCCTCAACGAAGCAGTCTGCACAGTTTCAGATCCTCAGCGCAGGCATTACCAGTACACTGTACAGTGCATACCACATAATGAAAACTAAAGGCTATCTTTGGCCATATTTGCATTATTATTTTTTAAAGAATACATCCTATGAACTCTTTTCCTTCAGAAGAAATGCACAGAAATTGGCTGCTTGTCTCATTCCTTCTAGATCATACTGCTCTACCACATTTGAATAAAAGAAAAGTTGATGTCAAAGGTATTTTTCTCGATCATCTCCAATATTCAAAATATAATCAAAGGGAATTACTTTCTTTCCTTTAACTAACAAATAAAACATCTGTAAGTTAAATAAAAGTTCAGGTCAAAGAGAAATACATGGTAAAAATGCCCCAATTCATTAGATAAGGAAGCTATACATACTGAGAAAAATTTTTTTAAATACATTTTTTTATGAATTTTAAAAAGTTTTTTACTACCCTTCTGAACATCTTCTATGATGGTAAAAAAATATAATGGCTTTAGTAGTAGAGTTTAATTATCTCAAAATTCACAATAAATGAAAGGAAACTATTTTACAAACACAGCACAGAGCTTACGATGTTTTAAAAGGTTAGCAAATTATTTTATTTTTAGTTAAAAAAAAATTTCACCTATATATGATGAGTATATGGTATGAATGAATATGAATTCCCATAGCTCTATCTGAAAATAATAGCACTGGGAATAACTTATGTTTTCCTTTCACATGTGAATTTAGAAATGTTCAAAAATAAATAAATCCTGAGTTTTAAGCTTAGTGTTTTGGTTTACAAATAAAGTAATTATTTTTTTCACAAAATGTGTTGAATCTCCTACATATCCATTCCTCCTGCCAAAATACAATACATAAACTTTCTAACCATCTATGATGAAAATACAAGACTAGCATTTTCATAGGTCACTCTCAAAACAAATTATTTGAATATGCCTTTTTATTAGCATTATAAAGTATCAAGTGCCTTTCTCATCGTCACAAAGCAATATGTTTGATATGTAAGATAATGATATACTTCACATGATTTGGTTCATTGAATACAGACCTAGTCTATGAAAAAAAAAGACAGTTTTAAGACATCTTTTATGTTCAAGGCTAGCAATGGTCGATTTGACTGTATGATAATGAAAAAAAGAGGAAATACTACGAAGCAACATGATTTCATGACAATTTCCAACTATTTACGCACTGTTTAAATCAATCTTTTATACATACACACACACACACACACACACACACACACTCTATCTATGATGGTCAAATTGTTCCAAAGAACAGCATCTGACAGAAATGATGTGCCAGGTACTTCACAAAGGCTATGACTTTAATTTCAATTAATTCTTCCTTAGATTTTTTCATTTAATATAATAACCTTTCTATATTTAAAATAAAACACCCAAGCTCAAGACAAAATAAATAAAAATTCATAATTTTCTATAGTATTTTGAATTTTTCAGGAGAAAAATTGTTCAAATAAATTAAGGAGTCAGTAAATTAAATACCACACTGAGTAAGATCTAAAATTCATTGTATATATGTGACAACTCAGATATCTTTTAAGGAATGAACACAGAATAGGCAAAAATCTCATCTCCTACTTACTTTAAAGATAATTTTTATAAAACAATATTCTAATAACACTTTAAAAGATTCTTTAAAGGCCACTGAGGTATGGATAGTTGAAATTTATAAAGGCTAAAGGTTTCTTAAGCTCCAATGACTTGGCTGAAAGGTTTTCTTCCACACTTGGAAACTTGATTAGCATTATATAAAAAAGCCATATCTGACTTGCTGCGTAACCAAAGTTGTGGTTATTCTTTATACAGCATCTAAAATTTCACACTCCATCAACACATGTTCAGGCTATTTTATCTTGGCAATTAATTTATTATTTTTCAGAACACAGTGAAGCCTTGTTTTCAAGTCATTCATAACTTTATAAATCAGTCTTGCACATGAAACCATGCATCTGTGAACCGTAGAAAATCTTTGCACTCAGGAGATTAAGCTCCTGACACCTTTGCTGATTAATAATCATGGAAAGAATAAGATCAGAAGCAAAATAAATGATCATTTAATAGAGAAACTCACAAAACAGCCCTTTAACTTACATATTCCATCATGTTATTCGTTTCACATTTCCTTTTGCTCAGTCTCCAGTGCAAGCACAGCTAGACAAGGAGGAGAGTAAAAGAAGAAAAATGAGCTCTATTTTATTGCAGCACACAGACTAACCCATTTGTCCACCTTTCATATTTTTAGTTCAACAAAAGCATCTGTTTCCATACTGTGCAATTCAGACCCCAACAGTACGAAGCTGCTCCCTGTGGTACTCACCTTGTGGTATAACCTATTGTTTTCCCATTCTAGTAACTTCTCAATCGATCTTCGTGTCTGGAAGACAAATGAGAAAAAAGTTTACTCTTGACTGGTTTAGAAAAACTCGGTTTTGCAGCTGCTTTTTGTGTGAAAAGGAGAGAGGTATGAGACGCTGACTGAATATAAGGTGGCCTAGAACACTGTCAACAGTCCAGCACTAATCAGTCCCCTGAATACAAATAGTACTCTAGTTTAATAAAGATACGGTTGGGGGTTTTTTAGCACTGTGTCCTTTTTTCACTGACTCAGACTTACTAGCCTCTGAGTTAAAACTATCAAAGTCTAAAAAGCTAATGTTATCTACCAAATAATATAAATTTAAATCCCCATTCATTTCAAAAATATTTGCAATACTTAAATAACATGTAAGTATTAAAGCAGGGCAAAACTGTATTTAAACCAACAAGAGGAACAGTAAAATCAAACTCTTAATTCAACACTGTTAAAGTAATCAACTGAGAAATTTATGTTTAAGAACACTTGATTTTGCAATACATACTATGCAGCAAGCATGAAATGGTTTTTGCTTGGGACTATGAATAGAGGAGAAGATAATTCATGATGCCAGGTGTTAGGATGATACTGACACAGCTGCAGGTGCAAAAAAGACAGTGCTGCCACAAGAATCAAATGCAACTTGGTGCAGCTGCAGCTTCCTCACAAGGGAAGGAAAACGGCATCCGGCACCGTTAACGTGGCACAACCAAGTACTAATAAGCAAAAGTGAAAAACTGCGTATCGAGCAAGGATGAGCTAGGTGAGAAATTGTTAGGATCAAGCTGCTTTTAAATAGTTCAATGTTACATAATAAAATAGCATCTACCATTATCTACTTACCATATTACCTTTCAGCATGCTGAACACGCTAACGACACACCCCAGTCTCATAGGTGCCAACTATAATTCATAACTACCAGTGAATTACCACCACTGCCTTACATTTTCCAAGCTTATGTCATAAAAATCAGAAAACCAACTAACTCTCTGGATAATAATATGCCGGTGACTAATTTAGTACATTATGTTTTTGAACAGGTTTTTGGGCAAGAATTTTAAAGGAAAAAAATGTGCCCTTGTTAACAATGATCAGCAGACCTCACTTGTTTCTTTGTAAAGATAGCCTTTTAGAGGCAGCTCTCCTTTTAAATGAAAATAGGGCAGCAGTTATGGTCACACTTTTTGTTAATTTAGTTGCCAGTCAGCTCCAAATCAAAAGAAAATAAGGCTGCAGAGTATAATTAACATTCAGTTCAGTCGTTTTGTCCCTTGTCTAGCCCCCAAGCTTTGTTAAAATTGCCATCTGAATGCTGAAGGCTGTAGGGAAATCGATTTGATTCTAATCGCACCATGAAAAGAACATGATCTAACTGCTTTCAGCCCTCCGTAAATCTGTACTAGGTCTTTAGCACAATGCAACTTCCAATTTAAAAAGCACTGAATGTCTCGTCAATGACTTTGTGAAGAAAAAAGAACAAGGAGCAGACATAAAAATTCCAATAGTTGTTTAAGCATTAAAGTTCATTTGCATCACAGCGAACCTGAAAAGGGCTGACCTCTCAAACCGCCTCTCAGGTCTATGAAGTTGTAGCCTTGACAAGCTCACATTGACAGAGCTCATTGACTCTGAAAGGCTACTCTATCAATGGTGAAAAATGGCAATAGGTTCTACTCTGAGCAGGCATCTGCCTGCCCACCCGCTGCTAAACCAATGGCAAAACCGATTCAAAACCTGAATCTACCTTGTAATCTTCCTTTCTAGGACCTTTTAATAATAGATTAAGATTACTATACAATTTGAGGTTTTACTCGTATTGATGGTTTAAGAGTTGAGGGGTTTGGGAGTAAAAGAACTAGGGTGGAAAGAACAAGCTTTCCAAGTCTTGTTTTATATTAAAGTATAAAAATAAAAAGGTTAACATTACATTCTGCAAAACTTCATTACTCAAAGAAAAAAGTGTAGTTACCACTATCATCACTTCACACAAATTTAAACCCATTCTATATTATAATGAGAATGACTCTCACTACAAATGGATCTCCCGGTGTACATGATACCACGTGCACACACACAAAATTTAAAAACTTAAAAATATTTACTCTAAGTAACTTAAATCAACTATCAGCATTTGAATAAAAGGTAATTATAAAGTATGAACCTTAAATTCCAAAATATTTATGTAGGAACTCTGAGTTTACTGTGCCTCTAATTAGCAGTTTAATGATAGGGTATGGTAAAATAATTGTATCTTAGAATATTTAAGAATCAAAACCAAACAAACTCTGGTATGCCATATTCTGAATAAGTATCTAAATATAAAATATTTCTACCCACTGACAGTCTGAAGTAAAAGCTGTGAATTAACACCATCTAATCTTGCTATAAAACCTCTTTCCTGCTTGACAGGTGAAAAAAAAACACTTGCACGTGCAGCTTAATTAATCATTACACTTGACATTTCAATGATTTACAGTGAGGAGCAGGTGAGAACATACAAAACCAGAAAGAAATCCTTGATCTGAGTGGAACATTTCTAGCACACTAAGGTGACAAGTATATAGATTCTAGCAGTCATTAAGAAAGAGAGAGAGAGAAAGGAAAAAAGGAAAAAAGAAAGGAAGAAAGAAAGAGAAACTGCCACAAATTATTTGTTAGTAACAACAAAAGCTCAAATTAAATGGAAAAAAAGTTTTAACTACTAAGAATGTTTAATATTCTGCAATTACTTTTAGTTCACAAAAATCAAAATATACTTTCAAGATTAAATACAATACCAATTTGGCAGATACTGAAAAAGATATGACACTTCAGCATATATAAAAGGTATTTAAAAGCCTGTAGACATGAAAAAAAAGCACCTTATAATTGCAGTATTCTAGAAATAAAAATTAAGAGTTTATGTCCACAGGGTTGTCAGATACTATTTCTAATAAAATGTAAGATTCAATGCTGCCCAAGTCTGTAATTACTACTGGGTAAGCAAACCTAAGCATATAAAAACCTGCCCTTGATTTTTAAAAGTTTACATCGACCACTAAATTCAGCCTAAATTTAAGCAAACTAATATTCATCAGAAAAAAATATGTATTGCATCTGTCAACACGACATAGCAAAACAATCATCTCTAGGCCAGTGGATTTCTAAAAATAAGCAACCTTAACTTTTTAAAAAGAATTTGGTTCTTGTGAAAAGCACCAGATTCATAGTCATGGGAACTAAAAATCTTCTATTTAACTGAAAGAACAGAGGAAAGGGCAGTGTGAGCTTCCCTACAGTGGGCCTTAATCCTTTCAGTGCTCACACCCTGGGGGTGAGGGGACAGGTTACTGGTTCTTAACCAATTCTTACTCCTTCTGCATACAATGATCAATACGAAATCTCATTTCATCATGACTTATTATCCTTAACTTAAAGGACAGAGACCACCAACTCACACCATGTAAGCAAAACAAGTTTTTTTATGAGAATGACATCGCACCACCAACCTGGTCTAGAAGAGTGGGGCCCCACCCGTCTTACTCATCTCAGAGCTCACTTTAATTGTTTTCCACCCATTTCTTCATTTCAGCACCTTGCTAATTATAGTTGTCTCCCTGGTGAACTAGTTCTAATAGAGCAGAAGGACAGTGATTTTGGCTTCAATTTCTATTGGCTCTGGTTCTTATTAAATTTTTGGTAGAACTGTGAAAAATAAGTCAAAACATGAAAACTGCAAGAGAAGTAAATGGCCTGGGTAATTCACAAAGTATTAAATAAATAATGATTAATCAACAATTAATATTAGGTATAGCATACCCCATAAAATATATATGAATCACTTAGAATAGTAAGTTACAACTGAAAATTAGTTTCCTAAAAATACAAATTTGACTTACTATGAAGAAACATTTTTATAATTTTTCCTAAATCTCTTAACTTTCTAAAAAATATATATTATTCCCTAGAAACAAATTATGTGCAATTAGATACAAATAGGTCTTATAGGGAAGTAAGGAGTCCTTTAAAAAATCTTGAAATGTATTACTCCCCCCTTGATGACCACTGGCACTTACAGTATAGTCGTTACCAATACTTCACTTATTCACAGTCAATTGTTTGATAAAGTGGTTTTCCAAAGATGTGGTATTTTAAAGTTGCTAATAAAATCAATGAGAATTTCATGGATTTTAAAGTACATAAAGCCAAAGGGAAAAAAAAAATGTGGATGCTGTAACAAAATTTCTCTGAAATTTCCCCCCAAAATAGCATTCTCATCAGTTTTTAGAACATAAAGATGCTAAGATATGTTAACAATATATATAAATAAAATATCTCAATAAACTACAAAAGTTAAGCTATTTAAACTTAAAACTTATTTGAATAGGTTTTATTCATAACATCATAGAATGTCAAAGTACAATTTCAAATGTTCAATTTCTTATTTAAAACAGGTTTTAAATTTAAACTCCCAAATTATAATGCATTAAACTTTAACAAGAATAATCCTTTGAATGTATTTGTAATCTTATTTTTTTTTAAGTATTTTTCAAATAGGAACTACACTTATCTTTGGACATCTGTACAAATTCAAATTACTAACATAAGTGAAACAAAAATGTTCTTTGTTATAAGTCATTAGAAGGAAACCATACAAAATTTTTAATGAATTATTTTAAGAGAAAATGACTTGATGCACTGTTTATTCTGGATTATTATGTCTTATATTTGAGTGATGTGCAGAAAATTAAATGGTGTATCTCAGTCTTAGTATTATGATATATAAAAAAATCTGGACTCAAAAAGATAAACTAGAATATGATCAGATTACTCAAAAGGATTTCTAAACAAATTTCCTTGTATTTAAAGGCTCCTTTTAGGAGCCAAAACACACAATGGAGAAAAGAATGCCTCTTCAATAAATGGTGCTGGGGAAATTGGAAAGCCACATGCAAAAGGATGAAACCAGATTATAGTTTGTCCCCATATACAAAAATTAATTCAAAATGGATCAAAGACCTAAATGTAAGATCTGAGATAATAAATTACATAGGAAAACAAGGCACCAAGCTTATAAACCTTGGTTGTAAAGAATATTTTATGAATTTGACCCCAAAGGCAAAGGAAGTAAAGACAAAAGAAGTAAAGGCAAAAACAAATAAATGAGACTATATAAAACTAAAAAGCTTCTGCACAGCAAAAGAAACCAACAACAAAACAAAAAGGCAACCAACTGAATGGGAGATGATACTTGCAAACAACAGTCCAACAAGGGGTTAATATCCAAAACATATATAACTCAACACCAAACAACCCAATTAAAAAATGGGCAGAGGTCCTGAACAGACACTTTTCCCAAGAAAGACATACAAACATCCAACAGATATATAAAAAGATGCTCAACTTCACTGCTATTAGGGAAATGCAAATCAAAACTACAATGAGGCGAGTGACACCTCATACCAGTTAGAATGGCTATTATCAACAAGACAGGTAATAACAAGTGTTGGAAAGGCTGTGGAGAAAAAGGAACCCACATTCACTGCTGGTGGGAATGTAAACAATGTAAACTGGTACAGCCACTATGGAAACAGTATGGCAGTTCCTCAAAAAATTAAGAATAGCCTCGACTGGTGTGGCTCAGTGGATTGGACACCGTTCTGCAAACCAGAAGATCACCAGTTCTACTTCCAGTCAGGGCACATGCCTGGGTTGTGCGCCCAGTCCCGGACTGGAGGCCTGTGAGAGGTAACCAATGTTTCTCTCGCACATCGATGTTTCTCTCCCTCTCTTTCTCCCTTCCTATCCTTCTAAAAATAAATAAGTAAAATCTTAAAAAAAAAAAAAAAAGAATAGAGTTACTGTGTAACCCAGCAATTCCTCTTCTGGGTATCTACCCGAAAAAACTCAAAAAGATTTAGTCACAGAGATAAATTTATTCACAAAGATATATGAGGTCTGTCCAAAGAGTATCCAGGCACATAACATGAAAAATAGAGACAATTGTTTAAGATACAAGAAACACTGTATATAGGACAATGACACCTCAATCCACTTCAAAGTAGGCACTTTGGGAATTCACACAGTTCTCCCAATTGCCATCAGCTGTCCCAATTGTATCTTCCTGAATCTCACCAGTGGTCTGAAATCTCTTCCCTTTCAAAAGTGATTTTAGTTTGGGAAAAGCCAGAAATTGCAGAGTGCCAAATCTGGGCCATAGTGGGGCTGAGTCACCTGGGTGATTTGATGTTTTGCAAAAACTCTACACAAGACGTAATGCATGAGCGGGCATGTTGTTGTGATGAAGCTGCCAATCACCAGTTGCCCATGGCTGTAGCTGTTTTCATCATATTGAATCTCCCCACTGATGAAGAACATTGAAGTAGTACTCTTTATTAATTGTTTGGCCTGGAGGGGCACACACATGATGTACAACATCTTCCCAATCAAAAAATGCAATTAACATGGTCTTGATCTTGCTGCAACTTCGCCGCTCTTCTTCAGTCATGGAAAACCAGGTGACTTCCTTTGGACAACTGGGCCTTCATTTCCAGATCATACCTGCAGACCCACCATTCATCTCCAGTTATGACCTTCTAGAGGAAATATGGTTCATTGGTAGAGGTTTGAATCAAGTCATTAGCAACTGCAGCACGATATTCCTTCTGCTCTGGGAGCAGAAGCTGTGGAATGAATTTTGCAACAACACGTTTCATGCCAAGATCCTGTGTCAATGTCTCAGACACAGTAGTTTTTGGAATCCCCTCATCAGCTTTTAGTTCTTGCACTGCCAATCTTTGTTGACTGCAGCCCATACACATTCCACATTCTCAGGTGTTCTGCTTGTTGCAGGCCTTCCAAAATGTGAATCACTTTCAACAGATTCTCAACCATCTTTGAAGAATCTGTGCCACATTTTCATCTGCACCACACTCATTGCATTATCCCCAAAAGCCTTCTGAACCATCCACATAGCTTCTGCGGGGGGAAGTTCAAGCTTAATGCAAAATTTGAGGCAGATTTGTTGCTCTACTTTCTCAGTCATTTTGAATGCGATGGCCACACAGTACACATGCTCACACCACGGGTCTACAGGCCCCACTGACTAGTACAGTGAAGTTGTCATTGTTCATGCATGTGCATTCCTGCCCACTCTCCTTGGCTGCCAAGTTACATCCATCTCACACAAACTGTTCTTGTTATATTAACAATAGATAGACTTTTTCTGGACAGACCTGGTCATATGCATCCCTATGTCCATTGCAGCATTATTCCCAGTGGCCAAGACATGGAAACAACTAAAGTGTCCTTTTGATCAATGACTGGATGAAGACGACGTGGTACGTATATACAATGGAATATGACTCAGCCATAAGAAAAGATGAAATACTCCCATTTGTGACAGCAATCATGGACCTTGAGAATATTATGCTAAGTGAAACAAGTCAGAAAAAGTTAAGAACCATATGATTTCACTCATATGTGGGACATAAAACTGAAACTCATAGACTCAGACAACAGTATGGTGGTTCCCAGAGGGAAGGGGGTTGGAGGGTAGTAAAGGTTAAGGGGGCCAAATATATGGTGATGGAAAATGATTTGACTTGGGTGGTGGGCACACAAAGCAATATAAAGATCATGTGTCACAGAAATGTACACTTGAAACCTATATGATCACCTCAATGTCACCCCAATAAATTTAACTAAAAATAAATGAAAATAAACATAGTAATTAACACTTAAAAATTTTATGTGAACATTAACTTTTAGTAACCTAGAGAAACTAAAACATTCACCAAAGTATCATTAGAATAACCCTTTTAGTAGTTTGTTATGAGTGATAGTTTCAGATGAATATAAGCTACACATTATGTGTGTCAAAAAAACCTCTTAGTACTAAGCAGTGATTTATAGGTAGGAATCTTAAATAAAGTTTGCTTAAATACAATTTCATAAAAAGTTTATGACCTGGGCTACTGGTTCTTAACTTTTTTAGGTTACTCTGTACTTTATGAATGATGAAAAAGCCACACTGCACAAATAAAAAATGTTGCACACAATTTTTAAGGGTGTTATCCACTAATCTCTGATAAAATTTCAGAAAATACTGGTAACATCTCAAAAAACTAAAACTGAATTTCAATTAACAGCAGCAAATCAGAAAAACTGTTCATAAGACAAACAAATTTCAGCTAACACAATCAAAAGTGTTACTATCAGGGATTTTGAAGAACTATTAATACATAGTTACACAAGGAAGAATCACTGGTTTGGATAAACAGTGATTTATCCAGGTAGGGGGGAGGAATTACCTACCGGTTGATTATAACAGACAACTGGAAAAACAAAAAGGGGTACAGGAACAGTATCTGTTGATCCTCACTTTTGGTCTGACCCCCCCTGCTAGATGTCTTTCCTTCGTTACCTTATTTAATCTTCACAAGAAACCTGTGAGGCAACTTGTTATTACTTTCCTTTTACATATGATAACTACAGCTTGGAGTGGTTAAGAGACTTAAAGCTACACTTCCAAATGATGGCGCTAGGATTTAAAGCCAGGATTCCATTATACTACAGAGCTATGAATTTGTAAATGATTTGTAACCTGTTGAAGAACATGTGTATGTGTAGAACATGCAAAGTACCAACTAAGCTGTCGTCCCTGAACGACCAAATTTACTCTAAAATTTGAAAAGCAAAATGTATCCTAAAACTAAATTTTTTCCAGCTCTAATTTTCTGTGGTTCTAAGTTCTAGAAAGAACCATTCTACTCTATTCTGCAGCCTCAATGAGATTTATCCAAAATGCATTTTATTTGGTTATACCTTGCCTCACACAATAACATGACTTGAGGTGTATTTCTGTTTTAGAGATTAAGTACACAGGCTTCCAGAAGTTAAACGGTTTGCCCGATGTCATAAAAGCAGGGAGGGCAATGCAAGGATTCAAACTCAACTCTCCAAACTTTAAACCCAATGCTTTTCTAACTCTCATTCAGCAATTACATTATTTTTATTTCCATCTTCATTGAATGATATCAATTTATAAATCCTTCCATTTGAAGCACAAACATAAAATGAATAAAATATCCTTACAAAATGTACCAACAATACAATTTTATTTTTTAAGAAGATTTTATTTATTTATTTTTAGAGAGAGGAGGAGGGGAGAAAGAGAGGGAGAGAGACATCAATGTGTGGTTGCCTCTCGCACGCCCCCCAACTTGGCATCTGGCACGCAACCCAAGCGTGTTCCCTAGACTGGGAATTGAACCCGCAACCCTTTGGTTTGCAGGCCTGCATTCAATACACTGAGTCATACCAGCCAGGGCAACAATACAATTTTAAATGCGAAGTTTCAAACACAACTTTAAAAAACAAAATGGAAAAAATCACATCATTCCTTCCCTCCAAACATGCAAAAAAACAGCCTAATTCTTCACATAAACTGGAGACATATACTTCTACGTACAATGTAGTAGCTAGTGTCAGGCCAACATTCCCACTACAAATAGAAATGGATAAAGTAAAGGAAAAGAAAAACCACATTATTTTTAAAGAACATCAGAAAATTCCAGAAGCAACAAGGACCAAATGAAATAAAATTCAAAGAAGGAAAGAGCCCTTCCTAAATCATTTGATGATTACTGGCCATTTTCCTTCTTTGTTGACAGCTGGTGTAGGAAGAAAAGGGAAATTGATACTTTCCGCAGGTTGTGCAGGCTGGCTCAATGGACTGAAAATTAGTCCCGCCCTAAAATGCAAAGTCGGTTTCTCTAAAGACATTACTGAGTTCTGTAGCAGCATGGAAGGGTGGAGGACCAAGCCAGAAAGGCAGAGGAAAATTAGTCACAGTCTATTACTGCTTAGGAGGCAAAATTCTGCTAGGGGAGGCGGATCTCCATCAAAGACATTCGAGCCTACACAGAATGAAGGCTAAAAAGCCAAACTCAACATATGCTAAAGGTACAACTTTCAGGGTAGAGGAGACAAAGACCAGATGAACTGAATCTTTCTAAACACGCAACCCAACCCAACCCAACTCAATCTCATATTACACTGAAGTGACCATTCCCCTCATGCTATCTCCCTTAATAGAGAAAAGATGAGACCCTTGATTGTGGTAGATTTCATCTGGAGCTTCCACTTCATTTTGCGGGTAATATCTCGCATAAAATTTTTTTTAAAGTTTAAGGGGCAGGAAAATATGACCAATAACCAATGACCAAAAAACCTCACAGACACAGACCCACAGATAATCCAGGTATCACTGTTAACTGACAGGGTGTTAAATTAACTATGATTAATATGTTCAATAAAATAGAGAAAAAAGATAAACAAAATGGGTGAAAAAATTTCAGAAGAAAACTGGAGTCTATAAATTGGATTCTAAAATATAAAATATCATATGGATATTCTAGAACTCAAAAATGTAGTATCTTAAATTAAGAACTCATTGTATTAACAGCAGCATGAACACTGAGGAAGCTAGGCAAATCTTTCTACAAACCAACACAATACTATCTTCTAAATATTCAGAGACACTGAATTTCAGCTAGTTTAAGGCACATCATAATTACATTACCCAAGATTAAAGATAAGGAGAGAATCTTAAAAGCAGCAAGAAAAAAGGAGACAGTTACCTACAAAGGAGTTCCCATAAGACTACCAGCTGATTTCTCAAAAAAAAAAACTTTGCAGGCAAGACGGGGCTGGAAAGAAATATTCAAAGTGATGAAAGGCAAGGACCTACATCCAAGATGACTCTATCCAGCAAAGCTATCATTTAGAATGGAAGGGCAGATAAAGTGCTTCCCAGATAAGGTCAAGGTAAAGGTAAAGGAGTTCATCCTCACCAAGCCCTTATTATATGAAATGTTAAAGGGACTTATCTAAGAAAAAGAAGATGATCAAAACTATGAACAGTAAAATGACAACAAACTCACAACTATCAACAACTGAACCTAAATAAAAAAACAAACTCGGCAAACAACTAGACCAGGAACAGATTCACAGAAATGGAGATCACATGGAGGGTTATCAGCGGGGACAGAAGGGGGAGAATGGGGGAAAAGGTACAGGGAATAAGAAGCATAAATGGTAGGTACAAAATAGATAGGAAGAGGTTAAGAATAGTATAGGAAATGTAGAAGCCAAAGAACTTACATGTATGACCCATGGATATTAATTAAGGGTGGGGGGGGAATGCTACCGGGAAGGGGGATGCAGGATGGAGGAGAATAAAGGGGAGAAAAATGGAACAACTGTAATAGCATAATCAATAAAATAATTTTTAAAAAAAGATTAAGTTTACATTTTATTTTCTAAATGCTATACCAGGCACACATTGCAATATCTTACTTAATCATTTAAAAAGTAAAAAACAGGAGGATCTCAGATGGTGAGTGGATAAAAAAGCTCTGGTACATTTATACCATGTAATACCACTTGGCCATAAAAAGGAAGGAAATCTTACCTTTTGTGACAGCATGGATGGACCTCGAGAGTATTATGCTAAGTGAAATAAGTCAGTCAGAGAAAGACAAATACCATATGATCTCACTTACATGTGGAATCTAATGAACAAAATAAACTAACAAACAAAATAGAAACAGACTCATAGATACAGAGAACAGACTGACAGCTGGGGGCAGGGACACTGGGAGCTGGGTGAAAAAGGTACCGTGATTAAGCAAAAAACAAACAAATAAAATAGAACTTACAAATAGAGAAAACAGTATGGTGATTACCAGAAGGAAAGGGAGGTGGGGGGAGGTAGAAGAGGGCAAAGGGGGCATAAATGGTGACGGAAGGAGACTTGACTTTGGGTGGGTGGTGAACATACATTATAATATATAGATGATGTTTTATAGAATTGTACAATTGAAACCTATAATTTTATTAACCAATGTCATCCCAATATATTCAATAAAAAATTGTTTTAAAAAGTAGCAGAGGATCTCAAGTGATTCCTTGTGTTTATCTGACAGAAAATTACTAACCAAGTGCGATATAGTAGTCATTTAAACAAACAGAAACAGCCAAACAGTTGGAAGAAGTGAGGGGATCTATACTTAAGAACTGCAAATTCCAGGATGGAGTGGAGTGGGGGGGGGGGGGGAATGGGACAACTGTAATAGCATAATCAATAAATATATTTAAAAAAAAAAAAAGAATAGTATGGGAAATGGAGAAGCCAGAGAACTTATATGTACGACCCATGGACATGAACTAAGGTGGGAGGGGAGGGATGCTGGTGGGAGGGGGGTTGCAGGGCAGAGGGGAATAAAGGGGGGGAATGGGACAACTGTAATTGCATAATCAATAAAATATACTTAAAAGATTTTACTCAAATTTTACCCATTTCCCAAGGGAAAAAAAAAAAAAGAACTGCAAATTCAACTATAAATTCAGTAAAAACCAGAAATCAAAAAAAAAAAATTCTCCAGTCTGAAGATTATCTGGTGAGAAATACTGGGGGGAGAAGGGGCACAGGCATTTATCTCTTTCCTAACACTACAAAGTACTAGTTTAAAATACTTTCGCAGAAACACCTTACTTTACAACAAAAATTGAGGAGCAAACAGAATTTGCTTTTCTGTACGTCCCATCAACACCTGATGACAAAATGAAATGTAGCCACACAATACCATTCATTCAATTTCAACGTAACAGTAGTCCATTTTTATACATATAATAACCTCAATTTTTAAAACTTTAACAAAAATGTAATATATTCAATCTATACTAATTTTTCATATCTCTATCAACATCTTGGAAATTTTAATTATAAGCACTGAAAATGACAACTCTTTATAGACAATTTTTTCTGATGACCGAATCACTATGTACTCATCACAGAAAACTTGTAAAATACAAAAGGAAAAAAACAGAATTACCCATAATCTTACCAATTATAAACAATAATTGTAACCATTTAATTTATTCTATGGGTATTATCTTACATATTCGTAATAATGCTATTAATCAATATTTATTAAACACTTACTTTGAGCTATTTAGCTAGGAGCTTTACAAATACTATTTCATTTTACTCTTACAACAATTCTATTTAAGGACATAGGCGAACATTGCCTTTTACAGATATATCACGAGAGTTTAGGAGGTTAAGAAACATGCCTAAGGTCACAGAGACGAGCGGCAGAGCCAAACCCGGCATTCTAGATCACTACCCTACGCCACCATCAATGTGCTCGTATGTGTATAGCGAGTGCTGTATTCTACCCACTCTCCAGTATGACGTGAAAATTTTAATTTTTAGATGGCTATTTAACATAAACAGCATGTAAACATAGCATAATGTAATTAATCTTCTACTGGATCAGATTATTTATGTACAGTGCTCAGGATACTGTGACTCATTCAACACAAAAAATAGAAATAGATAAATGCAAGACTTGCTTGTCAACTTCTAAATTTAAATTAAAATATATAAGTCAACTTACTCTTTTACTGAGACAAATAACTGGCCACATACTGCAACCTAATGTGCAGCAGCAACAAAGGCAGCCACAAAGGAGCCAACGTACATTAACAGGAAGGTTCTTCTTAAGACAACTGTTAACTCTGTTGATGCTGGCTTTAAATTCTTCAGGAGCTACCTAAAGAAAAAATTTAAGAAAAAACAACACCATAATATTAATGTCAATAAACATGTATCATCAGCATAATTTTTTTCCTATATTTGTTAGAAAAAGACTTTGGTTTTGAGGTGTATAAATAGTAGCCAAATAATTAACAGACACTCACTTTTCCAGTTAATGAAGAAGGGAATTCTGATTCAAACTTGTTGCTTAGTCCAAATCTATTTTAAGAAGGAGAAAAATATGTTACTGCATGTCATTGCTGCACAAAATAAACCATTTAACTTAATCCAGGGTCGAGTAAATAGACAGCAACTTCATATACAGAATAACAAAGGAAGTCTGAGACACAAAAATACTGTAGTCAGCAATTTATGCAATGCAACAAGCAGTTTTAGAAAATGAATCAAAACTTTTGTATAACAGGCTGAGAATGACTTCTTTGGTATTCTCTTTGGGAGTCAAACATTAACGTAATGAAAAACAACACATGGTTCAATTTTGTCAAAATTAAGGTTCTTCCAACTAAGTTACAGAAAGCTAAAATATCTATCGATTACTCTCTAGGTCAACAGCATTTGTTAACACTCTATAGCAGTAACAAGTCTAAAAATGCAAATTGGTTAGTTAGCATTTTCTGAGATCTACACTGCTATCACAGCCAGAGAATGCTGAAAACACCTGAAACAATGGGTAGCTGACCTAGCTCCTAAAACTTCCAAATTTTAAGAATTTCACTATATACACACCCAAAGAAATGAAACCAAGGTAGTACATCTTAATATCTTTAAGGGTTTAAATGTCTGCTAAGATCATGAGAATTGATTGGGCACATGACTACTTTTTTGTTTGTTTTCTAATTTTTTTATTGTTGTTCAAATACAGTTGTCCCCCTTCTTCCCTCATTACTCTCCCCTGTCCTCCCCTCCCCCCACATTCAATCCTCCACCCCACCCCCCATTGTCTTTACATAAGTTATTAGGAAAGAATAACATACTTAGTCATATTGGTAATAGCAGGTCACCCTGGAAATAAAAATTGAGATTCTTAAGTATGATGACTTTTTGTTGGATCCTGGAGACACCAGATACAGCTGATTACTGTCAAGCTAGAATGCAGACCCCCTTTTGACAGATTGTGTAATTTCCTTTTTCCAAGAGGAGCTGGAAAACCAGATTTTTATGCAGTATTTTCTATCTTTAAAACACTGCAAAAGTCAGCCCTGGCTGGTGTGGCTCAGTAACTGAGTGCTGACCTGAGAACCAAAGGTTTGCTGGTTGATTCCCAGTCAGGGCACGTGCCTGGGTTGTGGGCCAGGTCCCTGGTGGGGGGCACTCGAGATGAAACCACACATTGATGTTTCCCTCCCTTTTTTTCTCCCTCCTTTCTCCTCTCTCTAAAAGTAAAAAAAATAAAACATTTAAGAAAATTAAACACTGCAAAAGTCAAATAAAACTCTTCCGTGGGTCAGGTGGTCGTTTTTATCATGATGTAGACTTCCCTACATGTAGATGATGGCATCCGAGCCCATTTCATCATCGTCCTAAGTACTTTCATAACAATCTATCCTTAAAAACAATGAGTACTATTTACAGAAAAGATTACGATACAACTACCTAGGTCCAAGTCCAAGTTCTTTTCAAACTAAACACACTTGTAAACTGGCAATCATTATTGTTTAATGTAATTCCGGCATTAATGCCATTCTCTTTCTAAGATAGAAAAACTGAGCTAAATCTATTTTCTGTCTATGTGGGGGCCTCAGAGCATGTGGTTCTGCTTGAAGAAGCCCCTACAGATAAACTCACCTCCAACCTTAAAGGTCTTCTCATGAACAAGAGGTGTGAATTGCTTGCTGATAGCTTAGATAATGTGTTTCCTTTTTATCCATTTCCCTTAGGGAAGATGACATTCAACAACTGTGTGGGTATTCAGCCATCTCAATTATAAATTTCCTTTTCTTCGGTTATCTCCCTTGGTATGGAGTTTTCTCCTTCAATCAATAGTTTCCACTTCAACCAGGTTTTTTATTGCAATTAACCATCTCCTTCCAACTTTAAATTTTTTTAGAAAAGCAACAATCAGATACCTCCAGGTATCCCAGAGAGAAATGTCTTCTTTACACCCCCAGTGAGCAAATATTGAAAACAGATTAAATTATTTTATCAACTAGCTATGTTTGCTGGTAATATGCTAAGGTGAAAAGAGCAGTCCAGTATGAGTTTAAACCCTAATTTCCTTTCTTTTCAGAGCGGGGATACTTCCTTACTGGCTGAGCGGCTGAGTGATGATGCTGTGCCCAGGGAGCACTACAAGCTAACTGACCTATTGTTCCCGTAGGCAGAGCTTTTAAGTCAGGCCAGCAGTTACTTTCCAAATAAAGAACTGGTAGTTCCAAGGACATTCTTTTGACACTCAGTTCCTCCTCAGTAACACATTTCGTTAAACTGTATCTTAGGAACAGAGAGTAATTCTTCCTTTTCCTTCATCTCACCCGCAAAATAATGTCCCAGGAAAGATTACCAGTAACATGATTTACACTAGATGGGAGTGCTCAGCTTTTCCAGCAACTTGGTTTGGTGCTGATGTTTCCATTCCCCCCTGCTTGTTCCCCACCAGCTACACAAGAATACCTGGAAGAAGGGTCAACAAGACTGCCTTGAAGGCCTTGGAGTCTGCCCAGTCCACAGGAGTGAACTCCAACAGCAATTTTGCTTTCCCTTTTAAAAATCTCTAAAGACTTAATATTCAAATGAAGTACTTCATGACTACAGGCAGAATGAGCAATGATGATCAGGCACCCTTTCCCCATCTCCAGTTGGAATACAGCACCCTGCTACAGAGGTGTCTAAACACAGGGTGTCAGGACCTCCTACTCTTTTAAATCCTTAAGGACCTCAAAGACCTCTTAAGTTTATGTGGCTTACATTAATTGATATTTTAGATTAGACATTAGAACTAAGACATCAAAACATTTAAAAATTTATTCATAAATGAGCCCGTTATATGCTAACAAACACAACATTTTTATGCAAAACATCTATTTTTCAACAAACAACTTTAGTGAGAAAAGTATTTTACATTTTCATATATATTTTTAATGTCTAACAATGGAACACAGGTGGATTCTCACATCTCTTCCTACATTCAATCTGTGATATGGTCTTGTTGGTTGATATTTATGAAGAAAATTGGGCCTTGCCAAATATATAGTTGAAAAATTGTCTCTATTTTTCTTTGATACTATACCCAAACTTGCCAAGTGGTAGTCTCTGATGGTTCTTTGCAAGGAAGAAACTGAAACTCTACCAATGAACTTTTAATACTCTGCTAAATTAAAATTCATTGACACATCTTTATTTTGAATGAATTTTACCCAGACCTGACTTTGTAACTTCATACATTGGTCAAATGCTGACACACTTCATTTTATGATAAGGAATCATTCATTAATATGATCACTGGTCTCATCAGAAAGGTCTTTTAAGTTTTGGAAGCTGTCAAGCTCACAGTAGCAGATACAAATTTTCTAAAACTCTAATTTTCCTCTGAGAGCTGGAATTATATTACTGACAACAAATGCTGTAAGTTGTTTTCCTTGAAATGACAGCCTTACTTCATTATAAATACATAAATAAATAAATAAGGCTGAATGTTAACTAGCACTACATAAACAAAATAAAAAATGGCTCATTTAATTTGAGCTACCACCTACACCTTAAAAACTAACCTCAAAGCACATTATTTTAATAGATAATTTTTTCTAGCTTTGAGTGTTACTGGTGGACCTAAGCAATGGTTATGAATTATAGTAGGTATCCTTGGCATATAAAACCAATAAAGGCGGAAGAAGGAAAAATACATGGGAAAGTGGGGGAAGGGAAGTAGAAGAGGGAGATAAAAAAGAAAGTTTGGATTGGCAAAGTGCTACCGACAACTGTTTTATTTATCATTCAGTATCTATTAATTGCCAATCCATTACATGGTAGAAAAGAAAATGTAGGTGTGGTATATCTACATCTATTTCTATTACCTAAAAGAGCTTTTCTTGAATCATGGTTAAAGTACTCATGGCTTCATAATTGATAAAATACATAAACTATTCTCAAAGAATGGCGAACATGACGAAAGGATAAAATACATTAAACTTAACCTATTTGTTCTTACCTATTATTAATACAAGTTTACAAATCTACTAGTATTTGCAGAAAAGAGAAGTCTTCCACATCCTAACTATTAAGCACCTTCTATGTAACACTTCATGATCACAAGCTACTACAAAAAAGTCTTAGATCACCTTTAAAAAACTTTTTTAAAGAAAGCACGTACAAGGCGAATTTTTACTTTCATATAACTTGAGGTAATTCTGAAAGTTCACGCAGGGGGAAGGATCAGGCAAAAAGGAAAAAGGACTCATGGACATGGACAACAGTGTGGTGACTGCAGGGGAGCATTGGGGGATAAATAGTAATGGAAAAAGTGCAATTAAAAGAAAAGTAAGTGAATGTACCTGGTAGAGCTCCGCAGAGGAACTGTAACTTTACACCTAAATCTAAGCGGCATCTTGCAAGTAGGCTTGTTTTACTCATATCCTCCTACCCATTGACAGTTCCCTGCCTCCTCATTCCAACAATCCACACCCATAACCCAAGGCCTAAACCACTCTAATCTGCTGCCCTGCACTCTCATCTTCACCCAATGCAGAATCCCCCTTTCCTAACAGATCCTTCCCCTCCCCACCTCCTTTTAGCGTTTAACTTTAGACCCCTTCATCTGTTTATCTGCTACCTAGATACCTTCTTTAAAAATCTCTCAAATTTTTTTTTCACTTTAGCCAAAACATATGTTGAAATGACACTCTTTCCTTATACATTCTCAATTATAGCTCATTCCATGGAGTCCAGCTTCCAGACTCCATCTCCCATGTTCCCACAATACTTGATTATATTCACTCTCGTACAGTCTTTATCACATCTTATTATAATTATGTTAACAAGTCTAACTTCCTACCCTGATAAACAATGACTTGTTTGTGGGTAGGTATAATATCATAATTATCTTTATGCCTCAAATATCTGGCACACTGCCAGACATACTCAGTAAATATTTGCTGAATTAATCAATTTCCACTGAAAAAAATGTTTAATTTCACTAATTCCTCATTGCAGCCTTCCACACCACTGTTCTCTCTTCCTCTAATGCCCGTGAATTCTGATTACACCACATTTTTCCAAGTCCCAACTGTTATTTTTAGCCTTCCAGGTCACTCTCTCTGTGTTGGGGGCCCACGAAACCAACCTCAGGTTCGATGACTGCCTAGGAGGACTTACAGGATTTAGCATACAGTTTTACTCACCGCCAGCTTTATTAAAGCAAAAGGAGCAAAAGAAAAAGACACATGGGGCAAAGTCCAGAGGGGAAGCAAGCTTTCAAGGGTCTCTTCTCAGTGAAGACACACAAAATGTGACTTAATTTCTCCAGTAATTAGTTTTAACAACACATATACAATGCTGTCTACCCAGAAAGTTCATTATTCAGTGCCCAAGGCTTTGGTCACACAGGCGCCCTCTACTTAGCATGTACCAAAATCCCAGACCCCCAGAGGGAAAGCAGTGTTCAGCATAAACCACCTTGTACAGTTTAGGCACAGAGAGTCATTCTTATCAATTCTGGGAATACTGAGAACCCTCCCAAATTCCAAGTTCCCAGACACCAGCCAACAGCCAACACTGCAAGCAAGCCTTTCTAAGAATAGACATCTCAAGCCTGCTGTTAACTCTTTTCTGCACACTTTCACACTCTCTAAAGACAGACATGTCAGTTTTTCTCTCTACCATGACTTGTCTTCATCCCAGTTAGTTCAATATTCAGCTCCAGAACCTAAGTGATCACTTTACCTCATCTATTCTGAGGAAATACACCTCTATTTAATTCAACAATCCATCCACATGAAATAGTCGGGATACTGTCATCACCTGGAACTGTACCACCTCTAAGATTCTAAACTGTAAAATTCCCCTCTTTCCACTACCATCAACCATATCTCCTACCCTTACCAAATTTTGTTTTTTCACCTCTGGTTGTTTCCTACCACTTACCACTACTCCTTGCTTTTCCACTCTGCATCAGCTCCCTAAGACACTCTTCCTTCCTATCCGCCAGAACTCACAGTCAATCATTTTGACCATACTCCAACACACAACCTTTGTTTTCTGTATCTCTGGAGTGTCTCTTGTTAGTCCAATTCAATTGAAATGTTTACTTTCTTCAATGCCCACTGCCTGGAGTTACAAGAGAAAAATCACCTAACTATTCTAAATATATTATCTAACCTCAGTTAGATTGACATTATAACAGTCTTTTCTCATTCCTAGTCAGCTCCATTTCCATACTCCACAGTTGTTGCACCTTTATGTGTTCGACCTTACTCTCACAACCCACATTTTCTGCAGATAACTATAGTCTTTCATTACAACCGGAGGGAGGAAATAAAACATTGAATATAAACCTCTTGGCCTTTTCTCACTTTCATTTTTAGATTTACCTATGTCTTCAGTACCTTTACCATCTTTCTCAATGAAGGCAAGCTTTCCAAAGCTAGCCAGTTACTCCTGGTGGCAAATCCTCCAGTTTCCTCTGCAATCCACTGTACTCTCCCTCTCTTCTGGCTCCTTAACATAGCCTACAAACCTGCATAAGTCTGCCAAGCCTGAGAATCTGAACACCTATTTTCTTTTCCCTCAAATATATGATGGTATCCATCTCTTTTCCTTCCTCATCCAATGTCTTGAAAGAGTCTTCTACATTCACTATCTTTAATCTCATCTCCCATTCATTATTCAAACTACTACAATCCAGGCTTTAATCAACATTTCTTTACTGATGAGACTGCTCTCAACAATGGAAAACAGTTCTTTTCAGCGTGTTCACCTCCATATACCATGCTTTTTCCTAGCAGAGAGCTTAAGTATCAGAGTGGTGAATGACTTATAAACAGCAAAAAGTTCCTTTGCTGTATGTCTTTCAGTTCTGATAAAGCCTTTTAAAAAAAATTCTAGGTCAACCAAAGCAATACTGTCAGATAAATTTTTATAAGACCATCTTATTTTATTAAGTGGATGAGAAAAACCACATTTCATGTTTGTTAGTATTAACTATAAAATGTTACCTTTAATCATTTTAATGTGATATTAGTTACTTAGTTCTGATACTACTTAGTTCCCTTTGGGAGGGTTTTTTTCTTTTTCTTAAGTTTAGCAGGAGGTGGGGTTTGTTAGCAATGAAAATGAGATACACGGTATGTTTCAGCTTAACTTGAGAGCATCATAAGGTACTCTTTTTATACACTATGAACCTTTAAGTTTAGTTTTAAAATCGGGTAAAAATAATTTACATTTTTCTAAGCCGAAGTACAATTAGCCCTGGACAGTAGTGGAAAGGCCAAGTTTCATCTTATAAATGATGATTTGATATGCTTGAAAGAAGAGCAGCGGAGCAGGAAGGTGAACTCCCCTCAAACCTAATAGCCTAACTTTATTAATACACAAGACTGGAAGTAGCACTTAATTCCAAAAGGTATGATTTGAGGTGGGTGACATTGTAATTCAGTTATCTACAAAGACTAATAAGTAAAATAAAACAAATATTTTATGTTGATAAGAAAATCTTAAGATGGAAAATATTATGTACTGTCAGTGAAACCATAAATTATTACAACTATTCCAAAAATCAATTTGACATTAACAATATTTATACCTTCTCGGTAATTTCCTTTTGGAAATCTAGCCTAAAAATAATCTCAAATGTGCCCTGGCTGCTGTGGCTCAGGGGACTGAGAACTGGCCTGCAAACTGAAGGGTCACCGGTTTGATTCCCAGTCTAGGGAACACGCCTGGGTTGCGGACTGGTCCCTGGGGCGTGGTGGTTCTGGAGGCAACCACACATTGATGTTTCTCTCCCTCTCTTTCTCCCTCCCTTCCCCTCTCTAAAAATAAATATTTTTTAAAAATCTCAAATGTAAATAAAAAATATGCATAAACAAGTTCTCCCAAATGATACAGAAATAAAATGACATTATGTGACTATTAAGTAAATTACAGTATCTCAGTATAACGGAATATTATACAATTATTAAAAATGAAATTTGCAAACAACATGGAAAGTATATATAATATATTGTTAAGTAACAAATAATACAGAAGAGTACATATACCATTATCTTAACTGTAAAGGAAAAAAGCTTACAAAATAATATTCAAGGACATGTAGTCTTTAAAAAAATATTCATACCCTTTGGTAATTTTACTTCTAGAAATGCATCCACAGAAAATAATTATAGTGGCACAGATATGTTAATGAAGAACTAAGTATTCTGCAGTGCAATTCTGGCAAGAGAGCATTAAGATATTTCGTTTCATTTGTTGTTTCTTAAAATGGGATCTTGTTTCAGCAGATGTAAATAGTTGCTAAGTAAATACTTTAAATGCATTTTTATAATACACATTATCATAATTTTTTCCTATTTGAATCTTTTATTTGGTATTAACTAGGTATTTTATCATAAGTAAACAGAGAGTTTTAGATTCACCGATCAATAGTTTTCCTGAATGCATTTCAACCTTTTCTATAGTTCAAGCCCAGTCCTTTTTTACTTCCATTTTTATTTCTTCTGTGTTCCTTGTATGCCTCATATATTAATGTCTCTTAGAATTCACTACAGCATTGTTATTTTAAATTAAAATATATTTGGAGCTCATGGTGAATTTTGCCCTTTAAACCCCGACCTGCAAGAATCTTGACTATTTCAACGTGGTTTGCTCTGTGATTATTTTCTTTGCTGCTAGGTTTCGATACTATTTTTAACACTGAAAGTTTTAAAATGTCCTGCACTTGTATTAAATTAATCACAATACATCAATCTAAAAGGATACTACACAGCTCAAAACAATGTGTAGTATAGAATAATCTGTTACTCTGAGTGCCCAACTACCAGCTCCCTGTGCTCTGGCAAATTAGAACACAAATGGGCTTCTGCTTGAAGAACAGCAGCATATGGCATGGCAGGGGCCAAAAGCCCTACCCAACTTGGACATTAATTCTACCTGATACTCCTCTTGAAGTATAAAATAAAAGACCGCAGATGCTTACATGAAGTTTAGCTGAAGCCAAGATACAATAAAGCTATAAATAAGTAGCAATCAAGACTAAGTTGAAGCCAATAATAGGCAGAAACTATGAGGTAGAGGGAAAAAGCAGTCCGCCGGTTCACATTGCAACAGCAGCAGCTATAACTAAAAGTAGGTAAGTCACTGTGACAAGCTACTAGACCAGGGGGCAAAGGACACATACTGCTGAGAAAAATGACTGAGTAAGTTCATCATCAGTCTCCTTGAAGCCAGCTGTACAATGGCAAAGCTTCCTGTCTTCCTTAGTATCCACACATTGTTACAATAAATTTCCACTGCTTAAGGCTCCACTGGTGGTTCTGTTGTTTGAAATCTAATAGAGCCTAATATATAACACTTTTTAAGAACCCATAATGATATGGGCATATATTCCCAATATGATAAATGAAAAGGGTAGAATATAAAACACTGTGTAAGTATATTCTCGATCATTTTAATAAAAATATTTACATACACAGAAAAAAAACCAAAAAGTTAATCCATCAAATTGTTAACCCTAGCCAATACACATATGGGTGATACCTCATTCTTTACATTTTCATATTTTCTAAAATTTCTACAATAACATATCTTACTATATCTTACAATTACATATCTTACTATTGTAAACTAAAGATTTCTAGAAAAAAATTTTAATAAGGACTAGGAATAAAAATATTAAATGACCATTGCCTCTTGGTGATTACAGATGGTTTATTTTCTGCTTCACTGGAAAGTACTACTTCCAAATTTTTTTAAAGATTTTATTTATTTATTTTTAGAGAGAGGAGACCGAAAGGAGAAAGAGGGAGAGGATCATCGATGTGTGAGAGTGCATCGATCAGCTGCCTCTCACACACCCCCACTGAGGACCTGGCCTGCAACCCAGGCATGTGCCCTGACCAGGAATCAAACCTAAGACCTTCTGGTTCGCAGGTTGGCACTCAATCCACTGAGCCACACCAGCCAGAGCTACTTCCAAATTTTTAAATAATCTTTATGTACTTCATTATAATTAGGAAAAAGATTAAGCCTGAAGAAAAAAAACAGATAATTAAAGGGGTTTTCTTTTTATTTGTAGGTCAGATCAAGGAAATTATAGGAATAATTTATAGGTGAGATAAAGGAAATAATAACCGGCAATGTTAACATGTCTAGGTTTCAAGATAATTCTACTAGTTTTAGAGTATATCTGAGAGTACTTTTAAGGATTTTTGAAGTTTGTTTAAATATATATTACGTATAATATAAAGAATTTAGAAACTAAAGAGAAAAGCCCTGACCGGTGTGGCTCAGTTGGCTGGGTGTCGTCCCGCAAGCAAAAGGTCTCGGGTTCAATGCCCAGTCAGGGCATATGCCTGGGTTGAGGGTTCAGTACCAGGTTGAGGTGCACAAAAGGAGCAACCAATTTATGTTTCTCACATCGATGTTTCTCTCCCTCCCCCTGCTCTAAAAATTAATAAATGAAATATTTTCTAAAAGAAAATTAAAGAGGAAAAAATTCTAATCCCACAACATTAGAATCTCCAAATCTGAGAGCTACAAAGGTCTTTGGTCCAAACATTTCGTTTTACAGATGAAGAAACTGATGCGTAAGAGGCAGGTAACGTGGGTCTCAAAGCTAATGCACATGCAGGGTCAATCAAGGCTACGGCCTTACTCCGTTTGAGTCCAAGCCCAGGGTAATTTCTACTACAGAACAATGCCTCTAACAACTTTCTCTGTAAGCATAGGAAATGTTTATCTTCTTGAACTAGAAACTTCATAAATTGAAAAAATATTTGAGAAATGAAGAGAAAAATTTTTCCATCAAACAAATTATAAAATTAAAACTAATACATAACAAATGTTAACATTCCCATATGGATCTAGAAAAAAATGTTTTTGACCTTTCACATTTGTACCTAAAATCCCAAAATACAAAGGATTTTTGTGTTGATGAATGAAAAAGAGCACATAAGTTTGCTGCTTTTGGTTCTTGTATTTTCAAAAGAAGCAATTAAGCAACGATATTCTGGAGCTAGACTTCCTGGAATGTAATCTTGTCACTGCCATCTACTAGACATGTCACTTTGAGCAAGTCAGTTAGCTTTTCTGAGCCTCAGTTTCCCCATTTATACACCAGGGATAATTGGCACAACTCATTAAATGAGCTGATATACATAAAACACCCTCAGTGCATGGTATAAACCCTGTATGTTGTAACTGCTTTTATTATTATAAAACAACATAAATGTTTGCTGTGTTTTTATTATGGTTATTATCCTTCTAATAAAGTGGGCAATATTATCAATTAATATCCAATATGGATAACTTGGCAAATTAGAGAAAGTCTAGATTTCAATGACTTCATAAATACCATCTTCAAACAGCTTAGCAAATATAACAGCCAACGATCAAATCGGTTAATGATAACTGGCAAGAGTTTTCCAACTCTCTGCCAAACTCTTCAAGGGGGTGGTATTAAGGAAACAAGTACACAAAGAGGTGCTGGGTTCAGAAAAGCCAGGCAATATTAAAGAGTTTGTGGCTCATACGGGCAAGCACTTTGGGTCAGGAATCCAGGCAGCTGAGTCAAAGGTTAAAAAGCACAAGGCAGTTACTGAGGTACAGATGGAAGGGCAGCACAAGGGGGAAACAGAATGCCCGATTTCCAATCCTGGTTCAGTATCAACTAAGTCCGTTATCTTAGGAAAGCAAAACTCCCTTCTGGTTTTATGTGCCTCAGAGAAGACAACTGGCCTCTCAGGGTCTTATATGACCCAGGGGCCAAGTACCATCCCGAAGTTTTTAAGAAAAAAAAAATTAGCAAGGGTTCGCTGGGTTCACATTTTATAGGTAGGACAACTGCTATAACACAGGAGAAAAAATTTTAAACTTTATTCTTGTCAAAAAAAGTATCCGTTTTTCTCTTTGCAAGAAAAGGTTCTCAAAAGTTTGAGCCCTCTATCAAGTCTGGCACATCTCACGTGCTGACAGAGGAAGCACTATGAAAAAAAGTTAGCACAGAATAAGGAGTAGGTAAATGAATTTTAATTTTAAATAGCGAGAAGGGTAGGACTCATTAAGAACGATACCGTAATTTGCCGGGTATAATGTGCACCCATGTTTTCTTACTAATTCCCATGTATAATGTGCATCCTTATTTTTCCCTCACAAATTTGGACAAAAAAAGAAGTGTGCATTATACATGGCAAAATATGGTAATTGTGAAAGATCTGTAGTAGGTGAAAAAGCTAGCCATCTGGATATCTGGTGGGAATATTCCAGAAAGTACAACCAGCCAGTGCAAAACCCCGAAGCTAGAAGTGTGCCTGGAATAATTCGGGGAATAGAAAGAAGGCTAGTGTGGCTACAGTTTGGTGAACAAATGATGGGATAGCAGAAAAGAAGTCAGAGGAGTAATGACGGGCCAGATCAGTTAGGCTCTTCCAGGCAGCTAAAAGGAACTTTAACTCTGAAGAGGGGGAGCTTTGGGAAGACATGATCTGATTTATATTTTAAAAGGATCACTGTGGCAGATGTACTATAAAGACTGAGGAAAAGTAGAAGCAGGGAGAAGAAAAGTATTAAGTGTGAGGGCCAAAATAGCCAATGACAACTCACACCAGCAGTGGAGATGGTAAAATGTGGTTGGATTTTGAATATATTTTCAAGATGGAGCCAACAGATTAATTTCTTGACAGATGAATGCAGTGAAGAGAAAGGGGACATAAAGGATGCGTTAAATATTTTTTAATCTAAGCAAGCAGGATGCCAGATCTGCCATAAACTGAGAATGGGAAGGCTACATTTGAAGCTGATTTGGAGGAAGATTATGAATTCAGTTGTGGATATTTTGGATTCTGAGACATTCAACCTGCACAATTCCAGAGACTCACAAAATTTTATCTTCGGTTTTACAGGTGGTACCAGCCCTTATTTCCTAATGCTGAACTATGAGCTCAATGGAATCAGCTGCTTAGCTATTGTAGGAGATGATGCTACAACTACAGAATTAATCATTTTAATGCATAAAAATCATGCTTTCAATAAACTTGGCTGCCTTAATTTGAATATCAATGTAGCTCAAGGAGGAAAGGCTGGAACTGAAAGTACATTATGTTTACCCAAAGTATACAGAACCCCTGGAGTTAAGGACATATTTATATTAGTCTCAGAACAAGCTTAAAAATTTTAACTGTGTGAACAAATTCTCAAACGTTTGAGTTCATCTGGCTCTGTGAAAGTACAATCTCATTCATAAACTAGTGAAATCAAAGACTTAAATTATTTAAATCATGTATTATATTCACACTATCATAAACCTCATCACTATACACAGTTCTAAATATAATATACTAGCATTGGGTTTATTAATATCATAAGATTATATTTTCAAGTATTAATAGATGATTACATATATTGTTAAACAGTGAAGTTATATAACCATATACTGATTAAACTTCATAGTATTTACTTCTGATGATATGGGGATTCAACTAATCCAACTCAACTACTTTGTTTTATTTTATTTTTCAATTACAGTTGACATTTAATATTTTAGTTTAGGTGTACAGCATAAAATGGCTAGACAATGATGTAATTTACAAAGTGATCCCCTTGATATTTCAAGTACCCACCAGACAACATACATATTTATTACAGTACTATTGACTTGATTCCCTATGCTAGGGGTATCAAACTCATTTTCACTGGGGGCCACATTAGCCTTGGGGTTGCCTTCAAAGGGCCGAATGTAATTTTAGGACTGTATAAATGTAACTACTCCTTAACAGTTCAGTGAGAGCTCGGCACTGCCACCGGGTAGAAACAAGGTGCCAGGCCGGATAAAACAAGGTGGAGCGCCCATGGGCCTTGTGTTTGCCACCTGTGCCCTCTGCTGTACTTTGTATCAGTGTGATGACTTTGTAACTACCAATCTTTACTTCTTAACCCTTTCACCTTTTTCATCCAGGCCCCCACCACCTTCCCTCTAGCAAATATCAGCTTGTTTTCTACATCTATGAGTCTGTTTCTATTTCGTTCACTTATTTTGTTCTTTAGATTTCACATATAAGTGAAATCTATGGTATTTGTCTTTCTCTGACTTACTTCACTTAGTATAATACCCTACAGGTCCATCCATGTTGTCACAAATAGAAAGATTTCATTCTTTTTTATGGCCGAGTAATATTCTGTTGTATATACATACAACTTTTTTATCCACTAGTCTATTGATGGGCACTTGGGCCAAGTCAACTACTTTAAATTTATCTGTACAGACTAAAACAAAATATTTGTACATCTACTTTATATATATTTTAGAATATTCCTCAAATTCATATCTCATGAGCAATACAATGATGATAAATTATATTCATTTAAGGAATAACATATAGTTGAACTGATTTATAGTATAGACTACCAAAAACATCAATGTCAAGTAACATTTATAATTGAATAGTTGAGAAAGGGCAGAGAAGGAAGGCTGGGTACATAGGAACTCCTTCACTGGACTAAACAAGGACTCCTGTAACCACGATGCAGGATCAAAGAGAATAAACAAGGAGTTCTCGCAGGACACACTGCACACACATTCACCTACCAATCGAAAAACAATGATAGGTTACCTTCTTTGCTTTCTATCGAATTCATCACCAAAGTCCAACCAACTCTACTAAACTTCATATGGTAGGACGAAAAAAAGCTTAAGGAAAAAAATCAGTTCTTCCAGGACTTTGTGAGGAAACTTTAGCCCTAGTGCACACAATTCAGTTTTAAGTGTAAAGATGTAAAAAAAAAAAAAAAAGAAAGAAAGAAACCCACAACCTTTTCCTGGAATCTGATGAACAGGTCACTGTCAAACAACACACATCTTGTAGCTAACAGATACCACTTTACAAAGGTCCCAAATCTCTGACGTGTGGGAAAGCCCCTCTCCACGTCTGACACATGCGTGGGCCCCTCTCCCCCCCCCCCGCCCCCGCATGCTAGCTGCCCTGTGGCAGCAGAACAGGAAATGCAGGTGTGTCATCAAGACAGTCTTCAGTCAACAGTAAGGGCTGCCACAGTTCTTTGACCTCACCCTCCACACAGCCAACACAAAAACAAAAATAAACAAACACCCCACAACTAAGGAATGAGATGGCAAAAGTAGCCACTGCTGTGTTTCCCACACCTCATAGAGAAGTTGTGAAACGTCATGGCTTCACAGCCCAAACCGTCCCACCTCCTTCACATAAAGACCATCACCCTAGACCCGGTCACTCCCACGTCTCATCTAGACTGTTCCAACAGCCTCCGAACGACTCTCCCCAGTTTCGGTCTCAACCCCCTACAACCTTTTCCGACTGCTACCGAGCTACCCGACCTCATCTCAAGGCACTATCTATCCCCTTTGCTCACTATACCCCAGCCGCAATACAGAGACAGCCTTTTCAGCCGCTCAGGCAAGCCAGCCTTATTTTGCTGTTCTCCAGGAGTCTTTCATCCTTTCTAAAAGTTACCTCCTCAGAGCTCTCCCTCCTCACATGTTTTTCAATCACAGCACTCTCTTGGCCTCCTTCACAGTAACTTTCTGACACAGTTTATCTGTTAGGGGTAAGTCCCACAAGGGTAGAGAAACTATGTGTGTTTCATCCGTAATTATATACCCAGAGCCTCACATGATACCTACCATAAAATTTAATGATTATTTGTTAAACTACTTATCTGAAAACATCAACAAGACAGCTGATAACGAAGGATTAAGTAAAAAAGTACTCTGAGGAAACAAATACCTTAAAACCCAAGTATTAAAATTCAAACATCTAAATCCAGCACTCAGAACCAACTTCTCTTTCCTTATATATAGTTCCAATAAGGTCAGTTGTCTCATTTCCAACCTAAAGCTGATGAATTAGATAGAAAGAAAAGAAGGTAAACAGAAAGCAAAACCCACACATGAAAAACTCAAAAAAAAGTAACATTTAGAGATCCTCAAACCCCAAAATACCTTAAGAATATCACTGTGTACCAACCTGATAATATCTGCTTTTGATTGAATGTTTCCTACACTCAATCAGTTAATTCTGATTTATGCTCAAAATCTTATTTTAAAGCAGGAAATATATGTCATATTTTGTACTGATTTCCAAGAAAACAGTAAAAATTAACCAAAAAATATGCATGAAGGGATAAACATCAAAATTAAGTGACAATAATTTGCTCAATGCCTACTATATGGGTCCAGATCATTGTATAAATTCTGACTTTCACACCTGATTTCTGAGGTAGGCATTCCCCTTTTGCAGATGAAAAAAATGAAGTTCAGCAAAGCTAATTACAGTTAGGTTCCAGTTAAGAAGTAGCTGAGCACTGAAACCAATCTGCTGGGCATCAGGTACCACACTCTTCCCACAGGACCACCCATTGCTTTCCCAATGTGTCTGATGTGAGAATCACCTAAGCTCTTAGTAACAATAAAAATTCCTAGGCTCTTTGCCTGAAGATTCTGACTGAGGATGTCTGGGATAAGAACCTAAAAGCCGTATTTTTTAAAATGCCCTAGTGATTGATCATTAGGCTAATTTCAGAAATCTTGTACTGGGATTAAGCTATACTGCATGAACATGAAAACACTGGTGTAAGATCTGATTTTATAAATTGATTCTAAAACAAATAACGAAAAGCCGCCAAAAAATCTTATACAGAACATACTAGAGTAAGGATGTCTAAGGGCATCTGTTACTACAATTCAAGTTTAATTTTACTGAGAGTCAAATCTTAGTTTTATAGATTAGAAAGCTAAACCAAACATAGATACCACAGAGTCTTAAGATACCCTTCTGGATATATAATTGATTTAATATCCTGGCCTTTAACCTGTTGGGAATATAAACTCAAGTTGGAATTCAAGAGCAGCTTTCAAATTAAAAATATTATTCTTTGGAGTAATATTATGTACAGTAGTATTTTCTTTTTAGACTAATAGCAGCATTTGATTATTTACTATCATAATTGATCATGTAATTTACCATTTAGTCCCTGGATTTCACTTAGCTAGGCACATCAGATTTTAAGTACTGGTCAAGTTCACATCCACTGGGAGCCAGGAGTCCAACCCTGAACAGATTCCACTGAACACCATGCAAATTTCAAATTCAAATATTAAGGGCAAAATTTGGAAACTACAATTTACTACTATATTTCTCATTTCTTCAAGAGAGTTTACCCATTGACAAATTTTAGTAGTTTGTCCAATAAAATGTTTAGCACTTTTTTCTTTGTATTATCGAAGGTATTTTCAATACTATATTATAAATCAAACTAATTACCTTTCAAATTGTAAGAACTAAGAAATATTCTAAGAAAATAAAGTCTTATCTTAATTTGACAATTTCCTCACAAATATCAATTTTTTAAAAAGAGGAGCCATTTATCTTTGAATGTGATTTTATAAGAGTTCCAATGTAAAACATTGTTTCCCTTCATTAGGAGGCACAGAAAGGGAAGAAACAGTTACTCCTTTGGCAATTCTGACAAGATGCAAAGATGTATGGAATCACCTCATTTATTCAGAGAACATTTCAGGACCTATAATATTCAAGACAGCATATTAAGTAGTGGAGAAATAAAGACCAGTAAGTACAATCCCTGACCTCAAACAACTTCACAGCCTTGTAGAGAAAAATAAATAAGGTCTTCAAAAATCTCAAAACAAAAGGTTATTATTTAAAAATGGAGTAAGCCTTACATATTATGCTGGCTGGGGAAAAAAGAAGGTGGGAGTTATGAAGCTAAAATTGTTTAATCGAAGTGGTTCTGTTATTTAGGGCAATCTTGTTCAGGTCTCTTGTCACTTCCCACAGCATCTAGTGGCAGTCTTGAAATACTGATACACTTTAAGACGTACAATTTTTTATTGACTCTACCATTATAAAGTTCAATAAATACTAAGGTGTTCTTGTGATATCTCCTATGCAAAGATCCTATTGTACTCCAAATCAGTTTCCAAATTTTTTTAATTTCAAGTCACATTTCTAAACCTTCCGATTTTCCACAGCATGCCTGAGATGAAGGCAAGCAAAGAGAGTGATGTCCCTCGGCCATTGATAAAAAACTGATGAAGGGTGAGGAATGATTTGTGGCAATGGCAGGAAGATTACACCTCAGAAGTGAGAACATGATAATTTAGTGAAATTAGAAAAGAATAACATTAGAAACAATCCTCCGCAAAATAACATGGCTCTATAAAGGGCTTAGGCCCAGGACTAATGTCTAGAAATCAAACATCAGAGAAGCTCCAAGTCTGATTCTAATATAGAAGGTCATGAAGCAAAAAGGAACAAATAGTGTCATGTACAACTGTAGATTAGCTAGGAAATTCTGGTCCAAAACTAGTTTTAAATTCTAATTTTTAGGTTAACACATCCTTTATCATTGTGAAAAATCAACGTCTTCAACAAATGATTACTGCATTTTGTACAACTTTAAGGGGTAAAGAACTCCATCATTCTAAAATATTAACCCTCTGCCAATATTACTTAGTAAGTTAATTGCTTTTTTCCTCATCTTCATTACATGAGAAATGTGACCCCCACCACACACACACACAAACACACAAACAGGAAACCTACTTTAGGTGAAGTGTGTAATTACATGTACATGTAATTTTAAAGCAAACCTTTTAAATTACATGTACATAAATATTTTAATATAATAGGAACATCATTTCCCTCTCTTCCTTCAAATATGATTTTGTCACAACATGTTTCTGCACAAAATTTCTTCCTATTTGAGCTGCCATATTGCTTCATATTACTACATGCAACTCTAACAAGAAAATTATAATACTCATCCAAAGAATGTTGAGAAAGAATACTGATCCTGATGTAATTACAAAGTATGATTTGGGGTCAATATGAAAATATTTAGCCCTGGGTGGTGTGGAATGAGTGCCGGCCTGAGAACCAAAGGGGACGCCAGATCGATTCCCAGTCAGGGCACATGCCTGGGTTGTGGGCTAGGTTCTCAGTAGGGGGTGCTCAAGAGGCAACCACACAGTGATGTTTCTCTCCTTCTCTTTCTCCTTCCCTTCCCTTCCCCTCTCTCTAAAAATAAATTTAAAAATCTTAGAAAAAAAGAAAATATTTATAGTAAAAACCACATTAAAGTAGACTCTGTTTAGGCAAATTATACTTTTTATATCCTTATGTCCCAAAAATCTGATTATATTCCAAGATTAACCAAGACCTGCCTGTGTAGTACAGAATGGAAAGTAATTTAGTTTTTCACATCACTATAATAACATACCAAATCATTTATTTTGAGGATACAGTGACTTCTAAAATAAAATGTTATAATATGATGTGTTAAAGTAGAGGGGAAAGATTAGAAATCTTCAGCTATAAAGGTTTACACAAAAGTGAGATATGTGAAAAACACATATGGATTTTCCAACTGATCAGGATTACACAAAATTCAGTAAACACTATCATTTACTTTCAAATTGGTAAGAAAAGATTGCTCCTTAGTTTTACGGAAGCGGGTAGGAGCAGTAGCAGTTATTAAGTTTAACCAGTCTTACTATAACTGTTTTAATAGCTCTTCCCTTTTATATTTAAAGGCAGAAAAAACGGAACATGCTCCACAGTTATAGTAACCCTTAAGCAGGTACCCTCTGGGCTACCCACTGGCATAGTGGGCTTGTGGATTATGCAAGACAGAGTCAGGTAAAAAAAAGTTTTGTATTACTATTACTATACTTACCTAGGTCACCACAAAACAGGCTTAGGTTCTCAGTGCAGAGATATTCTTAATAATGCTCATCAGAATACTTCACATAATTTAACCTCATGCAAATTTTTAGAAATGGAAAACTAAGACTAAAGTGAATCACTGTTGGGTCTGAAAACTGCAGTTCAGATTTCTCAGTACTGTGCTTTACACTTTTGCTTCTCAAAGTGGATCACTGTACGTGTGGAGAATAATTAATAAAGGTTAATATTTATTGAGCACATAATATTTATTGACCATACAACGTGATGAATTATTTGCAAGTACTGACTCCTTTAATCCTTAATAATCTTAGAAGTTAGGGTCTGTAACTACCCCTAGCGTAACTGAAGAGGCATAGATAGTTTACCCAAGAGCTGGCCAACTGCAGATTTCAACCAAGAACTTAAAACCATGGTAACAGGAGAGAAAGGGAAGTGGTTGAGGGAAATCACAGAAATACCAACTCTCAAGGTGGAAAGGAATACTGTTTACCGGTGGCATGTAGTCCCTCCTTATACTGCCCTGAAATAGTGGTTTGCAATTCTACACATAAAAATCATTGGTGGAACTTTAAAAAGACAAAAGCAAAAACAAAAACTATCCATGCCTGGGGCCCTCACTCTGATACCTGGCTTTCAATGGGCCTGGCGTGGGGAAAAAGCGGGGTTTAAGTCTCCCTAGGTGACTCCAATGGGCAGCTAAGATTGAGAACCCCTAGTAGTTCTCCCTCGCCTAGTTCACCTCTCTAAGTGACCAACTACAGTCAAATTAACTCACCACCTATTTGATTCCGAACACTTTGCCTACTATATTTTCCACTTACCCAACAAAGTGCTTAGCTTTTTTTTTCCTTAAAAAGAGAAAGCAGCTCCAGCTGGGTGGCTTAGTTAGAGAACTGTCTCAATACACCAAGGTTGTATTGCATACATAAGCGGAACAACAAATCTTTGTCTGTCTGTTTCTCTCCCCCCCCCCCAACTAAAATCAGTAAATAAAAAAAAAAAATTTTAAAGAGAAATATGACAACTACAGCTGCACCTTTTTAAATAACAAAATTCTGCCAGGTTTTTTTTTTTTGACATGAGTAATGTAGGGGGAAGATGGGCAGATAGCATAAAAAAGTTTGAAAATCCCTTCTTTAAGCAGCCACATTCTCCTTAGGTGTAAAACAATGTAAAAGTATCAAGCCAAAAATTAAATGGCTAGTTATGAGACTAAAAAAGTTTTGTGAAATATATTCAAGAGAGATTTAATATCCATGATAGTTGGTTATAATTCTTAATTTTGCTGGTGATGACAGTTAAAACACTAAGTAACTGCTATTGTGGTGATAAATTCCATTGTCTTTTCATGGCGCTGTGAGAGATTATGCAGTGTTTTTACCCTATTAAATCACCTGAATATCAACTAACAAGGGCTAAAGAAATGAAAGCACTATATAAGCATACCCAAACAGCAATACGGCTGGTCACACCATGTACTAACAAATGCAAGGATTTTGCTGACAATCTCATATAAGAAGTCTTACTGTTTCACTGAAAGTTATTCATTGCACATTCCAGTCACCCTATCCCAACGTACAATGAAAGCTGTTAGTCTCAGATTTGCTAGCCCTTTTAATTTACTACAAATGTGAAGGGTGGAAATATCTGACAAGCACAGAAATCTGATGTACAATTTGTACGACAGATCTAAAATGAAAAAAAGAGTAAAAACAGTTCAAGTTGTATAAAACTCTGGACTTCTCAGTGAAACATTACAAAACTTCCTGCTTCCGGACAGCTCATTTATTTGGTTCAAGTCCTCACATTCCTTTATTAGTCATGACCATTCGGAAAGCTCTCATTTCTTACTGTCTGAATAATATCAGACTTTTAAGGGTTGCTAATCAGACTTACAAGAACCCTTATCAAGGAAGAAACCATCTCAGAGTTCATGCCCAAAAGAGGGACTTACATTACAGAGAACGCTCAGTAACCTCAGCAGCAGGGCCATCACACAGATTTTTTAAAATTATTTGCACACATATATCCTGTGTATCTTAAATATTCGTTCATCTGTACATTTTCACTATACACACTTACGGGAACTTGCATCAGTTCTGCAGAAACTGACTCTGCAAGAAACTGGGAAGACCTGTGCATCTGTGAACTACACAGACACAACGACAGTGAGCCACTCGCTACCGATTGCCACTGGGGTCTCACGCGGCCCAGAACTAGCCTCTAAGCCATGTCACTAGGCTCAAAGGCCCAGACGCGGAGAGAACCACAGGGTAACTGGATGAGAAAACCAGGGGGAGGGACCTCATAAATGTGTACTTCCACCCCGAAGCTCAAGGGGTGTCCCGAAGGACTGACCCTAAAGAAAAACCTTCCCTTCGGGATCCGTCACATCGCCCCAGGCCTGTAGGGCCTGGTACAAGGGGTGCTGGGGAGGAAGGTCCCCACTTCGGAGGACGAAACAAGCGAAAATAAAGCAAGTTCTCACTTCCTGGTCGTCTCCTTTCCCTTAGGCCCCGGACGTAAGACGGGCACCGGGAAAATGGGACTCCCGAGGAGTAAAGCGCCCCTCGGCCCCCAGCCCGGCACCTCCCGTCCTCGCCCTCGCCCTCGCCCTCCCCCGGGCCTTACACGGTGACGTGACCGGAGCCGCGGACCACCACCGGGTCCGGCGAGTACTTGAGCAGCTGCTCCTCCAGGGCCCGCTCCTCGTCCTCCTCCTCCTCGTAGATCTCGTCGAAATCCGCCATCCTGAACCTCCGAGACCCCTGCCCAAAGGGCCCTCGCTCCGGGGACTGCGGCCGGGAGACGGGCGGCGAGGCGGCGGAGGCTGAGCGGATTCGCTGCCGCGGGCTCGGAGGCCCCGGAGTTGGCTCTCGGCTGCCTCAACACAGGCTACAGAGGCGATGGGATCCCGGCCCTCGCCGACGCCGCCATTACCGTCAGCAGTAACAACAACACAATGTCAACATCCGCCCAAGGGCCGGCACCTCCAGCAGCCCCGCCGCCGCCGCCGCCGCCGCAGCAACTCGGGCAACCACAGCAACAGCCAGAGCCACTCGCAGCGGGAGCAGCCGGCTACGGCATCGCGAGACTTCCCGGGAGTGCGGGCGGGTGGGTGGGTGCGTGGGCGCGCGGCCGTGAGGCCTCGCGCGCTCCCGGGCCGCCTTCTTCCTCCTCTTCACCCGCCTCGGAGGTCGCGGGGGCGCGCTCCCGCGGCGCGGCCCTGCGCCCGGCAAACGGGCCGCCGACCTACTTGGGGACTGCCGTGACTCCGCGAACGGGGCTCGGAGCGGCCAGTGGGGCACCAAAGTAATCTCTAACCAAGACAACTGGAAATGAAAATCCGGGGGGCAATAGAGAACGTATTGTGCGTCTGTTTGGCAGCTCAACAATCGAATCCCGCTTTTTGTCAGTTTTTTAGTCTGCGATGAGCGCCAGGGTCTGACTTACCCAATTTGAGGAGTCCGACAGACACTCTGCACACGTTTTTGTCCACTATAATACAGAATTTTTCAAAACATGTCCACATTCAAGCATCTTGTCCCACCATCCCCTTAAATATAGTCCGATATGTGAGGCTAACGATGCTGATACTTTTTGCTTCTTACAAGAAAACTCACTGTAAAAAAGTGAAAGGACTAAGCCAAAAAGCAAAACAAAACAAAAATCAATAAACTTCATAGACACAGACAACAGTAGGGTGATTAGCAAAGGGGAAGGGGGCACAGGCAGGTAGAAGAGGGTAAAGGGATAAATGGTGATGGAAGGAGGCTTGACTTTAGGCGGTGAACACGCAAAAGAAAGAAAACTCACTGAAGGCGTGCCATCAAACAACATTGATAAATTCTCTGGTTTACAGATGGAAAGATCCAGTTTCCTGCATCAACTCCCTCATCAACCATAACCTGTTTTCTTCCTTGAAGACCCTACGTAATTAATCCCTTTCCTTCGCCCACAAAAGAAGGGGAGGCAAGGCAAGAAGGAAAAAGTTTAAGGGATGCCTCTTAACCTGGCTAGACCACTAGTAAAGGCCTAAGATTCACCTTGGATCTTGGTTTGATAGTCAAGAACCTGCCCAGGCACCCCCCGCCCCCCCAAAAAACAGTTCAGCGGCAGGAGTGGGCTGCTAAAAGAGTCTTGGATATTGAGCACATACGTGGGCGCAGGAGAAGTTAACCATCCTGGACCCAGCACTAGTCAGACTGTCCTCCAAGTTCCCTCCCTAGCGCTTCACTTCAGATGGGTTGAAGTTGAAAAAGTGCAAAGGAGAGCAATGAGGATAGTGAGAAATGCCAAACAATCTCCTATTGGAAGTGGTTGAAGGAAATGAGCGTAGATAGCCAAGGAAAGATGAAGAAAAAACACAGATGTGTCAGACTTGCTGTGTACCTCCCCAGAGGCCATTTATTCATTTAATCATTCGACAAATATTTGTTGAGCTCCGATGACGTGGCAGGCACTGTGCAAGGTATGTTTGTGTGCACATGGGTCTGCATGTGTGTGGATGAGATACAGTCCTTGCCTCCCCGTAGCTTATTTATCACAAAGGAAAGCAATTGCAATTCTGTTTAGTGGTCCCAGAAAAGTATACAGAAGGTGCTAATGAGGCACACAGGAAGCAGCTTGGTTTGTTGGTTAACAAGGGACTCTGGAGCCTGACTGCCTGCCTTCATTCTCAGCTCTGCCACTTACCATGTGACCCTGAACAAGTCATTTAGCCTCTCTGCTCCTCATATGTAAAATAAGGATGTAATAGTATCCACTGAACTGTTTAGAAAAGGCCCGGCACACAGTGAATATGGAGTGGTGACAAGGGATCGCTAACACCCCATCCAGCCAATCAACTCTATGAGGATCGGTACAGTTTTTTATATGATGTAATGTTTTATTGTTTATTAAGTACATATATATCATTTAATATTCCCCAAGAACCCTGTGAAGTAACTAAGGAGGATATGATTTACTTCTTAGTTTCAGAGATGCTATGTGACTTTATCATGGCCAAATGGCTATTTAATAGTCAAACTCAGGGCTTCAATTCCAGTGCATTGGATAAGCCAAAGCCTCCTAAATTTTCTTCTTCGCAGGAACCGGGAGGCCAGTGGCTGCACTTAGCTGAAGGAGCCACTATAAGTGGGAGGTTGAGAAAAGGGAACAAGAGGAAGGATGGTCAGTCTTGCCAGGCATGGTTACATACCTTTTGTGGTAGTAGTGGCCAAGGTAAGGAGCTGGTGCCCCAAAATATCTAATTATCACACAATTGACAATTTCCCAGGGGCAGAGGAAACTCACAGCTCCTTAAACCTCCAGCACCTTCAGCAGTTCCTGCTCCAGACAAGGATCTCAAAAATGTTAACTGCATTGGGGTATAGTGTTACTAGTGCTATTTCCAGAACATCACGAGTTAATTCGGCTCTGAGAACTGCACGAACTTTACCCTTATCTTAACACAGGTTCTGTACGGGAGAAATGTTCAATCTAACATCTATTCATCTGAGAGACCCTAGTGTCTCCCAAGGCGGGGGTCTGCCTTATTTTTGTTCTTCCTATTTTGCTTTTTACTGCTCTTACATACACACACACACAAAAGCTGTCAGCCAGCAAAAAGGCGTGGGACCTGGGAACAAGGCCCAGTGGGTGAGGGAAGATGTTGACATCAGAATTCAACCTCCACTCCCAAACCTCCAGTCTCCAGTTTCCTGTCAAACTCCTTCCCCCAGTCTCTTCCTGGGGATGAATCCCACTCGCAGCATTTCTCCCTCAGTGTCCACGTGTTCTCCTGTCCTCTGCTGGATGGACTCCTCTGTCAGTTCCCCTTCACATTCCTGCTTCACACACTTTCACCTTTATCACCAGTCCAAATGGCTCCAAACCATAAAGGTGGCTCCAAACCCCAGGGGCCTCATGAAGCAACAAATCTTCAGTTGTTTTTAAGACAAATATTCCTAGGTTTGAAAACTTCCGAGTTCTGTCACTACCTAGCTGAGTGGCTCTGGGCAGATTTAATTTTCTAAGCTTCCTTCTCTTTATCCCAAATCGAAACCTATGTCTCATGGGGTTATCAAGGGTCAAATGAAGTAAGGCATTGCTATGGCCTGAACTGGGTCTTCCCACAATTCATATGTGGAAGCCCTACCCCGCAATGTGATAGTATTTGGATATAGGGCTTTGAGGAAGTACTTAGGTTCAGATAAAACCATGAGGGTGGGGTCCTCTGGATGGGGTTAGTACTCTTATAAGAAGAGAGCAGAGAGTTTGCTCTCCTTACCACGCTTCCCTTGGTTTGAAGACGCAGGAAGAAGACTGCCACCAGCAAGCCAGAAGCTGGCTCCCACCAGGAACCAAGTGAGATGGCATTTTCATCTTGGACTTCCAGTCTCCAGAACTACGAGAAATAAATTTCTGTTGTTTAAGCCACCCAGTCCATGGCCGTCACAGCTGACTAAGACAGCACGTAAACCCTCATTTTTTCAGTCACTCATTCATTAAACAGGCATATGTTGAATTATTCCCAGGTGCCATATTCTGTGCCAGAAACTGGGGTTTAGTAATAAGGCAGTAAACAAAACAGGGCCCCTGCCTTCATGAAGCATAAAGTCCTTTAGGGAGGGCTAACAGAACTATAAACATTATTAACTATTGGAATTATGATCAGTCCTGTGGAGAAGTGCAGGGGACCATGATATCAGTTAACCTAACTCATTCTGAGAAATCAGGAATTCTTTTCTGGAGAAATACCATTTAAGTTGATGGACTGGGCAAAAGCATGAGGGAGGCGAAATAGAAGGCATAACAAAGCTTCAGGCACTGGGGGGGGGTGGGGGAGAACAGAATGTTTGTCTTACTTGTTTGGGGCTGTTATAACAGAATTCCATAGACTGGGTGGCTTATAAACAACAGAAATTTTTTTCTCTGCTTTCATGACCTAATCAAATACTACCCTCCTAATACTATCACATTGGAGGTTAAGATTTCAACATGTGAATTCTGAATGAACATAAACATTCGGTCTATAGCAGTGTTTAAAGACCCTGAGGGACACCCTGACCAGTGTGGCTCAGTTGGTGGGATGTTGTCCTGCAAAGCGAAAGGTCGCCAGTTTGACTCCGGGTCAGAGCACATGCCTGTGTTGTGGGTTCAGTCCTCAGCCAGGTGTATGTGGAAGACAACCGTCGATGTTTCTCTCCCTCTTTTCCTCCCTCTCTTTCCTTCTCTAAAAATAAATAAATAAAATCTTTAAAAAAAATAATAAAGACCCCGGAGGGAAAAAGAACATGGCCTAAATCAGTTGAAACCAAAGCCAAACTGAGATGGGGTCAAAGACGTTGGTAAAAGTTGACAGCCTGGGTGAGGAGTCTATAGTTCATCGAAAAGTAAGGGAGATACACTGAGGATGTGAAACCAGGTGATGACAGTATCAAATGTGCATTTTATTTTTTAAACATTTTATTTATTTACATTTAGAGGAGGGGAAGGGAGGGAGAAAGAGATGGAGAGAACCATCTGTGTGGGAGAGATTGGTCGCCTCTCGCACACCCCCAGACGGGGACCTGGCCCACAACCCAGGCATGTGTCCTGCCTGGGAATCGAACCAGAGAACTTTCAGTTCACAGGCCAGCGCTCAATCCACTGAGCCACACTATCCAGGACCAGATACGTATTTAAAACTCCCAAATGGGAGACCAATAGTGCAACCTCCCCAGCATGCATCCTCTACTTCTTCTGAAAGCAGCACATATGCACTCTCCCCAGATGATTTGTAAATCACATCTCCTCCACTCTCAGTACATGTGATTGGGTTAAGCTGATCACATCCCCAATTCCAAGAGCAGGCAAAAAACCAAGGGCTGGAAATGAGGGAGCACGGGGTACCCTGGGACACAGTGATTGGTTTGAATGGATACACAATTCAGATACAGCCAATGAGATTCAATACCAGGACTTTTAATAGAACTACTGGGAAAAGAGGGAAAATCTGTTTTTCTATGAATGGACTGGGAACAATGTTGCCCTTGTAATGGTAGAAACTGCTTGAGAATGATGCCAGCACTGAGGAGGCAGGCCCAAGGATAAAGCAAACATGACTCTGTCCTAATGAGCATGCTGAGTCCCCTGAGTTCAGCCACATCTGAAGATCTCCCAGGTGTTTAGGAGAGATAGTGGGTTCAGTTTGTGGAATGTGAGACACCCACTGGAGGTGTCCAATAGGACATAGGTAGATAGACCCAGATATTAGGTAGATAGAAGGGTAGATGTGAGGGTGGGTGGCTAGATAGATAAATAGGACAGAGAGGGAGAAGGGGGTGGATTCAAAAGAGAAGTCTTGGTGGGAAGTAAGTACCTTTGGGATCCATCAGCTCATAGATGGTAAAGGTAGCCATAGAAGTGACGAAGATGGCTCAGAAGCCAAGAGGAGAGAGAATCTAGGGAGAAAGTGAGAGATAAATGCATCTAGGATGAAGGGATTTCAGTGATTAGAGAGGAGGAGAGGAGAAGGGAATGACAAATGAAACTGAGAGGGAGTAGCCAAAGAGATGAGAGTGCGGTATCAACATGTAAAAGGAGGAGGTAGTCATTGTCCATGCGAGATGCTGCAGAGATGACATAAGATAGGAACCAATAGCGTCCACTGTATTTAGGAGAATAGCAAATCCTGGGGAAGGACTCAATTTATACAATCAGCAATTCAGCAGAGTCAACAGAACCCCTTAACTCTAGAAACACATAGAAATCCTAGGTCAAATATAACCATTTTAAAAACAGAAATAAAGGGAGCATAATTCCTCACTTCTTAAGTGTGAACTATGCAGAGAGACTTCCTTCCAAGAGTACAATATGGAGAAGGGGGAAGACTAACCTTACCGTGGCAACACCTGACAAACAGTACTGCAGCCAGGTCATCAAGGTCAACATCGATAGTCAAAAATCATGTTAGCAGTGTCTACCTTTGTTATGATGATGAAAATGGCACTTAACCTTTCTGATCTTCCTCCTCAAAACCCAAAACCCCACTCTAATCATGAGGAAAACATTAGAAGAGTTCCAACAGTGAGGCACCCTACAAAATATCTGAGTACGGGCTTCTGAAGACTGTCGAGGCCATCAAAAACAGGGAAAGTGAAAGACAGTCACAGCCCAGAGGAGCCTAAGGAGACATAACCGAAGCAATGTGGTATCCTGGATGGGATTCTGGAACAGTAAAAGGAAATTGAGTAAAACACCAAGGAACTCTGACTAAACTATCAACTCTAGTTAATACTAACATATCACTATTGGTCCATTAGTTTTAGCAAACATAGTGTAAATGTTAATAAAGAAAAGTGTGTGCAGGAGTATAGGCAACTCTGTACAATCTCAATTTTTATTAAAGCCTGAAACTGCTCTGAAAAATAAAGTCTCTTAAAAAATAGTAATACAGTAAATAATGAACTCAAAAGAGAAGAGACATTTTTTAGCGCCAGAAGCAAAGACAAAGCTCAAAGCTTGGATAGACTCGTAGACTACACCGTGGGGCTGGGGGGTGGGAGGACTACTGCACCAGAAGGCAGTCCCAGCAGCTAAAGGAAGGAGTTTTGACGCTTCTGCTGTGATAGAAAACTTGGCCATGGCTAGGTTCAAGGCAGGACCACAGCAACCAACCAGGATGGGCTGCAAGAGAGAAACCAGGAAAGCTCTGCCCATGGGCTCAAGGGAACTATGTGGAAATGTTTTTTCCTGGCACTCTGGGTTGGGGAAATTAAGGTCTCTGGTGAAAAATCAAAGCTCCAGACATGCACCTGCTAGAATGTCTTGTCTAAATTAACACCAAACCTATGATACAGGAATGGCCAACCTAAGAAATTAGTTGAGAGAGGGATCATGTCTAGCATATAATTCCTGAAAAAAGAGGCACATGGAATGGGATCTAGAATACAGTACCTGAAATCTGGTGATCATACAGAATGTGTTAGCTATTTCTCTTTATATTACACTATTCTATTAATATCCAACAAGAGTGATGGGGACAATACTACTAATGATAATGTATGATGTTTAATGTTCTTGAACCTAAGTTGTACAGATAGATGTACAGGTAGATGTGGCTTTAGGAAACACGGCCTCAGGAGTATTCAGTGGCAGCTGTGAGAACCACCTTCCTAAGTACGCAGAAGAATTTTAAATTGCATCAGGAGAGGGTTCAATTGTCCTGAGAAATTCAAACTTCTTAGTCCTCTGGGAAAACAAATAAAATGGCTTACTTGGTCTTTCCTCCTAGGTACAACTCCCCAAAAGAAATGAATCCTCTCAACCCACAGTGATCATTTGAAAATCTTTTTTAAACCTAAAATTTGCACAATGTGTCCCAACCTAAGAGTCTGTGGTGCTCAGCACCCAAGGGTGGGGTTTACAGCTGTTTGTGTGGAAAATACTACAATAATTAATACATAACAATGCGAGAATAAACTGCGTTTCACGGATTCACAACGTAAGCCTACTTTGGCCCACCCTGAATAAGTAATGGAGAACAGCGCTGCTGCTCCCGTGCCCTGGGGCTAAGGAAAGGCTGAGTGCAAGCAAGGTGTGAAGGGCCTTTGGGGAGCAGCAGAGGTCCTCTTCTGCTTTCAGAGTCACCTCAGCCACTGTGGTGACTGCAGGAGAGGGAAAGAAGGTGGTCCAAACTGACTCAGATCTCCCCAAGGGTGGAATGCATTTTGTTAGAGAGAGAAAAGTGGTTATGTAGAAAAGATAGTATCCCAGGCACTGTTCTAAGCACTTCACACATATCAACCCATTCAGCTTCACAAACATCCTTATCACAGAGATACCCTTCTTCTCAACTCTATTTCACGTATATGCAAACAGAGGTGAAAGGAAATTAGGTAACTTGGCCCAAAGCCACACAACTAGGAAGTGGTGGAACCAGAATTTGAGCCTAAATGGTATGTTTCATCACCCATGATCTTACCATTATGTTCTACAGTCTTAAACACCAGTGGGGTAATAGATTACCTCCCTCTGTCTTCCCGATACCCTACAACAGTGCCTGGCATACAGCAAGAGCTTTATAAATATTATATACATGGCCTCATCTATGAAATCATCTTGTTTTCATTTTTTCCTTGATTATTTCTTACTGTATATACAGATTTAGTTTAAGGTCTGTCTCCAAATATTTTTATAATAAATTTGTAAAATCCCAGCGGATTCTCTCACATTACCCTAGAATAATAGCTAAGGCAGCTCACCTGATTTAAACCAATGCTGCCAATAGGACATAAAGTTGGACTAGCTTTTCCTCACTGCTATCTTTTAAATTCACAAAAATCTGGAGACCACTCCTAAAATCAAGGGCTCATAACACCAGAATGGAGCACAGGAGTCATCTCGTCCACACTGGCTTCCCAAATGGTGCTTCAGTCTAAACCATGTGGAGCTTCCTCCTCCACTGAACATCTCCAGTAATTATATTAGTTATCTGCAGCATATTGAGCACATGCACACATACTTTATTATGATCTTCTACCATCCCCAAAAACTAGATTCATTAAGGTCTGGGACTATGTTTTGACTGTTTTCTTTTTATTCCAAGCTGTTGAATATTACCTGGAATGCAGGAGTTATCCAATACATCTTCATCTGTTCATTCTCATTCCAATCTCTGGGAAAACACAGGACAAGTTTACTCTTTTTTAAAAATATTTTTTATTTGCTTATTTTTAGAGAGAGGGGAATGGAGAGAGGAAGAGAGGGAGAGAAACATCAATGCATCAATGTGTGGTTGCCTCTCGCGCACCCCAACCAGGGACCTGGCCTGCAATCCAGGCATGTGCCCTGACTGAGAATCGAACCAGCAACCCTTTGGTTTGCAGGCCGGTGCATCATCCACTGAGCCACACCTGCCAGGGCAGATTTACTCTTTCTTCTGTGTAACAGTCCTTCAAATAAGTGAAGATATCTTCACCTGAAATTTTTTTTTTGAGCCAACATGATCATTTACATCAATTGTTTTTCCTGAAAGAAGGTAGTTTCAGGTTTCTGACCTTACACAGGCTATATCTGACTCCTAATAGCTTTGGTTGGTCAATAGCCTTTGTTTGGTTTATTATTAGAGGCTCAGAACCAGACTTAGTGTGATTTGACCAGTGTGATAGCCAACAAGCTGATCCCTAACAAAGCCTCCTCATTGGTATTCACGCTCTGCTCTAGTCCTCTCCCACACTGAACAGAGCTGACCTGTGTGACCAATAAGATTTGTGAAAGTAACAGCATGTGACTTCTGAAGCTCAGTTATAAAGGACTGGACAGCAGCCACCTTACTCTCTGGAATCACTCACTGGTGGAGTCCAGCTGCCATGTCGGAAGGGTGTCCAAACAGCCTATGAGGGGGCTCACATGGAGAGGCTCTGAGGCCTCCTGCCACTCGCATGAGTGAGCCATTCTAAAAGCAGGTTCTCCAGCCCCAGTCAGTCCTCCAGGTGACTGCGGCCCCAACTAATATCTTGATAGTATTTGGGGACACCCCGTGCCAGCCCACCCAACTAAGCCCTTCATCAATTTCTAATCCACAGAAATGGCTAGAAATGACAAATGTCTATGGTTGTTTTGTACCCCCAAGTTTTGGGGTAATCAGTTATGTAGCAATAGGTGATTATTATAGCCAGTTCAGAAGAAAAAGACTAGTACTTCCTTCCTGACCCAGGGTATCATAAGAAACAGTAGATCAATCAAAAGATTAATTTTTAAAGTTTCGTGCGGGGTGTGTGTGTCTATATGTAAACATTTCTTTGGTATATTTTGTAGTTTGGGGTTTTTTTTAATTACTTTATTGTTGTTCAATTACAGTTGTCTGCATTCTCCCCCCACCACTCCCTCCCACCCCAGCCAAACCCATTTCCTTCCCTTGCTTCCACCCTCCCCATTGGTTTTGTCCATATGTCCTTTATAGGAGTTCCTGAAAATCCCTCTCCCCACTGTCCCCTCCCCCCTCCCCTCTGGCTATTGTTAGATTGTTCTTAATTTCAATGTCTCTGGGTATATTTTGTTTGCTTTTTTCTTTTGTTGATTATGTTCCAGTTAAAGGTGAGATCATATGGTATTTGTCCCTCACTGCCTGGTTTATTTCACTTAGCATAATGCTCTCTAGTTCCATCCATGCTGTCACAAAAGGTAGGAGGTCCTTCTTTCTCTCTGCTGCATGGTATTCCATTATGTAAATGTGCCATAGTTGTTTGATCCACTCATTTGCTGATGGGCACTCAGGTTGCTTCCAGTACTTGGCTATTGTAAATTGTGCTGCTGTGAACACTGGGATGCATAGGTTCTTTTGGATTGGTGTTTCGGGGCTCTTAGGATATAATCCCCACAGTGGAATTGCTGGGTCAAAAAGCAATTCCATTTTAGTTTTCTGAGGAAATTCCATACTGTTTTCCACAGTGGCTGCACCAGTCTGCATTCCCACCAACAGTGCAGTAGGGTTCCCTTTTCTCTGCATCCTCTCCAACATTTGTTTGTTGATTTGTTTATGATGGCCATTCTGACCCTACCTGACCTAATAAATGAATTTGGCAAAACAGCATGATTCACCTTTAAGTCTTGAAGGGCACAACCAATTTTTGCTCCCTAATGGTTGTGATGAAAATCTGTTTTTTACTCTTTGGAACTCTCACTGGGAGCCAGTGGCCTTTTTACTCAGCAATGTTAACATTTTCCTATACTTCTTTGAACATGGTACAGGGAAGAGTTGGGTTGGACGGTTACAGTCACGCTGGGCTTCTCACGTGATGGAACTGAGGCAGTGCCCAGCATCTGGGGGAATTTAGACGTGGACTTGTCCTGGAGCTCTTTCTCTCCCTCTTACTGCGCACCCCATCCCCGACACAGATGCGCTGGCCTTGCTGTGGTGTGTTTTTTTCCTCATATCTAGTTTATTCTTAGAATATTTTCTTTCTGAATGTCTGTGTTTTATACTCATACTTTTGAAATTTCTTTTCTACCTTCCTTGGCCGGTATGTTTCAATCTGTTCTTAAAACCTGAGTTACTTTTACATAAAACTAAAATTTTACAGAACAAATTCTCTCAAGTAATCTCACTTTGGGGCTTCAACATCCAAGATATTGTGTTGTCCCTAATGACATGAAGCATTTAAGGAGGCGCATGAATAATTTTAAGCTTAGGAGATCACCTGGATCGCTCTGCCCTTGACACATTAGAGACGTCAGTGTGCTCTTTGAGGATGTAACGCACTGCGAGGTGATCTGGAGGTTCAGACAATTAAATACACTTTCTTTACCAATGAAATAACTGAGGCCTGGAGGAACAAAATCATTCTAAGTGAACTTCAGAAATCTTGCTATTGTCTTTTTTGCTGTAGTTAATTACAACATTTGGAAGTCAATTGCATATGACAAACATGTAAAAGAATGCAATGTCTTTATTCAGAAAAATAAGGAGGAAGTAGGACAAAGATAAAAGACCATCTGAAAGTAGAAATAGTATTTATATCAGTGTTACAGAGTACTTAATATTTTACAAAACATTTTCACTTATAATGTCTTCGCTGACCCTCACAACGTTTCACTGAAAGAGAGGGACATGACTCCCATTCTCTAAACATCAGAGGAAACTGATGTGAAATGATGTACTTATTCAAGCTCACATAGCTCCAAAATCCCTGAGGTACAACAAAGATCAAACCGTTTCTATGGGTAAATTTCCACTACAAGGAAAGGAAGACAAATAAGGAGGGGAGAAACATAAACATAGTGAGAAAATGAGGCTAACTGTTTTTATACAGTATAATGAGGAATTGCTGCGTGGTTATGAAAAGAGTTCATTTACTCTTTCAAACACTGACTCCCAGGATGATGGTTAAGAAATGGGAAACAGGTTTACCCAATACTTGTTGTCTTCATCCGTGCAATGGAGCTAATTATAGTGCTCATTGCTTACAGCTGTTGGGAGGATTACATGAGATAATATATGTAAAGAATGATAAGTACTCAGGAAGTGTTAGTTGTTATTATTGATGTTGATGTTATTTCCATCGGGGTGGGTCAGAATACTAGAATAAAAAGTAGTAGGTATGTATTTTTATGCTGCATTGTAATCAGCATACTCTAAATTATCTTCCTTCAATTCTCTTATCTAGAGAATAAAGACAGTATTTCTTTCCAGCTGCTTTTATCACAAAACAATCCATCTTACTAGATCACGTTTTGAGCACCTATAAAGCCCTGTAAAAATACAAGGAGAGGCTGAGACCATTTCTCTTTTTCAGTTTTCTCTCTCCTTGCCATCCTGAGCAAAGCCATACTTCGGGGCAGTGGAAAGAGTTTATGAGTAATCACCCATTTAGGCTTATACAGATGGCCAGCAACTTAAGAATTCAGTGGCTGAAAGGTAAGCTTGACTTTATTGTTTTCCAAGATTCAAAGGAACGGCTCACATTGTCTATGAGAGGTTCGCTGAGGTGGCAATGCATGTATTCCCTAAGAAATGGATGGAGTATTTTGCCGTGGATTAGCATGGTGATTAGCCTGTGAGAGGTTTGTCCACAGGAGATGCTTCCTCCCAATGTCCTTGCAAAGCTGCTCACCTTAGAAGTGATCCTATGTTGGACCAGAAATCCCAATCGACCCACGATCTGTTAGGTCCCTGAAACTTCCTTCCCACAGCAGCCCTCCTGCCACCCCACTGCCAGCCATGAGGACCTGTTGTTTAAGGGCATGTCATGTGCGCAGGTGACCATTCTTGTCAGTATCACAGAGCAGCTGATCATTCATGATTAGAGCATGACTGTTGACTAAATCAGAGCCAGTCTGGACCCATCTATACCCTGTGACATCAGCATGTGCTTCTATCCTGTCCTGCCTGATTTGAGACACCTTAGGAATGATGTAACTTGGCAAATGAATCCAAAATCGAAACCTCTTTAGATGATAATCTCAGGTTACCTACCAGTGATGCCAATCAACCCATGAATGTAATGTTTCTCACATGTTGATTCTATAAGTAGTGTCCATGAGTAGAGTTTTTTCCAGGTTGCTGAAATGAGTTTACAAACTTTAGGTATCTTAGGATCCTACCATCATATACAGGTCAAATGCCACTTTTATAAATGCCATTGCCAAAGGGTCAGAGATTACTTTCTGTTCTCATTCCTAAAATGATCAAAACAACATTTTGACAGTCATGTTGAACAGAGCAGTTCACTCAGATTTAATCAAGTCAGATTAGGCTCAGGTCATTAGGGAATAGTTCTACAGTCCTTTCTAATCCCACTTTTGTTTCTAGAGCATAATTAAAATAACATAGAAACAACCTTATTAATATACTTTGAAATATTTTTGTCTATATTGAAACTTTCATTTTTCTGTTCACTCAACCTTAACAAATCTTCTTATGATTTATTATCTTTACATTTACCTTCATGACATTAAGTTACACAGTAATAGAAATTTTACTGTGTACTCTCTTTTCAGGTCAGGGTTAAAGAACTTCCCCTCCAGAACACTGACTGTTATCCCTACCTCCTGTTTTCTTCCATCTTCTCTGTATCTTCTTTCTCCTGAGATACAGTATTTCCCTCCTGCCTTTGACTATAATCATAGTGACCTCTTTTATTTCTTTTCTATTCCCTAATATCTCAAAGATGCTTTAATCACTCACTGAAAAACCACGTAAAAAATTTAAACCATGTGTCATTTTCTAAAGATTAACATTTAATATTTCTTTGTTCTGAGACTACCTAATAGTAGATATAAAATATATATCTTAAAAATAGGAAAGATTGTGGTCAAAGGATGCATATTTTATACTTTCTGGGACATTGGCTAATAGCCATCAACTGTCAAAATCAACCTTTCTCAATGTGAGTTTATTCTGAGAAAATCTAGTCCTTCACAATGCTTCTAGAAAAAAACAAAGGGGGAGGGTGTTTTTTATAAAATATAAATTGTTATGCTTAAAGTTGTAATTAACAGAACTGAATATGCCCTGGCTGGTGTGGGTCCGTGGACAGAGCGCCAGCCTGTGAACCAAAGGGTCACTAGTTCGATTCCCAGTCAGGGCACATACTTGGGTTGCAGGCAAGGTTCCCTGGTGCAGAGTGTGCAAGAGGCAACCACACATTGATTCTCTCCCTCTCCTTCTCCCTCCCTTACCCTCTTTGTAAAAATAAATAAATAAAATCTTTATAAAAAAACCTTTAAAGAAAACTGAATTCAAACTGTCTCAAAAAGACATTTGCCGTCTTCATTGATAATTAAAGTCTAGAAGTGGGGCAGACAAGGAGCAATTTGATCAGGCCTTTAATTTCTGGACTCTGTTTATATCTGCGTATTATAATAGATTGTTCCCTCTTCTCTGCAAAATGACTGCAGCAGATTCGACTCTCTCATTTATACATCAGAGAGGATCAGTGTTCTTGAAATTCCTCCCAAAGTTCTGAGATCTCCTCTTATTGAATGTTCTGAAGTTACATACTGCTTACCAAGCCAACGATTGTGGGAAATTATTGTACTTATACTGATTGATTGAGCCTAGATTACATGTTCCTCTTTGGAGCCAGAGATAGTTCCATGGCCCCAGTATTCCAAGACTGAAACCAATCACTCCCAATGCTGTAGAAGCAGCTAACGGGTGTCCACCACAAACAAACTTGGTAAATACTGGTTTGTACTCATTTCTTAATTCAAGCACAATCCAAGAAACGGGGAAGACTTCAAACCTGGAGAATAAGCATTAAAAAGAGACCACCCCATGAGATTTATTATCACTAAATCTTAATATAAGGAACTATTAGAACATAAGGACCCAATTAGGAAAAATACTTCTGTTGTGTTCACTACTTTTCCCCAGTGCCTCGAAGAGTGCTTGACATACAGTAAGCCCTCAATAAATATTTGCTGAATTAATGAAATATCTTTTATCTGAACATCAGCAAACTTTGTTCCCAAAGGGAAGGAGAAGCCATAAAACTCTAAGGAAGCCCCTGGGGCATGAGTAGGAACAATTTTCCCAGTTCTCTGAGGGATATGGTTTTGCAGTTACTGAAGCAGATTACTGAAATAGGAGACTTCCTTCTTTCCTTTACTTCCCTGTCTATCCTTAACAAAAACACTCAGCAAAATGCTTAGTACAGTGTCTCCCACAGCGTTCAGTGAGTGACAGTTGTTATCATTATTATTTTTACCATATAAGAAACTTCAAATTGACTTAGTCAAATAGTCCATTCAACTCAACCATCTCTCTAGGTGATGCCGATTTTTCTGGAAAGATTAAGGATATGCATAAATAAATCCTGAGAATTATGCCCCAAGATATACTATATTGAGATAAAACTTATAGTTACCATATATGTAAACAGTAAGGAATTTATGGGGTTGTGTGGGCTATGAACCCCAAAGAGGCCTGCTGAGTTGAGGCAGAGAGGTTGATCCAGAATGTATTGGGATGAGGGCAGTTAGGTAATGAAGTAACTAATGGAAATTAGCCAGCCCAATAAAAAAATATAGCTGATGATAAATGGTGACACTGTACATGAATTCAGGCATTGCCTTATCATTATCATTTTCTACCTACATGGGATCTCAAAGATGAGCAATCTTCTTTCTGGAGGTGGAAATGACAGGCATTTTGCAAGTATTTAAGTCCTTCAGGAAAACACAAACATCTTGTAACCTGGAGCAGTCACTGAGGATTCTGACTCAGACTGAGAAGCTGAGCAATGCTGTGGTAATAAGCTAGGGCCAGGCCATAAAATCTGGCTGCCTCACTCAGTGGGTCCATGGTGTAAGTTGTCAACAGGCCCTGTGGAAATAAGGCGAGTTGATCAGAAAATGTCTAAGGTCTATGGAACAGAAAGTCTTTTGGAAAGAATGCGAGCAGGATATCTAAACACTACATCAGGATTTCCTCACTGCCCTCTATTACTTAGATGGAATGGGATGGGGAAAGAATACTAGGCCAACTTTCTAAGGCACCTGGCTTGCTAAAGGACGCTCTTCTTTTTTAACTCTAATCCCATATTCACACCAAGGCACCTTACAACCTTGATTTGGTTTCCAAACCCACTGTATTCTAATTTCACTATCAAGTGTTGAGTGTCTGATTACCCCTAGATAGACCGACCAGGAGATTACACAATTCCTGAGAGAAGGGAAGTGAGACTGTGACACGGAGTCAGCATTCAGCAATTATGTTAAACACTATGTGCCAATCGCCCTGAGAGGTACTGTGCCAAAAGGACAACCTGAGGACTTTCCTGACCTTCCCCCCAACCCCTGGTCATTTCGTCTCATTTTGATGCTGCAACTATTATATATAGTTTAAATACTATAGGCTGATGCCATTTCTATTTCCAACCCTAATTTCTCTGAAGTTCAGATCCATATTTCCAACTGCTCCTACACATCAAAAAATTCCCCTTGGTTGTTCTGGCTGCACTTACAACTCAAAGTGTTAAAAACCAAATACTTTATCTTTTTCTTCCATCTACTCTAACCACAAGCCCATTCAAAACCACAAAAAACCCCACAACTGCTTATCTTCTATTTGTAGTGACTATATTTGTTAACACCATCATCAGCAATGCAGACACCGGAGCTAGAAATCCAAATCCCCGCTGACTGATTTCTCTTTCTGTACCCACATCCCATCTAATGAGTGACAAAAGACTGTTGGTCTTCCCTTCTACATGACTCTTGCATTTGTCCTCTCCTCTCCATCCCTGCCACCACTGATTAATGTGATCTTCATTATCTTGAGACTGGACCTTAAGATTTTAATTGCTTCTGGTTTCTCTTCCAATGCATCCTTTACAATGATTCCAATACACCATTTCAATTTTCTCCATAGCAACCTTCAAAGACTGTCCGTCTAATATAGAGATATCTCATACTCACCTACCATTCAGACCCTTTGCTTTCTGCCACTAAGCGCTAAGTACCAAGCAGCCGTTGCTGCTTTTCCCTCCTGCTCGCAGCTCTTCCACCTCCACATAATGCACATCCATCTTCTAGGCCTGTGCTTGCCAATGGACCCTTTGGCTAGAAGTCTCCTCTCCCACTGTTACTGTTGTGTTGCTTTTATTTTTATTTTTTAATTTTTTATTGTTATTCTATTACAGTTGTCCCACTTTCTGCCCTGTTGTGTTGTTTTTAATCTGAGCACATCCTGTAAATAGGTCAAGGCCCAATCCTACAGTCCCTGTTTGTTGCCAGCTGAAAGGAAGGATGGCTCTCTCCTCCACAGTTCCATAGATTGTTGCATTCCACTATGACACACCTATTAGAATTCACTGGGGGCTGTGGTTTGGCTCCATCACCTAGCACATGGAAACACTTAGTAAAGAATGGTGAATTAAACTAAACTGAATTTCAATAGAAACTGTAGTTCTATTTCCAGAATATGACTTCTAACAATATGACCCAGGTCTTATACGAGGTCTGTCCAGAAGGTGTCTAGCCATGCAATATGAAAAATAGAGACATTTATTGAAGAAGATACAAGATACAAGAAACATTATACTTAGGCAATGACACCTCAGTTCCCTTTAAAGTAGACACCTTGGGACCTCACACAGGTCTCCCAATCACCACAGCTGCCCCGTTGTATTTTCCTGAATCTCATCAATGGTCTGAAATCTCTTCCCTTTCAAAGGTGATTTTAGTTTGGGGAAAAGCCAGAAGTCACAGGGTGCCACATCTAGGCTGTAGGGATGCTGAGTCACCTGGGTGATTTGATATTTTGCAAAAAAACTGCCCAAGACGTAATGCATGAGTAGGAGCGTTGTCATGATGAAGCTGCCAATCACCAGTTGCCCACAGCTGCAACCTTCTGCATCATCCAGATAGTTCCATGGAGGAAACTTAATGCAAAATTTGATGCAGATTCGTTGCTCTACTTGCTCAGTCATTTTGAATGCGATGGTCACACAGCACACATGCTCACTCAACAGTGTCTACTGTTCCCGCTGACTAGTACAGTGATGTTGTCATTGTTCACACATGCGTATTCCAGTCCACCCTCCTTGGCTGCCAGGTTACATCAATGTCACACAAACTGTTCTCCTTGTATTAACAATGGCTGGACCTTTTCTGGACAGACCTTGCATTTAAAAGTGGTCATTATTCTGATACGTTTTGTCTTTTGTTGACAACTAAATACACCAAGAGTCCTCTCTGGATAGAGGTCATTCTCTGACCAATACAAATGTATTGTGATCATTCTTAGACACATTATTTGGGACTCCATTAACTTGCCTGATCTCAACCCCCCCCCAAAAAAAAACAGCCCATAGGTAAAGAGCCCTCTCTATACCAACAATGACGCTATTAATTTTGGCTGCCATTGCTCCTTTCTCAGCTATGCCTTATGCATTCATAATTAATGCCTCTGTTGCTTTAGAGCACCTGGAACAGAAAAATACTGTATAATTGAGACATGTATTAAACTGTAAATGGAGATAGCATGGAGATAATCTGTGAATAACCAAACACTGAATTAATATTTCGGTAAACAATTAAATCATTCTTTTCCTTTTCTTGTCTCAAAATGTTTAAATTTTCTCTATTCACATAAAAAAGCAACAATTTATGCTATTCAAGGGATAACAAAGAAATGACTGTCATTATTTTACTACATGAGAATATCCTTGAGGAAGAAGTATTATCTTTAAAAACTTGTTCAGTTTGTAAATTTTATTTTACATCTATTTTGTGAATATCATTTTTTTCTACTTTTGTAGTTCAATATGATAACTTTCAACAACAGTTATTAATTACTCTTGAGATACCAATGCTCTGGTAAAAGCATTATTACTAGTATTTGTAGAAAACAATGACACTGTGTGTGCCTAGAGAATTAGGGACATTGTCTTGCTCCGTCCGCGTGCAGTCAATGAGCCCGCATAGCAGCTGAATCTGATGGACTGACAGAGAACCCAAACATGAGGAAGGAACTGTAATACACTGACTAAGACAGTATGTTGGTTTGCCTAGAGCAGTCAGATGAGGGAGGGCTTCCATCCAAGTCCGGAGATTCAGGCCAGACTCCAAATGAGGTCAAGCTAACAAGACAATATCTCTTGTTTTCCACCCTGCGCAGATTAGAAAAACAAGAGGATGTGGCCATTGTGGTATGTTTCCCCAAGCACCACTCATTTAACTGGGGCTTGAGCAGTTACATAATACCAAAGGCTGACAGTGGAGCGAGGACCCTAGCCCTCACCCCAGGGCCAGGATTTAGAAGGGTCCACAGTGAACCCAGTGACCTATTAGTTCTCTTCATTTACCCAAGAGGTCTAGAATGGAGACTTGTCCCCAACCCAAAATGACACTTTGACCTCGATCCCATTTCTAATTCTGATTCAGGCGAGTCCTTTAACTTCTGAATACCTCACTGTGGAAATAACAGTTGAAAAAAAGTCCTGTGTTGCTTATGTAATTGTGCAGAATCAATGACACAACACATGTAAGAGTTTTTGTGAACTTCAGAGTGCTATGAGGAGGTAAGATAGAGTTGTGGTTGGGTACCTACTAAGAACACTGGCTTTCTTTAGATCATCAAATATTAATTGATACCTACTGTGCCAGGCACTGTTTTCAGTGACCCCATTGGATATAAATGTCCTCCAGGAGCTTTCATTCACACATGAAAGCTGTTTTGTCAAATGAACACGTACATCTAGTGCCTTATGTAGAATATTGGAAAGTGGTAAGTGCTACGGGAGAACAAAATAAGCATGGTAAGGGGGTTTGGAGTACAGGGGGCACAGTAGGGGCTTTGGTATTTTAAAAATGGTGAGAACAATAAGATTTGAGGGAAGACTGGAGATGAGAAGTGGGCTTGTAGGAAAGAGTTCTTGGCAGAGGCAAAGGCCAGCGCCGGGGAGGCCGGGACAAGCAAGGAAAGCAGAACAAGCCACTAGGCCAGTAAGAGGAAGGAGGTCAGAGAAAGAGGCACAACTACATCAGGGAGGACCTTTTTGGCCATTGTAAGGTTTGGTTCTTGCTCTGACCTAATCTTTTATTTTTTTTAATAGAATTAACATTTGTTTATAATATTACATAAGTTCCAGGTGTAGGACATTATAATCTGATATACGCTCATCACCTAAGGTCTAATTTCCATCCGTCATCATACATTTGACCCCCTTTTACCCATTTGCCCTTCTCCCACACCCTCTTCCCCTCTGATAATCAGAAATCTGTTGTCCCTATCTATGAGTCTGTTTTCATTTGTATATTTCTTTTTAAAAAAATATTTTATTGATTATGCTATTACAGTTGTCCCAAATTTTCCCCTTTTGTCCCCCTCCACCCAGCACCCCCCACTCCCTCAGGCAAACCCCACACCATTGTTTATGTCCATGGGTCATGCATATAAGTTCTTTGGCTACTCCATTTCTTTCTCTCTTTTTTAGTTTTATATTCTACACATGAGTGAAATCATAATTTCATTCTTTTCCATCTGACTTATTTCACTTAGCATAACACCCTCCAAATCCATCCACATTGTCTATAAATGTAATATTTCATGGTTTTTTTTTAGTGGAGTAGTATTCAATTGCATATGACTTCTATTTTTAGAGGATCTTTATCGCTCCTGGGTTGAGATCAGACTATAGAGGCAAGTAGAGGAGGAAGGAGCCTAATCAGGAGATTAGCGTGTGATATATGCCAATATGATAGTGGGGGAGTGTGGAGAGGGGTCAGTTTCTGAATGTATTTAAAGGTAGAGCCATCAGTACTAACCAATGAATTAAAAGCACAGAGAGAAAGCGAGGAGTCAAGGAGATTCCGAGGGTTTAGGTCTGAGCCACCAGAAGACAGAGCAGCCAACAACAGAGATGTACCCATATAGAAGACAGATGAAACTCCTCTCCCTTTTTTACCCCTAGTTGCCAGGGCATCTTCCAGCAAATGTACAACTGTGGCTAGAGGAACCAAATTGAGATGTTGCTACCTCATGACTGCTCGAGGAACTGACCACTTAACACTACTTCATCTCTCTGGACTTCACTTTCTCTGGTTGGAACAGGAAATGAATCAGCTGGATAATGGCAAAATTCTTTTCCAGCTGCTAAATTAAAAAACCTGATGCAGCAGTTAACTCAGTCTTTTCAAGATTTTCTTTTGATATATTTTTTCTTTTAAAAAAAATTTCAGTAAGGAAATTCAACCTTTAAACATGACTTTCTGGTTTCAAGTAAAATTATTTTATGACCCCAGTTAGAACATCAAAAAAAAAAAAAAGAAAAAGAAAGAAATCTTAATAAGAGAGCCTTCTCTGAAGACAAAAAAAAGTGCGTCCTGCAATTGTTTATGAAGTACCTTGTTTCACATCGCTAATCAGGAAACATATTTCCTATGATATATTTCATCGGAAGTTTTGTTCACCAAGTTAAGTTACACCACACACTTTGTGTCACTGTGAACACATTCCTTGTCACTTTAATGGTACACTGAAGGACTTGAAAGACTTCTAAGGCTGCTGACAGAACATTCCGCCCCTGCGGGTACTTGCTGTCTTCTCCCACTACTCTTCCAGTTCCCCTCGACAACAGCACTATTAATACCATTGGTCCCGAAAGGGAAGAAGTCACTAGAGAAGAATGAAGTCCAAGCATCTGAAACTCACAACCTGATGCTTGAGAGGACTGTAATATTATGCACAAATCAATTTAATTTAATTTAAATCCATAAATAATCTCTTAAGGTCTGTAGCCCACAAACTCAGTATTTCCCCATCTCCAAAGCATTCCATAAGGCCTGGAGAACATCATCTCACTAGCATCATTGTTACGTATATTGAGTGCTATCCATGTGCCAGGCATTGGGCCAAAGGTTTTCATGAGAATCCATCTAATGCTCACAGCTGCTCCATGACAAGCGTTGTTATTTCCATTGCCAAAGGAGGGGGGAATTTACACCCAGAACCTCCCCAAGCCCAAGCTCAACAGTGCAGTGAAACAGTTGAGGTTAGGATGGAGATGGAATGTATATGTACTGATTTTGAGGTTATCATTAAAGCCCTCCATGCCTCTTTGCTTAAGGGCAGAGGCCAAAATTTGTTTGTGACACCAGCTTTTTGCAAAGCAGACACATGAACAGAAAGCCCTGTGGAAGCTCCACAGTGAGGGAGACCTAAACTATCTTGTTCTCCCGGTCCCCCAGCTGCTCAAGCAGAACCTGGCATACTGTGAGCACTCCATAAATGCTCGTTGAGTAAATGATCCAGAGGGTGAGGGAAGAAAATTGAAGGCAGTTTTTAAAAAGGGGACCTAGGTTTTGCTCCCACAGCCCTTCCCTGCTGAGTGCAACTCAGTTTCCATGTGAGGGTCCTTCCTCTCCTCACCCCCTTCCTCCCTCCCTGCCCCGCCCCCCTAGCCCCGGGTTCCAAGGCCCCAGCACGCACCCCACGCAGGCATACTCCCTCACACGCAAACTTCACACACGCTGTCACACATCCACACTCATATTCACATGCTCACACTTCATTCATACTTTTCACACACAGCCTGGCGCGCACACACGTTATTACACATTCACACGCACCCTGGCAAATACTCACAGGAGCATACTAATGTGCAGACGCCCACGCATACACCCACCCCAGCACACACGTCCTCACACACCGTCTCTATTTTCCCCACATTCATATATGCACACACTCCTACATTCACACACACACTTTGCTACAACTCCCCACTCAAGCGCGCAAGCACTTACGCTCTTCATTTTTACACTCACACATGCGCACATGCTACTCCTCAAATGGATGCATCACTTCTTTGCAGACATTGCAGACCTTGAGGCAAGACATTGTACATTCACCTCACACACTCTCACGTACGCACGTATTCTAACGCCCACGCACGCTCACCCCCACCCACCCTCTCACACACTCCCCACGCGCGCTTGCGCACAGACTCCCGCGCGAGTCTCCCCCGCGCACTCACGCTCGCGCCTGCGCACCTGTGTGCAGCTGGCACGCTGTGCGGGGGCGTGGATGCAGGTGTTTTCAGGCTGCGGGTTGAATGCGATCGCTCGGAGTTGCTTCGTCTTCCAGTAGGAGATAGGTTAGCCAGGCAGGGGTGAGACAGAGCGGCGGAGAGAGGGAGAGAGGCACTGGGACGGAGTGGGCTGCAGGTCTCGCGGGGTGGGGGCTCTGGCGCCGGCGGGCGCGGCAGGCCGCCAGGAGCGCGTCGCCGTCCGAGTCTTAGAGCCTGTCCACCCCTGTGCAGGGAGCTGCCTCTAGGACCTCTGACGACTTCCACGTCCTGCTGCCGCACCCAGAGGTGTGCGGGTGGGGGCACGCAATGAGAACCGACTTTCCACCCGACCAGGTTTCTGCGCTCAGTCCCTGTGGCCCTGGGGCCAAGGCGCAGGGACCTGTGCCGAGGGTGAAAAGGGGAGAATGACCCTAACAACAGTATGGTGGTTAGTGGAGGGAAGGGAGGAGGGTAAGAAAGGGTAAAGGGGGTCAAATAGACGGTGACACAAGATTTGGCTCTGGGTGGTAAATACAATGCACTATACAGATGATGTATCATAAAATTGTACGCTTGAAACCTATGTAACTTTATTAACCAGTGTCACCCCAATACATGTAATAAGAAAAAAATCCATGACAACTAGCCAAAAAAGGCAAAAGGCAGGCAGGATCTTAGCAGGCAGGAGGACTTAGAAAGTCCTCAGTTTGAATCCTTCTTCTGCCATATGCAAGCTGTGTGGCCTTGGACAAGTTGCATAGCCTCTCTACGCCTGTTTCCCTAGCTGAGGAATGAGACATTCAACAAATATTTATTTCACTCCTAATATATGTCAGCACTAGGCTGGACATCTGATATACACTAGTGAATAAATGAAAAAGACCCAGTTTCTGCTCAGGTGCAGCCTGCAGTCAACTGTACTGATTATGGTGAAGGCTTTTGAAGTAAAAGAATAAGATGTTGCTTTCATCTGCTCCAGATGTCTTTCAGCACTTTGTATGTTCTGGGCACAAGTGAATAAAAATCACATTCCCTATCCTCATCCCCATTTCAGTCTGGGCCGTTTCTGTCATGTGGGCCACACCAGACGCTCCTTTGTAATCTTGAACACATAGGAAAACCACACTAACCAAGGAGTAGACAATAAACAAGTGAGAAATATAAAAGCACTTACCTCACAGGGTCCTTATGAAAAATAAATGATGCGTTAAAGGTTTAAGGCATAGTGATCAATAAACGCTAGGTATTATTTAGGAGAGGTAGTGTTGCCTAGTGCCTCAGACCAGACCCTGCATTCCACAGAGCCTGAATCCTGGCTTTGCCATCTCTAGCTGTGTGACCTTGGGTAGGTCTTTGAACTTCAGTGAGACTCAGGATTGTCGCAGAAACAGCCATAGTAATGGTGCTATATCTGTCAAGGCAGTTGTGCAGATTAAAAAGGCTCCTGGTTCAGGGCAGGGCAGAGGTCTGAAAATGGTGGCTTTGAAGATTGTCCTATGTTCAATATGCAAAACAAGTCAGCAAATCTGGAAGGTTTCTCCAGGCCAAAGGAGCCTTGAAATTTAGGGCACAGTCCCATGTGAGGATTGCCAAGACATGAGCCCTCTGATGAGGTGACAAAGTGGGAGATGGCAAGGTTTGCCGGGCAGGCTCAGGTTGATGAGGCTTCTGAACAGGGACAGGTACACCCAGAAACTGAGGGCTGGAGAAATCCGGGCTAGGCACGTCCAGGGTGTGGGCGCCAGGCTGCAAATGAGACCTGGAGGGTGAAATGCTGCCGGAAAAGGCATGCCAGGATGAAGAGATGATTGTACAGGGGCTCTGGCTTCCTGATTATTCTCTAAGACAGCAGTCTCCAACCTTTTTGGCACCAGGGACTGGTTTCATGGAAGACATTTTTTTTTTTTCACAGACTGGAGGTGGGGGAATGGTTTCGGAATGATTCAAGTGCATTACATTCAATCTCACCTCCTGCTGTGCGGTCTGGTTCCTAACAGGCCCAGACTGGTACTGGTCCACAGCCCAGAGGTTAGGGACCTCTGCTCTAAGAAACCCAGGTCTCTGATCCCTCCTTCCCAAAGCTCGGGGCCCAGGGAGCTGCAGATGCCAGATAATGAAATGCATGCCAGATAATGGTGTGCATTTTTCCTACTTCACAGACGCAGAAACTGAGATTCTTCTATTAAACTCCCTGGCCTCCGTTCAGTTCTTGCAGAAACTCGTCCCAACTTTTGTGCCCACTCATCAAAGGCCTGACAGTTCCCCATCCTCCTGTCCCAGGCCAACACCCACCCCTCCTTGCAGGTCACTTCAGGCTCCGGTTTTATCCATTCCCAGAACCAAGTGGATATATATATATAAAGACCAGGTTGCTAAAAATTATAAAGCTTCACTCTCCTCTTGGTAACATTAAAACAAACAAACAAAAAAACCTGTCTTGAATCTCATTGCTAAGCAGTTATTTCTACCCAGCGCTTTCAGCAAACTTAGGCTGAGGAAAGAGGGGAAATGGTCTGAGTAGTAATTCAGCACCCCCCCACCCCCAAACAAAAACCACTCTGAGAAAGGCAGCGGGGGGCGGGGCTTGGGGGGGCGGGGAGTGGCTAGCGGTGAGGGATCTGTTGAGGGAGGACGGGAGGTGGAGCATTTGCTTCAATTATCCGGATAATTGTTCCCCACCTCGGGCCATTGTTACTGAAATGAAACAATATTCTATTGGATTCCGTCTGGGCCTTTTCAGGCCTGCTCCCCGCGGAGCTTAGCACACGCTGGGCACTGAGTAGGCGCTCAATAAATTTTATTCGGATGACAGAGGAGAGCTTTAAGGGTGGGGGAGGAATGACTTGGTAGGCTTAAGGATTTGGTGGTGGGCGAGTATTCATTAAGGTGAAGTCGGGAGCAGAACGACTGTGTGGCGGGAATCCGGTGCCCTTAAAACCCTGTTGGGAACTCACGGAGACTATTCTGAAATTCTGAGCCAAACTCCTCACTCCCTTTGTAGCAGCCCACCCCATTGCCTTCTTCCAGGGCCGAACTGAACTGTTGCCCCTCCACAGAGCCCAGGCGCGAACTCCGGGTGCGCAAAGGCCCCTCGGCTCTGAATACACGAGGGCGAAGCACACGCCTTTTTTGATGGTGCCTGAGCACAGGGGCCGCAGCCTGCCTGCCTTTTGTGCAGAATGGCTTCGCCCGGCCGGACTGGCGTTAAAAGAAACAATATTTGCTCAGACGAAGGGACAGCCCCATCACTCAGCCAGCGGAGGAATGTGGGGGCTAACTCACAACTCTCCGCTTTTATTCCTACTCGAGAGCCGCTTGGGTTCTCTCTGAGGCCGTATTTTGCTAATTACAGCCTCGGCTTTAATGAGATTCTTTAACTCTCCCAAGCCCGTTTGCAGGTTACTGTCTTCTGTAGGGACCCTCGTTGTCCACCCTGGCTACCCACCCCGTGAACAATCACCTCTTCGGCATCTGAAAGGAGGGCGAGCGCCCCAATTCTGCTGAATGCACGTCTCAGCTCCTCCAAGGCTGGCGGGCTTTTGATGGCCACAATACAAGTTACGCCCAAAGAGTGTCTCTTTGGTCAGATCGACAACGCTTGGCTTCACGTTTGCAAGTTAAACGGGCAGAAACCCGGCTGAAACTCCCACGCCAGACGCCGGGACGCTTCCCTCCGCCCTGCTCAGAGGCGAATTGGGGAACAGGTTTGGGCAGGGGGAGAAAAGAAGGGAGGAGGAAGTAGGAGGGGGGACTGCAACAGAGTCCTGATTCCCAGCCGCCCTCTAGAAGAAGGAGGGGGTACCGTTTTCTCTAGTATGTCTCTCATTTTTTCCCCCCATTTTGCTTTGTTGGCAAGCTTTACTTAAAAAAATTTTTTTTAAATGAGTATTTTCTCCTTCAACTAGGTAGCTGCTTTCCTCCAGCCCCTGAAAATGTGACTCCATAAAATCAAAATTTATGATTATTCAAATGTTGGGGACTGTGAAAAGAGAGGAAGAAAGAGAGAAAATTAATATTGCAGCTGTTCTTCTGATTAATGAGAGATAATTGCTCATGAAAAGTCACCCCTGTGGCATTTTGTTGTCTCCTGGATCTTTGTTCTTTTCCACTATTATTGAGGACTTTCTTGAAGACTAAGCGGTTCTTTTCAATTTTTGGGTATTCAGAAAGGGTTGCCTGGTTACAGAGAATGGGGAAATCTCGGGCTATATCGGGTAAGATGTGCCACAGACAGCAATATCACAATGCCACTCCGAGAAAAGGATGGATACAAGTTAACGATGCGCTTTCAATAAAACATTCATAGACTTGTTCACGCTTTGATAATGACCTCATTAAAGGGAGCTGGGGGCAAGTAAGTCCTGTCTCCTGTTTGTATTCGGCTAACAAAACCCAGCTTTGAGATCATTCATCGCTTTGGAAACTAATATGAAATCAATGTAAGAGGAGCAAATAAATCCGAGGAGGCCTCGCCAACTCCCGGGCTGTCCCGCCCTGCTCACGGTCTTGGTTAGGGGCAGGAGAACCGTGTGCGCAAACCCTGAAACTGAGAGGGGGGAAAGGAACGAGGAATGGGGGTTGGCGCTTTGGGGGGCGCAGAGGGAGGGGCACAGTGGGAGTTACAGCCGAAAGAACCGCCGAGCACGACCACGGGTCAGAACTCTAGAGCCTGTTGAATAAGCAACGCTAAGTCCCCGCCCTCTGCTTTCTCCGACTTTGCCCTTGAAAGGAAAAAGGAAGACGGAGAAGAAGAGGGGATTGTGGGGTTCAGGTCAGGTGTGTGTGATCCCTGATTGGGGTAAAGTACTGGAAGACTTTTTGAAATCTACGACCGAAAATTCAAATCTCAAGTTTGAGCGGGTAGGAAACTGCTCACCCGGGCTCAAGCTGGAGCGTCCAGGGACAGAGGGCCGCCCCTCTGACCTGCTTTGATTTTTTTTTTTTTTCTTCTCAGTTCAGGGTAAGGGGGGCTGTCCAGGCAGGGCAGGGGTGTGGCGATGAAGGGGGACAATTTTGTTACCTTTGCATTTGTGATTGCCTTGCACTCAAGAAAGACAACGCCATCCTCTGTCATCCTGAGCAAGAGGGAGGAAATCAAAGGATGCCCCACTAAAAGAACTAATTTTCTCCTTGAATTATGAAAGTAATGGCTTAGGTAACACCCTGTACTCTGTACCCGACTGCTTAATACCGGATAAATCCTTCCACGTGGCTCCCCCAGTAGTGGCAATTAGAGCTCATTATAGGCTCATAAGAGCTCTCATTTCAGGGATTACTTAATGGATGATGAAATTTTATCGGACAGAATCAGTGAGAAATAAAATTGTGCAGCAATGGGGGCACCATGGGGGCTCATCAACATCTTTGGGGGGGGGCCCTTGTGCTCTGAGCTGATTCAAGGGGCTGCTGTCTTGGGGAAGGTTCTAGCTGGCCAGGGAGAGCTGGAAAGCTGCCTAGGGCCATGGAGGGTAGGCTTCCTTGGGAGGGGGTGGTAAGGCATAGGGGAGCCTGCTCCTGAAGACCAGGTTGCAGTGGAGGAAAGGAGAGACAGACAGACAGACAGGCAGATGGGGAGGACACTGAGAGATCCAAAGAGAACTAAAGAGAACTCTAAGAAGAGAAAGGCTCTAATATGGAACATGACCCCCGAACACATGTTCTTATTGGGCTCAAGCAATTAACCAGGTACCCTAATAGGCAAGTTTCTCAGACATGGTCTGCTTTGGGCCTCAGTATGGCGCCCCCCTTGCAGCCCTAAGCTCTCATGCCACCCGTGAGCCTCTCACTTTTCTCAAAATGCCTTAGCATTCCAACTCCACCTGCGTGTTTCCACAGCCAGGTATAAATTGAATTAGATGCTCAAGCTTTGTAATTAGGATTCTCCAAAATGAAATGGTCCTCCTATAAGCACAAATTCCAGCACATTAGCGTGGGTGAACACACCCAGAACTGCTGGGAACACTGACACCCAAAACTTCAGCCCCAAGTAGACGTTGGATTAACTTCTACCTAGCCCAGAGGAGAAAAAGGAGAGATGCATATACATTTGCAAAGTGAACAATATATATTTTTACCTGCAATATCTTACAATATATAATTTTAAACATGTATGTATGTGTATAACTTGCAAAGTGAATGGGGATATCATGTCACCTATTTGGATAATTTAGGCCCATAAAAAACACTCTGTCATTAAGCCTCTCTTGATGGTGGAGCCCCCAGTTTTCCTTTGGGGGCTGGAATGATCCCAGGGATTGCCTGGATTCTATCAATTTGAGTGAGGTTGGGCTGGACCAGGCAGGGCCAGGTTCAGGCTGAGCATCTGTGATGGCTGCACCGACAAACCTTGTGGTACAAAAGTAGTTACCGCTGAGTTGCCCAGAGTTAAGCCCTGAGACTCCTTAATTGTTGTCACAAGATGTTGGATTAGCACATTTCTGGAATAGCTGTCTGTTTACACTCTGGAGACCCACCGTCCACTAACCACTTTCTAATTGAATTCTAATCACATTCAAATAGCTCAATAACCAGCCTCAGCTGCAATTCATAAAACTTTAATTACCATCCATAAATCCTGGGCTCCCCAGAGCGGGGCATCCCTACAACCCAATTACACTTCTCTAGCAGGCAAAAGAGACTGTCACAGAGATGGAGAGGGGTAAAGGAGAGACAGAAAGACAGAGGACAGAGAGACAGTCATGGCTCCAGCTGAGAAGCCGGCGCTTCCCTAAGATTTGGGCACTCACTTCTCACAGGTGGAGGAAGTCCCATCCCCAAGTTTCTTAGCACCGCGGTGAATTCAGGCCAAAAGTTAGTTGTTCGGGGAAAGGATCAGATTCGTAGTTGTTGCTCGCCCTCCCTACTCTAGACACATTTTCTACAGGGATAAGGAGAGAAAGCGCTCACCTTGCCTTCCCCAAAGATCAGTAGCCCCTATCCTGGCAGCCACCCTCTCTCACATAGCCACTCGGAGCCTGTGCCACTCAGAGATTTCCTTTTCCAAAGCACTTCTCCCACCAGAGGCTGGATTCCTTGAATGGCTCAATTTCCGGCAATCTTTTTTGGCTTTTAAATGAGTGCAGAGGGGACAGTGCTTTCTGATTAGTCTGCCAGCTGCCCAAGTCTGTGAACCACAAAGGGGCAGGAGATGGGGAGAGAAGGACCCAGAGCAGAGACCTCCCCAACCCCTGCCCAGTCTCCAGAGGGGCTAGGGCTTGAGTCCTCTCATGAATCCTTGGGTGGAGTTTGTGGGTTTGGCCTGGACATGTACTGGTGGAGCCACTTGTAGAAAGAAAAGAGTGACTCTTCACATCTCTCTCTGCCAAAGGAGGAGCTGCCCATCAGAAAAGGACACAAGGAAGTGTCATTGATCTGAGTAGCCCCAAGTGCAAAGGCATTATAGAGCTTCTCAAGAATTGGAATGAAAAGCTTGTCAGCTTCTCAGCTGGATGGCCTCACCGGTACTCCCAGGATCCCTCAGGAACTAGCCACCTAAATGACATGAATGACCTTGGTCAAGTCCAAAAGCTGGAGGACTGAGTCTGTGACTATGTGTGTCGTGGCCTAAGCCGAGCTCCGGGACTGGGTTGCTGCCAGTTCTCTGTCCGTATCCGGCTCCAAACTGCAGGCCTCAGACTTTATCGCGCCTCAGCCACGGTTGGCACAGAGGACCAGGGAACACTGGGCATCCCCATTCAAAAGGTCTCAAAGTTCCCACCTGGTGCGCTTTGCGGCCAGGCTCCGGGAGCAGTTGGGCTGGGGCCCGGGCCTGAGAAGGGGTGGGATGGAGGATGCAGCTCTGATTTCTCGGGAAAGCGTGGAGAAAGAGGGGGAGGAGGCCGGCCTCCCCGCGAAATTAACAAAACCTACACTTTGCAAAGTCTCCCCCACCCCCTCCTCCGAGTTATTCCCTGCAGCGCGCCCGCCCCTCCTCGCTGCTTCTGTTGTGACTCGGGCAGCCTATCCCGAGGGTGGGGAGCTGCCGAGGAGCCTGAGCCGAGCGGTACTCAGCAGCATCACGTGCTGGGGTGGGGGCTATAAAATCCCGGAGCCGGGGCTCCGGGCGGGGGACGTGAGGATCAGCCCTCTCCAGGGACCCCTTTGTTCACCGCCCAGACGCCGACACCTCCGCGTCCCCGAGGGCTTGACCGCCTGCAACCGCGCCGCGCCCCGGGCAGAGCTCTGAACAGGAGAGGGGAGGGGGCACCGCAGCCGGCCAGGCCCTCCAGCCACCCACCCATCCCGACATGTCGCGATCCTTCTATGTCGACTCCCTCATCATCAAGGACTCCTCACGGCCCGAGCCCTCGCTGCCTGAGCCGCACCCCGGGCCAGATTTCTTCATCCCGTTGGGCATGCCGTCCCCGTTGGTGATGTCGGTGTCCGGGCCTGGCTGCCCGTCTCGCAAGAGCGGCGCCTTCTGCGTTTGCCCTCTCTGCGTCACTTCGCACCTGCACTCCTCTCGGGGACCGACGGGCTCCGGAGGCGGGGGCGCAGGGACTGGGAGTACAGGGGTCGGGGGTGGCAGGGCGGCGGGCAGCGCCGGGGCCTTGCCTCTGCTCAAGAGTCAGTTCTCTTCGGGTCCTGGGGACGCACAGTTTTGCCCGCGCGTGAGCCACGCGCACCATCACCACCACCCGCCGCAGCACCACCATCACCACCACCAGCCCCAACAGTCTGGCTCTGCTGCTGCCGCGGCAGCTGCAGCAGCAGCGGCGGCCGCCGCAGCGGCCTTGGGGCACCCGCAGCACCACGCACCTGTCTGTGCCGCCACCACCTACAACGTGGCGGACCCGCGGAGATTCCACTGCCTCACCATGGGTAGGGCGGGGTCTTTGGGCACCTGCGCGCCGTGTTTTCTCAGCTCTCGGGAACAAACTTCGTCTACTGTGGAGGAAGTGGGAGCCCGGGGGGCGGGGTGGGGAGGGAGGAGGGGCTTTCGGTGTAACTGTGAAGTGGGCCCAAGAAGTTCAAGAAGGTGAAAGTTAGTTTGCCAAACTCTCCACGCAGCCTAGTGCACCTCATTCCTGGTATCTGGTCCCCAAGTATTGCTTAATATAGGGGCTTTAGAGACGTCGAACTTGAGGGCTGAGAAATGGGATGGTTGGCTGAGGTTCAGATCGGATGTTTGAACTTCAGTGTGGCATTGGGCACCGGGTCTGGCTAGAGCTTTCCATACTTTTGGCTAAGCTTGACTGCCTCTGCCTCTCAACTAGGCCTGACAGGGGAATATCTGACCATGCAAGCCCCAATCCCCTTTAATTCTCTGACTTTGGGTCCCGCTCGTCTAAGGCCTTTAGTTGCTTTGGGCGTCTCTACCCTTCTCAGTTAAGTAAGGATGTGCTAGGAAATAGGAAAGTGTGAGGGATGGATACAGGTATTTTTCTGAGCTTCCCGGGCGGGTTCATGAGAGACGTCCTTTCCAAGGGATGGCACGGTGGGGTGGGAGCACATTTCTCGAGAATGACCTCTCTGCCCTCTCGGCCTGTGTGCAGGGGGCTCGGACACCAGCCAGGTACCCAATGGCAAGAGGATGAGGACGGCGTTCACCAGCACGCAGCTCCTGGAGCTGGAGCGGGAATTCTCTTCCAACATGTATCTGTCTCGACTCCGGAGGATCGAAATCGCCACATACCTGAACCTGTCGGAGAAGCAGGTGAAAATCTGGTTTCAGAACCGCCGGGTAAAGCATAAGAAGGAAGGGAAGGGCACACAGAGGAACAATCACGCGGGCTGCAAGTGCGTCGGCAGCCAAGCGCATTACGCGCGCTCTGAGGATGAGGACTCCTTGTCGCCGGCCTCGGCCAACGAGGACAAGGAGATTTCCCCCTTATGAGGGAGGGTCACCTCCATCTCAGCACACGCTTCCGGGAGCCCCCACAACGCCAATGCGGCAGGCACCCAGGGGTCAAAATCCTTGCCCATTCCGTGGTCCCATCTGGAGAAGGACGAGCGGAGCGTTCCCAGGGCGTGCATGCCGGGTCTGACCCTTTACGTCCTCCTTGACCTATTTGTTTAGGCTCCACTCTCAGTGATAGATTTTTTTTTTAATGTACATAATCTAGATTCTACTCAGTTTTGTCATATGACAGAAAAAACAGGGTTGGTTTAAGTTTAGCACTGTATGGGGTTTTTTTGAAAGCGCATGCCATCTTCCCTTCCCTGCTGTCTTTCAGAACCGGATAAGAACACCGGGTTTCTTGATTATTTCCTGTTGTTTTAAAATAAAAGTATGGAATTGGGATTGATTTAGAGAAGTAACCCCTGTAGGTCTTGCTTTCTGAAAATTTGCCTGGGGGGAGTTTAAAATCCAAGTGCCGGAAGTCCCTTTTTATGTGAATAGTTTTATATAAAATTTATATTTATATTTATTTAAATAAATGAAACAAAATCGAGGTCTTCAATTCGTGGTGTTTGCTGTCCCCATCTAACCCTGTCCCCATCAACAGAAAAAAATGGGTGAATTTAGATGGTCTTGTGGGTCTCTTGGTTGAGGGAGTTTGTGGCTCTACAGGATTTCTGTGAAACAGAAACTTCTGACGAGGAGACACCTTCCGTTATGATGCCACCTACCGAGTAGTAACTCCCCACCCTGAAAATAGCTAACCTCCTCACAGCTGACAGGGCAATCGCTCCATTTAAAGTGAGGCTCACAATGAGTGGCAGGCAAACCTTGTAATCTACTTAGCGAGAAAAGGTGAAAATTCCTTACCTAGTATTTATTTTCTGCGGCAGTACCCTCCTTTTTTCTTCTTCCCATCTCTCTTAGTACTAACAGCTGCATTATGTGAAGGAATTTGAAGAGTTGGAATAGTTTTTGGAAGAGCAACAATCCATCAAAGCAGGTTGGAAGCAAACATTGAAACTTACAAATGATGCTGTTAAGTCACTAGAAACCTTACCACTCCTCCTTGTTCCTCTCGCTAAGAAGTTAGCTGGTTTTCATCAATGCCAAGAAAACAATAGGTCAGGGACAGGGAATTATCCTGTCTAATGATTTACATTCTCACTTTTCCAAAATAGCTCAAAGATGCTTTTGGACTCTTGTTTTTATTTTTTTTTTCTCATCTCCCTGACTTTAACCTAAATTGTCTCCTTTCTAGTCCCTCCCTTACCATCACCTTGCAGAGCTAACTTCTGCAAGCCCGTTCCCCGAGGAGACTGCGGCTGTGCCCACCGCAGGCCAACCTGGCGCTCTCCTCGGTGCTGCCAGGTCCTGTCATCTAAAAGGGAAGTGAAGCTGGAAACACGGAAACTAGGAGACGTCATTTTCTGCAAGCTGAATCCCACAAATACCCACTGGTGCTGTTTCTGATGATTTTCTGTAAAGAGTCCACCAAAGAGGTCAAACCGTAGGAACGTTTTACAACACACGTACACGGACTTCTAGGTCTGATTGACTTTAGGTCGGCCGTAACAGAAAGCTCTCCAGGTGGGCTTGGGGCTCTAAGACTGAGGTCTGGAAGCTAATTTGGGAAGGAGGAGAGGGAAGGGAGGAAGTGACTGTGGTTTTCCCTTCCCAGAGTCTGTCTGTCTGTCTCCCTGTCCCCCACCCTTCCTCTCCTTCTCCCTCTCCTTCTCGCTCTCCTCCCTCTCCCCCTGACCCCGCGCCGCAGAAGGAAAATCGCCCTTTCAGACACTGGAGGCCGGTCCTTACTCGAATTCGGGTGCCGGCCGAGACTGGCCGGCAGGAGGAGAGACCGCACGGTGCTGAACTGAGTGCGAGCGGACGCGGCTTTGTGCAGCGACTTGGGCCTGGCCCTGCACACAGGTCACAGGCGTCCGGCTAGTTTCTGCCTGGGTCAGAGGCCTCAGACTCTGGGTCTCTCTCGCGCGAAGAGCCTCGGGGCCCTTGCCCTGACCGCCGCGAAGAGCAGAGGGCGCCGACCCCAGGCCTTTTCCGAAGATCCCGTCCCCCTCCGTCTCAATAAACGGCCTCTCCCCGCCCGAGGATGGGGGTGGGTGGGAAGAAGTGAATGTGGAGGAGCAAAGAACGCGCGTTTCAGGAGAATTCCTTTTCGGGGAGTAAAGAGAAGGATAAAGGGGATCTGCTGCCTCTTTCCACCCTCCTGCCCAAAAATAAGCCTCCTCTGGGCGTTGGGCGGGCACTTCCTTCCCCCTCCCAACCACCCCCGGGCCCCTCAGGCCCCCCCCCCCACCCGCGCGCTCGAGCCTGACGCTCCCAAGTCCATGCCTAGTCTAGACTGAGATCTGTGCCCCGCCTGGCTCCAGGCCCCGCGGCCAGAGCGCACAGCCACCTACTGACCATACCTGACGCCGAGCGGAGGGCCCAGCCCCACCGCCTCGCTGTGGCATGGCCTCAGCCACTCTCCCTTCTGTCTTAGAGGGAATTGCTCACGAAATAGAGAATAAACAGTAGACCCCCACAGAAGCAAAAGATTCATTCAAAGATACCTACCTAGGCATAGGGTTTGCCGGGGTGGGGGGTAGGGGTGGAGGTGGAGGGGATGATGCGGGATAGGAGGTAGGGGAGAGGGTGGAGGTGGAGGGTCTTCTTGTTGCCTTCAGGGTGAACCATATTGTCTTGCGTACTAGAGTGGATTTTTCATCCTCCTCCTTCAGGATATGTTTGTGAAGTTCACAGATCAGAATAAGGCTTTGGAAATCTGTCTGCTTTTAAAGGCCTGCAGTTTCACCTTTGGTTAAGAACACCTCTGCCAACACTCAGACACCAGACACTCTGCTAACCAATCCTGATATCAAACACTCCAAGTGGAGTGTCTCCAGATCCATTAAAGAGGCATATTTAAGATGTGTGGAGTCACCCTTGACAATTTCTCTACCTGCAAAGCACTAGATGCTCCATCTTGAGAAACAGAACTCTGTTTCCACAAAACATGGCCTCTTAGGGGCCTATAGACACAGAATGGGAAGAGAGAAAGAGGATGAAAAGGAGAATTCGATATCAGGGCCTTGTTCAGGTAAGAGAAAAGGAATAAGCAGTAGGAGTCAGTAGGGTGGTTGAGTCCACCTCTTTGAGAACAAGTCCTATGGTAGCTTGGTAGCTTTAAACTGGAAAAGAGTTGGGGGTGGGGTGGGGTGGGGTGGGCAGCAGGAAGGATGGCTTCTTGCCCTGCGTCCTGACCCAGTGCAGACATTCAGAGAAAAGAGGGCAGGCAGAGACCTTTCACCCTCCCACCCAGTGACCAACACATACCCAAGGCCAAGGCCCAACACAGATAGTGGCAAAGCATGCTCAGGGTAGAAGGGACCCAGAAGCCCACCCCTAGGTGTCCATGAGCCCTGGTGACAGAGACACTGGTGATGATAGACCACCCCCCGCCAACCTTATTCTGAAGTGGTCATCACAGCTTAGTTCCCACCCACCTCATCCCTTCAGGGATATCTGAGAATATTTTAGGAGAAAGTAAAACTTGGGGTGTGAAATCTTTGATGTCTGGCTTCCTCCTCCCTTCCTTCACCCTTCCTCCCCACCTTTTGTATCTGATCAGGATTAGAAGTGCAGTTTGGTGCATCCTGACTGTGGTCAGGGAATTGCTGGAAAGGTGCTTGCTCCAGCTAAAAGACGTCACAGAGGGCAACAGGGTCTGTGTGTAGGTATTGTACACGCATGCACATTTGTGTGAGTGTATGTGTGCATGTGTATCTGTGTATGTGAGAAAGAAAAATAACTGTGTTGGTGGTGGTCATGTTGTGAAAAGCGAAGAGTTATTTTCACCAGGGTTCTTTGTTTTTTTGTTTTTCTTGCTTCCACCTTTCCTGCAGGTTATTTTTCATGATGCCCCTTGGGAGATTTCTCTGAGGGAGGTGGGAAAGTGCTCAGAGTTGGGTTGGGGGGAGGAGTAAAAGGCTGAACAGTGAGGGGAGACTAGAGAGAGCTCTGCATTGGATCTCAGGCTGAGCCTTAAGGATGTGAGAGGGGAGGAGTATGACACTTCCAATAGAAATCATTCGCTAGAGGAAATTGAGTTTAAAGGCACAATCACTGCTTTAAAAGGGGCTCCTCCTATGCCCTCCAAACACAGCCTAACACTCTCCTAGGCATGAATGCAGCTCGGCACATGAAAGCAATTGTTCCTATTTTCATTATTCATAGGAAATCTTTGTATGTACCTGTTAAGGTGACAGAACTCTTAAAAGAAAACATTTTTTTCTATGGGATTAAATGGTACATTTACTAGGCTTCTATCAACATAATTTAATATAAATCTATTTTTATAAATCTTTAAGCTTAATGTTACAGAAAATTGAGCCTCTCTGGGGGGAAAAAAAATGCCTACATCTCTTCCCTAAAGTAGATGGAATAGAATCCAAAAACTTGCTATTCTAAGCCAACTGGAAATATTGAAGTAGAGGAATCTTTTGTATTGCCTTTTGTTAGCGGTGGAGACATGAAGAAGAGAGGCAGCATGTTGCACAGAAAACGAGAAATTCCACAGGCACGCACCCAGGGCTCCTACACTCACGGCCCTGGCACTTGGAGTGAGTTACACAGGCTGGGACCCGGGAAGGGCCAACAAAAAAAGGGAATTTAAAGACATCACTTAGGGACAGAGTGGAATCAGAGCTCAGATGAGAAAATACTAAAACCAACCTTCACTCATATTTGGAAGCAAGTTTGTTCTGTTCCGGGAAAGAAAATCCGAAGCCTGAGACCTCACAGCCCTGAAACTACTCCATGTGGAGTTAGATATCCTCATCTGTCCCCATAGCTGGACTCCTTGTTCTCAAGTGCACCCTCCAAAATTCTGGGCATCCCATTGTCTCCGAGAAGAGTGTTTTGTGTGCCCTTCTACTGATGTCAGTGCCTGCTCTTCTTCCACACTGGGCATCCCTCTTCTTCAAGCTGAGGCCTATGTTTTCCTGACCCTTTGTGGTACCTTTGTTGAGCCTTCCAAATCCCAAACTCAGGAAGGCCCCAGGGACTCCTCTGAGTGAATCCCGACAGATCGGAAGTGTGTGCTGTGTGCTTAGGAAAGAAACTAGTTTCAGATTAATGAAGCAGTGACAATTTCAATCTGCTTAAAGGCGGAGGTTGGCACTGCCCAGGCCTGAGCGTGGGGAGCTCGCCAGGCTGGGCTTTATATTGTCCGCTTTTCTGAAGAGCAGACAAAGATGGATAGAGAGACATTGAAAAGCAGGGGGCGTATTTCAAACAGCCCCATAAAGAGGGCTGTCACTTTAAGACAAGAACCATAGTGCTTTGATGACTTTGTATTAGCTGCACCATTTCAAATAAGAAACTCAAGTCTCTAGCGAGAGGGAGGGAAAAGGAGAGAGAGAGACAGGGAGCGAGGAGGCAGAGAGAACAGAGAACGTAGCAATATTTAGCCTGTGTGAGTACTGCAGTGGGACTAATTCTTAGGCAACTGCTGGATTTCGGAAGTTCATGGAGAAATAACCCACAGCAGGTGCAGAGATAAAAAGGCAGGTGGGAGCTCCTCCTGATGGGATAAAGCTCCCTGCCCATGGGCAGCAGCCAGCTCTGAAGAGCTGAAGCCAGCTCGGACTCAGTTTGCTGGGAAGGGCTGTAGCAGGGTGCTCAGCCCAGCCGGCCCCAGGCTGCGGATGATTATAATGGAAATTTTTGAGAGCTTGAAAGAGAAAGAATAGGAAGGAGGGGGAGGGCAGGCTTTTGGAGGCCACCTTCACAAAGCCTAATTTAAATTGTTTAGGGTCAAGCCACCTCCCCCCTTTCCTCCTTAATTAATTAATGACCACAATTAATTATTAGGGTCTTGCATCTCAACAAGATGCCTTCAATGAGGGGCTGATGAGTTGCTTGAGCCAGACACGTGGTTTTTAACTTGCAAGAAGAGAGTGGAGAGTTGGAGGTGTGCCCGTCTCTTCCTGCCTCACTTTTATGTCTGTATCTGCTTCCTTCTAGGCCTCTGCCTGCTTTCCTCTGTGTCTGTCTCTGTCACTTTCTTCCTAGGTTTCTCTCTCTCCCTCGTTCCCTTCTTTGTTCTCCAGGACCAATCCCCCACCCTCTTCCAATTTCCCCTGGCCCTGGCTCAGCCTTCCCAATTCAAGACCTTAGCTGTCTCAGGAGTAGAGAGGATGCCCAAGCTTCGCACCCCCCCACCGTCTACAGGGCACTGGCATCTTGGAATTCCACGGCGTGGTCAGGGGCAGGAAATGAGTGGGCAGTGGGGTAATTTCACCTGCTACATCAAGAGTTAGTGACAGCTTAGCTATTTTTCCTCCCAAAGAAACTTTCTTGTTTTTTTAAGGGGACGGGAACTGGGAGCAGGAGATCGCACAGACTTTAAGGGTGAGCGAAAGGGCTCCCCCGACCATGGCTCTGGAGGAAGAAGCGTTTAGTCACTATTTCATTAGGCACTATTTGAACCTTTGCAACATGTGGTAATTTCTGGGGCAAGCTGAAAGGGGGGGATTATGTAGGAGGAACACAAGGAAATTAGCGAACGGTTAATTTAACTCGTTTTCTGCTAGACTTTTCGATACATTCCTAATTGACTGAGGGGCAGGTGAAGCTCCCGCCCCATGCAGGCTCATTCACGGTGGGAATAAATGGTTCTTTTTCAACTCACACTGTTCACAATATATCATCAGGGCAAAGACACGCAATGAATATGTTGATTTTTTTATTAATGGAATTACACCCTGCCACGCAGGTGTGAGGGTAAAAACCTATACTGCAATGAAATAAGATTAACAATGAAATTAGAATTTTATTAGCTTTATATGTCACCTAGACCTGGATTTGAATTGTCAAAACAAGCAACAAGAAAAGATATTCTGAAGGCAGCCCTGCCAATCAACGGGGAGAAACGGAACAGCGTGGGATCCGAATCGTTGTCAGCTACTTCATTTGGTCCTTATGCCATAGGCAAGTGCGCGAGGGCCGCGGGTGGGTAACCGCCTGATCTCTGGACCCCCAGGTAGTAACTGAAAATACAGCTTGGAGTCAAGAAGCCTTGCAGAGAACAGGCCCCCACGGACGGCAGAGGGGCCGGGATGGCCCGAGGCCGCGGGGAGGTCAGCCTGAGGGCCCGGGACACAGAGGCCTGTAGGCCTCAAGCTTCGCATCTTCTAAATTAGCTGCCCCAGGAAATGGAGAGAAAAGTAGCGATGCGGGGCTGGAGGCGGAGTAGGGCGCCCTTGGAAACCGCACTGAGTTTTGTTCCCCGGGGGCCCGGGAGCTGCAGCGCTGCTACCTGGGTCTGGCAGGCGCAGAGGTGCCCTATGCAAATGGTTCACTATTAGGCGAGAAAGAACTACTTCAAATGGGCCTTTGTAACCTTCTATAGAAAATCGAGGTACTCTGCATGACAAAGCACAATTAAGCTTTCTATTCAGGAGTTCTGCAGCTGGTAGCCCATTGGGAAAGTGGGAGGAAACGCGAATATATTAATAGTGTGGCAAAAGTTTTTGTGTGTGTGTGTCCTTTTCTGCGTCGGGGAGGGAGAGGAGCGGTGGGCAGGTCCGGAGAGGAAGAAGGCCCCGCCTTGGATGCTTGCCACCTGAATGACATCGCCTCTGCCCACGTGGAAAGCCCCGCTTGTATGGCAGCCAGGGCATCCTGAATGGTCGCGACGACCCTGGCGCGCCGAACAAGGCCGGGCGGACCCCGTGGGCGGCAGCGCACGGGCGGGGTGGGAGGCGTGCCCCAGCCTAGCCTCCTCATCCCAGTGTCCTGTGCAGGCCCCCGGCTGTTCTCGGTCACCCTCGCAGAAGGCAGGCTTCGCCCAGACGTCGCGGCAGGTGGTGCGCGCAGGAGCGCACAGGGGGACGCTGCAATCGGAAAGCTGTGGGAAGGGCAGAGTCAGATTTTCAGTTCAGTTTGGGTTTGGTGAAGGAGCGGCACTGCACACCGCAGCAGAAGCCGAGGAGAGAGAAGTGGAGGAAATCAACTGTTTCTGGAGGTGCTGCACTCTAGACATCCCCTTTCCCTCTGAGAGTCTCTTTTCCAAGGCTCCAGCTCTTAATCAGGCTCCCTCTGTGACTTCCTGAAAAAGGGTGGAAATGACTTCAGGCTTCTAACAGTCCCTAAGCGCATCAAAACCCTCGTCAGTTCCCTCAGCCTTACACACATGTCTGCAACATGGTCTCTTCATTGAGCAGCTTCTTCAAAAATTCCAGCCCAGAGTAGTTGCCAGGTGGTTCAATTTCTTCTATAACAGCAGGCCAGTTGTCTCCTCACATTAAAAAAAAAATTATTTATTTTTAGACAGAAGGGGAGGGAGGGAGGGAGAAAGAGGGAGAGTAACATTGATGTGTGAGAGAAACATCAGTCTCACAGGCCCCCAACCTGGGAACTGTCCCGAAACAGAAGCAAGTGCCCTGATGATCATGAATCGAACCAGCAACTTCTCTGTTTGCAGGACTATGCCCAACCCACTGAGCCACACCAGTCAGGGTGTGTCTCCTCACTTTGCTGGGACAACTCCTTCAAGAGAGACTCCACACTCTAGCCCATTCCATTTCAGACTTTGACCATTAGGAGCTCTTCCTTGTGTTGAATCAGAATCTTCCTTCATAATTTATGTCATGGATGCTGCCACATTCTTTCCCCATGGAGCTTCTAGATGTTTGTCTTTTTCCCTATTCCCAATCGTGAGGTTCCTGATGACAATAACTGCATCTGTCATTTCCACATCCTCAGTATTCATCATGCTGCCTAATAGTAAATGCTCAATAAATACTAGCTGAATCAAGGCATCGTTCTGCTTCAGGTCTCTACCAGTTCCCGCAATCAGGAGGTTAGAAACAGCTCTATTTCATAGTAGCTGTATGTAACAGGTCTGTCCAGAAAGTATTCAGCCATGCACTATGAAAAATGGGGACATTTAGACCTGGCTGGTGTGGCTCAGTGGACTGAGCACCGGCCTGCAAACTGAAGTGTTGCTGTTTTGAATTCCAGTCAGGGCACATACCTGTGTTGCAGGCCAGGTCCCCAGTAGGGGGCATGAAAGAGGGAATCACACATTAATGTTTCTCTTTCTTTTTACCTCCCTTCCCTTCTCTAAAAATAAATAAATAAATAAAATCTTTTTAAAAATGGGGTCATTTACTGAAGAAGATACAAAATACAAGGAACATTGTACATAGGACAATGACACCTCAGTCCCCTTCAAAGCAGGCACCTTGGGACCTCACATACTTCTTCTCCCAATCGCTATCAGCTGCCTCATTATATTTTCCTGAATCTCATCAGTAGTCTAAAATTTCTTCTCTTTCAAAGGTGACTTCAGTTTTGGGAAAAGCTGGAAGTCACAGGGCACCAAATCTAGGCTGTAGGGATGCTGAGTCACCTGGGTAATTTGACATTTTGCCAAAATCTCTGCATGCAATGTGACACATAAGTGGGCACACTGTTGTGATGAAGCTGCCAATCACCACTCGCACACAGCTGCAGCCTTCTGAATCACCTGAATAGTTTCCGTGGAGGGATGTTCAAGCTTAACGCAAAATTTGATGCAGATTCATTGCTCTGCTCCATCAGTCATTTTGAATGTGATGGCCACACAGTACACATGCTCACTCGACAATGTCTACTGCCCCCACTGACTCGTACAGTGAAGTCATCATTGTTCACGCATGTGCATTCCAGTCCACTCTTCTTGACTGCCAGGTTACATGGATGTCACACAAACCATTCTCATTGCATTAACAATGGCTGGACTTTTTCCAGACAGACCTTGGTAGGTATACATGATAAATATATATAGGACAAATATCATATATAGACACATATAGGACAAACATCCTAAATGTAGGATGAATATAGACAGGATATAGCAAAGGTCCTGGAATTGGTCTGCATGCTCCACCATTGACTAGCATTCTGCCTATGGGCACTCACTTAACTTCTCTTTCATTGTCCTCATTTGTAAAATGGGGATAATTGGTAGTACCTTCCTAATAAGGAAGTTGAGGATTAAATAAGGAAGTATATGTTAAATATGCAGCTATTTACATAAGTTAGATAAATTCAAACTGAAAAAGTAATTTGAATAAAGACCTAAAGGGAGTGTGGAGAACTGACCTCGCATGTGGCTTACTGAGGCAAGAGGATTTCAAGCAGAGGTAGCAGCAGGCACGAAAACCTGGGCGGGAACATGCCTGAAACAGCTGAGGAACAACAAAGAGGCACAGTGACTAGAGTAGAGAGAGTGTGTCTATGGATGGGGGGGAAGGTCAGAGCGGCGATGGGTGGGTCCTGTAGGTTCAGTAAGGACTCCGGCTTTGATTCGAGGTTAACTGGGAAAACTGGAGGATTTTGAGTAAGAGGAGTGATATACTGGAGCTTAATGACTAATCGAGTTGAATTTGGCTGCTGTGTTGAAAGAAGTAGGGACATTAAAATGTTGTTAAATTAAGCAAAGTAAGAGATGATGGTGGCTTGGACCAGGGTAAGGGTAACGGGAGTGGGGAGAAGCACTGACTTTTTGGATTTGACTTGAGAGAGTGGCCAGGATTTGCTGACAACCTGAACTTGAGGAGTAAGAGAAAGAAAGGGGTCAAGGATGATACTAAGGTCTTTACTCCAAGCATTTAGAAGAAAACAAGTTGCCAATATAGGAGGAGCAAATTTTAGCCTCTCTGAAGTTAGGGATGACAATTAGACCCGAAAGCAATTAGAAAAATAAGTCTGGAGTTCTGAAGTGAGGTCCGGACTGGAGACGTGAATTAAGGAGTCATGTATCTAACAACGGTCTGAAAGCCCTGTGAGCTCATAAGGGAGTGAACATAGAGTAAAAAGGGAAGAAGTCCAAGGACGAGCCCTGGAGAACTCGGAGATTTAAAAGCATGAAAAAGAAAAGCCATGGAGATGGAAAAGAACTAGCGGAGAGGAAAACAATGAAATGAGTTGTATAACTGGCGCAGCTTATTGCCTGGAGAGAGTTTCCTGGACACAGTGCAGGGAGGGTAACCGAACAAAGGCCAGCAGTCTCTCTGAATTGAGGAGACAGAATTCAGAAGTAGAAGAGGCCAAAGTCAGTAGAATTCATAAGACGGAATACCTATGCAGTAGCAAATTGCTCAGAAAGAAAGCTCTAGAAATCTGCAGAAGTTTCCCCTCAATCTATTAGCTGACTATTCATCAGCACATGAAGAACATACCTGAGGCCACAGAACAAACACCACTAAGGAGCAGACTAAACAATTTACCATCTCACACAGGCCTGGCAATAGTTTGTCTTCCCTCTGGCCCAAATGAAAAGACCTTCTAACACATGGTAATTTTCTGCACAAATCAAGATTGATGTTTGGAACTCCAATTTCTACACTTTCTAGTGTTTCTCTTTTCTCATAATAACAGGTCTACCTTTCCAACTCTTTATTCAATCAAGTAAGACATAGGGAGTTTAATGGGTTTTGATTTTTACAGTCAAGAAGACCTGTCAATATTTCATAGGCAAGCAGAAAGAGGCACTGAAATAGCCCTATTAAAATATTTTAGTCACTTTAAAAAATCTAAAGACAGGTTCTTTTTTGCAAAGCTTTATTCTCTTGTTATGAATTCCTCTCTTTGCGGAATTGTCTTTTGTGATTGCTCAATGGTCAAGCGGCTTGTACCACATACACGAGTCAGCTTCATGGATCCGGCAGCGTAGACAGTTGCCTTGCCTCCATAGCTGGCAAGCTGAAATGAAGTTGTGGAAATGCACCTATTTACAATGTTAACAAATGGCTGCTGGTATCAAACTATTTTTTAAGGATTTTAATTATTTATTTCCAAAGAAAGGGGAAAGGAGGGAGAAAGACAGAGAGAAGCATCAATGCACGGTTGCCTCTCTCACGCCCCCAACTGGGGACCTGGCCAACAACCCAGGCACATGCCCTGACTGGGGATCGAACCAGCGACCCCTTGCTTCGCAGGACGGCACTCAATTCACTGTGCCACACCAGCCAGGGCTCAAACTATTTTTGAAAAGAAGATTTTTGCATATTCCCTTGGCTAAAAATACATCCTTTAAAAAAAGGATATAAAATAGTGGAAGTTTTATTAAAGACATGAAGGTTTAATTTGAGTTGTGATTTTTGGCATAATAAAAAGTAAAGCAAAGTTTTTGAGAGAGATGACCTATGTCATTGTGTTAATGAACACATACATGCATGGTTATAATAACAACACCAGCTCCATGGATGTGGTTTTACTAAATATAAAATAATACATTTATTCTACATAATTAGAAGTTTGCTTTTCTGAGTTCTCCTTTTTTTAAATTTTATTTTATTTTATTTTTTTCAGCTTTATAGAGGAATAATTGACAAATAAAATTGTGTATATTTAAAAACCATAGCAGACATTAAATCCATGGGTGTGTTTCCCGACCAACTGACATAAACAAACAGAAAGATAACCAACCAAACCATATTAGTAGGCATACTGTGGTTGTCTTCTCAGTATCTTTCAGGGTTCTTGCCCCATCCTGACAGCACCTCGACTTTGGGGAACCCACTCTTCCCTGTAGGAGTAGTCATTTGCTTTGGTAGTGTGGACCCTCTGCTAGCTCTAAAAGTAAGCCTCAATTGCATAAATCCATCCGTGAGGGTTTTTTGAGATCCCTGGTAAATGGCACCTCTTCCTGGTCTAAGTTATGAACAACTTGAAAGATAAAGCAAAAAGTAAATATGAAGGTCCCAAATGGCACTTTTATTGCCACCAAGGCCAGGCAGGATAGGACATGTGGCTCAGGTGTGTTAAGCAAATGGACTTACTGATACTCAACACCAAATTATGGAGATTTAGGCACCCTTCATGGGCCACAGTGGCAGGGCCTGCTACACAGAGTAATGGAAGAGAGCTCCCAAAACGAAGGACAGAGCTGAACAGAGCATTCTGTTAGTCTTTACAAAATCACCATACCAGATGAAAGGCTGCAGTTACATTAATTGAAGCAACATCAGGAATGGGAAAAGAACATTTCTTCATCAGAACACGGTCTCATCTCTCTCGCCACAATGATTGGTTCAGGGATGGCTAGTAGCCCAGGCCTAGGTCAATCAGTCATTGGAAAATGTCCTAGTCTCAGACACTGGTCAAGATTGCATGAATCAGAGTGAAGCAAGCCAGCCTTTGGTACTGGGAAGGGCCTTTGGGAGGAGAGCTCTTGTAATAATCAGTTTGCTTCCATGACGAGAGTCAGCTTGGGAATGAAGCTTCTGTGGAGGGGACCAGAGCTATCCCCTCCATATATAAGGGAAATACAGGGTTGGAGTCTGATCAAAATTCAACTGAAATATTCCCCAGCCTTTTTCAGTTAAATGAGACAATAAGTTCATTTTCAGTTAAATGAGCCAATACAAAATTCTTTGTATTTTTAAAGCCAGTTTGAATTAGATTTTCTGTTAGTATAACCAAATTATGCCAATCAGCGCATGTATATCTCCGTTGTTAAAAAACTAGACACAAATCATTTCATCTCTAAGATTTTATAATTTACTGTCTATATATTTTATTTTAGTTGTCTGCTGACAGTTCTGCATTACTATAGACTATAGTTTTTGTATACTAAATTTTGTATAATTTTCTATATACTATAATTTTTGTACTTAGCTATAACTTAGTGTTTCATAGTATATTTTTTCTTTCTTTTTTAAAATTTTACTTATTGATTTGAGAGAGAGAGAGAGAGAGATCCATTTGTTGTTCTACTTATGTATGCATTCATTAGTTGATTGTATGTGCCCTGACTGGGGATCGAACCTGCAAACTTGATGTATCTCGATGATGCTCTAACCAACTGAGCTACCCAAATAGGACATTTTTTCTTTCAATCTACTTATGGCTTTATGTTTACAATGTGTTGCTTATAACAGCATATATTTGAGTCTTGTTGCTAAAATCAAGTGCATTAACTTCTAGTGGAGTGTTATGTCATTTATATTAAATTAGCCACTGGTATGGTTGGTTCAATGGTGGCTTTTAAAAAAAAATCTCATCTGTTTTTTGTTTCTGCGTTCTTCCTTTCATGACTTTTTAATAAAATTAAGTAAGTATTATTTTGTATTCCATTTTCTTTTTCCTATTGGCTTTTTAGTAATACTTCTTGGTATTCTTTTGAGTGGCTACTAAAGATTGCAATATGTGTTCTTAACTTACCCTTCTTATAACTTTTCATAAACAATGTGAGAAACTTGCCGCAGTTTAGTTCCACTTGTCACCCTCCTGCTACTGTGCTAATATTGTCATATATTTTTTATCATCTGTTGTAACACATTGTCATATGTTTTTTAATCAATAGTCTTCTAAAGAAAATGTTTAAGAAGAGTAGTTTATATTTGTTCACATGGGGACCTTTTCAGGCATCTTTTACGTGCAGGTTTCCATTTGGAGTCACTTTCCTTCGGCCTGAAGATCTTCCCCTAGTGTGTCTCCATAGTACATAGGTCTTCAAGGGACACATTCTTTGTTTCTGTTTTTATTTAGCTTTTATTTTTACAGGATATAGAATGCTAGCTTGACAGGTTTTTTTTTCCCAGATGTCATTCTATTGTTTTCTGGATTTCATTTTTTCTCTGATTAAAAGTCAACCAACATTCTTCTTTTTGTCCTCCTAAACATAATTGTCTCATTTCCCCCAATCTGACTGATTTGAGATATCTCTAGGTATAGTTTTTTTTTAAATTTATTTATTTGTTAGTGTTTACTGAGATACTTGGATATATGGGTTAATTTCTTTCATAAATCTTGGAAAATTCTTGGCCATTATCTCTTCACCTCTTTTTTAAATATATTTTTAGAGATTTTACTTATTTATTTTTAGAGAGGGGAAGGGTGGGAGAAATGGAGGGAGAGAAACATCAGTGTGTGAGAGGAACATGGACTGGTTGCCTCTTGCACATGCCCCAGGCCCACAACCCAGACACGTGCCCCGGCTGGAGGTGAACTGGTGACATTTTGCCTTGTGGGACGATGCCCTGCCCGCTGAGCCACTCCAGTCAGTGATCTTCAACTATTTCTTTGCCCCAGTCTCTCCTCTGCTCTTAGACACCAGCTACCTACATGCTAGATTGTTTCATATTGTCCCAGAGGTCTCTGACTCTTTGTTGAGTCTTTTTCCTTCACAGTTTTATTGTTTCTTCAGTTTGGATAATTTCTATTGACTTATTTGGGGGTTACTAACTTTTTCCCTTGTGATATCTGTCTGATAGTAAGCTCATCCAATTAATTTTTCATTTTAGATATTGTAATTTTTTCAAGTCCTCTTTTTCAAGTTTCTTTTTTTCTGCTGAAATTCTCCATCTTTTTGCTCATTTTTGTCCACCTTTTTATCTAAAATCTTTAATACATCTGTAATAGTTATTTAAAAAATTCTGTCTGCTGTTTCTAACACCTGGGCTACGTGTGAGTCTGCTTTTATTATTTTTTCTCTTTGTTCTGGGTTATATTTTCACGTACATTGTCATTTCTTATTTCAAACATTTCATTTGTGTTTGTTTATAAATAATATTTCTCCCTAGAAAAGGCAATTCCCTTTCCTGTATCAGGAAGCTAGGTTGTTGGGTCTGATCTCTTCAGTCTAATCAGAATGTGGAGTTGTCATTTTAGTTAGTGTCAGTTCAGTTTACTCTGGTATCAGATGTCACCAGCATAATCAGGTCCTTCCCTCCAGCAGGGCTTTGCCATCGGAACAATGAGATCTCTCCGCTTTCCTGTTCAGCCACAGTTTTTTGGGCCACAAGAGTCAAGCAGGTAATTTAAATACAGGAAGTCGTTCAGAGGGGCTATTGCAATCTGGAGCCACAAACCAGCTCCATCCTTTCAGTATCATTCAGGTCCAGGTTGTTGGATCCTCTTCTCTTTTTGTTTTTCTACAAGAATCGTGAAATTCAGATCCTTCTGTAAAATTTCCCAATATTTCAGGTTGGCAAATAATTCAAAATTCTTTCGAACCATGGTACAGCCCTAGAAAAACACAGCTATTAACTTAATTCAGTCCGTGGACCACCAGTTCTCAATCCCCAATGCAGTCCTACTTCCTCATATTGGATAAGAAATCTTACTCAAGTCCCAAAGGACTTAACCTTAGTTCAGCAAAGAGAACTTCCTGAAGCTAAATGTATCTTTTAATTCTTAGAAGCTAAAAAAGTTTTTCATGTGGTTGCCAGTTTAATATAAGTCTTCTTCATCAGAGATTTCGCGAAGTGAGAAAACACAGAAACTGCTCCTGCAATTGCCCGTGGCCCCATCGACTTTGGAGGGTTGTCACATTCCAACGCCGATTTGTCACTGTGAAGACAGCTGTTTTAGTAGTAGTTCCAGATAATTAAGGAAATAAACAAATTTTAAAAACCCTCCATCATACCTGTTTTTATACTATAAGCGTACACAATTCTGTGGTGTATTTCCTGAGAAATAACTATCCCCCCCTCCAAAACTGACTTCTGAGGGCATGGGGTCTACCAGATAATGAGACTATGGGTATGTATTCCCGGCAAGTTTTGTTGTATTTCAAATTGACTTTTGTTTTTCATGTCTTTGTACCAAAATCTTATTTGTTCTTTATAGAGGCTTATTTGTTTTAGCTGCATTCTTGTTTGAAATGATAAAGAAAGGACCATCAGTATTTCTCCCTACAAACTGTTTTCATATTTCTATTTCCTTAGACATAATTTCTCTAATAAACACAATTATGGGTGCTGGGGTGCTATATTTTATAATTAAAGCCTACAAATCATTCTTTGTCTTATATCTCTCTTCACATATATGTATATACTCATCCCTTCCTGCTTACCGCATGCACAGAACCGCAATCCCGCAAATGACTGAAATGAACACATTTTATGATGTACTTTTTCCTCTCCGAGCTCTGAGAGAAAAGCTGGCCAGAAGCCAATGGCCATTAAGAACTCATTGCTTGCCAAGCAGCCACTGTTATTTGTTCAAAACATATTCATAGAGTTGCCCCTGCAACAACTTGCAAAGTAATTTAAAATCACGACCATCCTTTTCCATCCCCAGCAACTTTACATTTCAATGCCCGGCTGAACATTTCAGGAATAATCAATAGGACTCAGATCTTTCCCTTTTAACTTGCAGGCGAGAAGTTTGAATGGTAGAGATGGAATGTCTTGGGAGGTTTGACTCAACTCCTTTTCCTTCTTCTGCCCCTAAGTGTAGTTCTCTAAGATTCCCTTCTTTTCTTGTTTTTCCACTTTCTTCCTCAGAGTGCTCACTTCTCCTGTGGGATCACTGATCCCTTTTATAAGGAAAACTTGCATATCTGACATCTTTTGCATGTGTGTGGCAAAATATACACGACATCCAATTTACCGTGCTGACGACTTTTAAGCGTATGGGTCAGAGGCACTGAGCACAATCACGTTGTTGGGCAACCGTCACCACCGTCCACCTCGAGAACTTCCTCATCTTCCCAAATTGAAACATTTTACCTGTTAAACAATAATTCTCCGTTCCTCCCTCCACGCAGCCCTTGCAACCACCATTCTCCTCTGTCTTTCATGAACTTGACTCCTCTAGAGTCCCCATACAGTATTTGGCATTTGGTGACTGACTTATTTCACTTAGCACAATGTCATTAAGGTTCATCCATGTGGCAGCCTGTGTCGGAATGCCATTCCTTTCAGAGGTTAAATAATATTCCATCATATGGGTATACTACTTCTGTTTATCTGTGCATCCGTTGGTGGACATTTGGGCTGTTTGCACCTGTTGGCTATGGTGAGCGATGCTGCTAAGAAGTGGGTGTCAACTATTTTAACGCCTCTCCTGGCAACCCGTGTCCTCTGTGCCGTCTCCACTTTTCCAGCTGTTGCCGTGCGCATCCGCCTGGCTGTGCCGCGGCTGGTCACTCCGTCTCCTTCGGAAGGAAACTGTGCCTCCGGCCACGCAGCCTTAACCTGGACAAGGTACCTTTTCTTTTTCATCCATTTTAGCGTCACTGCCTGAACTTGGGCTCTTAATATTTTTACCTCTTAATGTCTTTAATTAATTAGTCAATTAATGAACTCCATTAACCATGTTGTATGTTTTTCCGCCTCAACATCTTAGCTATGCCATCCTATCTAGACCTGAGAGCTCTTCTTCACCTCTGTACCTTCCCTCCTCTTCCCTGGACAGCGGCCTGTGCACCCCAGCAAACACCAACTTCTCCCTTTCCTGGGTGTCTTTAGCAGCTATTATGAATCTCTCTTTTAGTCCTTAGCAAATAAGTGTCTTGGAATTGTTTGTCCACTTCCCTATGTCTTAGCTGCATAACAGATTGTGCAGCGTGGAGGACAAGGACTGCATCACTTACTTATTGTGTCTACAGTGCCTGAGTATTTACCATGTTTTTGGCCCCGAGCTACGGTTACAAACTGACATGGGCCACCCTCCCTGCTTTTAAAATACTCCCATTTTAATGGAGATGTGGCACAAGAACAAAACATTATAATTCAACCTGAAAATGGATCTAGAAGAGCCATAGACAGAGCTAACTGTACCTCGGACAGCTGAAGAGGGCTTTTTTGTTGACATTTCCACATCGACACATAGCCCACTGAAAATCGCAGAAGCTCCTCGTAGGTGATAGATAATTCATGGTTTTCACAATAGACTTTTCTGTCCCCCCAGAGACAGAAGCCATCCATGCATTTGCCTGCAGGATCCACATGTTTGTTTTAGACTACTAATTGTTGGGAAAAATAGCCTGGGCCTAAGGAATTGGGATGCCAGCCCTCACTCACAATTCTGCTTTATGATGGAGACACGTCACTGGCTCTCTCTCAAAGACAGTGCTCCGGGGGCAGGATACAGGATACAAGTGACAAGTGTCACCTCCCGGAAGCCTGGATAAGTGATTTGGAGAGTACAGGTAGCAGCACTCAGGTGTCACTCGTTTCTCCGGAGAAGGCCTGGTCAACGTTTCAGAGATTATGTCATTTTTGACGGGGATGGGAAATTGATAAAGAGTAATCTTCGTGTCTCTTGTTCTGATGCGCATTTCCCAAAGCTTGCTCAATACTGCGGATGTCATGAGTTAAAGAAGGAAAAACCTTTTCCTGGAAAGATCTGCCCCTGCTGGGATGTCATTCTAGCTCATTAAAGCTGTGTCTACAAATGTTCCTCACTTGTAAGTTCAATTAAGTGTGAGGATGTTCATGTCTTCATTTACCCATTTATTCATTTTCTCATTCTATAATCACCTGTGCAGGGTCTCTGCGAGGGGCTTAGGACAAATCACACAAATGGTGTTTACCTCAACAGAGCTGACAATCTAGTGCAGGAGGTGGACAAAATAAAGTCAGACAAGAATGCATTAGGAACTGTGATAAATCCTATGAAGGAAGCACAGATCCCAGTGATGGAGAAAAATGGAGAAAGAGCCTTCTGAGTTTGCTCAGGGGAGGGCTTTTTAAGGTGATGACACTTAAGATGACAATGAGCCAGGCACCCTTGGAGTAGACAGAAGACTGTTCGGGGAAGACAGGGTCCTGGGGTGGAGGGATGGCCAGAGTGGGGGGCAACAGGACACACACCCCATATAAAGAGCAGTGTGACGTGGCGAGAGAACAGAGAAGGCTACCCGATTGTCTGATTCAAGTCCCAGTTCTGCCTCTCACTGCACTGCCCGCGTTCCATGCCTCAGTTTCCTTATCTATAAAATGGAAATGAAAAAATAATACCTATCTTGCCAAGTTCCAAGAGACACCATAAACCCAGATTTTTAGATTAAATTTCCCAATTTTCAAAACTGGGCCACTAATTTAAAACGGATTTTTACCCATTCACTAAGAAGGTTAAGCCAGTCTGTGGGCTTGGGGGCACCGGTTTGCATCCTTTTGGTCAGGAACTCGTGTGCCATGCTACGTGGTCGGGATTTTTTCCTCCAAGTGTTGTGGAAATTCAGCGAGGTGACACGGTCTGCTGGGTGTTTTAAAGACGGTGTGACTGCCTACTAGAAAGTGGGTGACAGAAAGCAACAGGAAAGCAGTAAGTTCTAGTAAGACGTCAAGGCTGTCTCTGGGGCGGCCCAGAACACTTAATGGCCCAGGCCACCTGATCCAAAGTCCCTAGTCTACATCAGGGCCCACTCCTGATGATGCACATTCTGTGGGTTTGGACGAATGCGTGATGACATGTACCCACCATTACAGTATCATTCAGAGCAGTTTCACGCCCCTGGAAATCCTGTGCTCCGCCTGCTCACCCCTCCCTCGCTCCCAATCCCTAGTAACCACTGATCTTTCTACTGTCTCCACGCTTCTGCTTTTTCCAAAACATCCCATCGTTGGAATCGCACGGTATGCAGCCTTTTCATATTGGCTTCTTCCACGTAGTTTTACATGCATTTATTTTCTCCATGTCTTTTCATGCCTTGATGGCTTATTTGTTTTTAGTGCTAAATACCATCCCATTGTCTGAATATACGCAATTTATTTGTCCATTAACCTACCGAAGGACATCTTGGTTGCTTCCAAGTTTTGGCAGTTATGAATAAAGCTGCTATAAACATCTGTGTGCAGGCTTTTGTGTGAACAACTCCTTTTCTTTTAATAAATATCAAGCAGCACAATTGCTGAATCACATGGTAAAAGTATGTTTAATCTTGTAAGAAATCACCAGTCTTCCGAAGTGGCTGTACCATTTTGCATTCCCCCCAGCCGGGAGTGGGAGTTCCCGTTGCGCCCCACCTTCCCCAGCCTTTGGCCTTGTCAGTGCTCTGGACTTCGGCCACTCTCACAGGTGCGCAGTGGAGTCTCAGAGTTGTTTCATTTGTGTTTCCCTGACGACGTGGTTGTGGAGCATCTTATCACATGCTTATTTGCCATCTGTATGTCTTCTTTGGTGAGGTGTCTGTTGAGGGCTTTGGCCCATTTTTAAATCAGGCTATTTATTTTCTTATTGTTGAGTTTAAGAGCTCTTTACATGTTTTGTATCCATTTACTTTTGGAAGCCCCTCCCTACCTTATCTATTTATTTGTTCATGCATTCATTAATTTAACAGGTACTTATTCGGTATGTTCCCCTATGCCAGACACTATTATAAGTGCTTTGCATTTAGTTCCCACAGCTTTCTAACTGGTAGGTACATTGTTATCTTAGTTTACAGATATCTCACCCAAGGTCATCCTTCTAGAAACAGTAAAGAGTTTTTATCTGGGCAGTCTGGCTTCAGAAGGTGCTCAGCATGTATTTATTAGATAAATGAAGGATACTGAGATGCTTTTTCTATTTACCTTTCTGCCTTGCTCTCTTTGGTCTCTTCCCCTTTTCCATTATCTTGCAGTTCCTCCTCTTTCTTATCTTCACAGAAGATAAAGATTAAGATAGAAGTTAAAAAGATTAACCTTTTAATCTTTTTACTTGATGAGAGATAGTTTTCCTTTCCTTATTAATGTGTTTTGAAGGAAAGGGCTGCTATTTTTTCCCCTCCAAATTTTCATCCTCATTTTCAAACGTGTGGTCATACAATGCTGTTTCCAAAAAATGTACAGCAGCGTCAGCAAATGGAATCATGGGTTAGAGGTATAATACTGTCAAGCACAATACCGTTGAAAATAAAATAGAGGAGAAAGAGAGAACTCTACTTTGCACGAGAAAAAAGGAGAATGGGTAATGTTTTTCAAATGCCTTGACATTCCAAGTCTCTCAATAGTAGATAAATATGCTTGCATTTGGAAACTGTTTTCCTGTGAAATACGTTCACGCTTTAATTTGTTTTGGTTATTAAACCTATGTAACCTACTGAAGCACAAATTAAGTTAGAAAAATTTCGTTAGGGTTGCATGTGGCAATACTCTTTCATCTAGACTGCTTTAAAATGAGACTACTAGTTGCAACAAATGTTTTTAATCCCTAAAATGCTTGTCACCTGAGACCCTCCAGTTACCAGCAAACACAAATGGTCTTGTTCTCCTGTGCACAGACACAAATTGTGTTGTAGGTGGCGCTCCTTCCGGGAGCTCTAGTTCAGCTCACTGTCAGCCCCGAGAGGCAGGGAGGGAAGTACGCACCTAGATCTAGAGACTCTATTTTGCTAGAGAAGAAATTAACACTAAGAGGACAAGTGACCTGGAAACATTTCCTAGAGGAACAAACAAAGCTATGGAGAACCCTAGAGAAGGCCAGATGTCCCTTCTGGTGGGGATCAGTCCTGAGGAATACAAGGGAAGGTGAAAACTTGGTTTGTCCTATGTCGACAAGTTTTTTACCCTGTAATACACACCACACTGGATTATTCTCTGGTCTTTTATACCATTAAAGCATACATTTAGAAAAGCTTTTCTGGAATTTTGTGTCAGTGCAAACGTGGGGAAAACTGAGTGTAGCAGAAACAGTAGTCAGCCAAGTTCCCTGGAGTCCTTCCTCTACCAGCAACTCTGCCCATTCATGGCTCCAGCTTCAGGTCCTCAACCAGCAGGAAGAAGAGGTGGAACACAAACATCTAGATGTTTTACTTCAGTTGTAAGAGTCAGCCACAATTCTTTATTTTCCTTTCAATTTTGTTCTCCACAATAAACTCTCAAGAGACACCTCACGAGAGAAAGTGTGAAGTCACAATCGATACATGTGACTTTCTCCCTTCTGGATTTGGTTGGCCGTCTAATAATTCCTTGGTTCTAAACAATTCTTTGCCTTGTGTTTCCTCACGCAAAATGAGCGGCTAACAACCAGTCTGGGTCTCACGAGCTTGCCCATGCCGCTCAGTGGAGGGAATCCTTTCGCCCAGCAGGGGCAGAAATGCCGGCTCACAGACAGAGATGCTGCCGGGGGTGCCTGGACATCGCTGCATCTGATTTCATTCTTGCACCTTGCCCTTTTAACCGACAATCTAGACCTTCACTACATACCGTATGGACAGCAAATGGCTGTCTTTCACTTTGCTCTGCTGTTAAAGTATAACACTATATATGTACCGAATTAAAAAAAATAATGTGTCAAGGATGGGGACTATAGTGATGTTGAGGGCACTATATTTGTTACCTCGGCCTTACCAGTGAGATTTCAGTTGGTGAGAAGCTATGTGCTCCTTGTCATTGGGTTGTGCAGCTCGTCCCCCCTTTCTTTCCCTTTGTTTGGACCCTTTTGGTTGCAAAGATCTAAAAACTCTAAAATTTCCCTTAGGGAAATGGGGCTATATATATATATATTTTATAGTGATTTTTTTAGAGAGAAAGAGGAATGGGGAAAGGAGAGAGACAGACAGACAGACAGGCAGACAGACACAAACACATCAATTTGTTCCACTTCTTTATACATTCATTGGTTCCTTCTTGTATGTGCCCTGACCAGGGATGGGACCCCCAACCTTGGCGTATGGAGATGATGCTCTAACCAACTGAGCTACCTGGCCAGGGCTCCATTGGCATAGCTGGATTTCGGATCTCAAATTATTTAACCAGAGTCAGGTCCATCTCTTGGTTAGACTTTCCTGTGTGTTGACCTTGCCGTCAGGCAGGTCCTTATTGGAAAGGTGAAATGCAGCAGACGGTCAGCCTGCTCTTCACAGCTTGCCTTCAGCAGCTCAGAGAGTACCCACTGCCTGATCTCTTAAGCAAAAGGTGTGGGGCTGGCTCAGAGTTGGTCTGATTCAGTGGAGTGCCACCCCCAAACTAGTCACGTAGCTATGGAGGCTGGGGGTGGGCAGGGAAAGGGGAGGATGCAGGAACCCTCTGAGAAGTGGGCCTTAGTTACAGGCCAACACAAAAAGGACTCGTGGAAATGGACAACAGTGTGTGCTTGCAGGGGGGAGGGGGCTAAAAGTAATGGAAAAAATACAATTAAAAATTTTAAAAAAAAGGTCAACACAAGGAGCTGAGAATGTAGTCAGCTCCCACATCTCAGCTGCAGAGACTGAGAGTAATAGGGAATGGGTAACACTTCCAAAGAAAAGGAGGGGCGCCACCACTCCCAGAAGAGTGAATGATTGCTGGGTAGGCTGAGGAAGCAAGACTCACATTATCTCACCATGTAAAACTGTTCATTTAGAGTAGTAAGTGCAGGGGGACTGCAGGCAGAGATGACCAGGTGTAGGTTGGACGCCCCACTAACCCAGCACTGTCTCATTCTAAGGATTGATGGGACCAAGTGCTGAATCTACTGCCCACGTCTCTGGTTATCTTCATCACATCACAAGTTAGAATTCTTACAAACCCTTAGAGAAGCTGCTCCTTACAGTGAGTACACAGAATTTTAGTGCATTATTGTTAAATGTTCAAAAGAGTTTCTTTCTTTTTTCTCTCATCGCATGTGGGCTTTTCATAGTGTGCAATTTTGCTGCATTTATAATCATGTATTTTGTTTTAGGAAAATGCATTTTGTCATAAGAGCTTTTCACACAACTAGAGAAATGATGGGCTTCACTATCAATATCCCAGCACAACCTGCTTTCCCCCCTGAGAATATTTAAAATTGGTTGCAAAACTCAGACAAATAGCAATTGAAAGAGAAAACTAAAACCAATTTGATTCTCTTAATCGAGAAATAATTCGGTTGTGCCTGACAGTATTAGAGGACTACAAAAACGACTCCATGTATCCTTTCACTTTCCATTTCGCAGAGCTGCTGTTTAAGTCGAGCTTCACTGTGTAGTAATGCAGAGCCTGTGCATGGAGTGAGAGTAACTAATGCAGACTTTTCTTATGAATAAGAAAAATGAATGTTTTTTTAATTTCAAGGAAAATGTATTTAAAATGCAATTTTTGGAAAATGTAATAAAGTCAGATATAAATATTGTGAACAGATGTTTCATAAGAAGTTTCTGAAACGAATAATCACCATCTGGAACCATTTGCAATGAGAAGAAGGTAAGCATGCACCTGCTCCTTTCTCTAAAAGATTCCATCTCTGTATCAAATTATAAACAAGTAAAGCAGTTTCCATAAAAATGCTCTATTCTATTTGCCAAACTCTTTAGAGAAATATGGGTAAGAGTGTAGATGGTTTAGAAAAGTGTGATTCTAAAAGGCTTAGTCTGTTTTCAGATTTCTTTGCTTACTTGTAATTTTTTTCAAGATCAAACTCTTCAAGGTGGGTACATGTTTTACATTTTTACAGACATGTCCGAAACCTGAATGGACAATGCCACTGCCACTGCCACACCATCACTCAAGGTGCCTATTTGCCCATTACCGCATTCTAGGTGCTCCACACTGGGAGCTGGATCTGGGAGCCTGGAAGCCTTGATGGATTCATTGCATTAGTGGCCTCAGTGAATGGTCTTCTGTATCACACCCTTCACAAGGTGGTGTTTCAGCTACTTGCACCAAGAGGTGGAGTGTCTTATTTCGAATCAAGGCTGAACTAGTAACTTGCTTTGGCCAACAGAGTGCAGAATAAGGAACAGCATAGCAATTCCTAGCCTAGACCTCCAGAAGTTTTGCATACTTTCATTCTCTTTTGTGGAACCCTGGGTTAGTCTTGTAGATAAGCCTGGGCAAACCTGCTGGAGGCCGAGAGACCTGTGGAAGGAAGCCCAGTTGTCTGTGTGAGGCCTGCTGGAGCAGCTGGCAGCCAACCAGCACCCTACCACGTGAGAGCCAGCCAAGATCAGGCTCTTAACCTTGGGCCTATAGCAGGAAGGTTTTGATTTCTCAGCAAATGCTTGATATTGGAAATGCAAGTTGGTAAAGATTCAGAGAGCTTCTGGCTGCTATCTATTTTTTTTTTAATTTTCTTTATTTTTAGAGAGGGGAAGGAAGGGAGACAAACACTGGTCAGTTGCTTCCTGAATGCACCCCAACCGAGGGCCTGGCCCACAACCCAGCCATGTGCCCTGAACCAGGGATTAAACCAGTGACCTTTTGTTTGGTGGGACAACGCCCAACCAACTGAGCCAAGCAGGTGGAGGCTGGCTGCTATCTTTTTATCTCTTTGAACTACAGGGAGTTAGATACAGTTGCAAAGATATCATTCAAAAGAGAAGGTGCTGGGAAATGGGAGGCAGATTTCCATGTGCAGTCTGGAGGCTCTAAATAAATGAAACAGGGAAAATGTATTGAGTGAGTGTAGGAATATGGATTTCTTACTTGAGAACATAATGCTATTTTAATAATTTCAGCATTTAAAAAATATAATTACAAATTAGGCTAATCTCTTTGTTGAAACCCATCCTTCTTACAAGTGAATTCTTATTTCAACTGTTGGTTCCTTATACAGTATGTTCTTTTAAAATATTCAATTAATTCATTTATAAATTAATTCTACTTGTTTCCTGGCTAATTAATCTTAATTAGAGTAGTTTTACTGTAACTGAGTTAATTGGACTATATTAACTCCATTAGTACAGATTGACCTGATAGCTTTTGACACTAGATTTCAAAGAATAAAGAAATCAAAGGTTAGTTTTCTCATATTTTGATGATCGTATATTGGTGACCTCCCTGGCACTTATCTTCCACTTTTCCCTTTATCCTTTCTCCAAAATTTGATTATTTTTTAATTTTTTTAATTATCGATTTTAGAGAGAGATAGGAACACACACAGAGAGAGAGAGAGACATCGCTGTGTTGTTCCCCTTGTTTATGCGTTCATCGGTCACTTCCTGTGTGTATATGGGCCCACAACCTTGGCATGTCGGGACGATGCTCTAACCCCCTGAGCTACCTGGCCAGGGCCAGAAGTTTCTTCCTTTCATTCATATGATTTGTGTGGGAATAACTTACTCCCAATTCCAGGGATGGGCTCTGATTGGCTTATGTTCCATGGCCACTTGGGTTGGTTCTGCATGAAGCCCACACAATCAAAGCCAGTGAGATACAAGGCGATGTTTGCTGGACTTCTGATGTGGAGAAGCTTGACCGTTTGCCTGTAAGGTGTAAGATAGGGAGTGATGGAAGTCATTCTTCTGTAAGACGAGGAGATTCCAGAGTTGCCACAATCAAACCTAAGGTGAAGCCAAACAATAAAGAGCAGATGGGAGAGATACAGAGGAAAAAACGGGTCCTTGGAAACATCACTTGACCTGTTGGAATCAGTCTTGTCTGAAGTTGACTTTGCCTCTGGAATTTTCATCGATGTGATTAATGAATCCCTGTTATTATTTAAGCCAATTGAATTGTTATTTTCTCTTGCAACTGAAAGATATTGACTGATGCAACCTCCATCTCTTACTTTCCAGCTTTGCTGCAAGCACCCTAGTTCAGGCCCTTTCCTCTGGCTGGAACTACTGCAATACCCTTTTAAATGCCTTCCTCCATCCAGTCTGTGCTGCTCTGACCCGCACATTGTTATGGGGTTAACATCTCTTAGTTACAGCTATGATCGTACCCTCTTGCTCAAAAACCTTCACTGATTCCTCAGTGCCTACTGCATTAAAAACCAATATATCCCCTTTGACATGCCAGGCCCACCTCAGTGAGGCCCAGCTGTTCTCCTTAAGGCTTCCTGTGCCCTTTATCCCCTGTTGGTAGGTTCAGAAGATCTTTTCTAATCTCTTTCTTATTGGACAGGTCAGTAGCATTCAACATTTCCGATTGCTCTCTCTTAAGACATTCTCTTCCCTGGTTTATGTGATACAACAATCTCTTTTTCCAGTCAGATCCTTCTTTACCCAGTCATCAAACGTTGGAGTTCTGCCAGGCTGGATTCTAGGGTTGTTGCTCTTCTTAGGTTATACACATGTGCTGGACTTTAAGCTCCTTTTAAAACTTGTCTGGTGTGGCTCAGTGGATTGAGTGCTGGCCTGAGAACCAAAGGGTCACTGGTTTGACTCCCAGTCAGGGCACATGCCTGGGTTGTGGGCCAGGTCCCCAGTTGGGGGCCCTCAAGAGGCAACCACACACTGATGTTTCTTTCCCTCTCTTCCTCCTTCCCTTCCCCTCTCTCTAAAAATAAATAAATAAAATCTTAAAAAAAGAGAAGTGTATACAGATGCATTTTTAAAAAGAATATTTAAAACCCATTATTTAGATGTCTCTTATAAGGCAATACACATGGGAAAGCAAAGGAGTAAACATTTTCAAACCTCTCAAGCACATTTCTATCTTTGTACTTGTTTATTACAATGAAGGGAACTGCTAATAAAAAATAGGTTAGATAGGTGATGTACATAGAGAGACAATTGCTAGCTACAACGTTGCAAGTTAAAAATTTGAATTATAAATGTTGATTGTCATTACATGGGGTTTCTTTTGATAAGATCCTTTTAAAAGTAGTTTAAATTTTAGTTTAATGCACTTAAAAATAAAATTTATGCCACGTATCAAAAGAAAATGTGGGCTGATTGTTAGTTCAGCCTTTGTGCTTGGGTAAATGAGTCAGAACCTTCCAGCACCTAAGCTTTTCTTAGGTGGTAAACTAAGATTCTTGGAAATCATTATTAACTCCTTCTAGCCACAGGAGTGTTGTTCCAAGAAGCTGCCGTCTGAACGCAATAGAGAAGGTGGGAGAGCGCAGAATGCAAACTGATTTTCTCCTCATTCCCTCAGGGAGCAGTTACTCCCCACGCCCATCAGTTGTCAGGGCTTTAGGATCGATGTCAAATACAGACCTCAGGTTTTTTTCTTTTTTAATTGTCATATTATAACTGCATTTAGGGCCAAAACTATATTAAAAACAACTTTAGGTATTTTGTGATCTTAATGATGGTTGATTCTATTCATGGTTCTATGCTGAGTGCCCTGTATACATTATCTTGTTTCACCCTCACAACAATCCTGTGTGATAGGTACTGTTATTTTCTATTCCCTGTGTACAGTGGAGGCAACTGAGGCTCAGAGAAGTCAAGTAACTCACCCACAGTCACACAGCTAGGGGGAGCTAGAATCACACACCATGCTTCCTGACTCCAAGCTCAGTAGATTTAGTTAGCCGCAGTGGTGCTCTACCTGCCACTTGTCAGATTATGAATTTGAATGTTGAGGTTCTGGTGAGGCAGGTGGCCATGATGATACCATTTTCTGATTATGCAATAATTAAGAGTTTAATCTGATACCATATTTAAGTTTTCTAATTTCCCACAGGACCTATTTTTTCCTCACAAAGAGTTTTTAGCGATCAAGAACATTTCTTCTAGGAAATAAAAGGACTTCTCTTATCTCAGAACAACTGATGGCTAATCAGTATGAGTTTGATTTTCAAATACTTCTATTTAAAATAATTTGAATGCTATTTATGTAGAGAAACCCTGCTTATCTCCCTATCAGTCCCGAGGTAGGATATCCTGGGAGTCAGGGAAGCGGAGCTGCCCAGAGGCCAGCGTGGGAGGAAGCGGAGAGGGGAGGAATTGCCCTGAGGAAGATGCACACTGCAATGTGGGAAAACTTTTTAAAATGCAGCTTCAGCATAGATTCGGAAACCCTAGAGTCCCACTCACTGAAACAATTATCTAGCATCCATCATGTGCTAGGAGCAGCGCTCGCTACTTTTATCGGGTTCCCGTCTTCTTGCTGCCCCCTGCCCCACCCCAAGCGTCCTGAGCCGGTCCTAGCCTGGGGTTCTGCGAAGCCTACGCGAGCCTCACGTGTTCCTTGCCTCTACCCAAAGACGTGCATTATTGGGCTCCTACCGGCGGTGCAGAGGGATGCAGCCAGGCCAGCCCCTGAGCCCAGCACTCTGTAGCAAGGCCATTAAATGGGTTTCCATGACTCCATCCCACCTCTCTGCCTGGTCCCCGGCCTGGTATCACCGGAATTGTGTTTCAGGACAGAAGTGGTTGGGGTGAGTGAGGGAAGAGTCCCGGCAAGAAAATTCCTCAACAGCACTTAGGAGGAATAATAAAAATAGTGAGCGCTTGGAATTTATGACCTGCTGGTACACTACGTTTGTAACTACCAGCCCAGGTAAGGTAATATTATTGCATTTCACAGACGGAGAAACTGAAACTGAGCGAGGCTGTGACGTCCACAGACCTGGGGTTGAAAGTCTAACTTGTCTGACTTCTGTCCGACACTCTTTCTACTGCAGGCCTGTGAAGGTGCGTCTGAGGCTGGAATCCGGGAGCTGCCTGCCTGCCTGCCTGCCCGAGTCCCAGGGTTCGTCAGCTCCAAGCCAGCGCGGGAGGGCTGTGACGGGCTCGGGACCTTCCCCCCCCCCCCCACCCCCGCCTTTCAGGAGAATATAATCTCACTTCCTCCTGGGCTGAACTCCAACAATTATTCCTGCTCTTGGTTGCATTTCTTGATCTCTTCTTGCTTCACAGGTTTAAATTTATATTATCTTTAAAAAACAAAAAACCCTTTCCTTGACCTTGCTGTGCCTTGAAGCACCCTCTTTATTTTCTGTTCTTTGTTGCCCAACCTCTTAAAAGCAGTCTATACCACTAAGGGAGGAATGGGGGCTATTGTTTAATGGGTATAGAGTTTCAGTTTTTACAGAATGAAAGAGTCATAGAGATGGACATTATAAATGTATTTAATTCCACTTAACTGCATACTTATACGTGGTTACAATGATACATTTTGTGTTATGCGGATTTTACTACAATGAAATGTATGCCACAGCTCCTGCTGGGATGAATAGCTGCCCTAGCTCTCGGGAACAGAGGGGTTTCCTGAGAGGCAGGGCTTTCGGTGCTAAAAGTGAAGCAATCCTACACCCTCATTTATTCCTCACTGTGGGGCGGGTTCGCATTTAGCGCTAGGAATCTGCCTTTCTCCATCCACAGAAAGAGACGGAACAGCTAACCTAGTGGGCTTGGTTTAATTCTGCAGCATTTGACGGCTGAATTTCTCCTTGATATTTCTTTTTCTCCTTTCTTTACCCTCAGTAGATGACGGTTTTATGATTTCCTTTCTCTTAACAGCTCCTTTCTGTCTTCTTCATGGACTCCTTCTTCTACTGCCAAAGTCTGTCCTCAAACCACGTGAGGTGAGGCAGGTGTGGGTTCAGGTTCTAGTCCGTTATTGAATAAATGTGAGCTCCTTGGGCATGAAAAGTTATTTCATGCCTCCCATGCTTAGTCTATGTAATCCCCCTGAATCTGCAGAATGGAGTTAATGATACCTGTGTACAGTGTACTGTGAGCATTGGAAAGGAATATTTAGAACGTTTAAGGTAGTTCTTGGCAGAAAGTAAGTCCTCGATGAAGGAAAGTTATAGTTAGTACCTCATTGTCTTTTTTTAAAGTTTTTAAAATGTTTTCTTTTTAAAAAAAGATTTTCTATTTATTTTTAGAGAGAGGGGAAGGGAAGGAGAAAGAGAGGGAAACATCAGTGTGTGGTTGCTTCTCAAGCGCCCCCTACTGGGGACCTGACCTGCAACCCAGGCATGTGCCCCAACTGGGAATCCACCAGCGACCCTTTGATTCCCAGGCCCGCACTCAATCCACAGAGCCACACCAGCTAGGGCCTCATTGTCTCGTAGAGCTCCCACTTTTATTTCTCTGCAGCCTCAAGTTCTTGTTCTAGTTCCATGACCATATTCAGATTGCCACTTTGGCCAGGCTGTCTTCCGCCTCTATCCATTCAACACACTTAAGACCACAGTCATCACCTTCCCAACAGACCCCCTCTCAGTGTCTCTTCCTGCTTCTCGGATTCCCCGGGGTCCAGGTTCCTACACTCCTGACGTCTTTGACTCACTCCTCTCTCTCCTCACCCACATCCAGTCAGCTCCAACCTGATGGATTCTGTCTGAGGCACATTCCTCAGGTGTCCTCCTCGCCTTTGATCCCCGGTGCCACAGCTGGGGCTGCTGCCTCCCATCTCATCTTTGCATTTCGTTGCTATGTCTCTTTAATCTTCTCCTTCATGAAACAGTTCCTCAGTCTGTTGTTGACGTTTATGACCCTGTGGCTTTTGAAGATTCCAGGTCAGTTATTTTGTAGAATGTCCTTCAATTTGGTTTTTTTTGATGTTTCCTTGTGATTAGAGTCATGTTGTACATCTTTGGCAGAAATATCACAAAAGCGATGTGTTCTCATTGTCTATCATAAGATGGGGACAATTTCAAGTTGTCCCGTTATTAATGGTTTTCATTATGTGATTAGAGTGGTGCCCGCCAGCCTTCACTGGAGAGGTCATCTCCTCTCCTTGATAATTAATAACTCTGTAAATATCCCACTCCTCTTTAAACTCTCAACTTATTCATGTGTTTACTTACCTCTGTAGGGGCCCATGATCTCTACTTTATGAGATAGGTTATAATTTGCTACTATCGTTACTCAAGTTTATGTTCACGTTCTGTCCGTGGTGGCCAGGGCAGTGCCTCCAGCTTCCTTCTGAGCCTCCAGGTCCTCATTGTCGTTCGAACACTTTCTTGGTTTCTGGTGTAAGATGTTCCAGGCTCCTCTTGTTCTCCCGCAGTCCTTGCTCTGGAATCAGCCACTTCTCCAAGGAGCCCTCATTTCTTCTGGTGGAGAATAGTGTTTAAAAGTTGAGATCTGAGCACTAGGTGTCTGCATTGCTATTGGCCCCAGCAGCCAGAGGCAGGGAATGTACGTATACCTGCATACACATACGTCTACATTTCTTTTTTGTTGACCTATATACACATGAATAACCATACATTTTTGCCATCATATCTAATTGCAGTCCAACACCACAGAATTTATTCTAGTTTTCTCCCTTTCCATAAAAACTTGGTTCTTATTCTCCTTATTACATTTTTTAAATTTGATCAATACAGTTAGAATGTAATGAATCTCTCATTTCTTCCGTCACCTTTTCCCCTACAAAGGAGCCTTCCTCTCCGGTTTGGGATGTGATTCCCTATGCCAGAAGCTCCCCCTGCACAGACACCCTCCTCACCCCTCCTGGGCTCTGAAGGGAGAGATACCCACACCCTCCCTTCATGTAGGAGTCCCATGTGACTCCTGGACTCCAGCTTTGGCTCCCCACGCTGGGCCACTATGGCCCCCTCTCTCCCTAGTCATGGGGGCCTACCATGCTCCATCCACCTAAAAGGAAAGAGGGGAGAGAAAAGGAGGGGAGGGAAAAAGGAGAAGAAAAAAAAGGAGGAGCAATATGTAATGTTTTCATAAAAAAAAAAGACAAAGTCAAATATGGTGATATGTTCAGACTTGATGAAGCTTGGGTAATTAATGGGTATATGAGTGTTTTTTATAGTATGTGTTTTGCTTTTCAAACTCTATGTGCTGAAGCTTTTTCTTTTTAAGGTTCCAATCAACTACAGCTTAACATCTTGTAAATACAATAAAAATGAACATCTAGAGAAATGAAGACCTATAAGACATAGGCCCCTAAAATTTATAAGTAGAGGCAACGACACGGTGCCCCCGGGACACTCTGTGACAGTGCCTGGTGCCTCCCCTACTTCTGCTCGCGCCTCACGGTCGGCCACGGCAGCACCGCTGCGGACCAGCAGCCGCGCCTGGCTGCACCCTGAGCAGCACCACATTCCGGACTTTTCCATGTCGGACATATGACATTGACAAGTAGAATTAAAAAATAAAATGAAACTGAGGGCCCGGCTTCTACTGTGAAAAGTCGCAGGTGTGCTCCTGAATTCGTGGGTGCCGAGGTGAAGCCGCCAGCTCACCTTTGGCAGGCCTTCATTCCACCGTCAAACATCTTGCCGAAATAATGGCATCTGCAGGCTGGTAAGGCTGCTCGGCCCCTGACTTCTGGGAATCCAGAGAGGAAAAGCGGGAGGGAGAAGACCAGAGAAAGAAACGGCAGGAGAGGGGCAGACAGAGCCCTTAGAAAGCCTCTTTCAAAACGCGAGGACTTCTGCGTGGGGGGGAGTGGGAAGCCCTTGTAGCGATGACACTAGAGAAGCTACATCTGTGTCTCTGCAGCTCCCCGAGACAAGGCCATATTCTCTCCAGTCTCGTTCCCAGTTCCCGGGCCTAAGTCCCTTGGAGAGCCCTGGTGTTCACTCTGAAAACACTGCCTTTGGCTCCGAGGTTTGTAGACAGGCCAAATTCCCGGTGTCTTGTCTTTTGTCATCTCTGTGGAGATTAGACAGATGCTGTTGTTTGGGGGGCCCTTGTAAACAATCCCTATGGAAGAGGACAGATAAGGAACAGATGTGATCGCCACAATCTGAAAAACAAAGCAAAGCAAAACGGAAAGCCAACGTAGGGCACCGTGTTCTCCACTGGCCAATAGGAAGAGGGCTGAGGCCAGGATTCTATCGAGTTTGACTTCTTGGCATGGGGGCTCTGAGGGGCCAGTGGGTGGCCCAGCCCAGAAAGACCCGGGTCTCTTCACTGTTTCCTGGGAAGGTATGTGTTTTTAGGGCAGCCTTTTTGATCTGAAAAATGTGTCAGCTTAATGCCATCTCCCCAGGAGCCCCAAAGACCATTTCTTTAAGTGTAAATTTCCCAGCAAAATACTGACCAGATTTTTTTAAAAAACACATTTAACTTGGACTTTTCCATAATAGTTGCAAGTGTTTTTTTTTTTTTTTTAAATGAACTCTTTAGTGCAGCCATGTGGAAAACATTGTCCTCCTTATTTTGTCTGCTGGAAGACTGCATTATCCTTCATGCTAATGGTGTTGCTATCCACGGCTGACACCTTGAAAGAGGTGGGCCTGACGACTTCCTAAAGGCCACGGTGAGAGGCCTGGACACCATGCCTATGTGGTCTGAGAACAGGGTGTTCAGAAGCCAGCGCTTAGCATTCTGCGTCTGGAGTTGTTTCTCAATCCTTTCCTCCGGGCATTGCTGCTTGCTCTGGGAGACTGTTTTCCTTCCACTGTATAAACTGGGGTTTTTGGCTGCATGTGCTCATTAAGAAAATCCATGTCATTTGCCACAAGTGGAGAAAGAACGTTTCAGTGTTCCTGGAAAACTTTCAGCTGGTTCCCATCCATGCCTAGCTTCTCCCTACAGTTTTCCCTATTCCTCTGCTCCCCTGGAGATGCGGGGCAGAGTTACTTCTGATGCAGCGTGTCTGCAGTGTGCGGCCAGGCAGACTGGCTGGGCGTGGGTAACGGATGAAGTCATTGACGTGGATGACTAACCGACATTGTAAAGTTCTGTAGAGGTGGGGTGAGGGGCTCCTGGGCTGGGTTTCTGTGAGTGTGGCCAAAGACAAGATTTATAACAACCTATCAAGGATTTAATACCCTTGTGCAGACATGCTCCCAATGGAGCTAATTAAATACAGAGGCTTATTCTAAAGCAAAGAAACTCGCTTGGTGTAAAAGTAGAGATGGGGATAGGGTTTTGGGGGGCTGAAACCTAGCCTTTATTTCCACACATTTATTCAGGACAGGATTTTTCCTAACGAAACTCCATTTGGATGTAATTTTTCTGATGCTGTTTGAGCACATTTATTATAATTTCTAATTACAACCGAAAATATGTGATGAGATCCTATGTGGCTATGAATTACCCCCAGTTGAGGAACTGAAGTTATTCCATGGTCCTTAAGATTTTACAATCTGTTTCTGTCTCCTCCTTCTACAGTGATTTTGTGAAAGAAGCCAGCACTGGTACTAAAGCAACGGCACAGTGGGAAACCAACCCTAGTGGAGCAGCAAGTATTAACTTGCTTTCAAAATAATATGACTTTTAAGAGAAAGAAAAGACAAGCCACAGCCCAGGAGAAATGCTTTGCAAAACACATTTGATAAGGGGCTTGTAACCAAAATATTTTAAAAAAAAGAATCCAGAAACTCAGCAATAAAAAAAACCAGTCTAATTTAAAAATGGGCAAAAGATCTGAATAGACACCCATCTATGAAGATAAGCAGATGGAATAAGCATATTAAAAAGTAATCAACAACTATGCCATTAGGGAGTTGCAAATGAAAACAATGACGAGATACCACTGTACACTTAGAATGGTGACTATCCAAAACACTGACAACACCAAGCACCGGCAAGGATGTGGAGTAAGAGGAACTCTCACTCACTGCTGGTGGGAATGCAAAATGGTACAGATACTTTGGAAGACAGTTTGGCAGCTTTTTACGAAGCTAACCATAGTCATACCGTATGAACCAGCAGTCATGCTCCTAGGTATTTGCCCAGCTGGAAACTACATCCACCCAAAAACCTGCACAGAAATGTTTATAGCAGCTTTATTTGTAATTGCCCCAAGCTGGAAACAGCTAAGATGCTTTTTGACAGGTGAATGTGATAAACTGGGATACATCAGATGATAAATAAAAAGAAACGAGCTATCAAGTCATAAAAAGACATGGAGGAATTTAAATGTGTATTTCTAAGTTCAAATCAGTCTATAGATCAGGCTATATACTTTATGATTTCAACTACATGACATTCTGGAAAAAGCAAAAGTATGGAGACAGTAAAAAGCTCAGTGGTTATTTGTGGGGTGGCAAGGCTCTTTGATACGATACTGTCATGGTGGACACGCTATAGTGTGCGTTTTGCAAAACCCATAGAGCTGTACAACAGAAAGAGTGAATTCTAATATAAACCACAGCCCTTATTAATAATACTATATCAAAATTGGTTCATCAGTTTTAACAAAGGCACCACACTCATGTAAGATGTTAATGGGAGGGGAAACCACGTGTGTGCATATATGTGTGTGTGTGTCGCGGCAGAGTGGGCGGGATATATGGGAGCTCTCCGTAGTATTTGCTCAGTTTTTCGGTAAGCCTCAGACTGTTTTAAAAAGTAGTCTATTCATTTAAAAAACCCGGTCTGACTCAAATTGGTCAATTGTCATTATGAAGGAACATTCTGCCTTCCACTGCATCTTGTCTCTGTGCTGGTTTATCGAGGACCTTTGGTTTTCTTGTTCGTCACTATATACCCATCCCACATAGTAGGTGCTCAATAAAGGCTGCTGAATGAATATGCTCACAAAGGTTTAGACATTAAAACTCTGCTCTTATGTTGTTATGCTCTATTTGAACAGATAAACCTTGACCAAATGCAAATCATTGTAATCGCAGTTAATATGTTTGGAATATTTCACGTGTGTCAGGTATTTTTCTAGACCCCTGACACGTAGTAATTAATTTACTTCTTATAATAACCCTCTGCAATAGGTACTTGTTTACGGATGAGGAAACTGGCCATGGAGAGTTTAAGTAATTTGTTCAAGATTATAGGACCAATAGGTGATGCAACCAGGATTTGAACCAGAAAGTCTACCTCCACAGCCTTTTGACAACTCTTCTTAAATAGGAGCGGTGGGAATAGAGATTTATCAACAAATAACCTCCTCCTCCAGGAGATTTCACCTCAGGACAGCTAGGCAGGAAGACTACCGGCCACGACGGGGCCTGGGCTCTTCGCTTCGGGATGCTCACGCGGGCCCAGCCCCCGCTGGCACGGCAGGCTCGTGGGTTGTTCATCCGTGTCCTGGGCTCACTTCTCCCAATACACACCATGGTAGTTGGCATTGAAGACTTGTTAACGTTACTTACTGATTGTTCCTTTGTTTGTCTCCCTACAATTAGACTCAAACTGCTTGAGGTCAGGGATCACTTCCTACACTTCACTCTCTGCCAGCCTGGTGGCTGGTTAATAAGTACTTTGGGATTGACTAACTGTTGGAAGAAGACTGACCGCTCAGTCAGAGAACAAACTTCAGTCCGAATTTCAATAAAAATGGAGCTCAAAAGTTATGTGTGTGTTTGCTTATTTGTTTTTAGGATGTTTGGTAGCAAATTTTTACTTCATTAGAGTTGATTAATTGTGATAGTCATAGTGTCCAGTATTAGCCATATCTTTGATAGCTCTTTAGAGGGCAAAGTGTTCGATCCAACCGTTAACATACAGGTAGAGAAGAGGTGACCTTTAGACCTCAGAGTTCAGAGGTCAAGGGTCAGAAACCACCAGGCCTAGCTCTAGCCAGTGTGGCTCAGTTGGTTGAGGCATCATCCAGTAAACCGAAAGGTCTCAGGTTTGATTCCTGATCAGGGCACATACCTGGGCTGCGGGTTTGGTCCCCAGTGGGGGTGTGTATGAGAGGCAACCAATCAATGCTTCTCTCCCTCCCTCCCTCCCTCCCTACCTCCCTTCTTCTCTCTCTAAAACCAATAAGCATATCCTCTGGTGAGGATAAAAAACAAATCACTAGACCTGGAGGGAGAGGTCCGTTTGGGGGAAATTGGAGATCTGCATTTAACTGATACTGTCACAGACTATGTGACTGGGACAGATCATTTAACTACCCTGAGCCTCAGTTTCCCCATCCATTACACAAAGCTAACTCTACCTGCCTGCCTGCTTCACAGGGAGCTTGTGTCAACCCAGACTCTGGCGAGTGAGAGATCAGAATATTAAACAACTTAAAAGAGAGGCGGTGGTGGAAAGGATGGTGATGAAACACTTCTGCGATTCATTTTATTGTATTCGAAGTGAGAAGCTTATTGTTTGAAGCAGGGCAGCATAGAAACACTTTTGTTTTCTGTGTTAAGATGTGTAAGAGCTTCTAGAAGGGGATTTTGATCATCTGGGTCAAGGATTGCAGGAGGACAAGTGAATGCCCTCTTTTCTCCAATAAATTTCTAAATGAATTTCCCTTTAGTGGGCTTGAAATATTCATAATCATTCCATTGCCATGGAATTATACCATTACAGTGAGAACTCGGTGCGTGCTCGCTGCTAATGGCGATGGTTTTGATAGTATGCCTCCTACTGAGGGCAGATATTTCAACGAGGACTGAACCATTATTCCACAACTTGCATGTTAGTTGATTGAAGAAAGACCAGCAGCAAACAAGCGCTAAGTCATCCATACTCCATTTCACGTTTGTGAGAGACGTCAGAGCGCTTTAGTCGCTGGCAGGCGGCAGGAACAATGGCGAGGTTACCCGAAAGGAGGTTCTCCAAGGAGGTGCAAAGCATCTCCTACAGAATTTCGAAGGTATGCCAGCATGGCATCCTGACTCTGTTTCACCTTTGGAGCCAGAAATCTCATATCAGCAAAGGCTTTGAGAGCTAGAATTAGGATAAATTAGGAGGTGAGCGAGTGGTTGAAACAAGGCTATAAGCACCTTGCCACCTCCCAGGGATGCCGCCACTCGTTCCTGGCAGAGAGAGAGCTCATCCACTGGCCACCCGTCACCATTCCTGCTCCCCACCCCCAGGCAACAGGAAGCAGAAAAACCTTAGCAGAAGTGCCAGAGGCACAGCTTGGCTGCTCACACAATAGATGGTGGAGCACTGTTGGCCTCAGGGCATACATGACCAGCCACTTCCCCCACTGCCTCCTCCACAAAGAGGGGTGGCACTAAAGGTCACCAGTGAAGGAAGCCTCTAACTTAGGAACCGTTTTGATGTTCAAACGTGCGCACTGTCATGCAGTTCTCCAGAGCAGAAGCCCGGGTGGAGATTGAGCTTGTGTGTGTGTGAGTGTGTTTCCAGCCTAAGAAAAGAGGCTTCAGAAAACCACTTTGCAGTTTGGGGAGACACTTTGGCCCTTGGTAGTGTTTGTTAGAGACAATTTAACTGTCTGAGAGTGTGGACTCAAAGTGAGATATAGGAAGTAAGAGAGTAAGAAGTGGGAAGAAAATGTTTGGGGGGAAGGGCACGGTTCTGAGAGGCTGCAACTGCCTGAATCCACACTGGCACCAAGCTCCGGGGCCGTGTGTAGCCAGGCCCACAGAGAGAGGCAAACACTGCAGTGGGGGGCCGTGCCCAGTGCAGCAGCTGGAACAGAACCAAGTTTTGGCACCCCTCGCCCAGGCAAGGTGCCATTATAGATTGGGCCTCCCCATCCGCCTTCCAGCCTTTGGCTAGCCCCTTCAAGGCAGCCCAGGTTCATCGCTGCACCATTACAGCCTCAGGAGATATTTGATGACAAGGGACAAGGGGCTGGGAAGGGTGGAGGCTGTTGGAGACTAGTTTATCTAATCTTTCCAGGCTTCATTGTCATTGCCTATTGAAGGGGATAATAATACCAATTTCTACATAATAATCTGTTGGGGTGAGAGTTGAATACAACGATGTGTGTAAAGCATCCAGCACAGTGCCTCACCTGTAGTATGAGCTCCACAAATGTCAGTTATTGTCTCACATGATACTTCTGCTGGGATTGGTCGCACACGTGCGAGCCACCCCCACTTAATCACCTGGAGCTCAGGAGCAGACTCTGAGGGCATTCATCTTGGTCTGTTTTTAGGAACTGAGAGCTCCTTGAAGGTAGGAACCTGTTCTCACTCTTCTAGATATTGTTCCTAGCAAAGGGCCCGGCACGTGGCAAACAGTGTAGATGGTTACTGTGGTAAATGGGAAGCTGTGTTTGTTGAATGAATGAGTGAATGAATGAATGAACAAAAACCACACTAATGTGAAGAGAGGGAGAATAAAGAGTGATGCCATGTGTCTGATATATATTTTTTTCTTTTTTTTTGCTTGAAATTAATTCTCAAATCTTCTCTGCCGGGATCTTGGCTGACACACTGTGGCTGGGGTTGACTGGATTATTTAATTGCTGTTTTCTGTCTCTAACTACTGTGATTATGACTCAAGTAGTGGATATATTTACCGTGCTATGTAAACAACAATTATTTTAATTACAGTTTGACCTGTACAGTATATTCTAACAGTGCTGACTGTGCATTTGTGTATCTGCACTCTTGAGAGTGGTGAGGAACTCCATGATGAAGGTACAAAGGAATCTCCCCTCTATGCATGTGGTAATTTTAGAATTATAACATGAAGAGTATAATAGCACTGTAATTATAGCAAGTTTGTGGAAAGAAATGGCTTTGAAATAGTATATAGTCTAAGTGTATTGTATTTAGATGATATAAAATCTAATTTTATTGACAATACATGGTTCTCGGTGCCAGGAAAAAGGGTGACGGCAAATTTTCAGGCTTCCTATAAGAGTGTGAGAGCACCTTGGAGATTTAAGTGTGATCGAAGCAACATAATGAGTGAAACGTGCGTAGCCAAGTGTTTGGCATGAAGTACATGCCAGTAAGTGTTAGGTGTCGTCATTTGGCAACCTCTTGTATCTAAGTAAGCGTTTAATGTAAATGACCCACTGTGTGCACTTTTTAAATTACCTCCACAAGGAGCTCAGATTTAACCCATAGCACCTGGTAAACCGTTATGAATCACAGCACATTATTTTTTTTGCACTTGAAATGAACGAGGAAACGTTTTAGACCCTGGAAGGGTGGAGAAAGCTTGGGGCCTCTGGGTGGGACCCAAAGATGCACACCACAGTGCCTGCTTCCAAGGAACTGACAACGACATGAAAGAGACGAGACCCTTGTGGAAGAACAAGCGAACTCCTAGTGAGGCTCACCCTGTGCCAGGCCCCATTCTGAGTGTTCGCTGTACTAACTCACTGCATCTTCACACAGATAAGGAAACTGAGGCATCGGAAATTTATGTAAGGTGTCACGCAGCAGACAGGATTCCGCTCTAGGCTGTCTGATCCCAGGGTGCCCTTCCTGACCCCAACATTAAATTGCCCCCCGAAGTGTGTGCAAATGGCAGTAACACAAGCAGAGTCTTCAGAGAGGGGACGTTCCAGCCAAAAGATGGGAAAAACTTCTTGGAGGACTGACATTTGAAAGGAATTTGGAAAAACTGAGGGAAAGAAATGTCAAGCAAGGGAGACCAGATTCCCAGAGCCTTTGACCGCCCCTCCCCTGCTCCAGTTCTGAGGTAAACTCCTCCTCCGGACTTTTGATGTCAACTGGAGTCCCCTGTTTGTGCCCTTAGGACACCCCTGCAGTTGCCTGTTTGGTTGGGGGCTTTGGTGGGGGTCTCCTCCCAGTAAATATAAGCTCTTTGAGAACAGAAACCTGTCTGGACAGTTCCATATCCTAAACAACTAGGAGACCCTCAAGGGTTTACTGATATGATCTATCACCATCATTTTTTTTTTCCTGAAATTAGATCTTTTACATAACAAAGCAGCTACATTTAATTTAAAATACCATATGCCCTATGGAAACGCTCATTTATATAGTGCTGAGATATGTTGAACATGCAGCTCATTATTTGAAACATACTTTTGTGGCTAACTCAGTAGGATTATTGGAGCCAAAGTAAATCTTTTAAATGTATATACCATGGAGGATGAATGCCTTCCAATTCTCTGGAAAGTTAATATGGCATTTAAGTAAAAATAACAGTAACTCCTGCTCTTGTTCTCATTTGAATACGCTGTACTTTCCCACTCACATGCCGAGGATGCGGAGCTTTGCTAGTCCGGTGGGAAACCTATAGGGGCGGTTGCCAGACGGGTGCTATTTGAGGGCATAGACAATAGAGGGAAATCTCTCATACACTAGAGAGCTGAACACATTTAAGGAATTCACAAAATTACCAATTTATAATAATAAATGTGTTCCCCAAATTCTGACCAGGAGCACTGTTTTTGGTGTTATTAAATTGTGCCCCTATGGTTACCGAAATGGTAGGATATTTGAAGTACATATATATTTTTACACGAATGTTACTGGCTTTAGAATCTCAGACTGCTGTTACTTATGCCTACCCCACTCCCCAGGGCTAACTTACGCCCTTAGAAAAGGCCATTCCTTCTTGGAAGACTAATGTGCTCCTAGTGTGGAGGGCGATTGGATTTCTTTAAAAGATTCATTTCCTGGAGTACCCAAACCTTCCTCCAGAGGCTAAGTCATTTTACCTTCTTTAGGATTAACCCCAACTCTGTCTTTTATCGGGGACCCATCACTCATGGACGCGCGCTGGGCTGCATGCCTCAGTGTGGCTGGTTCACCCCTCAGGGCCTCTCCATGTCCACCTCTGGCCACGTTTCATCCACGCCCCCAGGCAGACTCCTTCCTTCAGTGGGTGTCCAAACTCCACACTCAAAGGTGATATTAAACATTATTTTATTCCTAATCTGAAATAGACTTCAGTCACTTGCTCTTTCTTTTCTTTTCTTTTTTTAGATTTTATTTATTTACAGAGAGGCGAAGGGAGGGAGAAAGAGAGGGAGAGAAACATCAATCTGTGGTTGCCTCTTGCACACCCCATGCTGGGGACTTGGCCTGCAACCCAGGAATGTGCCCTGACTGGGAATCGAACCCGCAACAACAATTTGGTTCACAGGCAGGCGCTCAGTCCACTAGCCACACCAGCCAAGGCTCACTTGCTCTTTCAATAAACATTTGATGAGTGACCAGTATATGCCAAGCACTGTCTGCCAGACACAGGACCTAGAGTGGTGTATGAAGGAGACAGGCTCCCAGTCTTCAAGGACTTAACAGTCCAAAGGGAGAGATGAAAAGAAGATGAAAAAGGAGAAGTAACTTATTACAGCACTGTGACTAGTTCTGTGAATGGAGAAACAGGAGGGAGTGCTCACGAAGAATAAACTTTAAGTCTGAGACAGGAAGGGTAGGAAGGAAGGCTTTGAAGAGGGTGGAGAGAGGGTGGGGCAGAGTGATGTTAGACAGGTTTGGGAGAGCTGGGTGCAGGTCCAGGGGTGGGAAAGAACCGGAATGATTTTAAGAAGGAAAAGAGCAGTGTAGAAAGAAAGAAAGAAAAGAAAGTGATATAGGTAACATTGGAGGGGTACAGGGGGCTACATACAGGAGGTTGGGTTTTGTTTTAAAATCAGTGAGAAGCCATCAAAGGCCAAGTAGTAGGTGACATTGGTCAGATTAATGGACAAGCATACTGCCCATTAAAATGACTGGAATTGAAAAGACAGACAAACATCGAGAGTTGGCAAGGACACAGAGCAAATGGAATGCTCACGCACTGCTGCTGGGGAGAGCGTACGCGGGGCCAGCTGCTCGGGGAATGGGCATATCTCCTGGAGTGTGCACGGCCCCTGACCCAGCAGCTCCACTCCTAGGTGTATTCCCAACAGAAATGCGTACATAGGCTCACCCAAAGTCAGGCATGAGAATGTGCACAGCAGCATTATTCTCGATAGCTAAAAACTGGATACACAGTAGCCACCAACAGTAGGGTGGGTAAATTGTGGGGAATTCATACAATGGAATATTTCCCAGAAATGAAAATAAACAAACTACGACTTACAAGCAAGAACATGAATGAATCTCAGTAACAAAGTGTTGAGTGAGAGGAGCCAGATTCAGAGGAGTACACACTGGATGATTCTATTTACAGAAAGTTTTAAAGAGGCGAAACCAATCTGCGGTGTTGGAAGTTAGGATAGTGGGAATCTCTGGAAGGGGCTAAGTGTGGGGGGTTTTCTGAGATACTGGTTAAGTGTGGTCATTTTATGTGAAATCATCACTGAGTTACATACTTTATGTAAAATCACTGAGTTATACACTATGACTTGTGCTCTTTTTGTATATAGGTGATAGTTCAACAACATGTTTAACTGACATAAAAGATAAGAGTTTACACTTAAGAAGAGCACCCTGACTACTGAATGGAAAGTGGGTTGACTGGAGGCAAGAGATGTAGAAAAGCAATTAAAAGGTGATTCCTTGTGATAGGAGTCTCTTGGGACTAGGTGGGTGCACTGGAGAGAGAGAGAGAGAGAGAACAGGGGGCAGATTTGAGGTACTATTGAAACTGGAAAAGCTGGCGTTCATGCTGCCTGTCACTACCAGAACCGACGAGGAGAGACAAGGATTGAATCTTTATGGGCGCTTTATTCAGGCGGCTGGCGATCTGAGAAGATGGCAGGTTATGTGCCCTAAAACCCGTCTCAACATCCCATCTCAAACTGACCTTTTTATTCGGAGAAGAAAGAATAGGTAAGAGGTTTGGGAAAAAGGTTAATCAGATAAGAGTTAGAGGCAGCAATTTTCCTAGGATTTCTTTATCTGCTGATCAACAATTCTTTTTCAAAACAATTTTTTTAATTGATTTTGTTAGAGAGAGGCAGGGTGGGGAGTGGGAGAGAGAAAGAGAAAGAGAGAGACATCACTTTGTTGTTCCACTTCTTTATGCATTTATTGGTTGATTCTTTTTTTTTCTAGTTTTTTTTAAAATTTTTATTGTTATTCAATTACAGTTGTATGCCTTTTCTCCCCATCCCTCCACCCCACCCCAGGTGAACCCACCTCCCTCCATAATCAATAGAAGAAAAAAGCAAACAAAATATTGGTTGATTCTTATGCTCTGACTGGGGATCGAATTCACAACCTTGGCATATCAGGAAGATGCTCTAACCATCTGAGCTCCCCTGCCAGGGCAGACAAGTCTTTATCTGCGTCGCTGACGTTCCCCCTGGAACACAATGGCTCAGATACATCCTGATGACTCACAGACCCCCTGGTCCACAAATTGCTTGTTGAATTGCTTGTCAACCTCCTGGAGTCACATAGGTCAAGCATTCTGGTTCCTAGAGTAACAGTGATCCGCAGGCATAAATCAGTTAAGCCTATCAATAACACTGAATAATGGGCGGTAAGGGAGAAGGAAGAACAAAGTGAACTCCTAGATTTGGAACTTGGGCAACTGAGAGGATGGTAGTGATGCCATTACCTGAGATGGGAAACACTACAGAAGAATCAAGTTTGAGGGAAAATCTATGGCTTGTGAATCAAGACTTCCTTCCACCTCTGTTGGTGTGAGGCTGATCCTAGGGGAAATGGAGAAAGTCAAAATGACTCAGAACAGCTATAACCTTGCCAATCCTGAAATGAACCCTGAATAGAAAAATGAGGAACATTCCCTTGCAAAATGAGATATTCTCTTCCTAGAATCCCACAGTCTGTGCTCCAATTCCTCGCCACTCCTTTAGCTCTGGATCTAACAAGCAAACTCCCACCCACTACAGGGAGGATTCCAAAGATATCCTTGCCTTCCTCTTTCTCGGCCAGAAAGCTGAAAATTTCTTTCTCTTCTCCTTAGACCACAGATGCAAGCAAAGAAAAAACTTTTACTAGGGAAAAAAAGGAAAGGAACCCAAATCCCACCAGAGACACAGGGGAAGGGAAAATAGAGGGTGTCCTGAGGGGTCTAGGTTCTGACCCAAACAGCAGGATGTTGACAGAGCTGCGGTGCTGGGGCTGCTGGGTGCAGGGAGAGGGGTCCAGGGCCAAGCTGGAGAGAGTCAGGGACCCGTTAGGATGGGCTTTGGGGTGGGCGGTGCCAAGCATTCTGCAACTTGATCTTCTGGTCACTGGGGGACCACTGAAGGGCTTGGATAGTACAGGCAGGTTTGCCTTTAGGTGGGTCCCCAGCAGCGCTGTGAAGGCTGGAGTTGGGCAAAGCAGTTAGGAAGCTGTGGTCAGTCTCAGGGAGAGATGCTGCGTACTTGAAATAGGGCCCTGGAAGCAAGAGGGAAGGAAAGGAAATAGGGTGCAAGGAGAGATTTGGGAGATAAATCTGGAGGTCTTGGGGGTTAAACAGATTCAGCTAGGGAAGGAAAAGGGCTAGTCAAGGATAATGCCCCACGTGGAGGGACGCTTGGAGCTGTGATATCGACAGTGGAGAGAATACAAGAAAAGACACAGGTTTGGAGGAGTGGTTTGAATTGGAGCAGTTGAATGCTGACCTGGTGGGAGCCTAAATCCCACTTCCAGAAACATCCTCATTGTTCCAGACACACCCCCACCCTACCCCCAGGCACAGAATCCCTGACGCCTGGTGTTGTTTGTATGCTAATAGCTTGTTTCTTAATGAGTAGATTTTTCACTTCTGGGAAATCGTTTTCTATTTCTTGTAATTTCTCTGGTGTTGCTTCCTGGTAACCTAGCAAGCACCCAGCCTTGCTCAGAGAAGGTGTTCAATAAGCCTTTTAATTTTTGCAGCATTTATGTGGTGTGAATCATAATGCTAGAAAAAAGGCACAGGAACAGGAAAAGTTACCCGGCTCAGGTTAGAGGAGGAAAAACACACTTTACTTCTGAGTTTCTTGGTTAGCATCTCTATTCCATTCCGTTTCCAAAAACTATTTCTAACTTCAAACGACATGATGCTGGCTGTGGGGAGACCATCGCTGGAAGCCTAGGGGGTCCCCGTTCTTTCCTCACCTGAGCATGGCATCGTGGACACGTCCTCAACCTCTCCCCCTCCATTTGCGTGGTCATGTGGCAGTGAATTTCTGCCCATTCAGCCCGTGGCTGTGAGGGCCATCAGGTAAGCTAGCATATTCAGAAGACACTTTTGGAAAATGACATGGGATTATGGCGTCACCTAAAATGGAACCGAAAAACTGAAATTAACAACAACAAAAAAGGGACCCATTCTTTTGGCGGTCTGTCTGGATATGAACGTATTGGGATAATTGAAATATTTATTTTTCACCTACCTTTTAGGTAATATGTGGACGCAGCTGGCATTTATCCTCTGGAAGGATGTGTGATTGTAACATAAGGATGAGCTCTTTGTCACACAGCTTTAGAAAGAAACTTGTAATGCTCGTGGAGAGGGCTGTGCATTTTAACCAGTCATCTGGGCAAGCCAGTGAATTCAGCAGCACCCATCAATAAGTTCTTCCTCTGTCATCCAGGTGGAGGGGGTGAGGGGGTACAAGGAACTCTTGGGTGGCCAATTCCACTTTCTCAGGTTTTATTGGTGACTTGAGGGAAAGCAAACAGCACTCAGACAGGCAGATAAGATAACCACTATCTGAAGTGGGAGCCTGCAATTTTAAGTTGTTTTTTATTGGAAATACATTAAATCTCATTTAAATGTCAGGCCAAAACTTAGGTATTTGAGCACATAGCTCTAGACAATTTGTTTATTAAGCATGTAGAATAGATATACAATGTGAATTTCTACCTGCAATAATAGACCAGTTTGCACGCCGCTTCGGCAGCACATATAATAATAGACTAGTTTAGTAGGCTAGGTATTAGGTTAAACCTCATGAATTGCTGATATTCTGCTGGTTTTGGACCTACAGGAACAGCAGTTCATACATAAAGTTGTCGAGTGTAGTTCAGATTCTGTCACTGGGAAATTCAGGTGACCCACAGAAATCTTTGACAGAATTCATATTAGTCATTCCTTACTTACTGCATGTATGATAGTCTGGTGTGTTGCTAATTATCTCAAGGAGTGTTGAATTATATCTTAAATCAAATTTACACTCATGTATGTGTTTTTACAAATAAAACCATGCCATTGCACCCTTACTTAGTAGAAGATGGGAAGTCCACACAATCATGGCTGAAATCAACCACAATGGAAATAGGTATCAGATCTGAATTATCAAGGTTCTTCTTCAAGATGCATGCATGTACCTGTTAAGTGTTATTTGTTTCTGTAGGAACATGACTTAACCATAAAAACTTGCCTTTTAATTGGATAAATTACTTGGGTTCATTTGGCCGTAATGTTCCCAAGCAGACATAAACGAGGCTAACCTACAATAATTATACTGGGCATGTCACAGGACTGCCATGGAAAAACTGTTAATAAGACATGTTTCCAACAATGCCTGCTGACTTAAGACTGCTGTTTCCATGGGGGAACCTCAGAAAGCTAAATCTTTTTGCTCCACGATGCATCACAGTCTGAGTCTGTCAAAATACGGTTTTGTGTGTGTGTGGTAAATGCAAAACGTATGGCGCCATTCTTTACCGGCAGCTAAGATTTTTGTTTTACTGTTTGAGAATTTTAGCAATCAATGCAGATTGAACATTACGAGGCACTGATATTGGCTACAGGAGCCAATTTTGGACACTTTAATTTGAGTTGAACTTAAGTTCAGGCCCTGAGTTCTCTCTCTGAAGTCCCCGCGGGCCTGCTGGATTTCTAGCTGCTCTAGAGCTGCGCACCAGGACCAGCCCAGCCTCTGATGGAGCCACAGCGGCGCCTGTTCCCGCGCTGGCCTCTGCGCCTTTGCGCAAGCTGCTCCCTCTGTCAGGAACCCCTCTCTTACTTTTCTTTCCTGGTTATTTCTACTTATTCTACAGGTCTAAGTTCAGACACTGCCCCAGGAAGCCTTCCCCAACCTCTGAAGTTCGGTAAAGCGCCCTGATTCTGTGCGTTCGTGGCTTTCTATGTTATCACCAACCATTTTATGTTGAAATTACCTGTCTACCTAGCACAGAGCCTGACACTGGGTAGGAGATGGAAAATGGCTTTAGTTTTTATTGCATCACACGCCTTCCTCCCCTCCCCCTCCCACTGCCCCATACACACACACAGTGTTCTGAAATGACTCCAGACAGGGTTGGACTTCAAGTGGAATTGCAGGCTTGTTGAGGGCTGGACTGGAACTGAACCGGTTTCTAGGGGTGACTGGGGACTCTGAGAGGAGGGAGAGGCCCTGACCTGGTTCCTCTCCAGAACATTTGGGAACACTTTGGCTTTCTTTCAGGCGCAGATTGTGGACTCTCCCAGGAGGGACCTAGCTAGAGCCTGAGCTGGCCTCGCGCGCCCTCTAGTGGTGTAAAATCATAGCCAGGCATAGCAAGAACTGAACAGAGAGGTCGGGTTTTCTGCAAGGGGGAATCCGCATTAACTATTGAGATGTCTACCACACAGTCAACTTATTTCATAAATACACTTAGGGAAAAATACAATAATTAACTAAATGCACGCACATTTAGACTTGGAGAATCTTGTGGGACCCTTGAAGGTCCTTGCGTTCTTTATTTTGTAGTGCATACTCTAATAGGCTATATGTACCCAGTGAATACTTGAATATGTGCTCAATCAAAGGCAATCACTCTGTCATTGTCAGCCTGTGAAACATTAGCTCAGGGAGCTGGGTGACAGCATGTGTTTCTCTTATCCTCCCAAGACAACTTCACCCCAGGATGACACAGGAATGAGATTTGGGGATGTCAGGAGTCTCGGCTGCGTTCAAATTCCAATCCTAGGGGAACCAAATTGTCTCTTTTGAACAAGTTTCTTAGCTGAGTGTGTTCAATCACTTTGTGATTCAATAATCATAAAATTACAGTTCCTGCGGGACACTACCAACTGTCATTTCAAAAACAGGAGAGGACACTCTGTAACTGCCCCAAACAACACTTCTCATGGGACCTAACTTTCTCAGTCATTTACGAAACAATAGCAGAATATACCCACTGTCCTCAGAATTGCTCACAGTTTTGAATATCACTTCCTCGGGGAAGATTCTCTGAGCTATGGGACCAGCTCTGGCTTCCCACAATAGCCTCCCACAGCCCCAGATGACATCAGAGCCCTTGTTATGCCTGCCATTTAATCAGGGCCTGGTTTGTTTTCCATCTGCTTTCCCCACCAGCAGCTAAGCCTCCTAGTGCAGAGGTCTTGTTTGTTTCTCTGCCACACACCCCAGAGTCTAGCACAATGCTTGGCACAGGAGATGCTGAATAAACATTTGTCAACGCCTGATAAAATCCAGCAACCCAGCGGGTCACTCCATGCGGAGGAGACATGTCACGTGAGGTCACAGAGGGAATCTGATTTTGATTCTTACTTTAGGGGCACGAGGGACCCCTTCACTCAAAATGAGCAGAAGGAACATATGATGAAAGACTCAGAGGTAGCTGGCTGGGAGGGCTGAGATTAGCACCCAGAGGTGGTGGCCATGCGAATGCAGGGAAGGAGAAACTCAGAGTTCTCTGCTTAAATTCCTCAGCCAAGCAGGAACCATCATTTCCAGCTCACGGGCCTGCATTTCTCTGCCAAAGGCCTTGGCTTAAACTCTGGGGATGGTTGACCTAAGGATCATTTTAGTACTTCAGAATGTGAGCATGGAGTTTACGTTTCTGAAGGCATATTTTTGAAGCACTAAAACGAGATGAGACCGTACATATGTTGAAGATATGGAAGCAGCAGGGAGAGAAGGCCAGAAGTGTGCAGACTATAAGAATATAGTAAAGGGCAAGAACAAGAATATAATGAAGAATGAAAATATGAGACCAGGAGAAAGGAGATGGGGAAGAGAATTGCTGTGTTCTTTTTTTGTCTCCTTCAGATTTCCGTTTGTGTCACTGACTATCCAAAGATGAATTGAGCTGAACAAGCGTCATGTCTGAATCCAGTGTTGTAAACACACACACACTTGGAATGCCGCAGGAACGTTGTAAACGCGAGCGCGCCAGCAGGGAGACATCGAAGTCTCGGGAGGCTTCCCGGGGACAGCCTGCAGCTGTGTGCACACTTTCAGCCCTTTCACCCCAGACACTCTTCACTTCTGAGGGAGGGTGGCTGTGTGAATGATTAGAATGAGCAGACCCTTCCTAACTTTCTCCGTTAGGATTGTCCACCAAAGAATGTGCAGCCTAAGCAAAAGTCTTAGAAGGGTTTATCTGAACCCAAATGACAACAGTTGCCAGCAAAGTCTCAATGGATCGAGAAAATGCTCTGGAGAACGGCAGTTCTGTAGCTTATTTAAGGAGGGTTACGTGAAAGCCATTGGTGGAAGATGAATGGAGTGGGAGAAGCAAAGCGGAAGAGTCTCTGGGATGGAATAGAAGGTAAATTGGAGAGACACATACTTTTTTTACACTGGTGGGCAGGGAGAGCAGACAATGAACATTCGCAGCACACAGAGGTGGTGTGCGGGGATCAAGATAGCAGTGAGAGGTCTGTGGCCTTCTGCTCTGCGGCAGTGGTTGTGCTCCCGGAGGTCTGGGAAAAGAGATTACTCTGACATTTCAGAGGTATGTTATCTTAGGTGAAAAGCACCATAGATGGTCTTACCTAAGGTAAAGGTCGACTTTTGTCAAGGAAGCTACAGGCCTTGGACGTGACTTCTGTTATGACCTGCTTTTAGTTAGGACTTTTATGTTCAGACCATCCTATGTGATTATTTTCAGTCTTTGAGTTTGTAAGGCCCACCATGTAGGCCTTCCCTGAGCTCGTCAGGTTTAGTATGTGGCCTCCTTTTGGTTCACAATTCCCCCTTTTGGTCATTAATCAACACCCAGGATGCATTAACCTCTTGGCTGGATAAGGTGGTCCCATGGCACTACCAGTGCTCCTTCCTAGGAAGACTTAGTGTTGGTGTTGGTCTTCCTGAAATGGTGGACCACTGAAGGTGGGGCAAGACCATAACCTTGGATGCAAGTCATGGCCGAATTTTTCTCAAAAGGGCAAGGCGGATAATGGGAGGCAGTCAGGTCTCATGGGCCTTAATTAAGGGAAAAAAACTCACTTTGCGTCATTTCTAACCTGCAAGCTATCATGACTGAAGTTTTGCTGTCTGTCTCACTTCTCTGCATTTTGTGCCTAGTATAATATTTACTTATAGGTCAAGGGCACAACCACGCATCTCTTCAGTTCTCACAATCTGACCGTGAGATGGGTCACCATTTACTGGTGGTATTATTATTATTATTATTTATTATTAATTATTTTAATATGACCCATTTATTTCCCATTGGAAGGACTCGAGTGTCATCCACTATTGATGTGATTCCTGCTAGTTGTGCAGTTGGGAACTGTAACTTTAAGGTTTAATCGAGGCCAAGGCTATAAGAACACAATGGTGTAAGTTACAATTATCATCTAAAATTTTCCAGAGATCAAGAGGACAGTAAGAGCTTCATATGTAAATGTCTTGTGCCTCAGTGGCTAATATGGTGGACTTTTTTTCTTTTTGAATAGCCACTTCAGTTTCCATTGGAATTAACACAGTTAGTAGCCTTTGCTGGGTTAAGGGGTATGTCCCCATTATTGGGTTGTAGCGTTTATACATAAAATTCCTTTCTCAAGATTTCTTTCCACTAACCGTCTACGATTCCCCTTGTCCTTCTTAGTTCATCTGTTTTTACTCATTCAGAAATAACCAACTTATTAGGATAAATTGCTTCCTTTTAACTTCTCTCAAAAATATACACATTCCTTTCCTTCCTTTTGTAATAGCATTTCTTCTAAATTTCAACATAGAAACCACAAGCAGAGTATTGTTGATAATACACAGTTATCTTATACACTTTCAACAATTATTAAGAGGTGGGCTCTAAGCACAAGGTCTGCACAAAGCCCAGAGAACAGGTATAACTATTGTTCTAATATTATTTGCAGACAGGTGAAGACAATAAAACAGTGTTCAACGTCAATCTGTCGTATACAGGCCTTCCTGATGTCGTGGGACAGCTGTCCACCCCTGATGGCAGAGGCTTTCACTTTGAGGGGTCTGTGCTGCTTGCTGTAGGGGGAGGTGAGTGTCAGATGGGACAGACGCCCATTTGCAGTCTGGCACTTTTTTCTTTCTTTTTTTTTTTTTTTGAGAAATGTGAACCTTGTGTTATACCTTTAAGTGTAGCTGCACACGGACTAGTTAGTAATACTTGGTAAGGTCCCTTCCAATGAGGTAGGAGAGAGTCTTTAATTGATATCTTTCCTAATGGACGATTTCTCCTGGTTGTAAGTCACGATCTTTAAGTCTCCATCTCCTAGCCACTGTGAAATAAATCAGCTACTTATTTGTCGATTTCTTTAAGCTGGTTAGTAAGTCCTTGATAGTAATTCAGAAAGTCTCCATTTAGTAAGGTTGGTTCACATGGCCCTTTATCCAGATGCATAGGGTGACCAATGAGTATAAAATAAGGAGAAAGACCATGTTTACCAAAAGGAGTCGATTTCAGGTTGAGGAGCACTATGGGGAGAGCTTTTGGCCAGGGGAGATGAAAAGCTTTTAAATGTTTCTCTAGTTGAGTTTTAATTGTACCACTTGTATGTTTCACCCGTCCAGAAGACTGGGGTAACGAGCCCAGTGGAAATGCTGTTGCACAGCCAAGTCTTACAGACAGCTTGCAGTATTTGCCCCGTGACATGAGTCCTTCAGTCACTATGTAACCGTATGGGAAAACATACAGATCATAACTAACACATATGTGTCTCCTCAGGACGGTGGCATTTGGATAAAATCCAATGACCATACTTCAAATGAACCTAAAGGAAGAGGCAAATATCCTTGGGACCCATGGAGTGATTTTCCAGGGACATGTTTTGGACACACGGAACATCTTCTATATACTTTATGAGCTACAGAAGGAGGTGGTTTCTAGCAATGCAGGGGTTGGCAAAAGTAGGTTTACAGTTGTGAATACACAGCTTACTCTTGTATTATTTATTAATTATGTATTATTTTCCATACAAACAACTGTAAACCTACTTTTGCCCCACCTTGTATTGTTTACTCCATGAAATCATCTTCTAAGGACCTCGATGTGTTAGCTCAAGTGCATATTGAAGTTTAGGTGATTGAGCTCCTCTAGGTAGACGGGTTTCCGACTGGGTCCAAACCAGATCTGCTTGTCTGGGTCAAAGTTTACACCGTCCCCCCCCCTTTTTTTTTTCATATCCTCTTTTCTTCTTCTGTAGCTGTCTGTTGGAACTGTAAGAGACGGTCTTATTGACTTAATAGGAAGCAATGGGCATTCTCAGGTCTGCATAATTTGGCTGTTTAATGCTGCTTGTCTAGCTGCAGCATCAGACACATGATTTCCTTTTTCTTCCATGGTGGCAGCGTTAGAATGTCCTGGAATTTTGATAATTGCCAACTGTCTTGGTTGCTGTTTGGAATCTAACCATTCTGCAACCAGTTTTTCATTCTGTACGGGCTGCTCTGAGGCAGTTAAGAAGCCTCGCTGCTTCCATAACATTCCAAAGTTGTGAGCTACGCCAAAGGCATAGCAACTATCAGTGTAAATATTGGCTATTAGATCTTTGGCTGATTGACAAGCTTGAGTTAGAGTTAGAGCAATCAACTCACCCTGTTGGGCAGATCTTATTCAGTTATGTCCGTCATGGAGGTTACTGCACATCCAGCTTGGTAGTGTCCCGGTACATCTTTCAGATGCCATCCATCTGTAAACCAAATTAAGTCAACTTTGTCGATAAGTTTCCTGTAAATCATTCCGAGGAGCAAGAAGGTGGTCAGTGAGCAACACATGCTTGTTGGATGTCTTCATCCTGCAGAGAAGGCAGCAAAATTGCTGGGTTAAGATTGTTCTATCTTTCTTTTTTGAGAAAACACTAAATGGAGATGACATTTGTGCCTCTGAAGGCCTGGAGGCCCCAGGGGCCTTGGAATGAGAGGTCATGGCTGTTTTTCTGGAGGATTTGGCGGTGGCATTTAGGGAAAGGTCACGACTGGGGTTGAGCCTGGGCCGAGGATGTGGGGTTAACAGAGGCCAGAACAAGGACAAGGAGTGGATTCTCGTCACCAAGCTGGGCTACCTGGTCAAGGACATGGAGATCAAGTCTCTGGAGGAGCTTTATCTCTTCTCCCTGCCCGTCAAGGAATCAGAGATCATTGACTTCTTCCTGGCAGCATCCAGAGCAAGGTTTTGAATATTTTGCTGGTGCAAAAGCAGACCCACGCTGGCCAGATGACCTGGTTCAAGGCATTTATCATTTTGGAGCCTACAATGGACGTGTTGGTCTGGGTGTTGAGTGCTCCAAGGAGGTAGCCACTGCCATCCGTGGTGCCATCATCCTGGCCACGATCTCTATTGTCCCTGTGTGGTGATGCTACTGGGGCAATAAGACTGGCAAGCCCCACACTGTGCCTTGCAAGGTGACCAGCTGCTATGGCTCTGTGCTGGCACACCTCATCCCCAAGCCTAGGGACACTGGCATTGTCTCAGCTCCTGTGTCCAAGAAGCTGCTGCTGATGGTTGGTATTGGCAATAGCTACACCTTAGCCAGGGACAGCACTGTCACCCCGGGCAACTTCACCAAGGCCACCTTTGATGCCCTCTTCAAGACCTACAACTACCTCACTTCGACCTCTGGAAAGACGGTGCTCACCAGGTCTCCCAAGTTCCTGGGTCAGGAACTTACTGACCCAGAATTTCTGTACAAAGGACCCAGGCTTTAGCTGTGGCCACCACATAATTTTATACAAGAAAAATAAAGTGAATTAAGCCTGTTTATTTTTTAAAGACTGTTACATCAAGTTCAAGTAATATTCAATGCAGAAAGCAAGAGTAGGTCACTAGAAGCCAGTCGACTGACAGAAGTGTTGAGCGGGATGAGAGCTCAGTGGGGATTCAACAGAATGAGGAGCATAGACAGAGGAGAGCCCACCACTACATCTTGTGTTTGCTTGTGTCTCAGAAAAAGCGATTTAAATAATTCTTTTTTTAGAGCTTTTACAGCTTGTTTCCCTTCTGGGTTCCATTGAATTGGATCAGATGAATCTGAGTTTAACAACACATATAGAGGCTGGGCTATTAATGAATAATTTGGAATCCAATTGTGACAATGTCCAGTCAGACCTAGGAGCACTCTAAGCTGTTATAATAGTTAAATCGTGTCCTCTTGAGAGTCTAATATGTCCTACAGCATAAAAGTAAATCATTCGTATATTGGATTAGACCGGAATTTCTGGGAAACTCAACATCATTCAAATCAGACTTTAGTATCCGAAAGAAATAGGCAGAAGTCTTTTAGTATCTGAAAGAAATAGAGGGAAGTCTTTGTATGTCCCTGGGGCATTATTGTCCAAGTCAACTCCCAATCTTCCCAGGTGAAAGTGAAGAGGTATTTACTGTTTTGTTTTTGTTGTTGTTTTAAAAATTATTTTATTGTTCAATTACAGTTGTCTGCATTTTCCCCTCATCACTCCCTCCCAAACTCACCTCCCTCCCTTGCTTCCACCCTCCCCATTGGTTTTGTCCATGTGTCCTTTATAGGAATTCCTGAAAATCCTCCCTCCCACCCCTTCCCCCTCCCCTCTGGCTATTGTTAGATTGTTCTCAATTTCAATGTCTCTGGGTATATTTTGTTTGCTTTTTTCTTTTGTTGATTATGTTCCAGTTAAAGGTGAGATCATATGGTATTTGTCCCTCACTGCCTGGCTTATTTCACTTAGCATAATGCTCTCCAGTTCCATCCATGCTGTCACAAAGGGTAGGAGCTCCTTCTTTCTCTCTGCTGTGTAGAATTCCATTGTGTAAATGTACCATAGTTTCTTGATCTACTCATTTACTGATGGGCACTTAGGTTGCTTCCAGTACTTGGCTATTGTAAATCATGCTGCTATGAACATTGGGGTGCATAGGTTCTTTTGGATTGGTGTTTCAGGGTTCTTAGGGTATAATCCCAGCAGCGGAATTGCTGGGTCAAAGGGCAGTTCCATTTTTAGTTTTCTGAGGAAATTCCATACTGTTTTCCACAGTGGCCTCACCAGTCTGCATTCCCACCCACAGTGCACTAGGGTTCCCTTTTCTCCGCATCCTCTCCAACACTGGTTGTTTGTTGCTTTGTTTATGTTGGCCATTCTGACCAGTATGAAGTGGTATCTCATTGTGGTTTTAACGTGCATTTCTCTGATGATTAGTGATGCTGAGCATCTTTTCATATGTCTGTGGACCCTCTGTATGTCTTCCTTGGAGAAGTGTCTGTTCAAGTCTTTTGCCCATTTTTTAATTGGGTTTTTTGTCTTCCTGGAGTAGAGTCTCTTTTGTTTTTTTTTAAACAGAAATGCTGAAAAAGGCACTACATAAATCTTTCATTGAAAAATATTGGTAGTCTGCAGGAAGAGATGATGTAATAGAGTATGTGGGTTGGAATCATAGAATGTCTAGGAATAAATTTTATTTTATTTTTTTTTTAAAAATTATTTATTCTTAGAGAGAGGGGAAGGGAGGGAGAAAGAGAGGGAGAGTGGTTGCTTCTCACGTGCCCCCTACTGGGGACCTGACCCACAACCCAAGCATGTGCCCTGACTGGGAATCGAACTGGCAACCCTTTGGTTTGTAGGCCCACTCCACTGAGCCACACCAGCCAGGGTGGAATAACTATTTTATATATAGCTCTAAAGTTTTGTACAAATCTCTATCCTTCTCCATTAGGTTGTTGTATAGGAAGGATAGGAGAATTACAGGGGCTTAGACATGGAATTATAATCCCCTCTTAAAGTAATCTTGTAAAATGAGCTTAATTCCAGCTAGTGCATCAGGTCTTAAAGGACACTGGTGAATATTAGGTACAGGTACAAAGTATTGTCAATAGTTATTTTAACAGGAGTGGCTGAGTAAGTCTTACTAATATCTGTACTGGGGAAGGGCCAACGTTGCATTGGAACACTTTATAACAAACATCCAGTCAGGCTCGAGATTAGTTTCCTCTTGTGGAAGTTCCTTCAAAATCACTATTTCCCTAATTGATTCAGTGTTTGATTTATTTAGTTCTAAATTCATTTCACCCGCTGGGAAAAGAATATGTGGGCATCATTGATTTATAAAGTCTTACCATATCAGGTAAATTGGGGAGGATTTGACTAGCAAAAATATACGTTGCCCTGTGACATTTCCTCGTTAAAAGGGAACAGATTGATTGGACGCTGGTTGATTAGATATGCCTAGCATTGGTACAGAAGCTTTACTCCAAGGCAGAAGGCAACGTACTTGAAGAAGGTTAAGAATAGACAAAGTAGTCTCATTATCTATTGTACAAGGGCCTTAGTAGTTTCCCCTTTTATGGTAATTTCCATTTCTCCTGAAGTATTAGTAAGGAGAAGGGGAAATTCTCTCTTATGGTCCTTAGAACAGCCCTGTGCTTGGTTCTGTTTATTTTGTGTTTCCAAATCCCAGTTGTTTTCTACAATCATTTTTAAGGCACCTTGGCATTCTATAATAAGAACAAACTCCCCTGTCCCCTGTCTGAGAGACTTTGGGAAGGTCTGATCTGATTTGCTTAATTGCTAGAGCTATAAGTTCATGATTTTGGCACCTTTGTCTCTCTCTCTTTTGAATAGTTTTAGATAGTTGACCAGCTAGAATGGCCAGTTTATTGGTATGCAGGATCAGCCAGTTTAACTTACGTGTTTTAATCAGAATTATAAGCTCTTCATCTAGTCCTTCTAAAAATGCTGATTTAGTAAAGGATCATCTTAATGACCTTTAAAACTATCTGAAGACAGACCTGAGTATTGTTCAAAAGTTTTCTGGAACATTCAAAACCAAGCACTGTTTCATTTGGCTCCCTTGCATTGCTGGGTCTTGGTCTTGGTCTCGGTCCAGTCCATTTTCCAGGGAAAAAATGTCATGTATGGTTTGGAAAAGCCAGTGGGCAAATTCCCTGCATTTATCCTGGTCTACCTCTGTTTTTTGTTTGTGTGTTTGTTTGCTTCTTTTCTTTCTTTTTCTTTACGTTGGAGAGAGAGAGGAGGGGTGGAGAAAGGGAGAGAGAGAGAGAGAGAGAGAGAGAGAGAGAGAGAGAGAGAGACTTGTTGTCCAACTTATTTAGGCATTCAGTGGTTGAATCTTATATGTCCCCTGACCAGGGATCAAACCCACAACCTTGTCCTACCTGGATGGCGATCTACCCAACCGAGCTACCCAACCAGGGCTGTCTCCCTCTGTTCTAAAAAGTCCTCTATAGGAGTTTCTCAGCAGAACTTATATATCTATTTGTTGCTTTCCTCTCAGAAACCAGTAGGCGCATTAATTGGAATAGGTCAGAGCAGCCAGGATCATATGTTATAACAGTTAAACCAAATCTCTTTGTAAACCCATCAGGGTCCTGGAGAGAGTTGGGGACACCTTTAGGTAGATTTCTTAATTCTGTTCTAGTCCATGGAGTGTGTACAATAGCTGGTTCCCCTCTGCCTGACACCAGCTTTTCTCCAAAGTGAGTTGCCAGGGTTTTTTTATTCTGAGTTTCCCCTAGGACAGTAGGGAGCTGCAGTGGAGGAAGTACATGTAGAATAGAGAGAGAGGATAAAGAAGGAAAGAAGAGTAAGTCCAGACAATAAAGTAAAGGGTACAGCAGGGCAGATGAAGAAGAGGGGAGAGGGGGGTGTTGGCATTGAGCAGCTTCGGAAAACTTTAGTTCAGAGATAGTATCTAAACTCTCCTTACCAATTGAGGTAAGCCTCTCATTCATTCAGTTTGATTTTAGAGCCGGCTTTTTTCCCCCTATGGTGTGCACGCATTCTCTCTCTCTCTCTCTCTCTCTCTCTCTCTCTCACACACACACACACACACACACACACACACACATTTAGGTGTTAAAAGAACTCCATTTTGGCCATCTTATTAAGCTGATACCACTTTTTGGTTAAATCTTCCCATTTCTGTGAGTACTTGCAAGCAAAGGCTTCCTGTATGCTGTACATCGCACGTCTGTAGGAGAACTACTGGGAGCAGCGGTTTGAAGCCATGTTGGCCTTGGAGGCACAATTTTCTATGTTAATTCTAGTTTTCTTTTGGGATCTGCAGAGTCTGGACAAATTTCTAGGAGTGTTGTGGAGTGGATTGAAGTGTGCTGCTTATGGGTTGGGCTCCGCTTGAACCCTCTGCTCAGGTGTCTAATGCTACACGAGGCCTCGGAGCGCCAGGGACCAGCCTGCATGTGTGTGTCCTCAGGCTAGCCGGCTCTTTAATCACACTTGTGCTGGAATTCCCTATAAAGCTCTGCTCATTTTGAGGGGTACCCTCAAATGCCTCCACATAGATGTTGAGCCACCTAAGGATACCTAAAATTCGAGCTGGAGGGAGGAAATGCCCTTTATCTTCAGAACCGAATGAGTTTAGACTCTCGTTTATCCAGCAAAAGGCTTTGATCCAGTTGAAGAGCAAAACTTAGAAATCAGCCACCCATTTTTTTCCCTTCCTGCCCCTGAGTTATCTCAACCCTTAGCCTGAGCCTGGATTATCTCTATCCTTAACCTTTAGTGATACCCCAAGGTTTTTTTCCTTAAGAACAGTTTAAATAATGTCTGGGCTTCCTACCTTAAAACAGGGAGGTCCAAAATTCCAAGAAAAACTCACTCAAGTTCACCTGATACAAAGCGAGGAGCTGGGCGCAACGGGCCCCTGCGGGCACCTAGCACCCCGTCCAGGCCCGCAGGGTGGCGCTTGGTGGACTTCTTTGGAATCCCGCCAACTATACGAAGTAAACGTCCATGAAAGAATGTCCAGCCTATTTGAGTCAAAATGATGACAATTGCTGGGAAACAACAGCTCCACGGATGGAGAAAATGATCTAAAGAATGGCAGTTTTCCCCTGGCCGATGTTGGTCAGTGGACTGAGGAACAGGCTGAGAACCAAAAGGTCACCAGTTTGATTTCTGGTAGGGGCACATGCCTGGGTTTCGGGCCAGGCCCCCAGTTGGGGCCCGTATGTCTGTATATCTAGAGATGTTTCTCTCCCTCTCTTTCTCCCTCCCTTCCCCTCTCTCTAAATAAATAAACAAAATCTTAAAAAAGAAAAGAATCGTAGTTTTGCAGGTTGCTTTTTGCATAGAATCAACCCCACTTGGGTCTTTGGGTGATCTGAAATCCAAATGTGGGTACAAATGTATATTTAAGAGTATAAATAAGGTAAAAATCCAGTATTACCAGTTGTGTAATAATTAAGGGTTATGTGGATTTGTGGGGGAGGAACAAGCTTTCCTCTACCCACCAGGTTCTTCTGTCTGGTCTAGTAATCAAATAGACATGAGACAGATTAGTGAAAGAAGATGACCAAATTTAATACCTGTTTGTGTGTGGGAACCCTGTATGAGAGAGAGACCCCACATGCACGAAAGGTTCAGAGAGAGAAGGGAGATCAGGCACAGAAGACATCCTGAGCAAGGGATTGGGTGAGGTGCCTTGGGAGCTTCAAAGGGTCACTCAGGATGATAAGAAGAGCAGATGCTTAGTAAAGAGGAGTTTGCCCTGCCCTGTAGATAGATCAAAAGATGTTATTTCTGATAATCTCCCATTATCAGCAAGGCCTCTCATTCAAGTTCTTCCAGGAAGTCAGTGGAGGGGAAGATGTTTCTTTTGAGGCTGCTGCTCAAGTTGCCTTTAGTGCAAAACAATCTGCTTACCACAGAGACACATCTTGGGCTGATTCCTTCTGACGCCCCCCCAGACTCATTGGTGGTAGGTTCAGGGAGTGGGAGAAAGCAAAGCCGGAAATCCCGGTGATTGGAGAACAAATAAAATGGAGACACAAATACTTCTTTTATACCGGTGGATATGGGATACTTCATTATTAACATTACAGCACGCAGAGATGGTACTCGGGGAACAACGTAACACAGAGGGTTCTGTGGTCTCCTGCTCTGGTGGGGTAGGTATGACGTGAGGGTTCTGGAAAAAGAGATTCCTCTGAGATTCCAAGAATATGTTATCTTAGCTGCAAAAAGACAATAGACAGGCTCAGTGTAGGTAAAGGTTGACCTTAGTCAGGGAAGCTGCAGGCCCAGGACGTGACTACCATCATAAGCTGTTTTTAGTTAGGAATTGTTATGTTCAGACCATCCTATGTGATTATTTTTGGCCTCTGAGTTTGTAAGACCCACCATGCAGGCCTCCTCTGAGCTTGTCTGGTGTGTAGTATGTGACCCCTTTTTCATCCACGAGATCAAGCTTGGCTGCATTTAACAGAAAAACTCAAAGTAAGAGGCTTAACAAGATAGAATTTTATTTATCCTTTATTTCAAGAAGATAGTAGGCTATTAGGGTTTGTTTAGAGGTTCATGGGTCAGGAGCTTTTCATTTTATTACACTATTGCGCACAATTTCCATTTTTAGAGTTGCCTCCTGGTATAAGAAGGCTGCTGAAGCTCCAGTCATACGCCTGCTTTCCATCCAGCAAAAAGAATGGATTGAGAAGAATGTGCCCTTTACTATTAAGAATGCTTCTCGGCAGTTGCACTCATGACTTCTGCTTACATCCCAGTGACCAGAAGTTTTCTTAATGACCACATCTGACTATAAGAGAGATTGTGAAAGAAAGATTTTGTCCTGGGATGGGGGTGGGGGAGGGACAGCAAAAACCCAGAGGCTCAATTACTGAGAAAGGAGAATGATTACATGAGGAGAGTGTGCAATCTTTGTCACTGCCCTCACATGCGTATAGTCCCTGGAAGTGAGCCCCGCCCTGACATCTGCAGTGCAAGGTAGGGGTAGGAAAGTATCCTCAGGACAAGGGTGTGGCTTTACCCCACTGGGGTCTTTGGGTGATCTGAAATCCAAAGGTGGGTACAAATGTAATTTAAGAGTATAAATAAGGTAAAAAATAATCTAGTATTACCAGTCACATAATAATTAAAGCCCTCATGTTTTCATAGAATGTTTGTGATCACTCATCCATAAAATCACCAGATAGGTCTAGCCAAGATTTATGATGTTTTTTTATAATGATATAAAAAACATTTTTAAAATAATATATCATTATATTAATAATTTATAATGAACTTAGATTAAGTTGAGACAGCTCTTTAAATTCAACTAACTCCCATTGTATGAATTCAGAGACAATAGCTGAGTATTCAGGAGATAAAGATTCTTGGTTGTTTCTTCCCAGTATCTTTTGTGCCCACCAGAAAACGCTGGAGTTAGTTAAAATTTTGTTCTGGATGTTCTCCTCATCGTAATCCTTCATTTCTGAGCTTCCCCAAATGTATCACATCTAAGAGTATGCCCTGGAGGGTGTGGCTCAGTGGATTGAGTGCCAGCCTGCGAACCAAAGGGTTGCTGGTTCGATTCCCAGTCAGGGCACATGCCCGGGTTGTGGGTCAGGTCCCCGGTTGGGGGAGTGTGAGAGGCAACTGGTCGAGGTATCTCTCACACATCAATGTTTCTCTCCTTCTCTTACCATTTCTCCAAAAAAAATAAGTACAACCTTAAAAAAAAAAAAAAAAGGTAGACTCATCTTTTGCCTTCCCAAATTTGTGTTCCTTTTGTTCCCCCACTGAGAAAACAACACCAGCTTTGGCCTGAGCCAGGGACTCTACTCTCCCTTGCAGCTCACATTCAGTCAAGACTGCCAGATATTCTCCTTCCTTCTCTCTGCTCTATTTTCTCCAGCCCCATGCCATCAGCGCCAGGGCCAGGAGCCTCCACGCCTCCTAGATCCATGCTGATCTTGTCTAAAATTCAACTCTGACCCAGACCTACTCCTCCTTAAATTAACTCTGGTAGTTTCAAAGAATTAAATCTAGACTCTTTTTTTTTAAAACAAGAATTTCTTTTTCTTTTTTTTTTTTGGTAAGATTTTATTTATTCATTTTTAGACACAGGGGAAGAGAAGGTGAAAGAGAAGGAGAGAAATATCAATGTGTGGTTTCTTCTTACGCACCCCATGCTGGGGATCTGGCCCACACCCCAGGCATGTGCCCTGACTGGGAATTGAACTGGCGACCCTTTAGTTCACAGCCCACGCTCAATCCACTGAGCCATACCAGCCAGGGCTAAATCTAGACTCAACATGGCCTGGACGGCTCCATGATCTGGCCTTTCTCTTGGCCCTCCTCATCTGGACCTTTACACATTCCAAATTCCAGCCATCCCAAACTTCTTTGACATCTGATGACCGCATGCCCTCTTTCACCGTCAAGCCCATGCACATTAGATTCCTCCCCAGCAAGATTCTTATTCCTCTTAGTTTCAGAGAGATGTCTCTTCCCTCTAAGTTGTCCTGTCTGCCGCACAAGTTGGAGTTAGGCTCCTCCTCTGTGCTCTGACATCACTGTGCACCTCTAAATTTGTTCACAGCAGCTATATGTTTAAGCAATTGTTTGCTCTACCTGCCTATACCCCTATGCAGTCAGGGCTGTATCCTTAGCACTTGGGACAGAGTCTTGGGTATATTAGGCTCAGTAAGTATTGTATTCAGCTGGAATACTCCTCTCAGCCCACGGTGCAGATCCCAGCTGTACACATTCTGGAGAGTTTGGGGAGGTTGTGTGGCCCATGACTCAAGACTTTCCTTGGTCTGCCTTCTCTAGCCATCTTTTTCATAGCAGTCTCACAAAGAAATGAGTGTTGTTCTACTGGATGCTCTCTCAAATCTCAGCAGTGAGACTGCAGGCGGGGAAACTCAGGTGGCTAGATGAGAGTATTCTAGCAAATTCCCTGAAGGCAAGAACCATTCGGCCTACTTCTGTATCCCTAATATAGGGCCCGACACAAGGCACATGCTCAATGAGCGTTTCTTGAATCAATGAAGCAACTCTCCAAAGCTGAGAAGAAATTCGGATCAGCACATGACATACATATTTGATGAATCAAAAAGTGGAAAAAGAAACTCTTCTAAAACTAAGATTGGGGGAAGTCATGTTGGGGAGGGTGGCGACATGTGAGATGCATACACGGGACACCTTGCCCTATCAAGTGAATTTTCTAGAAGTCAGGGTGTCTCGTGTGCAACCCTGCAAGACACCCAAGGGTTCCCTCACTGAGCCTCACCTCAGCTTCCTCAAGGCAGAGGCTCTGGCTTTCCTTCTTTCTAAGTTTACTACAGAGTCTCTGATTGATATCGCCAGGCCTGTCTTCTCATTCTCAGTTGCTTTTTCTGACCCTTCCTGGCTTCACCTTCTTCTTGCCTTCCTTCCTGGGCCTGTTTTCTGAGAGGGCCTGACACATTAGGGGGTAGAACCTAGGCACTCCGGTGCCCCCACCCCACCCTTATGAAGTCGAATATGAAATAGAAAACTAGCAGACTTCCCAGGTTTTGAGGCCAATCCAAGAGAACTAGAGATGACTGTGACAGCGACTGTGTCTGTGGAAAAGCCAGAAGAAGAAGGAGAAAGAAAAGATATTAGCTTCTTCCCAGGCTTCATATACATCATCTCATTTAATCATAACAATCCAGACATTATGCCTGTTCGTACAGATGAGGAAACGGGGCTCAGAGAAATGAGCTGTCTTCGTCAGATCACATAGGAACTGGAACCAATGATTGGGCACCACTATATGCAAATGGTTCGGACCCCAGATTTTGTTTGCTCCTCTATTAAATGAGGATAATTATGAACAACCCAGAGAGGAGTCTTGAGGATTCAATAAAATAATACACCGATTAAATAATGTGGCTCATATTCAAACGTATGCACTCTAATTAGTGTCATTGTGGAACCCAGGTTCCAATGGCTTACGGGCTTTGCACTTCACAGTGCCTCTCTGGCAGATTTTTTTAATTTTTTTATTTTATTTTTTTTAAAATCACAGGGCTCTGCTGTGCTTGTACTCCTGGGACTTCCAGAGGACAAGGCCCTTTCTTCAGGCAGGCTGACCTAAACAGAGCCAGTCCCCTCTTTCCCCTCCCAAGCCACAGCTGTGAGTTGGAAAGCTGGATGGCTGAGGCCCCTAATGGAGAGCAGACCTCCCAATCTCCTCAGTCCCTCCCCTCCCCTCACAGTGGTTTTCAAATTAAAAGCACTAAGCGCTAAGGCCTAAAGAGGAGAGGGGAGTAGGAGGCACAAAAACAAGGAAGTGAGGCTCTCTCCCTAGGAGAAGGGTATCAGACGTCCAGATCCAGAGCCACAAGTTTCCCACCTCTGAGGAGCACAGGCCCTTCTAGGCTGGGCGGGCCACAAACCGAGCTTGCCCTCGCTGGTCCTCGTGGAGGTCCGCAGGCCGGCTGTGGTGTTAGCAACCCATGGGGAGGGTGCAGTTGCGCACTTGCCCAGGGAACTGCTTGCTACTTCTCTTCCGAGACAAATCGAGAGAGAGAGAGCGCCCTAAGCAACCCAGAAAAGACGTTGCACCCTTAGGTCCAGCCAGCAACTGGAAGAAGGGGAAGTGTGCAAGGAAGTCTGGAATAACTGTCACCCCAAGTTGCGCACGCCGCGGGAGACCCTGTTGGAGAACTCCTTCTGCCCCTTTTCCAAGACTTGGGTGCCTCTGAATTCTGAGTGTGTGAACAGGCTCAGAACAGACTTGAAGCCTCAGCCGGTTCAGACCCCAGGCAAGGGCTGCGTGCTCACCAGTGTCCCCGCGGGGACCGCACATCTGTGCGCCGCATCCACAAGGCTCCTCCGAGTCTTCCCCGCGAAGGCTCCCTTCGCTGGGCCCGGGGAGGCGGCTCGCAGGCAAGAATGGAAGGGGCTGGGGGAAGGGGCTGCTAGCGCCGTTTTCTTTGGCAAACCACCAAACGGTCCTTTATTTTCAAATCAGGAAGCTAGAACTGTGTGCCCACCCCATCAAAAATCACAAGTTTGTTTACATGTAATTTTCACAACTAACGGCGTTGATAATTGCCACAACCCTAAGTCTACCAAGGCAAAAGGCCCTTCGCTGTTCTCCGGGGAAAGTGGAGTCGGGGGTGGAGCTGACAGCCGCGGAGGAGTGGGGTAGAAACAAAAAGCCAACTCAGCGGGAAACGCCCCCGAGAGCCGTAGGTGTGGCGCGGGGAGCCGCCGCCGGGTTACCACGGGGCGGGGACTGCGGAGCGAGTCCGGGAGGCAGGGAAGGGGGGATTTTGTTTTTGTTTTCAGGGACCATTTTGAGTTGGTTGTAAAACGTTTGAGGATGCCCGCTTTGTGACGGCTGGCTCGACTATATTTCTATTTCATACGCTCGCATCCCATTTCCCGCGGCCCGAGGGCCTAGACGTGCGAGGCCGCGCCAGCCCCGCTGCTTTCCCCAAACTTCCCCGTGTAGCGCAGCCCCAGGGTCGGGCCTCCTCCCCGAGGGTCGCAGCCTTCCCGACTCCCGGTTTGCGGAGAAAACGCTCCTTCTTGACGCCACTATTATTTCTGAAGGAAACAAAAAACGCACAAGAGGTTGAAAACCAAAATCCGGGTGCAGGCTGGGACCTTCGCACAGCAGCGCAGGCCAGCGCCCGTCACCCCTTAGGGAGCCCTTCTAGAGCAGCCTGGTCCCCCACGGTGCCCTGGGCAGAAGCCGAGGAGAAAAGACCCCGCAGTCCACGTTGGCCAGGCCCTGCTTCTTGCCGGCTGCGGCTCCAGGACCACCCAGGACACCCGGCGTCCGGGGAACAATCTGGAAGCATCTCAGAACAACACCGGTGGAGCGAGGCTAGGCTCGCCTCACCGCCCCACCCCCTCTCCCCAGCCGGGCAGACGGCGGGAGCAGACCCGACCTCTCCCCAAGCCTCGGAGCAGCGGAGGAGAGCGCACGGCAGGATCCAAACTCTCCTAGGAGCAGTGGGGAGGGGCGGGCGAGTAGGGGCTGAGGACAGGACTCATTTTAAGGAAGGAACCGCCTCTCTCCGCGGGCCTCCAGCCTGAGGTTACTCCTGACCACTGGGTTTATTTTGATTTTGCAGGGAAGGCAGATGTTGACCTCTCTCCATCTTTGCTCGTCCCAGACGCGGCGACATCTTCCCCCAACCATTTGTTTCCCTGCGCCACCCCCCACCGGCGCCCCATCCCAGGAGTCAGCTCCCCAGGCCTTTAAACCTTCTGGAATGTCACACATGGAAACCTTTAGCAAATGTTTGTTAATGATCATAACAAAGGCATCATTCAAATTAGACAGGTAATTACTACCAGAAGGACAACTGGGTGCTCACTTGCTCATCCACTCGCTCTGCTTTAAGCTCGCGAGGAGTTAGGGCCAGAAGACAGTCTCCGCCTAGCCTCCTTTTCGGGCACCAGCGCCTCCGAAGTGAACTGTGAAGCCACTATTTGTGGACCAGAGCGCTGGGGTCCTGCGTTCAGGAGACCCCGGTACGACAGAACGGGCACTGTCCCGGTAGCAGAGTAGGCCTTCGGGGGGTAGCTCCCGGACTCGCCTTCTACCCTTTTCGGTACTTGATATAAAAACTCAGATCTCAACTTTTCTTAAATAGCCTGAAAGGCCAGTACCCTCCTTTTCCTATTATTCCGCACTCTAATTTTTATGGGGGTGTTAGTCCCCGTTCGTTATCTACAAACATTACGGTATCCTGTTAGCATTCCGAACAAGGGCCTGTTCATATATTTGCCTTCAATGATTTCCTGAAGGAACATGTGGAAGTAATAGTGCGCCGCGCAGTCACCCGAACTGAAGATGCACGAGAGGCGGGCGCGCAGAAGAGCTGAGTAATGGGGCCCCTGGCCCAGCCCCGGGTGTCTTCCCCAGCCTAACACCCTGGCAGCCTGTCCCAGTTAAGCACAGCACCCCTCGGAGTACTTCTCTGTGACCCTTCTCTTCCCACTGTCCCGCGTCCACCTTCCTGATGAAGGAGTAGGTGATGGCTGGCCAACGTTCCAGTCTTAACCTGGCCCAGGGAATTCTTACTGTGGTGGGGTGGAGGTAAAGGATGAACCCCACCCCCAACGTCCCGCAAGAGAATTCAAAATTGGGGCAGGCCAGGAGGTTAATGCGCTCCCCTCCCCCGGCCTCGCTAGGAAGCCCCACTGCGCCCAGGTCTGGTTACTGGAGCGTCAGCGCCCCCTTTCCTTCGCGAGCAGGATCGTTGTCTCGCCTCGCGCCTTGGGAATAGAGTTTGGGGCTCCGCTCTTAACCTTGTGGAGTACGCAGGGTCCCCCCCAAGCGGCGAGAAGGAGCTCCGGTCAGGCCAAAATGGACCCTCCCGGTGAACGCGGAGGTGGCGGGCGCGTCGTGGACGATTTTCCAAACGCCCAAGCCTGAGCCTTTTAATGTGTGTGAGAGAAGCCGGGGCAACCTCCAACCCCGAAAACAAAGACGCGACGAGATAAGTGGCGCGTTAAAGGTCGTTCTGTCGGAGATCGTCCCAAATCTATGTAGACCCTTGATTCTTTCAAACTCGTTTTCAAATCAAACAAGACCCCCCCATCCCCCATCTTCATATTGGGCTCAACAGTTTGTCTAATCTCATTAAAGGATTAGCAACTACACGGCACTTTTCCTAAAAGACCTCAGGTTAAAACGACCCAACGGCTTGGAGACCTCTCCTGAGGGCCCTGTTTCTAGATGGGCTGGGAGTTTCTGCAGAAAGCACACTTCTCGATTCCATCCAGACTTATGTTCTCTCTGGGCATTAAGTACAATTTTACGTGTCCTTTTTCTTCCAAGAGGATACTAAGCAACATAGCAGAGTAGGAAATACCCCCGAAATGAGGAGGTAAACTCATTCGGGAAATGATGGGCAGTTTGTATTTTCACGAACATCTTTCTCTGCAAAGCATCAACACCTCCCCCTTCCTCCACCCCCACCCCATCTGGTCTGCTTCTCCCCGCCCCCCAGTTGTCGCAGTCTGGGGGTTGGGGCTGGACCCCCTGATTGCGTAAGAGCAACAGTGAAGGCACAATCTGAGGGTTGGGAGATTCAGAGAGCACTGGGTTCTTGGAAACTTTTATTTTGAAGAGGCCAAGGGGGGTGGGGCTTCATTTCCTGACAGCTATTTACTTAGAGCAAATGATTAGTTTTAGAAGGATGGACTATAACATTGAATCAATTACAAAACGCGGTTTTTGAGCCCAATTCAGTTGGAGCTAGAGGGAGAGAAACAGAAGAGGGGACTACAGGAGAGGACTGCAGGCCGTGGACACACTTTTTACTACATATGTAGGATTTTCATTTCGAATTGACAGAACAGGAGAAGGTAAGGGAGAAGAAAAAGATGATTTTTGTTTCTAAGAGAAGTCCTTGTCAGGCCCTTTGGGCTAGAAGAAGGGAAGTAACTTCACTCAAACTTTGGCAATGAGGAAAAAACAAAATTGGAGTTGAATTCCAGTGGAATGTCCAGAAAGTAATTTATTTTGAATAAATTTCAGTTGGAAGGAAGATAACCATAGAGTTCGAAAGTCTAAGGATTTAAAAAAAAACATTTTCCAGACCTATTTTTAAAAGCAGTGTTTTTCTAACAACTCTATGGCCTCCCAAAGAAATTGTTTAGGCTCACATTTTTGAGGTTTCTTTTGGGGTTGGGGTGGAATTAGTGCATACTGGGACGAACACCAAGTAATGCTGTGAGTGGGGGCAGAGGTGTTTACCCTCTTTTTGGCAGTGGGTCCTGGAAGACGACAGGTTTTTAATGAGTATTTTTCATTCCTCGCTCGCGGTTTGGTGGGACAACGTTGCCGCTGGTGGCATGGAGTGCGGCTGAAACACCGGGGAAGGTGGGGACAGAAGAGCACCGAGTGGGGCGCGGGAGGGGTTGCGGGGAGGATTGGAGTGAAGGGCTCGGCTGGAGGAGGCTGGACCTTGGGTGCCCGCTGGGCGCAATCGGCGCCGGCCTAGGGCGCGTAATTACTGGACGGCGCAGCGCCGGCTGCGAACCGGGGCCAGATTTCAGAGCAACGGTGGCGGCTGCAAGAGAAGCAGAGGGGGCGCGGACTGGGAGAGGGTTTGGGGAGCTCCCTAGGGGTTTGTGGGGTCAGTGAAGTGTGAGGGAGAGCGGGCGCCAGCCCCGCAGTGCGCTCGGGTTGCGCGCCCTAGCACGGGGGCGACGGAGGCGCGCGCGGGCGGGCAGGCTGTCTGGAGTAATGACAAACACATTTGGCCCCGAGTGAAGAAGTCGTCGTCGCCTCGCATTCCAGCAACTGGGATTTGAGGAATTTCGAACTGCGCTCCAAGGGGCCCTCATTGGCGCTGTAGTCCCCACTACTACCCGTCTTTGCGCGCCCCCTTCCTCGGGGGAACCGTTTTTGGCAAAGCCCGGAGCTCTGCTACTGCCCATTCCGGGCCACGGGAAGGAAAGAAGGAAGATCTCCAGAGCGCCCAACTTCTTGTGGGAAGGTTAGGGATGACTTGGAACGGGGACACTTGGTTCCAGGTAAGACAGAAAGAGGGAGGCGAACCAGCTTCAGCACCCCCCTCGGGGCACCGAAGCCCCGGATCTCCCTCCCACGCCCCTTTCCGCGCGGGAATGCGTGGCACTCGCCGCCTGCACTATCCCTGCGCTGCTTCATCCTCTCCAGCGTGCACTCTTTATTCCGCTCTCTAAGCGGGCCTCCTTGCACTCTGCTGTCTGCGGAGCGGTCTTCCTGCGTCCCTCCTTTCTCTGTCGTCTATCCCCATGGAAATCGGCTTTTACGTTTACACGCGAGATTAATTTTTCCCCGCAGAGCAAGGGGAGAGGACGACGTTCACTTAGCTCGGAACAAGCTGGGAACAACGGTTCTGTTTGGAAAGGGTGGTCGCCGCCAGCTCAGAGCGAGAGGGAGTGTGACCCGATGAGGGGGCCCGGAGTCCCGGCTGCCTGGCCAGATGTGCTGGCGCTGCCAATTGCCTGAAGCTAGCCTCTCCGCGGGGAAGGAAGTTCTGAGCTGTTTGTTACTCGGTTATCCTTCTATCCCGCAGCCAGAGCGCCGGTCCCGCACTTTGTTCCCCTAGCCCCACGAAGACATTAGGATGTACAGAAAGAGTGTTTGGAAGAACTTGCCACTCATCCCCGAGAGGCAAACCCGGGCTGGAGAGGGAGCGAGAATGGCCCTTATCAGGTCCACGCTGCCCCGCGCCTGGCCAGGCTGCCTGGAAAAGCTTGGGGCTGGGCGGTGTGGGAAATGGCTTTTTGGCTTCACAGCCTAATTGCTCAACGTTTTGGACCGGCTCACCGCGGTCGCTCCCCACCAGAACTAGGCAGCTTTTTAGAACAGGAAGAGACATCCAGGGCAAGTGGGCGCGACAATCGTCCACACTGCTCCCGGTACTAACACCCTGGAGCCCAGCGAGCCCCAGGGGCCGCAGGAGGGGAAGAAGAAGCGCCCCGGGCGTGCGCAAACACGCTGCCTCGTTGGCTCTGTTTTTACGCCCCACCCCACCCCCCACCCGGCATCTGACCCACCCTGTCTCTGGTTCTGCTGCTTTGCATCTCTTTCCTTTTCTCCACCCCCCTCGGCTTCCTCTTTTCTACAGTTTTCACGATAAAGGGGGCCGGCCTTTCCTCCACTCCCTGATAGCCAGGCGAGGGCCGGACCAGCCTAGCTTTGACGTCCTGGTAGTCCTTGCTTCGGGGCTCTTGCAGTCTTGCTTTTGGTTTGATCCAAGTGTATCTGGACTCCAGGGTTGGAGTCCTGAGAGCGAGTGGGGAGGCAGAAGAAGGAGGTAGGATGGGGAGTGGGGAGGAGATAGCGGTAAGGAACCCTTAACTGACCCTCTGCCCTGGCACCGGCCTTATATTGACCGAGAAGGACCCTAAGCAGAGCCCCAGCTCCCAGCTCCCGGCCCCAAGTCCGCTTTCCTCCTAGGGCGCGGGCTGGGGAGGGGTGAAAGAGGAGGGGCATCAGGCTAGGCTTTCCAGCTGCAAACGCGTCTGGCGCCGAGGCGGGCCGGGTTTGTGCCTCCTGGGGACCGGCCGTGGGCGGCGCGCAGCGCTGGGACGCGTCCTGGGGACACGGTGGTCAGCGCCTTCCCTCAAACTCCAGCGGTTGGGGGGTGGGGGTGGGGGACTAATTTGGCCTCCGTGGAGCTGCGAGACGGTTACTTTTTGCTGATGGAAAAGTAGCAATTCTGGGTTAAGAGCTAAAAGCCAGCTCGGTGACTGATAGGTGTGGCTCTCAGCGTCCCGGAGCAGCATCAGCTGTCAGGGACGATGCGGGGAAGTCTTGCGGGCTCGTTCCCCCGCACGGGATGCAGGGTAGGGGGGCAAATTGCTTTTGCTCACTGTGTTCTAGTCCGGGCTCAGCTAGTGCTAGTCTTCTGCTGAATTTGCTCAGTGGCATTTCCTTTTGTCAAAAACTGAGCAGTGAGCCAGGGATCGGTTAGAAGTAGAATGGAGGGGATGAAGAACACCTCGGTCGTGGGGCGCTGCCTTCCCTGTGGAAGCGAGTGTGCGTTCTGGTAGCGGCCGCAAAGGCGAGCGCCGAGCAAGGGGTAACTAACTGGTGCAGGCTTGGTTCATACTAGCCGAGGGGGAGCTGTGTCGGAGGGATAGCCGGGGCCTTCTTCTTGTGCAGCTGCTCGTGGCCGTGTCGCTTTCGAGCCCATAGGAGGCGCTGGCGCGCGACTGTAACCCTAAACCCCCGGTTCCTCTCCTTTACACCCCTCCCAGCCCCCCTCCCTCCACCCAGTCCAGCCCCTTCTTGGGTCTCAACTGAAAACAATGCAAACGCCAAACGTCTTGCCTGGGGCGCTTCAGCGGCTGCAGCTCTGAGGCCAGGAGCTCCGCAGCCTAAGGCGCAGAACCCCGGAGCGGACGGTCGTCACTACACTCCCCGGGTGTCCGAGCGTGGAGGTGGCAGGAGTGGGAGCGGCCCTTTCCTTGTGGCCCTTTCGTTGTACGTGTGGGTGTGGCGAGGCAGGGGGCCGGGCAGTGTGAGCTCGGAACCTCCCATGCGAAGGTGGGCGAGCGGGGGTCAGAGCTGCGCTGTCGGGGACCTGGAGCTGGAGCGGCCGACGGGAGAGCTGGCTGGCCAGAGGGTAAGATTTGCAGGGCTGCTGCGCCCTCTAGCGGGCTCCCAGAGTGTGGTCCAACCTTCCTCCAGCCTCCCGCGTCCGAGCGCCGGGCTGAGCCCAAGGCGGCCCCCGAAGACTATCCCGGGTCACCTTTTCTCCTTCTGGGGGCCTCCAATAGGCGCCTCGCAGGCACTAGGTTGGCCTGGGAGGTGCTGGGTGGGCGGTAGGGAGCCAAGGTCTCCGGGTTTGGAGGTGAGGATGGGGCACTGTAATAATTAGTTATGGGAGAAGCAGAGGACCACGGAGGCTGGAAGGTCCCCTGCGCTCATGGTGGGTAGGAGGGACTAGACCACGACTTTTGTTTTCCAACCTCTAGCAAACTTCCCTGCTGCGTAGGTGGCCCGTTGCTGTTTGTTTTGCGACTCCGCATTATTGTGAAAACGGGAACAGTCGTTTCCAGTAGTTCGCGATTCCGGGTCTCCGTGGCTGTCGCGGCCCAGCCCGGCAGGATTAGGGGGGTGACAATGGCATGCGAACAGATTGGGCCGCGCGGGGTCAGCAACGGGAGTCGTGGCCCCAACCCCGCGCGGCCCAGGTGGCCTCCTTCCTGGAGTAGGCGGAAACTCCGAAATGGGAAGAACGTTGACTAAACAAAATTCTGAACCACTGAGCCTCCTCTCGAGTGGCTTTACCTGAACTTTTGAGGCCTGGGATGGCTGTGTCGTCTCCTGGCTCCCGTGGCCCGGCTGCCCCTGCTCGCAGTGAGACAGTGATAGTACCTGTCTCCTGACCCCTGAATTCTTCCGGGCCCCCGCGGAGAGATTCAGAAACAGTTTCTCCATTCCTGCTTCCATTCTTCGGTCTTTGAAAGGACGTCACTACGAAACCTAGAAGTACAATCTAAGAAAGGAAGAGATTGGAAGTTAAGCTTTGGGACATTCTAGCACAGAATTTACGGAGGCCTCCGGAACCTGTGGACCCCTGTCCTTGGACCAACACTGCCATCTGCTGCCCACACTCGAGAACTGCAGTGCCTCTCTCGGAATAGGTTTTGCCGAGATTCTAAGCAAGTCCTGGCAGAAAGATGCATTTTGGGGGGAGGGCGGCCGGTAGGACCAACTGAAAGATGAAAGATGAGACTGAAGATCTTTTCCTATAAAGCTGCAAGAATTGTTGGGAGATCAGCATTTATTTTGTGGATCTTTGTATACTTTCTTTTTTGCTTTCGTTGTTACTTCTTGGCATATCAGGGCAGAATTTTCATTTCCCTTTATGAGGAAAGCCCTAGTGTCCCAGGCTTGATGATCCCCAGCTCGAGGGTACTACAAGCTGCTACACCTAAGGTCGTCCCATTAAGGAGCCGCACCAGCTTGGTTACAATCGAAGGGAAGTGTCATGTTAGTCTCCAAGGTTCAATATGTGATGCAGGGAGAGCAGAAAGGTTTGTGAAGGCGCATTGTCCCATAAAATGCTTCCATGTAGAAATACTCCAGCCCCAACCCACCGCTGGAATGTCTAGTGGAGCTCAGGGAGATCAAAACAGCAAAACACGCTCTGCTGGGATACAGATCCTGGTCAACACATCCTCCCTGAAGGTACCACCGGTGTAGAAAGGCCCTTGGACTGCCTGGCCTGAAGTTGTGAGACTGAGTAGAGCATTTGTCGCAGGGGAAAAAGCAGGACATGTAATTTTCACAGTTAGAATTAACTTAGGAGAGCTGAAATTAACTAAACCTCGGAAATCTGAATCTTGAAGTCGTCAGTGGCTTTTGGGACTGTGAGAGCGTCTCCTGTGGCCTTTAATCAGGCCAGGGTGGGGTGAAACTCAATATTCATGGGCTCTGCAGTGGGCGCAGCGTGCAGTGGGTGAGCGGGAAGCTAGTGTGTGACTTTATGAGACTAATGCTGCACGCTCACTTCTGGAAGTAGGACCCTTGCGTTGTTTGCTCTGTAAACTCTCTAGCTTAGCATGTGTCTTTGGTTGTGGAGCCACACGCAAGGGCTCCTCACTTCTGCTTGCAGGACGAGATGGCAGCCTATTAAAGAGAGAGAGTGATGATTGCAGACAGACACGGTTTTCTGTTTATGCAACTGTGTATTGGCTCAACTGAAAAGAGTCTGAATCGCTACACCAGGCCTGGGCAGAGACTGAGCTCAGATCAGCGCCACATGGCCTCTGGGGCCTGGCTTTCCCAGGAAGAAGTGGAGTAGCCACTCTTGACATCCCTCTCATCGAAAACAGCTGAGGAGTCTGCAGGAAAAAGAGTCAATATGAAAACTAATAGATGTAGTTTCCAAAGCAATTAAACCATATAATTTAATCTGCAATAATGTAGTAAGGCAAGCCAGCAAGTCAGGTGTGATTATCCCTGGTTTACAGATGAAGAGACGGAGGTTCAGAGAGAGGAACGAAGTGTTGGATATGGGGTCAGAGCCTAGTCCAATGTGATTTCTATCATATCTTCTTTTTAAAAAAATATTTTATTATTTTTAGAGAGAGGGCAAGGACAGGGAAAAAGAGGCAGAGAAACATCACTGTGTGGTCACCTCTCAAGCACTTCCTACTGGGGACCTGGCCCACAACCCAGGCATGTGCTCTGACTGGGACTCGAACCAGCAACCCTTTGGTTTGCAGGCTGGCACTCAATCCACTGAGCCATACCAGCTAGGGCTGATGTCTATCATATCTTCTAAGGGAAGGAATGAGAAAGACAAGAGAAAGGTGTGTGTGGGGGGGAGTGGGGGGGGCGGGGATCACAAGTCCTTGCCTAACATCAAATGTTTCTCGAACTTGTGGCAAAGGTTTTTGAGTTGTGATTATAGGGGATTGAGACCGAAGGCCAACATACACAGGTAGTTGGCATGAGAGAAATGATTATGATTTTTTAAGAAAAAGCTTTGGTTGAAAAGTATCGTTTCTCTTCTCAAAGTGATTTGTTCTCGCTGACTCATCTTGTGCCATGTTTCCCATGTTTCTCTGAATTTGTAATGTCAGTTAGTCATATTTGCACATGTGACTTCTGGGTGAGCTTCAGGGGAGTGCTTAGTGATCGAGGATGGGCTTTTACGCCCACAGTAGAAAAGCACCGGGTACAGCAAGTCTCCTGGAGGTTGTCACTGCAGGGCCACGAGCGGGGAAGCCTCCGTTCTCTCTGGTGATTTTCCGTTACCTCCCGGCAGGGCGAACGCTGCTATTACAAGGAAATTGATGAGTAATGACAAGAAACTTAAATCCGCTTGGATTTCTAGCCAGGGAACCACTCTTATCAGAGAAGGGCGTTTGAAATCTTAAGCAAAAACATGTTGACTTCTTAGTATTGGCATCACTATTGCTTATCCCCAGGCCCTGTTTTCATTGCCCACTTTGTATGTCAGTAAGTATCCTACCTGGCAGCTGGTCCAGCATATCTGGATGCACAGAAGGAAATCTGGCGGGGCCTGGCCAGGGCAAAACGATGCTCAGAGCCTGCCCAGTAAAAGCGGCAAACCCCTCTCTTAAGCCAGAGAATGCTTTAAAGATGCGTTGTTGGCAAGCCCTGCTAAAGAAATACAGGATATAAATGTGATAAAACCCAAGACAGCAAGCTGGCTCTGGAGGGCTCCTTTGAAGTTGGCTAAGTGGATTGTCAGTGGGAGGCTGATATATACGCGGACAAACACACCAGCCCTTACTGCTAATTGAGGTAAATCAGGCCGGCCATCCTGGCTCTGGGGCCCATGGTGCCCATTATAGCAGCTGTGTGGAAACCCACCGGGCACATGCCTGGGTCCTCAGGCGCCCTCGGCCAGTCGGGTTCACAGTGCTGCAGTTGCGCTTTTCTCACTGGGGTGAGCAGAGAGGAAAAGCAGGGCCCGATTTGCATTAGGAAATAGTTGGGAGCGGGGGAGGGGAACACAAGGCTGAAACAGTGACCTTCCCTTGAGAGGGACCATATGGTGGATTAGAGAGGGCATGGCTTTTGCACGCACAGACTTTGTGTTAGAATCCTGGCTTTGTCACCAGCTGTGTGACTTCTGGTCATTTGCTAAACCTCTCTGAGCCTCAACTGCCACTTAAATCGGTCACAGGGGTATCATTAACAAACACAACACACACAGGAAAACTTTGGCTTAGTAAATATTGGTTTCTCATTCCTGCCTTGGAGAAAACAGTAATTTTTTCCTTGCCTAACCCGCCCTCTTCCCTGTTACTGGCACTTCATCTTTCTTCCTCCTTCATTATCCGGGGAGAATTCAATGAAGCAGAAATCTGATTTCTGCAAATAGATCACTTCGTCACTTGAAAGCAAAAATTCAGATCAGGCACCACCCAAAACTGTAGGCTGTTATCTCCTGGATCCTCTCCAACCAAACACACATACCCCCCAAACCAAAATCAAGTAACTAGAATAAATACGCATACATCGAATTTCTCCTTTTTTAATTTTGTTTTTTAGGCAGTTTAATTCGGGAATTGTTTACACACATCTTAGTTTCCAAAGTCAGTGATGGACCAGATTCAGTCCCGTGATGTCATTACGGTGCATGTGTTGGGTTTCCAGCCACTCAGGGACCCCGTGCAGCCCAGGCTGCTGCAATTAAAACCTGGGTGCTTGGCAGCCCCGACACCAGCGAGCCCATTTATAGGTCCTCTTTATTGCCTTCAGTGAGACCCCTTCACCAATGACTTCGCGTGGGGAGGGCAGAGGGAGACAAAACAAAGTGAGTGGGGGTGTGCATGAAAAGCCAAAGATCAAGAAAAGGACCTTTTGAGAGAGTTGGCCGAATTAGTGGTTTTCTCACAGGCCAACACGGGACCCTCTTTAACTTTTCTCTTCCTTAATATTGATTATTCTGCCTTCCTTCCTTCCTTCTTGCCCACCACTTTCCCAGCTTGTGTGCTATGCACATTCAGTTTCAGTCTCTTGCTCCATTTCTCCTCATTCCCCAGATTTTGTTGCAGGGAATCAGAGTTTTGAACTTGGTTTCCGTAGGTGCTATTATAGTCTTCACGTGAAAATGAGTCATCGGTCTCCATCAAATGTGGTCCTGTGCTCCACTGCATCCCTCCAGACACAGGCACTTACACTTTCCTCTCCCACGTCCTTTCCCTTCTCTACTGATCTCCCTTCCATGCCCATGTGCTGGGCTTTCTACGCCTTGTTTGGCTCGACTAGCGCAGTAAGTAGGTCCTAGGAGAACAGAAGTGGGCCTAGGAGAACCGAGCCTGGAACGGGCCTCTGCATCACAAAGTGACATTATCCTCTAAGTGACATTGGTTAGTGGGACTTTCAAAAAATTTTAGATCTTAGAGAATGAGATATGTGTTCTAGCCGAGCATCTTTTCTAAAGGCTGTAGAGGATGTGACCTTCGTGTACTTTGTGTAGTGAAACACAGCAAGTGCCAACCCATTTTGAGTGAAAACATCTCAAGTTTGGAAAGTTGAGTAAATACATGTGTTTACTTCTTTGTTTTTCATGCTCTTAATTGAAATAGTGTAAAAGGAACAGTTCTCTTGGACACATTCCATGACCATAAAACGAGACATTTTGGAATTTGAAAACTGTGTGCCATCCAAAGGGTTTTGGCTTCAGATGGCTTCGGTCACGAACTTGGGCCGTTTGACTTGTTCTTCATAGACATCGTATTATTTTAACTGTGAATCTTACACTGGGATTTTTATTTTTTTACTAAAACGATGTTGTTGACATTTTCCGTAGCTCACAACACAAAGAGAGCGAGGCTCACGGGTTGCTTCTGTTGGCTAACACTGTTTCTGTTTGACTTTTGACTTTTCAGTTTTCCAGAGCTATGGGGACTTCCCATCTGGCACTCCTGGTCTTAGGCTGTCTCCTCGCAGGTATGGATCCCAGTCTTCTCGGGGTTTGTTATCCTGGGGGAAGCCTTGTTTTCCACATTCTGGGCTCCAGGGCATAACCAGTCTAAAAGAGTGGAGAGAAGTAGAAAAGTACAGGACGTTATGTACACTGACCACAAACCTTCGTTTCCAATTTCAAAAAGAATGTCCTCCAGGGGCCGTTTTAGTACATGCCAATCCTAGTATTGAAATATTGTTGGGAATACAGTCTAAACCCACTCACTGCCCCCTTCCTTTTCTGGAGACATGGGCTCCCAGCAGAGATGAATCGGAGACATTCAAGAATGTTAAAATAAAAAAGGAAAATTCTTGTCAAGGAAATTATACCTGTTGTAATGTTAGCGAAACGCCCCCCCTTCCCGGGGTCTTTTGTTACTTGGGGGTCTTTATGCCTGCTGCCATTTAGACACTGTGGCTCTCAGTGCCAGAGTTTGGTAAAAAGGAAAGGAATTATTTAATTCAGAGTTATACAGGCTTCGAATAATGGTGGAATTCTGCCGTTAAATCTCACTCCCTTCAGAAACAAAGACACACCCTCAAACACACAGTCCTGTCCCCTGCCTCTGCCCTGCCAGGCCCGTCTGAGCTCGTCAGTCAGAAGTACCACCCTCGGGAGAAAACAGACAGAGGCCTGCAGCTCACTTCTCCTGGGCCTCCCTGGCAGGTCTCCCGTGGTTCCCGGCACCACAGCTGTGCCACTGCGATCTCCAGTTCTTACTCCAAAACCACGTGGAACCATGTGGAACCTCCGCCTGGCCTGCCCGTGAGAGTCCTTTCACCCCTCATTGACCCAAGTGGCCGGCAAGGTCCCACATTGTCTCCATCTCACATGGCGCCTGCCTTTTCGTTTAAATCCTGGACTGGATCCTCCTCCCAGACCGCATTTTGGACTTCTTCCACAATTGGCTGCACCTGCCAGCACTCCCATATTTTCTGCCTTTCTGGGCCACCATAGTTAGTTGGGCAGGTGTGCCCCGGACCACAAACCTTCGAGTTTTTGTGGACTGAGGCATCGCCAAGCTCTCACGCAGGCGCCGTAACGGGAGGAGCTGCCTCCCAGCTACATCACGGGTCCAAGTCATGCCCATCTCCCTGGATCCACACAGGCACAGGTTTTAATATTATTAAAACACTGGCCTAGTTCTTCAGATGCAGCCCGTTACAGTAAGTCACACCTTTCTTAAGAGGAAGATGCTTAAATTGCTAGGAAATCTTAGAACCACCTTTTCCAGCCATTCTTTTGTAAAGGATCTAATAGAATATTTGACTCTTGGGATTCTCACCAACTCTTCTTCACCAAGAGGATGCCATTAGAGCCATTTGTTGAAACACTTATTGGGCTTTTCTTAATTATCATCCAGATATTTGTGCATTGCAGATGTTCACCGTGAAACCAATAGTTTTTCTAGTCTGAGGTGTTTAACTCAAACCTACTAGCATGTTTGGGTCTTATCTATATGGACACTGCAGAGTTGAGCAAGATGAGTGACTTAGTAGTTCTAAACTGCACTAATTATGTGTCATCGACAGAACTTACCGCTTGTATCTTAACAAGCTGCAGGGCTTACCGAGGCACACGGGAAAGATGGGTGGGGTCTGGGCTCTGAGGCAGATTAGAGATCATTAATTACTTGGGTGTTTTCTAACAGCAGGACAAGGAAGACTCACTCCCCCTTCCTACTGAAGAATAGTTTTGGAGGGGAGTAGTGGGACCAAAAAAAAGAGCTATTTTCATTTGTACCGTGTAATGTAAAAATAAAATAGTCAACTCTCTTAAATTAAAAAATGTCAATATCACGAAAGACAAAAAAGCTGAGGAACTAGGACTATAGATGTGCACCATCCTTGAGTGGCCCCTGGATCCACCAACAAAAAGGCTGGTAAAGACATTGGAACAACTGGGGAAAGATATATATGTACACACACACACATACATACATACATACTAGATAGTGGCATTATATTAATGTGAAATTTATTGGGTGTGATCTTTGTGTTTTAGTTATCTAGAAGAATGTCCTTGTTTTTAGGAGGTAACATGTTGACGTATTAAATAAGAATCACAGTGTCTACAAGTAACTCTTAAATAATTCAGGAAAACACACGTGTATATGTGTGAATGAGAGAAAAACCTATGTATGGGAAACTCAAAATCAGCTGAAATAAAATTTGTTTAAAGATTAAGACATAACTCATAATGTGTCTTCTATCAATTTTATAGACAGGGGAAGCTAGACTGAAATTTCAGGTTTAAGGTAAACTCAGACTTTTTCCACTCTTGGGCTTTACTTATTCTTATTTTTGAATGAAAATCCACATGTCCCCCTTTGGTTTCTGGAAGTTGTTAGAGAGAAGGCACGTCTGAGTGTGGTAAGAAGTGAAAGATGTGTAATTCTTGAGCACAAATCTGCTTTGTGCTGGGTTCAGTGAGTCTCCCTGCCCCGTTCTTACTCAGGGAAACCTCTGCAGGGGATGTTGACAATGAAGAACCCATATGTGCTTGAGCCTATACCATCTTGGGATATCTTATAGTCACACATAAGAGTTTGAAATATGGAATTGGAGTCAGACATCCTCTCTCCAAGTGTTTGGGGGCTGTGAGTCTGGGGTGCTTCGTGCAGCTATTGAAGCCTTTGGAGCGACTGTGGCTCTCAGCAGATGTGGTGGCTCTTATAATGGGGGGCCTTTCATGGGCCTCTAGGCTAACGGATTTTTGTGTAGAAATGGTCATTGTTCATGTAAGCGGCCACTGTTGCTTCTCTTGGTTCTCTGGGTGAAACGGACCCTTCTGGCTGCATCCCATTCAGAGCCTGTTTCCTTTTCCAGGGCCGAGCCTAATTTTCTGCCAGCTTTCATTGCCCTCCATCCTCCCAAATGAAAATGAAAAGGTTGTGCAGCTGAATTCATCCTTTTCTCTGAGATGCTTGGGGGAGAGTGAAGTATCCTGGCTGTACCCCATATCTGAGGACAAGAAGGCCAATGTGACCATCAGAAGTGAGGAGAACAACAGTGGCCTTTTTGTGAAAGTGCTCGAAGTGGCCAGTGCCTCGGCGGCTCACACGGGGTTGTACACTTGCTATTACAACCACACGCAGACAGAAGAAAGCGAGGTCGAAGGCAGTCACATCTACATCTACGTGCCAGGTGAGCGGGACCGGCCCCCGGACCAGGCTGGTTGTCGTCACTCCTGTATTCTCTCGTCGAGATTTAAAGAATATAAAAGTAATAAATATTTATTGGAGAAAACTAGGAAAATACAGGTGAACACACAAAATTAAGGCGATCATTTATAATGTCATTATCATGAAATAATTCATTGTTAACATTTTGGAACTGTAGTAAGTTTCAAAAATCATTTTTATTGGGGCATCTCCTTTATCGGTATCACACAAAAATTTCTGAGATGTACTCATTTCTACTCAGTTCAATCGAGTCCTACAAATATTTGCAGCACATTTCCTGTGTGTCAGGCATTGTGCTGTGTGTTGGGGACACTAATTGATTAGGTAGGCGCTATCTTGGAGTTGCTTTTAGATCATTACAATAGCTTACAAATAAACAAGCTGTTTCTCAAATTCACTAATACATGTGTCTACTCTTGATGAATTGGAAGGGATTTTTTTTTTTCTTTTTAATTAAATTTAGAGGCAAATCTCCTAGTCATGATGTTATGTTCTGTCCTCTGAGAAGCAGATGCCAAGGTAGGAGGAGGGTGGGGTTAGGCATGCAAGGGCTTTATTAGGGAGAGGCCTATGTGAGAAAATGGGAGGGACCCCGCATAGCCTGCTAGAATTGTTTGCTTGGTAGGTGTGACCCTGAATGAAGGAGAGCAGGAGGGAAGGTGGGGCAGATGAGTCCTAGACCTCCATGCAAGGCCCCGGCAGTTCTCCAGCTTAAGAAACCTAGTTCCACATGGTCATTGGCTGAAAGCAGTCCAGGGGGCGTGGCGTGGTTGCGATGGACTTCAGAGCTGACCCCTGCAGTTGGAGGAATGTGTGTGGGTGCTCCCTCACTGCCACCACTCTGATGGACTAGCTGTAGCCCTGAGCTGACTGTAGGGGGTAGGCATTTTAAAAAGCATTTCCTAACTGAAAACTTCTGACTGTGTTCTTTAGTTTTGAACAGTCGATTATTTTATTGCCCATGTTTTGTTTTTTAGTAGTTTAAATTTTGATTTCAATTCCTGGCTAATATATGTATTATCAGTATTTTTTTGTTAGGGTATAGGCAATTTTGCATTGTTCATACTTTAAAATAATCTAGCAATATTATGATGACTAATGCTAGTGGGGTGACAGCTTCTGAACATATGTGTGTAGTAAAATTCATACCTAGTAAGAGTAATGCCAATGGGATAAATTTTGTAGGTGTGTGTATATATGTGAAATTAATGCCTAATGTGCTTTTCTTTCTTTTTTAAACCACAGACCCGGATGTAGCCTTCGTACCCCTAGGAATGACAGATTATTTAGTCATCGTGGAGAACGATGATTTTGCCATCATACCTTGTCGCACGACTGATCCTCAGACGCCGGTAACCTTACTCAGCAGGGACGGGGTGGTCCTGGCCGCCTATGACAGCAGACAGGGCTTTAACGGAAGCTTCACTGGTGGGCCCTACATCTGCGAGGCCATCGTCAGAGGGAAGAAGTTCCAGACCATTCCATTTAACATTTATGCATTAAAAGGTAACTGCCCTCTCCCTCCTTCTTTAAATGAGAGCTACAGGCCTATGTTGTACACCTGAAACTAATATAATAGTGTATGTCAACTGTAATAAAATTAAAAAGTACAGTTACAGGCAAATAATCACATGCATGCAGTATTTTTTTTTTTTTTTAATAGTCCCCAGTGATGGTGATCCTGAATTCCGACTTGGGGATTTAGGAGCCTACCTTTCCCATACAGTGTTAGGCTGACCTCTGTGGCCATAGTAACACAAAGCTTAGCCTTACTGAAGGTAAAAGCTTTCTTACCCCTCTTAGATTTCATGTTTCATCAGCTGACTTCAAAATACTATAAGGAATTTTTTTATTGTATAAGCCTCTTACTGTTCTATTCACATTCCTGACTAGAGGCCCTAAAAACAAATACACGCTTGGGGCGGGGGGTGGGTGGATGCCTAGGTTAATTTTAGTACCTAAAGAAAAGTGATTTTGATTTTGAGAAAAGCTTGTAGTTGTAGACTTCATCCCTTTGATGTGAGAGTTTAATGAGAATGGGAAAGTGTAATACACATTTGTGTCAGAGATTGATTGCACACTTGACATGCAGGTAAGGCAGCCGCGAGAGTGCCTGTTTTATGCCAGGCACTGTGTGGGGCTCTCGAAAAGTGCCGAGAATAGCTGGGGGGCAGAGTAGGAGAGGAGGAGAGTGAAGGATGGGGTGGGAGCCCAGTGCCTAGAGGAGTGCTGCGCAGTAGAGGCTGGCTGACTAAATGACTGCACACACCAGCAGAGGCGACTGCAGAGGAGTGCAGTCACAGTGAGCCCAGGTGCTTGGGAATGTGGTGTTCTGCTCAGGTGGGACCTAGTCTTCCTATTATTACTATTTGTGTGTGTGTGTGTGTGTGTTATTTTGTATGATAACTACATGCCAAATTATACATGCCAACTCAAAGTCTAGGCTTCTGACATCCTCAACAGCCTTGATCAAAGTGGTTTGCAGGTTATTTTTCATGATTTTCTTTAAAAAAAACAACCCAAACAGCCCAAACCTCCTAAGATCCTAACTTGACCACAGATATTTAGGTCCTTTTGTTTGTTCTTTTTTAAAATAGCAACGTCAGAACTTGACCTAGAATTGGAAGCTCCTAAAACTGTGTACAAGTCAGGGGAAACCATCGCGCTCACCTGCATCGTCTTCAACAACGAGGTGGTGGACTTCCAGTGGACTTACCCTGGAGAAGTGGTAGGTACTCTCGAGGTTCCTGGCGGTATGGAGAGGAGCAGGGCTCGAGAGACCTGTCTGTCGCTGACAGGGCACGGCACTTTGCTTCTCTAGACCTCAGCTTCCCATCTCCACAGCGGGCACATCTGGCTAGGTGACTGCATGGCCCTTTGAGCAGTGGGTGAGTTTGAGGTGATACTAGCTGGACCAGGACATCCAGCATGTATCAAGGTTGTACCCTGAATCTTCTTGTTTATAAGTCAGAAAGAAATAGGAAGGTTCAATGTATAAAGGACGCATGGACAAAGCCAAAGGGGGGTAGGATCGAGGGTGGGAGGTGGGGATGGCTGGGGTGGGTGGTTTTGGTGGGGGGGAAATGGAGACAATTGTACTTTAACAACAATAAAAAAAAAGAAATAAGAAGGTTCAGTGCCTACAAGATAACAACCAAAATGTTAGAAAAACAAAAGAAAAAGAATGTATTTTAAAATTTACTTATTGGTGAGACAGTCATTTACCCTCACTTTCTTGATTCCGGCGCCTTTGGGTTTCGAGGCATTAGTAATGCTGAGTGCCTGACCCCTTCCATTTCCGCTTTGTTGCCTGCCACCCAGGATACTGTTTCGCCTCCTACCTACCTAGTCTTTCTTTGCATGGCTCACCTTTAGTGGGTAAGCATCACTTGAATCATTCAGCAAAGATTTAGTGGTTTTGCTAAATCCCAAGCAGTCTGCTAGAAGCCAGCCCATGCACAGAGGAGGACGGGAGGAGTGGAGATGGACGTGGGGAGGGGGACCACCGCGCCATCTCTGATTAGCGTGGATTTACACACAGGGTCTCATGCATTCTAATGCCTGTGGTACATGTACTTAAGAGAACTGAGTGTAAAAGGCAGTGGCAGTCCAATGCAGAAATGATGAACAGTGCTTATTACAGCAGCCTTGGAGGACAAAAACCATACATATATTTTTCCCTTCACTCTTGATATGCAGATTTCTGCTTTTGTACATCTTCCCCGAAATATGAAGCTATTTGATTTTTCTGTTCACACTTGATTGCCTTTAATATTTAAAGCATAAAATTTCTTCTTCATTTATTAGAGATAGACACTTTTTCTCCCCAAACCAAAATACATGCTATTTGGCTTCCAAATATACAAATATGTAATCAATTTTTTTTCTGATAATAAAAGTAATACAGCTTTATTCTTAAAACTTTATAAAATATGGAGAAACAGGAAAAGCCATTTCCCAGAGCATCACTGTTAGTATCTTAGGGAGATAAATCCTTTAAGTACTTTGTATACATGATAAATGTTCAATAATTAATAGGTATTATACTTTTAATAGTACTTTGTTATACCCTTTCCCCTTTGGCAATATAGCACAAACACCTTACTAGGTCATTAAATATCCTTTCAAAATGTGATTTTGTAAGGAGGTAGCTTAAAAACAATTTTTTTATCAGATTTTATTTTTTAGAGCAGTATAGTTTTACAGCAAACTTGAGTGGAAGGTACAGGGATTTCTCACACATGCACAGCCTCCCCCATATCACCATCACAGGGTGGCACATTGTCACATCACTGTCACCCACCTATTGTCACCCCCCATCCTCAGTTTATAGGTGGGTTCACTCTTAGGAGCTACCTTTTTAAAGTCAGTTTTCCTTCTTCTGCTGTAGAAGAGCAAAGGCGTCGTAATGCTGGAGGAAATCAAGGACCCATCCCTCAAACTGGTGTACACGCTGATGGTCCCCAAGGCCACGGTGAAAGACAGTGGAGATTACGAATGTGTTGCTCGCCAGGCCACCAGCGAGGTCAAAGAAATGAAGAAAGTCACCATTTCTGTCCATGGTACATTCTGCTTTCTCAAATGTCAGCATCCACGCTGCTCGGGATCCACTGTGCGCTAATCATTATTTAATGGAAACTCTTCCCTGTACAGAGAAAGGGTTCATTGAAATCCAGCCCTACTTCAGCCAGTTGGAAGCCGTCAACCTGCACGAAGTCAAGCACTTTGTGGTGGACGTGCAGGCCTACCCCCCTCCCAGGATATCCTGGCTCAAGGACAACCTGACTCTGATTGAAAACCTCACGGAGATCACCACCGACATTGAAAAGATTCAGGAAATAAGGTAGACGCCCCCGACACCCCCATGCCTTTTCTTTTTATTGTGCGCCCCTGGATAGACAGAGGTCTGTCTGTCCTACAACCCAAATCAGGCGTCAATCTAGAAAATCTAGCCACCTGATTTGGGAGCAACTGGAAATCAAGTACCTTTAATGATAATATTGCAATGCCGTAATAGTATGTTGGTAAGTATTTAATGATGAGATAAGAAGAAAGAAGAACTAAAAATCTCTTGTCTCCCATTGAAAAACAGGCTCCCAGATCCAGCGAGGGGTGGAGGAAAGAAAGTAAAATTGGACCCACTTGGACTGAATGCATTCCTCGATTGCATCATTCATGTTGCATTCAGCCTTGTACAGTGATTACAGTTATAAGGCAATTATGTAAACTGACATAAAATGAATCATCACTGACTTCCTTTGAGGCACATTTGCCCCAGTGAGACCTCCATAGGAAACAAGGGTGGAGCCTGGTCAAATTGGTTAGGAGAAAAGGTAAAAGGAGGAGTGTGTACCCCTGCCCTCTGAGAGCGGTAGACTACTCTCTTAACTGGTGATGGAGGTTTGGGTAAGTCACGCCTCAGCCTCAGTTTCCTCTTCTATAACGTAGGGTCAATAACACTCTATGTCCTTCAAGGCAAGGAATTGGATCAGGTGATATTTCAGGTCTCTTGAAGTTTGAAGCTCTGATTAGCATTCAGGAGCCGAGGGTACACCTCGAAGGACCCAGCTAATGCAGCCCTGTGCCGGCATCAGAAGCCACCTCACAGAGACCAGAGTCAGACCTCTCCTTCAAGCCACCAGGGAGGAGGAGACAGAACCTCTCTCATCAGTTCACTTCCCCTCTGGATTCGCTTTATCCTTTCTGAGCTAAATTCCACATGTAATTGAGAAGCAGTGTCTGGGAAAAGAAATTTTACGACCTCTATAGACGATGATGGAAAATGAAGTGGAATACTGAATCTGGGAGGCTTTCTGATGACCCCGAATGCAGGGGCACAGAGAGGTGGGCAGTGCTGAACCTTCCACTGAGCTCTGAGGCCAGGAGGAATGGGGTGCCCCTGGCACAGCCAAAACTTCAAACACGTGTGTGAGCGCTCTCTGCAATCGAGAGTCCATAGCAGTGACAACTGAGTGGTTCAGGAGAGCTGCCTGTTAGAGTTACTCAGCGTTCCCTCAGCACATACTCTTCTAGGTCCCATTACGGGCCAGAAAGGAACATGGTGGAAGGGGTACCTGGATCCCTGGAGCTCAGAGCTAGTGGCTGAACAGTACAGAAAATGAAGGACAGGAGAACATTTGGTAATCAGCAGCCAGATGTGCCCACAGGCTCTGTCTAGGGGAATCTGGTCCCAGAGCTGGTCTGGTGTGGCGCAGCCGGGGGAAAAACCAGCCCTGCATGCTCTTACCACGTGTTCTAGTGCCCAGCATCTTGGGCTAGAAGACTCTAATATGCAGGATACTTTTGAGGCTACAAAATGCTTCTACACATATCATTTTATTTAATTATTTCTGTCAATGACTCTGTATTAGGCATATAGTTTTTCTATGCTGCACATATGGAAATTGAGACATTTCAATAACGAGAATTTCAGTAATGCCCGGAGCCTGCTCACCTTGAGAACTTCAAGAATGGCCAAGTCCTCCTCACCTTAGTTAGTGCTCTTCTCCACTCGTTGCTTCTCTCTAGTTGCTTTTCCATCCTGTGGTGTTTTATAAGGAAGGACAAATGGGCAAACACTATATCGATGCACACACACACACGTGTGTGTGACTAAGTCATTTATAATACACACATCTAAGAATCTTTTGGGGGAACTTCACTTTGATAAAGTATGAAGAAATATATTTTTTAAGTTGATTTTTTGGAATAAGTGATGGAATCCTGTGCTTTAAAACCATTCAGACATAAAGAAGGTGCATTGTACGAAGCCTATTTCTACTCCTGTCCCCATTTGCCCAATACCCTTCTCCTCCCACCCATAGGGAAATTCTTACTAGTTTTGTTAGGTTCTTATGAAATCTTCCCGAGGTTTTGTTTGTTTGTTTGTTTGTTTGTTTGTTTTTAAAAGCAAATACAAGCAAAAAGGAATGTTATATCCTGGAAACTTCTCCATATCCAAATGTAGAGACAAATGTAGGGAACCTCCTCCCTTTTTTTTCCCATTGGTGTGTCATTGTTTGGCTGAACCACTGAAATGATTGATATTTAGAGGAAGCAAGTGTTTTGTAAACAGGTAAAAATCAAGTTGGTGGGGCGTGTGTACTCCCCTTCAGAAGGCAGGCCTTACGGGAGCTGATGGTGCCTGGAGCCGCACGAGCCATTGTTTGGCCCAGAATGTCTGGGCTTCTGCTTGAGAATTAAGTGTCCACAACTCGGACCTTCGGTATGCGCAAAGTGTGTTGGATCCCGATGATCCAGATGAGAAAAAAAGATGTTTTTATTGTTTTTGTACAAAAATAAAGTTTAAATTGAATGCGGTAATTGCTGAAGCAATTGGAATTTATTTGGCTGCCTCTTGCTGAAACAGAGTCCTTTTCTTTTAAGGTATCGAAGCAAATTAAAGCTGATCCGTGCTAAGGAAGAAGACAGCGGCCACTACACTATTGTAGTTCAAAATGAGGATGACATGAAGAGCTACACCTTTGAACTCTTAACTCAAGGTATGCCCAGGGTGATCTGAAGAGAATGCCTGCTCGGTGAGTGAGTGAACGAGCGTCTCCTGGCGACAGCCTGGTACTTTTCTCCCAGGTCGTGGAGGAAAAAGCAACACTTTTAGGGGAGAAGCAGGGCCTGGAGATATCACACATTAGGGATAGCTTTGCCGGACTTGAGAATTCACGTAATTCTAGGGGGTTCCAGGCTGCTCTGATTGGAAATTTCTAAGCTCTAACAACTTCCTTGCCCCCTACTTCTCATTCTGGTACCTACAAGTTCAGGGAAGAGTGAAATAATGGTTTTTGGTCCAGGTGACCTTAGAGTATTCCAGAGAGTTTGGACCTTTTTGCTTAGCTTCCCTTGTAGACAGGGTACAGTGGCCCTTACCAGAAACCCAAGTCCTTTCACATTCGGGTTCAACACCCATTGACTGAGCACCTACCATGTGCCAGGTACCATCTTGGGTGGGCTCATTTGTGCCTCACAGTAAATCTAGGATACAAGCAGTAGCCTATTTCTACGTTGTTTGACCACAGATTTTAAAGAATCTTTAAAACTTAATAATATCCTGCAGATGCAATCTGGTAAATGTGGCTTTAGATTCCTATTGAGCCGAATCCATTAGTTGGATCCCAAGCTATGTTAATTTTAAGAGCCTCTTTGCCTTTCCAGCCAAATAACCACAGGGGCTTTTTGCTTCCCTTACTCTAGATTTAAAACACCACGGGGCACAAATCCCAAAACACTGCAACTGTGAAAATGCTCTTAGCCAAGTGTGTCTGTGCAACCTGGAGTGTTACTATGCACAGAACCTCCTCTCGGGCGGTTACTTGATTTGTATGTTCAAATGCCCTGGGGGCAAGTTCTGAACTCATGTTCCTTGTTGTAGTTTCCAGAGTTTTGGGTTGGGAACCATTCAATTTTGATTTCTTGCAGTCCCCTCGTCAATTTTGGATTTGGTCGATGACCACCACGGATCTACGGGGGCACAGACCGTGAGATGCACAGCTGCAGGGACGCCGCTTCCTGATATTGAGTGGATGATTTGCAAGGATATTAAGAAGTATGGAAATCAGATGTTCCTTTTGCATTTGCGGCCAGAATGTTTCTTCCTTGATGCAGAGGCCCTGAAATGCATTTTATTCCTTTTGTGTTTGAGATCTTATTTGGCCTCTGAACTATGAGATAGGGTTCTTTACATGGTCCGTGTGTGCAGGTCCATGTGTGTGTACATATGTGCATGTGCACCTGTGTGTTCATGAACATGTGAGCAAAAGGTCCATGGCCTTCATCAGATTCTCCAAGGGTCTCTCATTTAAAAAGAAAATGAATTTAAAGAGCTACTCTTACAAGAGGATTTTTGCTACCCTGGCCCACATTTTCACCTCATAGTTCTTACATGGTGAACTTTACCTGGTGGCTGGACTGGCATGTGAACATAAATGAAAATGCTGCCCATGTGACTGCTCACTACTTTGCATGCCTACCTGCTGTCTGATGGGATTTAACTCACCAGTCCTCCTTCACCCCCCATTCCTGAACCTTCTCCAATGGGCACACGAGCAACACGTTCACCCTTCTGTCCAGGGAGACTGGCTGTGTTCAGAAGCCTTGACTGCCTCTCTTACAGGCTGAGACCTAACCCCTTCCTAAGGGCCAAGGGACCAGATTTGGAATGTGACTGGAGCTATGGTCTAGGTCTCAAATCTCAACCAGGTGGTCATTCAACCCTATGACCCTCGGGGCCTCTTTACAGTGTGGTTAGAGAGAAGGAAGGACTCCAGATCTTTTTGAAGGGGTAGGAAATTGGGAGAGTTAAACATTCTTGAAGTAAAAAACCCTGTCAATTTGCTTCTGGGTTCAGGGTTTGGGGTTGGCGGTTATATTTGATTGGACTTATCTCTGCCTTGCCTTCATAATCAGTTAGCTTTCAATTATCCGCACATAGGTTGTCCAATGTTGGGTGTGTGCAAACAAGTTATAATGTTCATGTGCACATAAAATAAGAAATCGACTTGTAGCACACCAACTGCAGAGCAGGTTAGAACGGCCTGCTGTCCTAGATAATTCTCACTGTTCCGCCCACCTCCTTTACTCTGGATAACTGGCTCTATGTTTGTGTCCTGTTTCTTCCCAGATGTAATAATGAGACTTCGTGGACAATTTTGGCCAGCAACATCTCAAACATCATCACGGAGGTCCACCCCCTGGACAGGAGTGTGGTGGAGGGCCAGGTGACATTCGCCAAAGTGGAGGAGACCATCGCCGTCCGGTGTCTGGCTAAGAATCTCCTTGGGGCGGATAACCGAGAGCTGAAGCTGGTGGCTCCCAGTGAGTTGCTTATCAGTCAGGACAGCTCTAAGTCATCAGCCAAGCCCTTTCTCCCTGAGGTGGAACTTTAAATCCCAGATGGGGGTCCTATATGAACGAAGGTCCCCAGGCTGAAATTCAGCTCTGATTGCTCTTAAAGGCATCTCATCACCTTCTCGTGGCATCTGTATGGGAGTCCTTTCTTCAGATTCAGATCCAGAAGTGCACCTTGCAGAGGCCCCTTGGCTTGTTGCTTGTCTAACTGTATAGCTACCCAGTCCCTCTACTCTGAGTGTGGGAATGGAGGAGGAAGAAGGAGCTTCTGCCTTGATGCTCCTCCTTACAACAGCTGAGTCAGGTTGAATTCCTTGAGTGAAAATTAATGAAGCCAAAAGCAATATATACAAAATGCAACCTTTCAAAATAAACTGAACCTAAGTTTCTGAGCTTATGGTAGCTCTCAATCTCATTTATCAGTCTTTATGTTCTAATTCACATTCTGTCCAGAAGGTTAATGTTGGAGCACCTTTAGAGAATGTATTGCATTCCCCTGATTGAATTTTGTCCCTTTCTTTTCCAAGGGAAGAGTTCGAGTAGTCTCGTGGGTATGAGTAATTGAGAGATGCTGTTGCCCATCCCTAAAATGAGCCAGGCAGCCCTCATGCTTCTTCACGACATTCGGGGATTTCTGTCCCAGTCACAGCCACACTGCCTTCCCGCCCTCCTGTGTGTTCACGCACATTTTCCATCCTGCCTCTCTCTTTCCCCTCTAGCTCTGCGTTCTGAACTCACGGTGGCAGCTGCAGTCCTGGTGCTATTGGTGATTGTGATCATCTCACTGATCGTCCTGGTTGTCATTTGGAAACAGGTAGGTATTTTTCTCAAAGAACTAAAAGTCCTTGAAGCCTTAAAGAACAGGAAGAATAGCAGCCGAGTTCAGTGCTCGGCACAGAGAAGGAGCTCAGTCATTATGTGTTGAGTCACTGTGTCCAGACTTTGCTGCTGCAGTTAAGCTTTGGTGCATTTGGTAATTCACCAGTTACCTGACCTGGTCATTTACAGAAACCGAGGTATGAAATTCGCTGGAGGGTCATTGAATCAATCAGCCCCGATGGACATGAATACATTTATGTGGACCCAATGCAGTTGCCTTATGACTCGAGGTGGGAGTTTCCCAGAGACGGACTAGTGTTGGGTAAGCTTTTCCCGGGGTTATCTCCCAAGATTCCCTTTCAATTTGTACATAACTTTGCTCTTTACAGGCCCATGGAGGAAGGAGGGATCTGAGCTTGTGCTTAATAACAGCTTGGCAATAGAAATTGGCTTTCAGATATATATTTTTTTGTCTTGGAAATGAGTTAATTGGATCACTGCAGTGATTTCCTCAAAATCTCATTTTATAGAAAATTATGGTGAAAGAAAATTTTATAAAAGAAAAAATATGAGGAGACTTGCCAAAGATACCCATCAAAATGGCTTTGCTTTAGAAATGACACAAATTGAAAATGAGATGAATTTCTGTGACTAAAAAGGAACAGATGAGAAATGAATGAGGACAACAACCACAGAATGGCTTTTGATCCAATACATTCTGAGGGTGTATTAGATACTTCTTTAGAATGTATATTGAACATTTAGAATATAGACTATAAAACTATAGGTACATGTTTAAGCAAAACATGTAAAAATAATCAAGCCAGTTTATCACAGACTTTTCAAATATTTTAATCTTGGGCTGAGACCAAATATGTGAAGCTTTAGTCTAGAGGATTTTTCTTAAAAAACCCCATCTCATTCTGAATGAATGAAAATAGGACATAGAAATGAAAGTTACACCTCAAGGCGTGTCACCGTGAATGTTCCAATGGTGTGTACTCTGGAGGATGCCAAAGGTGCTGTTTAATAGTCTACGTGTGATTCCAAAACACAGCCAGGTTAGGTTTTCTTAGAGTTACTTAACCTGAAATCAAACAAGACATCCTGGCTACTCCCAATTCAAAAACTTATACCTGGGAACTAAGCTTATTGTTATTTTTAAAAAATTTCCCCTTGTTTTACAAAAAGGAACAAGGAGCTGAGGAAAGTTAAGCAGTAATAAAATCTGAGGGAAAAGCACTACATCCCCAGTAAGCCAAGAGGCACTCCCATGTCCCTCTGCTCCTGGGCACTCCCAGGGCTTGGGCGGGCAGGGGCTCCCCAGTTTGCAGCGGTGTGGGCGAGGCCCTGCTGGTTGTCAGTGTCCCTTCGGAGCTGCGGCTTTCCCAGTGTGGCGCTAGGTGCTGAGACCAACCCGTCTGGAGTCTCCCTTTTTGACTTTGAGCTCTTTAAGAGTGGGGATGACAACTTGCCTTCATTTTGTTTCTCCCAACACGCAGCAAAGTGTTGGGCTCCCAGAGCAGGTTTACCGTGCTGTTCCCGGTCCAACTGGTAGCCAAGGGGCCAGCCTGAAGTTTACTTCACCACTCACTGGAGTCAGGGACATCTTGAATACTGAAGTACTTGCAGTGGATGAGGACTTACGGATGCAAAAGAAGCCACTGTTTGCATATGAAAAACAGAAGGGCAGAGAAGCAGGGGGCTTGGGCGAGAGCCACAGAAAGCAAGTGCCCTGGAGCCCAGGGTCTGGCCCAGCACGGAGCTGGTAGACAGTGTGCTCCCACCAGGGAGGGCTGCACCCTCCTTTCTCCTGCCTGTGTTTTCCTTTTCCTTGCAAATGTTATTTGACAAAAGCAATTATACTAATTTCCTTCCCTGTGGGCTCAGTTCTGGCTTTGACATGATGACTTGGAGGAATCATTATGCTTCCTCTGTAGAGGAAAAACACCACCCAGCTGTGCGCCCACCAGCGCAGGCTGTGGTAAATAAAGCTGATGAGCCCTGGCTGGCATGGCTCAGTGGGCTGGGTCTCCTCCCGCAAAGCGAAGGGTCACCAGTTTAATTCCGGTCAGGGCACATGCCTCGGTTGCGGGCCAGTTGGGAGCCTGTGAGAGGCAACCAATCCATTGTTTCTCTGGCACATGGATGTTTCCCTCCTTCTCCTTCCCCCTCCCTTCCCCTCTCCCTAAAAATAAATTAAAAAAAAAAAAGCCGATGAGACACCTGACACCTGTGTGTGCTGTGTTCTGGCTGCCCATAGGTCGTATACTGGGATCTGGTGCGTTTGGGAAAGTGGTTGAAGGGACTGCCTATGGATTAAGCCGGTCCCAGCCTGTCATGAAAGTAGCAGTGAAGATGCTTAAACGTAAGTGTTCCTTCCTGGGGATTTTTATTTGAACGTGGGGATATTAAATGAATTGCTCAAACTCACAAAGCCAGTAAATGCCAAATATAGGACTAGCTTTTGTTTCTTCTGACTCTGTTTGGACTCCTGTCAGTTAGGTTTATTGAGATTGTTTTTGTTGCCTGTATGTTGGAAAATCAAGAGTTGTTATTTTTAATGACTTTTTTTTTACCCCAAAGGCTTGGGACCAGTTATTGGAGTCTAGACCAGAGTCACTCTCTCTCTCTTTTAGACTCTTGATAAATAAAAGAATATGCAGTCACAGGAGGAGCCACGTTTTTGGCTTTTTCAGGGCAGTAGGTTGCTCAGAACTGATATGTGATTTATTTCTTTGACAGCCACAGCCAGATCCAGTGAGAAACAAGCTCTCATGTCTGAACTGAAGATAATGACCCACCTGGGGCCACATTTAAATATTGTAAACTTGCTGGGAGCCTGTACCAAGTCAGGTAGGCCTCCTGACCCGGGAGGGAGTTCATAGAACACCTGTGGCTATACAAACGGTCAAACCCAGCCTTTTAAATCCCCACTTTGTACCTCCAAACCTGCCTGCGAATACATCCCTTGAATGGAGTTGACTGGATTCCACTGAATTGAGGAAGGCTCATTGTTTTTGAGCAGCATCTCTTGTCAGTGCAAATACAGCAATTCGTGGCTTATCTGTTCACTTTCAAACCCATTTCCTAACCGATTTTGGTCCCCACAGGCCCCATTTACATCATCACCGAGTACTGCTTCTATGGGGACTTGGTCAACTATTTGCATAAGAACAGGGACAGCTTCCTGAGCCACCACCCAGAGAAGCCAAAGAAAGAGCTGGACATCTTTGGATTGAACCCCACTGATGAAAGCACTCGGAGGTGGGTTCAGAGTGCTGTAAATCATTGTTTTACGAGTCTCACCATGGAGAGAACCCATGTCCGGATAGAATCCATGCCTGCAGATTCTGTGCCAGGAGGCAGCAAGACTCAGAGTCCAACTACCCTGCCCCATCGTCCCATGACACAGTGCTGATGAGGACATAGTGCCTGCTGGTGTTTGAGACCAGGCTGTTGTAGATGGAGCCTTGCTGATAGTTTGAGTGAAAGCCAGGGTTGGAATTGTTCTGGGAGCCGTTTTCCTGTTTATATGTGGTCCACTTAACACCTATCAAAAATGCAGCACTGGCCAGGGACGCCTCAGTGCTTGTGTTTTGAGAGAAACTCCCTGAGGATCCCAAAGCTTGAGATACTGGTGCTTGCTGAACCTGGGCCATAAATCAAACCAATGATAGTAATCCCCTTTGCAGAAACCCACAAATGGCTGTAAAGATCTCTGTAGATCTGAAGTTCTGTCACATCAGGAAGTACAATGAGTTCACTTCATATTAAGTTACTCTATGGACACTGATTGGTGCTAAATTTATTGAGCAGCAGGAATTGTCTGCCAAGCCACATGGTCACGTGGCATAGGTTTGTGACTTGTGAACTGAAAAACAGTCCAGGCACACCTGAACTCAGATAATTTGTGTGTTTGTGTGATTATGGATTCAGGCTCACCTCCCCAAATAGACCACCCCACGGGGAGGGTGCGGATGGGTTTTACTTTTACTCAGCCCCGCCACCCCGAGCCCGCCATGCTGCCTTGCAGACTGTAGGTACCTGGCCATCACTGACTGAACGTTGCAGGATCACTCTGGAGGGGCACCTAAATGAGGTTTCTTTTTCCGTCCTCACAGTTACGTCGTTTTATCTTTCGAGAACAACGGTGACTACATGGACATGAAGCAAGCTGACACCACCCAGTATGTCCCCATGCTGGAAAGGAAAGAGGTTTCTAAATATTCGGACATCCAGAGATCGCTGTATGACCGCCCAGCCTCGTATAAGAAGAAATCTATGTTAGGTAAAAGTGTCTGTGCTGACTCTTTGGGCGTCGTGCTCTTCCGGAGGTTTAATGCGATACTCAGAATTCTCAGGAGAGGGGAGCGCGCCTGGTAAATAGAACTGCCAGGCCTCACGGTCCCTAAGTGCAGGTCTGTACAACGTGCCAGTGACCTCGAAAAGAAGAAAAACAATAAAGACAGACCTGATGTAATGAATTTTTCAGACTTCAAATATAATTGTTTATTCTGATATAATGATCTTTTTATAACATGTCTTTTTTTTTTTTTTAAAGGAAGATAGTATAGATGTTTTTTTATTTTCCCCAATGTCTTAACTTGGCCACATTAAAAGTTGGCAATCCTATATTGTAAAATTTAATTATGTAAATCTCTGATATCTTTGGGTTCAATGGCCCTTGCTTTTAGCTTTGCTAATATCCAATTTGTGATAGAAAGTGGAAAGTGGACCATTTGAGGTTATATTTTCTGACAAGGGTGTTGTTTGAAGGGAGAGCTGTCTGTTTCAAAGCAGATGGGCATGTCGCAGGGCTGAGTTGATTTATAAACTCTAGGGAGCCCAGCCGATGCCCATACCAGATGGACCACCCCACATCTGCTGGGGGGTGGTCCTCCACGGTCCCAGTCTGATCACAGGCTTGCAGTGCGGAGAAGGCTACTAGATGGGACCAATGTCCACTTGTCCTGTGATCTCGCATTATTGGATCTGAGCCCCACACATTGGTCAATGACAAAAAAAATTAAGCTGCTATGGGAATTGTTTTGAAAATTACCAATGCGCTCTCTGAATGCTTTCAGGGTTCTTATGTTGAAGGTACAATCTATTACAAAAAGTGTACCCCTGGCTGGGTAGCTCAGTTGTTTGGAGTGTCATACCATACACCAAACAGTTGTGGGTTCAGTCCCTGGTCAGGGTGTATACCTAGGTTGCAGGTTCGATCCCTGGCTGGGATGCATATGAGAGGCAATTGATGGATGTTTCTCACATCCATGTTTCTCTCTCTCCCCATCCCTCCCTCTCTCCCTCTCTGCCTCCCTTCCTTTCTCTCTGAAATCAATTAAAAACAAAAAACAAAAACCAATGTATCCTCGGGTGAGGATTTAAAAAAAAAAAAAAGAATGTGCTCATTTTGCAAAGCTCACTCAGTACACAATAATATTTTCCATTGCTGCAGTTCCAAGTTCCATTCATTCCCCATTGCCAAATGGGTAAACTTCCAAGCCCTTTTTAAAGATGAGCCAGTGAGGGCTGTCGGAATCAGTGCTTCCTCTCCACTCCTGTACTGTTAAAAATAGTTTACATTGCTTCCCAGGCTGGACCTGGCTCCAGATGTCAGGGGAACCTGATTCATGCTCAGCCCAGGCCCTGTTGGCAGGCAGACCGCCGCTTCCTGGCCTGCCTCTAGCTGGCTGGAGAAATGTGAATGGCTGCAGCTACTCTTCACTTGCCTGAAAATTTCCAAAAAGAACTGAGAACTGTTGGCCTGGATTGCCTCCTTCCTCGAAAACCCTGGGACCCTTCCAGCTGGGACTAACCGGGAAAGTGGACAAGTTACAAAGGGAACTAAACGCAGAGTCGTTGGCACTGATCTTTAAGCTTGCTACCTCTGGTCTGACTGGTGGTTGATTTCATTCACCAAATGAGCCAAGTACTATGAACGTGGCTTTAAAAAGAAAAAAAAAAAAGAAGCAATTCCTAGAAGATGCTTTTTCAAAAGGCCCTCATGTATATTCATCATGGAAGATTTTAGTTTTTATGTTTTAATGGTGCCTGAGCTGATGTGCTAAGGTTAAAAAAAGAAATTTTGGAGGCAAACAACAAAATATGTGCGAGAATCTATTAGGTTGGTTTTTATGGATATATATATATATATATATCTTTTAAAAACATTATTTATTTATTTATTTTTAGAGAGGGGAAAGGGAGGGAGACAGGGAGAGAAACATCTATGTGCGAGAGATTGATAGATTGGCTGCCTCTTCTGCACCCCCTGCTGGAGGCCTGGCCCACAACCCAGGCATGTGCCCTGACTGAGAATCCAACCGGCGACCCTTTGGTTCTCAGGCCGGAACGCAAACCACTGAGCCAGCCAGGGCCACATGTTTACTTCTATCTGAGAAGCTCATTCCTTAAATTCCAAGGCATTTTGTCTAGTGTTTGCGTAGTTTAGATACCCACCTGTGAGGTGTGGAAACGCTATAAGAAAATCACTTTATGGGGCTCTGACTGTTGTGGCACAGTTGGTTGGGTGTCATCCCACAAAACAAAAGGTCACTGGTTTGATTCCCAGTCAGGGCACATGCCTGGGTTGCAGGCTGGGTCCCCGGTTGAGGTGTGTGTAAGAGGCACCTGTCGATGTTTCTGTCTCACATCAATGTTTCTCTTTCTCCCTCCCTTCCCCTCTCTGAAAAAAAAAAAAAATACAATTAAAAAAATAATTTTATGGGGATGTAAAGTACAGCATAGGACATGTAGTCAATAATGTAAATACAATGTGTAGTGCCAGTTGGGTACTGGAAATATCTGGGAGAACACTTTGTAAAGTACATGATTGTCTAAGGGTGTCCAACCTTTTCATGCCTCTGGGCCACAGTGGAAGAAGAAGGACTGTCTGGGGCCACACATCAAATACATTGCGACATGTAATCATGAAAAAATCTCATAATGTTTTAAGCAAATTTACGATTTTGTGTTGGGCTGCATTCACAGCCATCCTGGGCTGCCTGCAGCCCGCGGGCTGCAGGTTGGACACCCCTGGATGCTGTACACCTGAAACTAATACAAAATAATATTGCATTGGGTATAACCTGTAATTGAAGAAATTAAAAAAAACCAGAAAAATAAAAGAAAGTCACTTTAGATGTTCTTTGGACAAGCACCGCTGACGGGCAGTGCCCCCTGCTAAGTGGCACAGGGGTGGGAGTGAGCCTCCTGCTGTGTGACAGCTGACACTCTTACTGGCTTTTCTGCAGAGTCAGAAGTCAAAAACCTCCTTTCTGATGATGGCTCGGAAGGCCTTACTTTGTTGGATTTGCTGAGCTTCACCTACCAAGTTGCCCGAGGAATGGAGTTTTTGGCTTCAAAAAATGTAAGTGCATCCATGGAACGGACGTCTTCAGACTCAGGCCGCAGGTCTGAGCGAGGTGAGCGTGGAAGGTAGCTCTTGGAGAGGCCTGGAGCAATGGCTGCCCCTCTCTTCCTCTTTCCAGAGCAGAGTGGGGAGTCTGACATCATCAGGTGTCTACGCCTCTCCAGAACTTTTTTGCTCTTGGGAGAAGTCGGAATGAGAACCTGGGAAGTGAGCTCTTTCGGCCAGACGAGCCTCTGCGAGGTGTGCCAGGCAGCTCCACGCACCACTGTGGCGTGGCTAGTCTTGCAGGATTGATGCTGTCTAGCAGTGGATAGAGCGACGCTGACGCCATTTATTCTCTTTCCTCTCAGTGTGTCCACCGGGACCTGGCTGCTCGCAACGTCCTCCTGGCCCAAGGGAAAATCGTAAAGATCTGTGACTTTGGCCTAGCCAGGGACATCATGCATGATTCGAACTATGTATCGAAAGGCAGCGTAAGTGTTTCCCCCTCCCCCCATTGGGCATGCTTACCCTCCCTCACTTGAACCTCTGAAATCAGGTGGTGTTTCCAGCCATTCGGGTGCCCATCATTGCAGCATGGAGTCCACAAGACCCACGAATGGGCTCCCGGGGTCAGTGTGAAAAGCACAGGCTCCGCAGCAGACTGCCCAGCCATGCACCCGAGCTCCGGGACTTAACTGGTGTGGCAGTTGGGGCAAGTTACTTGACCATTCTGTACCACAGTTTCCCTCTCTGTAGCAGGGAAGTGACAATGATGCCTAGCTCCTGAGTTGCTGTGAGGGATTAAATCAGTGAATCCATGTAAAATGCTTAGGACAGGGCTTGGCACACACAGCACCCTGTCAGCATTAGCTATTAATGTGTAAATTTGCTCAAGGGTGTACATGCATGCATTTCCAAGGAGAGCATCTCTAACTTCTAGCAAATTTTCAAATGGCATCTATACCCCTAAAATGTGAAAACCATTTGAGCTCATATATCTTAGAAGCACAATTTTCTTAAAGATAGTCATTCTATCTTACACTTTAACCTTTCTGTCCACCCCTTTGACATCTAAGCAGATGGAGTAGCTGGGGATATGCCTGCCACCTGTAGGTACAAATCCAGATCTCCCCACCACACAGACCATGAGATGGCCCACGGGGTTGCTGCGGCCACCTGCAGAAGGACACTGGGCTATGCCCATGCTCTGTGTGTTTCATGGGCTCTGCGACCATGACCTGTAGCTTTAGGCCTCTTGAAAAAAAGTGGACTTTGGTGGAGCCAAGGTCTGTTCAAAAAGGTTGGGGATCTCTGTTATGTGCCCAGCAGTGTCAGAGGGTTGAAGGATGCTGATGTGGCTGTTTGACATGTCTGCCCAGGTTAGTGTTTCCACGGAAGGCTGGACAACCTCACAAAAGGAGGCTGCACAACGATCCTAGTGTCAGACTCTTCACAGTGTTTCTTTGGTTCAAAATGTAATTGGCTCTCAGATCCCTGGATCTGTTCTTAATTTTGTTCCTAGGACCGCTTTAAACTAGGGCACAGGTCCAGTCAGGACTCAACACTTTTTGGGGTAAAAATTCAAGATTATATACTTTTGGATGTTATTCTTTGGAAGAACATCAGAAGGAACACTGACCATCCATCACTCATCAAATATTTATTGAGCACCCACCGGGTGAACAGCAGCGAACAGCACACAGAAGACACTCGTGTGGGCCAACGATATTACTGCGAGTTATTCTTAGCCCAGTGGAAAGAGAACCTCTTCCTATTTCTGCTGCTGTGGATCATCAGTGCAGCCACTGGGTTTAACATCCGTCCCTCTTCCCTGCAGACCTTCCTCCCCGTGAAGTGGATGGCTCCTGAGAGCATCTTCGACAACCTCTACACCACGCTGAGCGACGTCTGGTCTTACGGCATTCTGCTCTGGGAGATCTTTTCCCTTGGTATGTGCCTGACAGCTCTGCTTGTTTGGGTGGCTCTGGAACAATGTCGGAAGGGAAATGCTGTGTTTTTCCAAGCTCCAGGAGACAATCAGGGTTGAGATGCCTGGTGCGAGTCAAGTGCACTGCGGCCAATTTATAGCACACTTTGTGCCCGTGTGATGTCTGGTGTGTGCCTGTGCAGAATGAGGCGGGGGTCCTGGGGAGCTGTGCCCTCACCCCTGACCTTTGCCCTCATTCCTGGCCTTTGCCCTTCCTCTTCTATGGGCTACACCAGAGTAACTTTTTTCCAGTGGGAGTGCTCCTGAGACACCCACTCACCAGCTGCTTTTTCACCTCAGACGTTGGGTTAAGTGGGTTCCCCAGGGGAGAGTTGCTCTTCCTCACCTCATGGTGGTAGATGCTCAGGTGAAAGGCAGTGTGGCAAGGAAAAGCGTGTGGCTCCCCTTCCTGGTCATCATTCTGGAGGAGCAACACCCCCTAGTTGTTCAGTCAGTCAGTCACCAGCTGCCGAACAACACAGGCGCCCCATGCTCCCCGGTGAGGGCTCTAAGAGCAGGCTGATTCTCGACCCAGACTGCCGGACGGTTCCTCCCGGGAGATAAAACTCACGCACTTAGTGATAAACTATTTGGGCCTCATTAAAAATCCTGATGAAAGTGCAGACAAAGGAAAAAGGAGCCCTGGAGTTGCTTTGGAAGGCTTCAGAGAGGAAACCAAACTTGACCTGGCCTTGGCCATAAACATGTGTTTCATGAATTTACTGTTACTCTGATACCATGGTGAAGGGCATCTTCTCTCTGCCTGGCGTCCTTTTTCTCAGTTCTCCCTCCTTGGACCTCACTGTGGGTCATCCCAGGGTGCATAGTTCATTAAAAGCAAAGAATTATCTCAGTATTTCCAGCTCCAACTCTGACTTTTGCTTTAATTTCTGGTGAAAATGACTTTTTGTGACCTCAGTGACTCAAAATTTCTTTTGGTTTTCCATTTTGCTTTGTATGTATATAGATCCAGTTGTCAGAAACATTGAAAAATACTTTTGAGCCTTTTTTAGAGATGTAGAATTTTTGCCCAGGGGGTTTGGACTTGACCAACCTAGAAGTCCTGCTAAGAATTAAGGTTTGGGTGGGGAGGTAACACTTCTTCCTTTCCCTGAAAGAACCAGTACTTCATGGTGGGTATCCCCTAGTGTTTTCTAAATGTGCTGTATCACCCCAAGTGTTTCAAAAATGTACCAGGCATTTGTTAAGTCGGGTTGCTTTCTTCCTTGGCTTTAAGGGGGCACACCCTACCCTGGCATGATGGTGGATTCTACTTTCTACAATAAGATCAAGAGTGGGTACCGGATGGCCAAGCCTGACCACGCCACCAGGGAAATGTGAGCCTCTCCCCATCCCGTGGGCCCTGTGTTCCTGCCCAGTGGGTCTGTGGGGGAGGTGGGGGCCATAGGGGCTGTGGGGTGGTAGCTTCCACTCCTCCCAAGTCTCACTCTGAGTTCTGTGCTCCTCCAGCTACGAGATCATGGTCAAGTGCTGGAACAGTGAGCCCGAGAAGAGACCGTCCTTTTACCACCTGAGAGAGATTGTGGAGAACCTGTTGCCTGGACAATATAAAAAGGTTCGTCTGTGGGACAACATGGATGGACCTAGAGTGTATTATGTTAAATGAAACAAATAAGGCAGAGAAAGACAAATACCATATGATTTCACTTGCATGTGGAGTCTAAAATAAACAAAACAGCAGCAAACTCATAGATACAGAGAACATTTTGATGTTTGCTGAATGGGACGGGGTTTGGGGGGCTGGGTACCAAAGCAAAGGGATTAAGATGTGCAAATTGACAAATATAAAAACAGTCACAGGGGTGTAAGGTGCAGCATAGGGAATGTAATTGGTAATATTGTAATAACGATGTATGGTGTCAGATGGGTCCTAGATGTATCCGATGATCACTTTATAAATTATATAAATGTCTAATCACTATGTTGTACATCTGAAACTAATATGTCAACTATATGTCATTATATATATGACATATATTATGACATAAAATATGTCATAGTGTATGTCAACTGTAATTAAAAAATTAAAAAATATTTAAAGAATGAAAGGTTTGTCTGGGCCTCTGAAGATGGGTGGAAAGGAATGAGCCCAGGGAGACGATAGCTGGCGGCTACGCGAGCGAGCAGCACTGCTCGCTGCTGTTTTAAGGGAACGTCTTCAAAGGAGGAAAAAGACGGTGTGGTCCAGCGGCTGGTGTTTCGAGGAGGGCTCCCCAGGGCCCTGCTGGCAGTGGCGAATGAAAACCCTCTTCCCGCAGGGCTCCTCTTTCATCTTCAGGGTGCAACACCTGTAAGCACTTTATTCTCCAGATGTTTGAGTGTCTGAAGCTACTGTGCGGTTAGAAGTCTCAGGGCATCCACAGCCGTTACGTCGCTAATTCGAATGCACTTAAATCCATGCAAAATTGGCTTTTGCCAGCTGACTGGAAGGAGCAACCTCAGCTGTTATCTGTGGCTCCAGCTGGGTTTTTGTGGAATAGGAAACATTGTTCAAAGGAACAAATGTAATTTCATGGAACAAAGCAGGATATGTTAACGAATGAAAAAACTTTCTGCCGAGATGCTGAGAAGGAAACCCAGACACACTTGTATAATAAAATCAATTTCCTAGATTCAAATTAGAGTCACCGTGTAGACTTTTCACACTTTTTGCTTCTCTTCCTTCTTCTCGAGGAGGAGCAGTGTTCGGAGGCTGCACGCTGAACTGGAAGTGAAATACTTTTGTCTGTTGGTTATTTCGCTGCCCATGACAAGTCCCCTAAGTGAGGCAGTGGGGAAGCAGAAGGAAATTCACTGTATGTCAGTCAAAGACACCCTGGTTGGTAAACACGTTTCATGGAAAGACACTGGAATTAGTGTTGAAAGTACGGTCTCTTTAGATCAAAGGTTGTCAGTTATGAGTTAAATTCCTTCAATGTTTTGGAATCAGGCAGGCGTCAGGTATGGCACTCCTTATGGAAGTCCTCGTCACCTCTTACCAGGACCCATTCAAGCCTGGGAGAGACTCCTGCGATGAGGCCAGCTGGGTCCCTGCTAGTCCCAGAGCAGGCAGGGGTCTTTGTGGGGAGGGACACAGGCATAGCTACTGACTCAGAGAAGTGGCTTGTAAGGCCTGCCAGCAGAAGATTTCTGCCATTGGTGGCCTTTTTTTCCCGTTTAAAAATTTTTTTTCAATTACAGTTGACAATTTGTATATGATACATATATGTATAAAACGAACATGATTTTGTATTAGTTTCAGGCATACTGCATCATGGTTAGACACTTGCATAATTTATGAAATGATCCCACACATAAGTGTGGTTCCCACGGCACCATACATCGTTATTTATTATAATATTAGTGACTCGTTTCCCTCCGCTGTACTTACATCCCTGTGCTGACTCGGTGACCACCAATTTGTGCTTCTTAATCCCCTTCCTTTTTTCACCCTCCACCTGCCCCGCCCCCCCCCCCCCCCCCCCCCCGACTCGGGCAACCATCAGTTTGTTCTCTGTATCTGTGAGTCTGTTGTTCATTTACAATATTTTGTTCTATAGATTTCATATATTCAGGATTGTCCAGCCTGTGGCCACATGCAGCTGAGGATGGCTATGAATGTGGCACAACACAAAATTGTAAATTTACTTAAAACATGAGATTTTTTTGTGTGATTATGTGTTGCGGTGTATTTAACATATTGCCCAAGACAACTGTTCTTCCAGTGTGGCCCAGAGATGCCAAAAGGTTGGACACCCCTGAATCATATGGTATTTGTCTGTCTGACTTATTTTACTGAGTACAATACTCTCTAGGTTCATTCATGTTGTTGCAAATAGAAAGATTTCTTCTTTTTTTTTATGGCTGAGTACTATCACGTGGTATATATGTACCACATGTTTATCCAATTGTCTGTTGATGGGCTCTTGGGATGCTCCCATATTTGGGCTAGTGAAAATAAGTCTGGTTCTATGTGCACTTGAAAAGAATGTATGTATATTCTGTTGCTTTGCACTAAAAGTATCAATTAAATCCATCTGGTCTAATGTGTTATTTCAGGCCACTGTTTCCTTCATTTTCTGTCTGGAAGATCTATCCATTGATGGCAATGGGGTGTTAAAGTCCCCTACTGTCAATCTCTCTTTTTATGTCCATCAATATTTGCTTTATATATTTACTTCTCTATTAAGTACATAAATATTTACAAAGTTTATATCCTCTTGTTGAATTGATCTTTATATTATCGATGCCCTCCTTTGTCTTTTATTATAGCTTTTGTTTTAAAATCTCTTTGGTCTGATATTAAGTACTGCTACCCCAATGTTTTGGGGTTTTTTTGATTTCCATTTGCATGAAATACCCATTTCCTTTACTTTAAGTTTGCGTGTCTTCTGATCTGCAATGGGCCTCTTATAGACAGCATATGTGTGTATCTTGTTATCTTTTAAAAATTATATTTTATTGATTATGCTATTACAGTTGTCCTGATTTCCCCCCCATGATCCCCCACTACCTAGCACCCCCCACTCCCTCAGGCAACCCCCCACCATTGTTCATGCCCCCGGGTCGTGTGTATAAGTCCCTCAGCTTCTCCATTTCCTATACTGTACTTTACATCCCCATGGCTATTCTGTAACTACCTATTTGTACTTCTTAATCTCCTTACCTCTTTACCCATTCCCCAACTCCTTACTCCCAATCTGGCAGCCATCAAAAAACTCTCCACATCCATGATTCTGTCTCTGTTCTTGTTGTTTGCTTAGTTTGTTTTTTAGATTCAATTGTTGATAGATACATATTTTTGTCATTTTATTGTTCACAGTTTTATCTTCTTTCTCTTAAATAAATCCCTTTAACATTTCATATAATAGTGGTTTGGTGATGATGAACTCCTTCAGTTTTTTCTTGTCTGGGAAGCTCTTTATCTGCCCTTTGATTCTAAATGATAACTTTGCTGGGTAGAGCAATCTTGACTGGTAGGTCCCTGCTTTTCATGACTTTGAATCTTTCTTGCCAATCCCTTCTAGCCTGCAGAGTTTCTTTAGAGAAATCAGCTGACAGACTTATGGTAACTCCCCCATGAGTAACTAACTTCTTTTGCTGCTTTTGAGATTCTCTCTTTATCTTTAACTTTTGGCATTTTAATTATGATGTGTCTTGGCGTGGGCCTCCTTGTATCCATCTTGTTTAGGACTCTCTGTGCTTCCTGGACCTGGATGTTTGTTTCCTTCATCAAATTAGGGAAGTTTTCTTTCATTAATTTTTCAAATAGATTTCCAATTTCTTGCTCTTTCTTTTCTCTTTCTGACACCCCTATGATGCGAATGTTGGAACGCTTGAAGTTGTCCCAGAGGCTGCTCACATGATCCTTGTTTTTTGCATTCTTTTTCTTCTTGTTGTTCTTTTGCTTCCTTATATTCCAAATCATTTATTTGATTCTCGGCTTCCTCCACTCTGTTGTTTCCTTGTAAATCGTTCTTTATTTCAGTTAGTGTTTGCTTTGATTCTGACTGGATCTCTTTTGTGCTGTTGAGGTCCTCACTAAGTTCCTTTAGCATCCTAATAACCAGTGTTTTGAACTCTGTGTCTGATAGATTGCTTATCTCCATTTGTTTGTTCTTTTTCTAGAGTTTTGAGTTGTTCTTTCATTTGGGCCATGTTTTTCTGTCTCCTCATTTTGGCAGCCTCCCTGTATTTTTTTCTATGTATTAGGTAGAGCTGCTCTGACTCTCTGTCTGGTAGTGTGGCCTAATGTGGTAGGTTTCCTGTAGGGTCCGGTGGCACAGCCTCCCCTATCACCCAAGCTGGCTACTCAGGGTGTGCCATTTGTGTGGGCTAAGTATACCCTCCTCTTGTATTCAGCCTTGGTTGCTGTTGGCAGATCAGTGGGAGGGATTTACCCAGACCAGTTAGCTGCAAGGATTGGCTGTGACCACTTACCATCAACCTCTGCCCTCTGTGGAAGATCAGCTGTGCAGGGGCAGGGTGGTGGTGCTCTGACATGGTCTGTAACTGTTCACAGGGTGTGCTGGCCCTGGTTTCCCAGGTGGTGCAGGCCAAGGTCAACCTCCACCTTTGTTTTGCCTGGGGCCATACTGTCTGAGCTATTAAGCAATCTGAGATGGCTGCAACCTGTGCTGGGCTTGGAGATTTTCAGGTGAAGCCAAGCTGTGAACCTAGGCTGGCTGCTGCTAGTGCTGGGCCTGGGGCTCACTGAGGCCAGCTGTTGCTTGTTTGAGAGAGCCATTCATATGGAAAAGCAGCATGGCTTGGCCTGTAAGTTGGTTGGGGTGGAGCCTCTGGGGATCTCCAAGGCAGGCCAAACAGTGTTAGCCAGGTTGATGGAGTCTCAGATATGGCATCAGCTTGATGGCTCTGTGGGGGGAGGGCTTAGGAAAGGGACAATGGCCTCTGTTCACCTTGATGCCAGACACTTCAGTTTTTCCTTGTATGACCCTGGTGCCTTTCAACCTGCCACCCCCGTGCTGGAACTCAGAGGTAGTCTGAGTAGGTGAGCCCATGTGTGGGTTCTTTAAGAGGAACTGCTTGGGGCTCCAGAAGGTTCTTCCACCAACTCAATCCCCACTGGTTTTTGCAGCCAGAAGTTGTGGGGACTTACCTTCCTGGCACTGAAACCTTGGGCTTGGGGGACCTGTTATGAGACTGGGACTCCTCACTCCTGAGATATCTCCACTGAATATTTATTTACCACATGTGGGTGAGGGACCAGCACATTCCATGTCTGCGTCCTTCCTACCAGTCTGGATGGATGTAGTTTCTTTAATTCTATAGTTGTCAGACTTCCATTCAACTCGATTTCTGATGGTTCTAAGTGATGGTTGTTCTATATTTTAGTTTTAAATTTTATGTGGTTGTGCAAATGGGCAAGCCCTGGCTGCCTACACTGCCATCTTGACCAGAAGTCCCTGTATCTTTTCTTTTTAAATTAAACTTTTGATCTTTTTTTTAAAAAATATTTATTTATTTTTAGAGAGAGGGGAAGGGAAGGAAGGAGAAAGAGAGGAAGAGAAACATCAGTGTGTGGTTACCTCTCGCATGCCCCTACTAGGGACCTGGCCTGCAACCCAGGCATGTGCCCTGACTGGGAATCAAACCTGCAACCCTTTGGTTCACAGGCCGGCACTCAATCCAGTGAGCCACACCAGCCAGATGGTGTCTTGTTTTCTTATCTATTCAGGTTCCCTATATGGTTTGATTGGAACATTTAGTTCATTTACATTTAAATGGTCATTGATAGGTACATAGTTACTGCCATTTTATTATTCATATTTATGTTCTTTTTTTTCCTTAAAAACATTTCTTTAACATTTCTTGTAATACTGGTTTGGTGGTGATGAGCTTTTAATTTCTCGTTGTCTGAGAATTTCATCTGTCCTTGTGTTTCAAATGATAGCCTTTCTAGGTAGAGCAGACTTGGTTGTAGGTCCTTGCTTTTTCATCACTTTGAATATTTTGTGCCAGTTCCTTCTGGCCTGCAAAGTTTTTGTGGAGAAATCTGCAGACAGTCTTATGGGAGTTCTCTTATAGATTCTTATAGATAACTGTCTTTCTCTTGCTGCTTTTAAGATTCTTGCTGTCTTTAACCTTAACACTTTTAGTTGCATGCCAGGGGCACCTCTGCTGCTGAGATATACCTTCTGATTTTTAACTACCACACGTGGGAATGGGGGCAGCCTGTTTTGCATCTCTGCCCCTCCTACATGGCTGCTTCCTTATATCCTGAGTCACAGGACTTCTGTTTTGTCTCAGATGATTCTCCAGGTTAATAATGTAGTTGTAATGTGGATGTGGTCATTGGAAGTGGTAGCTCTTTCTTCATGTCCCACATCCCTGGGACATGACATCTGACTCTGACTCTCCTTCGGTGGTATAAATCCCACATCTGTGAGGTAATTTGAAAACAGTTAAAAAGTGTGTGCATATATATGTATGTGTGTGTGTGTGTATGATTAACTGTGGGAACTGAATGTCTGCAGAGTTATGAGAAGATTCACCTGGATTTCCTGAAGAGCGACCATCCCGCTGTGGCACGCATGCGAGTGGATGCTGACAACGCTTACATTGGCGTCACCTACAAAAATGAGGAAGACAAACTGAAGGACTGGGAGGGTGGCCTGGACGAGCAGAGGCTGAGTGCTGACAGTGGCTACATCATCCCTCTGCCTGACATCGATCCTGTTCCTGAGGAGGAAGACCTGGGCAAGAGGAACAGACACAGGTAGATGTGGGCATGGCCTCTGCTTCCAGCAGAGCTCCCCTGCTCCTGCCCCCGCAGCACTCCTGACGGAGAGAGGGGAGCCGTTGCCTGTTGCCCAGATGATCAGGCTCTGGTGGTAAATCTGTTTTAGGGGAGAACTGGGTAGAATCCCCAAGGGGTCTGGTTAGTGTTGAAAATGCTTCCCAGGTGATCTTAATATGCGCCCCCTGGGGCTGGGGGAGGTGTAGGGGAGGGAAGGATGTACTTCCTTGGTGGAGAATCTTTGACCTAAGTCTTCAGGTAATTTGATCAAACTGACACAGTACCTAAGATTATTGAGGTACTATAAGCCTCTCCTGCTGTTTTCGTATCTCGTCGTCCTGAAAGGTGAGAGAGGGGCTAGACTGGGCTGTTCAACTCTACATAGTGGTTTGTAACCCTAGCTGCAAGTTGGAATTACCTGGGGAATTTTAAAAAATACTGATATACAAGCCTCACCCAGAACAAAAACTTAGAATCTCTGGGCATGGGCCCAAGCATGGCCTAGCTGATTTGTTTTTTTCTTTTTAACTTTGTATTATGAAAGAGTTCTAACATGCACAGTTGAAACAGTGTAGTGAATATACTGTATCTCAGGTAGCCCTCACTCACCTGCAATGGGTACAACCTCACGGCCAGTCTGCATGCATACTGTGTTGACCCATCCTCCTCTGCCCACTCTGGGTTATTCTGAGGCACATCTGAGCCATCGTATCATTTCAGCCATAAATATTCTAGTATGCACCTCTAAGTGATAAAGGCTCTGTTTTTAAAAATAACTAGAGCTATTAAAAATAACTATAATACCATTAGCTCATCCCCTAAATTGACAATAAATTACTATCTAGTAGTTAGTTTTCCAATTTCTTTTTCCTCTGACAAATATTATGTTACATTTGGTTTGTTCTGTTCAAAACCCAAGTAAGAGTCACACAGAGCATTTAGTTGATATGTCTCTGTAAGTTTGTCCTGCCTCTTTTTGCCCCCTTGTATGTTATTTGTAAAGAATCAGAGCATTTGCCTGTAGAGTTCTCACACTTACAATTCTGCTGGTTGCATCCTGCAGTGTGTTTTACCTTGTGCTCTTGTCTCTCATTTTTGTTGCAAACAGCTATTTTGTCTTGAGGCTTGATCTAACTCAGGTTAGATTGTGAGGCAAGCATGCCTCAAAGATGGTGCTATGTCCTTCTGTCAGGAGGTTTCTACTGTCCTGTTGTCTTTTTGTGATGTTAGCAGCCATTGGTGATCATTACCTAGGCCCATTAATTTATTACCAAGAGCTGCACACGCACAACCAGGACTAGAACTGTTGGCTGACGCTGTCCAGAGGGAATGCCCCAATTCCTCGCTCTGTTTGCCGAGCCCTCGAACGGAGCCAGGAGAAGGTGACAGTGGCCCCTGGTTCAAGGTCCAAGTTGCTGTGAGTCTCCTTCCCCCCTCTTCCTTCATGCCATTGTTGTCCCTTCTTCCTCATTCAGTTGATTATGTACAATTATTTAGTCAGAAGCACAGGCATTATTATTTTGGAGGCTTATGATTGTGACCTCTCTCAGTCAACTGAAGTATAAGGTCTAGACAGCCCTTGTTTGCCTGCATGTACCCGGTGATTTTAAAAGAATGGTTTTTGTTTTTGTTTGGGAATGTGTGGTTTATATGAGATTTGGAGATGGGCAAAGTAGTCTGTCTGACTTACCTTCCTAATTATCCTTAGCTCAGGACAATTTTAAAAATGTGTCTATCTTCCTTTAGCAAGTAGCGTTTGTCCGAGTTGTGGGGCTCTGTGGTAGAACTTCACCGGGGCAGGGGCGGCTCAGCAGTGGGTCTCGGCACATCCCGCAGGTCTGTCATCTACCTGGTTACGGTGCTTTGTGTTTGGGGCTCTGAAGAATGTTTCAGTTGTGGAAAGGATGCTGCATCTAAATAAAGTTACAAAGTCACATTGGGGTAAATAGCATAAGGAAGGTATCCCCAGAATTTTTTAGGGGTACAGGAGGCTAGACTGCAGAATTTGACACATACTCAATAGAGAGAACGATTCTAGTCATTAAGTAGTTGTTGTGTTGGGTAAGTAGAACTTCTACTAGGGTGACACATTTGATCTTTGAATTGCACAAACGGAGTCCCAGATGACTACACGAGGTCGGGTGAGACTGTGACAGTGGGCTGAGCTTGGTGCACGTCTTAGCCAGCTCAGGTTGCCATAACACAGGACACAGTTTCAGGAGGCTTCAGCATCAGAAATTTATTGTCTCACAGTTCTGGAGGCTGGAAGTTTAAGATCAAAGTGTTGGCAGGTTTGGTTTCTCCTGAGGCCTCTCACCTTGGCTTGCAGATGGCCTCCTTCTTGGGTCCTCACCTGGCCTTCTTCTGTGTTCAGGTGCTTGTGGCGTCTCATCCTCTTCTTACAAGAACACTAGTCCCGTTGGATTAAGGCCTCACTTTTATGACCTCACTTAGCCTTAATTGCCTCTTTTAAAGGTTCTATCTCCAGGTATAATCATACTAAGATTTCAAATTCAGCATATGAATTTTGGGGAGGGGCACGAGTTAGCCCACAGAAGAGAAGGAGCATCCCTGAACTGGGATGCTCTGGGTGTGGCAGGCAGGAGTGGCTCTGAGGAACCCAATGTCAGGCTCAGGATGCTGGGCCCTGGGCAGGGTGTGGGCAGGTGGAGGACAAGGGCTTGCCGTGGAGAGCCCAGGGTTCTAGGTCGGAGCCTATCAGGAGCCAGCCTTGGGCTATGAGGTGGGCACTGTGTCTTAGGAATAGGAGAGATCCTAGCCTTCAGCTCTGGGTTCCACTCTGCGGCCTGAGGAGCAGCCAGGGTGATCTCGGCTGAGTTTCTATGGGAGTCAGCTTCAGTGCCCACACACCTGCCTTCTGTCTGTGAGACGGGCTATCAGCGAGAAGCATGTGCCAGGCCCCTAACAGCCAGTTTCAGGGGGATTAACTCTACTGCAGGACTCAGCTGTCCAACTTGCCCCCTAGGAGGGGGCCAGCAGTCCAAATCACAGCATCCAAGGTAGTGTCATAAATGCAGGTCCCAGCTGAGTTGGGATTAATATCCAAGGGTTGACTCCGGCCTCTAGCCATTGGCCAAGGCCCCAGGAACAGAGCATGGCCTATCAGGGGAGAGGGGATGTCAGAACTAGATGGTCATCAAGACCAGCCAGGTGGGCTGGGGTTCCCAGTGAGGCTCTAGCACTAGGCTGTCAGTGGGGTGTGAGGTGGAGTACAAACTAGTAACCAAGGCAAAAGCTCATCGTAGGGAAGGGCTCAATCTGTGGGGTTGTGAAAGGAAGCCTCAGTCCAGTAGCCCCATAGGTTTTAAGAGCTGTCCAGGCCACGGGGGTTTAGGATAGATGGCAGCAGACTGTTCCCCACAGGCTCCCACTGGGCCAGGCTCAGTTCTCGGCTTGCAAGTGATATGGAGAGGAGGGGAGGGAGACTGAGGAGTCAGGCTGGGCCGACAGGCAGGAAACAGCTGAATGAAAGGATTGAGAGCCCTTGTCGGATGTGTATAAGAGCCTCCTTCCGGCCGGCCGGCCAATAGTGTGGTTTCTATGCTGTTTATCCAGCACAGTGCTGCGGCCTCACAGTGAGGAGGACAAACCCTTCCTGCCTGGCAGCTGATGATCTGCTTGAAGCCAAAAGATACACATAAAAGTTTAGCAACACAAGGCAGGATAGCCATAAAACAGTGAGTTCAGACAAGGAAGGACAGACAGGGAATCATGACAGGCTGGAGATTTTAGGGAAGATTATTTTCTGAAAGTTTTTTGTGAAAACTTTTAAATGCCCAGAAAAATTGAGAGAATACATGTCCCACTTAGACTGAGCAGTAGTTAACATTTTGCCACCTTTGGTTTTATGTAACTGTGTGTGCATAATAGCTATCGTGTCTTTCACATGCATACATACTCATACTTTTTTTTTCCTTGCAAAATCCTTTGAAACTAAATCATTTGAAACTCTGGCACACATTCCTTAAGAATAAAGATACTATCCTATATAACCACAATAGCATGGTCACACATAAGAAATGAACAATTTCCTGATATCTGATATCCAGGCCCTACACTAACAATAATAACAGTGAACATTTATTGAGCACCTGTTACTGTTCTAGGCACTGTGCTCAGTGCTTTATGGTTATTGCCTCATTTAGTCACCTGGACAAGCAGAAGTATCATTGGCACTATCGTCATCCTATCTTATAGGCAAGGGGACAAGGGGGTTATGTGAATGGTGTGAAGTCCCACAGTTAGAGTATTAAACCATTCCAGACCTAAGGCTTTCTGACTCCAGAACATTCCCTCTAAGCCATGGCTCTACTAAGGGCTTTCACGTGGGCCTTCAAGGCTCAGGGGAATTGAGTATGAAGAGGAGGGGAAGGAGGGCCTTCCTGGGCAGCAGGTGACATCCTGAGAACACAGCTTAGACATTCAGGAAGTTTCAGGCAGAGCACGTGACCGGGCTGGCTGCAGTTTGCCCCCGATTTCACAATCCCTCTGCTTTTCCTTCCCCATGCTTTTGATCAGACATTGCTTGTTTTCTCTTGCTCTACAATTGAGTCGGAAAAGTAGTTAATTGTCTTAGCTTGTTAGCAACTCTGATGAAAGATTTCGCAGAAGAGAAGGAACGTGGAAGTGTGGCGATGCCCTGTGGACCTTGGTTTTCCCTGTGGCCCACTGCAGTGTGGTGGGCAATGAGTAGCCATCCGGCTTGGTGGTAGAATCTTGCCCAACTGGGTCGTCCACTTTTGAATGCAAAGGATCTTGCAGGAAGAGGTCCTTTACCTTTGAGGGACCTCCCTAGAGACACCACTACGGTCAGGTCAGTCCGTACTTGGCTGTAACCTTTCTTGTCTTTCCCTCTCCAGCTCACAGACCTCTGAAGAGAGTGCCATTGAGACAGGTTCCAGCAGCTCTACGTTCATCAAGAGAGAGGATGAGACCATTGAGGACATCGACATGATGGATGACATTGGCATAGACTCCTCAGACCTGGTGGAGGACAGCTTCCTTTAACTGGTGGGTCTGAGGGGTACCTTCCACTCCTGGAGCCACTGTGGATCCTTTTAAGAAAAAACCACTTTATTGCAATGCAAAGTTTGAGAGGAGGACTTGGATGATGTGTAATGAGAAGTTCCTGGCCAAGGGCATCAGGGAACCTTCTCCGGATGAGTGAATGGGATATTTTGAAGTGAACTTTTTCAGCGTTGCCTCTTGCAATGCTTCAGTAGCATCTCAGCGTGTGAAGCGTGGAGGTAGATGGACAAGGAAGTAGAGGAGCACGGAAGATGAACTTTGTGCTTCAAGGCATTGGTGCGATTCCAACATACACAATTTTTGTTGCAACAAAACTCCAGCATTGTAATTATGTAAATAACTCTAACCAAGGATGTGTTTAGATTTGTATTAACTATCTTCTCTGGACCTCTGAAGAGACCGACCACTCAACCCATCCGTGTACTTCCCGCTTGAAACCTGGTGTCAGCTGCTGTTGAACTTTCTTACGAAGTACATGCAAAACCACTTTTGAACCTTAAAAGGTACTGGTACTACATCATTTTACTTTTTTGTTTAGTGTTAAAGAGATAAAGGCTAATGATTAACCAACCTTGTTTAATAGATTTGGGTCATTTAGAAGCCCGACAACTCATTTTTCTATTGTAATCTATGTTTATAATAATACTACTGTTATCGGTAATGCTAAATGTGTAATATGTAACACGTTTTCCCTACAGAGAAAGCACAATTTTTAAAACATCCTTACTAAGTAGGTGACACGTTTGACAGTTTTTGACATTTATATCAAATAACATCTGTTTCTCTATAAAGTATGGTAATAGCTTTAGTGGATTAAATTTAGTTGAAGTTAGAGAAGAAAGTAAAAGCGGTATCTTCCAGGAAGTCAGAGTTTTTAACTGTGTACTGAGTAGGTTCCTGGATTGTTGTACTAAAAACAGTGAACTGCCCTCAGAAGGAATGGGTTTCGAAACAAACAAGCAAAACCCCTGAATCCTTCATGTTCTCAATATGAAGGCATAAGCCTATGGCTAACATGACTTCTCATGTTATTACCAGCGGAAAATGTAATCATCAGCAGAAAGATGCCATTGGCAGAGGTCTTTTCATGCCTAGTGGTAACTTTGGATCCCAACATACGTATTTTTAAAATTCTATGAACCCTAAAAGAGTCAGAAGAATGTCCTGAACGTGAGCCCCCTTTCTTCATCTCTTACCCCAAGGAGAAATAGTCTGAAACTCTGAGACCATAAAGGCATTGCTCACTGAAGGCTGCGTGTGCCTCTGTTTGGATCTTTGGTTCCCAAATGGAACTGGCAACCAGGACCCCCAGATGCTAAGTTCCCATCCCAGTATTTTTATAAATGCCCCTGCTCTTGTGATTAGCTGGTTTGGGAAATGCTGGCTTAGGTTATAGGAAACTGCCATGGGAAAAAAAATCTTTTTAAATTAGGAACTGGGCCAGAAATCAACCACGTGGGAAGCCTACTATTTAAATCTTTGGCTTCGGGTCAGTGCCATTTAACACCGCATATCTAGCAATTGGTATCCTTACTTTAACTTTTCGGTGTTAGAAGACCTACATGCTCAGCCTCAGACGAAAGTAAAGACCCTGCTTCCCACTGCATGGGGGAACGGACCCTCTTCCCCCGGGTCTCCAAAGTGCATGTACAAAATGATGCAATTCAGTGTGCCAAATCTCTAGAACCAGGTCAATATTTTGGTGGAAATACAATCAAAAAGTTTTACTGGTATTTTGGGGTTAAATGGGAGGACAAGCTGTCACACCCACCGAAACTGTCAAAGAGGCGGGTGTGGGTTCGTTGGCATGCTCTGCGATACTGCTTAATTGCTGACACCGTATGAATGAAACATGGGCTGTGATTACTGCAATCACTGTGTGTGCTCCTGGCAGGTGATGCTTTGGAAGACATAAAAGCAATAACAAGGTACTTGACTACCTACTGGTGTAATCTCAATGCAAGCTCCAAGTTTCTTATTCACCTTTTTCATAGTATGAAGACTGAGCCAGATTGGCCAATTGAAAAAAAAAAAAAACAAAAACACCTGACTAGGTTCTGTTGAGCCAATTAGACTTGAAATACGTTTGTGTTTCTAGAATCACAGCTCAAGCATTCTGTGTATCACTCATTCTCCCTTGTACAGCCCTCGTTTTTTGGTACTTTGCATTTTGATGTTCCTTTGAGTCTCGTGTGACATAGTCGGGCTGGATGAAGATTCTCAGACCAGCAGGTTCCAGTCCTAATGACGGTTCCAGTCCTAATGAAGGTCCCACCTGAGCTGGTGTGTAATTGCATTTTTTAAAAAGTGTTTTCAGCGTATCATAGATTTGGTTCCTGTATGGCCTCCTGCAAAGTCCCCAGATGAAAATTTGGCAATCCTTCCTATTTTCTGTGTTTATGAAGACAATCAAAGCTGGCCTCAGAGACACAATTTGTGACTTTTAAAATGATCAATGATGTCCTTAAAATGTGGTCTGCCAATCTGTAACGAAATGGTCCTATTTTTGTGAAGAGGGACATAAGATAAGATGATGTTATACATCAATATGTATATATGTATTTCTATATAGACTTGGAGAATACTGCCAAAACATTTATGACAAGCTGTATCACTGCCTTTGTTTATATTTTTTTAACTGTGATATTCCCCACAGGCACATTAACTGTTGCACTTTTGAATGTCCAAAATTTATATTTTAGAAATAATAAAGAGAAAAATACGTAAGTGTTCCCAAAACTGTGGTGTGGTGAATGTGTGAGAAGAACTAACTCAATCGTAAGGGTCGACCGATGCAAAATGTATTACAAATCCCCGTCCATGTTTTTGTTTTTAAACATGTAAATGAAGATCTTTATATTTCAATAAATGAGATATATATAATTTAAAGTTATGCTAAGGTTCCAGCATTTTTGTCTTTAGTTTAATCCTATGAATTAAAGCAATCATGTTCAATTTTTTTTCTTAGCAACATTCCAGTAGGACTCTGTATTAAGGTTTTGATGAAACCAACAGAAAATTTAAGGCTTAAAAAGTATTTCAGCTCATCAGTTCTCAGACCCAGCATTTGACTTAAAGATAATTGGCACTTGGCTCATCTTTGATGCCATCTTTACTTGTTTGTTTGTTATCTTAGCATATTGTTATTTTTAAATTTAAATTTTATTCTTCAGTTAGTTTCCTTTCAATATTATTTTATATTGCATTCAGGTGGACAGCATAGTGGCTAGACAGTCATATAGTGTTCACATGGTGTCCCCCGATATTTCCAGTACCCATCCTATACCCCGCGTATTTATTACAATATTGCTGCCTGTATTCCCTATGCTGTCCTTTACCTTCCCATGGCTATTTTGTAACTACCAGTTTGTACTTCTTAATCCCTTCACCTCTTTCACTTAGCCCTCCAACCCCTCCTTTCTGGAGACCACCAGTCCACTCTCTGTGTCCATCACAGCGTATCACTGTGTGATGTTTCCTACCCTGTGCAAAGAGCACAGGGCAGCGTTCCCTCTGGACGGCACTCAGACGTTACAGAAGTGCGTCAAGTGCAAAGTTAAGGATGTGTTCCACCATGCCTTCTTCCCTGCCCCCGTCCTGTTTCCCAGGGACAGACGTGCATCATCCGGTGTGCGTTCTCTTATCCTTCCAGCCCCCTTTCTGTGCATGTGATCACGTACGTGCACAGGCACACCTCGGAGATGTCGCGGGTTCTGTTCCAACCACCGCAACAAAGCAGGTGTCGCGATAAAGCGAGTGGTCATCTTTTTGCTGGTGCAGGGTCTTGCTTTCAGTTTGTAAAGCATAACATTTGGGAAGTGGAATAAAGCTATTTTTGCTTCATATTTACCTAGGTAGGATTGTGCTTTAGGTTGTTCTTTGTCATATGCTTTTCTTTTTAAAGATTCTTTATTTTTTAGAGCAGTTTTAGGTTCACAGAAAAGTTGAGAGGGAGGTACAGAGATGTCCCAACCCCTGCCCCCGCACATGCACAGCCTCCCCCCCCATCACCAGCCCCCCCAGAGTGGTGCACCTGTTACAGTCGATGGCACGTCATTATCACCAGGGGCCCCGTGCTTTTTATTTCCAACGCTGCCTTTTGAAGGTTTACGTGCGAAGTGTGTGTAGATAGACCTCCCTCATTTCCTGTCAGCTGCGCAGTGTCCCACTATGTAACTGTGTTGTAACTGTGCCTTCACGTTCCCACAGCTGCTTTCATAGTTTCCAGTTACTTGCTATTCAAATGACTTCATGATCATTCTAGTACAGAGTAGTGTTTTGTTAGCACAGATTCCTAGAAATAAAATCACTAGGCCCAAGGGTGTGCAGAGATGAATTGCTGTTGAGTCCAAGTCTTCAGATATGATTGGCACAGTGAATTCTTGAACATCCGCCGGTGAATCACCTGCTTTGCAGATTATCTGCAGCCCCAGGCTCTTCCCTGCCTCACATAGCTCACCGGGATGTGGTATGTGTGGGAGTGCGTGGGCCTTTGTGTTCTGAAGCATGCCCAATCAAATGACTTTGGGAATTTAACACATGATCCAACTCACCTTCTTTTCAACGCCTGGATAACGGAAATTGGTTACGTTGTTAATAATGGGAATATAGCACCCTATCCCAACCTAACTCCTGTTACCCAAGTTCAAGTAGTCTGCGAATTCAAACACACCTCCATGGAGTTAAGAGCTGGAAGGAGCTGCTGAAGGTTGGGTATTGGCTTGGCCTCTCTTCCAGCCCGAGGAAGGAGACAGATCATCCTGCTGATTGAACAACGGAGGCCTAACCTAGCATCAAATCCATGCTTCAAGCCTGCGGAGAGATCTTTTTGTTCTCTCTAATGTGCAATTTTACCTCTTAGTATAATGTGGACAATTCTGCTCTTCTCTGATGTATAATTTTACCTTTTAATATCACACAGACAATTTTGCATCCTTTGTCTCCTCTGTTACCAGTAGAGTGTTTTAACATTTTTTTGAAGATCCTCTTTCCATTGACTAATTTTTGATGCTTAGCATAGTGCTTTGAAGCTGGGAAGACATTTCATAGATGAGGAAACCAAGTGACTTGTGAAAAGTGCACGGCTGACTAATGAGAGCACCGAAATCAGAGATTTCAAATACACGAGCTCTGTGTACTGCGGTAAACCATGGAAAAGCAAGGGCTGGTGGGAAACGTCTGCTCAGACGCGCAGTAGGTTGCTTTGCTCCTTGAGATGTTTCGAAAGACAAGCAATGGACTGGTCGGCTTGCAGAACTTTCTCATGCATTTGTAATAGGAACAATTTCTTTTCAGGCTATACCACAACAGTTCTAATAATGGACATTGTGATTTTAATAGTTATGTGCTTCATAAAATGCTGTTCAGGAAAATGGCTTAGAATACCTGAATCCATCATAAACTAGGCAATTTTCCCTGGGATAACAGAGCGATAGAAATGCTTCATTATCTCAGACACCAAACACATATATGAATTAAACTGAACCACATTGTTACAGCAAAATCAATATACTGTGTTTGTAACGGGAACAATTTTTCCTCAATTAAAATATATATGAAAATACATATGTGGCCTTAATTAACATTCTGTTCTGCCTGGTTAAATAGCTAGCACTGTGTCCTAAAGAATAATGAATGCATCCCCCCAAATGTATACATACATGGCTGATGTTTCCATCACTCACGTTTTAGTCTACATGTAAAGTGATGGAGACATCAAGGACACATTGTCTCACATGGCAGGGGGAGCATATTTGCTCGCTGTTTCTGGTTTGTAGGCTAATTGGAATTTTAAAAAGATTTGCCACATTATCCTGGCAGATGGTATTTTGCGCTATCGTTATTCGTGGGCATTAATGACTTCCCTCTGGAGCCTGTGTATCCTGTCTACTTTGAATTGCATTACATTTCATGCCGACTGCTCCACACAGAATCGGACCCAGTCTTTCCTAGGTGGTGATGAGGCTGCACTCTGTCCAGCTGGTCAAAGCTGGACACTTGATTAGGAATTACGTAGCTCTTTGAAGTGATGAAAATGGTTTTCTTCTCTGTCCCGAATATCCCAGCCCATTTCTCATTTTTCTCAGCTTGCTCTCCCACAGGGTGGCGCATCCTGTCTGGTGCCTGAAGACAATCGCAGAGTTGGACGCGTCTTTCGTCAGCCTGAGATTATTAGACACCCTTTCTTTGTCCCTCGGAAGGGAGGGGTTTGGTTTCCTAAATGGGGAAAACGCCTGAGATCAGGATGTAATGATCCTGCCTCAGAAAATTATTTTTTAATTAATTCCTTCAACAAAATTTATTAGAGAACAGCCTCTTCTTTGTTTACTTGATCTCTCAAATGCCTAAATCTCTAAAAAGCCTAAACGAGGCAGCTGGCAGAGTTGATTCTAACGAGTTAATCACCTGAGGGGAGCATTACGTCACAGAGCAGAACAGCACAGAGCAGAAAATCCTGGTGGGTGGAAGCCACAGTCCTGACTTGGGAGCAACAAAGAGTCAGAAGAGTGGGTTGCAGAATGTAGCTTATCGGAGCCTTCGGATAAACCTGAAGCTTTTCTGCGACCAAAGGACACAGCGTGCTGTTGGAACAATTGAGAATGAGGAGCTAAGGCTGCTGTAGCCCTTACCTGGTGGTCTTGCTACCTGCAATCCCTGTCCTTGATTGCTTCTAGATACTTCCATGGCCACCTTCATATACATTCTCCCCAACTATTATCCCTCTGTTTTTCAATGTTATTTAGCGAGGCACTATTTTAGGTTCTGGGACAACAGGCAAGATCTCCACATCATGGAAGATAGGGACATTCTCTCTACGGCAGAGGGCATATTTGGGTGATAGTAAAATAAAGACAATGTCTCCTGCTGGCACAAAGTTTGGTCAGATTTGCTTGTAGCCTATTGTATAAGATTGGGGCTCCTTACTTAGGTTTCTTCAGCTGTGCCACAGCTAAAGGAACCACCCTGGCCACTTTGCATTGACCCCATAGAGCTTGGGGAACAAGGAGAATGGACATGAATATAAAGTTCTTGCTTTTGGTCTACTGTGAGTAGTAAAGTCCTTTCTTTCTGACCCTCGTGGCTTCTGACAGCATCCATGAGCGTGTGTGGGGCTAACTTGTTACCTTACAAATAGGAAAAAACCCTCAGATCCTTCACAGTTCTTGACATTAACTCAAGAAAGAACCAGTCAAGTAAGATCTCTTTCATCTTTTTCCTTCTTCCCAAATGATACTCCCCTTCATCCTGGAGGGACCAGTGGCAACAAAGTAAGCAGGAAAGTCATGGAATAAAAAAGCTCTAGTTGGGGAAATAGAGAAGAAATTGACCACATTCGTCTCTACCACTGCAGCCTTTTCTTCTTCCATAGGTAAAAGGTGGAGAAATAGAAATTAAAACTTCACATGACGTTCAGAGTTTATGGTTGCTATATGGAGGGAACAGTGAACCCTTTATTACTGAAGCAAAGTCAGAAGTGTCAATGGGTGTATTCTAAATTTCATCCAAAGGGACAGGAAGAATGAACTCTACAGAATAGCTATGTAGGGGAAGTTGTGAGACAATAATTACTTAAGGTTATTTTCTGTTGTTTACATATTCAACCTACCATTACACCTCAACTCTACAAAAAATAGGAAGACAAATGGCAATTTCCCTTTCCTGGCGGGAACACTGAGTTTTTGGTGCTGCCATTGACCTCCCGTCAGGATTCCTTGTTCCCAGCGTGCGGCTGCGGTGATGGGAGAGCCTCAGGAGTGTGGGTAGTGAGTTAACACCATCCCCCAGGGTAAAGTTGTGACCCTCCAGTTTTGATCCTTCCAGATTGAAGCATGAAGTGATATTTTGACATACTTTCCTAAAAGACATTTATTTAGCCATCGACAACCATTCACATGTATTATATTAAGTTCTTGGCTACTAATATAACTAATGTTCAGTGAACATGGTGGGAAATTTGACTTATACTTCAAAAATATATTCCTCTTCTTCATTTTTGTATGAGAAATACACATTCTCACATCTCTGATGTTGGACTTGGCCACGTGACTTCCTTTGAATAACGAATGATAATACAACACGAGACAGCAGATACTTGCAGTTTGCTTGTGTTGAAGGACATAATGCCCTGGACATCTGAACAATATTGAGTCTTCCAATCCATGGACATAGCCTGTCTCTTCATTTACTTCAGTCTTTATTTTATCTCAGCAAGTATCTTAGAAAGTATTGACCTTCATAAGTGATGCAAACTTTTTGCAACAAACTACAAAATTGCATGAGGATGTCTGTAATTTCAAGTTTTAGTATTCTTTCTTCACTGAGCTTCTAAGACACCCACCTCTCTTGGTTTTCCTCCTTCACTACTGGTTACTTTTTCCTCAGTCTCTGTGCTGATCCTTCTCTTCCCCTGGCTTCTGTTTACGCTGGAGTGCCCCAGGACTAAGTCGCTGGGCTTCACTTCTTGTTGTTGTTCTCATCTAACCTCATGGCTCCAAATACCGTCTATATGCCGACAACTCCTAAATGTATATTTCTAGCCAACTCTTCTGTCCTGAACTACAGGTTCGCGTATCCAATTGCCCACTCAACATCTTCATTTGGATGTCGGTTAGTGACCTCTTAACTTTAAAACTTGGCTCCCGCTTTTCCCCTCCAGCTTGACCCGCACTTAGTGTCCCTCATCTCAGCTGAGGGCAACTCTAGTCTTCTAATTGCTTATGCCCCCAACCTTGAGTCATCCTTGACAACCCTCTTTCTCACACTCTGCAGCTAATATGTCAACACTTTGGTTCCACCTTAAGCATATCCCAAGTGTACCGAGAATCAGACCACTTCTCTGTCCCTCCCCTGCTCCCGCCCTGGGCCAGGCCACCGTCCCCTTTCCCCTGGATTACTGCAGCAGCTTCCTAAAGAGCCTACCTTGCTTTGCTCTGTCCCTTCCCCACAACAATTTTCAATACAGCAGCCAGAGTGGCCCTTTTCAAATGAAATCAGATCCTGGTTACCCGTTTGCTCGAAACCCCATAATGACCCCATAATTTTACTTAGAGTAAGACATAAAGTGATTAAAATAGCTTTCAAGGCCCTTGAAGATCCAACCTCTGTTTCACCTCCTTCTTCTTCCATTACTCCCTTTGCTCACTCCCTTCTTCCTTCACTGGCCTCATCGCTATTTCTGGGCAATGATGTGTCCTCAGTGCTTAGAACAGTGCCTGGTCCAGAGTAAGAGCTCAGTAAGTATTTGCTGCAGGATTGTACGAGTCACCCATCCACAGAGGGAGTTATGGGGGCTCTAGGGCAGCAGACTAATTGAAAAAGCAACACTCAAGTTTCTGGCAACTCCTGAGGCCAGACCCAGTGTTGACCCCTAGCTCCTGCCCTAGTGTGTCTGTCCAAACGCCTGTGATGTATCAGCTGTGCTCCTCCCTAGTGAAGGGGCAGCTATCATAATAGTGAATTTACAGGAGGTTTTTAGTAGGGACATGTATGAAAAATACTGAAATAGAGCTTCTCATGAATCTCGAAAAATCAGTCTGTTGAATGCACTCATTTACCATCCTACATCTCTTTTAGACTTATGGGAAGAATTACACTCCTTATTTTAAATTCAGCCCAGGGGTTTGCTCGCAAACTTCCCAAGCCTGATGTGAGGCAAAAGAAAGAAGAGCCAGAGGAAGAGGAATTTCTGATCCTGAGCGCTATTGGAATTAAATACATGGGTGGTCTTGGGTGGTGGCTATTTTTGCATGAAATACACATGTGTATTTGTTGAACTTGAGGTGAACTTCTCAGAAATAATGGACTTTTACCTCACCAAGAGTGAGCATTTGTTCCACTTCTGGTATGAATAAACAAACATTGTTTAGTCTCAACTCCTCTTCAAATTCAGGACTCTGGTGAGGTTTTGATGGGGGCTACTTGGCAAAGAACCCAGTCCCCGCACAGAGGCGTGCTTCAGCGTGGAGGGCAGCCCCTAATAGTCTGCATCACGATTATGCTGCAGCTGAGGGCTGGCCACTTGATAGAGCCTCTCTGTGTTAACGATGCTAGAATGGAAATTCTTTAAAAAAAAATCATTGGCATGATGTTTTATTTTTATTTATTTTTCAATTACAGTTTATATTCAATGTTTTTGTTTATTGGGTTCAGATGCACAGCATAGTGGTTAGACGATCATGTATTTTACAGAGTGGTCCCCTCGATACTTCAAGTGCCCACCTGGCCCCAGACAAAGTTGTTTACGACATTACTGACTCTGGTCCCTGTGCTGCAATATACGTCTCTGTGGCCATTCTGTAACCACCACTTCTCTATCCCTGCGGCTGTGCTGCAGGGTGCGATCAGGAGCTATGCACAGAGTCGGGACTCCTGAGTGTCTCCTTACATCTTATACCCTCGCACCTCACTTGCCTCACCCTGACTGTGGCCCTGCGGTAATCTGTTCTCATTCGGAACTGAGTGAAGTCAGCATTAAATGCTTCAGGAAACTGAGACTCTCCTGATGCTGAGTTTCTTTATATGGAGTCGTTATCTTGATTCTGTTACCCTGATGGTTTCGGACAAGCCTTTTTTTGTTAGCATCTTGAAACTATAGAGGGCTCTTTGCGGAAACTCTTTTATTTCTTGGAATAACAATAATACCATTTAGCTGCTGGAAAAAGCTATTTTTCTTCCATCCCCACCCACCCCAGATTGTCTTCCTTTCCTTCCCAAAACATCATTTATTCTATTTTTGTTGCCAAATCATTGTGTTTAGAACAACAACAACAAGTAAGAATCTGGTGGGAAGGTTTTATAAACTAGCAACTGGACTTAAAAGTTTAACGCTCGAGTTCTGTTTAGTTGAACTGCTGAAAAGTTCTGAGTAGGATGATCATAAATCCAGTCTTTTATATGTGTACACACACACACATACTTTCAGAGAGTCCTTTGTACTGATTTTTCTTTCTCAAAGATAGAATTTTTATATGGTACTGCATTAGCTGAGGCCGACTAACCGAGCTCCTTGTAGCTCTGCATCTGTTGCTTTGGTCAGATCACGGAATTTGCCTGGGTTATGGTAACACCCCCACACCTGGACGAGAATGATGCCCATGGATATGATTCATTGACTATAATGTCAGGAAAAAAACTAGAAGTTGATCTTTTTTTTGGCAAAAGGCATTAGCAGGCTAGATTCTTCAGGGCTAATGATAATGAGCACGCTTATAACATGCAAAGGTTGTTGTCACATGTCTTTAAAAAGCCCCCTAAAATCACATGAAGTAACTCTTCTTATTATTCTCATGTTTTAGACGAGCAAAAGAAAGTGGTAACACGTTCGGAATTATAAAGGAGGATCTGTGTTTGGGTCTTAATTTATAAAGGGGACTGCGTGGCAACACGAAGAGGTTAATGCCATTGAAAGAACAATTCCTGAGAGGAGGGGACACACCACAGCATTCAGGGTCACACGGGGAGTTCGTGACATGACTTTTGTGAACCGGAGAAAGCTGATTGCAGGGGTGATGTAAATAACTTTGGGCTTGTTTGGCCCTGTGATTAATGAATACAAATAGACACAGATAGTCTAAGAAGATTCAATTAGAGCAAAGTGGCATCAAGCAGAAGCCTGACTCCAGATGAAAAGCTCTTTCCATGAGACCATTTAAAGTTGTAATCAGATTCTCCCTCTCCCGATCTCCAAACCCCTCACCCTGTTCTGAGCCTTCTGCATTGGCCGCATCTGTACTGACGTTACCAGACACTAGGCTCTTTGAGTTGGAAACCTGACCCACTCACTGTGTTTCAATTCTACTCCCAAATACCTCTTCGGTTTGTTCTTTTTTCTTTCTGCCTACTCCCCTTGCCGTAGCCAGACTGCCTTAACTTGACTTCTTATTCTCCCAGTCCATCATGTTGCCCTATACCTATCCCCAACCGAGCTTCACCCTGTTTCTAGAACGATCCTTTGTAAATGACAGACTTGATTACATCACTTCCTTGCTTACATGGCTCATGTCTCCCTATCACCTTCAAATTTTTAACAGAATATAAGGTTCTTTCGTGAAAGAACCTTTGACCCTTGCCTATCGCCTAGTTGTCTGTCCTACAAAACTATGATGCTATGTCCGTCTCTTCACCTGAGCCACAGTCACAGGGCTGGTACATAGACAGACCTAATTAAATGGTTGAAGAATGGAGATAGGTAGACAGATAGATAAAGATTTTTAACGAAAGTGGTTGTCTTAAAGAATTGAATTTCACTGATGTACAGGAAATGAACTCATTGCTAGTTTTATTTTGGTAACTTTTTATTCCAAGGTCTGTAAAATTCTCGTGCTTAGCAGAGGATTTTAATGCGTTTAAAATATCAGTTTCTTCTAGTCAAATGTCTTGCAGCTGAGAAGGGGCCTGGAACAGCAGCACTAGACTGCAGATTGTTTCAAGTACCACTAGGGGTTGCTAGAGAGCAATAGAAGCCCTAAAGAAATTTAAGTTTCCCCTTCTGACCACATCATTTTCTTAGTTTTGGTAGGAAGTAAGATGTTTCCCTCCATTCAGGGTTTTATTTACTTCGTGGATATGGAGTTACCCCATGTCTGTCTGCTTGTAATAGTTTTCACTATACCGGTCCTTCGAAGTGCTTCATCTGTCTTCTCTACTGTTTGGAGGGATTCCTAACGTGCTTTATTATTCCTCAACTCCTTGAATGCAATCTGAATTAATGTGGTTTTCAGTTGAAAGAAAGAAGGTGGGCCCACCTATGTACCAGGGAATCAGCGAGCACATCCGGCATCTTTGTGTCAAGTGCTAAAGGACGCCTCTCTTTCACAGATGAGCAAACTGCAAACGTGCCACAGCTTCCAAGCTGGCCCGGCCTGATCCCAGGTCTGGTTGCTAAGCTCAGGCTGGATTTCAGCCCCCATTCACACCCTTGGTCAGGCAGCCTGGAGACAGAACTCTGGAATTAGTGGACTAAAGGGAGCTGAGAATGACATGAAGTTCATACACACACACACACACACACTTATTTTTTGGAAACTTTGTGAGGGAACCTTGTATAGAATGGGCGTGCTCCCCAAGAAGCTGTAACACTTGTGCTTTCTAAATTGTTTGAACTATTTTAACGTTTGCAGTTATTTGGTTATAGTCGTTAGATCTTAATCATAATGAGCACTATTTTTGTAGTTCTTTTCAGTCTGTGGAATTAACATCTCCTTGTGATTCAAAGTTGCTCAATTGCTAATAGACTCCCCAAGTGATATATTTGAGATGATGTACTTTGGCTGTTACACTGCTAGTTCAAGACACTGCAAGGAACATGGGAAATTTCCCAGATGATATATGAAAGAGTATGTTGCCCCTTCATGCATCACTTTAAACTGCTTTATTCTTTCCCATGCATTCCCACAGTCTCTTTCTTGAATTCACTGTCATGTCGCATTATCACACGAATGATCTATCAGTTAGATTTCATTTGGCTGCATAAATCACACAATCCAAATATCAGCCGCTTATACAATACAGAGGTTCATTTTTATTTCACTTTAAAGCAGCCTGCAAGTCACCTAGGCTACTGTGGTAGCTCTACAGTCATCAGAGGCCCAGAAACTATCTTTCTGCCCATCCCCTCACCCTTTGTGCATGGCTTCCATGTTCCAGATTAACTCGTGGTCTAAGACGGCCACTGGAGCCCCAGCCATCAGGCCCAAGTTCCAGGGAGAAAGTAACAGAAGAAAGACAAGCAAAAGGGTACGTGACTCCTTACTGAGTCAGCCCCCTTAGGAGGACTTTTTTGGATGCCTCAGTCAACAACTTCCACTTGTATCCCATTAGCCATCCTCATCTGCAAGGGATGCTGAGAAATGTTTTCTAGCTGGACATGCTGAGACCCTTAACCATACAGGTGTCTGTTATTAAGGCAGAAGAGAGAATGAAAATGGGGTAAACAACTAGCAGCCTCTACCAGATGAGAATTCGATTGTCTGTCGTCCAGGAGAACACGGAGATTAGAAGACAGAATGCAGGAGGAGCTACCCCACACAGAGTTGGTGCACTGTCTCCACACAGTCGCTGAATGGCTATCTACTCAATGGCCGCAAGGCGGAGTCCCTCTGCCTCTCTCTCTTGAACTCATGCGGCATCACTTACCATCCACGTGCTCTAAATTTCCAGTGCTTTCCTTTCTCCTGGGCTCCAGACTCACACAGCCAATTACTGCCTTAATTAATAGCTTCTCCTGGAAGACACATAAGACCCTGAAATTCAAGTGGTTCCCCCAATGAGCCCAGAGACCTGCTCCTCCTCTACTGCCCATGCACCAGCTGCTTAAACCCCAGACCTGGGGGTCATTCCTGACTCCATCTCCTGGCTCCTTACACTCTCCAAGTTCTGCTTCCTAAGTCACCCTCTTTATCTCCATGATCACCACTAAGGTCAAGTCTGTATCACCTCTCACCTAGACAGCCACCGCAGCCTCTTTACTGGTATCGCCTTATCCATATTTCCCTCCTTCCCACCCATGCTTCACACAGCAGCCAGAGAAATTATTATTTAAAGAGATACAAAACTGATGATGACACTCTATAGCTTTCTACTAATCAATGGCTTCTTACTGCCCTTAGGGAAAAGTTCAATTCCATAACAAGGGCTAAAAGGCCCTGAGTGATCATTCTCCCCTTCACTGGGGCCCAGCCACGATGGTCTTGCTAATGAGCTAAATTCTTTTTCATCTCAGGCCTTGGCCCATGCAGCTCTCGCTGCCAGGAATGCCCTTTCCTCGAATCCCCACCTCTTCATTTAGTGACTCACCATGCTTTCTTCGAGGTATCAAATCCATGCACCCCAAACCATGCCAGGTTGCTGTCAGCTCCCATAGCTCCCTGCATTTGTCCTTTGAATTATTCATCAGAATTATTCATCAGCCTTCAAATTATTTGCTGAGTTGTAAGTTCCTTAAAGCCAGGCCCCCTCTGTCGTGTTCCTTTCTGTAGCCCCCGTGCATGGCAAAGAGCTCGGCATAGAACTCAGCATAAATTCACATACACAACCCTTCGTTCATTTACTCATCAACTTAAACCATTTGTTCACATCCCTGTCTTCATTTATCATTCAGTGGGGGGGGAAAGACTTAGTAAAATGAGTACCCCAAAAGTTACTTCATAAGAATTCTGATCAGGGATATAAGTAAAAAGGGTGTGTGAGTGTGTGCAAAAGGGGGATCTGACCTTGCCTTGGGGGGGGGTGAGGAAAAGAATGGAGAGTTTTCTATCAAGGACACAAAGAAGAATTTTTGCCTTCTCAACTCTAACCCTCCTCTGCACCCCGACCCCTTGCCTTATACTGGACCAGTAAATATAAAACCCAGTGCGAGACAAGTTCAGTTGAAACATGTTTTAACCCATTAGTTAGCATAGTGCTATTTTCTTAGAGCTTCTGATTTTGGAAATATAATCCAGGAATCTTTTTTGTTTTTTTTTAAAATATTTTATTTATTTACTTTTAGAGAGAGGGGAGGGAGGGAGAAAGAGGTGGAGAGAAATATTGATGTGTGAGAGAAACATCGACTGTCTACCTGTTGCACGCCTCCAACTGGGGACCCAGCCCACCATCCAGGCATGTACCCTGACCAGGAATCAAACAAGTGACCCTTTAGTTCACAGGCCAGTGCTCAATCCCCTGAGCCAGCCAGGGCTAATCCAGGAATCTTTATGCTGCCAATTTCTCTGCTTCTCCTTTTTTTCTGCCCAGTTTTCCTACCCTCAGACTCTCTGCCATCTCAGGCTGACTCTGCTCTTGTTGGAAGCTGTGTGGAGCAAGGCTCCACACACCAAGTCAAACCTGCCCCTACTCACCATCCCCACAGCTCTGAATTAGGTCAGCATGGATGAGTGAGGCTGTGGTCCTTCTGAGCTTGTGGCCTGTGATGGCCCCAGGATAATGCGCAAGAGGGCCTGCAAGGTGGCAAGGCAGCTGGAAGAAGGTCCTAGGGACTAATCTTAAAGCTCTCTGCTGCCTAGGATAAATAAAAATAGAAATTTATAAAATTGCTTTGATTCCGTTTATATAAAATTGAAGGACAATATACATAACGAAAGAATAAGAACACCAAGGAGAGCTTGAGAGCAGCTCTGCTGAAGATCACGGGGCGGTGAGCCACCACCTACCTCTCCTCCCCGCCAGCCGTCCTTTCACGCCAGCTTTCCCCGACAACCTGCCGGCATCTTCGTGATGCTTCGAGCACTTGTTGGCAGCCAGGCACTGTGGTCCCTGAGAGAGCCTATGACCAACGATGAAGTTCCCAGCTGCAATCTGGAACTCAGATTTCATTTTGTCAGCCTTGATCTTTGGACACCCTGATTTCTTGAGGGCGAACCTCCACCCCCTGCCCCCCACTTATTCACAATGGAAGGATTTCATGTGAGATCTCTGGCCAGGGGTCATGGGGGAGTCCATTGAGATCCAGGCCCAGGCTTTTTACTGGAGTAGGTGGGTTATCCCTAAGCAAGGAAGTAACTCTCCAGGGAAGACCTTGGAGAATTCTTTACCTCCTGTCCAAAGCAGCAAGTTGGCCACAAGGGGGAAGCATCACACAGAGCTGGTGCTCTGGCCAAACCTGCTCTTTGTTCTGGCTGTTCCATTGTCACCCACAAAAGGAAGGTAGGTGAGACCCAGCACAGGCGATTGTTGTTCCCCTGTGACCTTGCCCGCCTGTGGTCCTACCGCGACCATGCAGCCAAGGGACACTCAGTGAACAGTGATTGACACTGATGAATAGGATGAATAGGAATTGAGGATTGAATTTTCTAGTGAAATTAAGCAAATCCCTGGAAAAGGTAAGTATAGGTGGAAAATTCTCAGACTCAGAAGAGTCATCATATGCTGAAAACCGGGAATTGGAAAATCTGGCTCCCACGCTGGTCTGCAGTGCACTCACTAGTCACGTGCTCTTGGGCGAGTCTCTTAGCCGCATCTTTCATGTGGCCCCCATCACCTCTTCTGTCAACAGGACAGAGCTGGCCCCAGCGTGAAGCCGTAGATTATGGGCAAAGTGCTCAGAAAAATGCTAAAGCAGGAGGTGAGCAAAGGAAATGCAGCTGGTTACTCCTCCACACAGATGTGAACTTGCTGAGGTGGGCAGTGTGTGTGTGTGTGACTCAATATGGCGCTGCTTAGTTTAAATCTTAGCTCGATTTAATGATTTAAACCATCGTCTCATCAGGCTAGGGTGCCACTGTCTTGGCGAGCCAGGACTTTCCCAGTTTTAACACTGGAAGTCACGTGCCAGAATGCCCCTCAGTCTCTTTGGGATCCTTGCTTAGGCTTTTAACACCCCCTGCTCCCCTCTCCACTCTATGAAGGCCATAGCGAATGGAGGACAGGTGTGGCTCACCTGACTCAGCACTGAAGAGGAGCCCTGGTCTTGGGATCCCTGTGGACTTCTCTGGATCCTATCTGCCTCTCTTAAGGGTAGCCTTAGAAACTGGGCAAGGAGGACGAGGCAGCTTCAGAGAAGGCGCCCACTGCTGGAGTCTCTGGCTCCTGTTTAAGACCTTTGATCCCAGAGTCTCTACCTACTCTGTCCCCTTAGCTTTGCCCTAAAGCAGGTCACCAGCCCTTGATGCTCCTGCAGGACCTCTCTCTAGGCTTGGGCACTTCTGAGTCACCTGCTGCCTATGGGGAGGACTTGGGGAGCTGGCAGCACTTCCTTGGACTCACTGATTATCCATCCACCTCTACCACACATCCCTCACTGCCCTTGTCCTATCGCTGGTGGCAGCATCAGGTGTGGGATTCTCTCCCGCAGGAGGCCAGGGGATGTGTGCACTGGCCCGGGTGTGTTCAGTCTTCTTCATTCCCATCTGGGTGTTTATGGCTGCCTGTGGTAGGAGAAACTCCGAGATGACCCTAGGATTTCTGGCCCTGGGTGCACTCACACCTTTTTCTGGTGCTAAATAAAACACGAACCCAGGGGCTGCTGCGGAGGAGTTTTGCAGCTCAGGTGACCCCAATGGAGGCAGAATACTATTGTAACCACTATGTCTGGTGTTAGAGGGGTGTTAGACTTACCGGGGTGATCACTTCATAAGCTATATAAGTATCTAATCACCATGTTATGCATCTGAAACTAATATATGTCAACTATAATTGAAAATGTTTTTAATTATTAAAATAAGAGAGAAAGGCAGATAACCCGAGTGAGCCAGACTTAATCACCGGAGCCCTTTTAGGTCTGGAGGGCACAGCCAGAGATGTCAGAGAGACTGGCGCTTGAGCCTGCGGTGGGCACGTGGGGAGGAGCTGGGGCAGCCTTTCGCTGCTGACAGTCATCACGAGACAATGGGACTCCGATCTACAATTGCAAGGAAAAAATTGTGTGAATAACTGAAATGAGCTTTGATCCTCCAGGTAGACATACAGCCGGCCTTGACCTCTTCCTCATGAGAGGCAGAGGTGAGGATGCAGCTAAAACATGCTGGACTCCTGACCCATGAAAACTAATACATTTATATTGTTTTCCACTAACTTATTACTAAGCTACTAACTTATTACACAGCGTAGAAAACAAACACAATGTGTTTCCTTAGGGTAAGGGCCTTAAAGGAGGGAGGGAAAGCACCTCCAATCTTCCTTCCTTCTCAACCCTCTTCTCTTTTCTCCTCTCTACGGTTCTCCCATTGGAGGAGGCCGGCTGTTCCTCCCCTGCGGTCAGGCCTGTGGCCTTCCTTTGGTGGGAAGAACTATCTTCTCTACAGTTCTCAGGAAATCTGTGATCAGAAACCTCTGGACATGAAATGACTTCTGCTCTGGATGTTCTAGAACAAGTTGGAACGGAAGACAACCAAGGAGTGATGTGGTTGTTTGCCATTCCCCAAATGTTTTCCCCATTATATGCTGCAAGGATGTAACTAGTACATATGACTACTGTGATGAAATGCTGGTGGTTTTTCTGAACAATGAGGAAAAGAATTTTGACTACTTAACCCAGCGCAGAGCGTCTGGTTCTTTATATTCTCTCCCAAATCAATTCATTTCACAAATATCATCTCAACTCCCTGTTATAGTCAGTGCTGTTGTGGCTTGAAATACGCGGTGACAACATCGATCTAGTATTGGCAGGTCATCTACCCACATCTCTGAAATTCACGCCCATTACTAATGGCACTCAGCAGTGTTGGGGTTTATCAGAAGGCACGGTACTCAAGTAGTGTTTTATACCAGAGGGTCTATTTATTTATTTATTTATTTATTTAACAGATTTTATGTATTTGTTTTTAGAGAGGGGGAAGAGAGGGAGAAAGAGAGGGAGAGAAACATTAATGTGAGAGAGAAACATCGATTGGTTTGCCTTTCACATACCCCTAATTTAGGACTTGGCCCACAACCCAGGCATGCGCCCTGACCAGGAAGTGAACCAGAGAGCTTTCGGTTTGTGGGACGAGCCCACTCCAGTCAGGGTTGGAGGGTTAGTTTTATTCAGAGACTGAGAGAGTATAAGCTAAGTGCTTTTGATATGTAATTTAAAACTTATTTGTAATATTTAAAAGAAGCTGTGATCAGTTTTAGAGGAGAATGAAACATATCCATGAATCTTCAAGCTCAAAACAAGTGATTTCACAGAACTTATAGGCTTCTTTTAGTCTCTGAGGCAGAATTCAGGGGCCATATGACCATTCTCTTCTACCACTGGCAACCCATTGGGCAATGGTTCTAGAAGACCATTGCCCAACCATATGGAGCAAATGGAAAGGGGAGGGAGAAAAGGGGGAGGTGCCACCTGGGAGTGTAGGGAAGAATGATTGATGGTGGTGAGGTCCATTGCCAAGGGGGGAGCACTGAAGAACAAGACCCAGGGCTACTGGGGTTAAAGTCATAGAGTCATAGAAAGCTTTAATTATCATAGAGTTTGAATAGAAAGCTTTAATTATCCACTAGTTTTTGGATGTGTAAATGTGCTATGCTTTTTTTGTGTTAGGGCAACATTATTTCAAATCCTCAACCAGACACACAGTCCCCTTTGGGAGGATTGGGATTTTTAGAGTTGGAATGCCAAAAGAAGTAAGGACTCAAATTTGAGGTTTTGACAGGCAAAATGGACTTTCAATTTCAGCAATAGTAGTTGAGAAAACCACACACTGAGCTGCCAGAGCCAGGCACTTGAGAGAAAAATAACATTTTTACAAATTCTAAAAAGTTTTCTTTAAATATCAAGTACTAGAGCTTGGAGGACTGAGCATAATTTTTTTTCCCTATAAACTAAAGAGTTAGAAGAATGTAGGTTATGACAAATTCAACTTCCTGCCATACAGGGAGGCAATTACAAACTTTCTAAACTAAATAGAGGAATTTAGGGCAAAAGAGAGAAGAGAGCCAGACAAAGTAAAGAATCCTGGGAGAATGTGGGCAATGGGCACTTTCTCTGTAGGCAGGTTTGGGGGTGAGAAGACAAAGTTTTTACCCCATATTTTGAGGGAAGGGAGTTTGTGAAATATCCATTGTCTATACAAGGACTAACTTAAATATTTAAATTTTGTGAGATATTCCACATCTGAAATTGTATAATTGTAAATCTTCTTATACCCATTGGGTGGATATTTTAAAAATCTAGATTTTTAGCTCTGCTGAGATTTTCTGACTTTCTTCTGGTTGTTGAATATTTGCCGTATTGGGGTTACAAGAAAAATTCAGGGAGGCGTGAGGTGGGATCAGGATTCTTCTCCTCACAACTCCCTTCTCTATCACAGATTGAAGCGAGGGGTGTCAGCTTCAGCAGATAACTTCTGCAGACTCCTGTGAGAACTCTGAGTCTCATGAGCTTTTAGATTTTCTTCTTGGCACTTGGAGGGTAATTAAAGGAAGCAAAACAGTGACCAGCAGTAACAAAATCCTAGTGACTCACAGGAAGTGTCAATAAACTCCTCATATTGTACATTCATTTTTTAAAAAGAGCTGAGGTACTGTTTATATACCATATACTTCACCCATCTAAAGGGTACAATCAATGGCTGTTAGTATATTCACAGTTTTGCTCAGCCATTACCACGGTCAATTTTAGAACATTTTCATCATCCCAAAAGGAAGCCCCGTATGCCTGAGCTATTCCCCCCTTTCTCCCCAGAGCCTTGCTTCATCAGTCCTGGCAACGACTGATCTGCCTTCTGTCTCTATAGATTTCCATTTGGACATTTTATATTTATGGAATCATATAATATGTGCTCTTTTGTGTCAGGCTTTTTTCACTTGTCTTAATGTTTTCAAGGTTCATCCATGTTATAGCGTGTATCAGAACTTCATTTCTTTTTACGACCAAGTAATATTCCATTGTATTGATATGCCACCTCTTGTTTTCCATGTGTCAGCTGAGGGGCGTCTGGGTTGTTTCCACCTATACTTCTTTCTGTGTGTTCGGTAGTGTGTGGAGTTCTAGCACAGGCACCTAACAATGAGACCTACTTCCCTCTCCTGGAAACATGGGTGGATGAAGAAAACCTGGTCTATCTGGGATTCAGACAAACCATGTTCTGTATGTGTTGAGGTGATGCCAGAGAGAGAGGCCACTGGCTTGGAGAGGTCCTTGTGGTGGTAGGTCAAGGGGGTGTCCAGGACAAAAGCTTAGAGATGGCTCACCTTCCCTTAGAGGTGAGCAGGCTCAGGAGACCTGACTCACATTTACCCAACTTCTTAGAAATCCTAACCCAGCCCACCAAACTGCCTGATAAGTCAGGAAGTTAATTTGTGAATTCACAAAGTCCCTCAACAGAACTGGAGGCCGCAGTTGGCTGGTTCCTACATGATCTCCATGTGGGAAGGTCTATATGAGACGTCTGACTCTCAGAAGGTTGTCTCGTGAGGACAACCTAACTATGCTCCCTGAAGGCACAGGGCACTCGGTAACTTTAAGAAATTGACATCGAAGCCCTAATAGCTGTATTTATGTGCTAGATAAGCATTCTTCTGGTCAGGACACCCTGTGTTTCAATACGTAGTTCTGGAGAAACACTGACCAGCTCCTGCTGTTTTCACCATTCCCTCCTCATTTCAAGTGGACCGCTGGCTTTCCCTGTATGCTGAGATTTTGTAATACGGGCACTTGCTCAGAATGGTAACACCTGAACTTGTTAAGACTGTGCACCGCTATGATCAAAACTTTCTGAGTGTCCTCCCCACGTATGTTTATTTATAAATTACATGCATGTTCCACTACCAATTTATATATTAAAATTAAAATTTATTTATTTCTCTAAATTAAACTGAATTTAAATTGAAATGTTAGTCCTTTTTCTTATACCTCAAATTCTCTTATCCTCCCCATTTACACAAGGTTGTTTTAGAATTTTTTTGATTTTGCACTAATTCCATCCCAGTTCTAAAGTTGCACTTTAATCATCTGAGCTTTTAGTTGGGTTTACTCCCGTTTAGGTTTACCAGACTTGCAAACCCATGTTCCAATGTAGTATGTTTAGATGAGATCAGAAGGGGCTACTTTATTGTTTTGTATCTATTCTATTACTTTCAGTTTTAGCTGAGGTGATATCTTCTGTTCATCTCCCAAGATTCCAGGACAGCCTGCTGCAGCTTTCCAAGCACGGACTAAAATCTTGCAGAGGAGCTGACGTTCTGCATTTAGGCTTGTCCGAGAAGAGAAATGGTGGGAGATGAGTGTCTGGGGGAATCACTCCTAGCAGTACTCTGGATTAATGGCACCAAGATGGTGAAATTGGAGTTGGTAATAGAACTTGGGAATTGGCAAGAATAATTGAGAGGCCACAATTAGCCTTTTGGAAGCGGACACTGAACCCTCACTGCCTAACTGTGCTCCCTGATGTATCAATTGGACTGTAGATATGCTCAGAGGAACTGAAGTAAAGCTCGATCCCCAGAGCGGAGAGCATGAAGGTTCCAGAAAGTTCTCTGGTCCTAATTGAGGGACACCAGTATATTAGGGTTTTAGTGCCCTAGAGGGAGCACTTTGGGCTCAAAATAAAGGATGGGATGGGCTTCGGTTGAAAAGGAACCTGCTTCCTGAGAGAGCAGGCTTGCTCAAAGAGGGATTCTATCCTCCGGCTACATCAGTGGTTCTAGAGGCTGGGAGAAAATGGCAATCATCCTAGGAACCCTTAAAATGACTGATGCCTGAGTCTCCCCCTCAGAGATTCTGCTTCCATTTGTCTGGGCTGAGGATTGGCCATTGATGTGTGTTCGATAAGCCTTCTTCTGGTCAGGATGCCAAACGAGAAGTTTATACGAAGTTTATATACATAAACTTCAGATGAGTCTACTATGCAGCCAAAGTTGGGAACTGTTGGGCCAGAGGGTGGAAGAATGGAGTGGCCTCTGGAGTTACAGGAGGAACACTAGACAAGAGAGGAGGGGCCCGGAATAGCCTTAATCATTCTAGAAGACTGAACTGCAGGACCTCCCATGGCCTCCTTCATAAGGCTTCTTCATAGACACTGTGAAGAGAATATTCAGAAAGAGGAGGAAATGGGGGAGAGGCTGGAGTTCCTATAGTGCCTCAGGAAGGTGGCCAGGGGTCCACGTTGTGGAGCCTTGTGTTTGGGGCTGCCGCCAGGCTTGGTTACGATAATAGCTGTGACTCAATAACTCCTTTGCGGGTACAGTGCAGGAGGCAGAGACGCTGCTCTGTAAATGACATCTCTGTGTCCTTTCCTTCTCACTCTGCTCCTGCCTCTCTGCACTGGGTTTATCCATTTGTTTATTCATTAGTACTTCCGCCTACCATCGCATTTCCCTTCAAGTCTGCCATTTTCCAGGCACAGGACAGAAGGTGAGGGGGTGGCTTTCTCTGACCTAGAAATATCTGGGAGAATTTTGTATAGGTCTTCGGGTAGGTGTGAGAGGGAATATTCTGGAGCTGTGTTTTTCAAAGTGTGCTTCTTACACGCTGGTTCCTCAAGATGTTCTCCTCCGTGTCCACGCAAGCTTGGGAAATGCAGTGGGCTCCGTGCCCTTGTTGAATTCCACACTGCCCCTTAGAGAAAATGCTCTGAGATCTCCCACAGAAACCTGTTTGTTTTTCTGTAATCTTCATGTCCCAACTCATCTGGCCATGGAATTGTTTTTTTCTGCTCAGCATATTAACATCTTGCCTCTTTCTCATGACACACTTTTGGGAAACTGCCCCAGAAACTACAATCAGTGGCTTCATTCACAAAGGACAAAGGAGGCAGCTGCATCCTGCACACACGAAACGGGGCAAGGACCCCAGTTGGGCCCTGGCCTCTCACTGTAATTGTGCCCTTTTTCCACCCCCTCTGTCACCCCCCCTTCCTGTTGCCATGGCAATGCCCCTGGGGAGTTAGGACCAGGCCTTCTATTTTATTTCTACACCCCTCCTCCCCACCCCCTTTGTGTCTAGAAGAACATCGAACATGCAGTAGGTGATGTGTTGAAACATTGACTGATTGAGAGTTTGGGGGGGTTTCATTTGGCCATCTGCAGGTGGGCTGGGGCAGAGGGGAAGGAGTCCCGTGGTTTGCTTCTAAATATCTGGGTAGAAGGGCCAGGCAAGAGGGTGGGAGAGTGCACATCCGGGAGCTCACACAGCCTTGGCGTTGCCTGTTTTGTTTTTTCTTTAAATGCTATGATCACAAATATTTCATAAATTAGGAATGACTAAGGGCACATCAAAAAAAGAAAACATTTTGATTTCCTGGTATGTTTGGTTCAGGGGTGAATTTTTCTTTCAGTAAACTTCCTGGTCATGTTGCTTGCTATGATGTTGTTTTTGTTATAAATAATTTTCTTTTAAGTTTTAGAAGAAAAGGATATTGCACTTTCTTCTCTGTCTCTAACTGGTATTCGTAATTTCAAAGCCCCAAACCAGCACACATATCCTGGCCGCACAGGATACATGGCCGGACAGGACAAGTGAAATGGGCAGTGGGGGGAGTCTGACGGGACAGGGTGTGTGCAGCGGAGGTGCTGGTCCCAGAAATCTGGCCTCCTAACTGCCGTGCACAGAAGCCCCACACGTAGCGTCGTTTCTAAATTACAGAGCCAATTTGGTATCTTTGGGAAAACCTGGGTACCATACATATTTCTAAAATTGATAACTACCTTTAAAAAAATCTACTTATTGCAAAGTCAAAAGCAGCCTTCCAAGAGAAAGGGAAAACAAACAAAAATTCTATTCAGTGTCTGAGTGCATGAAAGACCTGGTTATTTCCAGTCTGTCTGCTGCCCCAGCCCAGGGCTCAGGCGCTTCATGAATGAAAGGTTTGTGGGCATCTGCTTGGTGCAAACTGAGTGCCTGGGAAAGCCTCGCACTACTGGCTCTGTCCCCAACTGGCTGAGAAGGCTTCCCAGGGTCTGAAAGTACCAATTCTTAAAGCGTGAGCGTGGGTGGAGGATTATAACTTAAATCAACTGGTTCTCATTTTCTTAAGTGATGAGGAGTGTGTGTGTGTGTGTGTGTGTGTGTGTGTGTGTGGTGGCCTAATGTGTTCCCTGGCAACACATCTGTGGAGTAACTACTATGTGGTGAGAACTTTATATCTGTAATATATACAAACCAATATATATCTATATAGAGATAGAGATCTGAAATAAATACATAGTTATATATCTGGTATTTATATGTATTTAGTAAATATAAAAGGGCAATATATAAAATTGATCTATATTAATATATAAATGGATATAAAAATATCGATATGTATGTATATGTAGATGTATCTATACACAGATCTATATCAATTTAAATTAAAATAAATATATCTACATACACATATATATCAATTTCTATCTATCCATTTAATGTACACCAGATATATAAATATTTGATATATAACTATAGATCAATTTCAGATATACATCTGAATATACACCAATATGTATGAATATGTATCAATATATCTCTATTTTCTATCTCTATGTAAAACTGTATTTTATTTTTATGGCTTTGTTTTAATACTGATAAGGAGAAAGGAAACGGATGCTGAAAGTGGGTAAGGAATGAAGCTTGTCTAGGGCATGCAGTGGTGAGTGGTGAGCGGCGGGGCCCATTCCCAGGTCAGAACGGTCTGATCCAAAGTGTCCTTTCCCCATGGCCTCCCCCACCCCCGTATGTTCCACCATGACCTTAAGAACCACCAGAAATTTGTGGACTAAGGCTGGGATGAGGCTGCAAACATGGACCAATGGATACTGTGGTGATTCCTCCCTGCCCCCCTGAAATTTTCCATCTTAAACCCCACTTCCCTGCTGCAACCTCCTGTCCTCTTGCTGACTTCTTTAGGCCTCGTGCACCATGCATGGGAGCTGCTCTTTGACCCCAGCCTCGCCCTCCCATCCATCAATCCCCCGTCCTATCAGATTGCCCCCATATTTCCCTGATCCATCTTCCCAGCTCTTCTCTTGCAAAGACAGTCAACTTCTTCTGTCACCCCTCTGTCCTTCCTGTCTGGTGATTCTGGAAAAACCCAGCCCTAACCACCTGCCATCTCTGTGCCTGCTTCCCAACTGTTGAGAAAAGTCTGGAAGCAGGATTCGGGAGAAAATCTCACAGGTTGGTATCATCTCAAATATGTTCACTTTGATAATGTTCAATAATCTCAATGATGCCCAGTAATCTTATTGTGTCTCTCTAATCAGCTTACTCTCCTTTGCTCCACAAATGCCTGACCTCCCCATTCCTTCAACCTCTCCTCCCTGCGCCCCCTCTGGGTTAATAACCTAGCTTTATAACTACTAGAGAAAATAGATACTATCCAAGAGGAACGCCAGTATCTTCTCACCACTAAATCCACACCCCTCCTGCACCTGCACTTCCCTGGCAACACTGGCAATCTGCTGCTGTCCACTCAGCCAGGGCTGAGGACCGGGGGCCTCAGTTCTCTATGGCCTCCTCTCCATGTGACTGTGTTCCAAGGGCAGATCCCAAGAGAGAATGGTAATTGGAGCTGCATTGCCTTGTATGACCCACCTCAAAGGCCACACCGCATCTTTTTGAAGGTGCTGGCTTGGTTAAGGCAGACACAGAGCCCTGGCCTGGGGTAAAGGAAGGAGACAGGGACTCCACTTCTTGAAGGAAGAGAATGTGGGGTAGACACAATGTCCTGACCACTTAAGGAAAATAAAGGGTCTGGTTTAAATTTCGCCTCCCTCCCTAGATTAGGTGCCCCAATAACAGTCAAGGTACCACCTCTCCTCCTTGGTGGCTCTTATCACACTTTTACATTACACACTTATTTCTGTGGCATTTTTGTTCACCACCTATTATTGTTCATTGCCCATCCCTGGCAGAGACTGTAAGCTTCTTGAGGAATAGGACTGTGTTTTTCTTATTCACCACCGATGTGCAGCACCAATCATAGTACCTGACACGTAGTGAGTGCTAAGTGAACACTTGAAAAATGGACAATCTAATGCTAAGTCAGATATGCCCCCCCAAATAACCCATGAATTCACATGGTGTTTGAATGGGTTTATCTTGCACACATACATTAAATGACTACAAACGGAGAGGAATAGGACGCACACCGCAGCGATGATTTTGTAAATGGCTAAAAACTTCCTGGCGTCAATCCCATTGTTGTTGGGAGATATTCAACGCAGAAAACACCACAGAGTCAGGTACTTTTCCAAAGGAGGCTCTTTTTAAACCGGAGGCTCTTTTTAAACTTTCATTTGAGAGGCCATTGGCCCGAGCAGCCTGGTTATCACCCAGGGGGCTGATGTAGCTCTGGTCAACCAGAGGGGATCTGGCAATAGCACAGAAAGAACTCTTCTTTCTGACTTTTAAAAATGGCTCACCTTCAACCAGAGACTTTAGACATCAAATCAAACAAAAGAAGTGTAAGCAATTCACTGAAATTCAGAATCCTAAACTGTGAGAGAAACAATTGGTACTGTTTTGGGGGGTGAGATGAAGGCACTGGTGAGGAAGCGTCCTGGGGGACGGGAATCTGGTGGGGTGGTAGGTGGGGGACTAGTATGGATTAAGGACAAGCTTTTTGCCAGGTGCTTTACACACATTATTTCAGCCGAGCCTTGCCACAGTGCTGTGAGGTAGGTGGTAGCATCCCCGTGTAACAAATGAGGCAACCAGGAAGTTCAATACCTTGACCCAGATGATGCAGCTCACAGGTGGAAGCACCCCGACCTGCAGTGCTTCCAAACCTGTGCACTTACTCCGGTACCGGGCATGCAGCATCAATCGGAAGGGCTCAGTGAGCTTTTACCGTGGGGTCTCATGTATGCTAAGCACCGAGCAAATGGTGGCCCTACAGGGACCACGCATTCTTCCTCCACTTGTCGATATGAATGTGACATGGACTTCAATCTTCCAAACCTCAAAATTACCCGAACTGGTATTTCTGAATGATAGTTTTCCAAACTGCAGCAAAAGCCTCAACAATCTTCTTATCCGATGACTCTGTAGTTCTGCAAGCAGACAGAGGTGATGAGAGTTGTGCACAAGGAGGGTCGTTGTAGTGTTATCCACAAGCAAAGAAAGAAAGGAAAGAAGGAAGGGAAGAAGGGAGGAAGGGAGAAATTATTCAGTTATATGATTATGACATGGTTAATTTGATCATTCTTTTGTTTCATTTATGTCTCCCCCCAGAAGACAGAGAGTCTATTGTGTGTAAAACATAATTCTAGGCCCTAGGTATAAAGAAGTACTGAATCAAAATTTAAAATATGTCCCTGCCTGCCTGATGCTTACTTTCTAGTGGAGGGAGACTAACCATAAGTAAATGAAAGAGCAGATGCTGTATTTGATGTCATGTCCTCCCTTATTCTATTGTCTCATTAATCCTTTATGAGAAAAGCAGAAGAAATAAGGGAAATGAGAACGATAGGGGACAGGAGGGATCCCCTCTTTTAAGCTGGGTGCCGAGGGGGGATTTTATTGCTGATGCTTGAATGAAGGAACAAGACACACAGGTATCTAGGGGGAAAGAATTCCGGGTGGAGGGAACAGTAAACACAGAGACATCTTACTAGGAGGCAGGAATCAAGAGTTCAGATTGGCCATTTGAAAGCTGAGATGCCTACATAGCAGGCCTGACATGGAAAAAAATACAATAAAAAACTAAAAAAAATAATAATGGTATAAAACAGGGTTTCTTCACCTCCATGCCGCCAACATTTGGGGCCAGATATTCTTTGCTGTACGGTGTTTTCCTGTGCATTGTAGGTTATTGAGCAGCATCCTTAAACAAACAAAAAAAAGTATCAGCTGGTGTCCAACAGACACTGGCCAATTAGAAAGGGTTTTCAACTATTTAGAGCTAATGTCACTTATAAACAAATGGTAAGACTGTGCGGGAGCATGCGAGTGAGTGTCTACTAGACAGAGGTCCAAGTGGAGATCTGTGATTCTGGAGCTCAGAAGTAGATCAGGGCTGGCGCTAAGAGGTGGGAATTATCCACATGCAGACAGTAATACAGGGCGTGGGCTTGATGAAATCGCCACGTGAGTGGGTGTAGAGATAGACAAGTGAAAAGGTTGAGAACGGAGCCAACAGTAGGGTTGGGGAGAGCAAGAGTGTGCAAAGGTGAGAAGCGGCCATCGAGGCAGGAGTAAAACCAAGAGAGGAGGGTGTCCTAGAAGCCAAAGGAAGAAAGTGTTTCAAGGAGCCATCAATGTGTCGAGCGCTGCAGGGTTAGGAAGAGCCCTGAGGGCTGATCCTTGGATTGGAAATACGAAGGTCTTTGGTTTGACAAGAACAGTTTTAGTGGGGTGGCAGTGATGCATGCCTGCTTGGAATGTGTTGAGACAACGGGAGCCAGAGAGTCTAAACTTCGTGAGGGCGGCGTCACAAGAAGGGGAGGGATGTGGACGCAGCACAGGTTTGGCCATCATTTGCTTCTTTGTTTCAGGTGGGAGAAATTACAGTGTGTTTGTTCACTGAGGACATGACCTGGTGGGAGTGGGGGGGTGGGGGGACCATTGATAAGAAGCTAATTGCAGGACAAACCTTTGAGGAAGTTGGGTGGAGTACAGGATGAAGGCCGTGGTGGCAGGAATGCCGACGGTCTTTGTTTGCACCAGAGAAAGCAGACCACGAGAGCACAGAGGTGGGGTTGGTAGCCTTGGTGGGGGAGAATGTGGAAAGTCTTCTTATTGCTTCAACTTGCTCAGTGAAATATAAAGCAAGATCATTATATTTGGAAGGAGCTACTCCAAGATGCTACAAGTGTTTCTCTTTGATAAGTGGAACTACAGGCATTAAAATTTTTTTCTTTTGTAGCTTTGATTTTTCTCTAAGAAGCATGTAATAATATAGATTTTTTTCTTACCAATAATAGATGTCATCTCCAAGTGCCCTCCTTTTCTGCTGATCGTGAAGGCAATCCTACCCGGTCCTGCCACTTACCAGTTGCATATCCTTGAACCAGATACTTACGTTTCTTTGTGTCTTGGTTTCTTTATTAGGACAATGAGGGTGATAATGTTTGCGCTGTGTAGTGCATTGGGTTGGAAAGGTATTAAATGAGAAAATGTATGCAAAAATAATCTGAAAAGAATCAGAGTGGCATAGAGATAAAATTCTTACATTGTATTTTGTTTTCTGGTCTTTGGGATCAGAATAGGCTGGAATCATAAGTTCCCCTCTCACAAGCTACTGAACAGTCTTAAGAGCAAGGATTACTTTTCTGATTAAGTCCGTGTCCTTTATCAAGCTTCTGATGAAGGTTGAAAGCTTTGTGCTCCACCCTGGAAAACCAAGTATGAAACACATTTCCTTTGCTGTTATGTAAGTTAACTTTATTATTTGATAATCTAAGTTAAAATGTTTCCTACTGAGCCAGGTTTTACTTTTTGGCTTCAGATATATTAATTGAGACATCTACCCCACATTTTTACATTTGTATTCAAAACCACCAGGAGAATATATAGCAATAATTATTCTTTTGTTATTTTTTTTTAAATTACTGGGATTGCATTGTCAGATATAAGTAGCACCTGGGTCCTGCTGGCTTATCAGCATTAGACACATACATAGAAATCTACTAAATTAAAAAAAAAATCACAAGATGAAGATAAAACCACTTATTTAAGGCACTTTGTATAAATTAAGTAATGATAGTAGAGTCACATAACTCTTCCTCAAGTGTAATTCTGAACTGCTCTTGTGTTTCTTGGCATTTGAATATTTCATTGTCAGCCCCGAGGATTAGAAAATGAAAAGACGGTACTGAGTTTTTGCTGTTAGACTATGTGTACTATTGAAGATAAATGTTCATTAATCTTTGCTTTCAACTTATTTACATCCCCTCCTTTTTAATTGTAGGACAGTGTAACCCCACATTAAAGGACATTTTGAAAAATGAGGAAAACACAAACATCTCATCATCTGAACATAAATACTTTCCCTTCTGTGTCTTCCAAGTTCATCTTTGTCCTTTGTATGGTTGTAATTATAGTATGTGTACAATCTTGAATATGAATTTTTGGAGTTGCATTTACCAGAGGGTGTTTTTTAGATACATAATAATTGCCCAAGTTATATTTCTACCTTTTGCCAAAACTTGATTGTGTTAGAGAACCCCTGAGATTAGGAGATCTTGGGAGTCTTCTTTGTGGGGGTCAGGAGCCGGATCTGCTGTGGTGGAGGCCGGTATCTTCTCAGATGGTCCTTGATTACAATTTTGAGTATTTATTTGGCTTCTATTTTGATGATTACAACTGTCTCAGGGCAATTTCATCAATGAAATGTAATGCACTACGGCTGCCATCTATTTCACATGCCGTCATGTTTCAAGGTTGTGGTAGGTTAATTGCAGATGTGATCCCAGTTTTTCACCCCTCCTGTATCCACATACTTTGCAACATGACTGCAGCTATTCCCATCAAAAGTTTGGATCTGTCCCCCATCCCCAGGACGTGGGCTGGACTCCTGTTATGCTTTGGCCAATGGAATGCAGCAGAAGTTTAGGCCTCATAGATTTCACGCCCATCCACACTACCCTGGGCTAGCCTGATGGAGCATGAGAGACTCTGAGGATTAAACCAAGTCAGCCCAACGGAGGCCCAGCCCCCAGCCAACCACCTCTTGACCGCAGATGCACAGGTTAGTCCATCCAGGTGAACTGAGCTGGCCCAGGAGAGCAGAACCACCCAGCCAAGAAATCATACACTGTTGCTATTTTAAGCCATTGAACTGTGGGGATTTATTGTACAGCATTATTTTGGTAGTATGAAATGGACACAAAGTGCTATCACATTTTGACATTTTGGATAATTCTAATTTTTGCCCTTGGGTTTCCACAGTAATAACAAATTGCAGATTTGGAGTGAGGGGCACACAGGCTTTGTTCCAGGGTCATTACCCATCTTGCATGAAAGGCCCCAGATTTGCGGAGACCACAGATTGACAGAGGAGGACCTCAAAGCCCCACTGGAGGCTCCGGCGGAGACAACCTGCCTGAGGGCTCTCATGCTGCTTTCTTCAGTGGGGTGAGTGTGAGGTAGGACTGCCTTTATTTTATTTTCCCCTTTTAAATCCAAATCTATCAAGCCTATAATCTCTTCTTAATTGATTTTCAAGTAAGCAGAAACTGGGGAAAATAAATGAAAGTTCAAGTGGTATTGCTAAAGGAGAAATGATCTCTATAGCTGCAAGGTAATGTCTAATTAACCTCAGAAACAGGCCAGAGCCCTGGTAATGAAAGTGCCCAATTCACAAGGAACTAACGAAACCACTGGAAATTTAAGCAATTTATCCTTTTGTGGGGGAGATGCTGATGTTGTTGTTATTTATTTTCATTCAAATTTTAAATGATTTAGGGTATGTACACACCTTTACTTTAGATGCAGTGTTTCCCAGTAAAGCACATGTGTAACAAACTTCTCGTGTGAAACCACATCGGTGCATGGGCTCAGGTGTCTGGCAGGTTAAGTATGTGCCCAGACAGAGCGACAGCCCTTCAGCAAACAGCAAGAATACCACCAACCAGTCTCGTTTGCTGTACGGCATCAACTTCCTGATTTCTTATTAATACGCTCTGACAAGGAGGTAGATTAATTTGAGCAACAAAGAGAATGGGCCAAATCTATTTTTCCATTTTTACACATTCCTTTTATAAATTCCATTGTAAACACACACACATTTTTTTTAACAAAATACAGATAAACGGGGGGAAGAAAAATAGAGCCTTGTAATCCTACCACCCAAAGTGGTTCATAGATAACCACTATGAACAGTTTGGAGTATTTATTTCCAGTAAAAACATTTTTTTTCCTACACAAATTTGGAAATTCAAATAAATAAACAAATAGAAAACACTCATATAAAACCTAAATGAAAATAAGGGCAGAGTCAGATACTCAAGTGCATTTAGAAGACAAGTGCATGGCCATTCCCTCTTCTAAAGAATGAGGGCCTCCTGGTGTCACTGGGTGGGTGATAGGGAGAGCAGCGTGAAATTGAGGACAGGCAGGTGCAGGTCAGGACTTGGCAGGGAGCAAAATTCATTATTAATAACAATACACAGGGCAGACATCAACACAGAACTTCTTAAGTGCCAGGTACTGTTCTGATCACTTCCTATGTATTAACCCGTTTAAACTCCCCAGCACCCCTGAGAGTAAGGTGTTGGTATCATCCTCATTCACACAGGAGGAAATGTTAAGTGACTTGCCCAAGGATGGAGCCAGGATTGAAATTCATGCCCTCTGTTTACGGTGCCCTGGCTCTTAAACTCAATGTGATCATTTTACTATTTTCTTTATTATCATTATTTATCTGGGCCCCCAACAGGACTTCAATAGGCACCTTGGCCATTTGGAAGGAGCCCTCTTGGCACAGCTGTGGAGAATTTCACCTCGCGCTTGCCATTATTTATTGGCTTAAAAGCATGCTCCTTTGAAACTGAAATCTGACTGTCATCCGTCACCATTCATTTGTGTTATCGCCTATCAGTGCCTTTTTTCTTCCCCCTTTTCTTTCGGAAGGCAATAAATTATATTCAAATGGCAGTCATGGAGGAAAGTTTCCTTTCTTCCCTTATCAACAGCCCTGATCGATGGGCGGTGCGAAGGCCCCAGGGAAGCAGCATCTGCTCTAACTCAGGGATCCCTGCTCCAGTTCAGGATGGAATTAACAGACACAGAACAGTTTGCTGCTCAACATTTGTTCAAGTCTGGCACATGCACACATCATTAGCAACTATATTTGAGAAGCAAGATCAAGGAGGTAAGGAGAAGAGGGGATCTCATTAAAGGGATATTCCAGAAAGAGGAAATTCAGAACATTTAGGTGAAACTTCACAGCTAAAATAAATGACCTAGAGAGCAGAGCAAATAGCCAGGTGCAGGTGGAAGGTGTTGACAGACAATTTGGATAATTTTGCCCCTGCAACTTCCAACACAGAGTCATTTCACGCAGTGAATTCCCCAGAGTGGCTGCCTCTTTTACTTAGCTGTCTCTACCACTAAAATAAAACCTTTATGAGGGTAAAGATTTACTGTCCTGTTCACTGCTGAAGTCTGGGCTCATAACAGATAAAATTAAATATTCATGGGGTAAGTGAATGTATACTTGTTCAAGGCTTGGCTTGACCTGGGCTAGGCGGAGAAGGCCTGAGATGTTCGGCAGAAATCAGAAGCAATATGCATGCCAGAAGAATGGCATCTTCTCACTAAAACTGTTAATTACAGTGCCTAGAATCAGCGATGAAATATTATTATAAGGCCCACCATTACTGTAGGCAATGGAGGAGATACAATAGAAGAGGCAGCTAGCAATGGCATTATGGAACAGTGTTCTTTGGGCAACTTCTCACATTTGCTGGCCACTCTCTAGCCCATAAAGCAGGTTCACACATATCAGTAGGCCTGTAGGCTGATCAAGGATAGAGCCTAAGTCTTATTTCCCTTCTTGGTCACTGCAGTGTTTAGCACATAGTAGGTGCCTTCTGAACTTCTATGGGGTAAGAGTTATTATTTGGTCCTCAGGATAGCTCACGAGGGTAAGCAGGACAGAGGACGTCCCCATGGAATAGGCCTAGAGACTGAGGCTCAGGGGGCTGAGGGGCGGGCTGCACGTCAGAGAGCAAAGGTGCAGTGCATGGGGGAGGGGCCAGTGGCTTCCAGGGTCCTGCCCCGGTGTTTCTCACATCACCCCATACCCTGCTCAGCTCTTTAGCTACCTTGTCTCTGAACCCAAGCTCTCAGACAGCCCAGTGGTCCATGTGAGTATCATTTGCCCCTCTGAAGCAGCCTAAATCTTCTCTTCAGGAAGTAACTTCAGAACCTGAGACAGTCCATCCGTTTCTTGCTCTTTCAGTAAACGTGGAGATGCATCCTTTAAAAAAATGCCGTTCCTGCTCTTGCGAATATGAGTTCTTGCGAATATGTATTTTTAGTTATTAGTTTTAGTAAAAACTAATATTTAGTAAATATTAGTGACACCTTCGCTTTAAAAAGAGTTCTACTTGATGGGCGCATGATGCAGCGCGCAGATGACGTTTTATTGAGTTGTACTCTTGAAACCTGTATGGTTTTGCAAACCAATAAATTCTACCCAATAAATACAATTTAAAAAATTGATTGGCCATACTACCATTAGAAAACAGCTGTGACTGCACCCACCCCACACCATCATTAAGCACATGTGAGTTCTGTGTCTTCCTCTGTCCTGAGCCAATGTCCAGGACTGTGGAATGTTGGGAGCTCCCTCCTTTCCGTTGGCACAGGAGAAATGGCCCCTCCAGGGCATCCTCTTCCCACTCAACAACCTGCCGCTTGCCTCCTGCCCTGACCTTGAAGTGGGTTTGGTTTGTCCGCTTAGCTAGCCTTCACTCCTTCCTCACTTCCCAGGTTCCATTCCACAATTCCTGGGACTAGAGGCTTCTTCAGATCCCCAGTCAGCTGGGACCTTGACTTTCCCATCTTCATCCAGCCCCCTTTCCTAGGGCTGGACCCAGCTTCCTGAACCTTGTGTGATCTATGCCAGATATGACACTCAAACGTCTGCGAAGAAGCCTACTCTCTACCCCACACACTTGGCTAGGACCCTGGAGCCCCAGCATGACACTGGCCTGCAGTTCCCCATGGCCCTGCCCTTGGAGCTGGGCTGCTGAGCCTTCCTGGAAAGGTTTGCCCTCTGCTGTCGTAGCTGCTTTTCTCTCATTTCCACCTTGAGCAGGTCCTGGAATTCCCAATGTTGTGACCAAGACTAGCTGGGTTGTAACAAGATTTGGCACAGAGGGTGCTGAAATAATGAGAAAAAACTGAAGGGATAGAAATGATGTGTTCCATAAGATTTATTCGCTTGTCCATTCATTCATAAATTTACTGAAATAATCCTGAAATGGATAGCAACATAGTCCCACACTTGTGGTAGGTATTTAGTGTTTGTGGGATTGCACAGACTGGGGACAGGTATGGAAGTGGGTCTCCCTGGGCTTCTGACAACCAGGTGGAGGAGAATGGGGATGCAGAGACCCTTACTCCACTTCCACTCGACTCAGGGTGAGGGTCCCCTCCGGGCTCAGGAAGGACAGAATGCGTTGTATTTAGTGTATCAGATACACGACCCTGGGGATAATGATCATGTCAAGATCTTTTTTTGCTCTGGCTTCCAGTTTCCATGAAGCAGGTAACCCTGGCCTTCTTCTGTTCTCTATTGCTCCTTCTGCCACCTTCTCCACATCCAACTGCTCACAGAAAGGATACGGCCAGTGTTGCTCTAAGTTTATGGAGCCAGGCCTCCCAATGTGATTTGGTGATGACCTTGTGCTGCTTGGGGCTGGTGGTGAGTTTAATTCTGGGAGGCAGCAGCATTAGAAAGCCTAAGCCCTAAGCCATGTTCTTCTTTATTAGCTATATTATAACAAAGAACACTTTCTTCTCCATTTCCCAGATACCCATGTCTACCTATCAATTAGTTCTCAACTCCATTGGGAAACAGGGATGTTGCTCATTGGGCCTCCTCAAAATCCACCACATAGTTCCAATCTCACAGGGTCGGGGTAAGGATTAAACGAATCTTTAAGGTAGGTCTTGGCCATTGTTATTATTAATGATAATAACAATAGTATCGGTAATCTAATTCCTTGATACACCTAGGTGAGAAAAAAAAATAACACTATTAAGAGTGTATGTCCATATTTTGGCCAAGGGAAGGAGTGGGCAAAAATGCACACAGCACAGTGGGACCTGGGAAAAAGGAGTGGGTCCTCTGGGATCGGCCACACCAAAGTCTAGAGAGGCCCGACAGCTTCCCTGAGAGAAGTCTCAGACCTGGTTGGCTGACGCTCAAGTAGCGAATCCTGGAAAGAAGCATTCTACCACTGTCATCTGCAAAACCAGGAGCAGGGAGGAGTTCAGTTTCTTGTCTGTTTTCCGTTTCTTGCTCCTGGAGGAAAAATGGAGAGATGGAGAATGCAGGCCAGAGACCTCAGACCATAAGCCTGGGGCTGTCTGAGTCTGTGGGGAGGGAGATTCCTTCTTCGTTTGTTCACTCAAAGTCCCGTAGATGGGCAGTCAATCTCGTCTCATTATTTATAATTAAATCATTGATTGAATAGCTCCTGTGTACCTCAGCTCACTCTATTTCATGTTTTTTAACTTGCCGAGGGAATATCTCTAAAGGCGATGTCAGTAACTCCCTAGCAGCTTATGTAGGATCCCTTTCTTGTTTTCCAAGTTATTTAAAATACAACAGTTGGGAGAGTTATCAAGCATTTTAAAGTTATTATTGGGTGTTTCTTACCATTTGCCTGAGGATGGCAACATTTACAGGGATCTTCCTAATTTCCCAGTGGCTCCCCAAATGCACACTAGGACTTTCATTGCCAGTTTGAAGGAAATGTAATGATCCTAAGATGGGGTACACATGGTGAAGAGAGACAGATTATGAAAATGTAAATGTTCCGTTTTACATTATTAGTGAAGACAGCTAAAGAGCGCACACACCTTTTGCAGTGTCTGTGGCAAGAGAAGTGGGTTAAAGGGGAGAGAGGGCACTCCTGCCCTCCGATTGTTCATTTCCAGGGCATTCCAGCCTCATGCATGGTCCCCAATAGAACCATGGATGGTCTACAATGGAACAGTAAGTATTAAAGGGGGGACCCCTTATCCATTCTCTGTAGTTTCTCTGACCACTTGACTTTTTTCTCTCTTGAGCAAGATGGTTGGGGTGGCATAGGGAAGACATTCACAGGTCTGACAGTGCATGCCATTGAACCCCTGAGCACCTCAGCACTGTCTCATTTATGGGGATCTCTGCTGCTGGCCTAAGCTAGCCTCTTCGATTATAATGAACCTCCCAGACAGTCCGTCACCAGTGACCTCTTCAATGAGGTGGTTTACTCAGAGTGGGTGTTTACATTCTCAAATGCCAAAACTTTAAAGCTCATATCATTTCTTAACTGGTTTTCTTTGGGGCCATCTTAAAATTATCCTCTCAAGGGAATAGCAAAAGCCTTAAGTATTTGACCCAGTGTTTCTACCTCAAGAATGTCAGTAAGGATCTGGGAAAAGGTTATAACTCAATATTTATCTCAGCACTGATAGAAAAATCAGGATTAACCTAGTTATCCATCAATAGGGAATAGGTTAAATAATTTATGATGGATCCATATGACGGAAAATTGTAGAGCCATTAAAAACATCATAGGATTATATTTATGTACATAGAAATATGTTCAGAGTGACTAAGTGAAAACAAGGGAAGATGTAAAGCAACACTCAGAATATGATAATAATGAAAGCCACCATTTACCAAGTGCTTACTGTGTGCCAGGCAACATGCTATGTACTTTCCCTGCATTATCCTAACTAATCCTTGCAATATACCAGGGAGGTAGGAGCTATACTTCTCATTTTTGAGATGAGAAAACTGAGGCTTGAGGGATTAAGTTACCGGCTGCTACAGACTGAATGTTTGTGTCTCCCGAAATTCACAAGCTGAAACCTCATCCCCGATGTGATGGTATTGGGAGATGGGGCCTTTGGGAGGAGATTGGATCGTGAAGGTAGAGTCCTTAAATAAGAGAGGAGTATGCAGGGCCCTTGTAAGAGACCCCAGAGAACTCCCTTGTCCCTTCCATCAGGTGAGGACATAGCAAAAAGATATCTATGAACCAGGAAGGGGCTCCCATCAGACACTGATTTTGCTAGAGCCTTGATCTTGGACTTCCCAGCCTCCAGAACTGTGAGAAGTAAACGTCTGTTGTTCAAGCCATCCAGTCTGTGGTATTCTGTTATGGAAGCCTGATTGGACTAAGTTGCATGCTCAAGGTCACATGCAAACCTGGGATTCAAGCTCCGATTCCCACAGTCTGTGTTTCTTTGGCTTAAAATGCACACATGCTCAGAGACAGAAGGGCACCCGAAAAGAAAATAACACAACGTTCACGGTAATTAAATCCAGGATGGTGGGATCACAGATGATTTTAATTTTCTTATCTTTGCCTATTTGTATATTCCAGTTTATCCTTAGTGAATAGGTATTCTTTTCCTTCCTTCCTTCCCTCCTCCCCTCCTTCCTTTCTCTGTCTTTTGCTTTCTCTCTTTTTCTTGTTCTGTCCTTTATGGATTCGACAAATATTTGTGGAAAGCTTTCTGCATTCCAGGTGCTGTCCTAGTCCTGGAAATAGAGTGGGAACAAAACCAAAAATCCTTGCTCTCCTGGAGCTTACATACTACTGGAGGAGAGGCAGACAATTTACCAAATTAAAGTACATAGCAAACCAGAATGTGATAAGTGCAATGGGAAAAATAAAAAGGGGAAGGCCCATAGGCAGTGCCAGGAGGAGACTGTGCAGTGATTTTGAATAGGGTGGGTCAGTGTTCCTCACTGAGAATGAACATTTCAGTAAATGAGAGAAGTGAAGGAGTTGGCCATGCAGAGAAGTGGGGAGAAAGCTGCTGGAGTCGGTCATTGAGAGGACATGACCCCTGGTTGACCCGAGAGCAGGGTGGGAAGGGGCAATCAGAATCTCCCCCACCTCCTTCCCGCCCCCGGAATAAACGCCCGCACAACGTTCTCGCAGCGGGAGCCATTTTCAGGGACGCAGCCCCGAGACCACAGGCGTGGTGGGGACTGTCTGGACTAAACGCGTGGCTGAACCCCGCTAAGGCCTCTCTCGATCAGCTTTAAGATGCTGGCGGGCAGGTGCGGAGTTCCACTGGTGTTGAGGATTGCCGCCCGAGACAAGCCTCCAGGTAAGTTTCCTTGCTTATTAACGCTTGCCGATCTCAGAGCCGTTGCTTCCAAACCTAACCCTGCAGTGAACGTGGAAGTGCATATATTCTCTACAATTAGTGTTTTGGGTTCCTTTGGGTATATCCCCAAGAAGTGGAATCACTGGGTCGAAATGCAGATCCATTTTTAATTTTTTGAGGGAACTCCATGCTGCTTTCAGCAGTGGCTGCACCCATCTGCATTCCCACCAACAATGCACTAGGGCTCCCCTTTCTCCACATCCTTGCCAGCACTTGTTTGCTGTTTTATTGATGACAGCCATTCTGACAGGTGTGAGGTATTATCTCATTGTGGTTTTAATTTGCCTTTCCCTGATGATTAGTGGTGCTGAGCACCTTTTCATATAATTGATGGCCATCTGTGTGTCCTCTGAAGAAATGTCTATTCAATTCCTTTGCCCATTTTATTTTTTATTTTTTTAGGAACTAAAAAGGAAATTTATTGAGGGCAAGAGGATTCAAGCAATATAAAAATCAAAATTTTATCTGGCTTTAATTGGCTTTCTTTCTCTTGTTGAATGGGGGTGGAATTTTATTTGTACATTTTCTAAGGGCCCCAATCTGCTTATGAAACTCTTACATGGGGCAAGCTGTGGCCTTTGCCTATTTCACAATTGGATTATTTGGTTTTTGGGTGTTAAGTTGTATATAGGGTCCAGCACAAATAACACCCCTTTTTTATTACAAAATCATTAGCATGTAATTCTGTAATATAACAATATCACACTCGAGCACCCTATATGACATTTAGGTGAAATGTTCAAATTAAAACTAGAAATTATTACACTTATCTTATTACCCTTCCAACCACACTCAAACAGGCCTTACTTCTGCTGGACCCTGTATTTTGGATATTAACCCCTATCTGATGTGTCATTTGTGAATATATTCTCCTATTTAAGAGGTTATCTTTTTGTTTTGTTGATGGTTTCCTTTGCTGTGCAAAAAATTTTGAGTTTGATGTGGTCCCACTATGATTCCAAGTGTTTGACCTGAGCAATGGGAAGGACGGAGCTGCCACTGACTGAGGTGGGGAGGAACACTGGGGAAGCAAGTTTGAGGGCAGGGCCACGCCGGGTTCATGTGAGAGGTCTGGACTGGATAGAAGGGATATGTAGCACTAATTGCTTATTTAATTTTAAAAGAGGCAGAAAAGAGTCAATGGTTAAGATTACTGAGGGATTAATGGTGTTACAATAACCACAGGAAAAGGAAGCAAGAAAGGATTGCCAAGGGGTCAGAGGACCTTGAGGTCATGGATTTATTCTAGGAGGTCATGTGTTCTCACGTTCGAGACTTAGGGCCAAGTGTATCTTATATGTCCATGAGGGTTAGTGGGTACTTCGGATTTTTTCTGTTAGATGAGGTCGCCAGGGTATCTCTGGACCTTTAGAACCAAAGCAATGGGCTAGAGCTAAGCCTCTGATCTTCACAGCTTTGACTTAATATTGAGTTATTTACTACTCTACATTGGCTTTAATTATCCAACGTTTGGTTTTACCCCACCAGATGGCAAGGTTTGGAGAAGAATCTGATACCTGAATAACCTTGCCTATCTGGTTTATAAAACTGAAAAAATAATTTTCTGTGGTTGTGAAAATTCCATTGTGCTTTACCTACAATTCTTGGCTCTAGCCTGAGCCGAAAAGTGTTTTGCTAAAGCACAGCTATATATAGAAACTTCTCATCTGTCTGAAGATATAAACAACCTCAGGAAGTTTGGAATATGTTGCTAAGACTGTTCTCTTGGTTTCCTTGTCACAGATTTTCTTGCCATTCTGCTGGGGATGTGCTGCTTTCTATCTGGTGTGTGGTTTCCGCTGTTCCTCTCCTCCTAAACTTTCAGCAGAAGGTTTTTACTTCACTGCTTTCCCAGAGAGGGAGCACATCTTTCAGAGTCTGGAAGACAGTTAAACCTCTGTTTCAGAGTGGAGGTGAGGTGACAGGGGAGAGAGAGGAGAAGCCCTGCCTTCAAATTAATGAAAATTCCAAATTAAAGAATTTTTACCTATTTCTTTTAAGAGAATACAATAATAAGAACTAAGTTAACAAACGTTCTTTAAGCAGAGTCCTGCTGGAATGTACTTTAATATGTGTAAAAAATATATAATGTGTGCACACTATTGCTAAAATACTTTTCAAAAATAGCCTGAAAAGAGACTTTCCTTAAGAGTTGCCATATTATTAACTAAATTGGTACATTCAGAAAAATGCAATTTCACAAAACCTGTGTTAATGGATTCCAGTCAGTGGCGATGGCATTCCTTGGGTGCCACAGGACTTGCCCACGTCCCTAACCATGTGATCCCTGAGGCAGGGTTGGGTGTTCAAACTGAAGGTTAAGAAATGTAGAAATAATTAATCAAAAAGGGAATTTTTGTTGCTTTTTTATATTTATGCTATAGATCCATGAAATCATAAGATTATTTTACCTTCTTCAGTTCAAAGAAACTAAACATTTCTATTTTTGTTTTTTCATCTGATCTGCTCAAAGAAACACGAGTAGAATTGCCTACACTATATTTCTAAGAAATGGAGTCTTTATTGTCTTATCACATCCTTAGCAAAACAACCACCAAATTTGTCCCTATTCCTTTAAAACAAAATGTTTGTGGACATTTAGGAGGCTTCTAGAACCTGTCCAATAGAAATGTGGCTATGATAGAAATGTTCTATATCTGCTTTATATCATGTGGTAGCCACAAGCCATATGTGGCTTTTGGGCACTTGAAATATGATTAGTGCTGATAAGCTGAATTGTAAATTTCAATTAATTTTAATTTTAGTCACCACATGTGGCTAGTGGCAACTGCATCAGACGACTTCGCTTCTAGACAACATACTAAGGAACTAGAATTCTGTATAAACTTAAGGCCACACCTTCCCTTCCTCCTGCCCATCTCTCCTGTACTTCCATCTTTCTTCTTTAAACATGCTCTCAGTGCCTACCACATTCAGGCTCTGTGCTTGCTACCAGGAGTACAGATTAAAGACCTACTTCTGTCCTCAGGGAATTAACAAAGGTTGAAACGACAGTGACGGGATGTAGGAAGAACAGGTGTGCCATCAGGGCCCAGTGAGCCTGTGAGTATGGTTTTCTCCCCCAAATATATTCATATCACAGGTGTCCATTTTTGCTACATCTTAATTTTTAATGTTGACTATCGATCAAAATCAAAAGTACCTCAGTGAGGTTTATTAAAAAAAGTAAATGAAAGCTGATTGACTTTGGGATCCTAGGGATGGGGTGAGAGCGAAGCCATGAGGAAACAGAAATGGAACTGGGAGGGAGAGAAGGGGAAGCTCCAGCAGGAGGCATAACGTGGTAGTTTAAATAACAGAGGATGGTGAAAGCAAGGGAAGCACTGGTGCAGGAAGGCTTGGGGGTGTGAGGATGGGGATTCTGAAGGGAAGCCTTAGTGCCTGGGTTACAGTTTGTCTTGGCTTAGGGATTATGCTGAGAAAACTTGCCAGGAAGGTCCTTGACTCTTTTGTATACAGAGATGCCAAGAAAGGATTCTAGTGAACCCAGAATAGGCAGGAAATGAAACAGAGGCTAATGACATGCTGGCCAGCCAGGCAGGATGCCTGAGTCATGTTCGTGATTGTCCCTGGAACATACTGTGAACTCCAACTGTGATTAACTATATATATGCATTCCCTGCCTCAGACTCCAGTGCTGTCCTTGTTCCTTATACTCTAATGGCTGTGTGAGTGTGACACTTCCAGTGAGTCATCTCTGAAGAGGACGAGTGAAGTGTTCTGCCTTGGGCTCATTTTTATGGAATGAGGGGATGTAAAAGAAAAGACCTGGATTCTTGTGACAAAGTTAAAACAAAGACACTATCCAGTACTTGAGCAATCATGATGAAAGAGGGGACAGGTCTAAGACAACAGATGTCATGTTGAAGGTTTTTGGGGCACTTAGGGTTTCAGGTGTTATTTGTTAATTCTATTCCTGTATTTATTCATTATTTAATATGCCAGTAACATGGGGACAGTAGGGAAGAAGACTTACAATGCATTGGTAGAGAGAGATGTTAAGGAAATAACTATAAAAAATTTTAAAAATGTTTTAAATTTTTGATGTAAGCACTGAATGAAAGTTATGGGGTACATTTTAAAAGAATTTGACCTAATCTAGCAATCATGGAAGGATTCTCTGAGGTGGCATGGTGTTGACTAGTTGTTTAGGATGAGTTGGAAAATACTTTTTTAAAAATATATTTATTGATTATGCTATTACAGTTGTCCCATTTTCCCCCCCTTCACTCCACTCCATCCTGCCCACCCCCTCCCTCCCACATTCCCCCCATATAGTTCATGTCCATCGGTCATACTTATAAGTTCTTTGGCTTCTACATTTCCTACACTATTCTTACCCTCCCCCTGTCTATTTTCCACCTATTATTTATGCTACTTATTCTCTGTACCTTTCCCTCCGTCTCCCCCTCCCACTCCCCTGTTGATAAGCCTCCATGTGAGCTCCATTTCTGTGGTTCCATTCCTGTTCTGGTTGTTTGCTTAGTTTGCTTTTGTTTTTGTTTTAGGTGTGGTTGTTTATAACTGTGAGTTTGCTGTCATTCTTACTGTTCATATTTTTTATCTTCTTTTTCTTAGATAAGTCCCTTTAACATTTCATATAATAAGGGCTTGGTGAGGATGAACTCCTTGAACTTGACCTTATCTGAGAAGCACTTTATCTGCCCTTCCATTCTAAATGATAGCTTTGCTGGATAGAGCAATCTTGGATGTAGGTCCTTGCCTTTCATGACTTGGAATACTTCTTTCCAGCCCCTTCTTGCCTGTAAGGTCTCTTTGGAGAAATCAGCTGACAGTCTTATGGGAAGTCCTTTGTAGGTAACTGTGTCCTTTTCTCTTGCTGCTTCTAAGACTCTCTCCTGTTTAATCTGAGGCAATGTAATTATGATGTGCCTTGGTGTGTTCCTCCTTGGGTCCAGCTTCTTTGGGACTCTCTGAGCTTCCTAGACTTCCTGGAAGTCTATTTCTTTTGCCAGATTAGGGAAGTTCTCCTTCACTATTTGTTCAAATAAGTTTTCAATTTTTTGTTCTTCCTCTTCTCCTTCTGGCACCCCTATAATTCGGATGTTGGAACGTTTCAAGATGTCCTGGAGGTTCCTAAGCCTCTCCTCATTTTTCCGAATTCTTGTTTCTTCATTCTTTTCTGGTTGGATGTTTCTGTCTTCCTATTGGTCCACACCGTTGATTTGAGTCCCAGTTTCCTTTGCCTCACTATTGGTTCCCTGTACATTTTCCTTTGTCTCTCTTAGCATAACCTTCATTTTTTCATCTAGTTTTCGACCAAATTCAACCAATTCTGTGAGCTTCTTGATTACCAGTGTTTTGAACTGTGCATTTGATAGGTTGGCTATCTGTTTGCTGCTTAGTTGAATTATTTCTGGAGCTTTGAAGTGTTCTGTCATTTGGGCCATTTTTTTTTTTTTTTTTGTCCTGGTGCTTCTGTTACTTAGAGGGGCAGAGCTTTAGGTGTTCCTGGGGCAGGGTAATGCTGGTAGCTGCGCTGTGACCTTGTATGTGGGGGAGGGGCCGAGAGGGAGTAATGGCGCCTGCTCCACTCTCTGACAGATTTCAGTCACTCCCTCCGCTACCCACAATCAAATTGGGCCCCTCTGGTGCTGGTTCCCGAGTGGGTGGGCCTGTGCATGCCCTAGGTCCCTGTGGGTCTCTCCAATGACCTCTCCTGTGAGGCTGGGAGTTTCTCCTGCTGCCGCCCCAACCCCCACAAGTGTTTTCAATCAGAGGTTTGAGGCTTCATTTCCTCGAGCTGGAGCCCTGGGTTACGAGGTCTGCTTCGCTCCCCGTCCACCGTTCCTCCGGGTTTATCTCGCCGTTCGTCCGGGTTTATCTGTGCGCGAATGTGGGGTCACGGGGTGCTACCCGCCGCTCTGCCTGCCCTGCTGTCCGCCACTCTGAGTCCGGCCCTCTCGGTTTATCTGCGCGAATGTGGGGTCGCAGGGTCTGCTAGTGGTCAGACTGCCTGCCCCGTTTGTCCCACACTCCGCCAGTCTCGGTCCCCCCACAGCAACACGAGTCCTCTCCACCCTGGCTGCCCGTCTCCGCCCCTCCTACCGGTCTGGATGAATGTTTATTTTTTATCTCCTTGGTGTCGGACTTCCTTGCCGTTTGATTTTCTGTCAGTTCTGGTTGTGCGAGGAGGCACAGTGTGTCTACCTATGCTGCCATCTTGGTTCTCTGAATACTTTTTAAGCAGAGGAAACCATGCTTCCATCCTGACCCTTTTTGCAACTGACACTAGGTAGCTCTTTATTTAATTACTTGTTTACAGCCCTGTCTCCCCTTCTATATGATCTGCCCCAAGAGATCAGGAGGTGTATTTGTCTTGGTCACTGTAGCACGTTCAGTGTCCAGCCCAGTGCCTTGCACATATCAGGTACTCAATGAAAATCTATTGGGTGTATATAATATGTATAACATGTGGAGAAACTCAGAAGTGAGAAGGAATTTGAAACATTTGAGAGTCTGCATGGAGGCTGGTGTGGGAGAGCATAGAGTGAGAGGTGGAGAGGTTCAAAATAGGGACATAGAAGTCACTCTGGTCTCTGTGGCTATGGGAAGGATTTGGGGTTCTGTCCTAAGAACAGTGGGAAACAACTGAAAGTTATTAAGTAAAAAAAATGATGAGATTTTGCAATTTGCAATGATATTTGCAATTTAAAGATATTATTCTGGCTTCTGTATGATTAGTAGATTGAAAGCAAGAGTGGGCACGGGTGTCCAATGTTAGGATGTTTATGTTGTGGTCCAGGTGAAATAATAGTATCTTGGACTAGGAAGATGGAGAGAAGTGGATGGATACAAGAGGTTAACTAATTGGGTTAACTAAAGTAACCCAATTGAAAATGGTCAAGTGATCTATATACATTTCTTTGAAGAAAATATGCAAATAACCAATAAAGCACATGCAGAGATGCTCAACATTATTGGCCATTGAGGATATGCAAACCAAAACTACAATGAGATACACCTCACAACCATTGGGATGGCAAGAATAAAAAAGGGAGATAATAAAAGTGTTCACAATTATAAGGAGAAATTGGAAGCCTTATACATAGCTGATCAGCATGTAAATGGTGCAGCCACTTTAGAAAGCACTCAGGCAGTTCCTCAGAAGAGTTATAGTATCGCCCAGAAATTCTATTCCTAGGTACACATTCAAGAGAAATGAAAACGTATGTCCACATAAAAGTTGTACACAGATGTTCATAACTACATTATTCATAATAACCCAAATGTAACAATCCAAATGTTCATCAGCTGATGAACTGGTAAATAAAATATGGGGAGTGATCACCATTGAAAAATAAGTTTTTTTACATTGGTAGGAAAATCTCAGACATTCCACGCAGCAACATCCTCACAGACACGTCCCCTAAAGCAAGGGACATAAAGGAAAGAATAAACAAATGGGACCTCATCAAAATAAAAAGCTTCTGCATGGCTAAAGAAAACGGCATTAAAATGCAAAGAGAACCAACAGTATGGGAAAACATATTTGCCAATGATACCTCAGACAAGGGCCTGATCTCCAAAATATTTAAAAAACTCACATGGCTCCACTCCAGAAAGACAAACAACCCAATTAAAAAATGGGCAAAGGACTTGAACAGACATTTCTCCAAGGAAGACATACAGAGGGCCCAGAGACATGTGAAAAGGTGCTCAGCATCACTAGCCATCAGAGAGATGCAAATTAAAACCTCAATGAGGTACCATCTCACACCAGTCAGAGTGGCCAACATAAACAAATCCACAAACAAATGTTGGAGAGGATGTGGAGAAAAGGGAACCCTAGTGCATTGTTGGTGGGAATGCAGACTGGTGCAGCCACTGTGGAAAACAGTGTGGAATTCCCTCAGAAAACTAAAAATGGAACTGCCCTTTGACCCAGCAATTCCGCTGCTGGGATTATACCCTAAGAACCCTGAAACACCAATCCAAAAGAACCTGTGCACCCCAATGTTCATAGCAGCACGATTTACAATAGCCAAGTATTGGAAGCAACCTAAGTGTCCATCAGCAAATGAGTGTATCAAAAGACTATGGTACATTTACACAATGGAATTCTACGCAGCAGAGAGAAAGAGGAGCTTATACCCTTTGCAACAGCATGGATGGAACTAGAGAGCATTATGCTAAGTGAAATAAGCCAGGTGGTGAGGGACAAATACCATATGATCTCACCTTTAACTGGAACATAATCAACAAAAGAAAAAAAGGAAACAAAATATACCCAGAGACATTGAAGTTAAGAACAATCTAACAATAGCCAGACGGGAGTGGGGAGGGGATAATGGGGAGAGATGTTTTCAGGAACTACTATAAAGGACACATGGACAAAACCAAGGGGGAGAGTGGAGGTGGAGGAGGGAGGTGGGTTTGTCTGGGATGGGGTGGAGGGGTGGGGAGAAAATGCAGACAACTGTAATTGAACAATAAAAAAAAAAGTTTTTTTAAATCCTATTTCCCCAAAGAACACTGATTTAGACAATCACTTCCAGGTGAGAAAGCCTTTGTGGAAGTATAGGAGTCCAACAGAGAAGTTCCTGCACACTGGGATGCAGGGGTGGCTCAATATTTGAAAATCAATAAATGTGAAACACCATATTAAGGGAATGAAAGAAAAATCATATGAGCAGCTCAGTAGATGCAGAAAAAGTATTTGAAAATTTTCAACATTATCTCACGTTAAAACCTCTTATGGTGACTACAGTTAATGGTACTGTAGTATATTTGAAAGTTGCTAAGAGAGTAGTTCTTGAAAATTCTCATCACAAGAAAAACAATTGTAACTCTTCAGCGATGGATGTTACCTGGGCTTATTGTCATCACTTCTTGTGATGATCATTTTGCAATATATTTATATCAAACCATTATGCTGCACACATGAAACTAATATAATTTATATGCAATTATATCTCAATTTTTAAAACTCTAAAAATATTGGGTATAGAAGAAACATACCTGAATGTAATAAAAGCCATATATGACCAACTCACAGCTAACATCATGCTCAACAGTGAAAGGTTGAAAGCTTTTCCTTTAAGATCGGGAATAGGGCAAGAGTGTCCACTCCCACCACTCTTATTCAACGTAGTACTGAAAGTCCTAACCAAAGTAATTAGGCAAGAAAAAAAAATAAAGGCATCCAAATTGGAAGGGAGGAAGTAAAATTGTCTCTGATTGCAGATGATACGATCTTATATATAGAAAATTTTAAAGATTGCACAACAGATCTTGTTAGAAGTAATTAACAAATTCATTAAAGTTGCAGCATACAAAATCAAACACAAAAATCAGTTGCATTTCTATATACTAACAATGAAATATTGAAAAAAGAAATAAAGAAAATCCCATTTATAAGAGCTTCAAGAAAAATGAAATACTTAGGAATAAATTTAACCAAGGGAGTGAAAGATCTCTACGCTGAAAACTGTAAGACTTTGATGAAAAAAATTGAAGAACACACAAACACATGGGAAGATATTGATGTTCATGGTTGGGAAGAATTGGTATTGTTAAAACACTCATACTACCCAAAAACCATCTATAGATTAATCCAATCTTTGTCAAAATTCCAATGGCACTTTCACAGAAATAGAAAAAAAATCTGAAATTCATATGGAACCACAAAACACTCCAAATAGCCAAAGCAATCCTGTGAAAGAAACAAGGCTGGAGACAATATACTTCCTTCAAACTACAGTAATTAAAACAGTATGTTACTGGCATAAAATAGACACAGAGACCAATGCAACAGAACTAGGAGCCCAGAAATACACCCATGTATATATGGTCAACTAATATTTGACAAGGAAGCCAAGAATCCTCAGGGAGAAAGGATAGTCTCTTTAATAAATGGTGTGGGGAAAACCAGATATCTGCATGGAAAAGAATGAAATTGAAACCCTATATTACACCACTCGCAAAAATTAACTCAAAATGAATTAAAGACACAAATGTAAGAACTGAAACCATAAAATTTGTAGAAGAAAACATAGGAGAAAAAGCCCCTTGACATTGGCAATTATTTTTTGGACATGACACCGAAAACACAAGCCACAAAAGAAAAAAAAATAAGCAAGTGGGACTATATCAAGATAAAAAGCTTCTGCACTGCAAAAGAAAAAAAACAACAAAATGAAAGGCAACCTGCAGAATGGGTGAAAATATTTTCAAACCTTCTATTTGATAAGTGGTTAATATCTAAAATATGTAAGGAACTCATACAACTCAATAGCAAAAACCCAAATAATCTAATTAAAAGTGGGCAGAGAATCCGACTAGACATCTTTCTAAAGAAGACCTTTAAATGGGCAACAGGTACAGAAAAAGATGCTCAACACCACTAGTCATCAGGAAAACAAAAGTCAAAACCACAGTGAAATATTACCTCACACCTATTAGAATAACTGTCATCAAAAAGATAAGAGACAACGTGTTGGCCAGGTTGTGGAGAGAGGGAACCCTTGTGTGGTGTTAGTGGGAATGTACATTGCTGCAGCCACTGTGATAAATAGTGTGGAGGTTCCTCAGAAATTAAAAATAGTACCCTATCATCCAGCAATCTTGTTTCTGGATATATCTCCTAAGGAAGTGAAAGCACTCTCTAGAAGAGATACGTACATCCCCAAGTTCATTACAGCATTATTTACAATACCCAAGACGTGGAAGCAGCCTGAGTGTCCACTGATGGATGAATGAAGACGGAAAACGTGATGTATGTATATATGAAATACTAGTTGGCCATAAGAAGAAGGAAATCTTGCCAGTTTTAATAACATGGATGGACCTCGAGGGCACTGTGCTACGTGAAATAACTCAGAGAAAGACAATACTATGTAATCTCACTACTATAGGATCTCACTTATATGGGGAATCTAAAAAAACATGGCCTGAGGGGGAAAGGGCACAGGCAGCAGGGATGGGACAGCAGAGAAGAGAAGATGCAGGTGACCAGGCTGAGGGCTTTGGAAGTGTGTTTCTAAGAGCCTCAGCAGAGTGGTTTCCCACATGGAGCCTCTAGTTTGGGTACAGAATGTTTAGGCTGTGAGACAATCCCCGCAATAGCTGTAGCTTATTATATTATTTACTTAAACTGCCGTCCACTGAGAGGAACAAATCTGAGTTTGCCTGGAAGCATTTCAACTTTAAAGACCTTCCTATCTGCCATGTCATTAGGGGACCAGCATGGCAGCCATTAGATTAATTTAATAGACTTTTATATAGCATTTATCAACATGCGTATAGCAGCGCTACCATACAGAAATGCCAGCAGGGGAGGTACAGAGCATGTAACTAGTGAGACTGAGATCAGTGGGAAACATCAGGCTTGAAGGCTCCTGATCTGTGTGAAATAATAATAGCTTCCCCCAGGGTCCCAATGACATGGCAGATGAGAGGGCCTTTAAAGTTTAACGGCCCCCACCGGAGAAGCTAGACAGTTTCATGCCCAGGGCGAACAGTCAGAGGAGGGACAGAGCACTCGTAGGCAGGCTCATGGATGAAAAAGAAATGTCTTTCTATGAGTGGCGTTTGGGATGAGTTTGTTGTAGTTCATCTCTTTTTCTGTCCTGAGGCCTGGGGATGCTCTGTGATGTTTACATGACTTGGAAGAGAGGGTAGGGGAGAGTCAGGGGCTCTTGGAGTGGAGCAGCAGGGACTGACAGTGATGAGACAAGTGTAACGGGACGACCAAGTCCAGGGGTCCAGTGATGCCTGGGGGAGTCAGTGGTGGGCAAAAGGAGAAGAAAGGAAGGAGGAGTCAGCAAAGGGTGAGGGTAACTTAGGATGGGATGACCCACAGCAGGAGTTAGCAGTGAAAATGGGACACTTTTTGAATTGAGACCAGTTGGAGGGGCCCTTCAGAGGTTTAGGACTTGCCTGGCAATAAGTGAGAGTGAAAAATAGTTCAGGCTTGGAGTGCTAAACAGGAAGCCCTGTTCCTTCAGTGGCCACAGCATCCTTGCCTCTTGAAGATCTCTCAGAGACCTTCTGGTTAAACCTGAGGTCCTCAGGGGTGCCATGTCCCAGAACTATCAGGGGCAGAAATCCTAGGTCCCAACTCTGATTGCTTTCTATTCTGGGGGAGGAGGAGGCTCTGGTTGTGCAAGTCAGCCCATGTTCGGATGAGGGTCGGGCTTCAGGGTGACTTGTCAGCAGGCTCTCTGGACAACAGACCCTGGCCACATTCTTAAGCTGTTTTATTGGTGGCGAGGTCTGATATTCCAATCTCCATCTGAACATGGATGGGGAGGATGGGTGTTATTTTTTGGGTCTCCTTAAACCCTGTTATCTGTTGCATGGACCCAGAACCATGAGACACTGACAAGGCTGAGTTGGAGAACAAAAAGAACAAGTGGAAAGTGGGCCTTCCAAAGCAGCCTTGTTTCAGGTAGTTGTAGGCCTTAGTCTCAGTAGGCATGGAATTTCTTTCCGGGTAGGGCTTCGCTCCTACAGAAACCATTCACAGGGAGTGGCTGGTGTTGTTCCGGCACAGGTCTTAATGAACACATGCTTTTCAGTGTCAGTGTGCGGGGATGCTGCCACTCGACTGGAGGCCCTGGTTTGCAGGCAAGGCTGTGCCACAAATTAGGTCATTTTAGGCATGAGCAGGCAGAACAATACTTGCTGCCTTTGTTGTGTCTCTCAGCTGTGGCCATGGGCAGAGATTGCAAACTGAAAAAAAAAAGAAAACAAAGAGAAAAGCTAAATTTCATGTACACTACTGGAGATGTTACCCACAATTATCTAGCTTGTCTGTTGTCTCCAAACATGTGGTTTCATATTGAGTCTGGATTCATTGATTATATAAACTCTGACTGTGGCTCTATGGTTTCACCCACACAAGGGTGGTGGGTTTTGTTGATAAATAGACACCCTCCCCCCAACAAAAAAAGAAAAAAAAATAAGAATCCATAGAAGGGGAATGTGTCATCTTTTTGAGATGAGGCAGAGGGGCAATTAAATAACATTATTGCATACTTGAAGTCCAAGGGATCAATCACAAGGACCCATGCCTGAAACTTTCTGTTTCTGGGAGTCAGATTGTTCTGCAAATCAGGGAGAAACTAGAGTGGCATGAAAAATGTGCTCATTGTTACCAGCAGCACAGGAACGCGGGAAGAATAAAAGTGAAATACAGGAGAGCAGGCTGACAAGCTGGAGGAAGAGAAAGTTCCCTCGGAAAAAGATTGACACCTTTCACATGCAGAAAGGAAGAAAATCTAGAAGCCTCAGACAGAGAAATGGGGAAAGGAGGTGCATCCAGGTGTAATGACTCTTAACAAGGGATTAGGGAAGGGGCGCATGTTTCCGTTGTCAGAAGGTGTGAAAACGTGGATTGGGAGCAGTGAAATCTAACGGATGAAGAGAGACAAGAGAAACGAGCACAAGGCTTCTGCAAAGGAAGCTAAAACCAAAAAGCAGGGAGAAGCAGCCTCTTAGAGATGCTGATAGAGTCCACAGTAAGAGCTGTCATCAGGGAGCCACCCTTGAAGACTGAGACAACTGTCCAAAGTCATTACCTCATATGGGATAGATTTGAGATGAACTGATTAGAAAGATTAACACAAAACATTCTGATGCTATTGGTATGCATCGATGATTATGCAAAGAAGCATTTGGGTTTTGCCAGTTACCTATGGATTCCTGACCAATACATTTGTAGAATTATAACATTCAAGGAAGCCTAGCAAAGATGCAACCTATCAAAGGGAGGCAGGCAGGCCTGGGTTAGATCTTAGTCTGGTGGAGAACAGCTCCTGGAGGGGACCATCCTACCCAGGGAGTCACAATGGACAACATTTGGACAATCATTGTTTTTGCCAGTCTTACAACTTACTGCTTTTATGTCTCTCACTGGGGGGAGACCAAATGTGAGAAATATGTTAGAAAATACAGTGGGGGCCACAGGAGAGGGAAAGGAAGGAAAGAAGATGTTTGAACTCTGCAAATGTGCTAGGTCTTTGCAGAGGATGGGAAAGGTGATCAGCCTCAGCAGTAGGTTAGATTGTTAAAACTCACTTTTCTGAGGCAGGAGTGGGGGAATAGGAGAGGGAGATGGAACACTTGGTGCATGTCCCTCCACTACAAGGAAACAAAGCACAGAGGTTTTTGCTTCTGGAACCAGCCAAACCTGAGGAAACTGCATCCTGAGAAGCATGTGGCAGAGGTTTGGGCTTTACTTAGCTGCCCAAGGGCACAGGGTCTGGACTCAGAACCTGCATGTTCAACTCAGGGATCTGCCAAGGGTGGTTCTCTGCTGGAAGCAAACCTGAAGGCAAGGGGGCCAGTTCCCCAGGAAGCAGGTTTTATCAGCCTCAGCAATTCTGCAGCAAGCGACATTCAAAGTGCTGTTGTGACTTCGTGCTGACTCCCTCAGTTCTAAGAGATTCTGGGGCTGGTGTCCCTAAGAATCTACACTCTGTGCATGTCTAAGATGCCAGAAATTCAGGACTCAAAGAGAAATGGACACTCAGAGATGGTGAATATGCTGCGAGGAAAAGAAAGGGCTCACGTAAGACCCAGTGCCTGAGATGGCCACCACCGCACTGTCTAAGGTCTCTTTCAGAGCACACATATTTTCCCCCAGATGTGGTCAATAAATTGTGTCGTAATTAAGCCCTACACAAAAAGGGTCTCCCAAATGAACTTGAGTTCCAGCTCTGGGCATCTGGGAAGGCTCCTGGGAAGACCAGTTCCACAATTTTCTGTTTTGTCCTCAGATGCCAAGTCTTCACTATGGTCTTTGGCAACATCACACACTAATTTGAGAAACCTAAGTTTTCCTGGAACAGCCCAGAGTGCTTTTGTTTCTTAAATTTTGTGGGTATGAAACTAGTATTATAATAATATGTGTCACATTAAATCTTCAGATTCCCTCAAAAGATGACATTCATGAAAGACTTTGAAACTTAGCAAAATTATATCCATCCCTCTGACAGGAAGATACGGGAATGATGCAGAAAGAACCTAAATCCCCATCCCTTCCCCCTTTTTTGCATCAAGAACTCTGACTTCAAACTAAGAATTTTGGACTTTGGATCACAAGGGTTTTGCTTTAGATGTTTAATTTCCTTTGGATTTCAATTTGCAAGAGGATTTAGTCCTTGGACTTACATTTCTCTCTAAGAATTTCATAATAAAGAGGTGTTTTATTATTGGAATATCTTTATGTTGTCAATACGTCTAATTTCAGACCCTTAGCTATATCAGATGACATGTTTTGATATGGGAAGTAGAAGAGAGAGTAAATTTTCAGCCTTGGATTAATGCACTATTCGGTCTTCATACCAGTTCCATTCACTTGTGAACCTCATGGTGGCTAAAGTACATCTCCACCTGTGGACCCAGGTGGATCCATAAGGGAATGGTGGTGAGTGGTACTGGGGGAGGCCTCATGGAGGTGAAATCAGGACTTGCTACAGGACACTGTATTCCTCTTCCCAGGTGTCTGTATTGGGAACTTCTACTGGAGTAACATTCCTAGCTCCTCTCTGCTCTGTGTGAATGGTGAATTGGGAGCAGGCTCAGCTCTCTCCAGGTTCTCTCTCTTGGGCTCTGCAGAGAAGGTTATTCTGGAATGGATGCCCAGCCACAAACTAAGTGTAGCAGGGCAGGCTGTGTCCATGCAAGGGGCGCCATGCGGTCCAGCACTACCTATGGCTGGGGTGGGTTAGCTGAGTTCAAGGAAGCGGAATTAGCTGTCCAATTTAGCCAAACATTGAGGCCACATCCTTCAATATACCATATTTTTTGGACTATAATATGCACTTCACCCCCAAATTTGGGAGGAAAATGGGGGTGCGTCTTATAGTCCGAATGTAGCTTACCTGGCTCGTGGGGGAGGGGGAGCAGTGGTGGAGTGGGGTCCCAGGAGGCAGGAGCAGGGTCGCCGCTGCAGGAGGTCTTATGGTCTGGTGTGTCTTATAGTCCAAAAAATACAGTAGCTTTTGATCAGTGAACTCCATCTGTCTGACTTAAGTCTTTAGTTTGTGATTTCTGCAGAAAAATCATAGTGTGACTGACCCTGGTGTGTCTGGCTCTGATGCACCATAAGTAGAGGAACATGGAGATTAGGGTAAAGGAAACATTCCCCAAACTGTAGCCAGCATAGTGCCCAGTGGTTATTGGTGGCAGAAGGGATGACCCCAAGCTGTAAGCATAAGACACTCATCACAGGGAGGCTGTGAAGCACTAAAGGGTCCCCATGCCCACTCTCGCTTCCCGGCCTCAGAATAATTTGATCTAAGCATGTGTGTGTACTTTCTTCTCTGTTTCACTGTATCTGGGAGGCGGGGGAGGGTCTCCCCTTTCTTTATTTCCCTTTGTATTCTTCTCCCTACACTTTTCATCCAGAAATTCTTTGGCTATCCCTTTCCCATTATACATCTCTGTTCTTTTTTTTTTTCCTGATGAATTTCTCGCAGTATCATTTTGAGATTTCTAGTAGATCTATGATTTAAATGTAGACAGTGTCTAGATTAATTTTCTTATAGTTCTACATAGGAAAATAAATTCTATGCTGAATATGGTACTTTAACACAGTTTGGTACAGTCTCCTTATATTTTGTTTCTATAAGTGAAAATGTGGAAAACCCTTCATTTTAATTTCAACAAGCATTAATTTGAATGCCTATTGTGTGCATTTCAGTGTCCCTGGCACTGTGTTAGGTGTCAGAGATACTGAAATGGAAGTCACGAGTCCTGTTGTCAACGAGCTTGGGGGAAAAGACTAAAGAACAAGGATTAGAGACCAGTGCAGTAAATAGTAGAATGGAAGCATAAACAGGTTGCAGTGTGTGTTCCTCAGGGTCTGGAGGATGTAATGGACCCTCAGTGGTCCAGTTGGTTGAATTGCACACAAAGGATGAAGCTTCACCTGCATATTCAATTCACACATGTCACAATTTCACACTGACCACAGTGTTCAGGACCCAATACCTTACAGTTAAGTTTGCTTAGGATATGGCAAAAGCTGACACGGAGGAGATGTTCTTGGAGCAGCTCCTCAGGCCTCCCTCAGCCTCCCTCCACAGCCACACAGTGGCCAGTGCCTGCAGGTCTAAGGGGCCCTCCTCAGCTCCATGAGCGGAAACCCCCTTCAGGTTCCTCCCACGAGTCCCTTCCCGGGGTGCTGTCAGGGGTGCTGTGCCAGAGGTTCTCACCAATGTAAGCGGCAGCAGCTGAACCAGTGCTTCACAAACTTTAATGTGTGAACAAGTGACCCGGGGCTTGTTAAAAGGCAGCTTCTGATTCCAGTGAGTCTGAGATTCAGCACTTTCCACAAGCTTTCAGGTGATGGATGATGCTGCTAGTCTTTAGAACACACACTGAGTAGCATGATTTACCCTTGTTTACACTAAAAGGAGACATGCATAGAACCTTGGGATAACTGCCCTGGTGGAGCTTTATGGTTTGGCTAACAAGACCCTTCTTGGTACCCCAGAAGGTTTCCTGGGGTCGGTGATACGTGCACTGAGTCTTTGTAGGGAATAACTAAGGACAGCCTGTCCACCATTCTTCCCTTCTCCTGGGGCACCATTTGCCTCATGTCATCTATGGGGTGCCTACAGGAGCTACCCCATACCACCAATGCTATTTCTTATACAGAGAAAAAACTGAGGTGCAGAGTGAAAGTTACTTCCCCAAGGTCATATAGTAAGATACCAGGTCAGGATTTGAACCCAGGCAGTCTGGCTCAAGAGCCAAACCCTGTGCTTTTATGCTTCTCAGCTATCATATGCTGGTCACAGATGGCTCACCCAAGGGTTAATCCTGTTTTAAAGAAAGGAGAGAAATTAAACTGAGCCCTGTGGCAGAGGCTAGAAGTCAAAGATCAGGGTGCCAGCATGGTCAGTTTCTGGTGAGAGCTCTCTTCCTGGCGTGCAGATGGTAGGAGAGAAAGTGAGCTCCCACATCCATCCCTTGCTCTTCTTCTAAGGACACTAATCCCATCATGGGGCCCACCCTGAAAAACTCATCTAAATCTAATTGTCTCCCAAAAGCCCCATCTCCTCATACCATCACACTAGGGGTTAGAGCATCATTATATACATTTGGGGGAACAAAATTTAGCCAATAGAAAAACTCAGTGCTGGTGGATTTTCTCTAGGTATTGGGTCCAAAGAAGCTTTTGTTCCTCAGAGCAATCATCTTGTCACGGAGCAGGACAGAAACAGCACACTGTGTGGGCATGGCACCTGTGACAAAGGGCATTTTCTCAGGAGCTGACTAAAATGTGCCACCTATTCTAAGACTGAGTTGGGGAAGGGGTGTGAATAGCATGGGGGGAGAGAACACACTTTCTGCTAGTTTTACAAAACAGGAATAATTGTTTGGGGTGGGCACTTGGAGACATATCTTTCTCCTTTTCAGATTCCAATCTTCTCAGTTTAGTCAAAATTAAAATAACTAAGCTTAAGGGAACATACATTGTGCAAGGCAGCCTATCCAAGAAATGAATGTTCTTTTAATCGGTTTTGCTCAAAGGAAGAATGGAGATTGGCACAAAAAGTGGACTTTATAAAACAACTAGAAAATGAGGAATTTGGTTTTTTTCCACATGTATTTTGTGCAAAATTGGAGAGTGGAAATGGGAGGCATTCCATTGTGTTTCCCTGGAAACTCAGAGTCTGGAGATACCGCCATGACAGTGCCTGATCCTGCAAGATCTTTTTTAGGACTTTGTGGCTTTGGGATAAGACAGTTAGGATAGTCTTCCTAGTGACTGAAGCCACAAGATGAAAATGTCGGGGTGGTTCAGTGCCATGTTGTCTGCTAGTCCACAACCTGATCAAGTGGAATAGAAAAGCAGCCGTTAGAGATGGAGGGTCAGGATGGGCCAGGTTGTGTCACCTCAAAATTCACACATTGAAGTCCTAATTCTCACCGCCTCAGAATGTGACCATCTTTGGAGATGAGATCTTTAAAGAAGAATTAATGTTGAATGAGGTCATTAGGTCATAGGTGGGCCCTAATCTGGTATGACTGGAGTCCTTATAAGAAGAGATTAGGTCTCAGACACCCATGAGGGAAGACCACGTGAAGACACAGAGACTATGGCATCTACAAACCAAGGGGAAAGGCTTTCAGAAGAAACTAATGCTGCTGGTACATTGATTACAGACTTCTAGCCTCTAGGACTGTGAAAAAATAAATGTCTGCTGTTTAAGTCACTGAACTTGTGGTACATTTCTATGACTGTCCTAGAAAAGTCACATAGCCCCTGACCTATGTACTTCTGAAGCCCAAGCACATTTGTGTTCTTGGAAGACAGTGTATTATCTTGATGATAAATTCCTGCTTTATCCCAAGCGATTTTGTGTTGCATTTTTATCACTGATGACCAAAGGAGCCCTGGTCAGTGTAGTATTGATAAACAAGTAGGAGTCAGCCAGCAAAGGAAGGAGGAAAAGCACATTGGAGAGCACATGGAACACCCAGAGTGGCCGCAGTGTGGGGCGGGAGGAGCAGCTCCAGGTCACAGAGGGTCTTCAAGTCATAGCATGAGAGCTCCAGGGGTGGGGGGGTATTGGAGTCACTTAAGCAGGGAAATGAGATGATCGGATTTAGATTTTTGAAAAATAACTGACCACAGGAGGATGTGGATTGGGAGAAATTAAATTAGAATGCCCATGCAGGATTCTACATGAGAAATGATGAGACCTGGACTAAAGGTGTGGCTATGGGGAGCTGGCCAGGTTCAAGGGCACATTTTGGAAGGTAAAGTTGACAAGTCTTGGTGACTTATTTCTTCTCCAAGGTAAGATGGAGGGAGAAATTAAAGGTGACTCCTATGTATCCTGTGTAGGTGACTGAATGACCTGTGCTGCCTATTGTAGGGACAGAAGACACAGAAAGAGGGCAGGTTTTAAAAGTGAATAAGAGGAACTCAGTTATTCATGTGTAAATTTAGGAGCGGTTTTGGACTGTTGCTGAGAAGGAGTTCAGTATTGCCCACGGGACTGAAGGGCAGGAAATCAGTCTAGGCTATAGGGTCACAATGGGTAAAATAAAACTGTACTGAGGGATGAGGGAGGGGGAGAAGGGAGAAGGGAGGAGAATGGAAGTGAGAAAGAGGAGCCTTAGATGAGACTGAGAAGGAGTGGCCAGAGGGAGGGGTCAAAACAAGAAATGGAGGTGTCAGTGGGCAGGTAATGTTGCCCTGTTGTAAAGGAGGTAGTGAAGCTATCTGTTGCACGAGAGGAGAAATGTAGGGTGGGAAGTTTGAGAAAGCAGCATTGGGAATTCTTGATAGGCATGGAATAAGAAGCTGACCAAGAGACACAGTGACTAAAGAGACATACACAACATCGAGGTTCTGGCTGAAACCAAAGATCACAAATTGGTAAAGTCCCAAATCTATGAAGTCATTTGATTTTCTCCAGCAGAGCCCGGCTACTTGGCACAGGCTCAGAGAAGGTGGACCAGTCCCTTGCTGTGTTACTAGGTTCACTCACTTTAATCACCACCTTTAATGGTTCAATGGTAGATGCCTAGAACTTTGCATTGAGTATTTGGAGACCAAGACCAGGCTCCAGGGAAGTGTGCTTCACCATGACTCCAGAGGTGTTGGATTATGAAGAACAGGCATAAGTGCCACATTTATGCTGACCCTAATCCAAATGACCCCGTAGGTCACCCAGATGAAACACTATAATGTGTGTGTTAGGGCCACTGAAGACTTTGACACCCTGTAAGGTTGCTGTTACCACGTGGCTTGGATAATATTTTGAGGTACTAATGCATGAGTTTGTTTTTCTCCCTCTCCTGTCTCTTTTATCTTTTTCCCTATTTGAAAAGTAGCAGCCCCTGTGCTTACTGCTCAGGGGGCCTTGTGTTCCCTTGGGAGAACAGAGAGCCCACAAGTCTTTCTGTCCTTGTTTTCCACAAGCCAAAACCCTTGAAGAAAGTGTCTTGGCCAGAGGACGGGGAAAAACTGGACATATTTGTTTCCTAGGGCTGCCAGGACTGTGTTCTAAAACACAAGTTCCTAAAACAGCAGAAATTTACTGCCTCAGAGTTCTGGAGGCTAGAAGTCCAAAATCAAGGAGTCAGCAGGGCCCGGCTCTTGGGGAGAGTTGTTTTTTTGCCCCTCCAGCTTCTGCATTTGCTGCCAGCCCTCAGCTTTCCTTAGCTTTTAGACTCATCATTCCAGGCACATGACCGACTTCTCCCTGGTGTTCCCTCTATGCATGTCTATCTCTGTGTTTAAATTTCTCCTTTTAATAAGAACACCCATCTTATTGGGTTAGGGCCCACTTTAATGGCCTAATTTTTATTTGACTACTTCTGTAAAGGTCCTATTTCCACATAAGGTGACATTCTGAGGTACTTGGGGTTAGGACTTTTCACATCTCTTTTTTTGGGGACACGATTCAGTCTGTAACACTGGACTTTCTCTTCTCCATACTGAGTAGCTCCCTGGCATTGTGGAAAAGATGGCAATAAGACCCAGAAGAGAAAGACCTAGATGGTAGGCCATGCAGGACCTGAGTGACCATGTCAACAGCGCCGCCCTAGTGTCAACCTGTGTGGACTGAGATGTCTTCTTCATACACCCCCACATACCCTGACACTCTGGAGATTCAGGACAGTGGCACAAATGGGGGGAAGGTGCTTACCTCACAAAGAAATGAGGCCTATCATTAAACATTCTGAGAGATCATAAGAAACCTGTTTCTTGTATACTTCAGCATGTGAACCGAGATTTATGCCCGCTCCACCTGTGATGGATGTTTGCCCATTCAGAGCTGTCACTGCCGTACCTGTCCTTTCGCCCAGGTTGTCAACAAGCCAGATACTGATCATTCCAGCAGTTGTCTCTTCTGGAACGTGTTTATCATTCGCTACTTGTCTTTTTTCTTCCCTACAGGTTTTTCTGTTCAATACAACCAAAATCGATATTGGTAAATGTTATATGAAAACAAAAGGCCTATTGCATTTTGAAAGAAGCAGATGGTGAACCTGGGAAAATCATCTACTTAGTCACTTTATTTTTTATTTCTCCTTCCTCTTTATACAAAATATAAAATATCTCTTATTATTATTTTCTTAATATTTATTTTTAGAGAGGGGGAAAGGGAGGAAGAAAGAGAGGGAGAGAAACATTGATGTGAGAGAGAAACATCAATCTGTTGCCTCTCGAACACACCCCAACCAGGGACTGAACCTGTAACCCAGGCACATACCCTGACTGGAAGTCGAACCGGCAACACTGTACTCCACGGGACAATGCTCGACCAACTGAGCCACGCCAGCCAGGGCTATAAAATATCTTATTTGATACATGTCATAGACAGAAGCAAAGAAAAAAATGATACATGGAAAAATTATATGATTTCATAATCATGGAAGGAATTGTGTTCCGTGATAAAAAGAACACAATCATTTTCTATAGTGAAGAACAACTTCCTTCAACCCTGAGTCATAACTTTTTATTCTGATCGTGTTGCAGTTTCCACATTTCCCCAGAAAAATAAACCCCAGTTTCTTGACCTTGCTTAAAAAGTTCAGTTTGGGAAACCTGCCGCCCAGCTCTCGCGAGTCATTGATTTACAGGCAAAAGCCTCATCCTGCGGCGCATCAACAGCAGGAGGTGCCTGGCCCTGGTCTCAACCCCTTTTAGTCTCATTGGCTGTGTGGTCTCAGAGGGAAAAGAAACTGAACTGCCCAGTTTCACTTAGCTCATCAGAAAACACAAATTAAGAAAGGATCAAGTATGCTCTCTCCTTCAGTCACTCTTTTATCAAGTACTGAGGGCCTGCTATGGTATGGGCACATGGCAAGCAGCTGGGGACGTAGTAAAGAGGATGGATTTCCCATCTGAGAAGACAGGCGTAAATGTTACATTACAACCCAGATGAATGCTAAGGAAGGGGTACCAGGTGTTATATGACTGTATAAAAGGGGAATTTGAGCTTGTCTGGGATTCGGGGGAGGCTTCTGAAGAAGGATTCCTCATGCTGTAGTTTGAAAGATGAGTAGGAGTTAACCAGGCAAAGGCATGAGGAGTGAGCATTCTAGACAGAGGCCCCCCGTACACGTACAAAGCTGTGAGTGTCGAGCGAGCACAGTGTATATGAAAGACTGAAAGAGGGGGTGCAGAGTGGCGTGATGAGGCTGGAAAGGTAGACAGAGCCAGCATGCGCAGGCAGACTGTGACAAATACTTGGTCTTTACCCCGAAGCAATGAATGGGAAGCATGGTGTGTGCATGGCGTGTATGTAGCTACAGGATTGCCTCTATGGGATGATAACTTTTTATTAAAAATATAGACAAATATTTAAGTAGGTCAGCTGGAAAGATGCACATCAAAATGTTATCTCTGTGTTATGGAATTTGTCAGTAACTTGATTTTTGGGTGGGTACATTTTATATTTTCTGAGTTCAGTGGAATTATTTTTTTAAGAGCTGCCTAAAAATACAACTGAGTGTAGGTGAATGTCAGAGTCAAATGCAAGTCACCAGGCATGCAGGGCTTTTCTCTTCAGGAAAGGAGCGGGGTGGGCCAGGTTGCTCTGCGGGCTGGGACTTCCAAGGAACACAAAGGGGGGATGGTGCTAGGGACTGAATTGTGTCCCCCAAGTTCACACACTGGAGCCCTAACCTCCAGTGTGGTTGGTTTTGGAGTAATAAAACATTAAGGTAAAATGGGCTCACAAGAGTGCATCCCAAATCTGTTAGGATCGAAGTCCCTACAAGAGCAGACACCAGAGTGCTTGCTCTCACTCTGCCACGTGAGCACACGGCAAACGTTATAGAGAGCCAACTAACTACACACCAGGAAGCTGGACACTAAGTGGGCTGGCACCGTGATCTTGGACTTCCAGCCTTCAGAACTGCAAGAAGTAAATGTCTGTTGTTTAAGCCACACAGTCTGCGGCATCCTCTTATGGCTGCCCGAGCAGACGGAGGCATGGTGGAAGTCTCTCTGGGAAGACTTCATAGAGGAGGAGAAATGGCAGCTGCACCTTTTCGATTTGAGTACATTTCAAGTTATCTATGTTCCTTTTATGAGGGGAAATTATATATTACCGTCTAACACCGGCCAAAGACATTAATGAATCTCAGTAAGAAGTACTTAAAGCACGTGTGTCCAAATGTCCATCTGTGTGCATGCAGTACTTGGAGGGGCAGAAATACGGGCCTCCAGATAAGGTCGGAGCCAAGTTCTATCCATGAGATTGAAACAAACAGGGATTTTGCAGTGTACTCTACGCTGAAGGGCCTTGACCCTCAGACTCTGGGAGGCAAAGAACTTCACTCTGTGAGGAGGGCAATATTACAGGGTAATGCAGACATAGGAGGGAGCTCTTGGCTAGGCAGAAGCAGAGTGTGTCTCGGAGGAAGTGGTGTTCAAAGTAAATTCTGAAGAATGAATAGGAGTTCACAAAGTAGATGGGGGAGAGGGGAGCACTCGTATAAGCTCATGAGGACAGGGACTGTGTCCTTTTGTTCTCTGTGCTTGGTACCTAGCTAATGCTCAAAAATAGTTTGTGCAGTGGATGGGTAGAGGGACACGAGGGCAGAAGAAGCAGGATGTGTAAAGGCACCGGAGCCAGAAACAGCAGGAGATGTTTGAAAAAGTCCAAGTCTTTGGCTATTGTTGGAGCCGAGGGTGTCTGTGTGTAGGAGTGGGTGTGCGGTAGTGTGCCAGGGCAGGGGGGTGGCGGCATAGAGGGGAGGGGAGCACAGAGGAGATGAGGTGGGCAGCAGCTGGTCATGCAGGGCATGGTATGCTGCACCTGGAAGTCTGCATTTGGCTCTGTGGGCAATGGCATCACAGATCTGTTTGCAGGGGGCAGAATCGGGATGGTAACCCAGGTCTTGGGATCTTAGCCCACATTGCCTCCATTTCCATTCAACACCTTTCCCTTTATCCATCTTTACCTGTGACTTTGCAGGGAGGTGCATCACCCAGGAGGCCTGAGGGTAGGGCCAGGCATGGGGATATATCTGGGCATGTTTTCCAATGCCTGGTCCTCAGGCAGAACTATAAAGGAGCAAGCTGTCTTTTCTCCTCTGTCACTCTTCCTCACTGCCCTGACACCATGCACCTGTGCTCTGAGGGGCACCCACCAGTGAGGGTTTGATGTGTAGGAAACTGGAGGAGCTCCGAGGTAGGTCTGAGGCAGGGAGGTAAGCCCTGAGAGGTACCTCCCTGTCCCGTGGGGAGGTGGTAAAGTGCAGTAGCCAGGAGGGGAGCTGGCATTCCTCTCACCTTGGGGCCAGCGGTGGATGCTGAAGAACAGCATGGAAGCCTGGTAAGAATGTTGGGGGATTATGAGAGGTTTGAGAGTTTCACAGAGCAACACAGAGGATGGGCTTTGTGTGTTGGGTGATGGGGGCTGTGGGTGGGGGGCTGGAGGCTGTTCCGAAGGAAGGCAATACCACCCAGACTTGTCAAGCCCATCAGCTGCGTAGGGAAGTTTCCCCTGTCTGCCTCAGTGTCCCCAGTGTACCAGCCATCATCCATAACCAGCTTCCACCTTCTCCTTCTGATTCTAGACTGGCAGAAACAGTAATAGGAGGCTTCCCACCATAAATGCCCCACACAGTGTAAAAACCCCAGCCCCACTGCTGGCCATCATAAGGTGCCTTGTACAAACTCAATAAAGACACCTCTTCTCTAGACACTCTACAGCCACCTGCTATAAACATCCTTCATCACCACATTTTCCTGTCCCTCAATACTTCCCAACTGCATTGATCTTCTTAAGGCCCGCTGTCCAAAAGAGACTCTTTCAGAATCCTGTGGACAGAGAGGTCCAAGATGAAAATGTGGGCAGATGCGTTTTCAAAGTGCAATTTCAAGACTGCATGGGGAGGAACTGCATGTGAAAAAGAAAAAGCCCAAATCAAAGGTATTATTGCCACTCTTTCCCCACATCTGTCATGAGTCAACCATTTCTCTGAGCCTCGGGATGAGGCCCTGGGTACTTCAGTGGGATTTGCTCTGCAGGCTACAGATGGTTCTTGCTTCATACATATTTCATCTGTTTGAGTGTATGTGGTTTGGGGTGAATAAAAGCAGAGTGATTTTTGTGTCTCCAGCTTTGCCTTCAATATTTAGTGATTGTGTTTCCACCAAAGCCTCTAAGATGTAACTAAATGCAGACAGTCCCTGCCAGCACGCATTGGAGCTCTCTGCAGAGAGGGAGCTCAAGGTTGTGGATTCCCATTAGCAAATTGGCGTCTCAGCCTCTCTTCTTCCCAATGGGCCCTTGTATGAAGCTGAAATGCCAAATTATTTCCCTGGGGAAATGCTTCCCTCACATAGTACGCTTCAATCAGACAGGTCACATGTCCCCAACTGTAACCAACTATCTCTCCACCAGCCTCTGGGCACATAACTGACATCAGATGAGCTCATCACATGCACAACTGCCGGGGCCATAAATCTTTCAAAAGATTAAATGAAGGCACTGAATCGGGCACCAAAGTGGGGATTAGAAAATATGGTCACTGACAAAGACAGAAGCTGTTCAGATTCCCTGTAAGATTAAGAAATTATCAGAAATGGCGGGAAGTCCCACAATCGAGTTGGCCTATCTCATTCAGATCTTCTGACAGTGCTGATCTGTCCCTGTTGGTCTCCCAAGGAGATTAAAAAAGGGGTAGTTGAATAGAAATAGTCATTTCAAAGATCCTTATTTCCATATAGATCTCCTCTGAAAAAGTCAGAGCTGACCATGTTACCATACTGCTCAAAACCTGGTGGCTTTTGGGGTCACAGGAAAAGGCACACATTTCTTAGCATGCAAATCTCTTACAAACTGTTCTCACGGTACTTCCCTGGTCTCCTTGCCAGCTGCTTACTTGCACTTGAATTATATCTGAGTACTGGGGACTCTCACACATTTTAACTCTGCAGGTCTTCGCTTGTGCTCTTCATCTGCTGAAATGCCATTCCACCAGGTCTCCTCCAATTCATCCTTCATGTCCAGCTCCCACTGCAGGAGAATTAGTGCTTGCATGTCTGCACTATAACAGTCTATAAATGCCTTTATTATATCATTATCACATGGTATTGTTACTGTTTGCTCACCCACCTGTGCATTTGCTGAACTCTGAGCTCCAGTCTTAGTATTGGAACATATTCTTTGAAACCCTGGCACATAGTTGGGGCTCAGTGAACGTTTGAATGGAATGGGATGGGATTTATCTTATTTTATTTTATTATTATTTTTTGAATCCTCACCCAAGGATATGTTTATTGATTTCAGAGAGAGAGGAAGAGGGTGGGGCAGGGGGAGAGAGAGAGAGAAGCATTGATGTGAGAGAGAAACATTGATCGGTTGCCTCCTGTATACACCCCAACTGGGGATTGAACCTGCAACCTAGGTAGGTGTCCTGACTCAGGATCAAACCTGCAACATCTTTGGCGTATGGAATGATCCTCCAACCAACTGTGCTACCTGGCCAGGGCCAGAATGGGGTTCATTTTAAAGAAGAGATGGAATACCAAACCTTAAATGACTGACAAGACCCAACGGTATGTTTTGACAGGATTTAGAGTAGTTTACACAGAAGAAATTAACTGCAGAATTCTTAGGGGGGCAAAACTACAATATTTTACTTGGATATTTACTTGTATTATTCATTCATTCAACAATTGCTTATTTAAGTCCTGTTACAATGTTCTAGATACCTGGGATTCAGCAGCAAGCAAAAGTAGAAAAAATTTCTGGCTCATAGAATTTATATTTTAGAACTCAGAGCATAGTGGTTGGGGTTTTTGGGTTGATTTCCAATTTCATCACTTACTAACTAGCTGTGTGGTCTTAGGGAAATTGCTTAACCTTCCCGTGCCTCAGTTTTCCTTGTAGAATACAGATAAATAATAGTATCTGTCTCGCTGTAGGGTTACTGCAAAAATAAATAGTTAGTACATGTGAAGCACTTAGAATAATGCCTGGCCTGTAGTACATATTCAACAAACATTAGTTATAGTTCATTTTGCAGCTGAGAAATCCGAGAGACACACTCTACATTGGGCTGCCACTCAAATCTCTCACTTAGGGTTCCCCCAAACAAATTAGTCTGTACACACTTGTGTGCACTCTGTTGCTTTCCTTGCCTCTTTCACCTAGAGTTCTACCCTCCATCCCATTAAACCTTTTGTCTCATCCAGTTCCCTGATTAACACTTATTTGTCCTTAAGGTTTTAACTGAGAATTCTTCTGTCTGGGAAGTCCACATGTAGAGATACCAGAACTATTGGAATGAACGGACACTGGGGTTCACTGCAGATTGCTCATCTAGATCAACATGTTGACCTTCTATTTAAAGGTGAATTATTCAGATGAGCTCTCTGTCTTGTAGCAGTCTCATTGCTCAAGTTCAGTTTCTCCAGATACAGCCAGAGGGACATTCTGGGCAGTTTTAGTAGGAATGGAGATTCTCTCTCTTGAGCACTCCGAGCAGGTCCTGCCACTTACTACCTGTGTGTCCTTAGCAAGTTATCGAGTTTCTCCCCATCTTAGTCTTATCATCTGCAGGATGGGTGCTGGTAGCACAAATAACTGCTGCATTAAGTCACAGTGTGAATTAAACGGGACAGTAATGCAAAGCCTTTAGTGCGGTGCCCGGAATATAGTAAACATTCAATAAATGACAACGATTCTTACTTAATTACACAGTTCCCCTTATCTGCAGTTCTGCTTTGCACTGTTCGTTCCCTAAAACATCAGTTGCCCGGGGTCAACCATGACCTGACGATATTAAATGGAAAGTTGCAGAAGTAAAAAATTTACCAGTGTTAAATTGCACACTGTTCTGAATAGCGTGATGAAATCTTACTTCGTCCCACTGCATCTCACCCAGAATGTGAATCATCCCTTTGTCCAGCGTATTCATGCTGCACACCCTACCCACCCATTAATCCCTTAGCAGCCAGATTGACTGTTGAGGTATCCAAGTGCCATTCACATAACTTTTATTACACATTGTCTTAATTGTTCTACTGTATTATTCTGCTGTTAATCTCTTACTATGTCTAATTTAGAAATTAAACTTTGTCATAGGCATGTATGTATAGGAAAAGAAGACATAGAGGACATAGGACTGGGTGCTCTCTCTGCTTTCAGGCACCCACTGGGGGTCTTAGAACATAGCTGCTGTGGATAAAGGGGAAGTACTGCATTCTTTTTTGATGAGTCCAGGTTGTCTAATTGCTCAGCTCCATAGTATGGTATTCCAACGCCAACTCTGGAAAGGAGAGAGCATTGCAACAAATATCCTTGATATGAATTGCTTCCTTAACCACTATCTAAGACTTTGTGACACAGACAAATCTATTGCATTCTACCCCAAATTCTTTTCTTCTTCCTTCCGGTTACTATTTCTTGAGGGTATAGGTAGAGATCAGCAGGTCTACTGCAACAACAATCTCTAAATCTCATGTTTGTACCCATGGAGAGTGGGCAAGGGGACTCTGCTCATTCAGGTCACTCAGTGACCCGGGGACAGGGCAGCGTCAGAGGGAGTGGAGCAAGTAAGTGCTTCAGCCTGGAACTGGCACTCATCGCTATGCCCACCATTCATGGAGCACGTGGCTCATCTGCCCCACCTAGGCCCAAGGGAGCGGGCAGGGAAATTCCAGGAGTGGGGAGAATCCCAGTGCAACCCCAGGAAGGCCATATGTGGCTATGTTGACAACCACAGGTTACCAGCTACATGCAAAACACTGTGCTAGCCCCAGTTGAAGATAAAATAATACATAAACTATGACCTTGGTCCTCAGGTACCTACATTCCGGCAGGCAACGTAAGGGATAGAAAAGGGCAGAATAAAACAAGTACTACTTCTAGGCTTCCAGCAGCATTCCACTGAGCATAAAGGACAAGCAGAGTGATTAATTCCCACAGCACTGCTTTGGACACTGAAGAAATTCACTACCAGGGGCCTGGCAGGGACTGTAAAGCTGTTATTTGAGAGATGAGTACCAGGGTAGCAATAGCTCATCATTTTTTAAGTTCCAGTGAAGGCTGTCATCAACCCTTCATTTATTTAAACATCTTTCTGCTGTGTGATGGGCCAAACAAGCAGCAGATGTGGTCTTGCCCTTGGGGAGAGCTTGGAACTAGGGAGATCCAGTGTGGCAGAGACGGGGGTGAGACATAGCTGGCCACACTCACACTCGGCAGGATCCGTCTCATGTAATTCAAGCCTTTTAACCACAGACAGTTATTGGCACTACTTCAGTGCAAGAAGACAAGGAAGATAGCATGGGAAACAGAGAAAGATCTGGAAGCCTGGGCCGTGCCCTCAAGGTGCTTGTCATATATTTAGAGAGATAACACAGAGATACAGGGAAAATGCCCCAATTCAATTATAGCAGGGATTTGTTCTACATGAAGGGTTCAAACCTGCTCTAGAGCATTTGGGGAGCAAAAGCAAGTTCTGCTGGTGGGGCACACATGGAGGAGGTGGTCTCCCTTCATCCCGAGCATGCGTGAGTTTTTGGTGTCAGAGTAAAGGGATGGCGTGGGAAGTGGCAGAGGTGGTCAGGGAGGCGAATGATAAGTCTGAGTAGAGTTTAGCTGGAAGAGGGGGTTTGTGTAGATGAGCAGTAGTCAGAAAGGAAGGGAGGTGGGAAACATATTGTTGTTCCCAGGGTCAAATTTTTCTACAGGACGGGAGGGCTCTTTGAAAGGATATGAACTAATACTTATGAAGTCCCTACCATTTAAGGTCCAGGCCTGTGTCAGACACCTAATATATATTAGTATACAATTGACCCTTGAGCAACATGGAGGTTAGGGGCCTTGCTCAGTTGAAAATCTGAGTATAATTTTTGACTCCCTAAGAACCTAAGTTGTCCTTTGGCATCATAGGGAATCGCTTCTAGGACACCCTGTGGATACCAAACCCACGGATGCTCAAGTCCCCTATATTATATGGTATAGATCAATGCATAGAGTAGGCCTTTCACATCCGTGGACTCCCAGCCATGGATCAAAAATAACACAGGTATTTTTTGAAAAAAATTGTGTGTAAGTAGACTGGGGCAGTTCAAGTCCATGTTGTTCAAGGGTCAACTGTATTTTGTCTTCAGACCAACTCTCAGAGGTTAGAGGGTGTGTAGATGAGGCAACTGAGGCTGGGAGGTCCTCTGGGAATAAACGACAGAGCTGAAGGTCACACCCAGGACTGCCTGACATTGAACCTCATGCCTCTTCTGTCACACTACACTGACTGTCTGTGAAGACTATGAGGTAAGGACGTGACGATTACATGACACATTAGGAAGATCAAGCAAACTGTGGCATAGAAGAGGGATGAAGGATGAGGGACTGATGACAGGGAGACTGATAAAGAGGAGGTCACAAAATTTTGGTAAAGGCCTGAATTGAGATAATGACAAGGACGTGGGTGTTACCATGAACTGTAGAGAAGTCACAAGAAATCGCCATATTGGGAGGAAGGATGGTGGCTTTGATTGTAGACATACTGAGTCTGAGGAAGACCAATAACCAGGTTGTTAGTTGGTATAATGAGATTCATGAAGTGTTAATAGAAGCACAGACATTGTGTGGCCTTAGGCAGCTATTTAAACTCCATAAGCCTCAGTTTCCCCCTCTGACAGGACTGCCGCCAGGCTCAGATGAGGACGTGCATGCAATGCATTGAACACAGTGTCCACAAAACAGCCAGAACACCTGAGTAGTAGTAGCTGACACTTTATTACAGAGAGAGGTCGCTCTCTTCTCCAAGGTCATCTTCCACGGCTGGGAGTTCCAGCAGTGAGATGTCTGGGGGCCCTGGAAGGTCTGCCTGTCGCTTCCATTGTCTCAGTCTGACTGCTGCTGCTCGGTTTCCTGCTTCACCTGCCATTCTGCAATGCCCATGGAGGCCCTCCATGCTTGGGAGGGGGCTGGCTTGTCCTGTGGTGTGGTGAGCATGGGAGCTCTGGGTTTCCTGAGACAGGAAGACACAACACATACATTTTCTGTCCACTGCGCTTATGGTGCCGGTGAGCCTCTTCCGTACTAAATTACACTGTCTTTATGCAGAGTCACTGCATGTCCTATACCACACGAGCGTGTGAGAGGAGAGACCCTCAAGCCCCAATCACCATCACCACAAGGTTAGGCAAACACTCCCTGTTCTTGTCATGCAGCAGTATTATCTGGTGCTAGAGAATTTCATAAGTAAACTTGGATGTGCAATAAAAAAAAAAAAAGTCCCTACCCTAGGCAGGCAATCAAATCTCTACATCTTAAAAGCCCCAATGAATTGCATACATAGTAACCAGGTTTGTCCTCATAAGAGACACTCTGCCACCCTCAGACTCATCGTAAAAAGATCTGTATTAAAATCAGCATCATGAGGCCCATGAAAGATTGAAGTGAAGAAATGTAACATTAAGCCTGATCCTCACAGGGCCTAAGGCAGCTCTGATTTGAGGCAAGGCTCCCCCTACTGTCAGGGTGACCAGAGGGCCCAGCCAGCCAGCGATTTAATAAAACTGAGAAGTACCTAAAACTGTGTACACTGAATATAACTCTCTGGAAACTGAAGAATCACCAGAAAAACAGCAGTAGTATTTACTGCTACGTTAACCCCTTCTTTGGGCCAGCACCCCAGCCCAAAATGGGTCTTGGTGGATCTAATCTCACCGGCCATGATGTTTATTCTATCCACACATGCCTGCATCATTTCTTCAAATCCAGCCATTAGTTGCTGGCAATGTACCCTGTTGTCAAAATCACCTGGCTTTCTCTCTTTCTCTGCTTGTCCCCCTCATTAAAGCCAGTTTGAATTTTTGTCCCCAGGCCTAAGAGAAGTCTTGCAAAGTGGTAAATTGACCTTGAGTGAGTTGGTAGCTTCCCTCGCGAAGTTACTTTTTTGACCTCTGAGCAGGCCCGCCTTGAGAAGAGGGTCTGGGAAACGTGCGGTGGGGCCCACCCGTCCCCTTGCAGCACAGAAGGTCCGCCTCACCAATTCTGCTTTCAGGATTGGGCAAACGCGTGTGGCGGCAACGGTGGCCTGATGTGCTCCCTGTGACAGTCTCAGCTGCACGGAATTAGAAAACTAGACTATACTAGAGACATAGTTAGTGGCAGAGGAAGAAATTGGGGCCCAGAAGGTCACAGTGACCTGTCACACACCAATGCTCAACTTCTACAAGTCTCAGTTCCCTAAATGGGGGTGACAGAATGAGGATGAAGTGAGATTATGTGTAAATTATAAACGTAAGGGCTTCTCTTGCCTTTGAGCACTGCCCGGACCTGCCTGCCTTCTGAGCAGTCTCTCCCCGCCCCCATCACCCCCTCTTCTGGGTCGTTAGGCTGCTCACAGCCTCTCCTGCACCTCCTGGCTGTGCTCCTAGGAAGGAAAGATGTCCGTGCAGTGGAGTTGGGTTTACACCCACTGCTCCGAGGGCCAGTGAGCCTGGCCTGAACCCACCTGTCCCCACGGGGTCCATCTGTCCTTGCAGAAGAGCTGGGCCGGCCGCTCTGGAGGACAACGCAGGCAGGAAGGAGGTAGGGTGTGCCCCAGGGCACACTCTCAGAGTTCCACAGGGAGGGATGGCCTCCTCAGTGCTCCACTCCCCACCACTGCCTTTGGGGTGCACTCTCCCCTAAAATCAATCAGGTGGAGCAGCCTAGGGCAAGGTAGGAACGAGGTTCTGAGCTGGGGGAGGATGGATGAGTATTTTATTCCTTCCATGTTGAGAGCTGACTCAACATTGGGGGGGGATCATATTTTTTTCCTTGTTACTTTTGCCCAGAGTTATTGTCACCCTAGCCAGACTAGGAAAAGGAGGCCTGTACCTCAGAGCCATTGGCAAGGCCACTTGGGCAAACTCCGGCTTCCAGAGTGACTCAAGGGTGCCACAGATCAAAGCTCACACCAGGTACCTCCACCTCCTGGCTGACCCTCTGACCCATGGTTCCAAGGCCAGGACTCCCCCTCCTTCCTGATTATAGGCAGGGAGGAAGCCACTCGCCGAGGGCTCATGCCCCCGTGCTGCGTGCAGCCTTGGCTCCAGCCTGTACGGGCATGGGAGATGGAGGGAGACCCCCTCTTAAGCTTCGTCTTTGTGAACATTACTACATCACACAGAGAAACAGACACTGGTCCCCATCCTTACCCTTGCAGTAGCACAGGGAGCCACAACCCGCAGTGCCCGATGATTGTGCCACAGCCGCTCCTCCTTGGCCTTGGCCCTCTCCCTGTCCCAGGCATGGGGGCCCACACAGTCCAACGGCCACCTCAGGCTGGGCTGTGGACTGGATGTCCCGCCCCCTGAGCCTTTTGTAGAGGGTAACTCTTTTGCCCTCCAACTTGCTCGTGGGGCCGTGGGAAACTTCATAATGTTTGAATAAAATGCTGGGTTATAGTGAGTAAAAGCAGAACAAACTATTTGGATTTGAGTTTACCTTAGAAAATGTATGACCTGGAGCTGCCAGATCTTTTTTCCTAAACCCACAACTTCCCCAGAGGGCTGCTCTGCATTATCAGTTGGAGCTGGCCTCCCGCAGCTAGGATGGGGGTAGCTCATATCTTTTCCCTTGTCAGTTTTGCCCAGAGTTATTGTCAGCCTGGCCAGATTAGGAAAAGGAGAGAAGCCAAGACAAGGGGAGAAAATTAGTGTGGGCCATGAGGCAGGGATACAGAATTTCTTGGGGCATCAGGTGGGACCATCTCCTCTCTCCAGGACGCACTTTACCTTTTTATCTTCATCCTTTCTGATTTCCGACCTTTGAAACTTTCTAAGGCATGGTCTGAAATTAAGAAAACAAGGGAAGGCAGGAAAAGAGAAAAATTTACGCCAATTTTGACAGAACTGTAATTCTTTTTTTTTTATCCTCACCCAAGGCTTTTTTTTCCATTGCTTATACAGAAAGTGGGGGGAGAGAGAGATAAACATTGATTTGAAATAGAAATATTGATTGGTTACCTTGTTGTCTGCACCCCAACTGGGGACTGGGAACTGAACCCACAACCTGGGTTTGTGCCCTGACTGGGAATCGAACTTACAACCTTTTGGTTATGGGACGATGCTACAACCAACCAAGCCATATTGGCCAGGGCTCAAAAGAACTGTAATTCTGAGATCTGAAGAGAGTGTGCTAAGATACCCCTGTCAATTAAACTAAATTTGACTGGAATTTACTTATATCATGTTCACTTCCTAAAGTGTGATGGCAGCTTCTATCAAAAGATGAGGGTATAATAGAGCAAAAACTTACTTGTTCAATCAGAATTCAGTGAGACCCTAGTATGAGCAAGGTAATGGGGGAATGGGGGAGTTCAGCCCGGGCAGAGAGCAGGTCTTTGGGATGGCGTACAGCTGTGTAACTCAGGCACGTTATTTCACATCTTTGAGCATCCGTTTCCTCTCCTGTACAACAGAGTTAATACTCACAGTGTCTACCTCGCAGGATCGTCGTATGGACCTAAGAGTTTGTCAAGTGTTTAACAGTCTGGCAATTAAATGAGTACTTACTACACGGTAACTACTGCTGGAACTCTTCATTTCTGTGATAGGAAAGCAAATGCTGGTGCGGACACTGTCCCTGCTGTGAAGGAGATGCCGAAGTGGGGAATGATTTGGTGTGTTCAGAGGAGTACACAGGGTGCTGGAGTGAGCAGGATCTGAGCGATGGGAAGAGGGAGGCTAGACCGCACGAGGCCACCTTTGGACCTATCCTGCAGACGGTGAAAAGCCTGATGCTCTGAGCCACTTGGCAATTTAGAGAGTGAAGGAGGAAGAGACAAGAGGTAGCCATGGGCCTGTTGTGAGAGGTGAGGAAAATATGAGACGACCCTCACAGGAACTTGGCAGTGGAGAGGGAAAGTCAGGGACAGATTCCAAGACTTCTGGCTGTTACTTGGGATGCTGCACTCGAATGTCAGTTTTGTGAGGGCAGGGGTCTTGGTTTGTACATTGAGGTGTTCCAAGTAACTAAAACAGTGCCTGGCACATAGTAGGTGCTCAATAGGTGTCGAATGAGCGAGTGGATGGTGGTGATATTAACTAAGGAAGGAAATACAGAGGGAATAGCAAATTTGAGGGTGAAAATAATGTTTTTCTTGAGGTGTTGAATTTGAGTGGCCTATGGGACATTCCAGTGAAAAAGTCTTGTGTGGAAAATGGAAATTTGGGCCTGATACTCGGGAAAGGAGGCTGGGCTGGAGTAGAACTTTGTAAATGTTGGCCTACAGGAGATGGTTGAAATCATGGAATGGTTGATATCACCCTGGGAAAGAGCGTAGAACAAGAAAAGGGTCCACAACAGAAACTTGGCTGGAGACTCCCGCTTGAGGGAGACAGGAGGGATGCAGCAGGAACAACCAAGTGTTAGAGAAAAGATAAAGCCCAGATAAAAGAAGTAGGAGACAGTAAAGGTGTTGTGTTGCAGACTCTGAGAAGGGACTTTGAGAAAGGAGGAGTAGTGCCAGTTGCTGCAGAGTTTGGGTAGAAAGAGGATCACAAAGGGCCACTTGATCTGGTAGTTGGATGTCATCAGTGAGCCAACGAGCAGCAGGGATGGAAGCCAAAGAGCAGCCCCCATCCTCTTTTTTGGTGACCAACAGAAGGGTTTTCTGACCATTTTCCACTTCCTTTTCCAAATAATAGCAAATGGTTCCAAACAATTTTAATTAAATGCAAAACCCAGTAGGCGCATTCATGCAGTGCTTTTGAGTGATGCTTCCTTTTCCAATTTATAACGTCCTCGCTCAGCGATAATGTCACCAATGTAAAACTCAGATTAAAAAATAGAAATGATCAAGTGCCAAATAATATCATTCACTTTCTCATTTTGCTTCCATGTGATATTTTAGGTTTTTCCTGTAGCTATTAAGGGTGCTCTAGACCACACGATTTGGGAGCAAGTTGTCACGTCAGAGAACTTAAAATTGGGTTTGTTGTTGCCTCTGTCTATGAAAACATCGTGTTTTTTAAATGTCATTTTCTGAACTTTAGATATGAAATCTTAGAGTGAAACTCCAAAAAGCAATGATTTCTTTTTACAGCCATATTAGATTTGTCTAAATCATTTGGTCAGCTTAGACAGATGTTTTAAAATCTTTTAAAAAAGTGATGGAAACCAGAACATGCTGTCTAAAGTACACATCCTTTCCTGTTGTTTTGGAAAGCCAAATGGCACGTACTTCATGTGCGAGACTCTCATTCTCAGCATGGCTACATACAGATAATCAAGTGCTGGTTATGCATTTTTATACACACCCTGCCTTCCATAGCTCAGCTGCTCAGCCCAGGCACGGCCCCAGGAAAGTTGCCCAGAGTTGCAGCCCGGCATAGTGTTTGATTTATACAGCACCGTTTTCCTGTTCATATAAATATTTTAAGTTGGAAAAAAGCCTTTTGTTATTTTTCTCTCTGCCTAAGAAATACTTCCATGAACTCTTCCCATAACAGAGAGGTTCTCTGACTTGAGTAACTCCACCCCAGGTGACAAAGAAATAGCTTTTTGGCACTGTTGGTTTTCCACAACTATTTTAAAAACGACGAGAGACTAGGCAGAGCCACACTACTTTTAGGTGAATAGAAAAGTTCCTCATTTCCTATAAACTATTCATCCTTTCTCCTTGCCAGTTCCGGATGTGGGGAGAAAAAATTAACAATAGCATTAATAAGAAAGCAAGTATACTCATCACACCACTAACCCCAGAGAACCCAACTTCTCTGCAAATTTCTAATTTCCTTTCCATTGTGGTCTGGCACAACCTGTAATTTGAATTTTTATCCAAGAATTACTGCTTCTAGGAAGACTTCTATGACTAATTTCTGCCCATAAGATCTCTTCTTTCCACTAGTGTGTTGGTGTGTGTGTGTGTGACTTCCCTTTTTTTCCTTTACCCTTCTGTATTATTTTCTACTGGCCCTCATGAATCTACACAATCCTCCAGAACAAGGATTATATCTTCTTGTTCTTTTGTTTTCCCTTTCAAAGCATCCAGCCAAAGATTAAGCATCAAAGAAGTGTTGAATCAGCGCTCATGGATGAACTGATGTTAGGACAAAAAAACACTAGCTGCCAGGATCTGGGGTTATACCCTTTCCTCCTGTCTAATACATTTTGCTCTGTTTATTATCCTCAGCTTCAATGGGGATCCATTAACCCTCTGAAACTGGAACAAAAGTTTAGTGGAATTATGGTAGTGTATGTGTATGAGTGTGCACATTTTTGGAGAAATATCTTTAGTCATCATCTGACTCAGTGGGGTAGAAAATGAACAGTCCAAGGACTTGATGTTTTTCCAGAACCAGACAAGGGGCTTCCAGACAGGAGGAATTTTTACCGTTAAATGCCTTGGGGATGAGATGGAGGCAGGGGAGAAGGGTTCTGAGTTGGCCGGAGATCAGAGGCCAGTTTAGCTGGGAGACTCCGGGGTTTTAGTGCGCATGAATCTCCCTTCATGGTTATCAAACACAACCCAGACGTCCAGTGTGTTTGGCATTAGCCTTTCCACTCTCCCCATGCCTGAGCTCTTGTCCCTGTTGGCTTTTTCAGGCTGTATCCCAGTTATGAATCCTGATAACAATGATTTCCTTAATATATTCTGGACATTCACTGATGACATGGAAGCAAATCCGTAGGAAGAGGAGGAATTGGAAGAAGGGAGAAGAAAAAGACGTAAGGACATAAAGATTGTGTATGAAACTTGTCACCAAATACATAGCAAATTATGACAATTGTATGGAGAGTTTCCTCTGTCACTTAAAGGGAAAATAGTTTACTAAGCTGGAAACAGAAAGAAAAGTGATTTTTAAGTTCATGTTCCAGATAAATTATCTTAGTTCATGAGTACCAATATTTCTAATGAACACTTCAGGGCTGTATGTGAGTCACTCCTCTGCTGACTTCCTTACAAAACTGACGGAGTGTGCAGTCGGAGTGGGGCGAGGGAGAGCAGCTGAGAGATCTGTGATTTAGAAGGCGGGCAGCTCTTCTCTGGTGGGTTTGAGTGTCCTCTAGCTGCGTGAAAACAGGGCCTCGTGAGCTCAGCTGCAGGGGTAGCTTCTGGTTAAGAGATGCAGAGTTGGGTCCTTCACTGGGTGGCTGGCTCATTGGAAATGTACACTGGTGGTTCACTCATTGCCATGGCAACCACTAGAATGCAGCAAAGTACATTTGTTCATTTTTACAATTATTCTATTATTTATACTGAAGTATCTATGAGAGGAGGATACATTTCTGGGGAGAAGCCAGAAAAAGCTATCCCTGAGCAAAAAAGGCAATTAACCATAGGTGCCCCAAATTGAAAATACGTGTTTTCTAATCACCAGGGGCAATATTTCTTCCCACCTCGTCTTGAGGGAAATCCTCAATATCTGATGGGATTTTCTGCTATTCACGGAACAGGGAAATTGGCAGCTCTCATCAAACCCAGTTTTCAGAGATCTGCAGACATTTCTCCTTCTTTGCCAGATTTTTCTCGTTTTTTGATTCAGGGTTTCCTCACAGTGCATGGTTCATTATATTTAATAACCTAGAATATGACACTATGTATAAAAGTAAGGTGGCTTTTTAAAAACTCACCTGAGGAAAAAACTCCTTGTTTGACTCTGAAAACATAATGCAAAATCTAGGCTTAAAATGGAATGAATTTTGTTTTTCAAAAACCTAGCAAACTAAATGAATAAATAAATAAGCAAACACACAAACAAGCAAGCACATAAGCAGATCCCTAAGCCATTTAATATTTAGTGTAGATACTTTGATATGCTTCTATTTTTTGCTGGTTTGATTCTAGGGATTTAGAGTAAAAGATATAGGAATGAGGGTAGTTCCTGGCAGGGGGCCCTAACCCCTGGGCTAGGGACCAGTAAGTCCTCAGCAGGTTAGGAACCGGGCAGAGCAGCAGGAAGTGAGCTTGAATGTCATGCTCTCGAATTATCCCGAAACCATTCCCCTCACCACCTGCCCCCACCCCTGCAAAAATTGTCTTCCACAAAATTGATCCCTGAGGCCAAAAAGGTTGGGGACCGCTGCCAAGAGTAGAGTAAGAGAAGGTTCCAATCAAGTGAGCAGAGATGTATGGTGAAAGATTTTCCTTTAAGGGCATTGATTATTACATAATTCCATGTAGTATATATATATATATAACTGAATATAATAGTTTAATGCACATATAAAATGTATGGCATATGTTACATATGAACTTAAAAAATCCCAAAGTGGGAAATCGGTTGATTGTGGCTTACACAAACAATGGGATGCTGGTAGCCATTGGCCAATAAGAACCGTAATGTGCGTAAAACTTGTTGATGCGGAAGAACGCCTATGATGGATTTTTAAAAGGTAAGAAAGGGAAAGCAAAGCAGTTTAAAAACAATGTGTATTTTATAAATCAAATTTTGTTTTAAAAATCTATTTCTTCATATATCTGTATGTCTATGTATTTATAGAGAAAAATTTAGAAGTTGAGTTGCTGAAGGTTTAATAGTCATTATCTCTGGTGATGAGATTGTGCACAATTTTTCTTGTTGTTTTTATTTTCCCCTTCATAGACTGTGAGCAAAATAGAGACATTCCATAGAGTTGTATTTTATGATTTATTATTCACCCATTATGTGTCAGGCACTGTTCTATCTGCAAGGGATAAAGTGGCAAATGAGGGACTTGGCTCCTGTTCTCGTGGAACTTGTGTTTTACGAGTGGGTATATCAGTCAGAGTTCTCTGGTCGCAAAGGACAGAAACCATTTTGTGTAGTTTAACTAGAAATTTGATTTATCAAAGGACACTGGTCACTACCCAGAATTGTTAGAAGACATGGAGAAAGAGATTCAAGTCTAAGCTTTCAGGAGCAAATGCCCCAAACCGTATCAGAGCGCCGATCTGCTACGGTGGCTGCCTTTGCTGGTGCCGCTGCGAACAGGAAATGAAAGGAACTTGACTTCACTGCAGCTGCTACTCCTGCAGCACCAATGCTGCTTCTGTATCCAGAACTTATCTTTGTAACTCCTGCTACTCTTGAAAGCTGGGCCCATAGGTTGCCCCCTGCCCCAGCAAAGATGGAAGCTCCATGCATAGGTGGAATCCAGGGTGTGGGCAGTCAGATGATTGCCAGAGCCTGGGTCACGTGTTTGCATCCCAGCTGTCAAGGAGGCTGGGAATTTGGGTTCTGAATTTTGGGTTCTGAGTTTATATGCATGACGATGGGGGCAGTCTGCACATTGATGAGACTGAATTAATAATGTGGTATAGTAGCCAGGAATTTGACAAAGTGCTTGTAGGTTGTTTATAGTAATCAGAACTTTTGAAATTACATGTAATGGAAACCCAATTCAAACTAGGTTAAGGAAAAGAGGAAATTAATTGACTCACAAAACTGAGAAGTCCAGGTTCATAATGGCTTCTGTTGTGGTTGGGTGAGGGACTCAGATGATGTCGTCAGGCATCAGTCTCTTTCTTTCTTGTCAGATTCTCTTGTGTGGAGTGTACGATGGCCCCGAGGACTCACACACACCACCTTAAAATCATGAGCACAAACAGAAGTTTTCTCCAGGCGTGAAGGTCTTTGGTCCAGTTGGGATCACATGCCTGTCCTTGCACAGCTCCTGTACCAGGGAGCAGGGTCATATGCTCACCTGATGGGCTGAGGGTGAGGCAGCTCCACTCCCAAACACATAGAATATGTTCCCCACAGATCGAAGTTATTCCAGCTCCATGCCTTACTAGTTACATTCATCTTGGGCAAGTGACTTAACTCTCTGAACCTCAGTTATTTCATCAGTAAAATGGGAATAATAATAAGATTGTCTACATCATAGGGTTGTTATAGGGTTTGAGAGAATTCTTATTCAGAAAAAAATGTCTGTCATTTTTGGTAAGTGTTTGCTATTATAACTGTTCTGTTAGTTAGAAGAAAGGAGAAGAAATGACAGGCAGGTGAAACTCTACTCAACCCTAGATCAGGGTGCTGAAATGTGAGTCCTGAATTTAAAAAGGGGTCTTGGCTAGAGACTGCTGAGTGCAGGATTTCTGTCCGTTGCAGTGCTCAGTGAAGAGAGGGGAGCGGTGTGGGGCGGGAAGGAGACGAGCCAGTAGAGAACACAGCTCCATAAGCGGCTGACACAGCACTGGTGTTCTCACGTCACGCTCTGTGCACCCAAAGTGCAGTCTCCCACGTTAAACATGCTCATCTTTGGTCACTTTCCTGCCTCTTGTCTATGCCCTTTCTTGAGATTCTTCTGAACTCTACACACTTTAATAATTTTAAAAGATAACAGATCACTTGACTACATTAAAATTAAAGGTTTTTGTTCAAATAAAGCAAACTGTAAAGTTAACAAATTGCTAACAGATTAAAAATAAATGCAATATCTGAAACTGACAGGGATTAGTGCCCAGAATATGAGGAACTCCTAAAATCAAAAAAGTAAAGAATATGAACAGAGATGTAGAGTTATCTTTATCCCTGAGATACCCACGAAGAGATCCAAAATGTTATCTATATAAGAATATTCCTAGAAGTGATGTTATAATAGCACAAATTTGCAGGCAACCTAAATATTCAATAGTAATGTTATAGGTACTGTAAGTACTAGTTAACAAAAGCTATGAACTACATGTATAAATAGCAACATGAATAGATCCTAAAAACATAGTGTTGAGTAAAAAAATAAGAAACAAAATGAGATCTGTAAGCCAATACCTCTTGATGAATTAGAAATGCAAAATACATAAAATAACACTATACATTTAGCAAGGATATGAGCATGTTTAAGGGCAAGTATATTAGAGTGGATGGCTTTGAGAGAAAAGGAATGGGAGAGAGAAGAGAATTGAAAAGAAAAGTAAACTTTAAAAAGGTCTCTTTTCCCATTATCTCCTCAAAGAGAATATATATGTGAGAATTTGTCAAATCTTAACTAAGCCAAAAACTTGGGTAAAGTATTACCTTTTTTTTTGCTGCAGAATAGTTTTGTATGTATGTGTGAAACCTGGAAATTCTCTCTCATCTCACATCTCATATTCAATTAATTAGTATATCCCTTTGTCTCTTCCTTCAGATTATATCCAGAATGTAGCTTCTTTCCACCCCTACTGCTACCACCTTATTCTAATTCATTGTCTCTGTGTACATCGTATCAGGGTTCAACAGGACACCTGCCCGTGGTTTCCCATCCGACAGACTAAAACCCTTGGATACATAGGTCTGCAAGGCTCTGCATGATCTGTCACTGCCCCCATGCCAGTGCACCTCTTGGACCTCAAACCCTTTCTCAGGGCTCTTGCTCTGGCCACTTCCTCTGCCTGGCACCAAATCCTTGCTCAAGGTCATCGTCAGAGAGGCTTTCCATGACCATTCCCTCTAAGATAGTGAATCCATTTTTTCCCTTCCAGCTCTATCCCTGTTTTATTTTTTCTTCATGACGTTTATCGCCACCCGACAGAGTACTCGTTGCCAGATGCCCCAACCCTGCTAGAAAGGAGGTGCCTTGAGGTTAGGCATGTCTTTAGTGTCCTTCTCAATTTTGAGTGCACTCAGTGAATACTAGCTGAAAAGCTAAACTGATGACTGAATGAAACAGGAGGAAAAGAGAGAGACAGAGACAGGTAGAGAGAGAGAGAAAGGAGAGAGACTTGCTTTCCTTTGGAGCTGCCACGCTTGAAGTAAGAATGATTCTTTTGGACGACTCCCTCACCTTTTCTTCCCCCATTTGACTTCCTCCTTGGCTTTCTTTCAGGAGAGGGGACTGACCCGGAAGCAGCTGCAATATGTAGTAAAGACTTATTCTGACTCTGCTCAGGAAGGGCCACGTCCTGTGACATGGGAGACCTGCAGATACCCCCTGATCTTTACCAACACCGGGAAGAATTTGTACGTCTCAGGAAGCTAAATAGTTTTTCAGACAGGTGTAGATAGCACCAAAAACAGATGTTAAAACATTTTTTTCTAATGTAAAAGCACATGTTCATTGCAGAACATCTAGAAAACACAGGTAAGCAGAAAGTAGAAAGTATAAATACCCAATAACTTCAGTATCCTGAGATAACTTCAGGTAATATTTTTATTTATTTCTTTGCAACTTATTTTTCTGTACATATTCACTCCTACATGTTCACATCCACCTTCAAAAAAAAAAAAAGAAAAATGGGACTTAAAAAATGATACTTTATCAAAATAGCGTTTTACCTCTTCCCACTCCCCCCACCCCAAAATAACCCTAGTTTAATCATGAGGAAAAACATCAATTTTTTTGAGAGACATTCTACAAAATATCTGACCAATAATCTTCAAAACTTTCAAGATCATCAAAAAGAAGGAAAGTTGGAGAAACCATTGCACCCAGAGGAGCCTAAGGAGATATAATGACCCGCTGTTATGCAGGGTCCCCGGGAATGGTATCCTTGAACGGAAAAAGGACATTAAGGGGAAACCGAGGAAATCTGAATAAAACATGAATTAGCTAATAACTACTTATTAATATTAGGTCATTTATTGTGATAAATGTGCCACACAAATGTAAGATATGAATCCTGGGTAAACTGTGCATGTGTTGTGGTGGGGGAGGAATATATGGGAATTCTCTAGACCAGCCATGTTCAACCCTTTTCATCTCGCTGCACACACACACTAATTACTAAAATTCTGTGGCACACCAAAAAATACATTTTTTGCCCATCTGACCAAAAAAAAAGATATAATTTTCATCCACTCACACTGGGTGGCTATTTGTGTTGGCTATTGTCATTTTTAATCGACAGCCTGAGGGAAAAGAGGTCAGTACGCCTGACTAAATAGTCAGGTATTGCACGTTTTAAGAATTCTTGCAGCACACTGGTTGAAAATCACTGCTTTATACTATCCTCACATTTATTCTGTAAATCTAAAACTTCTAAAGTTAAAATTTTATTTTAAAAGTGGCATTCAAAATGCTGTCCCTACAATGTATTAGTGCCCGGCGTAGGAGGTCCACAGAGAAGGATTGCTTCTGGCAACATCTCAAGTTTAGTAGAATTTTCCATCACCGCTCAGTCTAGCCCCCTCCCTTGGCAGCAGTCACTATCGAGTGAAGCAGGTGGATAGAACTCGCTGCTCCCCGTGAAGGAAAACCTGCGTGTAAGTAGCTCTCTATCAGACATAGCCCGAGGATTTACTTGTTTTGCCACGTTAGGTTTCAGCTTGGAGCTCAGGCGTGGTATTTTAAGATCCCTGGCCTTTACAGGAAAAGGGAAGCATGGAAAACACATCAATTTTTATAAGACTACATGTCTAACAAAAATGATTTACACGGAAGTGAGCAATTGGGCAAGACTTGGAAGTCAGCAGTCCTGCTCAGAGAACCGTCTGCACGGAATTTCCTTGTTTTAAGAGAATCCTTTTGCATAGTCTGTGAAAAGGTTAGCTTCCCTCTCATTTCCTCCTCTGAAAAGGGTGAAAAATGGGATCAATTTTGCAATCAATTCACCACAACAAGAAGTAATAAATAATACATGTGTATTTATTCTATACTTGCATGTATACGTTTTTTGTATTTTATGTATAAGATATATTTATATATAGCTAGATCTAGTGCATTATATCATCCAACATACATTAGATCATATTATGTGTTAGCTATCCCTCTCTTTCTGTCTCTTTCAAGATTAAGAAAAATACCCATAAAAAACACCTCTCCACTCATCACACAATTTAAGATAGGGACTGTTTCAGTATCTTTGAATCTTCCTCGTACTCCTCCCTAATCACATCACTCACCCTTTCTCTGGAGGTAACCACCTTCTTGAGTTTTACAGTTGTTATTTGCTTCTTTTCCTTACATATTACCAGACCAAAAAAAAAGTACATCTCTGAACAATATCTTTTTCGATTTGCACATTTTTGAATTTACATAAATGCAATTAGATTGAATGAATACTTCAGTGACTTGTTTTTTTCACCCAACAGTATGAGCATTTTTAGTGTATGTTTGTTTGCTGCTTATGCTTTCTTATCTATAAAACATTTTGTAATAATTTACATCTGCTTTCCTATTGGGCTATGATTTTCTTGTTAAATTTTAGGTGTTTTGAAATATTTACATTCTGGATAATAATCACGTATGGGTTGTATTATGGCTAGTATTTTGTCCTAGTTTGTAGTTTATGTTTTAGCCTTTTTTACAGTCTTTTGAAAAAAGTGCTCTTAATTTTCATTTTAATTAAATCCATCAAAAATTTTTTTTCTACTTTGTGGGCTTTGTGTCTTGTTTAAAAAAGCCTTTCCTATTTCAAGGTCCTTAATATATTCTCTATTATTTTCTTTTAAAAGTTAAAAATTGTTTAGATTTACATTTACATGCTTATCCAACTAGAATACATTTTATGTAAGATGAGAAAAGTAGTCCCATTTCATATTTTGAAAATACTTGTCTGCTGTCTCCTGATTTTTCAATGCTCCTATTGAAAACTTAATTTTTAATCTAACCATTTCTTTCTATCTAATATATATTTTTTCTTTTAAAGATCTTTGTTATCGTAACCTGTGGTTTTATCATGATGTATCCAGGTTTAAGTTTCTTTGCTTGTGATTCGTTGGGCTTCCTGAATCTGAGCATATGTGTTTTTCATCCATTCTGGAAAATTCTTGGTTAATATCTCTTTTAATATTTCATTTCCCCCATTTTCTTTATTGTTTCCCTCCGATATCTTAGATGTAGTTTACCTTCTGCATCTCCCTTCTAAGTACCTCAGTCTGCCATGTGGCACATTATATAGTCTCTCTGTACTGCGTTCTCCCTGTACTTCAGATCTGTCTTCTGGTTCACTAATTTTCTTGTCAGCTCTATCTTATATAAAACATATCCACCGAGTCTCTAATTTTATTCAGTATACTTTTCTATGTTTAGAAGTTCTATTTGGTTTTTGTTCATACTTGCCTGCTCATTAAAAATACTTTTCAATATGAAAAACTTCAAGCATATCAAAGTAAAAAGCATAGTATAAAAAACCCTATGTACCCTGCATCTAACGTCAACAATGAACAATTAAAATTCATGGCTAAGCTTGTTTTTCTTTGTTTCTCTACCTACATCCTTTCCCACTCCAGATAATTCAGACATCATATCTGCAATAGTTCAATGTGGATCTCTAACAGACAAGGATTCTCTTTGAAAAACAAACAACACTACTATTTTTTGACCCTCTTAATAACCTATTGTAATTACTTAATATCAAATATTCCTAGACTTTAAAATTTTTTCTGGTTGCTTGGTCATACTTTTAGTATCCCCTTTAATTTCTTTGACTCTATTAAATATATTTAATTAAAATCTAATTTAACTTTTCATATATATATATATATATATATATATTCCTGTGGTCTGATACTATTATTTCTGCTGGCTCTTATCCATGGCCATTTGTTTCCTCATGGGCTTGTGATCTTTTTCCTGTGAGCTTGTGGGCATTGAAACTTTTCTGTGACAATCCTTTGAGACTTGGATTAAGGTTCATTTCCTCAGAGATTTGTGACTGCTCCTTCCAGGTACTTTGGGTCATTACAGACCTGCAATCATTACATTAGGTTCTCAGGTTGGGTGTTTCATGCCACCCAAGTAGTGTGAATTTTGACACTAAGCCCATATGATGGCCGCCTTAGAGGAGACTTACTTTCCTTCTTTACCCAGAGTCAAAGCTGACAGAGGAAAGAGTTTTTACTGAGGCAGTAATTTTATTTTTTCAGTTTGCCTTCTCTGAGGCTATCGAATTTTATAGGACTAGCTCTATGCAAGTGTCTCAGTTTGCCTTCCCAGCTTGTGTGAAGCCGCGGGCATTGCCTCCTGTCCCCAACACATGCTTATATTCTGTTAAAACAGTAACAAAAAATTCTTTATAACCATGTATTGGCAGATTTCCTGAAGATAAGATTTAGCTTTAATGCCCAATTATTGCTTTGAATTTATGCCTCTTTACTATTTTCATCCTATGAGTATTGCTTTCATTTTCTTAAACTCAGCTAAGCATTTAAAGTGATTTTATAAATATTTCAATCAGCATTTTAAGGTGTTCAATACTGGGATTCCTCAGGCTATCCACTGTAACACCACATTTCTAGAAAGAGTCAACCAAATCATGCCTTCAGCCCCACCAAATTGCCTGCCAGAAATCAGCCTTCTTCAGCCCATCAGTCTCCCTGAGACTTTCCCATTTGGGGTTAGGGAATGGGAAACAGTCACATGGTGGGTGTCGGGGGCTGTCTGCAGGTCCCATGGATTCATATCCTTTACACTTTGCACTCTTCTCTTCTGGCTGCTTCTGCTGAACATCAAACCTTTACTGCTTGCGATCATGTGATCATTGTTCACCTAAGATTTGTTAACACCTGTTATGTGGCAGGCCCCGTGCTAAAAACAAACAAACAACAACAAAACAAACCTTTACTGCTGACACCCTTCACAAGTTGCTCATTCTGCTTAGCAAAACTGCCTTTCACCTGTGACCACCACTGTTACCGCTCTTCTTGGTCTTGGCCTTGGCCTGAGACACTCTTCTTCCCTTTCTTACTTTATCCCAAACATTGGGTCAGCCCTTGTCATCAATTCTGTAAAGCACAGGAGGTATGAGAGACACTGTTATAACTTTGAGTTCTGCTTATAACCTCTGTCCAGGGCCAGACCCATTCTCAGGGCTTCTGGGTCACCTACCTCTCTGCACCTGGGCTGTCTCTTGCTCTTGTCCTTGAACGTCCAGCCCAACTTGGCCAGCCTGCTTACTCCTGAGTTAAATAAGTGTTTATTTTTGTATGCTCTGGGGGGTTTGCAGTTGTTTGTTATGGAAATTTATTATGGCAAGAGATAATTAATATGTTTATTAGGAAATCTTAGTCATTAATAATGCTTATAATTATCATTACAGTAAAATATGCAACCATTTTTCAAAGACCGCCTCATTTGGTGATCACAAAAACACTTTTCACCGTCATGTTTCACGTTGCATTGGGTGTCACATAAAGGCTTTTACTTAAGAAAGGGATTATTTAATTGATTTACTAGAAGGTAAGATGGAGAAGTATTCCTACCCAAGGTGACTCAGCAAGGTTCTGTTTCCAGGGCAGTTGGATTCAGCCACTCAAGAAGCGTCTTCATCAGAACTGCCTTCAGGTCCTTGACCTCTTCCATTTTCCAAAATGAAAACCCCAGTTCCTGACCATTGTTCTGGATCTACCCCAATTTTCATAAAACATCCCGTGGGATGTAGTTTGAATAATTAGGATTGACATTTTACTTGCAAGCAAAATAGAGGCCCTTTCCTTAGGAAACCACAGTCACGTGCATATCCTCCAAGGGCCTATTGTCCTCCAGATAACCTGATCTGTTTTTCCTAAATTTGCATTTTCATTTGATCATTGAAGATGAGTTGGTGTTTGTAACCTGAAACCTGTAACTCTCCTGATGGGTGTAGTTTGTAGTAGGTTACCACCGCGGGATCCTGGGGCCGATTGCTCACTGAACATTCAGTTTCCAGGGACTACCAGTTATTTCACAAAACCTTGCCACGGAGAATGAGTGCTCCCCCAGCCAGCAGTGAGGCTTGCAGTGAGGGAGTCTGAGGTTCTTCCACAGAGCCCACACCAATAGGATAAGAAAATATCAGTTGTTCAAAGAATTGTGTGTGTGTCTATTGAGGGGGAGAGAATGGAACACAGGGCGAAGTCCTTCACTGCCACCCCTTGGCACCAGCATGCCTCTCTCAATTAGACAGACAAAATTTTTGAATGAAAAACAACCCCGAATACTCTATGTCTTTTTGATAACAGGACAAGTAAACAGCCACTTGGCACACATCAGAAATGTATTTCAGTGTCCTGCAATGGCTTATGGCCCCGAAAGAGGGCAGATTTATCCAGGCACCTACTGTGTGCTGGGCAGTAGTCTGGGGGCCAGAGAGCTACAGAAAATGAGGTCCAGCCTCTGCCAACAGGGAGGATCTGTTCCATAGTGTTTGCTGTGTTCGTCTCTGTGACCCCAGGAGAGGGTTCATATTTTGGCCCTTTGATCACTTACTCTTAATAATACAATAGAGCTTTACCCACCCCTTATTAATTTCTCTCTCTCATTCCTTGATACTTGTGTTGTCATTTTTGTCTTCTTATATTTTTACTTTAAGTTGTTCTAGGGTTTGCATTTGGCACAGACACATTACAAAATATTCAATAGATGAATGCAGAAACAATTGTATTTTTTCACATGTCTCAAAATGAGTGGTTAATTTAGCAGAGTTCACAGGAGACAAGTGCATATGTTTGTAAGTGCGCACACCGAAATGCAAGAGTCTGATCTAATATGTATTTTAAGAATGTGTTTTTTCAGCTAAGGATCCTAGGTTGACTTGAATCAAAAGTTTGACTTACCTTTCCTCTAGTGTTTAAAGCTTGGTCTGAAACTTAAATACTTGGGTTCAAAGTATTTCAGCTTTTAATGAAAATCCTTTGGATTCCATCAAAATAGTAGATTAAGTATACTTATGCCAATCCCCTGCCTCACAAAATAGGCCTGCAAATCTATTTTAATAAGTGTTTTACATAAGTTTTCTCTTGAGAAATGGTTAATAGGTAAATTTAATATAATATGTTTCAGTTAGAAAAATAAAACATTTCTGAATGCATTTAAAATAATTTGTTTTATTAAGTGCATATTTTCATTACCCTTGAAATCATGAAAATTATAAGGAAATAAAATTATTTGAAAAAAATGTTTTGCCTTATTGGTGCACTTAAATGTTGTTTTTCCATATGTTAGTTATCATATGCCTATATATGTTATGAATTCATTGTTCTTATGAACTAAGATGAACGCTTGCTGTTTAGTGATATATTATTGCATTATCACCACTATTTGTAATCACTGAATGATACGCATATGCATCATTCACCTTTGTGTTTTGACTTAGATTCCTTTTTACTCTAAGTGACTGTTCAATCTAAAAGGATTTTAAAGCACTTTGTATCTACATATCCCGAATACAGATATAATTTGTCACCATGTAATTGAAGACCGTCTTCTAATTTGGGGGAAAATAATGGGTTGGGTGATCATATAGAATACAGGGTCCAGCACAAATAATACCCCTTTTTACTACAAAATCTTTTATTGCAAAATCATAAGCATTAATTCTGTAACAGAACAATATCACACTCAAGCACATCATATTACATTTTAGGTGAAATGTTCAAATTAAAACTATAAATTATTACACCCATATTATTACCCTACCAACCACACTCAAGCAGGCGTTACTTCTGCTGGACCCTGTATTCAATAATTATAGTACTGTAGACCTGGAAAGAGCCAAATGTAATCCAAGTCCTTCATTTTACACAGGTGATGACTTGACTCATAAAAAGTAGGTGATTTGTTCACCCTTCTAACCTTATATACAGTGGAGGAGCGCAGAAAGGACCAGGCTTTAGAAGGTAACAGCCCCAGATTTGAACCCTAGTTCTATTGCATAGTAGCTTTGTGGGTCATCTGTAAAACAGGGGTAATGAAACTACTCTTGCAACATGGTCTTAAAAATTAGATGAGGGTATATGCATGGTATATAGTAGGTGCTCAGTGAGTGGTAGTTGTGGTCATTTTCCTCCATCCATGTGAAGGAGGACAGTAATAACATAATGGTTTCCATTGCTGAGCCCTTTTTAGATGCCAGGCAAACACTTTATACACTCTCCTTTTGAATCCTCATAACAACCCTACGACCCAAGTATTATTGATATCATTGTTTATAAATGGATAATGTGGGCTCGGTAAGGTTAAGTAATCACTTGGGAAGTAAGAGGCACGGGCAGGGATCAAACCCACGTCTGTCTGGCTTTCCCCCACTATCCCACATACTTTCCCTAAGTCTTCTGGAATCAGGAGGCTGATTCTACTCCGTAGAGTCCTTCTGTCCATGTCTGTTAGACCAAAGCAGAAGCCATGATTAACTGTTGCAACAAAGATGATTAAAAATCTCAGAACTAATGCTTTGAAATGAATGCAAAGGGGGAAAGCTCCAAATTTCTGCAGTTTTACTTGAGACCCTCAAACCAAGGTGCAACTAGAAGACAGCGAGACAGATGTTTGACTTCCAGCTTACACAGTGGAAGTCTGAGTGCTCTGTATTTGTTTTAGAACATACTTTATAGTGGTTGCTGGTGAAATGATGGGAAGATAGAAACCCCTTTTAGCATTCAGAAATACTTTTTTGGGGTGCATTTTCATTTGAGTGGCAGTGTTACAATTGTCTTCAGAAGATGAAGTTTTTAAGACATTTGCGCTAACTTCCAATGTTACCTGACTTCCACGAGCTCTGCTGTAGTAAAATTCAGGTAAACACAGCGTGACCATGCTCCTGCGAGCCAGGTCATAAGATTAAAACATCCGAGGCCATGTTTTTTTCAGTCTAACAAAGCATGTAGCTGGGGTTACACTTACTGTCTTGGGGTTTTCTTGCTCTATGAAGACTCCGATTTCCTTGGTTTAGGCTGTCTAGTGACTCTTTGTTAGCCAGACTTGTCCCTGGAGATGGTAGTTAAAGGGGAGACTGCAGACTCTCCTGACTGTGCTGGGATTGTGCAGGTCCTTGGTGCTGACGTGGGAAATAGCCTTATTGCCAAGATGCGTATAGCCTGATTTGTAGAACAGAATGCCAACTTGTCACTTCACTGATTTGTCCTTTTGTCACCATTACTACCAGGGTGGGCTAAAAAAATAAAACCCAACAGAATTATCTTCTGGAGGGTGGGCCCCTTATAGCACAGGCTTCCCCTGCTAGGTGAGTGTTCAAGGAACTCATGTGCATCAGTGTAGCAGCTGGCATTGTTGTGAGAGGCTGTGTTCGGACTCAGTGAATGTTTTTTGAAGGCTCTTTCAACCCGTTTGCCCATCTCATGATGAGTGATTTATGAGCGCACCTGCCCACACCGTGCTGAGTGTTCAGCAGTTTTTGACCAAAAACTGCCTGTCCCCTGTGCCCCACCCTCCCTATTCACCCAATCCTGCCCTGAGCAACATTTTTTTGTTTCTCTAGATGAAAAAAGTCCTCAAAGGGAAACATTTTGCTGATGTGAAAGAGGTGAAACTAATAACGGCAGGAGCACTAAAAGGCATCAAAATCGACACTTTCAAAAACTGTTTTGAGCAGTGGAAAAAACATCAGTAGGTGTATTGCATCAGATGGAGACCACTTTGAAGGTGACTGAAGTGTAAACATGTAAGAATAAATACACAATTTTTCATAAATAAATTCCAGGTTTTTGGGTTCCCCCTTATATATCTGGAAAGACAAATTACAACCAGTTAATCCATCAACAGGTATTTTAGGAACATTTAAAGGGTATTGACTTTGCTATAGACACCATGGAAGTACAATATACTGGAATGATCAAGAGGTCTGGGGCAAGAAAGCTCGAGTCCCGATGATGGTGATGGTCACGATGGCAACAACAGGGCTGACCATGATAATGGTGGTGTTGGTGGTGACAACTTCCGATTTCTGAGCATCTTTCATGTATCAGGATCAAGGACCTATGTGTTTCTAACACTTCCGCTCCAACATGCCTCACTTCATTGTCCTCCTACAGTGCTCTAACATTGGAGAGGCTCTGTGGGTAACTCACATTAACAACCCACTGTTAGAAAGTTACAGGGTGAGGGATACCAGCAGCATGATATCAGAAATGTAAGTTGGTCTATGGCCATACCACCCAGAACATGCCCAATCTCGTCTGATCTTGGAAACTAAGCAGGGTTGGGCCTGGTTAGTACTTGGATGGGAGAAATGTACTGTATTTTTCAGACTATAAGGCACACCTTTTCCTGCCAAATTTGGGAGGAAAATGGGGGTGTGTCTTATAGTCCAAATGCAGCTTACCTGGCTCGCTGGAGGTGGAGTGGGGACAGAGGTGGAGTGGGTTTTTTCTCCTATTTTCCTCCTCTAAAACCTAGGTGCATCTTATGGTCTGGTGTATCTTATAATCTGAAAAATACAGTAAATTAAATCCCTTCCCTTCTCTACGCTTCCTCTTTCTGGTGATAATAATGTATCTAGGAGCTATCAAAGGGTAGCTGTCAGGGTCAAGTCAGAGGCTTATGAAAACTACAGGTGAATGGAAGACATTTCATGACTGGTAGTCATTAATCATATTATTACTATCGTGAGACATAGTCACGTCCTCTCGGCATCAAGGAAGAGAGTTTAAGAATATGATCAACAATGACAGATGCCAGAGAAAAGCCAAAAGTTAAAGAGACTAAGACTCAGGTAATGTTGCTTTGTTACCATGGAGTTGTCGGAAAAGGAAGTAAGGTAGGTCATGTGGCTGGGCATGAAGAGCTAACTGGAAATTCCTGGACCCTCCCTGTGCCTGCAGTACACTAGCCAAGGTCTTGCATCATGCTCTCTTTTTTATAGTTTCACTTTGGGGCTGTGCTCACCCCGATTTCCAAGCCTCATTTCCCTGGTCCTTGGATGGCCATGTTGGCGTCATTGGGGCAGACTCAGATCCACGTGCTCTTCGTCACTTTCTCCTGGAGCTGCCCTCCATGGCTCCTCTCCCACCCAGGCGAGGCTGATTCTGTTTCCAGGGAAGCTGTCCTCAACCTCAGTCCTGGGATTTGTGAGTGGAAGACACTAAAAAATTCTAGGCTACTGAAGCTGCACAAGGGTGGGATGATGAGAACCACCTCCTCTGTCTCCTGCTTGACTGTAATTGTCATCAGCTTTGTTTTCTAGCCTTACAGCAAACAATCAATAAAATGCTGTAAAATGTCCCATTTTGCAGAACAGTTGTTTCAGCAAATTTCAGTATTTGCTTTGGGCTGTGGTAGTTTGGAATAAATTTAAATTATATAAACAAAGTGTTACTGCTTCTGAATATTTCAGCTTTTATCTTTTTCCCCACGATTGCTCTAAATCTGAGGGAGAGCAGCCTTGGACGTCAGATGCCCCTTCTTGGAGACTGCACAATGAACTTGGCGGAAAAACATCTCAGAGCTGATTTTAATCAAATACTCCATGAATCAACAATCCTATAGAATTAAAAAAATAGACAATACATATTTATGGTAACATTTTCAAACAGAACAGAAGGGTAAACAGTGAAAAGTATGTCTTCTTCTCTGATTCCTCTCCCATTTTTTACAGCAAGTTGGTGGCATGATACAATCCAACCTGAATACAGATAAAATTTGAGGTTTTGTATTAAGAATAATGCATGTTTCCTACTTTATCAATGCTGTATATTTGCAAACTATGAAAGTAGTGAATGTCCTGACAAATATATATGACATCAACAACAGCAAAAGCCCAGACATAGACAAAGAGGACAGAGAGAAAAAAGAAAGCAAAATATAACCAGAGACATTGAAATAAAGAACAAACTGACAGTAACCAGGGGGGAGAGGGGAGGGGATACTGGGGGAAAGAAAGGGAAGGGTCATCAAGGAACACGTATAAAGGACCCAGGGACAAAGCCAAAGCAGGGAAGGATTGAGGGTGGGGGAGAGTGGTGGTGGGAAAATGGAAACAACTGTACTTGAACAACAATAAAAGAAAAGAAAAAAGAAGGCACTCAAGGTGGTGAAGCACAACCCTCTGACTCTGACATGGCCCCTTGGGTTGCACTTTACCATTTCTGCGTTACCACACACCTCGTTCACGAAACCACCAAGTCGGGAACGCTGTGGTGACATGTAGCGCAGAGTCAGACTCGTCCTCCATGTAACTGCTTAGAAAAACCGCCTCCTGTGATGGCCCCTTCGAATAATTCACACAGGCAGCCAAAGTCCTTTGCTCCAGCTTTACAAAAGAATTTCAGAAATTACTTGGAGGAAAACAAAATTGCCATGGTCATCTTGAATTTCAAGCAGTGTCTCATATTTCCCTGGCCCCATCCTGACACTGTTATTTCTTCCCAGCATGAAACAAAAACAGAAGTATCTGTTTATAATACCCTTAGGTAGTTTCTTACAAATACCTATTCTCATTCAAAAAAACAAAAACAAGTAACTGAAAACTAAAAGTCCAAGGAAAGCCTCAAGTCTATGTCAGTGCCCTCAGGGCGCCTTCACAATGTTTTTGCCTTTAAGCTCGGTTTCCTGGGGTCTACTGGGTTTGGCCCAGAGTAGATACAATCCAGGTTCTTCTCATGCCTTTTGTTTTTCGTTCACCTGCACAAGATGGTCACTGGAAATTCAAACACCTCTATAGAAGACACATACAACTTCCAAGTTAAAATATTTCACACATGGATCATAAATGAGAAATTCTGGATGGGATATCCCCCTATCCCACCCCTTCATCCTCCTTATATTCTCCAGGCTCTGAAGCTCTTCTCCAGTAGAACTCAGAAACCTAAACATTAGAAATGGATGCAATCTCAGGCCAACCAGAGCCAGGATGTAATCATTATTAACTCCTAATCAAGAATTTCTGTTTCAGTGACGGTTCTACAACGGTAAATGAGCAATTCAGTATGTTTTCTTCAGATCAGTTAGTTTCTGCAATTCTTCTCCACTCCCTTTTCCATAACCTAGTCCTTTTTTTCCTCTTTAATTTCTAAATTCACTTAAATTATATATCTCTCAATTTACATATAGCGAGTGACTTATCCTGGGATAGTCTGACTCTACAGAAATATGTAGTTTCTGGCACATAAATTTTACTTGAGTGTGGATTCTAAGTGTCTTGAGGCCAAGGTCTGTGTCTTACATTGTGTCTACAGCCCTGGAAGGACTATGCATGAAGGATGCGTGAGTTGGTAGATAGAAGACTAGGTGGAACCAGGGACAGATGGGTGGGTAGATGAGGTTGCTATGAAATATGAACTTGCCATATGAAATAAAAGTTTCAAGAATTGAAGATGGTCAAAGGAGCATGACCTAAAAGATAATCATAAAAGATTAAAGCAGCAGCTAAAATAACATATGCAGATTCCTTAGAAAAGTGAAAACCATAACAAACCATTAAAAGTTTCCAATACTACCGTAGCTGGTGTGGCTCAGTGGATTGAGTGCCAGCCTGTGAACTGAGAGGTCTCTGGTTCAATTCCTAGTCAGGACACATACTTGGGTTGCAGGCCAGGTCCCTGGTTGGGGCATGTGAGGGGCAACCGACTGATGTTTCTCTCACACATTGATGTTTCTCTCCCTCTTTTTCTCCCTCCTTTCCTCTCTCTCTGAAAATAAAGAAATAAAATCTTTTAAAAAAAAGTTTCCAATACTTTCTTTTTAAGTTACAGGACTAAAACCATATATTGAGTCTTTCTAAAGTTTTCAGTTGTGAAAATTAGTCTGCCTTCCAAACACGTTTAGAATGTATGACTTATCATCTGTCTTCTCTGCTATTTATTGAGAAAGGTTATGTTGAAAGTCATTAGAAAAGTAATTCTCTCTTGATTTTTCAAGAAAAATCCCAGATGTGACCTGCATATTGATAATAGAGAATTTAGTTGGCCAGCAAGAGCTGAATAGGATTTTCGTTGTATTTTCAATTAGGGTTTCTATCATTTTTCCCCCCTTTTTTCAAGGACAAATTCAAATATCTTCTTTCTTCCTGTCCATGACTGTTACTCTGGTGGGAAACTCCTATAGAATACAGAGATATTTTAGGTGGTTAAAAATCCAATTGACAAATATTTTTGTAAAAAATCCACCTTGAGATCAAAGTATCACATTCAGCTCTGAAACCTGATAAATGGGAATGCAGGGTAGGTCCCTTAATCTCTCAGTATCACTACCTGAGAAAGGCTGAGTGATTATGCAAATCAGACCCTGTACGTTAAGTTACTTTGTTAAAATGACCAATTCTGCAGTGGAATTTAATCACTTGAACCCTGGCATTTTTCAGACACCAGCTACCACGATCCAGCGTTCACACCGTCAGTCACATACCACCCTGCATCTATTAATGTCACCTGGGTAATCCTTTGCCCTGAAGTCATGATAATAAATTTTAATTAGTTAATACAAATGATGGCCCTTATTTGTTAAAGTAATTTGTGAGTGAGAGAAGGAAATTACTATGAAATATATGTTGTAACATCAATTTGCATTTTGACCAAATACTGGGTTGTATGTGGAACCCGAGGACAATATTAATAGGTTCTCTGTAACTTGTGAAGCAAAAACTTATGCCCAGGAGATAAACTTCCAAAAAACTACCAAAGTAAATATAAAATGACCATCACAGAACCAAGAGCATGATGATATTTAAACAAACTTCCCTTCTGAAATGTTTGATAGAATTCAAAGAAAATAACCACATCTCAGAGACTTTAGGAAAATATGCAAATTAAGAGAAGCTGGAAGGGAATTTGCAAACATGGAAACAGTTATGTTGGGCTGCTAGAATCACAAATAGGTTTTGTTCTTTTTTATTCCCCTATTTTATGAACTGTTGTAATAAAAAGAAAATGGCTCAATTGTGCACTTAGGTCCAGGGTTTGATTGATCAAGTCAGAGAGCTCTGGGCATCTGTTTTCTCCCTGGAATAGTCTACTGTTTGCAGAAGCTATTTGGGGTTTTTATTAAGACCTGGAGGAAAAGAAGAAAAGGTGTGTGCGTGTGTGCGCGCGCGTGTACACATTCAGTTCTTTCTTATAATGCTGTTCTTTTCAGCTACACGAGAGAGGGTGTTTTCTTTGTACACATTCTCTTTTTCTCCTCTGATGCTTGCTTTTTAGGACAACTTGCTGGAAAAAAATATCTAGTCAATAAGAGATCCCCTGGTTACAAGTAATTATATTTTCCTCTTCTATGTCATTGTCTCTGCCTTTCTAAAAACAATATTGTATTCTGAAAAAAAAATACACATGATTGCTATACCTTTCAGCCAACTTCCTGAAGCATATTAGTAGGTTAAGATAATTTTCAAGTCACTTGTCAAAGGTGATAAAAATGTAGCACTCTGTGTTTGTATAATCAATCCTCTACAAATAGTCATTCTGAGATAATAAACTGTGGCCTTAAATTGAAAAATAAAATTGAGGGAGAGGAATAGTGGATGAAGTAAGGAAATATGGATTCAAGTTCTGACTTGGCTACTTTTAGTCTCCCAGCAGATTTTAGACTCAGTTTCCCCATGTGTGCAATGGCCAAAGTGTTCTGACCCTTTTTTAGAAGACTTATGTAAAAATGCTCTATAAGATTGGCTGTTTTGTGGAAGGTTTTTTGTTTGTTTGGTTTGGTCTGTCTGCAAACCCAAAGAAGAAGTTTCAGCTCTTCTCTCCAAGAACAGGCCCTGCTCATCATAACACACTCCAGCACATGTCCTAGCCTAGAAAACAATAGGTTTCATCCTCCCTGGTGCTGGCACTCGCCGACCTGGGCCTGCGTGCAATCAGAGACCCCTCACGCTGCTGAGAGAATTATTTCCAGTGACTCAGGATGCTTGCTGAAGCCAGAGGGACCATCTAAAACCACCGTGTCAGGCTCTAAGTCTTTCCAAACAAGACCTCCTTCCTGGCAATAGACTGAATCACTCTCTCACAATAATATTCCATCCACCAAAATGTCTCTGGAGGACATTTTGTTTATTGTCATCTGTGGAAAATAGAAAGCCTGAATGAAGCTTTCTAAATTCTTTATTCATTTGGCAGGGTCTTGAAACAAGTCACAGCTAAGGGCAGAAAGAATAGAAAATGAACCCCGGGCTGACTTATGAAATATGTGAGCTTGCAGTTGCCTTGACATCCAGCTCCTTTATGATCTGTCCTTTTGATTGGGAAATATTTTACCTTCAGCATTTTCATGTGATTGTGTAGTGGTCGTTGTTCCCAATAAAAGATAAGGTCTTCGGGGCAAGGCTTCCTTTCCTTCAAGGATATAGCAATGGAAACAGGAGAGTTCTCAGTTTATCCATAGGCTGGAGGGAAAGTTCTAACAGTCTCTGAAATATCCAGTGAAGAGACAGGCAGGCGTTTAGTGGTGGGAGGCCCAGGATGAGGACGAAAGAATGCAGTGCAAAGAGGGCTCTGTAGACTTGGGCGGGGGGGAACACCTTCAGGAAGGTTTTGTAAACAGGAGCCAGAGATGAATTGTCTACGTTTAAAGACAAAACAAGGAGAAGCGAAACAGTGAATGAAGATCTGGCTGAGGGCTGAGACTGACTTTTTCTAAGGTGGGAGCAATAGAAATTTCTTAATGACCCCATAGGGTTGCTGGGTTGCTGGACGTGCTAACACTCCAATTTTCTCCATTAAAAGTGGCAAAACAGATCCATTTCTGCTGACATGAAACATATAGGAGAATAGATGTTAATCTTATAATCAACCAGATCCATAACAGTTACAAAATAGAAGTACCACGAATGAGAGAAAACTGCAGGGAGTTAAAAGGACATACACGTATCTTCTGTACAACGGTTCTAGGTGTGGGTAAAAGGTTTCCTAAATATAGGGACCTTTAACTGATAGGGACCAGTAAGATCTCCTGAGGTGTGTATGGGAGATTGGTAAATCCTTAGGAGACAGCCTCAGAGGGACACTTCTGTGATTAGGAGGATGATGGAGGAAAGTTCTGTCATGGATTGCAGATTCCCAAGGACTGAGCAGGAAGGTTTGGAAGGGAAGGAAATCATGGGAGGCTGGGTGAAGGCCTCATTCACTCCCCACCCCTTCCATAGCAAGGGATTAATGGAGTAATCCATTCTCTGCTTTTGCTGCCTTGTCCCAAAGTTGATCTGGGATTTTTTTTAGCCCCTGACCCTTACCCAGCCTGTTTGTCAGAAAGAATTAGAGTGTCAAATAATTCAAAGTATCTGTGACTACCCAGAGGGTCTTAACACTGAACTCCTCGGGAACTTTGGAAATGAGAAGTCAACCAGGAATATACTTCCCAGGTGAAGCTGAGGAACAGGAGCTGGGGATAGAATGGCTGCAGCCTCCTGCTGCCAGAAAAGAGAGCAAGTGAGTTTGTAGTTTGGGGCTGAAAAGCCTACAACTTGTAAAGATGAGTCTCAGAAGGTCCCAGCCACTCAGATGGAAGGCATTTCATGGTCTGGCCATCTGGCAGTTTTCTGCTTTATCTTACTTTCATAGAAGGTCTAGTCTTGTTTTGTCCAAAACGGTAGCCACGTGGTGCATGTGGCTACTGAGCCCTTGAAATGTGGCTAGTCCATTTGCAATGTGCTGTAGATATAAAATACACACTGGCCTTCAAAGACTTAGTATGAAAAAAGCAGGTAAAATATCTTATTAATAATTTTATATTGATTACTCAGTGAAATAATGTTCTGGATATTGGGTTAAATAAAAAAAAACATTATTACCATTCATTTCTCCTCTTCCTTTCACCTTTTCTTAGATGTGATTACTGGAAAGTTTAAAGTTGCACGTTCACATTTGTGCTTCACTCTATTTCTGCTGGACTGCGCTCGCTGGTCTAGTCAGAACATCACCTTCTCCATTTCATCTCTTCTTCCGTAGATGGCAATTTACCCACCACAGCAATGTGCTTATGGGATTAGGAGTGGAAAAGATGTACCACCGATTCTGTGTTCATTTCAATGTGCTGCATACTCCTCACCTTAACCACCTAAGAGAGAGTGAAGAACATGCATGGCCTGTCTACACCTTAGGCTTCACAATGGGCTTCCTTGAAGTTCCTGTCAGTAGAGGGAGGGGTTGGCTGCTCCCAGCTCCACTCCCCTGAACGCTCCATCTGCCTTGCCTCCCAGTCACTTGTGCATTGAGAATTGTTCCTGCCAGTTCTGCCTCTCACAGATGTAGCTTTAGGGAAGGACCTGCAACAGTTCTCAGGGCATCAGGGGAAAAGGCGGCATTGGGCCAGGAATTTTTTCCTTCCAAATGCAATGTTTACAAATGCAGCTGTGAAGCACTTGCTTCCTCTCAGCACAGAGCCACACACTTGCCACCTCTGTTCTCCTTGAGATGGGAAGAGGCCTCTCCCAGGGGAATCTGCATTTTAAGATGGAATTCTTGAAAGCTCCAAAAGCCTGCAGTATGGGGGGAAAAAAAAAAGAGGAGCTAATGAGGTAATTTGAAACCTGATGGCAGACAGTGAGGAGAGTTTTGTCTCCTACTTCCTCTCCTTGTCAAGTCAAACCCAGGAAATGTCTTGCGTTAATCTTAAAATGACCCATTGGCAATGAGTTGAGAGCAGAATTCTAAAGACAGAGGGGGATTTGGATCGAGAGAGACATGAATGAGATCCTGACAGTAATAGCTGGCATTTATTAAGCCCTTTCATGGGCTTGGCCCTATTATAAGCATTAATTCACTTAATCTTCATCACAGTCCTATAGGGTGAAGTCACGTATTACTTCCAAGTTACAGGAGTGTAAACTGAGGCAAGGGGTTGTTACATCATTTGCTTAAGCTATAAAGTCATAAGCTATAAACACCAAAGATTACTTACAGCTTAACTCCAGAGCCAGCGCACGTAACCCACGGTCTTTCAGGTGTGAAGGGAGTGCAGAAGAAGTGAGCAAGCTTGGCTTCCTCCATCTAAGTCAGCAAATTTAATCTTCCCATAGAAGTTCCAAAACTTGTACATTTTTGTAACCTCTGAAATATTCATGATCCTTCCTACACTTAATGCAAGAGCTCAGAGTGCCTTGGCTTCAGTGTTGATGAAGAGCACATTTGTAGTAGAAAACTTCCTATATGTGATATTTTAAAATGCAGCCCTCTGAAATATAAGTTTCTTGACAGAGGTTTTTCTTTTTTCTTCTTTTAAATTTGTCATTGTGTTCTCAATTCCTGGGATGGTGTCTGGCATGTAACTGGTGTTCACTAAGTACAACTAACCATTCCCTCCAAGTTTTACTTGTGTAGAAATGGAGAAGAGTTCATACCATTCCTTTTCCCAAAGAACCAAGGGGACAGTTAGTCAATAGAAGATAATGTTATTTATTATTATCTCTTATATAATCTTTTACATTCTTTTTGGCCCAGAAACTTTAATTACCAATGGGCAAATATTTCTTTAATTATTTGGACACAATTTTGATGTCATAGTCAAACCATTGGACTTGTACATTTTAATAAGAATAAGACTACAAGCAAGTAAACAAATGAAACAATGCAAACATTCCTATTTAACAGGCCTTGTTGGATTAAAAAGAAATATTTTTGGTAACTGATAATTTCAGAGGACCCATTATATTCTATTCATTGCATTTATCCCTCCTCAAAAAGTATAAAACAAGTGTTCCTTTTTTTATGAGTCAAAATTGCATCATGTATAAATAATTGGTTTTCAGTGATGCACGCAAATAATATTAGAATTTGTTTTAAATGTGGAAGCAATTGTGGAATATAATTACAGAGTATGCGATTCAACACCCTCTTGCTCATTAATATATATGGACCCTCTAATGGATGTTCATTATTTCTTGAGAATCAAATCTGGCAGGTCAGATCCAAAGACCGTTTTCCCTGGTTGTCAAATGGATAATAGTCTCAAAAGCAAATCAATAGCCATATCCCAATCAATCGCAACATTTAGACTAGCAAGATCCACTCAAAACCCCACTTTGATTAGTACTCAGAAAGAAATATTAATTATAGGGAAATAAAATCTGCTACATAAAGCTTACCTCTTCTCATTTGACCCCTCCCCTTTCCATTTCAGTGGGAAGTGGGCAAAAAGAGCATTTTGGCTTTGGTTTTAGTGGTTGGGGATGGGAGAGAAAAGCGTTCTGTATTTATATAACTCATGTACATGTTTGTGTGGACCCAATCACAACCACTTCTGGCATCCTTGCAAAATTCATAGTGATTTCTCAGTTTTGCAAATTTTGCAAACTTTGGCTTATTCACATTTGTAATTCTAAATTGTCATTAAAATTCCATGGCTTTGTGCCATTTCCTCTACAGCCTTCCCTTTGGGGGTAACCTGTGAAAATGAAGGAATGAGTGGGTCCTTATAAACTCTGTTAAGCTAGCCAGACTGGCTTCAAATACCAGCCTTGGAAGTGAAAGTGCACAGGCTCAAAAGCCCTTGGGCACCGCCTGCCATGTTTATGACAGTGTCCAATGTCACGAGCGCCCTCTCCCTATCCCTGAGCTGATGTAATATGTTAGCTGATAACTGAAGTCTGAAGAGGAGTTAGGGCAGGGAGGCAGGTGTTCCAGAGGGTGTGGACAACCCGTGCACGCGTTCAAAGGCCAGAGAGAGATGGCACACTCGAGGCGCTGAGAGCAGGTTGGGAACGACGGGGCACTGTTTGAGTGTGAAGATGAGGCTGGAGGCGCAGGCCAGTGAGATCTGGGGTAACTCACCCTGCCACTTCCAGACACACTGCTCCATTCAGAAGAGCAAGGGCCATGCTAAACTCAAACCCCAATTTGATTAGTACTCAGAAAGAAATGTTAATTATAGGGATCTAAAATACACTATGTTAGTGGGTAGAGTAGGCTAAAGGGGCATATTGGCTTTGGTTTAAACGTTATTCTCAAGGCTAAGGCTATTGGTTGAAATGTTTTAAAGATGAGAGCAATGTAATTAGAATTTCATTTTAGAAAAGACAAAAAGCGTTCTAAAATTGTGATAGTTGTGTGTATGTGTTTGGATGGATAGATCTTTAAGATGTAGAATTAAGTCTTTATGACTGGATGTGGGAGGGTGGGTTTGAGATGACACCCAAGTTTCCAGGTCAGGTAACTTAAAGGATGATGGTGCCATTGATCAAAGTAGGTATCATTAAGTACTATAGTTACTAGGAAACAAATATGGGCGAGGGCATGAAGACTTGGAAAAATAAGATAATGTAGCTTTATGAAGACTTCCCTGTAGCATGTAACTCTCTAATGTGCACAGAAGGAGAAAAAAACAGTATCATCAAAACCCAGGGATTCTGATTTAATTGGTTAGAATAGGGCTGGGCATTGTTTTTGTTTGTTTGGGAGTTTTTTAAGATAAAAATACACAAGCTGAATCTACCCTCTTAGAGTTTTAAGTGTGCCGTACATTATTGTTACCTATATGCACACTGCTGTACAGCAGTCCTCTGAACTTTTCCATCTTGCGTTGAAACTCTATATTCATTGAGCCGCAACCCCCCATTTCTCTCTCCTCATCATCCCTGGTGACCACCAGACTTTCAGCTTCTATCAGGTTGACTTCGTCAGACACCTCACCTGAGTGGAACCATGTAGTATTTGTCCTATGACTGGCTTATTTTACTTAGCACAGTATCCTCAAGTTTCGTCTATGTTGTAGTGTAAGATCTTTTCGAAGGCTCAATGACATTCCATTGTAGGTATATACCTTATTTTCTGTGTGCACTCATCCATTAATGAAAAATTCTTTCCATCTTAGCCATTGTGAACATTGCTGCAGTGAACATTGGAGGGCAAGTATTTCTTTAATATCCTGATTTCTTTTGGATAAGCAGCCAGAAGTAAGATTGTTGAATCATATAGTAGTTTTATTTTTGATTTTTTGGAGGAAACTCCATACTGTTTCCCATAGTGGCTGCACCATTTTACATTCCCACCAACAGTGCACAAGGTTTTAATTTCTGTACATCATTACCAACACTTACTATCTTCTGGTTTTCCTTTTTGCTTTTTTATAAGAGCCATTCTAACAGATGAGTGGGTGACGCGGTATCTCATTGTGGTTTTGATTTGCATTTGCCTGATGATGAGTGATGTTGAGCACCTTTTCATGTACCTGTTGGCCGTTCATATGTCCTTTTTGGAGAAATGTCTATTTAAGTCTTTTGTGAATTACTTGGGTTTTTGCGGAGGTTGTAGGACTTTTTTTTACATATTTTGGATATTAACCTCTAACTGGATATTTGGTTTGCAAGTAATTTCCTCTATTCTGTAGGTTTCCTTTTCATTTTGTTGTTTCCTTTTCCGTATGGAAGAATTTTAGTTTCATGAAGAATTTAGTTTTATTGTTTATTGTGCTTTTGTTCCCTGTGTTCGTGGTGTCATAGCCAAGACATCACAGGCATTAAGTGTTTATAAAGCGCCTCAAAGTGACTTTAATGTGCAGCTAGAAGAACCCCAGCATTATCCCTTGATGTAAATTATGCTTTGCCACGACATAAAGCAAACGGTTCCGCCGGGCACGACAGTTCTCTCGGGCACAGGCCAGCAGCGAGCCACGTCTTTGGCCCATTTGGCATGGCGACTTCTAGAGTTACCGTGTTGTGTCTGGATTTCCAGATCGGGTAGGGCCAGAGCAGAAGAAGTGAAGTTTGAAAGAGCACATTCAATATTGTTTCCAAGTTTTATTTCTGAATAATCATTCTTTTTCATAATTTAAGCTAGAAAAAGTAAAGCCCAGCAAGGTCTATTTTACTCCTGAAATATTCAGTGATTCTGAAGGGCAGGGTGTGTGTGTGTGTGTGTGTGTGTGTGTGTGAACACAAAATGAAAACGTCAGGAGATGGCATCCGCATTTAATTTTGTTTAGTGGGTTTTAAAGTTTAGGAAACCAGGAATAGAGAGTTAGTCCCTGATTTGGCAGGTGCATTCATTCATACATGAACTATTTATTGAGTGCCTCCTAGGCCTCCATGACTTTGCTGGACCTCTAGCTATATTGTTTCCAGTCTACTAGCCCTGAGAGGTAGGTATTGTTACACCTATTATAGAGAGAAAAGTGCAGCAAAGAATGATACAACAGGGTCACACAGCTTAGAAGTGGCTAGAATGTCAGTTCCTAATGGCAGGGCTCTATGTCCTGTCTGCTGCTGCAGCCTCAGTTTCAGGAGAGTGTTGGGCATATTGTTTTTTTGTTTTAAAGATTTTATTTATTAATTTTTAGAGAGAGGAAGGGAGGGAGAAAGAGAGGGAGAGAAACATCAATGTGCAATAGATGCATTGATAGGCTGCCTCTCACATGCACCCAACTGGGGACCTGGCCTGCAACCCGGGCACGTGCTCTGACTGGGAATCGAACTGTCGACCTTTCAGTTTACAGGCTGGCACTCAAACCACTGAGCCACACCAGCCAGGGCAGTGGTGGGCATATGTGAAGCACCCAAAATATATTTGTGGAAAAGGCTGAGATGAAGATTGGATGTGGTTCTGTCAGTGTGTCTGGAACTGCTGTTTTCCTCTCATACTCTCTCCTCCTAGCCTGCCTTGCTGTCCCCTCTTAGGTCAGAGGAAGCTATGTTCCCCCAAACCCACCCCCACCTCCGCTTCACATGGCTGCATCTTATTCTGGGAGGCTGTTCGGGCCCCATCTGACTGGGTCCTTCAGTGCATTGTGGGGAGAGCATTTATTCATCCAGGAAATATCCGTTTGCATCTGGTTGATCTGGAGTGTGAGGAGTACAATTACTACTGTGTGTCCACAGGAAGCTTAATATGTCAAATTCAACAGTATTTAACAAAATATCATGTACGATGGTCCTAGAGTGGAATCATCAAAGTGTTCAAAGTGAAAATAGAGAATGCCCTATATTGACAAGGCCATTTTAATTTCCTCCCTTAATGGAAATTATTTTCACTTTGATTCTAACAATCTTTGAACTATAAGTGACACTCTATTTCCAAACTATGCCAGCTAAACTAAAAACCACTGACTTGTTTCTACAGCTTAGATGTGAAGGCTTTCAAGGAAGAAAGAAAGAGAGAAAGAAATGGAGTACACTTACTGTTTTTGATCACTCTGGTTTTATTGTCTTAGAGCCCTCAGCTGAGGATTTGGGAACCCGTCATGTCACCGAAGCCACAGCGAGCACTTACTGCTGCTTCCACTTCCCACACACAAACTTTCTAATCATAAAAGGGCCTTTTCAGACTGATCCAGGGCCTATAATCTTATTTGCAGCTCCTAATTGGAGGACTGTGTTTGTTGAAAAGAACAGAAGTCTTCAGTCATTTAGAATAAAGCTGGCTCATCAACCCCTGTGGGAAGAAAAGAACTATTTATTTTATCCGTTAATCCCAAATACAAACACAATAAAGCTGTCTTTTCTAATAGTGACCTATTTCATGTTAAATTGGGATAAAGCTAGCTTTGCTCAATAAGAGTATTGTGGTCAACAGAAAAAGTCAATCTTATTAGGATGCCTGTTGAATACCTTTCAATAACTTATCTTTTAAAATGCTGAACCCAAATCCCACTTGAATTCTTTATGTTGTCTGACGCGAAATGCAAATCTGGAAGGGAAATAACCTCAACTAGTGAGCCCCATCTAGTGACAGGGAAGTAAATTGCTGTTCAGAAACCTGGTCTGTGATTAGGCTGTACCTCGAATCTGATTTTTTATGCTTCTCTCTGTGCCCAAGCCCTTATGTTTTTGTTTGTATCTGGTTTTCTTTGCCTACACTTTTATTTCAAGGACAGGTAACTTTTTGTAACAAGGAATTTTTTCTTGATATCTTAAATTCCAATGTTTCAAAAATTAACATTGCTTAAAATTAGCCACATTTTCCCATTTATAGTGGAATTCCAAAATGTGGGCAGCAATATCCCTTGAAGAGCATTACATACTACTTATAATTAAACTATTTTATGTCAATATGATTTTCTTATCAATTTTATGTTATAAAAAGACTCCAAAGGTTCTTTCCTCATAAGAACTTCGGAGGTGCAAGACCTAGTCAGTAAAACCTAGAGGCATCTAAGGGCATTAAAGTTTCAGAGCTTACTTTCCTGGGCAAAGTCTACATTTGATGACTGTACTAGCCTGGAAGTCGGTTTCTTTTTGTTGATTCCATTAGAAGTTAATTTGGGTGTGTCTGCGTCCCACGCTTCTGCCTTTCTTGACTTTTATTATCACAATAATAAATATGTCAAAAACTGAATGAGGCTAAGGCAGGGATCAGCTCCAGTCATACATGGGAAGTACTTTTGCTGACGATTCTGCCTTATAAATACAAACCCTCGTTGTTCCCAGAAGAAAAAAAAAACCAAGTTGATAATAGCCATATGTCATTTTAAAATACAGTAGGATATATTTCTCAACTTATATATACTTGAGTTTTTTAAAAAATATATCTTTCCAGTAGCTTATGTGCCCAAACACCAGAAGCAGAAGCAGATCGAAGTATAAGAGGCTTCTGGGTTATGGATGAAAGAACAAAGGGCTCAAGTTCAAGTTCTAATATTGTCCTTCACTGGCTGCATGACCTTGGGAAAGCCATACCTCCCATCAAGGTGGCACGAGCTCCGGCTATGGAGCAGACAATTTCTGCTCCTCCCCCTCCCAGCTGTTTAATTTTATACAAAATATATACTTCTCTTAGCCTTGACTTCCTTGCTGTCTATCATGATATTTACCTATAGAGTTGTTATGAAGGTTGATTGAATAAAGTATGTGAAGTTCTTAGCTCAGAATCTAGCATGTAACAGAGTGCTCAGTAAACATGGTTATTATTTACAAAATGAAGGCACCAGCATCCACCTGTCAAGACTGTTGGGAAGACTCAAGAAGATGATGTGTGGGAATACGCTGGTGAGCTCTGTGGCGCTCTGTAAATGGCATGGATTGGAACAAAGCTCGTCAGAGCCTCAGAGAAGGCCTGACGAAAGAAGGCAGGTCATTGCAGTTGGAGAACATGGGACTTTTAGAGAAGAGCACAGGCTTCATGGGTCAAACAGAATTTTTGTAGGTCTAATGATTTGAACTGTTGGCTTCCATTCGATTTGGAGTTACACATTTCTGAAGAGAATAGAATGGTAGAGTTGGAAGGGAGATCATATAAGTTTCTTTCCTCATTTTTTGGAGGAAAAAACCTAAAGGAAAAAACTTTTCCTCCTCAAAGCTCTTTATACACCTGAGATTATTGAACAATTAAAAATTTTTTGTTGAATGTCTCCCTCTGCTTCTGGACTGTGAGGGCTGTGAGGATAGGGGCCAAGTGTGTTTGGTCCACACTGTACCCTCAGCCATGGCAGCAGGGTGTCCAGTCTGCCGTCTCCACGTGGTCATTGTTGACAAGCCCAGAGATGCCACACAGCAAGGGACATGAGAGCATGGGCCCCGCAGGGAGAAACAGCCAGGGGTAGATCTGACCTCTCCGCTTCCCTTCCTGTGTAACCCTGGCCGCGTTACTTCCTCAGTTCCTTGTCTGTGAAACAGGACGAATAATGACAGGACCTGTTTCATAGAATTGTGGCAGAATTTAATGAGCTAATTTATGGAGAGTACCTGAAACAATGTAACTCTATTAATTTTTCTAAGTGACCAAGATAACAAAGCCAATTAGAGGGAGGTCTGAAACTAGAATCCTACCTAGGTATCGCTTTTATTTTTATTCTTCCAATATCCCTCAACCCCACTGCCCAGACCATTTTCCACAACCATTAAATCCAATGTGACAAAAATAAGGACACAAAATCAAGTATGGGGTGATTCACTCAGGGGCGCTGCAATCCCTCAAAGTACTAGCTGCAAGTTTCAGGAACTCGTTTGAATGACGGTAAAGGGCTTATTATTGCTAATAACCTCCCAGTATGTAAAGCACGGAGCTGAACAGAGTATCTCATATTTTGCTCTAACGGTTGGTCCTTAAGGCTTTGACTATCATACACAGGCATGGCTGGATTATGAAAATGGCATGTTTAAAAATATCTCTGCAACTCACTCCTAGATGACTTTCAGCAAGGGAACTAACGTTAGCCCCCTAGAAGAGGAGATGTCAAGATAATTAGCTCTCTGCCACATGGATTATCTATTTTTCAAATCTCCTTCTCTTTTCTTCCCTATGTCTCTTAGTTGACACAGCTCATTATTACTTTATGCTTAAGTTCTTCCATTTCTTTTCAGTGCACTCATAAACCATCTCCATTTCATGACTTATCATGCCTAACACTCAATTCACACTATTAACTTTGATGTTATATTTTTACAATTCAGTTTGTATCCAAATATCATAGAAAATAAGGAGCGAGTTAGGCAGGGGAAGCAGGTGCAGGAGGGTTGCCTGTGAGCACCCATCCTATTCTCTCTCCTGGTGCCGGGGAGACGTGAAATGCACATTTTATGACCAGATGTCTATGAATTTCTTATTTTACTGTGTAATGTTGGGGTGTGTGAGCTTTCCCTCTTCATTATTCTGTACGACCTGGACTTGGCCTCAGGCAACTGGGGAATAACTTTCTCTTTTCTATCATAAATGGAGTCAATGAAAAACTAGCCTAAAAAAGAATAAGATGGAATGGGGAATAATCCGAAGGACCATAGAAATTTTTGGCTAGAAGAACTTTGAAAGGCTGTCTGCCTACCTTTTTGTGCTTTAGTCTTGCCCCATACCAGTCCAGCAGATAATTAAGGCTCCTATTTCAGAAGAATCCATAGGATACCACACCTCTGCCCTCCATTTAAGAAAGTTCTGCATTTCTGCAGCTAAATCCCTTTCCTCCCTCCAGTTTTGTTTTTTCCGTGTTGGACACAGTGTTGGCTAGTTTCAGTCACCTAGAAATCTAGGTGTCCCACAGGCAGAAAGGTGAGACTACATCACCACCCAGCTCTCTTACCTGCCTTGACCTGTGAGGTTTGCTCTCCAGCTTCCCTGGGTCTTATGACAGTTTCATTAATTGTGGAAATTTCAGGATTTCCTGAATCTAGTCCTGAACTGAACCAGTGGTTGAGGTAGAAGAAAAGAGAACGAGAAAGGATTTCCTTGTCTTTCTTTTTCCTTCACCAGCATCGTCACCACTCCTTAGGCCAGTGCTGACCACTTCCTCACCCCACCCCACCTTTATAGCTCAGAAAAGGTGGAACCAAGTCAGAGATCCCATCATCCAATGGTCCTTAGCTTTACGCGTGGCTCCATCCCTTTTCCAGCTCTTCTCAAACTCTAAGGAAGGGCCTTGGTCCTAAGGGTTTTCTAAGATGTATTCAGGCCCAGGAATTATTACCTTGCAGACCCCAGACTTTCAGGGAAGCCCTCCTACATCACTCCCACCTGCAATCTTGCATATAGGTCCTTAGCTTTTTTTTTTTAAATGCTGAGCATGACTTGATAGATAGTGACTTGCTGAGCTATTTTCAAGGCATGCATCTATCTTAGTTTTTGAACCCCAGCAATCCATCTATGGGACTTTAAATGGCCTGGCAACATGTGTAATGAGAAGAGCACTAGTGTGGGGGTCAGGCTGACCTTGGCCTGATGCTCCACCATGCCATTGATTGTTTAACCTCTGAGTTTCAGGTTCCTTATGTGTAAAGTGGAGCTAATACCAACTTCAGGGGTTGATAGGGGGATTAAAGAGAGAGGCAACATATGTAGAGCACCCAGCACAGTGCCTGGCCTACACTAATTGCTTCAAACAAATCTCTCTCCTCCACTGGCTTGAGGGAGAGTGATGTGACACCTTGACGTTCACTGGCTTCATCAGTCAAACTGAGCTGCCTTAATGGCAACAGTCACTGCAGTGGCTAATAGCATAACTAATGGCTGTAATTATAGAGATCTCTGTTCTGCACTTGCTCTGCGGCCAGTATCGTGCTAGATACTGAGGATAGAAAGGCCGTAAGCCTCACGGTCCCTGGTCTCATGGAGCTCACAACATAGAAGCAGCAGCAGCCAGCACGCGGGAGGCCCTTTCAGGAACACATAAGCCCAGAGTCCTATCAGAATTGGATTAAGATTTTAGAGGACCTAAGCACTTAGAAGATTATGGTGCTGCCACCCTTGTACATAATTAAAAATAAAAACAGTACTAAACCATAATTAAGTGTGAAGAAGCAGAATAATCTTCTGATACTTTTCTCACTGTGATGGCAGTTGTAGTGCTTCTTTCGAAATATTAATTTTTCAGGTTATTTTCAAAAAGATATTTGGGGGTGTCTTTATTTTGTAGGCAACCAGTTTGTTTAGAGGGTAACACGGCCCCGGCCCCCCAGCAGAGCCCCGAGGGCTCTCCTAATGCCCAGTGAGTGGGTCAGGCCGAGAGCGGAGAAGCTGAGGACCTCAATGTTTCACAAGCTACTCGACAAATCCCACAAAAGATGGAATAGTGATTGTATATTTTGAGCCAAGGTTACATTACCTGTTTAAAAAGTAAATTGAAATTAATTTCAAACATACGGAATGTTTTTCTCTGGGATGGACTTTTCACCAATGGGACAAAAGAGAGGTTATATATTAATTTTATTCATTGATTTGAGGGAGAGAGTGAGAGAGAGTGCAAGACATCAATTTGTTGTTCCACTTATTTATTAATTCATTGGTTGATTCTTGTATGTGCCCTGACTGGGGATTGAACCCTCAACCTTGGTGTGTTGGGATGATACTCTAACTAACTGAGGTACCTGGCCAGGGCCAAGAGAGGTTATATTTAGATTAGCAAGTTGTAGAGTCTATTATCTATTGTGTCCTAAAAGATGACCTCACTATCCAATTGCACCCTGTGACTTTACTACAGTAGAGACCACCTGCCAGGAACATCGGTGGCATGAGACATTCACCAGGATGCAAAGGTTCTTTCTTTTCTTTAGTGGAGGGTGTTGTCCCTGAAGGACACAGTCCCCTCCAAGGCAGGGTCAGCGGTGCCTGGTGAGGCTTATCTGCAGATCTAGCTAACAAGCCTCACGTTTGAAGCCACTCACCTTTATACCACAAATCAATGAGATAAGCACCAGGAAAGGCCCAGAATCCCTGACAGGGAACTTTCCCAAGCATGGATTAAAACAATTTACATAGCCACTGTAAATAGTTAATAAAATCCATTTTACAGTCCATCTACTTAGATTTCCATTACGTCCTGTTCTGTTTCAAACATGCATTTTTCTTTTGGATTGTTAGACAATAAAGAGTCAAGCCATTTATCAAGTAGTGTCTGAGTATTTCTTTAAAATGTTCTACCATTTTCAGGAAATACCATGGCTTCTATAATTAACCTCCCAGTAGAAGCTGTTTTAGAAGGACTCCAGTGCAACGGAAAGAAAAGACTTCTTCAGGGGAGTTTTTTAGTTCTTGTGAGTGGAAATGTTCAGGAAGAGTTGCTGCTGGTATCATCACACATTGCAAACTGTTCGTTTCAAACAAAGAGGGGGGAAAACCCCAACAGCGTACAGTCTCACTTTCACAAAACTGTCCTGTGACAGAGTTGTTGTTAAATGGCCCCATAAGCAACTCGGTGTCGTACTACACTTAGAGAAGCTCTTCAGTGCGAGGCTGGGTTTCCACAGTTCTCAGCCCTTGAAGGGAACAGGAATACCTGTAACGTGAGGGGTTCCTACCCTCCCATTCGCCATCTGCCAGCCCCAACCCACTTGGCGTAAGCACCTCAGCTACCGCCTAGCCCTTTCGCTTTCAGGCATCCTTCTAACACTTGACCCATCTGTGCTCATTTCGCCTTCATAACAACTCTCTCAGGAGAGGTACGGCTATTATACCAATTTTCAGATTAAGAAATTAATGTGTTAGAGGACTTGCCAAGGGCAGACTTTCCACAGGGTGAGCCCAGGATCCAAACTGAGGCAGCCTGGCAGAGTCCGGCCTCCCAGTCTCTGTGCTCTGGGCCAGCAGGACGCACCGTGTCTAAGTTCCAGCATCTCGTTCGCATGAGCACACGGTAGGCCGCTCGGTCGTCCCATCCTCCAGAAGAGGAAATGAAGAAGACACATGGATGCTAAGTGGCTTGCCAGAGCTGCACACATGACTGTTAGGGGCACAGTGTTCTTGACTTTTAAGCCAACTTTTCCTCCTTTCCAGCCTAGTATCTTCTTCTTTCTCCTCTTCATGTAAAAAACCAAAAATAACCCAAAACTGTTGCTTTACTTCTTTCTATGACTTCTCCTCCTGGGTCACAGGAAAGGACAGAAGGCTTGGTTGGCCTGTAATACTGAGCAGAGCAAACCCCACACCAGGCCTGGGTTCTGCCCCAAACAGCCTGGACTTTGCTTATTGAAAGCAAATACATGGTATGATTGGCATCCTGCCTGAATTGCAGGTTTTGAAATGGTTTAATCTTATCCTGAGACAGATTGATAATAAATATTATGAAATGCTCCTGAAAGGGATCGAGAAAACAGTTTGAAAAACCAGACAATTTGGATGATCTCCAGAAGAATATTCTGGTTTCTACCAAAAATTTTGATGGGACCTTTATGTTTACTTCTCCAGTGTCAAGGTTACATTTTGGTTTTTAAACAGAGTTGTATTTAGGGCTTGGGTGGCTTTTGTGGGAGAATCTGACCCCCAGGTCTGCCTCAGTCTGAAGACATTTAGGTATTATTTCATACTCACGACAGCCTGAGGCACTTACTGGAGCGTTCTCTCCCCAGGGGTGGGGAAAGCGTGGACGCGATGAAGTCAAGGCAATGAAGTGCACAGGGAGGACTCGGTCTCTAACAGTGTCCTTGGGTTAAGTAGGCAGTCGTCTTCACGCGAGAAGAATCCTGTCATGTGAAGGCCCATCTGTGGTCATCAGAGTACAGGAAACAGGAAGAGGTGGCCCACTCCACATGGGTATTTAGGAGAGTTTAATAAAGGGGCCATTTACAAAGCTGGGGGCAGGGCATAGGGAGACACACACGGGATGGTGCAGTACCCCAGGGCTAACACCAGCCTGGAGTCTTCACTCCCGACGTGAAGAGAGAGAGACAGCTGTGCGAAGAGAACACATGACTGGACCTGTGGCTCCCTAGAGGGACACAGAAACCCACAGTGAACCCACACACAGGGAGATGGGAATAGACGCTCCAGCCCCAGCTCTCCTTCCCGTGGACCCAACCCAACCCGAGGGCAAGGCGGCCCGTGGGGGCGTCCATGGGGGCATCCTGCTAGGGCCAGTGCAGAGAGAAGGGAGATACCCAGCTCACCATCTCATTAAGTTACCAAAGTGCAGTAACATCAGCATGCTCTCCTACTTCGACATGAGTAGTTTAATAAAGAAATAATGAGGAAAAAATAACCTCTGCATACATGGAATTAGATGGCTAATTTTATGCCTATGGCAGAAATCAGAGCTGTAAATTCCTCATTGTGTTTTATGAGTCCGAACTGGATGCACCCAAAGATCTCAGGAATGTGAACCTCAAAACAGGCCCTCCAATAATTGGCAGAGGGGAGCCAGTGGAAGTCCACTCCAACCAGGATGATAATCACAGTCAAAATTAAACAGAGCCCTAGGTTTAGGAAAGAGGGTCGTGGCAGTTTCAAGTTACATTGGTATAAAATCTCTGGAGGCACCCATTGGACTGAGAGGCCCACATTTGGGTGCAATAAATAAAGCTTGGTTGTTCTGTCCTGTATTGTTTTGTCTGGTTTCCTTTAGCAGTTCGGCAAAAGACCAACCAGAAGGGAGAGCGATGGGGAAATCTGAAGCAGTGTCCTGGGGCACTCCGAGGGGCCGAGGGTGCCCAAAGTCAATCAGTATATAATCGGGAACCCAGGGCCCAATCACTTGGTTAGAGCCCCTCTTATCAAAGAGAGAGGGCCATTCAGTGTTTGAATGCGAGCAGAACATGGTGTTAGAAGCAAAGGCTTTGAAGTCCAGTGATTAGCTGGATCAACTTAGCCTGTAGAAGCCTCTGTTTCCTGCTCCATGAAATAGGGGTAATACCTACCTCTCCTAGGGTTGTTTTGTGATTTAAATGAAATCACGTATTTGAAATGCTTGAAACAGTATCTAGCACATAATTTGTGTTCAATAAATGGTGTATACATATATGTCTATAAACTATTCATATATATAGACTCATATGCATATCTCCTTACAGCTAGAGCCATCTGGTCTCAATGAGGAATGGAAGTGGTCACAGTCGGTCATAGAGCCTTTGGCCATGAGAATGTAGAATATGACAAGGGGCTCTTCCTTCTTCTTTCTCTTTATATCCACCCCTCCCCAGAAAATATATATATTTAAGCTAACTTCCTCTTTCCATCTATACACCCAAATTCTTCCTGACCCTGTACCCTGGCACACATATACCCATAGAAGCACATTAGAGATTTTTTTGTCTTTAAAACATTCTGATTGAATAACTAATATATACTTATTAATATCATTAAAAAATTTCAAAATTTAGGCTATCATAACAAAGTCCTGGATGCTCCAATTCTCTTCCATCCTCTTTTCTTATCTCACAAATTGCTTTTTTTGGTAAAAGGTGAAAGATTTATACTATCTGAAGAGAAACCAGAGTATAAATTGCTTTTTTGTGTGTGAAAGCAACAGTTTTCTCCCCAAAAAGTCTGATATGATTTGAGAGCACAGGTCAGAAAATTTTGTTTGTTACACTTTAATTTGGCCAGAATGGAATTAAAGATTTCAATTTAGTGGACATACATGTTTCACTTATTACTGACTAGAGAATGCACCTTAGTCTATTCATGAATGTTGGTTTTAAAATCTTACATATTTTTAATGTTTTTAAGGGATTTTAACATTTGCTGCCTTAGATGATTAAAGCAAATGCAAAAGATTCAACAATTGTCCTTCGAAATTTCATTCATAGGCCCACATCCTTGAAAGGTATTGACCCTACAAACAACTAATAACGTGAAAGTTGACAGGCCGGTTTAACCTTCTAATTGTATTCTGTGCTTCATGCACTTGACCTTCCATAGACAACTTGATGAGTTTCTGCCATATCAATTACTCCATGCTGTTTTGCAGTGATCCTTTAACAATCCAAACCCAGTGGAAGAATGTGTGAATGTTTCCAGACTCCAGGGAAAAGCCAGAATGGCAATTTAAAGGCACCCAGCAAAATTTTCCACTACTAGGCTTACCTTTTCCCCTAAAATGGTGAACAAAGACCACTGGAGTGATGTTGTATTAATTATTCTCTGTGACTTCTTGCAAATTTTTAACTTTGCTTTCTAAAATATCTTTGAAACCACCAGGCTTTCTTTGGAATATTCTCCTTTAATTATTACACATCTTGTAAATCAACACGTTGATTACAGTTATTACCTTCAACGTGTCTTCTTTGTCTTAAGTATCATTAATGAGACCTAATGTGCAAAGTTTCAAAATTTCTACTCCTAAAGATGCTTTGTTCAGTTTTGAGCTTTGTCTCCCTAATGAATTAGACAATAGTCATGGTTACTGAAAGATCTTTCTCTCTCCCTGTTTGTTAGATTTGAAGTTTAAGATTTCCCTCTTCCTCTCCTTGGTATGGAGCAGGAGGAAGTCACCTGTGTGGGTCATTTATATCTACCTGCTCTTTCATGGAACATTTTGAGCCATCTCAGAATTAGGCCTGAAGATTTCCAAGGGTTGTACCAGAAGACTGCTTCCAGCTTAGCTTATTCTTATGCCCTGTGTGAGGGTATTAAACAGCAGGTCCCATGTACCAAAGCTGGATTCAAGAATCTAACGTTTTTCTGCTCCCTTGTCTCCACTCGTTACTTAGGTCTTTGGATTCAGCAACTCAATCGCCATATTTTCTTTAATGGCAAAATGTGATTGGATGGAGTTAAATGATTTGGATCTCATTTCAGTTCTATTTATATGCCTGTTTCTCTGCTTATGCATGTGTACATTGAGTGTGTGCTTTGTGTCTGGCATTGTGTAAAGCTATTCACATTTAATCTACACAGAGATCCTGTGAGAGAGGTCTAGGATGGAGACTTTGCAGAGGAGAGATAACTCAGAAGGTTTAAGTAGTTCATTGCATTGGGTTTACATAATTTACCTGAGTAGGTAGTAGTGGACCTGAACTTAAAACACAGCTTTGCCAATTTCAGAGTGTGTTCTTTTAACCACTGTATCACACTGCAAATCTTACAAACTTAATTAAAACATTTAGTTGTTTTTTTCTTCTCTTTTTCCCAAAAGTTTGATATGATTTGGGAACAGAGGTTAGAAAATTTTGTTTCTTACTTGGACAGCCTGGATTCGAAATCTCTCTCCTTCTTTCACTAGTTGTGGAACATTGGACAAGGTATTTTACCTTTCTGCACCTTGGTTTCCTCATCTATACAATGGAGGTACAAATGTTAACAAGGCAAAAAACCTTAAGCCACATGATGGATTAGATTGATGTAAAATACTAGGTCAGGCCTGACACATAGTAGGTACTCCTTCAAAACAAAATAATAAAAACAGCTCAGTAGCCCTGGCTGATGTGGCTTTGTGGGCTGAGCATTGGCCACTGAACCAAAAGGTTACCAGTTCAATTCCTAGTCAGGGCACATGCCTGGGTTGGGGGCCAGGTCCCTGTTTGGGGCATGTGAGAGGCAACCAATAGATGTTTCTCTCACACATCAATGTTTCTCTTCCTCTCTTTCTCACTCCCCTCCCCTTTCACTAAAATTGCTTTCTAAAAAAATTTTAAAAACACCAGCCCAATAAATGTTAGCAAATATTGTTGTTATTGCTTTATTTGCCAATAAAAAATAATAATAAGGAGAAAATAAAAGAGCTAATGAGAGTGACTGTGTATAGTCTAAGTGACTGCTGTAAAGATGCTCATCGAGCCCGTGAAAGTATGAGGTTCTCTGGTTGTATATGGTTGGTAAAAGCCTCTTTTGGGGCAAGCTTGCTTGGATGTAGACACTGGGTATGGAATCAAACAGTAGGAGTGATAAGTCTTGCCCTCATCCCCTGCAAAAAGTGTGTGGTTATATGGACAAGACCAGGAGAGAGGATTAAGAAATTTGGCTTCTGTCAACCTGAGCTATATACAGTCTTGTTATCCAACCTCAAGTAATTAATATAGCCAAAGTAATTAGCATATCCAAAGCTTAAGCTCTTATCTTTTCTATGAGGAGGAGGATACCATATCTATACAGAGCAAGATTAGGAAACAGAAAATAAACTTAAACGTAAAAAGGACAATAATAGCTTTATAACACCGAATACACTCTCCTTTAGATAGAAGAAAATGGATAGGGCCAAGCGAGACAGGTAGTTACTAGGGAACAATGAAACAGGTATCTAGCAATCAGCAGCGTGCTTACTATGGAGTTGCGCTTGACCCCATCCAGTGGGGTCTGCAAAACGAAGTCCTGCCTTAAAGGGGGTGTGAATAACAGATGCCAATAAAATAATAGTTAACTAATTTCCAGGAGTAAATTGATTTCTCAATTTTTATATCGTTGGCGAACTTCTTTAGATTTAATTTTCCTTCTGTGTTTTAGAATTTTGATTTGTAAGTGCATCTTGAACACAAGAGTTTTGTTTCTCTCTGTAATATAAACCTCCTGCCTCTGTAATTCTATAGATGTTCCAATTAGACCCTTTGGGTTCATAATCCAGAACTGTCTTCCATTGGGAGCTCAGGGCCCCTATCCTGTGGTGAGAATGAAGACAGTGTCTACCCGGTTACCCACTCTATTGGGCAGCAACAGGCAGCTGGGTCTGCGCCCTCCCTCTTCCCTGGGTGCGGAGATGTGTATGTATTTTTCAGGTGGGGAGAGCAAATCTCCTGCTTTGTGCTTCTGAGTCATGTAGAAGTTTACCTTGTTTTGGAATGAGAGTTGTGTCTGTTTTATTTTCTCTTTTAAATCTTTATCTAGCATTTATTTGAAGTAGGTCAGTCCCTAAAAGCATGAATTTACAATGCTCTTGGGCACAGAAGACATGTTTCAGGTACCCATTGTACAAGTTCAAAGGAAGCATAACAGGTGACCAGCAGCAGGACTAGGGGTTGGCGAGTAAGAGTCCTGATTCCGTCTTAAGCAGGTGATACTATAATCATATCAAGTCTACGGTGATCATAGCTCAGCCTCTAACATTTTTGTTGCTTGCAACATTTAGAATCTGGACTGTGATGGAGAAGTCCTATGGTGGGTAGGCCAAATGTTCCATTTAAAACTTAATCACAAGATGTTTCTACTTCAGAATCAGTGATTTCGGCCTACAGATGTCTGAGCCACTGGCCCAGCTTCATAACGCTCTTTTATTGTATTGGTTCCTTCATTTGCTCTATGCAGAAAATGTTATGAGGATTTCATTTCCCTCTCCTTGACCTTCAGTTACACAGACTGTTTCTAATGGCTTCAAAGCCACACCACTCAGGCTTTTCCTCTCCCTCTAATCTTACATCTTTGTCAAATTTCATCCCCTAGAGATTAGAGCCCCTGTACATTGGTGTGGGAGGGAGGGGGAGTAGGGAGTGTTTATGTTTATATTTTTCTTGAATTTTATGGACTTCATTACCCAAAGCTGTGTGAAATTGAGAGAAACACAGTTGGCCTGAACCCCGGAACCATCTGTTCAACCTGCTCAAGTTATTGGTGGTTGACTGTTTACTAAACAGACTACCCTGAGTGGCAGCCCAAAGGCAGAGAGGCTGGGGCTTCTGTTAATCATTAGGCATTTAACAGACAGTTGGGGCCCTTGCTGGCGTTGCTATCATGGCTTTCAGAAGCAACGTTCTGTGCCCTGCTGTCAGCCACAAATGAGAGATGGAATGGTGGCGTGTTTGCTGAGAGGATCTCCAGCAGGTTGGGGTTGCCACGCCCAGGCAGTGGTGGTCGTGTCGTCATTCTGCAGGAGATGTGACATGTGTGCTTTTGTTGTTGACTTATCTTTGCCAACACACCTAACGTGTTGTCTAATGTTGGCTGAGAAGCTGGGCTCTAGGGTGGAGTAAAGGTTTAATTGTGTTGACAGTTTAATGCTTGGAGAGATATGTGCTTTGGTGAGGACTCTCCCTTGAGACTTTTGCCCTTTCACTAATCCTTTGCATAAACACTGCCTTGAAAACTGTTTATGAAGTATCTGCAAAGGCATGTGAAACTGTTGGTAAGCCGTCCTTGTGAAATAACATTTATTCACGGTCAGAATTCCTAAGCATTTTTTTTTTTTTGAGATTTACTGCCTGGTGCAAATCTTTGTGAAGCTGCAAATACAGGTTGAACCCCTCTGCCTGACTCTTATGGCAGATTAGAGTGCCTGACAGAAATGGTAATTTTGTCTTGGGAATGGTATGAAAAACTCCAGAAGTCTTTGTATTCTAATAATTAGCAATCTCTACTAGTTGATAATATTAAACCAAGAAAATGATCATGAAGTTGCAGACAGTTGGACAGAGGCAAGGAAAGCCCATGTTTTAATTAAAGAGGGAAAAGCAAAACATGGATAGAGAGCAGGCTGACAGCTTAGGGGGCTGGGGTTGAGGGGTGGAAGGATCAGGCAAAAAATAAAAATGACTCATGGATACGGACAACAGTGTGGTGATTGCCAGGGAGGGGGGAGGGGATGGAGGAAGAAGAGGGTATAAGAGGGATAAAAATATTGCAAAAAATAATAAAGATTTAAACACACACACACAAAGAAAAAGAAAAGAAAAGAAAAATATGGAGGCAAGCACACCTGAGATCTAGTGTGGCAGTGGAGCTGGCTAAGAGCCGTTTTTGTGTGTCTCTTCCCAACTCCGCTTTCCAGGAGATCAGGGTAGTAACGTCAGACCAGCTACGCTCAGAGCATTGACCCCACTGAAATTATCAAAGGCTACCAATCAGTGCTTTTCCTGCCTAGAGAGCCCAGCCAAATGTTTACCAGTGCATCACTCAATGTGGAAGACTAGTTCTTAATTTCATTTCCAAGTAGTGAAGGAGGTTTCATCATTTCAGAAATGAAGACATGTTCACAAAAAAGTAATAAGAGGCCCTGGCTGGTGTGGCTCAGTGGACTGAGTGCTGGCCTGAGAACCAAAAGGTTCCCAGTTCGATTCCCAGTCAGGGTTGTGGACAAGGTCTCCAGTGGGGGTCGCATGAGAGGCAACCACACATTGATGTTCCTCTCCCTCTCTTTCTCCCTCCCTTCCCCTCTCCCTAAAAATAAATAAATAAAATCTTAAAAAGAAAAAGTAATAAGTGTTTGATCAAATGGCATGCCTGAGTCAAGAATAGCCTTTACAAAGGACCTGAATAAACACTTCTCCCAAGAGGACATACAGATGGCCAATAGACATATGAAGGGATGCTCAACATCACTAATCATCAGAGAAATGCAAACTAAAGCTACAACGAAATACCATCTCACTCCTGTCAGAGTGGCTGTCATCAATAAATCAAAAACAAGTGCTGGCAAGGATGTGGAGAAAAGGGAACCCTTTTGCGCTATTGGTGGGAATGCAGACTGGTGCAGCCACTGTGGAAAGCAGTTTGGAGATAGCTAAAAAAATTAAAAATGGATCTGCCTTTTGACCCAGTGATCCTACTTCTGGGAATATATCTGAAGGAACCCAAAACACTAATTCAAAAGAAGCTAAGTACCCCTATGTTCATTGCAGCATTATTTACCATCACAAGACATGGAAGCAGCCCAAGTGTCCATCAGTAAATGAGTGGATAAAACAACTATGGACATTTACACAATGGAATACTACTTGGCCATAAAGAAGAAGAAAAATTTACTCTTTGCGACAATATGGATGGACCTGGAGAACACTATGCTAAATGAAGTAAGCCAGTCAGAGAAAGACAGATACCATGTTTTCACTCATGTGGAATCAAATAAACAAACTGAACCAACAAGGAAAATAGAGACAGACTCACAGATGCAGAGCAGGATGACAGCTGGTGTGGCGGGGGCTAGGGGGTGGCGGGATGGAGAAAAAAGGGAAAAGGACTCATGGACATGGACAACAGTGTGGTGATTGTTGGGGGGAGGGATGTGTAAGGGGACTAAATGGTAATGGAGAAAAATACAATAGATATACAAAGAAAAATACAGAGAAAAATCCAATAAAGATAAAATTTTAAAAAGAGAGAGAAAAAAGAATGGCCTTTACATTTAACTGAGTTCTTTTCTCTGGGTAAAAAATATTTATGTTATATGTGAAATACAGCCATTTTAGAGATCTTGGGGGCCAGGGGTAAGTATATGATATTAGCAATTTCCAGACCTTGGCTGTTATATTCTGCTTGGTTTTACTGGTTTGGTTCATTTTATTCACTTATTTATTCATTTTACAATATTTATTGAGTACCTCTTATATGCTGTTAGCTTTTGGATGAACAAAAACAGATGTGGTTGTTGTCTTCGTGGCACTTACAGTCCAGTAGGAAAGACAGATATTAATCATGTAGCCATTAATAAGTGTGTAATTATAAACAATAGTAGATTTTATAACAGAAATGTATAGAATGCTAGTCTAGACCTAGGTCTATACTGAGGGTGAGTGCGGGCGATTTGCAATAGAAAGTGTGGATAGAGCCGATAACTGCAGGATTGGTAGCAGTTTAACCCGGTGAATGGAAGCCAGTGATAGCGGAGGTTTAAGCAGAGAGAGGAAGTGTGTGCTAGCCTTGTGTAGGAACCTGGGTAATTTTAAGAAAATTAAAGATGAACTGAATGGCTGGAGAATAGGGGACAGGGGTAGTGGTGTGTGAGGTCTGTTAATAAATTTATATTAGAAATAGAAAACTTTCTATTAGGAATAGAAAACTATTAGGTCAGAGCTGCAAAAATTTAAAAAAAAACTTTTAAATAAATTTTACATCAGCTGCAATGTGGAGAACTAACTGGAAAGGGAAGGGGGTGTATGAGGACACAAGTTAGGGGCTATTATTTCCTATTTCAGGTGAGAGATAGTGGAATCCTGGATAGAGCTAGTTGCAGAAGTGATGAGAATAAGCAGCTGTATTTAAGAAATGTTTAGGGGTCTTGTCAAGGATGACCCCCAAATTTTTGGCTTTGGAGACTGGATCAATAACTGTTCCACTTGCTAGGATGAGAACCAGAACTGGGACAGAGCCATGAATTTAGATTTGGATACATAGAGTTAACCTTGTCAACATCTGTAGCAGATTCTTTGGACATACAGATTTGGAGAAGCATGGAGAGGTCTAGTCTGGATTGCTACTGCTTCTAGATAGTAATTGCAGCCATAGTCATAATAAGGTCCTTCAAAAATAGTGTATAGAGTGAGAAGAGGAGACGGGCCCAAGAGGCACCTTTACACATTCAAATATTTAATGACTCATGAAAGGAAAGGGTCTTGTCAAGGATGACCCCAGGATTTTTGGCTTGGAGATTGGATTGATAATTGTTCATGATTTAGCTCTACAATGCTAAGCAGTACAGTAGCAAAGCTCAGAAAGGCTCGGTACTGTATCAAAAGAGAAGACCAGATCTATGTGCATAATTTACAAGCTCTTTCCATTTAGAAAGAATCTACTAATTCTTTATTTTACGCAAATCAGTTTAAACTTGTCAGGCAAAAATATGCATGCAAATGAATCATTCTCCTTTTACCTTAGCATCTTGTGGAATTTATTTTTGCTATAAATTTTGTCTTTTTTATTTATTACCTTTTATTTGAACCATTAGTCTGACAATGATATTTCTTTCCATTTGTACTTCTTATCCTAACCAATAGATGCCTCCAGCTTCTAGATTAAGCCGCACTCAAGAAAATATGTACCAAAGGCTTGTTTCAGTTGTGATTCTTAATTTAGGTAGCTGTAGAAGGCTATTGACATATGATTTCCAACCAAATTTTTTAATGAAATGTTTCAACTAAATTTAAATAACTTTTCCAAGTTGGTTTTTAGAAGATGCCTAACTCAGGTCATTCAATGTCTAGTTAATTTCCTGAGCTCATCTTATCCTTTCAATAGCAGCCCAATGTCTTCTCTGAAAACAGGAAATCAGCAAGCAGAACTACTTGATGGGGGTGTCTCGGAAGGAGGAAGTCAGTGAGAACAGATGTGACCTAGAAATGACCAGTTTGGGACAGAATTTCAGATAAGGATAAATGTGATTGTGGTGTTCTGTTAGATCTGAAACTTTAATAAGTCTTTCCTACTGACACTACTATTTTTCTAGCTGGAATTCAAATGTTAGAATAATTGTTCTGGGTTAGAAAATACTGGACGGGTGTTTCGGACTTTGCAGCAGTCACACAAAATTAGGACATTCACTCTTCAGCCTCTTCACTGAAACTCTCCAGTCAGTGGTATTTGAGATCTAGGTGGCTCTTTCGTGGTCTGTTATACTTCTGCTCCCACAAGTCAAGTTGTATATTTATTGAATCCATTGTGTCTACTTATCATTACCATTATGGGATTAATGCATATATGAACATTACACAGGGTGATGTCATATCAGAGAAAAAAGAATATTTCTATGAAACTAGATTGAATGCTTTGGAAAGATTCACTAAAATGAGTCACTTCCAAATGCTGTTGGATTAGGTGTGAATGAGGCAACTATAAAGATTGGGTGGGAGGATATTACAAAAGTATACTTTCTGTTTAAGGTTGCTTTATAAGTGTTTTTAAGTTCTTGCTTCACTTAAAAAATTAAAACTGGAAATAGTGTACAATGCAATATGGATTTATTTATACAAGAAATTCAGCATGGAACATTAATCAGAAGTCCATACTTCAAGGAAAGGTCTGGGGCTAAAATCAAAAGGTTGGTGCCAACACACCCATTTGTAGGTTTTAAATGCAAATAAAATGTTTAAGGCATGCAAAAATAATTTTCTATAATTCTTCACTTTCACCAATACTTTTGATGGCCATAGGGTAGGAGGACTTCAACTTTTCTTATGCTTTTCCCAAAGCACCCTCTGCTATTTCCTCTGTCTAAAATACCCTCTCTCACTCCCTCCATACACTTACTTCTCCATAGTTTTCTCTGTCTGTATGTGTTACTTAAATTAACACTTACTCCTCCTTTATGTCCTAAGACAGCAGCTCAAATGCTAATACCTATGAGGAGTCTTTTCTGTCCTTTTACTCCTTTGTTTAAATTTTTATTTTATTTTAATGTATAAGCACTGCTATTTGTTTGAATTGTTCACGAAGATCCATTGCATCCAAAAAGAAGATATAGTGTTTCTAACAGACCAAGCACAGTTGGCATGACCTACCCAAAGTCGTCCACAAGAGTCTGAGGAAAATCTAAATGGAATAAAATCACAAACTGGATGGTTTTATTCTTTGGACCACAAGAGATTTTCAAAATCACTTTGATTTTTGAAACCCAGCAAATGTTTTCTTTTTTTAGATGATAGTCTCTATGGTGTGCCACTTCTATGCTGAGTACTTAAGGCACAATTTGTATTGTATTCTAATAATTTATTTAACATACTTCATTATCTTTGGGTCCCTGTGGGGTCAGTCTCCTTTCTCTAGAGAATGGGTTACATTTTCCTATTCTTTGTATGTTATGTAATTTTATCGGATCATGTCCTGGACGTTGCGGAATGTTATGTTGTGATGACTCTGGATTATGTTATATTTCTCTAAAGAGTGTTTATTTGTTTTAGCAGGTTATTTACTTAGCTAGATTCAAAATGCACACTCTGTCTTTTGGGCAGCAACTCTAAATCTCGTTTCGGTTTACTCATCCTCAGCTGGCCTGCCTACAATCTACTGACATATGCAGTGTTCTAGGGGCAGGTTTTATGCACAGAATTTGGGTTCCTTCTCTCTGATTCTTTCCTTTCTGTGATCTCCTTCTTACTCACCAGTTAATTTAGCTACTCCACCCTTCATGGCACCCCAAATCTAAAAGCTATAAAAATAGGAAACTTACCCAGTATTATTACATTCTTTCCACTGTCAATTTTTTTTCCAGAATCTTTCTGCTCCTGTTCACTCTCTACTTACTTTAAGTAGTAGTTGTTGGGTTTGTTTTTTTTTTTGCTTGTTTTATCCAGAGTTTACAATTACGTGTGAGATATTTGGTCTACTAGGAGCTTACGCATCCTACCAGAAGAAGAAGCACCTCAATGTCTTTGAACTTCTGCATCTAAACATGTCTGACACACTGTGTAGGCCCTCAGAAACGTTTTGTGTTCAGCAGAATTAAACAAAAGGGCATGGTTAAAAGAACAAATATATTAAAGGGAAGGGAAGAAGAAAGTTTGTTCTCATTAGTTCATATTAATTAAAAAAAATAATTAGATTTTAGAAAGCACACAGATTTTAATCAAGGGGGACAGCAAGATCCTATGATGGCCAGAGTTAGCCCGAGGCAGGAAGCCACTAACGCAGGCACCCGTGAGGTCAAGAAGCATCTGGGAATTTTAACTTGTCCAACTCTGGACTCAATTTCACCAACAAAGGGAGTTTCCCTAGAACTTGCCATTATTGAGCCTCAGAGTAAATATCTGCCTCATAAGAAATCCCCTTCAAAAAATCTGTTAAAGTTAGTTTAGAGAATAACAGTCACATTTGGATAAAAGACGATACACAGAGCAACACAATAAATAGCAATTACCCACCAGGGAAGTGTCTTCAGGGGTGTGAAGGGGTAGTGCTGGGCACTTTCTCATTTACTATGGTTACTAATGACCTGGAAGTGCTGTGAACAGCCTGCTAATGAAGTGGCAGCCAGGCCTGCAGTGGGAGCCACTGCTGCTGGAAAGAGGAGAATACAAAGCAGGCTAATAGAATGAGGTTAGTACACCAGGCAGAAGAACCAAAGGAATGAGGTCCAGCAGGAAAGGAATATTATAACTGTCAAGAGAAGAATAATCAGAAAGGTAGCTTGCTGCTGTCAGGAAGTAGAGGAAACATGAAAAGAAACAAATGCCTGGAAAGAATCTGAAAACAGAAGGCTGAATGAAAGAAGGCAATAAGCTGGTGGCTTGTGTAGGAAGATATCCCATAAGGGTGTCCCCAAGACAGACAGACAGACCCCAGGAATAAGGGAAGGTTCTGCTCCCTGTTATGCCTTCATGGTTCTCACTACTCTTTGGTGCTGGTGGCTTCCGAATTTGAAATGGACCCAGGCCTAGCTTGGTGCAGCTCCTTTACAGTTTTGGTCCACAGAAGGGATGTCACAGGCAGTTGGACATATGTCTCAAATGCAGAACCTTAGGAACCCTGGCTGTTCCGTGGGAAGAATTACCTTTTACTTGTAGTCATTTTTGGATGGGATTCACTTCACAGTTCTTAGGGCTATCGAGATGACTTGTTTTATTTATTGTCTTCTGACTCTCAGAGCCATGCCCCTTCCTCACCTCCTTCAGGTCTTTCATCAAAAGTTACCTTATCGGGAAACCTGTGCTGGCCACCCTGTGGAAAACTCCACACTCTCCACCCATCCAACATGGCACATTCCCTTCCAGGCTGTTTTCTTCCTCAGCACTTATTATCACTAACATATACCATATATTCTATGTCTTTCATCATGTTGTCTGTCTCTGTAGAATATAGGTTGCACAGGGCAGGCATTTTTGTTGTGTTCACTGCTGTATCCCCAGCAACAACAATAACAATAGTTAATATTTATTGAGCATTTGCTATGTTCCAAACACTGTGCATGGATTATGTCCTTTAAAATCCCTAGCAGTCCCATGAAGTAGCTATTGTGAGTAAGCTCATTTTACAGATGAGAAAATTGAGCTTAGAGAAGTCAAGTTACCGGCCCCAAGTAGTGAGTGACAGTTGCAAGAAGAAACCAGTGCCATGGGGGCAGGTGGCAGAGTTGTCTAGGGCCCCAGGCCTGGGGGAGGGGGTTGTCTGGCATTCCCCTTTGTGCTTCTACAGGCAGCTGCTCTCTCCCTGTGACTCAGCTGTACTCACAGAGGAATCAGATGAGGCTGCAAGTTAGCTGGGTGGGTAGAGCCCTGGGCAGAAAACAGCATGCAGGGCCTGTGACGCTCCTGACCTGCCATTTAGGCTGGCGTTTCAGCTGGTCACATGACAGTATAGACCTTTAAAAAGGAAGACAGGAGGCAGCCTGTCCTCCACTTGGAATTTGTGCAGGAGGCTCCTTTGGCCTTACTCTGTCACTGTCTCAGAGGACCTGCCTCCTGACCTACAAGGCTTTTGCAAACACTCCCAGAACCAGGTAGGAAGATGCCAGCTCTCAGTTATCTCCTCTCACTGTTATTCGGGGATTGACTTCAGTCTGCAGAGCAGAGTGTACATCACGCTGATGGCAAGGCCCAGGCAAAGAGTGAAGGGGAGCAGGAAGGTGCTTTCTCACAGGTCCCCCAACATGCACCCCTTGCTCATACTTTCTACCTTCTCAACACTCATTCCAAGGGGCTTCCTATGTATTCCTTAGATTCTTAGGTCCAGGGACCCTATTGTGGATTCTCATGGAGTCAGATTAAGAGCAAGGGAGAAATCATGTTTATTGAGCATTTACTATATACATCATTTAGTGAACAAGTAACCCCATTACATGGACGGGAGGACTGCGACTCAGGTGAATTTGCCCCAAAAGTAAAGGTACTGAGAACACAAGTTTAGTTTTAAAGTTTTATCCACTTGCCACTCATTTAAGTTGCATCCATCCTCTGGAAACTGTGTCCTATAGTGTCCCTAGAGGCAGAGGACCATAGTCTTGCTCATCCATTCCTCAGAAGCAAATATTGTGCTCGGGATACAGCAGTGAACACAACAGACCAAAATGCCTGTCCTCATGCAGCGTATGTTCTACAGAGAGGGACACAAAATGAACGAGATAAAATACATCGAGTCTGGATAAGTGCTCGTGGGCTGGGGGGCGTATAGAGTAGAGTAGGTGAAGGGAGTGTTGGCTGGTGGAGATGTGGCATTTTCCACAGGGTGGCCAGTGCAGGTCTCCTGAGGAGGTGACTTTTGATTAAAGACCTGAAGGAGGTGAGGAAGGAGAATGGTGCTGGGAGTCAGAAGAACTGGGTTAAGGGCAAGTCACTGTTGTTGTTTTGTGTCTTCTGTAAAATGAGCCCATAGGATAGGATTCATTTCTTCAATAGTTCCTTCTGCAGATATTTATCTCCTAACTACTATGAGTCAGGACCAGCTCTAAACATAGATGTTTCAAAAGTAAACATGACAGATGAGGCCCTTGTCCTGGTGGGCCTCATATTAGTGTGAGGAAGACAGGCAATAAATAAATGAGTAAACAAGGTAATCTTTGATGGCCGTAGAGCTACATAGTGTATTAAATATGTAAAATACTTATGCATGTACAGTAATTCTTTGAGTAGAATAGTCAGGGGTCGTAATGTTTTGTATTTCCTATCCTACCACACACCTGCCTGTGCCATCTCCTGCAGGCAGGTTCTGTCCTGTCAGACCATGTGGTCCCCACAGCCAGAGAAAACACTCACCAGGTAACAAGCCCCAACCACCCCATGCAGGAGATGAGACCCAGTCTTGTGGCTCCTTTCCAAAGGCATTGTGATTGCGGGTGAGAACTGGCGAACTCAGCCAACGGACAGTCGGCAGGTGCACAATGTATTTTGGAACTCTTGAAAACATTCTCCTCCCAGAAAAGCAAGCTCAAGCTTGCAGGAAACAGTAGGCTTACACTTTCCATCTCTTCTATCTTTGCAAACAAGTTATTAGCAGTTTTACATTTTCCCTTAGGGGAATCAGTGTTCACCTTGGCATCTTTCTGGCACCATGCCACCTTCTCCTGCTCACAGTGCCTTAGCTACAGGAGAAGAAAAGGAAGGAAAGAGAAGGGAAGGGAGGAAGGAGGGAGAGAAGGAAGGAAGGAGGGAGGGAGAGAGGGAAGGAAGGAAGGAAGGAAGGAAGGAAAGAAGGAAAAGCATTAAAATGAAACCTCAGAGTCTTTCTACAAAACAGACTGAAACTCACCTTAATGACCACCAATGATGAGTGGGTTCTTGGGGAACAAATGTCCCCAAAGGATTCCAGTACATTTTCTGGGACTTTTGCTTCTTGTAAAGATTCGGGGGAAAGGTGCTTGGGTTCATTAGCCCATTAGAGAAGGGGCCTAAACTTTCTTCACCATAGTAATCTGTACATTTCTCCATTTTCTCCAGGGCCAACAGACATTGAGTTTCAAGGCATTGAAGGCCTTGCAGGCCAGAGGTTGGAGAAACTATTTCTTAGCCCAGGAAATAATGGCAGGTCACACAGATTGTGTGTCACTCTCCACGCCCTGCTCCCTCATTTTCATTTGGAAATCAAATTTCTTACTATCAGCAGCAGCTCACGTTAGCTGAGGCACAGATCAGTGCCCCACAAGCATCATCCCTTTTTTTTTTTATTGTTATTCAATTACAGTTGTATGCCTTTTCTCCCCATCCCTCCACCCCACCCCATGTGAACCCACCTCCCTCCCCCCTCTCCACCCTCCCCCTTGGTTTTGTCCATGTGTCCTTTATAGTAGTTCCTGTAATCCCCTCTACCCACTGTCCCCGCCCCCACCCCCCACCCCTGCCCTGGCTATTGTTAGATTGTTCTTAACTTCAATATCTCTGGTTATATTTTGTTTGCTTTTTCCTTCTATACAAGCATCATCCCTTTTAACTTGAGTGACCTCGATCCTTGCTGGGACGCACTGTTCTAGCCCTGTCTTTGACTGGGTAGGTGAGTTTGCCTGATGCTGGAATTCAGTATCGAGAAGCCTGTGTATGTGAGCCACAATATCCAATATCAGCTTTTTCAGTAAATGCAGGTGATGCTTTGGTTTTCAGGCTGCTTTACTCTGCTGTCTTACACTAACTTGGTCAGGGAAGAGAGTGCCAGGTGTTGGGCTCTCCAGACACAGAGGGGCTTGTTTTATACAGCTGCTCTCTGCACCCCACACACAGCCCTGTGGGTTTGTTGCATCCTCCTCTCTATCACAGAAGACACTGCCCGGGGTGTTCAACCCATGACCTGTGGGCCACAAGCAGCCCAGGATGGCTATGAATGCGGCTCAACACAAAATCATAAATTTACTTAAAACATTATGAGATTTTTTTTGTTTTCATTAGTGTTTATGTATTTAATGTGTGGCCCAAGACAACTCTTCTTTTCCAGTGTGGCCCAGAGACGCCAAAAGGTTGGACACCCCTGTGCACCTTTATGCCTCCCTAGGAACAGACGCTGGGCAGGCAGTGGCCTCTCTCATAAAATGGGAAGTGAGGCCCACTGACAGAGCTCACCATGAGATAGAAGTTCAGACCCTGTAGGAAACGCAGAGCTCAGAATGTACCAAGTCCATAGTTCCGTTGGACAGAAAACGAGCCCCAGAGCCTGTCACCCCTGCTACAGTGCACTGGCTTGGTGGGTGCCTGGACCCAAGAGTAGCTGGTCCATAGGCCCATGTGAGGCCTGGCACAGGCCATGCACTGGGGCAAATGTCAATATTAAAGATACAGGTGCCTGGCACCTACTGTATGTTCAATAAGTATTATTAATTAATACCATTCTTCTTCCTTACCTACAAATAGCTCCATGTTGGCAAAGTTATCAAATACCAAATTTTTCCCCTAGGATGCTATTATTATTATTATTTTAAAGATATCTCCTAGACATATGCCGAAGGATGCTTTTTTCATGAGTGGGGAGTGCCATGTGTAACACTCCTGTTTCCTCTCTCTGCCCTACTCACTGACTCGATTAATATTTGTTGAGCCCCTTATACACACCAGGTGATTTTCCTAAGCACTGGGAATATAGCAGTGAATAAACAGCATAGATTCCCACCCTCCTGGAACCTATAATCAAATGAATGAGACCATATTTCCTGAACGCTTGTTCGGTATTTCGAGAACCTTCTACTATCCTTCTTGTGAATCGGGGCCTGGACACCGTCCCCTTGTCACAACTTCACAGCTGCCAGGGCTCAGGAAAAGAGAAGTGGCTTCACCTGATTAGCCAGCGTGGACGGGGATGCTGGGGCCCAGGGCTCCTTCTCCTCTGCGGGCACACACATGCTTCTGTGTCCTTGCACACTCTCACGTTTAGGGGCTGCGTCTGTGGTCGCCCAGGCCTGTCAATGGCAGAGTCTGGTTTGCCTGATTCTGGAGTCCAATCTCAAAAACCCCAACTACTTTACTTTCATAAGTAAGCCATGCTCTTCAATACCAGTTTCATCTGGGGAAACAAAAGGGGGTGATTTAGTTTCCCAGCTGCTTTATTCTTTTGTCTGATTTCTCGTCGGGCTCAGCACTTGCTCCTGGAAGAGGAGTGCTGTTTACAGGGCTTTCTCAGATGCCAGATGAAGCCTACTTTGCACAGCTACATTCTGTATGCACAGCAGACAACATTTAATACAGGGCATGTATGTAGCTTCATATCCAGCAGCGGTCAGGGATTGACTAATGTTCGTTATAAAACAAAAGGCAAGAAAATCTTTCTCCCCTAGGGGAGCACACTAAGTGATTTAATTTACTGAGCCAAGGGCATAAAAGAGTCGGGAAATCAAAGGTATGCTTAACAACTTGAGTGGGTGTTTTCTGTTGCCCATTTAGAGTGAATGATGAACATTACTCAACAGTTAATGGTGGGCATTAAATTGTAATTATACATTAATTAAAATGTACATGTATAAATGCATATTTGTTTTATATGTGTATACAGAGTTTACATTCATTCTTAGTTTGTTTTCTAATACCCAAGGAGTCTTGGCTTAGCTCAAGAGGGCATGGCCTATGTTTGAATTTCTATAATTCAATTAATGTCTGAGGTGAATCTTCAGTCTGAAGGAGACAAGATAGTCTAGATGGCTCATTGGTGGTGGGACGGTGAGGTGGGCTAGAAAAACGGAGATTGTGTATAAAACCAAAGGGAAATATTTTCCCAATTTCACAGTTGGAAGGTTTGACACCTTGATCTGATCTTCAAGATCTCTCCCATACATATTTCTACAGTTTCCTAAGCTTCACAGTGTGTCTTTGGTCAAACCACGCAAGATAAGTTTTTCTTACAAGCCAACTGCTTTCATCCAACATAGGATTGATTGTACTTCATAGGTAGAAACACTGAACACTGAACAGCTACCCTTATAATTCTTAAGCCCTTTACAGTCACAGAAATAACTTTTTATCTGTGTTTCCCAACAAGTTTTTAAAAACACCAGCTTAAGAGCATATAAAACACTCCTCTATTTAATTCAAAGAATCGCATACAGTCATTTTGGATATAATGTGACTTACAGTTTGCCAGACTTCAGCTGGTGTCCCAGAAGCCTTAACTTTCCCTTTCTACACGTCCTCCTTCCATGCCGTCCTCAGCCTCACCTTTCCCCTCAGCCCTCCTTCAGCACGATCTCTTCAACCCTTGGGGCCGGTCCGACCTGCTGGTCCAACTCTGGAACCCTCAGGGCAGCTCTCTCTCCAATCAAACTTGTTCTTAGAAAACAGGAATTTTTTTCCAGCTAATAGAGGTGACAGTAGTGAGACACAAGATAGAGCCATTTGTTTATGTGTTCACTTTATTCAATATACTTTTTGACTCCCTGCCATGCTATAGAAACTATGCTAGTGACTGGGTGTGTGAGGATGGCGCCAGCCCTCCCCTGGTCCTGGAGGTGCTCAGAGACGAGATAAAGATCAGCAGTATTTGGGAGAACTTGGCCATCATCTCTTCCTCCGGTGCCCAAGGCAGACGTTGATAATCACAGCACTTTTTTTCCTATTGAACTTAGACTCAGCATGGCAGTTTGTTTCAGCCCCGTGCTCCAAGAGCCCAGTGTCAATGAATTGGATCCAACATGTGGGATGAAATATGTTTGCCATGCCCAAAGTCAGCCTTGGGAGAGAAGGTGGGAGTCGGGTGGGGAGGAAGAATAGATTATCCCAGGTAGACTCTTTTCGGCAAACTCTGGTTAAGTTGGGCTTCTTGATTAATGGAACCTGATATGTAAGCATTATTATAGCCAGTTCTTTCTAAAGGACTTCATACGGTATCTCATGTAATCCACATAACCATCCCATGAGGTCAGTACTACCATCATCCCATTTGAAGAAGAGGAAACTTATGTGGAACAAGGTTATGTGACTTACCCAAAGCCTCACAACCACGGTGATGGAGTATGTGGATTCAAATTCAAGCTGATTAAGAGCATCACAAGTTTCTAAAGTAGAGTGTGAGCTACTGGGACATTGCAAGCTTCTTTACATGTTTATTTTCTATCCAGAAACAAAACAAAAGATGTATTATGTAAATAATTACTGGCACCTTCAGTCTGAATGTTAAATGGTTGCTTGCCACTCACAGCGTGTGAGATACCCTATACAGAGAGAGCAGTTGTCCAAAGCTGAGGGTTGACCACGGGCCCTCCATTCTCTCCATATGTGAAGAGCCACTGCTGATCACGCATGCCCGGTTACTAGGGTATCTTAGACAGCAGAATCACCAAACTTTCTATCGAGATGGAGAGTGTGCATGAAAATACAGCTTCTGGCACAAATAATGCCCCTCCTTTATTACAAATTCTTTTATTAACAATCATAAGCATGTAATTTTGTATCATAGCAATATCATACTCAAGCACACCATATGACATTTTAAGTGAAATGTTCAAATTAAAACTGTAAATTATTACACCCATGTTATTACCCTACCAACCGCACTCTCACGGGCGTTACTTCTGCCAGACCCTGTGTTTTGGATCACCCAGAGTTTCACTGGTTGTCTTCTGGAAAAGTTCTGGATAGATTTGTCACACTTAGAGATGAGTTTCCCATTTTTCTTTTCTAAGAAAGAAGTGTTTTGTATTTGCAGACCTTTACTAAGATGACAAATATCACCAAGCAGATATTTAAAAAATAAAGTAAAATAAACTCTTCATCTGTCCCCTCAAGGTAAAGGTGACATTTTGACAAGAAAGTCTTTCTAAAAAATCTTACGTGTGAAAGAGCACTTTGTAAATGGTTTGGATGTTTTATCTGTTGGTACAAACAGCATAAATGTGCCACATGTCATCACTCTTTAAAATGTTGGAAATACAATGTTCTAACCTGTTCAGAGATCTCCCAGAGAGTGTCAGTGGGTTTTGGACCCATTTGCTAAAAATACAAACAGCATAAGAACAGTGTGTGATTACTTTGTAAAAACTGGTAGACATCAGGAAAGATACAAATTTCCCAAACAAATTTTAAAAAATTGCCTGATTTACAAATGAGACTAAAAAATAAACTGTTACGAGTTATTAATTTCAGCCAGGTCTGCATTTCTTTTGTCTCTGTGTTCCTTGGTGAGGAAACTTTCTTCGTTTTGAATCTTGAAACCAAGATTTGAGCTCTTCTACCCTAGCCTAGAATCAGCTAGAACCAGCTTGTCAACTTGTTTTATCATAATGGATTAAACAAAGATTTACTGGCCCACTGCTCTTGCTAAAACATTTCCATTCTTTTTGATGTAAGCAAAATATTCTTGCACTGTTACAAAATAAAATAAGTCTAAGAAATATTCATGTCATCTTTTACCTCATTTTTAAAATTTTGTTTGAAACTTTTGCTGTTGCTTTTACTATAGAGGATATTCTGGCAGAGTAGTCCATGCATGTAATTTACAAAGAGATATGCATATATTGGAGCATGCTTGAAATTTTCTTCATTAAAGATATACAGCAAAGAATCAAAACAAAACAAAAACCCACAGAGTGTTTGGAGCTGCTGCAACACTCCCTGCAACTCTGAGAACAGCAGCCAGTGGAGAGGAAGTGAAGGCACTGACAAGCATCGACCAGCCCACAGGCCTTATACCTTCACCTATGGTAAGGCTCATTCCATTTTATAAATGGAATCTAATCGTGTTTAGCGATTAGATTGGAAGCCATAACCTTAGATCCCTCTCCAATGGCCAGAGACGCTAGAGGTAGGCCCAGGCCATCTCATCGACTGCCCAGCTCCTTCCCGGTGGAGGCTGGACAAGAGGAAAAAAATGGGTGAGGGGAGCCTTGTGTCCTGATAGACTCTCACAACAGCTCCCTGAGCTGCCTGGGGTGTCCCCTGATCCTCCACTGTGCCAGCCCAGCTCAGCATGGTCTCCAGCCACGTTTCCCCCCGCCACTGAGGCTACAAGACTGCCCTGACCTCCCTTCTAGCAGCACAGGTAATCCAGGTGTCAACAGAGGAATCACGGATGGTTAGTGTAATCCTCAACAATTTAATGAGGGGGAGATTATCTGGAAGCTCAAGGGTTGCACGGAGCTGTTTGGATGTGAACCACTACAGATGCCCCGCCCAGAACCGCCTTCTTTGTCCCGCCTCTTGCCCCTCTCTCTCTGTGGAGTTGGCCACCTCACCCTCCGGGGAGTCAAGCCCTTCCACCTGTGAGGCTCGTTTTCCGGCCTGATGGTAGCAGGTGCTCCTGTCTGCAGGCGACTGGCAAAACCGACTTTCTGCCTAGAAGGCTTTCTGCCTAGAAGGCTTTCTTTAACCCACCCCTTGGACACCTGCTTAGCTGGTCTTTGAGTTCCTCCCTGCAGTTAGTGAAGGAAGGGCCAGAGTATTCAGGACTCCCCAGAGGCATTTGTTAGCCCTCAGAGTAAACACCTATTGTGGTACAGGAATTGTTTCCCCTCTGGTTCCAGGGCTTTCCCTCAGGTTACAGGTAACCTCTATCTTCCTCAACAGTCTGTTTTTTTTTTTTTTTAATTTTTCCTTCCCACTTTCTTCAACCTCAGAACCACCTTAGGCTAAAATGAAATTGTTCTTGGTGGCGGTGGCAGGAGATAGAAAAGCATGAAGCAGCTTTTTCTTTTTCTCTTTTAAAAAACAAGCCCTGAGAGAATACGGTGATAGAAGCCAGGAGAGTAGTTACGTCTGGGAGGTAGGGGTGGGGTAGGAGTGTGGGAGCATTGCCTGCAACTGGTGCGGGGCAGAACCCAGGGAATGAAGATGTTCGGTAATGATCTGGGTCATGGGAACATGGGTGTGCATGTAGTCAAAACGCACTGATCTGTACACTTAAGATGTATGCACTGTAGTGTATGAAAATTACATGTGAAATTCTAGAAAGAAAGTAAAATATGTTCTTTAAGCATGTGGGTATTCAGAAGCTGATAAGGCACTCAGGCTAGGAGCCCCCTAAGGTCACAGTGGCTGAGCAGACACCTTTTAGCCCGCTGCCCGACACAGCCCCTACCCAGGTTTGCTGGCCTCCATGGAAATCACTGGGTGGACTGAGCCTGAACCGACCCTGAGCGGAGTCCAGAATTTTAAAAAATCCATCTTGGATGTTATTATAAGCCAGATAACTGCTGAGTGCTTTACACACATGGTCTCATTTGATCTCCACAATAATCCTGTGGTGGGGTTTTCATTCCCATTGCACAGATAAGAAACCCGAGCTCCGGAGGCTGGGTGGCTGGTCCAGGGTCACACAGCTCAGCCTGTGACCAGCCCCGTGCTCCCTTCATAATCCCACAGCAGTGGCTTCTCAATTAGAGTGTCTTGTGGATAATTTTTCCCCCCAAAATGGGACTGTTCTTCTTTGCTAGTTAGGTGTTTTACTCCTTGCTGTATGTTGTGACAACAGGGAAGTGACATACTGATTGACAGAGGGGATGGGCTCCCTGAAACACCTGTTGCTCTGGGGACTTCGCCCTCCTTCTCCTAACCAATGAGGAAAAATGGAATAAAATATAGTCTCAAATTTAGTGCACAAGAGAGGGGTCTTGTGCCCTGGGAGCTTCCCTCCAGTTCTGTCTGCAGTGGTTGGCAACTGGCCCCTAAGGCATTTACTTCTGCATTTCTGATTTCTTGGGAGAGGCTGCTTTAACTTTTTAAAGGTATAAGTAAATAAGGAAGAATTCACACTTTCTTCTCAGCGTAACCTAAACTGGAGTGTTTATGTAGTTGCTTTTCAAGACACCAGTGTTGCCCCAGCCAGGTAGCTCAGTTGGTTAGAGCATCGTACTGATATGCCAAGGTTCCAAGTTTGATCCCAGTCAGGGCACATACAAGAATAAACCAATGAATGCATAAGTAAGTAAAACAACAAATTAATGTTTCTCTCTCTCTCTCAAATCAATAAATGAAAAAAATTTAAAAAGACACCAGTGTTACAGAACTGAAAAAGTTCACTCGCCAAACACTAGACACCGAGAATTGCAGTGGAGAAATACGAGCTAGTTTATTATGAAAGGCACCACCCAGGAGACAATACTCAAAACCCCAAACTCCTCAATGATGTGTAGCTTATGGATTATAAAGGGCAAAATCACAAGACACCGTGGATAGGGATTCGGGTCGTGCTGGCAGCTGACTGGTGGGAGGTGAGGTAAGAGTAACAAATCATTTCTTCAGGTCTTGAGGACAGCTCTGAGGTCTTTCCCAGCATCCCTCTGTGCAGTCTCAAGGTAAAGTAGCCAGGGTATGGCTCTACCTTAGGGCTCAGGAGCTGAAACCTAACTTAATCTTAATGGGCCACGGTGTTACTTGTAGCCTGCCAGAGGTCCAGACGGTGTGACCATTAGTCAGGTCTGGGCTATTGTCTTCTGCTGCCTTGGGGATTGCTGATGATCCAGGGAAAGGCTGGGTCTCTGGGTGTGGAGGTGGTGGGTGGGGAGAAAGAGAGAGAGAGATTATTTCTAGAGCTCTAGAGCTAGGATTTAAAACTAAATTTAATCAAAGCCACAAGGAACCTTGGTTTCACCAGTCCTTGTGGAGTTTTGGAGTCTTGCACTCACCTCAGCACCGTCCATCCGGTTCTGCCAGTGCGTCGAGTTCAATGCTGTGAATTGTCAGGGGGTCTACAGTACATGGGGCGTCGCACTACATTTAGTAGCTGTGCTATACCCTCTTCTGCCTTTTGGCATTCTCAAGTCCTTAAGTAAATTACTCAATTTTCTGAGCCTCGTTTTCCTCATTTGTAAAGTGAAGATGATGACTGCAACAAACCAGAACAAAGATTGGGCCCATTTAATGTGTCAGGTACTTTTCCTACTTGGATTCATTTAACTTGTACGACAATCCCATAAACTCAGAACATCGTTCTCCCCTGTTTGCAGATTAATAAACTGAGATACATGCCAGGATTATGTCATGGGGTCACGATTTAATTAGGTTTGCCTAATCCAGAGCCCAAAGTCTTCATTTCCATGCTTCTATTCCTGCCTCAAAAGGGTGCTGTGAGGCATTTGTAATATCAGTGACAGCACTTTGTAAACCATAAAGCACAGTCCAAACATTAATGCCATCATTATTGTTTGAACTACATGCAAGGAGAGTTAGAAATAAGAACACACAGTCCATGCCTTTGAGAAATGTATAGCCTGGAAGATTAGAAAACTCATGCGCACACCCCCCAAAATACAAACTAAAAATGCACAGTGGTACCAAGCACACAACGAACAAAATCTGTGTAGGGAAACATACGCATGCCCAGGGGCTGCTGGAATCTTTAGAATGTCTCCAATCAGATGGGTCCAGTGTGCCTTCCAGGAACATTCTGCTGTCTGACTAAGGGTAGGAGAAGCATTCGAGGCAGGGATCGGCCTGTTCTGTTTCAGGAGGACCTGGGGTTAGAGCAGAGAGTGCAGGTTGCCCGGGTAAGAGAGTTCAATAGCTGAGCGTGGTGCTTAGTGAGAGGCAACAGAGGGGTGAGAGAGGTGCTTGCCAGGGGCGTGTGGGGCCATTTTATTCAAGGCCTTAATTGGATTTGCAACAATATAATGAACCACCGTGGGTGTCTGACATGAGACGTGATGGGATTCAAAATGCATCCGAGGAAGGCATACCTAAGAGGGTGGGGAAGAGAGCGGCTCAAGGCAAACAGTGTGTTGCTAAGTAGTTCAGGGACAAGATGGACAGGTTTCTGGAGAGGAAGAATCGGGGACGGTTCAGTGAGTGTGTAAAGAAGAACCCCCTCACTGGAACTGGGCTCCTCAAAGGCCAGTCAGTGTCTGCCAGGCTCAGCACAGCACCCCCGTGCCAGGGCTTAGTAAGCACACCATAAATATTTGTCACCTAACCAGGCTGATTGGAGGACAGGATGAATATAGAATAGAAAAGGAAAAGGAGTCAAGGAATAGATTCACGGGTCACTAATTATCACTGAGGGACCAGGACACCAGAGACACCAGTGGTGCGAACTTGAAGAGCTGACATTCAGGAAAGAAATTAATTATCTTGGGTGGATTTGGAAGTGGCAGATGTAAGAGGAGATTCTTGGCTCAAAACAAGTTGTGGGGTTCAGAATATGTGAGGAGTCGGGGCTGGGATGTAAATTTGAGTCTTTGGTGGGCAAGTGGGTATCAGGATTCTGATTTGTGAGCAACAGAAGCTTACTTTAGCTGATTTATATAGAAAATAATTTACTGAAATGATAGTCCCTAATTCACAGGGAGTTCGGGGCCCCAGGCAAAGAGGATACACTTCTAGAACCCGTGCCAACTGCACTCCCAGAACAAGCTGGCAGGGCGACTTCTGCATCCGTGCAGGGGTGTTGGGTACAGGGTGTTGGCGTCCTCATTAGTCCCCACGGGACTGTTGCCCCTGGGGGCAGGTTGATACTGCCTTCTCCTCTACCCCAGGAAGAATCCTCCACTCTCCTAGATTTTTGGGTTAGAGAACCCCAGGCACTGCATCTATTGGACAGAACCTATGTCATTACCACACCCGAGCAGCAAGGGAAGCTGAGAGAGGAGTGTAGCAGGGAGGGGCTGTGCTTCTCACAAGAAGACTACAGTGGGGCAGGTGGTTCAGATGCTGCAGACCACAGCACGCATGTTTACATCACGGAGGAGAGAGGAGAGTGGGGAATTCTGAGCTGGCAATGCCAAGTTCATCCATTAGGGTTGCTTCACCCACTGAGAGGTAGGTGGGTAGCTGATGTGGTAGACCACCTCCCCAATACCTGTCAACTGTCTTCTAACAACCCCAATTTATTGCCTGTAATTGAGTCATCTGTTTACATTAAGAGACCATGCCGGTTTAAAATGTAAATACCCCTGGAAAGAAATGCACTTCACTTTGTTATCACTATTAACCTTTCATGCATTAACATTCAGGGCTGGGGGTTAGAAGTTGACCCAGACATGTGGCAGGGGCTGAGGCCAAATAGAAATCCCTTGTAAAGATTTGCAGCCAGTCTGCCCTTGCTTAGAGACCCTACCCCCCAGCCCCCACCACCTTGGCTTTTTTCACTCATGTGAAAAACTAATCACAACATGGCCAGCCTGGTGAGTGTTTTGATGGGAGAGAAATGACAGGATGGAAGGAAAAGGGGATTTTGTGTGTGTGTTGCTCTTCCTTTGTGTGATGCCACGAGAATGCGGCTCAGTTCCCAGTTAACAGATGGGCAAATGCAGCTCAGGTGACGCGACTTGCCCAAGGCCACACAGCCGTCCTGGTGCACAGAGAGAATTCAAAACTAGCTCTATTGGTCTCTGAAGTCCAACGCTCCCCTTATACTACACCAGGGAAGGAGAGGGGGCCACAGAGCAGGAAAAAGTTGCACCTTCAGTCTAATGGGTGAAAGGAATGGAATAGGTTTTCAGGATGTCCTAGGGGTGCCTCAGCATACACGTGTTGGGTTTCTCTGGGAGTGGGGGAGCCCCAGAAAACCAACTCCTTTTTTATGACTTCACAGAGATGCCATTTGTCAGCTATCTTTTGGTTGCAAATAACAGAAATCCGACTCAAACTGGCCTAATAGGAAGTGGGAATTGTTGGTTCATGGGAATGAAAAACACGCTAGAGATTCTTTCAATCTCCCTCCATCTCTCAGCTCAGCTTTCCTCTGGATCTGTTTCCCATCCAGGTAGACTGTCCCTGCAAGGTGGCAGAGCTGGCCAGCAATAGCTCCAGACTTCCTTCTTTATGGCTAATTGCCTCTTCCCCCCCAGCTGAAACAGCAGACCTTCTCACCCGTAGCTATAGTGATGAACTAACCTTGTGACCGAGAGAGGCCGCAGTGCCCCAATTATGCAGGCCTTGAATTCACACCTGCCTCTGCAACCAAGGATTAATCGACCCCACCTTCATCACAGAGCCTGCGAAAGGCTCCCCAAAGGGACACCAAAGTGCTGACACCATAGGAAAGGATGCCAGAGAGGCAAAGTCACCGATATCCACTAGAATGTAAACTTCATAAAGACAGGGAGTTGATTTTTGTTTTGTTCTGTTTGGAATGTGCTTTGTTTACTGCTGTATCCCTGGAACTTCAAACAGGGCTGAGCATATGACAGGCACACTCAACTAACACTTGTTGAATGAATGATGGAGTAAACAAATAAATGTCCCTATAGACAGTGATGCCCAGGATGACCAGAAATGGGAGAGTGGGCACACTGTGGCTAGGGACTAACGTATAGGGAGCAGAATCACTTGTCCTTCAAATGAGTCATGTGTCATTCAGTCAGCCCCACATGACCCCCAGAATGCCAGTCTCTAATAAGGGCAGGGCGTTTATAGTCCAGTTGCTCATAATCCTCCTAGAATGAAGCAGGATGTGTCCCTTTTTCTTATAACGTGTGTCTACAAGATAGATATGCCTCCCGCATCGCTGCCCTTTCTCCCCAGATTCCCACTGGGAAGCGGAAGGCTAGTGTGGTGCTACCCACTCACTTGGAACTGCTGGCACTGGGTTGCAGGAGCCTGGGGCTGGCATTCCAGAATAGCCACTCAATTGCGATTCATCAGGTCTTATAGTCTCCCTCATCAGCATGCCGACCCAATGCCCAGAGTGTATTTTGGGAAGAACATGTACCTCACCCCTGCCAAATTATCTCCCACTCTCATTAGCACCTGGCACACTGGAACACTGGGACTTTTTGCATTAACAAGTAGGAGAATATTCTCAGTCAACATCTCTCGGCCAAACTCAGATTTCTCAAAAAAGAAAAAAAAAAAAAAGCTGCGAGGACATTGGAACCGGGAACACTATGAGAGACAAAAATGACATCGATGCTCAGAAAAGTCACTGCCATAAACTGCCTGGTTAATATGCACCCAGTGTATTTTGCCATTGTGGCAACATTTGTGATAACATGATGCAGCTATTTAGCAGTTCCTTCCCCTCCTCCTTTTCCTTCTAGTTAATTCTGAGTGGAGATGAATCTTGAAAACAGACTTGGAGGGCACAGCAGGAGTCCCTGCAAAGTCTTTTGGGTTGTAGCTTCCACAGTGCCCCTTTGCTGTTTTCTGAGCAATCAGAACCGATAAAGCAAGATAATGTGTTACTAACGTGACTCAGGAACACTACAGATCTTGGATGCCTGGAATACTTAGCTCCTGAGAAGGGTCCCCATGAGTGTTGATGAAAATCTCTGTTGCCCCAGTAGCTGCGAGGGAGGTACCCTCAGTAGGCCCACCCTCGGACTTGTACAGCATTCCAGAGCTGTTGGCAAGCTACCGAACTGTCAGTTCTTAAGCTGGAAACAAAGGCTCCGGGAGCTGAACCGTCTCCCTCAGGCAACTTGTCTGCGGCAGTGTCAGAGCTCAGGTTCTTCATCTATAAAAACACAATGGCGCTGCGCAGTTAACCTCTACATCCCGCCCTTCATTTTGAAGTTTTGATCCTTGATATTTCCTTTTTTGATCCAGGCAGTTGTGCCTACTGTTGCTTTGTCTGCTAGTATGAGGAGTCTCCTTTCGACCTTCACGTGCCTTCAGATACACCATACTTCACGGAGTCTAAGATACTATTGATTATAAGATGAACGCTGAAAAAAGGGAAACACTGCCCATTTAATATGACATGACGCTGACCATGATTTCGGAGATGTTAAAATGTAGGGGGAAAGAATCTTACAGTTCTTCAAATGTAGTAGTATATTATGAGTCTGCCAGGTTCAGAGCTCCTTCTTTTCTTTAGGAAACAGATGGGGAAGCGTTTCTTCCTTCCCTCCAACCTTGTGGTCCTACTTCAAGGTGTCGGTCATACATCCTGCTCCTCTGGCTACAGAACGTGAGCAGAGCAGTGGACCGCCCTCAGCTTTTAAACATTAGAGGGAGAGAAGAGAGCGCCTCCTCTCTGGTGACAAGAACCTTGGGTCTCCGAGGTTTGGGCAGCCACAGTACCAGCCTGGGGGATAAACCTGGTTTGAGAAAATGAGCTGCTCACAGGCAAAGCAGCTGACACAGAGACGGAAGAGTCTCCACAGAGCTAGGCTCTGAAGGCCGTTGTCCCTGAGGATGAGTGAAGGAGCACCAATAAATTCCCCCTTCACTAAATCTGGAACAGGTTTGTGTTTCTTGCTATACGAATCCTCTTTTTTAAAGACACCAGGAGTGCAACTAAATGAGCAGTAGCTCTCCCTGTCTCCTCCAGGCTCCCTTACTGTGAGCCCGCTGAGGACAGGGGGCAGGGTTGGTGGATGTCCCCTGCACCTACCTTGGGGGTTGAGCCACTGTCTTCCACAACCTTAACCAAAAAGATACAGTTTAATTTTTTTAAGCACTGACTTCCAATTTTTTTTTGAAGAAAAGTAAAACCAAAATATCTCTGGTGGGGGGGGGGTGGACTGGGAAGAGGTTAAAGAAAGGAGCCAGCATACCCTAAAAAAAGGCAAAAAAGAACAAAAAGAGCCCCAGCAATCTGACTTCCCCTTCTGTTGGCAATGGGTTCCTGACCCCCTCCCTTTTTTTAAAAACCTGGTTGGTGGGAGGAGTGGATAGTGGTCGAAAAGTAAGGATGAACTAGAAATAAACTGTAGAAATTGTAGAAATAAAAATGTGGACAAAGCCCAATAGAACTTAAAAATGGCCCCCAGACTGTGATGCTTCTAGGTTTCTGAGGTTTGCTAATGAATTCTTTTCAAAAACTTTTCTATACAAAACTTTAAAAACTGTTGGGGAATTATACTAATCCATTTACCCTATTTTAACTCTTCAGATGTTCCTAGAGCCTCTGATTTTCTACTGCAGAGAAAGGTAAGAGGAAAATTGCTTTTAAGGTTTCTTTTGTACAATAATAATCCTGGGCAGTACCCACCTTGCTGTGTCCTCGCGTGCACCTTGTAAATTGATTCCAAACTGCTCCCTTATTCAAAAACCCAATCACCTTGGAAACCGGAAAGAAAATGAATAGTGGCAAAAGCCCATTTCACTACTACTGAGATCAAAACCTTCATTACACAAATATGTTTGTCCTTTGGTGCCTCTTAAGTTAGAAATAGTCATTATGAATTGGTGTTAATCTCACATTTCTGCAATATTTTTTATCTAAATGGATCCCAAAGTTGTAGAGTTGTCTAACCCTTAATGAAAAAAACCCATTTCTTCCTTCTGCACTCAAGAATTTTATCACCTTTTTTCCTCCTCCTTCCTTCCTTCCTCTGTCCCTCCCTTCTTTCCTCTCTCTCTCTCTCTCTCTCTCTCTCTCTCTCTCTCTCTCTTTCCAGTAAAATGTCTTTAAAGCATTTCCTGAAGGCTTATTAACTTTTTATATGGAGAAATGTTAAGTGGAGGTGATATTATTACATTACGAGCCTTAGATCACAGCTTCCCCCCGAAGATGACTTTTTGTTGGAAAATACTGAGGGGAAAGTATAGCTTTCCATAGAACGATCACTTAAGTACTCTGCTTACTCTGAGCCTGTTGGGAAATGTAGTGCTGCCTGTTTTCTTTCTAGGGGAGAAAAAGAAAAGAAGTTTCAAACATAATCACCACAATGCCACCAGCTTTGGAAGTTACCTGAATGAACACTGTTCTCAATCTGAGTCAGTAATGAAGATGCTCCCTCCAGCAGAATATGAGCCAGGAATGCTCAGACGCCTTTGGCATGGGCCTGAGATTCCTGCAGTATCACCTTCTCTCCCCTCTTTCCACCAGGAGGTACTGAGGCCCTCCATAGATGTCCCAAATCTGCTCTAGTTTCTGAGCTAATTTGCATGGAGTCAGTTCCCTCGTTCCCTTTCTGTTCCAACCTATGGAGGTGAGGCTGGAAATGAACTGCTGTGAACAGGTCCAGTGGCTAGCGTGTCTCCAACATGTACCCTGAGTATCAATCAGAGCAGCCCAGTCCTCCTGCTCTGGGACTTTAAGTCCCTGGTAGGACTTAACCATTATCCACCTGACTCTGATTCTTACCAGTCTCCTCTCTCAAGGGGTCTCTTAAACATGTAGTTTTCTTACCTTCCCAGCATCTTTTCCCCCTTTCTTCTGATGTCAGACATTAATTTAAGTTTTGGTAAGCTGTCCACTACCTTGTTTATAGTGGTTGGGGTAGTTGTGACATGTTAACACATGGACCAGTTAACGCATGGTCTAAACCTGCCCAATTGGTATATTAAATGCTTTAGCCACAGCAATTGGTTTAGAGATGAGACTATGACACAAGCTGGTCCAGTGAGAGTCAGTCTTGGGACTTGGGGTGAAATTGTTGGGTAGGAGGGGCTCCGGGTACAGCATTTCTCAACCATGACACTATTTTTTAAAAGTTTTATTGCTATTCAATTACAGTTGTCTGCATTTTCTACCCACCCCTCCACCCCACCCCAGCCTAACCCACCTCCCTCCCTGCCTCCACCCTCCCCCTTGATTTTGTCCATGTGTCCTTTATAGTAGTTCCTGTAATCCCCTCACCCCACTATCCCCTCCCCACTCCCCTCTGGCTATTGTTAGATTGTTCTTAACTTCAATGTCTCTAGTTATATTTTGTTTGCTTTTTTCTTTTGTTGATTATGTTCAAGTTCAAGGTGAGATCATAAACCATGACACTATTGACATGGAAGTCCAGCTAAATCTTTGTTGTAAGGGGCTGTCCTGTGCGTTGTAAGATGTTTAACAGCATCCCTGGCCTCAATCCACTAGTTACTAGTAGCCACTTGCCAGCTCCAGTTGTTACAACCCCCAAAATCTCCTGACACTGCCACATATCTCTGGGGTGAGTGGGGAGCAAAATTTTGCACAGTTCAGAACCTCTGTGCTAGACTGAGACTCTGAGGCATCGTCTGGAACTGCAGTGGGTTTCCTGTGAAGGGAATTGGCCTGATGGTGATGCCAATACAGAGGAAGGTGGAGCCAAGAAAAGACACCTAATTATGTTCCTAAATTTTTTTTTTGTGCTCCTGTGCATTAAGCCCACTCCTATTTCTGGGAGAGGTCTCCTTTCATCATTTCTATTAAACACCTGGTAGGTGCTAGCCAGGACCATAATGCAAGAACTGTACGTTAAAGGCATAAAATTGACCAAAAAAAAGCTGTCTTTATTTACAGACAATATAATCTCTTCTAGGTAGAAAATTCTAAGAAATCTACCAGAAAAAAAAAAAAAAAAACCCTATTAGAATGAATAAGTAAGTTTAGTAAGACTGCTGGATAAAAATCGATGTACAGATTTCAATTATGTTGGGTTGGCAAAAAAAAATCCATTTAGTTTTATTTTTCTATAAAATAAAAGATATATATTTTTTCATTTTCACTAATAACTTCATTGATTTGGATATTTTGAGTATGTCACTATCTCCCGCGAGTAGCTTGTAGAGGCCAGGGGTGCTGCTAAATATCTTCTAATGCATAAGGCAGCCCCACAGCAAAGAATTATTTGGCCAAAATGTCCATAGTACCAAGAAACTTTGCAAATCACTTTTGACATGTTCAATCAGTCACAGCACCTCCTCCATACACTGCATAAATCTTTTTTTGCATTTCAGTTGTGTTTTTACCTTTCTAGAAAAAATAAAACATTATATGCCAAAAAGGTTGTGTATTTTCTTTCGTCTTCAATATTAAAGTGGCTGCACAAAAATTCCCTAATTTTGATTTTTTTTAAGCACACTCTGAGATGATAACTGTCACAATACAATCTAAAAAAGCTGTTTCAAATGAAATTAAAGACAATTAATCACTACTAGAGCCATCATATGGAAAAAACTATAGGAACTTTATAACCAATCCACTATATCTATATATTTGTAATAAAAAATTTAAATACCAATGTAAAAAAATAGACTATTTAGAACAGCATAAGAAATATGAAATTCTTAGGGACAAATTTAACAAATATGTGTAGGACCTGTTTCTTGAAAGGCCTAAACAAAAGGAGAGATATACTAGATTGTCAGAAAACCAAACTTTGTTAAGATGTCAAATCGCTCTCAGTTGGCCTATAGATTGAATGCATCCTAATTAAGAGCCAACCAGGTGTCAAAACTAGAAATTGACAATACAATTCTGAAATTTATATAGAAACACAAAAAGATCTATAGTAGCCAAGACAATATATTTTAAAAGAACAAAGCTAATGTACTTACACTACCTGATTCAAGACCTATCATAACACTACAGTAATAAAGATGGTGTGGTATTGGCATAAAGATATATATATATATCTCAAAGGTACAGAATAGAGAGTCCAGAAATATACCCAAATCTATATGGCTAATTGATTTTTTTTTACAAAGTCGTCAAAACAACTCAAAGGGAAAAGATAATCTTTTCAGCAAATGGTGCTGGAACGATTGGATATCCATATGCCAACTAAAAAATGGAATCTTGTTTGTTTTCTAATATTTCCTACAAAGATTAACTGTAAATGGATCATATATCTAAATGTAAAACATAAAATTCTAGAAGAAAACATAAGAGAAAAGCTTAGTGATCTGGGGTTAAGCAAACATTTTTTAAAATAGGACTTGAAAAGCTGAAATATAAAACAAAAAATGCTAAGTTGCATTTTATAAAATTACAGACATTTACTCTTTAAAAGAACCATTATGAAAATGAAAAGGCAAGATACAGGTTGGGAGAAATATTTGCAAAAATATACCTAATGAAAAAACTTGTATTTTGAATACATAAAAGTTTCTTTTAACTCAACAAACAGAAGAAAGTGACAAAGTAAAAATTGCAAAAGATGTGGACACTTTATCAAGGAAGATACGTGGATGGCAAACAAATACATGAAAAGATGCTCAAAATCATTAGTCATGAGGGAAATACAACTTAAAACCAAATGATATACCATAATATACACACCAGGATGGCTAAAATTAAAAAGACTGATAAAACCAAGTGTTGACAAGGATATAGAGCAATTGTAACCCTCATACAGTGTTGCTAGGAATGCAAAATAGTGGGGCCATTTGGATTGGCACCTTCTTAAAATCTAGGTCATTACCATGTGACCTAGCAATCCTATTCCTGTGTATTTGCTCAAGAGAAATGAAGGTATATATCTACACAAAGACTTATGCATAATTTTTTTCAGCTTTATTAATAAGATCCCCAAACTGGAAATAACCTAAATCCCCACCAACATGTGAATGGATAAACAAATTGTGGTATGTCCATATAATGGAATAGTATTCAGCAATAAAAAGGAATGAACTAATTATACATGGTCTAATAATGCATTATATTAAGTTAAAGAAGCACAAAAGACTATGTACCATGTGATTCCACTTATATTATGTAAAATGGAAAATCCCGGTGCTATAAAGCAGATCAATGAGGGGTCAGTGTGCTGGTCCCAAAGGGCCATGAAGCAATGTTTGGAGTAATGGTAATGTTCTGTGTCTGTTTTGGTGGTAGCTGCATGACCGTCACATTTGTCAAAGCTCATCAACTTGTACATCTAAAATAGATGCATTTTCTCCTGTGTAATTCTATCTTAATAAAGCTGCCTCCAAAATGCAAGGCATCTATACTTGTACTGTTTGAAAGTAAGAAGGATGCTTTGAATGAAGGGTCACGGTCAGCAAACTATTTCTGTAAAGGACCAGGTGGTAAACATTTTAGCTTTTGCATGCCACACAGTCTCCGGTACTACTCAACTCTGTCTTTGTAGTGCTAAGTAAGGTATAGACAATAGGTAAATGAGGAGGTGTGACTGTGTTCCGATAAAACTTAAATTTCATGTAATTTCCACATGTCGTGAAATATTATTCTTCCTCTGATTCCCTCCAACCCCAGCATTTAAAAAATATAAAAACCATGCTTAGCTAGCAGGCCATATAAAAACAGACGGCAGACCAGATTTGGCCTACAGGTGGCAGTTGGCAAACATGTTAGTAAAAAGACCACTATTCCACAATTATCAGACTATATCAAAGAGGTGATGATGCTGGTGAAATTTCTAATATTCTATTCATTTTATATCTTAGGGATTTGTGTAGATTAGAAGTAACAAGCTTTATTTTTACTTATTCTTCAATAGTACGTATCTGCTTGCTGTGTTGATATTCTTTCGGAGTTGTGGGCTTAAAAATCATGACTTATTAAATAAAATTCAACTTTCGAAACTTAGGATATACATATAAATTCACTTTCCCTTGTAAAAGAGCATCTTTAATACCTTTTAATGATTTTTAAAAGCTTTAATAAATACTGTGTCCAAATCATACACTTCTGCCCCCATTTTCCTCTTTGCCTTCTCTCTAATTCATAAAGTTATAACAAGGTCTTTGCACATGCTGAACCCTCTGGAATGTTTTTCTTCCATATAACATCCCTTCCTTCAGGTTTCTGCTCAAAAAACTTATTAATAATGCCTTCAATAGTAAGCTGCTCTCCTAGTCTTTTTACCCTCCTTTCCTTTTTTCCATAGCCCTTACTACTGTTTGTCACATGATATCTTTACTTGTTTATTTGCTTATTTTCTGTCTCTTCTCACGAGAATAATCTCCATGAAGGCAGAGACTTTGCTTTTTTTTTTTTTTTTTTTTTTAATGTTGTGTAATCCCATTGCCTAGAAGACTGCCTGGCAAATAATAAGTGCTGAATTAAATCATCTGGGAATGCAGAAAAGAATACATCTTTCATGGGAACATCATCCAATGACAGGCATATATAGTGAGCAAAAAAATGATGCTGAGAACCACTGGACGCCCAAGGATAGTCAGGGATAGTGGGGGAAACACCAGTGCACATGAGCCAGATGACACTAAGGGACTGTGGTGCTGCAGACCCCTGAGAAGCCCTAATGGGAAGGTCTTTCCTTTGCGAAATCCATCTTACAAGGTTTTGAGCAATTGTCATAATGAAGAACTTTCAGAAACCATGTTTTCTGATGAAAAAGTAATGGAAACTTATTTTCCTTTCCCTTAACTTGACTAAACATTTTTCTAACATTTTCTCGTTGAAATGCTCGTAGGTAAGGGGGGCAAGATTATTTAGTAGGAGGGCATCTCCCAGGTTTCAGAGAGGTGGTTTGGGTGAAGGGCAGTGTGTTAGATTCTCAGAAGGTTTGCCTTCTCCGTCATTGGTGCCCATTGTCCGAGGGTTGTAATATCGTGTATTTCTTCACGAGGCCCACTTCACTGTCTTAGAACTGCAGGGTCTAACTGTAGACGTCGATGCCTTTGAAGTTCTTGACATATAATGTTGACATTTTCCGACTTTCAGTTGTGTGATGAATGATGAGAATGATGGTGGTGAACAAGAATGATCTATAGAAAGACATTTTCGGAAGTGGGCAAAAACATTTTTTAAATGGATGGAGAATTTTTCTTTTAAATTATGAGTTGACCAGGCAGAAAAACAAGAGAGAGAGAAAATAGGGAAAAGAAAATTACAAATTGCTTTGCACTTTCTTTACAAAACCTTATGGGTATGAACTTTCAACAAATTTATTTTTAAAACATCTTTTATTTGCCACACAGTTGAAAAAATTTTCATGGGAAAATATGGTCCATATTCTCCTAATACTTGAGGACTATGTCAAAATGAGCTGGTTGTGACATGTAAAAATTTGAGTTTGACTAAGTTCCAATGTAGAGACTGTTGTTCCAATACTGGTTCTAACTCTTGGCCTTGAAGGAGAACATTAATGAGTTCTCTCTCTCTCTCTTTTCCTCTCTACTATGTGTGATGCTTACTTGATTCTATGACACACTTTTTCTTTTTTTTTTTGCATCTTAACATTTCTGAAATCAGAATGTTTTATAATGCATGACATCTCCTAGTTATATTTGTCAGCATTTTTTATTTATTTGTGGCTCATAAAATAATATTAAATCTCACACTTGATATCATCTTAGATTCTATGAATAGAATATACATGAAACATATTTTACTATTTTTATTTTTATTGTTTTTCCCATCAGGGACCCCCACTCCCAAATTCCTTATGAAGTTTACATCAAAGCCTCATACAAAGGAGTGACTTTAAGCTATTGACTGGCTGGCCCCGTGACAGTGGTTCTTCTATAGTTAGTAAGGCTCAGTACTTCTAAGTGGATAAGCTTTGTCTTGTATTTTCAGAACCTATGTTTTTATAACTCACGTGAACAAAGTTATTATTAGCAAGCACCTGTTATCAGGAGTTGCGATGGCATCTCAGCCTTGATATAATCTTTGCTTTCTGTAGCCAGATTCCTTGCCTACTGATGGCTTAAGTAAATCTGAATTTAATCCAGGATTAGGCTTAGGAAATTATGTAATATTTAAGTCACATTCACATTCTACACATGTCCAGCAATTTATAATCCTATAAGGAGTACCAGCACCAATTAAATGTCAAGGGTGGTGGGCGACTGTTGGGGACACCTTAATTCAGGGTCAGATCCCAGGAGTGCAGGTTAGACTTCATGGGAAGGGCATGGGCTCTGGGGCCACAGAAACCTGAGTTGATTCTGCCTTTGCCACTTTCTAACTGTGTGAACTTATATACAAAATTGGAACAATAATATCTACCCTGCAGAGTTATTGTAAACATTGGACGTGCGTGAAGTGTTCGACTTTAGAAGGGCTTGAGAAATGGGGAGTAACAGTATTGTGCATGATCTCATATAAGACGTTGGAACCCCGGAAAAATTTGGGAGTCACTGTCCCCTTTCGCCCCATCCAGTGTCCTTGTTTGTTCATTTTAGCTCAGTGTTCTGATATTTATACTATACCTTTGCCCTGCCGTAATCTAAAATCAAACAAGTTCAGAATTGCTCTCGGCTGGATTTCTTTTATCACCTATTTACATTTCAGCATGAATTTAAAGCGAGCCAGGCAGCCGTGGGTTGGAATTCTGGCTCTGCTGCTCACCATCTGTGTCACTCCGGGCTTCTCCTGGGTCTTAGTCAGGGTTTGCCAGAGAAACAGAAACAATGGGAAATATACTACATATGTGTATGTATGTGTGTATTACTTATATATATTTACTTACAATTACTTATGTATATAAGTAATTACATATATAATCACTTATATATGCTTATAAGTAATTAGCTCACGTGACTGTGTACTCTAAGTCTGAAAGCATGAAGAGTGAGTCGCCAAAGTGTGGACCCAAGAGAGCCAATGGGGTCATTTCAGTCCGAAGGCCAGCCGGCTCAAGACCCAGGAAGAAAAAGAAAAAAGAAAAGAAGAGGAAGAAAAAGTAAAAGACCCAGGAAGAGCCAATGTTTTAGTCCAAGTCTGAAGGCAGGAAAAAGCCTAAGTCCCAGTTCCAAAGCAGGCAAGCAGGAAAAGCTCTCTCTTTCTCAGGGAAGGGTCTGCCTTTTTGTTCTACTCAGGCCTGGAACTGAGTGCCGAGCGAGGCCCACCCACATAGGGGAGGTGGATCGTGCTTTCCTCAGTCTGCTGGTGTAATCTCATCCAAAAAATGCTTACAGAATCACCCAGAACAATGTTTGACCAAATATCTAGGCACCGTGTGACCCAGTGAAGTTGACATAAAATTAACCATATAACCTGCCTGGGTCTCATTGTCCTTTATGTAACAAGGGGATAATAATCCTATTATGTCATGGAATTGATGTCAGAAGCAAATGAGACCATATATTCAAGGTTCCTGGAATTCAATAAAGGCCAGTTTTCCCTCTTATTTTCCTTCAATATTCAATATTTCCGGCATCTCTGAGTGGGTTAAGGGACTGTCATTTTTTTAAAGATTGTATTTATTTTTAGAGAGAAGGAAAGGGAGAAAGATAGGGAGAGAAACATCGATCAGCTGCCTCCTGCCTGTCCCCAACCGGTGACCTGGCCCACAAGCCAGGCACGTGCCCTGACCAGGAATCAAACCAGTGACCTTTCAATTGGCAGGACGACGCCCGACCCACTGAGCCACACCGGTCAGGGCATCGAGGGGCTGTCTTGATCTTCTGTCCTTGTCTTTGCCTCTGAAACCCTGTTAATTTCATGCTTCATTCTACCTCAGCTCTACCTCCTAAACAAAAGTATCAATAGGTCATCTCCACAACTAAAGGGGCTCTTCTGTAAACTTCTTTGTGGCATGTAAACATGACCTGGCAAGGAGGACAGACTCAATTTTACACGTGGGGAAGAGTCCTGACCTGCAAACTGATGTACCTGTGCCCATTACAGACCACCCCCCTCCTGGTCTTGGTGTTCCTTTGCAAGGCAAGGCGAATCAGCTAGTCAAAGCAGCCAAACCTCCACCAACCTAGAGCAGATGGTGAGCAGTTCACCTACTCCGCCTCGCCCTTCGCCTCCCTTGCAAAGCAGATTGCTTGGGTAAGCCAGAGGAGCTGGGCACTTCACTGGCTCAGTGCTGGGCGAGGGTGGTCATACATCACTTCAAAATCACCCTGTGGTTTTTTCCTGAATATTCCACTTGGGCCTTCTCTTTATGTGATTACCACATTCTCCTTCCAAATTGCACCCTAACTTCCATTCTGTTTCTTTCCACTGTTACAATTTCCAGATTACAGATATTTCTTTCCAGTGTGTTTAATCTTCAGTAAATCAATAGGCTGTGCTATTTTCCATCAATTTAATCTTCAGGGAATTGAATCCTGTTTTCATATCAGATGGGGAAGGGGTTGGAGCCAGGCCACATGGAGAATAACGATGGCTGTAGTGTGCTAGGCTGTGTCTTTCTCAGCCTAACAATATCTTTGTACTCTAACCTTCTCTGGAGTCACTTTGGACCTTATTTCACTTTGAGGCCCATCAACCTACTCACCAAAGTCAAAAGAAAAGGAGATATGAATCACTAAATATTTGACTTTACCTAGTAATATTAAAATAACCATAATCCATGGAAGAAATTATCATTGTTCTTGTGTTAATGCAAAGTTATTATAGATCTTGGATTGAAATACAAGTAATCCTGTCTTTCATAAAACATCCAATTCAACTGCCCACACTTTTTTCCCTTTGGGTCCTTTTTGGAACATGTGACATGTATAGCTAAGGGTAACAAGTGCTGTCAGAAAAAAGCAGCTCATAATGAGAAAGTTTGGACTTTCAGAAGACTTCTGGTACACAACTTCCTGCTTTCCTGGTATTTAAAAAACATAGATTAAGACTGAAAATAATTTTGAATAAAAATCAAAACAAAGATAGTCTCTTCTGAATGAGTTGTTCTTTGGCTGAATTAAACAGTGCTGCCTCTGCAGAGAGTGTTTGCTGCCCTTTGTGGATCCCTGGCCACGTGGTAAGGTGTTGGGCTCCAGTTGTCTGGCCTTGTGACTGGAACGAGCTGGTGGCAGTGGTGGAGGGTAGGTCAGGGGCAGTCGACGAGCCACATCTTTCTCTCCCTGCTAGTCTCTGAACAGGTGGTTCCCACTAAGCCTTTGCTCCTGGCAAAACTGCTCTCTGAAAACGATCTGAATCCCCACTCGCATTCAGCTATTCATCTACCTCATTTAAGAAAATGGGCCATATGGCATTTGTGTTTACAATGATTCTTTGCTGTTTCCAGATTGCTCATGGGCTCAGAAAGTGAACCTTACTATGTAAGTGCAAAGGTCAAGTGTTCTGACACTGCCTAGCAACTCCTGAATAATGAAATGGGCGCCCAGGAGGAAACAGGGTCTGGCCCAGATAGAACACCAAGCAATAGAGTGTGTGTGTTTTTGGTTCTAAAAAAAGGACACACTTGACACCATACATGGACGCTCCTCTTGATTATAATCTGGGGAGCAGCTTCCCCTCCGCATTGGTATTCAAGCTGAGAATAGACACCCTGAGAGGATTCTACCAACCTGGGATCTTCTGAACAACCTTGCCACCTCATCCACATACACAAACAACAAATCACAGCAGGCGCTTCCTGTGCTCCCTAGATGCCTTAATCTAGAGCTGGCCCTTCCTTCCCAAAACACCTGATCTACAAGCCTCTGCTCTGAGAGATGTTTGCCAGCTTGGTTATTGCTTCCTTATTTTACCTGATTATTCAAAACTCACCACCACTCACAGTCTGCTTGTTTTACACAACAGAATTCACACAACAGTTCGTGAAAACCTGCCTCCATTTGTAACAGGAAAGAACATTGTGTATGAAAAAGATATATTAGGAGATGGTAACTTCTGGCCTAGATGGCTCATTCAAATAGCTAGCTCTAGCTAACACATTCATTCATTGATCAAATATTTATTGAGAGTTTACTATGTGCCAGACACTGCTCGAGCTCTGAGAATAAAATAGTGAAGCAAGTGGTTAAGGCCCAGTCTCTCATAAAGATTATAGTCACGTTGGGTGGGGGACGGAGGACAGTCAAAAACAAGCACAGAGGAAAAAAAGGACATTTCAGATTTTATTATAATTACAACTGAGAAAAAAACTGAACAGATCAATGTAATAAGAGAATGAGGATTACTGTTTTTTAATGAACATGAGCAAAAAAAATTTTTGGTTCCCATTTTGCATGTATATAGTGATAACACTTAAGATCTACTGATAGCAAACTTCAATTGTACAGTACAGTATTATTAGCTATCATTACTATGCTGTACATAAGATCCCTGACGCTTACTTATCTTGTAACTGGAAGTTTGTACCCTTTACCAATATCTCTCCATTTCCTCACACCCCAGCCCCTGCCAACTGCTGTGCTACTCCCTTATTCTGAGTGTGACTTCTTTAGACTCCACATGTAAGTGAGATCATGCAGCATTTGTGTTTGTGAGTCTGGCCTATTTCATTTAGCATAATGTCCCCAAGGTTCATTCATGTTGCTACAAACGGCAGGATTTCCTTTTTTATGGTTGAGTAATATTTCATTGTATGTATAAACCAATTTTCTTTATTCATCCGTTGATGGGCACTATGAAAGAAGGGTGAATTTTATTAAATGCCTTTTCGGCATTGATTGAGATGATTGTATGATTTTTTCCTTTTGTTATTTTAGTGTGATGTATGACATACAATGACTTAGTAGGTAGAACCACCCTTGCATCCCAGGGATAAATCCCACTTGATCGTGGTGCATGGATCTTTTAATGTGCTGCTGAATTCAGTTTGCCAGTATTTTGTTGAGGACTGTTGTATCTCTGTTCATCAGGGCTATGGGCCTGTGATTTTCTTTCCTTGGAGTGTTCTTATCTGGCTTTGGTATAAGGGCAATGCTGGCCTTGTAAATGAGTTTGGAAATGTTCTCTCCCTTCAATATTTGGGAGAGTTTGAGAAGAATTGGTATTAATTCTGCTTTAAATGTTTCATAGAATTCACCTGTGAAGATTTGTTGGAAAATTTTTGGTTACTAATTCAATCATCTTAATTGTTATTTGTTACTTCTTTATTACTCAGTCTTGGTGAACTGTGTGTTTCTAGGAATTTATTTATTCTAGGTTTGTTGGAATACAACTGTCCGTAGTGGTCCTTTATGATCCTTTGTATTTCTGTGGTATCAGCTATAATGCCTTTTATTTCTGATTTTATTTATTTGACTCTTCTCTCTTTTTAGTCTAGCTAAAGGTTTGTAGATTTTATTTATCTTTAAAAAAAACCAACTGTTAGTTTCATCGATTGTTTCTATCGTCCTTCTAGTCTCTATTTCATTTATTTCTTGCCTAGTCTTTATTATTTCCTTTCTTCTGCTCACTTTGGGCTTAATTTGTTCTTCTTTTTCTAGTTCTTGGAGACATAAAGTTACGTTGTTTATTTAAGATTGTTCTTTTGTCTTAGTATAGACATTTAACAGTATAAACTTCCCTCTTAGAACTGCTTTTGCTGCATCCCAATTTAACTTCTACTAAGTTACTTAGCTTTTTCATTCTAAGTTCTAGTACATTATCATTTCATTTTTGTTTATTCCAAGGTACTTTTTGCTATCCCTTGTGATTTCTTCTTTGGCCCATTGCTTGCTTAAGATTGTGTTTAATTTCCACATATTTGTAAAATTTCCATTTTCTTTCTATTATTGATGTCTAATTTCATACCATTGTGGTCAGAGAAGATACTCAACATGAGTTCAGTCTTACATTTGTTGAGACTTGTTCTGTGGCTCAACATATGATCTATCCTGGGGAATGTTCTGTGTGTACTTAAGAGTGTGTATTCTGCTGTTGTGGGATGATATATATATGTGTTAGGTTCATTATGTCTATAGTTTTATTGAAGTCCAATGTTTCATTAATACTTAGCAGCTGTCTTGGCTATCAGATTGACTATCACAGTGCTTGTGTTCAAGTCACCCTTTTTTCATTAATAGTGGCCCCAAAGCCTGGGAATAGTGATGCTGGCAATTTGGATATGCCAAGAGAAGCCATAAAGTGCCGTCTTTAAGTGAAAGGGGAAAGTTCTCAGCTTACTGAGGCATTTTGTCATCTCACACCCTCACGTGAAGAAGGGTGTGTACAATAAGGTATTTTGAGAGCGACCACATTCACATCACTTTGGTGATAGCATATTGTTATAATTGTTCTATGTTATTATTAGTCCTTGCTGTTGATGTACTATTATGTCTAGTTTATCAATTACACTTTATCATGGGTATGTATATATAGGAAAACCACAGATTACATAAAGGGTTTGTACTATCTGCAGTACGCATCAACTGGGGAGTCTTGGAATGTAACCCCCACAGATAAGGTGGGACTACTGTATGTTTGGTCACTTGATAGTGTTTTATAGGTTGTGCATGCTTTCTTCATTCTGTCTCCTTTTTGTTCCTTGTCTTTGTTCAGGCTTCTACAACAAAACACAGACTGGGTGGCTTATTAACGACAGAAATTTGTTTCTCACAGTTCTGTAGGCTGGAAATCTGAGACTGGGTTCCAGTAGCATGGGATGAGGGCCCCCTGCTGGGCTGCAGACTCCTCAGTGTCCTTATTGACGGGAAGCACTATGAGGTATCTTTTGTAAGAGCACTAATCCCATTGATGAGGGCTCCCCACTTATGACCTAATCACTTCCAGAAGGCCCTACTCCACAATACCATTACACTGGGCATGAGGATTTCAACATGTGGATTTGAGGGACATAGAAAGATTTAGGCCATAGAATTCCTCTAGCTGACTAATTTCAAATTACTTGTCCTTGAATTCACTGACTCTTTCTTCTGTATGAGTGAGTCTGGTTTTGAAGCTCTCTGTTGAATTTTTTTCAGTTCTATCTTCAGCTCCAATGTTTCTGGGGTTTTTTAATGGTTTATATTTCTTTATTAAACTTCTCCTTTTGTTCATACACTGTTTTCCTGATTTTGTTTAGTTGTCCGTGTGGTTTTTTTCTTGCCTCTCATTGAGCTTTTAAAGGGTAATTATTTTGAATTTTCTGTCAGGCGGCTCCTAATCTCCATTCTTTGTGGATCAGTTATGGGTAGCCTCATTAATTTCCTCTGGTGGTATAAGGTTCACAAATTTTTTATGATCCATGTAGCCTTGTATTGGTGTCTGTGCATTTAGAAGAGCAAATACCACTTCTAGTCTTTACAGACTGGATTCAGCAGGTAAAGGCCTTCTCCTGTTGGATCCCCAAGCCGACAGGATTGCCTCTACAATAGAAGCTGAGCAGGGTCAATGGTGAGGTTTGCAGTTCACGGGGTAGAGTTGGATGCTGTCTGGCATCTGGGTGGATGGGATTGCCTCTAGGACCTTGGTTACTAGGGCTGGCACTGGGACAAGGGTCAACTTCAGAATCTGCAGACAGCAGGCCTGTTACTAGGTGTGCAAATGTGTGTGGTTCCTATTGGGAGTCTGGGAGGACTCCTGACAGATCACTGGATGGCTCTCTGGGCAGGCAGAATTGCCCCAGGACCACAGCTGAGAGGGACTAGAACCAAATGACAGGACTGCTTCAGGATCCACAGCTGGGACAGAGGTCACAGGCCTGCCTCTGAGGGTACAGACAGATGTGCCTCCTGCCAACTCCCTGAGTAGGCAGGACACTCCCACGCCATTGATGAGAGAGGCTGGAGCCAAGTTACAGGGCTGTTTGCAGAACCACAGTCGAATTGAGACTGGTAGGCTTGCCTCCAAGGGCATGGACAGGTGTGACTCCCTTTGGGCTCCTGGGCAGGCAGGGCTGCTGTCAGACTGTGGCTATGAGGGGCTGGAGCCAGTGAGAGACCTGCTTCATGACCCACAGTCATACCAAGGTTGGTGGACCTACCTTTGGGGGCATGAATGTATATGACTGCCAGTGGATCTCTGGGTGGACAGGAGTTCAACATAGCAGAGAGGAGGATGGGGGTGCTCAGACATCTGGGTGTGCTCGAGGTAGCAAACCCAAATGCTGTAGAGAGCGTGGATCTGGGAACAGCCTATTTTGGTTTGGATCCTGGTTCTGTTAGTCTTTTTTAAAGTACTGTCTGAAATTCAGTTTTGTCAACTGTCCCTGGGGTAAAGATAGCACCTGCTCTCAATGTGGCTGGGAGGACTGAATGTGAGACAGCGAGCACCAAACAGGGGTTCGACAGGCGTTGTTTACTCTGGCCTTCAGGAAGATAGAATTCTTACCATCTCAAAAACACAGACTTTGCTTTGCATCATTCTTCTGGCAGTATTAACAGAGCTTCTGAAATTAAAATTGATGGATCAAATAAAGGATAGCCAATTAAACTTGAATTTTAAACCAATAGCTAATGATTTTTTTGGTATAAGTATATCCCAAGTATTGTACAGAACCCAAACTTCTGCTAAAAATTATTTCTTGTTCACTTGAAATTAAAATTTACTTAGGCATATTGTGTTTTTAGTTGCCAAATCTGGCATCTCTACCTGAGACACAATTCTTATCAGACAGGCTCTGGAATGATGGTCCCTAAACTGGATTAATTAGCATCATTCTTCTGTGCCTCAGGGGACTTAGTTTAGTGCTGCGTAGCTGCTCAAGCAGACAGACCAGTGTCCCAGAACCCAAGACTCTGAACCCTCTTCTGTGCGGCCTCTTCCTGGACACTCCATCTTCTACCCAGAACCTTTATCACGTTGCTCCTGGATGACCCTTTTCATGCTGTCATAAGCAGATATTTTCCAAGTTTACTCTCCCTTCCTTTCTTCCCTCCTTCCTTTTATCCTTCCTTCCCCCCCCCCTTTATTTTTTCTTAGTAACTACCCACAACTGATTTCTTTGCTGTCTTCTGAAGTCACCAGTTACCGAGTGCCATTTCTCTGCATCTGAGAAGCATGTTGAACACTTTGCATTCATATTTCACCCACTTGCCTGGAGCATGCATTGAAGTCAGTCTGCTCAGAACCCACCTATGTATGTGTTGCACATTGCTTTTCAGTGAATAGACTTGACTGATTCTTTCAAATACGCCATGGTTTCCTGGTGATGGTAAGTCACTACCCTTTGTCGAGTTTCGACTAAGGGCCAGGAACCCTTAAGCAATGTGCATGCATAATCTCACTGAAACCTGATTTCCCTATGATGTGGGTCCTCTTATTTGTCTTTTCTTTGCATATGTGGAGACTAAGGCTCAGATACGTTAAGGAACTGGCCGAGAGCACACAATCAGTAAGGGCCACAGATGGGGTTCAAACCCACTGGTCCAGATTGCAAAAGCCATGATCTAACCCATGTGTTATTCCAATCAGGCCCCATTAGAACAGTGGCGGAGCCTTTCCTGCTTTCTTGTATTTTTGCACTGCAGTATTTCATCAAGATCCACATCAGGTTTCATTTCTAAAACTGTTGTTCGCGTTCTCTTTCTTAAATTGCTTTAATCTCGGAGTCCCTGTTATTACATTCCTTCTTCTTACCACTCTGGCTTTTCTAAATATGCCTAATATCGTGTCATGATTAAGGTCCTAACCCAAGCTCACATGCCCAAATCCTGAAAGCATCAAAGCAAAGTTGCCTGAGGCAGGGAGACAAAACAACAAAAATTCAATAATATTAGTACGTCAGCAATATATTTGGAGCCTCTACAAAGAATCAAAAGCTATGTAGTGCATACAAAGACATCCGGCTTCTCTGGAAGGGATCTGCTGATGACCTTCAAAAAAGGAATGTTGTCTCCTCATTGTGAATTTCCCCAGAGATCACTGCTCTTGCAGCATGCTCTTGCTTGGGAGCGTTCTGGGTGGGGGTGGCAGAAGGCATTTTGAGCTCAGAGGGGAGGTAGGTTTTGTCCACGGTGTTTTGTTGATATTTGCCCAATGACAGCTCTAAAGGTCCTCAGGAAAAGGGGACTAGTTATCATGACTTCTGCAAATAAGTCTACTGAAGAAAATATATTATCTGGAAGTTCTTTCCAAAGGTCACCCAACTCTGGACCTGGCTGATGCTCCCACAGCTGTAGGCCTTGGGCCTGGGATCTGCAGAGCACTGGAGGCCATCTGCAACATTCCTGATACACAGCTATGTCTCAGCTGCCGGTGGAGGCCATGGGAGGGAGGTTGGGAAGAAGCCACTTCTACAGTTGGATGGCCTGTGTTCCCTTAGAATCTAATGCCCTAAGCTAGTTGTTAACCACTGCAAACCTGCTCAGCATTCTCCAGGTAGCACAAGCATAATTGTACTTAGGCCTGTTGCCATATTTATTCATTCTTCCTTCCTACCTCCCAGTAATCAATTTCATTGAGCAAATATTTATTGACCACTTCCCACAAACAAGCACTGTGCTAGGAATGTGAGGTACACATCATAACTACAGTACTGTGGTTGGCGCCCTAGCTGGAGAAGAAAAACAACGAACAAGTAAACACCTGAGTGGTCCGTTATAATTAGAAGCACATTTACTATGAAGTTAATGAAATATTAGCTTTGGGGTAAGGTTTGAGGTCTCTGGTTTGCAAAGGCCCCTTTCAAGGCTCTGAGGGACTGTGTGTGTGGGCTTGGGGCTGGGACCCCAGATAGCAATATATGCATAAAATCACATGTTTTGTAAAGTTTGCAAAGTTAGTATATTTTGGCTTTCTTTCTTTCTCTCTTCCTCCGTTCCTCTCTTCCTCCCTTCTTTTTTTCCGCCCTTCCTTCCTTTATTATTTATTTATGTATTTATTCTTGTTTATTCTATTACAGTTGTCCCAATTTTTCCACCTTTGCCCTTCTCCTTCCAGCCCATCTCCCTCTCCCACAGTCTGTCCCCACATCGTTGTCCATGCCCATGGGTCATTCATTCATGTTGTTTGACTAATGTTTTCCCATTCTACCCACCCGTCCCTCCCTCCCCCTTTCCCCTGGCAGCTGTTAGTCTACTCCCTGTTTTCACATCTCTGGTTCTGTTTTGCTCATTATTTTATTTTGTTCATTAGATTCCTCTTATAAGTGAGATCATATGGTATTTTCTTTCACCAACCAACTTATTTCACTTAGCATAATAGTCTCCAGTTCCACCCATGCTGTCACAAAGGGTAGGAATTCCTTCTTCTTTCTTTCTGCTGCATAGTATTTCATTGTGTAGATGTGACAGTTTTTTAATACACTCATCCACTATTGGGCATTTAGGCTGTTTCCAACACTTGGCTATTGTATACAACACTGCTATGAACATAGGGGTATGTAAGTTCAGGATTCTTAAAGTATATTCCCAGCAGTGGAATCACTGGGTCAAAAGGCAGTTCCATATTTAGTTTTCTGAGGAAATTCCGTACTGTTTTCCACAGTGGCTGCACCAATCTTCATTCCCACCAACAGTGCCCTAGGTTTCCCTTTTCTCTACATCCTACCAGCACTTGTTTATTGATGATTCCTGTTCTGCCAGGTGTGAGACGACATATCATTGGGGTTTTAATTTGCATCTCTGATGGCTAGTGATGTTGACCATTTTTTCATGTCTATGGGCCATCTGTATGTCCTCCTTGGAGAAGGGCCTATTCAGGTCCTTTTTAATTGGATTGTTTGTCTTCCTTGTGTTCAGTTGCATGAGTTCTTTGTAAATTTTGGAGCTTAAACCCTTGTCTGATGAATCATTGGCAAATATGTTCTCCCATACAGTCAGTTCCCTTTTCATTTTGATGGTTTCTTTAGCCATGTAGAAGCCTTTTAATTTGATGTAATGCCATTTGTTTATTTTTTTCTTTATATCCCTTGCCCTAGGAGATATCTCAGCAAAAATATTGCTATGTGGAATATCTGAAATTTTACTGTCTATGTTTTCCACTAGGACTTTTATGGTCTCATGACTTATATTTAAGTATTTTATTGATTTTGAGTTTATTCTGATATATGCTATAAGTTGGTGGTCTAGTTTCACTTTTTTGCATGTACTAGTTCAGGTCTCCCAAACTCATTTATTAAAGAGACTGTTTTCACTCCATTGTATGCTCATGCCCCCTTTATCCAATATTAATTGACTGTAGATACAGAGATTTATTTCTGGGCTTTCTATTCCGTTCCATTGATCTGTGTGTCTGTTCTTATGCCAGTACCAGATTATTTTGATTATAGTGGCCTTGTAGGTTAGTTGGATATCAGTTATTGTGATCCCTGCAACTTTATTCTTTTTTCTCAAGATTACTGTGGCTACTTGGGATCTTTTCTGGTCCCATATAAATTTTTGAGGTATTTGTTCTGGATTTGATATATGCTGTTGGTATTTTAATAGGAATTGCATTGAATCTATAGATTGCTTTGGGTAGTATGGACATTTTAATGATGTTAATTCTTCCAATCCATGAACATGGTGTATGCTTCCATTTATTTGTATCTTCCTCAATTTCTTTCTTCAGTGTACTATAGTTTTCTGAGTACAGGTCTTTTATCTCCTTGGTTAAATTTACTCCTATGTACATTATTATTATCATTATTATTATTATTATTATTATTATTATTATTATTTGTAGCTATAGTAAATTATAGTAAGTAAATATCAATAGAATTCTTTTCTTAGTTACTGTTTCTGATAGTTCATTGTTGGTGTACAAACATGCCATCGATTTCTGAATATTGACTTTGTATCCTGCTGCTTTGCTGAATTCACTTATTAGATTGAGTAGTTTTTTGGTGGAGACTCTAGGGTTTTCTGTGTGCACTATCATGTTGTCTGCAAATAATAACAGTGTTATTTCCTCTCCTCCAATTTGGATGCCTTTTATTTCTTCTTGTCTGATTGCTGTGGCTAGGACCTCCAGTACTATGTGGAATAAGAGTGGTAAAAGCAGATATACTCATCTTGTTCCTGATCTTAAGGGAAATGCTTTTAGTTTTTGCCCATTGAGTATGACGATGGCTATAGGTTTTTCCTGTATGTCCTTTATTATCCCTCTGTTCCCACTTTTCTGAGTGTTTTTATTATAAGTGGGTGCTGGATTTTATCAAATGTTTTTCTGCATCTATTGATATGTTCATGTGATTTTTGTCTTTCATTTTGTTTATATGATGTATCACATTTATTGATTTGTGAATATGGTACCATCCTTTCATCCCAGGAATAAGTCTCACTTGATCATGGTGTATGATCTTTTTAATGTGTTGTTGGATCCGGTTTGCTAGTATCTTGTTGAGATTTTAACATCTATGTTCATCAGAGATATTGGCCTGTAATTTTCTTTCTTTGTAGTGTCTTTACCTGGTTTTAAGATTAGGATAATACTGCCCTCATAAAAAGAATTTAGGAGTCTTCCGTCTTCTTGAATTTTTTGGAATAGTTTGAGGAGAGGCATTAGTTCTTCTTTGAATGTTTGGTAAAATTCACCTGTGAAGCCATCTGGTCCAGAGCTTTTGTGTGTTGGTAGTTTTTTTTATTATTGCTTCAATATCACTGGTTACTAGTCTATTCAGGTTTTCTGCTTCTTCCAGATTCAGTTTTGGAAGATTGTATGTTTGTAGAAATTTATCCATTTTGCTCAGGTTGTCCAATTTCTTGGCATATAGTTGTTCATAGTAATTTTTTATAATCCTCTGTACTTCTGTGGTATCAATTGTTACTTCTCCTCTTTTATTTCTGGTTTTATTTATCTGGGTCCTTGCTCTTTTTTTCTTGATAAGTTTGGTTAACGGTTTGTCAATAATGTTTATCTTTTCAAAGATCGAGCTCCTAGGATTCATTGATCCTTTCATTGTTTTTAGTCCCAATATCATTTAATTATGCTCTGATCTTGAGTATTTCCTTTCTTCTGCTTGCTCTGGGCTTCGTTGTTGTTCCTCTAGTTCTTGTAGATGTAGTGTTAGGTTGTTTATTGGAGATTTCTCTATCTTTAGGTAGGCTTGAGTCGCTATGAACTCCTCGCTCAGGACTGCTTTCGGTGTGTCCCATAGGTTTTGAGTTGTTGTGTGTTCATTTTCATTTGTTTCCAGATACTTTTTGATTCCTTCCTTGATCTCATTGTTAACCCATTCATTATTTAATAACATGTTATTCATACTCCATGTATTTTAATGTTTTTGAGCTTTTTCCTTGAAGTTGGTTTTGTTCTAAGCCATTGTGATCCAAGAAGATGATCGATATGTTTTCGATTCTTGAGTTTGTTAAGGCTTGTTTTGTGTCCTACCGTGTGGTCTATCTTTGAGAATGATCCATGTGCATTTGAGAAGAATGTATTTTTTGCTTCTTTGGGGTAAAATGTTTTATGAATATCGATTAAGTCCATTTGATCTAGAGTGTCATTCAATTCTGCCATATTTTTATTGATTCTTTGTTTGGAAGATCTATCCATTGTTGACAGTGGGGTTTAAGATTCTCTCTTTGTCTTTAAATTTTGCCATTTTGATTGTACTGTGTCTTGGAATGGGCCTCTTTGGGTTCATCTTGATTGGGACCCTCTGTGCTTCCCAAACTTGCATGACTTTTTTCCCTTGCCATGTTAGAAAAGTTTTCTGTTAATATTTTTGTCAAGCAGATTTTCCATCACTTGCTCCTTTTCTTCTCCTCCTGGTATCCCTATGGGGCAAATATTATGTTTCACTTTGTCCCAAAGCTCCCTTAAACTATCCTTGTGCTTTTTGAGTCATTTTTTATTTTGTTGCTCTGATGGTGTTTTTCTCTACCTTGTCTTCCAGCTCACTGATTAGATACTCTGCTTCATCTAGCCTGCTTTTAATTCCTTCTATTGTGTGTTCTTCATTTCCATCTGGCTCTTATTCAAGATTTCTATGTTCCTTTTCATGCTTATGTAGGCTCAACTAAGTTCCTTGTAGTGCTTACTGAATTCCTTGAGCAACCTTATAACCATTACTTTGAACTTAGTGTCTGATAAATTGCTTGCCTTGATTTCACGTAGCTCTTTTTCTCCATGGGAGGGTGTTTCTGTGGCTCTCCCATGAGGGGGAAGCACCAGTCTGTTCCCCAGTACAGTGTATAGGTTGGCTGCACCCTACTGTTATTCTCTGACAAACCCCGAGTCTGTTTATGTTGCTGTTTCCTCAGCAATGCTTAAGATGTAAGATGGGCGAGGAGGGGGGAAAAAAACCCAAAACAGAACACCAAGACAGAATAAAACTGAAAAAAATAAAAAAACAAAACAAAAAAATTTGCTGAATGGAGCAAACAGGATTTCAGAGGTTGTGGCAAGGGAATTTCCAGGGGGTCGGGGGAGCAGTATCCCATAGGGTAAGGTAATTGATATTCCCCAGGGAAGGGTTAGGGCTTCTCAAGGAAGGTGGCTGCTGTGTGGCCCACGTATATCCGGGCCCTGAAAATCCCACAACTGCTTCCCCAAGACTCTCCCCCATGCCTCCCCCTCCAAACTCTACTTACATGATTCTAGTCTGTGCCACCCTCCCTTTGCTGAAGCCCAAGGTGGGTAGCTGCAAATACATAACCTGTGCTTTGCCTCTTTAAGGAAAAAAAAATGATGATGGATTTATCTCCAGTGGTTTTTGTCTCCCCAGAGCAGAGAGCCCCTGTGGTGCCAACTCTTTGATCTCCTGATCTGGGTGCTCTAGGAAGGTCCTTTGTGTGGGTTATGTGGACTCTCCTGGTGTATTTCAGACCTGATTTTTATTGGCCCATTTATTGGTGGGAACTTTCCCCTGTCTGGTTGACTAAGGGGCTCAACCCCTACCATGCCCACCTCTGCCTTGAGAGGGCTTCTAGGTGTGGGTTGAATCCCCAGTCAGGGCATGTACAGAAGGCCACCTATTAACTCCTCTCTCTCACACCAATGACTCTCCCTCTCTCTCCCAACTCAATAGAATATATCCTGTGTGCATTATGTTCTTCTAAGTCTCACATCATCCTGATGGGGTAGGGGTGGAAAGGGAAGAGTCCAGTATAAAAACTATAACACAGGACAGTGGTGGAGCATTCACATTGCTCCTTCCAGTGAGTCTCAGCCTTGGACTCTTGCAACTGTGCTCCCACTGCTGTGCTTCTGCCATGATCTCTGCCACCAGCACTGCCCTAGCTACCTCTCTCCATCCCCCAGCATGCCCAGTTCCTTGGCCGTTCCACAGCCTCCTCAGTCAGACTCTGTCCCATTCGCAGTTCCAGCAACACCCAGGGGTGGGGAGGCTACAGCCCCCTCCACAGCAAGTACCACAGTCTCCTGGACCCTGGATGCTGGCAGTGTCAGGGTGCATGGCCTGGCCTGGTGGGTGTGAAGATCTCAGAGGCAAGTCCAGGCGCCAAGGTGTAGCCGCTCTGGTGGCTTCTTCCCAAGGAGGATATTGCAAATTCCACAAAATGGCTCATGCTCCAAATCTGCACAGACATAAGCACTGGGCTGGGTGGTGGCTGTGGCAGCAGAGTGGCAGCAGCAGCAGCAGCAGCCGCACCAGGAAAGGCTGGGTCACTCACCCCCAAGTGCTCTCTGGGTGAACAGGCACTTGCACACTCACACACACCCACATCCACTCATCTATGCACATGCTCACTCACACAGTCTCCCACACTCAGCTGGATTTTTGAGTTGATTGCTCTGTGGTTTAGTTGTAAGACTGGTCTCGGGCTGGGATCAAGTGGGTGGAGCATCCAGCTATTCTGCAGCCATCTTGAAACCCCCTGGCACTCTCTTTATTAAAGAAAGCTCCTCAAATATGCCTTCCACCTGATCACCATGTAAGGAGCTGGGCATAAATTACCACATACAAACAGAAACAAAAACAGCATTCCATTCTGACCTTTTGGAGAAGAGTAAATATGAGACGTGCCCACAGTTATAAACAAATCTGTTCTTATTTGCCTATTTTCTTTCACAATTGCTTCAGGTTTTCCTACATGCAAATAAAAGATGATAGCACTCAGCCTGGGTTGGCAGAGAAACTTCTCCATCACTTAAAAGTAGAATTTTAAAAGTAGCCATGAGAGAAACCCATGTGAGCATCTGCCTGGTTAGCCTCTGCCTTCCTTACTATAGGGAGAAAATAGGGAGGGAGAAAAGGGCAAGAAGACCATTTTTCCTTCAATCCCTATACCTCCTCTTTCTTCAGAGATGCAAGTGATGACAGCAGAGGTGAGTGCTACTAAAAATACTTAATAAGTCATATGGCAGGGGTATGGATCATACAGAAGAAAGGCTAGCCATGACCTCATATAACTTTACCAGTGAGCTCTACCTCAGTAGAGTTTGGATGAGAGCTTCTTAGATACTCTGACTTGGCATAGAAGCTATCGTCTGGTTGAAGTTCAAAGTGTCCTGATTGCTGGGTCCTGGATCCAAGTTATTTGAGTAGGTATGTTTCAGTCCTTGGTCTAGCCTACTTTTTAGCTTGTCTTGTCCCAGCAATTTTTTTCCTTGGTGTGACAGAGATGGCTTGTTAGCACCACACAAACCATTTTCCATTTCTTCTATGTTTAGAAGTAATAGAAGGCGGAGATCTAGTCACCCAGCTAAGGAGTACATTTCTCAGCCTCCTTTGCAGCTACATGTGGCCATGTGACCAGACCATTACTGACAATATGTGAGCCAAATTAAGGTTCCACATCTTAAAAGGATGTGGCAATGAAAACTGAAACAGTCCACATGAAGGGGCCCAGGAAGGGAAACACAAAGCAACTACAGGAGGTACTTTGTTCTCTCAAGATTGTGTAGCTACCATATTCTTTCCTAATGGTTTCTTCTCTCACCCTATATTCCACCATTATACCAACAACTGCTCCACTCCCCTCAAGTGCAGCAACGGAACTCAGCTTATACACTCTACAAATGAGGTAGACACACACCATGCTCTATTTGGTGAAGATGATCTTTCCTGTGCGTACAAGGAAAAGGGGTCTTGTTAAAACACAGTCTGATTCTGTAGGTCCTGGGGGTCTTGTTAAAACAGCCTGATTCTGTAGGTCTGGGCTAGGGCCTGGCATTCAGCATTTCTAACAAGCTGTGACACTGATGATGCTGGTCTGACCACACTCTGAGAAGTGAGGACCTAGAACCCTGGACCTGGCTTTGCAGAGGTCCCCACCATCACTCCACTTTTAGTCTGCAGGTCCTGCCAGGTCTATGACCCTGGCTGTGTCTTCCCCTCCTTCCCTCCTGCTTCCAAAGGCCTGTCAAAGATGATGGTCCTTTCTGATGTGGTTCCCAGTCCCCTTTTATTGGTTTCTGCATGACACTGCCGACACGCTGTCCATCTTGGTCTGATGCCAGGCCCTTGGGCAGAACAAAAGGTGTGTACAGTTGTGCAGCCCAGACAGTAGGTAGTCCTAGAGCTTGGTAGGTAGTGTCAGAGAAGTTACCCCATCCCCCTCGCCACCCTCCTCCCCCAGACCAGGGTCTTTATCCAAAAATTCCTTCTCAATAGGGCCTTTCCTGGCCGTTTTCTCTAAATTGGCAATCCCACACTGACATTTCATTTCTTGATTCTCCCCATACCCTTGAAGAACTCATTACCATCTAACATAGCTATTTACATATTTTTACATGTTTATTTTATTTATTGTCTATCTCTTCCCACTGGAATGTAAGCTATGTCTGTATTTATTGGAGGATGAATGACAGGCAGGCGATGCTCAGTAAACACAGGAACAGGGCTCTCTGTAAGGATGCCTTCAGGGAGCAGCAGTCAGAGATGAAACTGCTGTCTTTCTGGGGTATCAGGCAGGTAACCAAGGCAGGAACTTGGACACCTCAAATAACACAACAATCTTGTGTGTAAGACCAGATTTCCAAATTTCCTGCCACTGTCTCCTACCACTGCCATCAATCCTCATTTGTAGGAATCTTTCCGGGACAGCCACCCTCCTCCTCACAACTCTGGAGGGTAGATATTATTACCTCCATTTCATAGGTGAAGATATTGAGATTTAGAGAATAAAATATTAATCTAAAAAGCAGAGTTGGGATCTAAATCCAACTTTATTTCACTACAAGGACACAAAGGTTGGATGTGAGAATCCCAGAGTGGAGCAGGGTCTAGAGACAGAGGGCAAATGGCCCCAATTTGGGGGAAAGAAAGACTCAAGAAGCTACATACCAGGCAAAGCATATGTCTTCCTGGGTTCTCTGTCCCAGGGATCCTGTCATTCTCATCCTTTCTCTGACAATGGGCCTTGGGCTCCTCTTCCAAGTAACTCCTCCAGGACACTGCGCACTGTCCTTCCTTCTGCAAAAAAAGGTTCTTCTAATGATGCTTCCTCTCACCCACCTTCAGCTCTTCACAACTCTGTCTCCCTGCAATGCCAGCCCACTGGGCCCAGCTGATAATCCTCTCTTCTTACACACCCTCACCCAGAAGTGATAGAAAGAAGCATGGAGAAAGTGGGCTCACACTCTGCCACCCGCACACTTCTCAATGCATTAGGGGAGACCCCTTAACCCATAATCGTTTCAAGTGTCATTCCACACAGGCAAAAGCACAGCCACTACTCTTCTGAGGAAGATAAATTTGTTTATATTCACTTCCATTCAATTCCAGGAGCGTCCATTGAGTGCCTGCCAGCCAGCCTACTCAGGATTCCCACCTGGGCAGGGAGGGGAATGGAGGAGGGAGTCTTCCAAACTAAGGGAAGGATTTTTGGCTTCTGCTTTGCTCCTTGACCCCAGACTGTTATTAAAACTTGCACATGTCCTCAAACAGAACCCGCACCCGTGACCTGCCCCTTCTGACCACTGAGTGCTCTGCCTCCATTATTAAAGTGTCTCTACAGTTACAGACAAGAGGGAGTGCCTGAGAGATGCACTCTGGGGCGCCTGGAGAACCTCGCTCTCCCGCTTCCTGTGACTGACATGTAATCATGGCCTGTATTTAGAGAGCACCCTTCTCTGAGGGACTTGAACGGCTTTTTAGACATAATCTCATTTATTCTGCCAATAGCCCTATGAGGCTGACTGGAAAAAGGTATCCTTTGTCAATCCTGCCTGTTCCGTTTCCAGAGGAGAGAACTGAGGCCCACGGAAATTAAGGTCAACATGAGTTGGTGAGACCGCTGGTAATAAACCGAGTCTCCTGACCCCTGTCCAACAAACTAAGCTGCCCATTCATCCCTTCCTGGCAGCCTGAGCAAAAAGGGGGATTTTTATATTCCTACACACAGGACTTAAGAAAAAGATTAATTTTGTGAATTTGTGCTTCTTCACAGAGTAGAACAGGTAAGCCACCCTAAAGAAAAGACAGAGAGAGAAAATTCAGGATTTAAAATAAATGAGAAGCAAGGAGAAGATTGATGGTGGGCAGAAAAGGTGGTGGAATGGGCTTCCAAAGCCCTGAATTGTTGAAATCTCAGTTGATTGTAACACCTGAAAGCAGAGGCGTGTGTTCCGCATCGGGCGTGAAACAATGAACCATGGTCCGTGACTCATTCGCAAGGACTGATGCCTCATTTGTTCTTCAGGGTTCATCAGTTTTTGAAATATTCAAAACAAAGGCAGATGGCTGTGGTTTATGTTTCTACTTTCTCAGATATGGCTGCTCAGATGTCCAGATTCTTGGCTGATAAATAAGGAACAAGGCATGACATTGAACAGAATGATGATAAAGGCTAGCATTTATTGATCCCTTACTCTGAGACAGACATAACTATTCAAGTGCTTTGTATTTAATCCTCCCAGCTACCTTATGAGATCATATTATTATCCCCATTTCACTTTTGAGAAAACTGAGGCTTAAAGAATATGGCTCCTGAGCCCAATACACTTTGTCCAAATTTTTGTCTGATGTTCCCAGAGCTTTTACATGGTTCTGCAGGGGAAGACTAACTAATTCGTAGATCAAGGGTACTCTGCTGGACATCAGAATTTTCTGTTCCCAAGAAAACAAGTGAAATGTCAGGAGGAGTCAATGCTTTTTAAAATTCAGTGACAGCTTCCTGTCTGGAGAGCTCCAGCCTTCTTTTGAAAACCGTCATCCTAATGACAACTTCAAGCATTTAGATCAGTTCTAACAGGCCAGGCATAAGTTGGTTTTCCTTTAGTGTCATAAAAAAATAAGCTTTAAGCCAAATGATACAAATAGTCTTTTAGAGAGAAATTTTCAGTAACTAGGTTGTAAGACCTTTGAAGGTGGGGAGTGTATTTTTTATATCTCCCAGGACAGGTACTCACCTGTCCCTCACTCTGTACCTGGAAGGGTTTATGCACATTTGGTACGGTTGCACAGGCCTACCAGGCAGACCATTCGGGAGAGTGGACATACCTTTAGATTAGGAGTCAGGAGCCCTCGGGCAAGTCACTTCGCTTCTGTGCTTCAGTTTCTTCAGCTATAAAATGGGGATTCTGGGGATTCTGATAATCTGTTATTCCGCGATTCCAAGAGCCTACTCTGGGACTCAGAAAATGTTTGTTGCTGCTGCTCATGTCAAGGGAAGAAGGGGTGCCTTGTTTTTATACCCTCCCTCCCTCCACTGCTTCCACTCCCACACATATCACAGCATCTCTCTACTAGTCTCTCGCAGACCTAAAGCATAATGAGGACGGGAGCTCCATTTTTCCCACCAGTGCATTCCCACTGCTTAGAATATAGCAACTACTTGATAAATATTTGTAAAGAAAGAAAGAATGAATATTTTGAAAGAATAGATGAACACAGGGACATCTGTGGGAAGTCAAGAGAAGAAGCTATCTTTGATGACTAAGAATTCAATTACAAAAGCCTTCTTGAATACATTCTATTCCAGAGATCTTTAAAAAATGTTAACTTAGAAAATAAGTGGGAAAATACGGATAACGAGATCCTGAAGAAATACAAATGGCCAATGAGAATATGTAAATTTGTTTAACCTTCAGGAATCAGGGAACAAATTAAAATGACAAAATACCACTTCTCTCCATCAAATTAGCACATACACACACACACATACACTAAGACAATATCCACTTAAAGGGGAGATGATGTTAATGGTTATGTAAATTAGTATAGACCAGGGCAGATAATTTGATGTTTCTCTCAAAATTAAATGTGACTACCGTTTGGCTATTTGCTATGGTCTGGTGTGTACGTCCCCAAAATTCATATGTTGAAATTTAACCACAAAGATGATGATATTAGCAGGTGGGGCCTTTGGGAGGTGATTAGGCCATGAGAGCAAAGCACTAATGAATGAGATTATAAAAGAAAACTTGTACAACAGACCTCAGAGAGCTAGCTAGCCCCTCCCTCCACATAAAGTTATAGCAAAAGACAGCTTTCTATGAGGAAGTGTGTCCTCACCAGATGCCAAATCTGCACACACCATGATCTTGGATTTTGAGCCTCCAGAACGGTGAACAATAAATGTTAATTGTTATAGGTCACACAGTTTACAGTATTTTTGATGTGGCAACCAAAACTGAGTAAGATATTAGTTTCTCTTCTGGGTACCCATTCTATACAAATATCCATGCATCAGAAATACATGTAAAGAATGTTTGTTGCAGCATTTGATTCAATAATGAAAAACCAGGAGCAACCTAAGTGCCCAGTAGGAGAGTGCATTAGTCAGAAGATACTAGGTTATGCTGTGGTTTAAAAAAAAAAGCACTGGCTTAATATAGCAAAGGATAATTTCTCACTCACTACAAGGCTTGCTCTGAATCCAGAAAATCCATATGGTAACTTTTCTTCAGTTGAAACTTAGCTGTCCAGGCTGGCTGTATCTTGTGGACCTACCATCTCATTATGAGGCCTTCTCCACTGTCTTAGGGGATAGAGTCCTGGAGGGCCTCATGCCTGCAATTAAATACTTTAGCCCACATGTGACAGAAGGCACTTCCACTCTCAACCCACTAGCCAGCGGTAGTCATGTGGTTCCAAATAACTCCAGTGGAGCAGGAAGTATAATCCTCTCATGTGTCCAGAGGAGAAAAGAACTAGATATGGGTGAGCACTAAAAGCCTCAACCCCACGGAATAGCTAAATGGGGTATCCATGCTGTGGAATATTACACAGCCATTAAAAAGCATTAGGTGGATCTACATTTAGTGATGAAAAGGTATTCAAGCTTCAAAACTTGAGTAGGAAAATGCCTTAAATAATTTGATCACATTTACATTTAAAAAGGTATATTTAGAAGGATATAGTCCTTCTAGAAGGATACACTCAAGCAGTGATTAGGTCTAAGAAAAAGACCTGTGTCTTCTGTGCTCTAAGCAGATCAAAAGTGTCCTTCAGCTTTCACTGTGTATTTTTCTACATTGTTCCCCTCTTTTAAAATGAGATTATATTAATACAATTATTATGGATTAAAATTGTTTATACTTTTTAAAAAGTAAACACATCTGAGAATCTCTATTCTCTAGGAGCTCTTGAAAAGATGTCAAGAAAATGTTTTTCCAAAAATGCAAATATATCCATTGGTTCCATAGCCAGATGCTCTTTGGCATAGACAGTACTTGGAAGAAAATAGTTGCCTTAGATTCTATTCCCCGGACACAGATTCTGACGCCCTAATACTTCTCTGTGAATGTTTGATGAGGCATGCACTCAGTCAGGAGCGGTACCTGTGAGCGATGGCAGAAGTGAGGCTGGGAAGAGAGCTCCATGCAGTTCTGTCATCCAGTTACAATGCAGGCCTCTGTCAATCATACTGGTGGCTCTGGCCCTTCAGAATTATTCCAAATTAAAACAAGTATGCCTTCCCCATCCACCAGACATTAGTTTGAGCTGTCCAGGGTGGGAGTGTGACATTGACCAAGGGTATCCCAGAGAGAGACTGAGCTGTAAACTCTCAACCACCAACACGTAGCAGCTGGGGCAATGAGGGGCCCTTCACCCAGGATCCCACTACCATTGCACACCTAACTTTACTTAGAATGATAGTTTAACTAACGGACTAGTAAGAGCTTGGTCTGGAGAGCAGGGATCCGGGTCTGTCTTATCACCGTGCCTGATACTAGTAGACAGAAAGTCAGTGAATATTTGTTGAATGAATGAATAGTGTCAGCCTTGGCTCAGACTCACAGTATCCTGCGGAGTCTGTAAAGTGGATCAGGGTTCAGGATCCTTAAGGCTTAATCTCCATGCAATGTAGAAACAATCAGGTTGATTGTGGGCCTCAGGTTCTGAGCCTCACCCTACTGGTTCCCCATTAATTTCATAGGGGCAGAAGGAGCTGCTGGGGGGTTCAGGGAGACTGAGAACCCAGACTGTGGATAATTCAGACTTCTAGCTGCTGCTTCTCTTTCCTTCCACCTACCCCCTCTGGCCATTTCTCTGCTCCTTAGCACTTTCTTTTAAGGGCATCCATAGGGAGAGGGAGGAAATATAAAGCTTTAGACAGATGCTTTGCTGCTAGAGGGAAGCCCTGGAGAAAATACGAGGTCTGGCCAGAAAAAGACCCATCATTGTTAATATACTGAGAACAGTTTGCACAACATCAATGTAACCTGGCAGCCAAGGACAGTGGACTGGAATGCACATGTGTGAACAATGATGACTTCACTGTACTAGTCAGTGGGGGTGGTAGACGCCATCGAGTGAGCATGTGTACTGTGTGGCCATCACATTAAAAATGACTGAGTAGAGCAATGAATCTGCATCAAATTTTGTGTTAAGCTTGAACATTCCTCCACAGAAACTATTCAGATGATTCAGAAGGTCACAGCTCTGGGCAACTGGTGATTGGCAGCTTCATCACGACAATGCTCCCACTCACGCATCACGTCTCATGCAGAGTTTTTTGGTGAAACATCAAATCACCCAAGTGACTCGGTCCCACTACATCCCAGATTTGGTGACCTGCAGATTCTGGCTTTTCTTAAAACTAAAATCACTTTTGAAAGGGAAGAGATTTCAGACTGCTGATGAGATTCAGGAAAATATGACAGGGCAGCTGATGGCAATTGGGAGAAATGTGTGAGGTCCCAAGGTGCCTGCTTTGAAGGGGACTTTGAAGAGGGTATCATTGTCCTATGTACAATGTTTCTTGTATCTTCTTCAATAAATATCTCTATTTTTCATAGGACATGGCTGGGTACCTTCTGGACGGATGTTGTGTATCCATGATCTCTTGCTCTAAAGCCTCAGCTAGTCAAAGTGTAGTGCATGGACCAGCAGCATGAGATCTCATTCAAAACACAGAATCTTGGCCCTTACTCTAGACCTTCTGAATCAGAATTGGCATTTTCACAAGACACCCAGGTACTTGTATGAAAGCTGAAATTTGGGAAGCACTGCTCTAGAACATTCCAAGGGCTTCAGCCCCTCATAACCAGTACTTAGTTGGTGTTTTGTGAGTCAGTTAGAGTGCATGTTTCAAGGTATACCTTTTAAGGTATATCTCTAATTTAGAGTCAACGTTATACATCACCATCAACACGTGATCACGTAGAGCCTGCGGACCTAAAGTGCTTTGACCACTTTCCTCACTTAATTTTTAAGAGAGCCCTCCGAATAGCTATTATTGAAGATAATTCCCATTTTGCAGTAGGGATAACTGAGGCCCAGAGAAATTAAGTAACCCGCTAGCATGTGGTGAAGCCGCCTTCCAACCCAGGTCCATCAGAGCCCTGGTCCTGAGTTCTTAACCATTCCACAGAAGAGCATAGCTTTGAGGCATGCGTCTTGTGACTTGTTTTCTGGAATCCTGCTGCTCTTGACCCTACTTTGTTGAGAAGGAAAAGCCACAGGCTTCTTGAACAAAGACTTTGTGTCGCATCCAGGGTGGAAGATGATGCTGGCTCACTGAGAGGCCAACCTGGGCAGATTGGCTGCTGTGTTTAGCTACTCTCCCTACGCCTCAAGCAGTATCCTGGAGCCAAGGGCAGGGACCCCTGCAGAGCCACCATCCCAGGCTCCCTGCTAAGGAGAGAAGGGTGCAGCCCTGCAGCTCTGGGGCGGGGGAAGCCACCTCCAGGACCTGCTCAGCTCCGCAGCTCAGCTGCGTGCTCATTTCACACTTGGCCCGCCTTCCCAGAGCTCAGCTGAAATATTGCTTAGCTCAGCCTTGAAATCTAACCTAAATTCACCCTTTGGGCCAGCAGACACTTCCTGGCCAGATGCTCTTTCCCAGCCGGAGCTCTATTAATGGGAGGTGACAGGCTGAGCCCGGTGATCTGGGCGAGAGTTGGGTGGCTGCCAGCTGAGCGTCCATCTCCCAGAAAGGCTGGCAGTGAAGGTGTGGAGCTGTGGATCTGCGTTCCAGCACTTCTTGAAGGGGACAATGATAGGACAGGGGCCCACAGATGCACCTGGGGGGAGGGAGCAGGAATTCTAACTTATTTTCAGGCCCCAATGCTCCACTTTCTTCAGATTTTGGGCGTTCCCACTGCTGTGGGTAGCTCCTACTTCTTGGGGGTTGATGGGTCCTGGCCTCAACATCAGAGTCCACTATGGCAAATCCTGACAAAGTTATGGGAATTTTCTTGGAGGTTAAAACAAATTGAAATGTTAAAAAAAATCATGTTTCCTAGATAAAATGTTTTTCCATTCAGCCCTGGCCCAGATGGCACCTTTGTAAGAATTAGGAAAAATGCCTTTTCTGGGGTAGGCAGCAAATGGGGGCAAGACAGGCAAGTGAAAGAAGCAGAAGCCAGACAGGGCTTCTGGCCTGGTGAGCAGAGCGTGGCCTGGCTTTCAGCACCCGTTGGCCGTATTCGGTCCGTGCCCCCTTGTGCAGTGAACAGGCACAGCCATAGCAGGTGACCAGCCTTCCTGTCCTCTTTCCCCCTTTTCTCCATCTGTTGTTCAATGAGTACCTCCTCTCTGTCCCCGGCTTCCCGGCCCTCTCCTTTACCCTCCCCGCTGTGTAGGTCATGAACATCTAAAGTTAAAAAAGACAATGTGCCTGACTCCACAAGGCTTGTAGTCCAGTAGGGAAGGCAGCCATGTAAACAGAAAAACCTAGGATTCCGATATTTAAGACTGGGCAGTTTACATATGTCCACAGTCAGGGAATCAGGCTGATTCACAACAGGAACAAGAGTCTAGGGACTTACCTCCTCAGAGACCGAGGCCCAGTTGCAGAAGGCAGTAAAATTGGACAACGTTTGCTGTCTGGAATGCTGACGTCTGTGTAAGAGACACGGATAGTGTTCATGGAGAAGAGCCCTTTGCCTTGGGAGCACCCCGATGGGTTTGCAACAGCACATTTGGGAGAGGGCTGAATCGCTCCACTGTGGAGAGAGGGAAGTTTGGAATCGGTTGGGGACACGGAGGAGCAGGGGAGGAGACAGAATGACATAACCCTCTGTGGAAGTAAGGCCAGAGAAAAGTCCTCATGGAGAATGAATTGTTCAGTTATATCTGCTGTGTGGTGGGCTGTTAAAATCTTTACTCCATAACACCCCCTCCGCCCCCACCCCCCCACAAAAAAACCCATTATTATAAGTCTAGTCGTAATCCCAAACTGCCTGGGGTAAGGGGAGGAGACTAAAGAAAAAAATTAGTTCCTTTTAAGTTGTCATGAGTCAAAACCATTGGTGCTAGAGGCAAAGCAGACCATGAGAATATTAATCTATCAGCATTCACACAATTACTGGGAAAGCCTCAGATTTGGGGGGTCGTGGATTTGGGGATATGAGGCCATTTTAGGCAGCTCTTAAGAAGCAGGGAGTTCCAGCTGGTATCCAGGCTGGAGCGACAATGTCTATAAAGTTGTTTGTCATGTTTTCAACTCAGGGCCATGATCTAAGGCAAACAGCAGCCAGGCAGGTAAAGGGGGCAGCAGGTTAGGTCTGAGACAGCAGGGAGTGGTGAGGACTGTGGTGAGAGCACGGGTCCCATCAGAAGGGGACAGTGGCCACCCACCTCCACCCGAATGTTGCTTTGCAAGAATGCAAACCCCAATGTTGTCAGACAGCCCACATTTTAAGAGAAACCAGAAATGTAAATGTTTGAGAAAAATCTCCATTTTTGGAAAAGTTAACTAAATTCAGAAAAGTATTTTTAAACTTTCAGGGTCAAACAAAAGATGTCTCATGGCTTCTAACTTAGAAGACAGAGACATGCAGGGACAAGATCTGTTTTTAGAGCGAGTAAGGACATGAATGGCACTAGTGCGTGAGAAGTGGGAGGAGCTCTGCCCCGAAGGTCCTAAGTCTAGGGCGCCAGGCCCTTCTTTGCGACTAATTGTCTGTGTGGCCCCAGTGAAATAATTTACAATTCTTGGGTCTTAGTCTCTTTATTTGTAAAATAAAGGCATTAAATGGGACACTCTTTTAGAGTTGGAGATCCTACTGTTGAGGGGCGGAATGGAAGTTTAAGCTATAGAAAAATAAGCTCTTGGTGTGTTTCCAAACGTATTGAATTCATTGACATTTCTTGTGTGTCTGCAAGCTGTATTACATTGATCATGGAATTCTTGCTTACTCTAAAAAAGCAAACATAAACTCCAAAAACACCTTAATTATTTTGCCTGCCTGAGAACAATGCTTTCAAAGTAGGAGAAGAGCCCCCTGCACAGGGAGCGGCGTTCCTGACACTATCGGCAGGTGAGTCACAGAGTCTGTCGGTGATGATAAGAGCGCTGGCGTATTTCCTGTTCATGCTGACACCACTCCAAGTCGGCAGCCTAACTGATATTTTTTTCAATAATACTCAGATATGTCACAGAATCTGTGTGTGGGGGCCCAGTATCTTTTGTCAGTTTAGAGTAAAACCTTGGGGAAAATATGTTGCAGACTGTTGCAGATGTTCTGCGATTAAATAATGTTTCCCTGGAAATGTATGAGGCATAGTTCACTGGTTTGCTTATTGGCAAACTGCCTTTTGCCGAATCCAGACCCCGCACCCCATCCCCCAGGCCACTCGGAATAGGCAGAGGTGCATCTGGGCCTTTGAGCTTCATCTTGAGCCCCAGGACAACCCCACGCTCCTTTGGAATTTGGGGTGACAGTAGTCAGGTCTAAGGATCCCCAAAAGATGGGATGGGGAAAGGTGGGGTGGGTAGGAGGGTGAGAAGCATCAGCAAAGACTGAGGGGGCAAGAAAAGACTCAAACGGAGCACTGAGATTGAGTAATTTCAGGAGGCAGTACTGTTTATGGGACATTTCACTCTTGATAGCTACTGTCACATTCTAGTCATTAGAGCGCATTTACTCGTGGGCTGTGGAAATTACTTCCCATGGGAAACGAAAGCAATTCCTTTTTCAAAGGACGCTTTGTTTGCTAGGCGAAGAAAGTAAAGCATATGATGGTGCAGTGACTGTAGCCTACATTCCCTGCTAAGTCAGTCCTGGTTCAAGTGCGCTACTCAGTGAGACTGCATGAATAAGTAACCGAGAAATAATAATGATAGTAATAATAGCTGCACTCACTGAGCACCTAGTATATGCTGCGCTTTGAGCTCAGCATTTATGTATGTACTTCAAAGAATCCCTAAGGATACCCTGGGCACTCTCATTAGCCCCATTTTACACACAAGGAAATTGAGGCTTAAAGAAGCTAAATATATTCACTCAAAATAACACAGCTGGGGACTCAAAACTGATCTCTGTGGCTCCGAAGCTCATTCTTACAAGTACTGACTGACCCCCGAATATGCTACGCTTGTTTGAGAAGTCCTGTGCCCTTCCTGAAACAAAATCTTCCCCAGCAAACACTGCAGGAATAGAAGTGACTGAAACACGTAACAGGACACAAAACAGACAGGGGCGGTTCTGAAACTGGAGTAATCCTGCTGGATTCCTGCTTTAATCTATTATATCCACTAGGACACACCTGCCTTCCTTCTGCCCTGCAGGTATCAGGGTCCAGAGCTTAAAATATCTGCAAATTAGAGGGAGACCATGCTACGGTCCGAGGAAATGAGACTGCAGCGCCGCTCTCTGACGCCTCGCCAGCCGGATCCCATTCCGGCCTTGTTAGCATTTATATAAGACCTCTGGCTGAGCACCGACACACTGTACCTCACTGCCCTGGTGATTCGCATGTTCATTCGTCACAGTGAAGCTCTAATACCCGGCTTCATTCCTTCCCTTCACACCTGATGGAACGCCAGGAGCTCCCTGTACCCTAACTACAGTCTAGAATCAGGACAGGCTTAATCCCACCTGAGCGATGACTATTGATTAAATCCTCCCCTCCTTTGTATCCCATTTTCTAGTTTTCGAAGAGCTTCCACACACATTATCTTGTTTGTAGTGACACAATTAGCCAATGGGACACCAGTGATAAATCCAATGTGTCCCTGCCCAGGGCACACCAAGAGCTGCTCTTTTTTCTCTTGAGTGCAGGGCACAAGGCCGGACTCTGGAAGGGTCTGGTCTTTGGTGGCAGTGCTGGGAGGAGGAGCAAGGGACCCCTCCTCCCTTCTTCCTGCAACTCCTTTGGTGTTAGGAAAGTTTATCAAAGAGTGGAAGGGAAGGGCCACAGTGTCACTGTGATGTGGCTTCTGAAGCTTGTGTGTCTCCGCTGAGGTGCCCTGTACCTTTAAAGCAGTTGAGGATTTAAGTTCATTCTGTGGGGGAGCCTTTCCCCTCCCCACACTGGACCCCTCTCACTTTGCCTGTAGCTCTGAATGACGTTTGCCATTGGCCAGCTGTCTCACCCCCTGCTCAGAGCCTGGGGCCCTTGCAGCCCATGGGTCCCAACCCAACTTGTAAGTTGGACACTGTGTCAATCTTACACAAAAGAAGAGAAACTTTTTTTCATTTAAAACTACTCACAGAATGTGCTGCATTCTTTAGCCGGATGTATTAATGAGGCTTTAGAGACAGCAAGGGAGCCAGAGTTGAGTTTGGGGATGGGGGCTGGAGGAGCTGAACTGCTCTGCACAGTGATTCTTGGACAATGTTTCTAATGCTGCTGAGAGCGGAGAAGCGGGCGGACGGGCGCATGAAGCATGAATTACAGTGGGAGGCAGACCCCCGCATTGGCAGACATGGCCAAGGTGGTTCACAGGAATGACAGTCCAACACTTAACTTTCAGTTGTTTGCAGAGCTGTGATGCGAAGTCCTTCTGTTTCCCCAAAGTCCACAAAGTCTGACTTATTAACAGATGCACAAAGTAAGTTGTTTTGTGTAAAAATTAAGGAAAAAGAGGAGTTTCATGAACGAAAGCAGAGAAGGAAAACCACCAGAGGACTGAATGTAAGGGGGACAGATATCGAATGAAGCCAAAGTTCCCATGAGAACACAATCTGAATTGCAGAGCTCACCTGGGCACCGGATAGGGAGGGGGCATGAGAGGGCAGAGCAGTGGGGCCACTTGGGGGATAACTCATCGTTCCTGTGGGGAGGGCCGGGCAAGCAGTCATATATCCCCGTTCGACAGACGAGGAAACCGAGATCCACATCGATTATAGTACTTGCCCCGTGTTACACACCTAGCAGGTGGGGAAGTCCAGATTAGACGATGAAACCACGTTCAATTCCTAGCTGAAATGTTCCCATTATTTGCCAGCTAAAAGCAATCCCACCTAAATAATCAAAAAGTAAACAAGCACCTTCTATGTAATTTGTTATAACTCAGGACGTCACCAGCCTTTTCCTCACTCTGTCACTTTGCTACTATAAACGTCACCGTTAGTGAGAGTTGGAGCAGAAGGGAGGGCAGGGTCATTTTGAGGTGAGGGACGTTGCTGGAGCAGAAACACTAGGGAGGACGTCACATCAGCAAACAAGGGATGGGTGGGCAACGGGTGGGGAACTTAACGAAGCAAGCGAAGGATCAGCCTCAAGCAGGCCCGAGCTAAGCCCAGCGGGGTCACGAGTCCAGGCACGTCCTGATGTGGGGGAGGTGGGGAGAGCGCCCCGGTTCTCTGCTTTTTTTTTCCTGGACAGAAACGCTTCTGCGATTCCCCCAGTTGGGCACATTACTCCATCTGACTGCCTGCCTCCTGAAACCTCTTCTCTGCCTTGTGACCTTCTCCTGCATTGACTGTTTGCTCCGCTCTGGGGCCCCGTGATGTGGGCCGTTTGCTTAATCTTTCATCTCCTGGGCTGGGTTCTTTGTGGGTACTTGCTTACTGGGCAACTGATGGTTGATTCACTGATGTTTTCACCATGAAACTTGTGATTCTCACATGATTCTGAACAAGAGCCAGGCTGAAGCCGTGTCATCTGTCACTTGCAGGTAGCCCTGTGCACTTCTTCCAGCTGCATGCTCCAGTGAGTAAGCACGGCGCTGTCTCCTGATGTTTTCGGTCCCTGGAATTGTCCCTAATGGCTGCTGTCCCTGAGGCTGTCACCTAAGGACTCAATTCCCAGAGGTTGTCTCCGATTGCTTCTGTCCCTAGGGCAACCACCAGAATTCTGGTGCTGAGAAAGACAAGGACGATCAGGCCACAGAATTACAGGAGAGGGGAGCAGGGCCCTGCGAGCTGGCAGAGGCCTCAGTGGTTGAGTGATCATGCATTGCTTTCTGTCCGGGATGCTCCCACTTAAGTCTGTCGTCCCAGCATAATTAGCAATAGCATCTCCTTTCCAACCTTGAAAGTCTTGGTGTGGATGATAAAATATGTATGCTCACCCAACTTTAGTGATTTTCTAAAGTAGTAGTCTTCTAGCTTTCACTTAGCCTGGAGACTTTTCCTTCAAATAGAAACTTACTTGCAATACCTGATATGCAAACAGAAAATAGGGAAACTTTTCTGATGGGAGGAGTTGAGGAGGATGACACCCCCCCAGCACTGGCACAGGCACATCACCCCCTTCACCACTGTGGCCCCCACCTGCTGTGGCAGCCCCAGCCAGTGGGAGTCTTAGAGCTCAGGGCATCCCCAGTGATGCCGGCTCCTTCATTTTACAGACGAGGGAACCAGGGCCCAGGGAGAAGTGAAGGGATTGTGTAAGATCTTACCACTAGTTAAGGGAAGTGAGCCCAAGCTAGAATCTATCACCAGGCTAAATCTCCTTTCAATTTGCCAAATGGTCTTAAAACGAAGTGGCTATATGACGAATTTTGTATTAGCTTTTCTCTCTATATATGTACATATATATACACACACATATATATTCAATATATATAAATGGTGTATCTCCTATAAAATTTATGTGAAATTTCCATCATGGGGAAAATGGTCACAAGTTAAAAAATCACCCATTTCACACTTGAGAAGTCCACAGAGCACAATAAGGGAATTGCTTTGTGCTGAGGTAACTTGGTGTGAATTGTGTATGTATTATTAAAGTAAACAGTGCTGGGGGACAAATGCCTTTTCTAGAAACTGTATCCTTGAAAACATTTGGATGGACTTCATTAATCCCAACAAGCAGCCCTCAAAAAGTCAAACAGGAAGCAAAGCTCATGCTGTTGTAGAAAACAAATGACACTCTTGTCCCTCACAGGGCCTCCCCGGCACAAAGCCCTCCCTTTGTCTTAGCTCTCTTTTTTTGAACAACAGTTTGGCAAATGGAAATGGAAACAATGCCCTATTGTGGAAGCACACAGCTTCTCCAAGTCCCTGGTCATTTAAATAGCTGTCCACCTTCCCCTCTACCTTCTGCCCCAACCCGCCTCACCTGGGACCCAGCTGGGCAGTTTCAACTTGAACCTGTGCAGGACAAGCAGGTACTAAATGCAAATCAAAAAGTAATGCAACTGTTTTATGGCCTAAGAAAGGCCAGTGGGAGGCAAAGTCATGTGCAAGGCAGCCTGCTTGTGGTGGCTTCCGGGTGGAGGGCAAGGTTTGTTTCTTTTATTGTATAACCTCGCTGTACTTCGATCCAGGCACTGCAAGTCTGTCTCTCAGGGCAGCACGAGCCTAAAGCTCTGGCTCACACAAACCGATTTGTCTGCCATGGAGAGCTATCATTTTGCTCTCCTTGTGTAGAAGAGAAACAGCCTGACAAGGTGGGGCTGCATCCGGGAAGGTCCTTGCCCTTCCCACCTGCCAACTCAAGAGTATTTGCATAGCTGGGATTCTGAGGAAACACCCAGGTCCACCAAGTCCACCGACGCAGAAGTTCTGGGTAATCTATGCAAAGTATGTTTCCCTGTTCTGAGGCAGAGGGAACCAATGAGCTGACATTAGAAACAATAGAGTGAAGTAAAATCTAATATTTAGATTATCATTTAACAACAGCCCTTAGTCTGGGCTTGCTCCTTTAATTTAAGCCTGCCTAACACCCTCATAGGTGAAAGCTATGATTATCTTATTTCAAGAACAGGGAACAGGACTTGAGAAAAAGATGAAAAGATTTCCCCTGTCTGTCAGCAAGGAAGCGGTGGCGGTGGCAGGAGCCTTCACGCCCAGGCAGCTCAGCTCCAGAGCCCACCCCTGAACAAGCAAACCCAGGAAACACCTAGGCCCAGGCCAAGGCTTCCCAAAGTTCACGGTGTGCTCAGGTCACCCGGGGCTCTTGTCAAAATGCGGATACTTGTAACAGGAAAATTGTGACGGTGGGAATTGTAACCCACCCCATCATTCTTTTGACATTGCTTCTGCCAGTGCTGACTCTGACTAACATGTAGCTCATAGATAAACAGCATGTTTGTGTAAGAATCCTAGGGACTGACTTCAAAAGATATAGCCTGCAACCTTCGGGCTTCCCAGCTCCGGGAGATTTGACGATCTTCATCCATGGAGCCAGGACGACGTGGAGCCAGGATGACGTGGAGCCGGGATGACTAAACCAGGATGATGCACACCGGACCGTCGCTGTCATCGGAATGGACTGTGCCAGTCTGCACAGAGAGGACTTTTCAAACCTCTTCCTGCTTATAAAAACCTCTGCCTCCACTGAGATGTGGAGATGGGCTTTGGGACATGAGTCCCCCATCTTCCTGGGGAGAAGGGCTTTGAGACATAAGTCCCTTATGTTCCCGATGGCTGGCATCTGAAAATAAATCACTTTCCTTTCCATCAGCACCTGCCTCTGGAATATCGGCTTCCGTAGCGGCGGGCAGCCGGACCTGGGCTGGGTAACACTCTGACTCCAGAGCTCCGAGATGTGTCAGAGACCCTATATTTCTAACCAGCTTCCAAGGGGCACCGATGCTGCTGCTAGCCGTGGAGGATCAAGGGCAGCAGTCGGCAACCTTTCTGTAAAGGGCCAGATAGATAATCTTTTAGGCTTTGTGGGCCACACAGTCTCTGTTGCATATTCTGTTTTTGTTTTCTACAACCTTTAGAACAGAACATCGTCCTTAGCTCGTGGCCAGTGGGCTGCATTTGGCCCCGGCAGCAGGGTGCTGTTTCCTGAGCTGGAGCAATGAGGGTGGAGAGGTCACACGCTGACAGGCCCAGGTGGGGATCCTCTCCAGTCAGTGCATATGAGCTGCATCTAGTTCTTCAATTAGGTATGGTCCTCGGGACAGAAAGAGTCCAGACAGGCGGCCTCCACAGTGTCCAGCTTTGGTGACAGAGAAGAGGAAGGCTGACCTACACCAGAAGGAGTCCATTGGGTTAATGAGTGGTCTCGACTTGCAGGTGCGCAAGGCAGGGCTGGAGGAGTAGGGCACCGGGGACTGGAGGATGGAAGGGAGCGGGACTACTCACACGCGGACCACTGAGCTCTTCCCTTCGGGTGAGCGAGGCGGAAGGTTATCTAGGTGCTGCGACCAAGCATGCGAGGTCGAACACGAGACCCCTTCAACTCCAGTCTAAGGCCGTGTGATGCTAACGTGTCTGGCTAATCTGATGCAGTCATGAGCTAATGAGCGCACGCAGGATCTGACCCTCTGGTGAGTATCAGCAACCACGTCTCAGAGCCGCTGCTGAGTTGCCTCCGTTATCTCTTGACCCAGCCAGGGAGCAGGAGACTAAAATGTGCTCCAGGCTGGCGAAACTCCGAGCTCTGGGGTAGAAGGGAAATAGCACTGAGCTCCAGGCTCAAAAGTTCTAAGTGAGCTCCAGGCTCAAAACTTCTCTGCTCAAGAAGCTTCTGCAGCCCTCGGGGAACCCTGTGGCTTTTCCATCTTTATCATAACTTGAGAAGGAGGTGAAGTCATCTACTTCCAGGAATTCATTCTTGTCATCACGTACATGACTGTGATGGAAAAACTCATACGTATTTCTCTATGGGATTGAGTGAGAGATTCTTTGAGATATTTATTCAGGGGTAAAACTGCTGGCCATAAGTTTAACGTGTGCATTAAATTTGACTTCTCTTGCCATACACCTCTCTCGGGAAGCTGCACCAGTCCATACTCCCACCAGCAACCGATCAGGGCTCTAATACCCCTACATCTCTCCTAACACTTGACATTAACCACCTTCTAACCCTTCTAGTCTCACAGTTGTAAGAGGACAGCCCATTGTTGTTTTAGCTTGTGCTTCTCTGATTCTGCATTTCTGCATGTGCTTTTTAGCCTTTGGGGTTTTCTTTTTCTTTTTTTGTTAACTGCTGGTTGCTACCCTTCAGCTATTTTGTTAATGCTGTGCTTGATTTTTATCTTGATTCGCAGGAGTTTCTGAAACAGTCTAGAATCTGGATGTTGGTCACTTGTGAGATGTAGGCGTTGCTGGTGTCTTCTCTTTCTCTGTCTGCTCCTTGCTATTGATTGTTGAACAGGAACGCTTAACACTGGTGTAATCAAATATATTTCTTTTTTATCGCATGGTTTATACTTTTTTCCAATTTTACACACAAAGTCCATCTATTATTGCAAGTCACAAGCTAGTCTCCAACACTTTATCTTATTGTGTGATTTTAAATGTCATATGTAGCTTGTCACATCATCTAGAGTTCACTTTTTTAAAAGTATATAATCTTTATCACATTTTTTCTATCACCATTTAGTCCCCTTATACTCCCCTCCACCCAGCAATCACCACCCTGTTGCTCATGTCCATGAGTCCTGTTTCTTTTTTGCTCAAGCCCTCCACTCCTTACCCTCCCCCACCAATAGCTGTCATCAGTTCTCCATCTATGAGTCTGTTTCTGCTTGAGCGTGGTCACAGGAGAGGTTGTAGCAGTTTTCCCCAGTTTTCCCAGCACCGCCTGTGTGCCGCTTGGTTATGTGTTACATTCCCGTGTATACGTAGGTCTGCTCTGAGCTGGTAGCACAGACTTAGTGATAGTCATCGTATTATTTTAAATTTTTTTAATTGAAGTATTGATGGCATGCAATAGTATATTAGTTTCAGGTGTACAACATAGTGATTTGACATTTATATACCTCACAATGTGAACATCACACTAAGCCTAATAACCATCTGTCACTATGACAAGTTGTTATGACACTATTGACTGTATTCCTTGTGCTGTACACCACCTCTCTGTGACTTATTTACTTTGTAACTGGAAGTTTGCACCTTTTATTCCTCTTCACCTGTTAATTCATCCCCTGCCCACTCCCCTCTTCGTAATATTATTTTTAATAAAAGTGGAAACAAGCTCGATGCGCAACAGCTGAGAACTGATTAAATCAGCCAGAGCACATCTATACAAATAGACTATTGTGCAGGGACTAAAACTGATGAGCTAAAAGGATGCATAATGCCATGGACAATTGTGTCTTACTGCAAATAACAGATTTCAAAATAACATAGTGAACAATCTTAAGTATGAATACACTGCGTATATACATGTTTATGGTTAGTAAACACTCAAGTAGTAGCGGTGGTTCTTTATGGACAATAGGATTCTGACAGCTGTTGAGCAAAGGTGGAGCCTAGTGAGAGAACATTAGAAAAACCTGGGTTACAAGTGGAACCAAGATTCTCAACAGCAAAGGTCCACAAGAGTCGACCGGCATCAGTGACAAGGTAAGTAGGAAGCATGGTACTGCAGGCTGGAACTTCTCCAACATTAAAGTGCATCCTGTTACCTGGGATCTTGTTAAATAGCAGATTCAGATTTCCTGGGTGGGGAAGGACCTGAGATTCTGCATTTCTAACAAGCTCCTGAGGGATTCCGAGGCTTCTAGGCTGGGACCTCACTTTGAGTAGCAAGACCTACATGGCTGATTCAGCTCTGCACCTGCTTACCTCACAGGAGAAGGCATGGGGAAAGGAGCCAACAGCCTTTCCAAGTTATTTAGACAAGATGACAGAGAGCAGAGAGTTGTGTTTATGTGGGTTTGTTGTCTTAAGACTATTATTAGAGCATGGGTATGTACATCCGAATTGAAATATCACTCTTATCAATAGTAAACATGGACCAGCGGAAATCTGCCTGACTTCTTCCCCTTTTCTCCCTCACAGTTGGATTGATCCACCCACTCTCCCCTCGGCAGTGAGGTTGAGGTAGGAAGGAGGGTGAGAACCATCTGGCCCTAGGCACTCAGCTGGCCTCATGACAGGGCTCACCTGGGTAAAGTAAGGGGCACCTGTAAGCCCCCTCAGGAACACGTCCCCTGAGGTCCCAATTATCTCTGAGAAAGTCAGTGACCTATATCCACCCAGATGGTTGAAAAGCCCTGCCCCCCACTGCCCCCCAGCATTTGTCAGCCCTGCCCCTGGCCTGCTGCTGCTTTCCCTCCCTGACAGTTTGTTTGAAATGCAGGCAACCACAATTTTATCTCTCTTACCAAACTACTCAAAATTGCCAGTACGAGCAGCTTCTGTTTCACAGGCCCAGCGATTTTAACTGTCATCACGGACAAAGGGAACACACATGGGAAAGAAATCTCACAAATAAATATCTGTTGGCAATTGTCAGCTCCCTAGGCACTCTCTACAAAGCCCCCATCCCAGTTTCCATGTGCTCTTACCTGTGGGCACCGGGAGCCTGGTCGTCAGCATATACAAACCCATGCTGTCATTATTGTTTAGCCAACGTTTATGTCACATTTCATGTGTGTCAGGTACCTGGCTAGGTACTTTCCAATTTCTTATATCACCTCATCCCTAAAACAACCCTGGAAACTAGATGTTATAATGAAAATATCAGGGTTCAGAGAAGTTAAGTAACTTGTCCATGCTAACACAGCTTGCAAATGAGAAGCCCTCAGTATGGGGAAGTGTAAAAAGAAGGTGACAAGTGGATTGTGAGGATACTGTAGAGTTTGTCTCTAGCGGAGTTCTTGGCTCAGAGTGGAGGAGAAGCCCTGAGAGGTAATGTGTTCCAGTACTCCTAAGTAGGCTGGACCTCCAGCGATGGGTCCCAGGCTATGGGACAGCCTGTTGGTTTCCTAGGCTATGGAAGAAAAGCCATTGCCCACCTCCTCCTTGCTCAGGGAACTCTGGTTTTGTTCAGTTGTCAGTGTATACATAGCCCCAGGACAGGATCACCACAGTCTAAGCGAGTCATGGCAGCCTCCTTCCTCTTCACCAGTGATTGATTTAGTGGTGGGCCTCTGACCAGCCATGAGATGTAAAGGAAGATATATGAGGGCTTGTAGGAAAGCCTTCCTCCCTGATAAGAAAGAAGTCTGTAAAGAGAAAGTCCCTTTCCCATGACCAACCCTCCTTCCTTCCTGCTTTGGCTAATGTAATATGAAGATGTGACCCTTTGCAGTTAGGCAGCCATTGTAACCAGAGAAACAGAGGCACACTGTGGATGGCAGAGCTAAAGATGGGGAGGGCCTGGGGTCCTTGATGATCTTGTGGAACAACCAAAAGGCTCTGGACCTGCCACCTCTAGACTTCTTGAGATGTGAGATTATTAAGCATCTTTATAATTTAGCCTAGTGTTGGTCAGGTATTCTGTTACGGGCCAAAGTACCATAGTGATACAGGGGTCCCTCACTCAACTCCCCTTCTGGCAAGAGGCTGAGCATTCCCACAGAAATCCCTGTCTTAGATTGATGTCTTGGTTGACAACATTGACAACTGTGTGGTCCTTGGAGGCAACAGCAGGGGTTCTGCAGTGACAGCGAGAGCTGTTGGGGTCCTGAGCAGCTCCTCCAATTCCAGTGGCTAGGGACCAGGGCAGGCAGTGGAGGTGGCCAGAAGTGGTTGCACACACTCACTGCAGGTGGCAGGGGCTGGTGGCAGACATACACATAGTTGATGGGCCAAGGCCAGCACCAAGGGCTGAGACCAACTGTGGGCATACTAGCAGCTGTGAAGGCCCTGGCTGTCAACATGTCCTTCTATGGCTACAGGACCGCACCTGAGCACATACATGGCAGTAGAGGGCAGGGAGGAGAGTTGGTCCGGCAAGATGCAGGTACAGAGATATGGGGGCTAGTTTTAGGAAAGCCCAGCAGTATAGGCCAGTGACAGGAGGCAGAGCCACAAGCAATTACAGGGGCCCTGCTGGCAGTGTACACTCTGTGGCCACAGGTCCCACCACAGGCATGCGCATGGCAGTGGAGGCTGGTGATGGAGGTCAGGCAGGAGGCGTGCAGGTGCTCAGCTGGTAGGGTCAGCTACAAGGGTCTAGGCCAGAGTCAGGCACTTTCATAGCCACAGAGGCCAGAGCTGGCTGCCAGTGTGGACCCTGAGCTCCATGAAGGGGAGAGGAGGAGGTAGGGCATGACTAGGGGGCTGGCATCTTACCAGAAGACCTTACCAGTGAGGTCTGCAGGGGATCCACCGGGGTCGTGCTGGCCAGCAGTGGAAGCTGCTGGGGTCCTCCACAGAGCAGGCCACTGGGAACCACAGTCACTCCCACTGTGTGGCTGATCCCCGTAGTTTCTGCTCATGTCATCTCTATGCATCTCAGCTTTGTGCCTCTGGGTGGGTGGAAACTGAAGTGGGTCCTCCTACCATGTCCTGAAAGGCTGGGAAGCTGGTTGCTCACCCTGCTCTCTTTTTCCCAGTGAGGGTAACTCTTTCGAGCTGGGAACTTCATTCTTGTGTCTCCCAGCCTGAAGGATGGGGTCATTCAGACAGGAGAAGCTCTTCTTCCCTTCCTTTCTGTGCAGTGACTCTCAAGTGTTTTGTTCCTTTGCATTAATGAAGTTTCTTACATGGACTTCTGAGTTCCCCCAGGGCTGTTTTTATTCCTAGATAGCTATCAGATTACTGATCTTTGTGGGACAAGGGTGTGGGGGAATGAGGGCTAGGCTCTCCCACTCCACCATTTGCTCAGAAATGCTTTTATATGAGTGTGCCTTCCATCCCATTGGAGTCGAGAGGCCGTGTGATGTGGGAAAGATCACAGTCTCCAAACCAGACTCCCTGGGTTTGAATCCAGCTAGTTGTGTGACCCTGGGGACACAATTCAGCATCTTAGTTCAGCTTTCCCTGGGTGCAGACCCTAAAACAATCATTTGAGTGCAAGTAGTTTATTTGCAGATGATTCCATAGGGTAGTGGGCAAGTGAGGGGGAAGGGAAGGAGGCTGATAAGAGCATGTCACTCAGCAAGTTACTGCACCCGGGGGGATCTGAGGACGCACGTACAACACGTGCTTCTGAGTTACCACGCTCAGGGGGCCACGGAGCCAGGAGAGTTACATGCCAGCTCCCATTGGTCATCCACTGAGGGCTGCCTGCAGTAACTCCCAGCATGCCTGGCCTGCCACGTGTGGGCAGAGAAAGCACTCAGCACAGTGATGGTGGCATTGGAACATGGGCTTGCATTTGCTATGGGGATATGGGGAGGAGCCCACGATGACTGCTACTTTTAGTTTTTTCATCTTTAAAATGGAACAGTGCTAGTATTTTCCTCACAGGATTATTGGGAGGTCATATAAGTTAAGGAAGTAGAGTGCTTAGGTCAGAGCCTGGCACAGAAAAGCACCATTTACCTGTTAGTTGTTATCATTTGACATTCATTGCCCTTCCATGAGGTAAAAGCTTATCCTTTTTTTTTTTTTTTTACCATGACCCTCGAAAATATTTAGTGAAGTTGTTTAAATTCATGACTGTTTTGAGACAAGGGGGTTGTGGAACAAGAGGAAGGAGCTACCATCCATCCCTGGCCATGCCACACAGGGAGAGGCCGTCCGCAGGAAAGCTGCAGTCCCAGGGAGAGGGCACCGAGGCCGTCAGCCCTTGGCCGGTGGTTGGCACACCAGCTGGAGGGCCTTGGGCTTCTCATGTGGGCATGGATGTGGGAATTGGAACCCACCTCTTTCATATCTCAAAGGCCATGGAGACCACAGCTGCCATGTGGGCTGGTGCTAGACTGTGTTTCCTGAGGGCGGGAACTCTGTGCACATTGCTGAGTCTCCCCACTCCTTTCCTAGCTCACGGCAGACTCTCAATAATCGACTGTTGACTAGGTGAGCACGAAAAGAGCTCAGAAAACCAGAAAATGTTTGTTTTTACCTGAAATCTTGGGTGATTGATACCACTTCCACATGCAGCCCCTGAGCTAGTGGCCCACTTGACTCCCTTGCCTCTCAGCACCCAGTACCCAGGAAGTCACCTGCATCTGAACCCATGCTGAAGCTGGCAGCTTGAGTGAGCTCTTCACTCTCAATGGTGTCATTTAGAATACAAAGGACAAGCTGTATGTATTTATACCAACACATACATTTTAAATGGGCCCTCACTTCTTCCTGAAAGGAATCCAAAAACTGTTGGAACTGAAAACATTTTATATTTATGTATCTCCAGTCATTGAGGAAATGCAAAGTGTTCAGCAAATATGATCTCGTTAGTTAGTCCTCGTGGCAGCCCTGAGGGAAGAAGTTGGCAGAAATTCTTACTTTCCTTGGACAGATAATAATAGTATGAAGGCTCAGGAGGCCAGGTAGCATTTGCCAGAGTCTCTAAGGGTTTCCTTCAGGGAGCCAGGATAATGGCAAGGAAATGGAAAACCCAAGAGATAAAGTACAAGGACTTCTGTCTTATACCACAGGCCATGGGGTGTCATAAAGATGTGGCCCCCATGCCACTGCAGCATTGTAGGAATAAGCAAAAACCCGGAAATAGCCCATTGTTTCTCAGTACGGGGCTGCAGGTTATAATATGTTACAAACGAAATACTACTCGGCAGTTAAAAAGGATCTGTATGTTCCGATGTGGAAAGATGTCCAAGAAATTAAAATGAAAAATGCAAGTGGCCAAAGAATATGTATAAATAATATAATCTCCAGCTACTATAAAATAGATGTATAATATTAAGGAAAAAGTCTAAAAGAATTTTTCCAAATTATGTATAAAATATATGACTGTGTGTGTCAGTATTTTCAAGGAAGGTCTAGAAGAATGTGGAACAATCATTACCAGTAAAGGTTGGTTTACAGTTGCTTTTATTTTCTTAACTATAAATTAGTTAAATGTTGAAATTTTTTGCAATGTTGCATGCTTTTCTCTGGTAATCAGATTAAAATTTTCTAAACACCATAAAAAAAGGAAATCCTTATGGCAATCCCCTAGGAAATATTAAAAATAGAAAATAAAACTATTAAAATATGCTCACAATGTTTTCTTTCATTAAAAAAGAACACCGGGAGTGTTTTCCTTGATGTGAAGAATTTGGAAAAACTCCACTAGAGTTCCTATTTAGTTCCTACTGTGCAGTGACATTTGGATCAGAGACTCTATTTTGTAAACATATGGTCCCACGTCTGCAAAACCAAAATACAGAATGAAATCTTTCTGCTTTTTCCTTGATGTTTTTAAACCGAGATGGACCTGACTGTTTAGCACACTGAATAATAAAATTTAGTAGAAGGGAAACACCTCACCCAGCAAGGGACTCAGAATGTCAACAACTCAGCATTTTTATGAGCTTTGGGACAATAGACATAAACTGTGTTATGTCATTAAACTTTAACTTTAAAAACTCTGGTTGTTCTGTTTCAGAACAAAGTGAATGTTCTTAACTCTCCTGCACTGTACACTTAAAAATGGCTAAGACCGTGAATTTTATGCTATGTGCTTCTTACCATAATAAAAATGTAAAAAGAATAAAACCCAAAACAAGATTCAAATCACAGAAGTCTAAGATATTGTATAGTGTAAAGAAAGGAGAGGGTGGGGTCGAGCAGAGATGAATTCAAGTGTCTAATCTTGAAATCTGGCTACAGTGCCTTGGACAGGTTGCATTCCTTCCTTCCTTCCACCTTCTCCATATATCTGAGTGGCTGTCCTGTGCCACGCACAAGGGATACTGGGATACGATGACCGACAGGACAGGAGGAGTGCCTGCTCCGGTGGAGGGACCTCTCTCAACCACAAGTGGCCATCTGAAAATAGGGAATAAGACGTGGGCCACCCATGCTTCATGAGTGGTTGGGGATGTATTCCCGAGGCCAGAACTTGTTTGTGGGGATTAAAATATCTCAGCCTCATCGCATGGGAGACAGGTAAATGGAGCAATACCTGAATTCGGATGTTCTTCCCCTTCAGGATCAGGGTCTATCTGTGGCCTCCTGCCCTTCCAGCTTCACAGCCCCTTGTAAGGGAACAAGAACAAGAAAGGGAAGGTTGAGTGCCCTTGCCTTCCCTTACCAGAGCGGTTGGAGTAGGCACTAGTTTAGAATGAAAACAGTAAAGGTCACAGGGAATCTTCTGGTGAATTCACAGGGGAGGGATGCTGGGTGATCACGGTAGGAGTGAAGAAAGTGTGTGGGAGTTACGGAGCAACAGGCACTGTGCTGAGCATGCTCATTGTCGCCACAAATCCTCACAACCGCCCCGTGAGGTGATCAGGATGATACTGATTGACAATACCATGGCTGGGTCAGGCACTGTTCTAAGTGCTTCACCTGTATTGACTCATTTAATGCCCACAACGACCCTGTGAGAGAAGTACTTTTATTATTCCCTTTTTACAAATGGGGAAACTGAGGTGCACAGAGAATTAGCTAGTTAGTAGGTGGTGGCGTTGAGGTTCAAATGCAGGCATTAAGATGTAGAGCATAGGATCTTAACTATTTTATCCTAGTATTCTTCAGATTGGATGGATAACGCAACTGTCACTCTAAGTGATTTGTGCAAGGGCCCACCTGGAGAGCTAGGTTTGGCGCCAGCCCTTTCTGACTTCAAAGCCTGTGCACTGTAAAGCATGCCCTTCCTCTGCAACACCCTAGACAGTGAAAGTGTCCAGAACAATGAGGGCCAACCGTAAACATGTTGCTGATGGGCAGAACAATCCAACCAGCCCCGCATCTGGCTAGCAACAGAGAGACTGGGGAGGGCTGATGCTTGCTTGGCTTTCTGCCCATGGCAGATGGGGCTCCTTCACCACCATCTATGAGTGCTCTCACTCGTACTTCCTGAGCCTTAGTGCTGATCTGGATATTCACTCATCCATCCATCCATCCATCCATCCATCCATCCATCCATCCGTTGTACACATATGTCTTAAACTATTTCAGGCCCTGTTTTAGGTGCTGGGGATGAAATAGTGAGCCAAAGAGTCAAAAAATGATTTTATACTTAAGTCTCAGGGTCTGGGATCTTGCCTTCTTTCTTCTTAACCCCCTCTTATCTGCTTCTCATTCCTTTCTGGAAATAGGTCCCTTTTTGTTCTGTAAGTCACAGACACAGTCCATCTGCAGGACTCTGCTAGCCCTTATGGTGCCTTTGGGCAAATTAGACAAAAGAGCCCCATCTAGGTGCCCGCAGCCTCATAGGCCCCCAGCTTGTTGAGTGGAGAGTAGGCTGAATTTCAGCCCCCATCCAACTGTTAGGCCGGACAACTTTGGGCAGGACATGGTCTACATTGTAGCATGTAGGAGATCCCTCTTCTAGCCCTTCCAAGAGATGTGTTCTTGATGCCCAAGACCAATGCCTTCAAGTCCCACCTGATCCCATGCTCAGCTACTTAGCCAGGTGTCTCATCCATTCATCTTCTTTAGCTGGGCCCTGCAGGCCTCTAGCTCTTAACCCATTACTCACTCTGTCCACCCTGTACACCTCCCTGGACCCCTTTCTCTTCATCCTCTTGTCTGTCAGATGCTGATCTCCCCTTCCCAGTGGGCTCTGCCCCACCCTGAGGCCAGGGTCCAGCCATCCTGGCTGAGGTAACCACACTGACATTCAAGAATCATTCTGACAGTGGGGGCATTGTGAGGGTATGCCAACCCCTCACCTCTGTTAACAAAAACACTACAGATCTGTTCAATAGCAGGCTGATACAAACACATAATTATCAGGATGTCCTCATTCATTGCTCCATTCTGATATTAGATGGAGATGTCATTTAATTCATGGGAAGCTGTTTAGAGAGAGGTAGCACTCCAAATATAGAACAGAGATATTCTTTCTCAAAGGTGGAGAGTTGTACCTTTTAAAAATTTAATGTTTTTATTTAACCTATGATTGGATAATTCATTTGCTCAACTCCTACTTATCCTCAGATACTTATCCTACTTCTTCCAGGAAGCTTTCTCAGATTGCCTCCCCTCTATCACCCCAGCCTCTGGTTGGCTGCCCTTCTCTGTGCACCTCTCTGAGCACTGGAACTAGCCCCTCCTACCACTCATCATCTTGCATTCTAATTGTCCAGTTGCTTCCACTGTCTCTGTGGACTGTTCTGTGAGATGAAGGACTAAGCCTTCACAGCCTCAGCATCAAACACAGAACCTAGTAGGAACTCAGCACATGTTTGTGAAATAAAATGTGTTTATTTGTATGGAAAAAATTTGCATCAAGACCAAGGTGGAGCTTTCCCCAATCATGAAAATCCTGACGACTTCTCAGAAGAGTGAGGGAAATGAGAAGCTGTGCCTGCTCTCAGGTCCTCCAGACAAACCCCTGTAAGTCACAAATTAGAACAACATGTAGCAGTTCTGCCCATTCCTTCACTCTGGGCATTTATGGCGCAGTTCTGTGTGTCTAGGCACCAGAGATTCTACAGTGAAAACAGTAGTCTAAGTCCCTCCCTCATGGAGCTGGTCTTCTAGTGGGAGTGGGAGGGCGTGGGACAAGGAGGGTGCGTAGGGAGGGAATACAGACGACAACACATTCTCTTATTGGTAATTCACACTGCAGTGAAACATCATAACTTGAATGACTTTCATTAGCCCCAGTGCCTTCTCAGAACGGTATCATAGTTAGCTTGTCAAACAGTGGGGTCAGACAGCTTGGAAGCGAGTTCTTAATCTATGATGTACTAGTTAAGTGACTTTGGGGCAAGCTACTTGACCTCTCTTAGCCTCAGTTTTTTGGGGGGTGATAATGATAGCAGTACCTACTTCCCACTAATGACATGCCTGGCTGAGAGGGGGGCCCGTAAAAGTCAGCCATGACTATTCCTCACCACGGAAGTGGTTCAGAAGAGGGTGCCATGCTCTCTGGGCATTAATTCCTATGTACTGTACTAAAAAGAAAGCACTTAAAAAAATAATTCCTTACTCTCACTGTTCGTGATGTTTTGCTAGCAGGTAAGTGGCTTAGTTTAGTCCCCTGGGTTGTACAGTATTTGCATCTGATCTTTGAGTCCTCGCTCATTTCCCGGAGGCCCCTGCAGTGAATAAGATGCTGCCCACAAACTTCAAGCAGTAACGCAGAGCATGACTATGCACTGTGCTTGGGTACTGGCCACTGAGGCCATCGCCCAAATGACTCTATCGCAGAAGTCCTGGAGCTAATTTCCCCTCATTATTGAACTTGAAACAGCTAGGATAAATAAAACAGATTTTAATCAACTGCATTATTTTAAAAACGGCACAGATGGCAAGGCGAGATGGACTGACAACAGCAAAGTTCCCTACGCACCCTTGAACACCCTTGGGGGCAGGCGCTAAAGACGATGGCCCTTGCTTTGTTTTGCTCTCGTGTTTATGAATTCCAGGAACCCTTTTCCTTGAAGTATGTAGCTGCCATCAACAGGATATGGGTGAATGCTCTTTGAAGCCACAGAGGAAAAAAACTCTCAATAAGGGTCTGAATAGGTCAAGGGGCACAATTGACTATCCAAAGGGGAGGCCTCAGCTCCTCATTTTGCTAGGAAGAGAGATTAGTGTTTAATAAACGAGGAGAATACAAGCATTGCTGAGTCTAGAAAAATGGAATAACAGAAGGGCAATAAGAGAATGAAGAGGGAAGTTTAATACATTTTTTACCAGGAGATTCTAGATTCGCCTCAGGGCTCTTTCTGCTTCCCACATACAAAGCACACACACACTTCACACACGCGCACACCTGCCTATGACTCGAATCTCAAATAACTCCCATGCACCCCGTGTCCCATCGCGATTCGCCGGTCCTGACACCGTGGCCACTGTTGTTTTAACCATAGGGGACCAGCTGACTCAAACAAGGCCTATCATCTTCCTGAACCCTCACCCTGATCTTTAACCAGAGTGGAATGGCCTAAGGTGAAACGATGAGAGTTCTTTCCCAGGAGTTTAGAAGGAGGACTAAGAAAGTGAGTTATTTGCATACTGAGTACTTGAGGGCGTAAGTCAGATATCTCAAAGTTAAGAAGGGAGGAGAGAGGTGGACCTGGGTAGAAATGAGTCTGAGATGAAAGAACTGCATTTCAATGCTAGGACTTGAATGAAGTGGATCCTCTGGGCTGTTAAAAAATGAGAGGGTCAATAAAATCAAATGTCCCAAAGGGCTTGTATCCTGTAACTCATGTGTGTATTAGAGGAAGGATGGTCCACAGTTGAGTGGTGGTTCTCAAAGCGTGGCCCCAGGACCCTGGGGAGGGGGTGGTGCCAAGACTACAGCATCAGGGGATCTACAGAGTCAAGGCTCTTTTCATAACAGTACTGAAGTATTTATTATTTGCCCTTTGCACTCTCATTTTCTTATCGGCATAGAGTAGGGCTTTGTAGAGACTACGTGACGTATGATAAAACAACAGACTTCAGGAAGAAGCAGATAGGAGAACCCAGCTATCTTCTCTCAAGCCAGCATCAAACTCTCTCATTATATTTTTAGTTTTTGAAAATACTTATTTTCATAAAATTATATTTATGTTAACCTACAATATGTTTATTATTGTTATCCTAAATAGATTAATACATATATAAATTTAAAAGCATTTTCTGAAATAGCCAATATTCGTAGTCCTATCAACACAAATCAACACATATCAACAGAAGCTCTTTGGTGTCCCCAGTTATTTTTAAAGAGCAGGAGGGGATCCTGAGACCACCCAGTTTGAGAACACCTGCATTAGAGGATTTGAAAAGGGTGGTGATGCTTTTTTCTCCAGCATTAGAAACCATGTGTAACAAGCCCAGATAATTGTCTTTCATCCCCATCAGCCAGACATGGTGAAGAAGGACATTTATAAGGGACACATGAAAAGACTGGAGAAAGACCCTCATATAAGAGGCTATGGTGCAAGCTCAGATCACATCCCCTTCATTTGGGTAAAAGAGTGTCTTGGATCATGACAGAAGGTATTGGGAAAGCCTGATTTCTGATGGTGCCCGTGGCACTGGAGAGGACATTACCTCAGGGAGCAGACGAAGGGGTGCCTGCTGCCTGGGCCCGCCCTCTTCTGCTCTGGAAAGACTCACTGCTGAGTGAGGAAGCTGTGGAGGAGTCTCTCTCCTATAGTCCCCAGGACCTGCCTTTCCTGGGAGACACTGACCAATAGCTGACCCTACACAACAGGTCGCTAGTTTAACAGCCTCTGACACCGCTGGTAATCAGACCTGAGCCCACTTTCAAAACCAACAACAGCAATAGCTGTGGTCTACTTTGCATGTTTGCTGGGGAGCTCTCCCACAGATAGAGAGGTACAACTCAGCTGACTCCTTAGGTCAAGTAGAAACCATGGGGTGAACAGAACAGGGACAGGCTGACTCCCAGCTACTGTCTCAGGCCCTGGTCTTTTGCAAACAGGGATGGGTCCCAGGCCAGTGAGGGGCCTCTGCTTCCAGCTAGTTGTGCTGGAGGCTCCCAAACCTCTTTGGTCCTCTTCCCCGGCCCTTCCAGTATGAACCCATGTTAGAAAAATAAAACAAGTGTTTAATCGAGATCTCAGAAAGCCCCTCAAGAGACATAAAAGGGATCAACAGCTTAGGTTTCATTAGGCTTTTATATTTCTTGTAGCAGTATTCACTTGGACAGTTCAGGAAAAACAAATTGAAGGTGTTTTTTAGGCATTGTGCACATTTGCTCATGGATTAGCCAATCCAGGAAATGATTGAGGAGCTGGGAAATGGACTTGGGGCTGGTCATTTTGTTAATAAAGGAACTCATTGCTGTTGTCATATTCCACCTTCTCCAAAGAATGTTAGTTAGTTATAGAAATACACAACAAGATAATTGAAATGGAGGAAGTGAAGCAGATTACTTTTCAAATACCCTCTACTCTGGGATTTTATGAAAATAAAGGAAAAGGAAAGCTGGGGGGTTTCCAATGGAGGAAGGCATTAGCTCCAATAATAATGACTGACGTTTCTGTGGGATCATGAACTTGAATCCAGAAACTTACTAAAATGGAAAGCAGTATTAACCTACATAAGTGAACATATTTATGCATATGAGTCTAGCTTTCTGTTGGAGTCTTAATAGTTTAATGTTGTAAAAATACTTACATATACCTTAATTTTACATTTTTAAAAAGGACTTATCTTAAATAAATAGAGGAGGCAATAAGGCCAAGGGGTCAATAATGTTAGAAAGTAAAAGAAAACTGGGAGCAAGGTTGGCGTGCGCACTGTTTGCAGATTCCAGGCTAGTTTCACCTTAAGCTTTCTAGCTTCTAGTACAAAGAAAAGAACATGATAAGCCAAATATTTCTTGAGGTTCATTAGATAAAAACAGACCATCTTCAAGGCAAGGAGGAAGATAGGTTTAGCTGTTTAATGTGATGAAGTTTTTGTCTGAATTAATTGAATGTTCTTTATTCCTGATTGAATGGAGGTGACTTGAATAATTTAATAAACTTAGTAAAGTATGAAACTAATTAGCCAGCCAACTGGAGGTCATCAGATTTGGGTATATAGTTCTGCTTGCTTTTCTCCCTGGTAATATTAGTAACACTAATCCCCTACATCTAAATGGAATCTGGTAAAAATGAAAGCCTCTGGGAAATGAAAATAAACTATTCAAATGAAAGGTATTATTAGAACTAAAATTGAGAACCTGAGGGCCAGGAAGTTTTGAGTTCAAGTTCTAGCTTTGACTTGTGAGCTGTGCCATGCTGGGTACTTTAGTTAACCTCTCTGAGTCTTTGCTTCCTCATCTGCCAAGTGGTAACTAGAATACTACCTGCCTGATAAAGCTGCTCTGAGAATTAAATAAAATAGTGCATGTAAAATCCGTAACAGAGTGCCTTGTCTATAATGAGCACTCAGTAAACATCGGACTATGATCCAAAGAACCCCTGCTACCCAGACCCTTTCAATCCTCAACATTACCCTGTTGAGTAAGAGAGCGTTTATTATTCTGTGGACTGAGATAGAGATATAATTTGTCTAATACAGACAGAACCATTTGGTAGGAAGAAGGGTTACTTATGTGATAAAAAGAAATGAGCTACTCTGGAGGCCCTGTGCTTCTATAATTAGAGATTTCTTTCCTTGCATTAATCTCTGTTTTTTAATGTGAATAATAGCCCATAAGTATTGGCACTTTAAGAGTTTATGGTTTTATTGGGGTAGGTGATATGGGATGCTTGGGGCAGTTCATAACACACGAGGTCTGTCTAGAAGGTACCCAGCCATGTCATATGAAATATAGAGACAGTTATTGAAGAAGATGCAAGATACAAGAAACATTGTACATAGGACAATGACACCTCAGTCCCCTTCAAAGTAGGCACCTTAGGACCCCACACATTTCTCCCAATCGCCATCAGCTGCCCCATCATAGTTCCCTAAATCTCTTTCCTTTCAAAACTGACTTTAGTTTTGGGAAAAGCCAGAAGTCACAGGGCACCAAATCTGGGCTGTAGGGGGGCTGAGTCACCTGGGCAATTTGATGTTTCACCAAAAAACTCTGCATGAGACATGATGCATGAGTGGGTACATTGTTGTGATGAAGTTGCCAATCACCAGTTGCCCAGAGCTGTGACCTTCTGAATCATCTGAATACTTTCCGTGAAGGAACGTTCAAGCTTAAAACAAAATTTGATGTGGATTCATTGCTCTACTCAGTCATTTTGAATGAGATGGCCACACAGTGCACAGGCTCACTCAGTGGTGTCTACCAGCCCCACTGACTAGTACAGTGAAATCATCATTGTTCATGCATGTGCATTACAGTTCACTCTACTTGGCTGCCAGGTTACATCAATGTTGCACAAACCGTTCTGGTATGTTGACAATGATTGGACTTTTTCTAGACAGACTTCAATAACTAGAAAGTAGTAATTTTGTCTTGCTTTTATTGTACTTATTTTTATAGTTAACTTTTATTAATGACAAGGATACTGGCTGTTCCTTTACAGCATGCTATATAATTTATTTTTCAGTAAATAGACTTGAGTTTTAGAGTTGGTTGACTTAAAGAAGAACATTAAGTTTAAAAAATGCAGTTGGGCCCTGGTTGGTGTGGCTCAGTGGATTGAGTGCCGGCCTGAGAACCAAAGGTTGCCGGTTTGGTTCCCAGTCACGGTACATGCCTGGGTTGCAGGCTGAGTCCCCAGTTGTGGGCATGAGGGGACAAACAATGGATGTGTCTCTAGCACATCGATGTTTTTCTCCCTCTCTTTCTCCCTCCCTTCCTCTCTCTCTAAAAATAAATGAATAAACTCTTTAAAAAAATGGAGTTGGTGAATGGACAGGGCAAAAATCATGGTGGCCAGGTCTGGGTAGCAGCAGTCTGGAAACTGCTCTGCTGTAGGGTAAAATATATACTCTTGGACCCATCTTGTGAAGCCTTCTCTGCTATGGCCTCTGCTTCTTAAGTCTTCAGTGTCTTTCCTCATTACTCCTTATGTTCTAGCCACATCGAAGTACTTGCTCTTTCCACATTTAGAGCTTGTTCAGGCCTATCTGAGCTACTTCCCTCACTGAGATGCTCTTCCTTTTGTCACCTCCTTGGCAAATGAATTCCTGTAAGTCCTCCCGGCACAACCTTTCCAGGTACCACTGCTGACCACTGCCCCTCGGCCATTCATTCTGCACTACGCAGAGTGGATCCTCATCCATCTGTGCAGCTCAGGGAGATGACAGCCCAAAAGAGTATGACCCCATCTAGGGACCTGCTTGGTGTGTGCTTATAAATAAGGTAAAGTTTCACTTGAAGTGTAGGGTTTTATAAATATTTACATCAAGCTGTATTTGAGTTATTCAGGTCCTCTGTACCTTCCAATTTGTGTACTCTTCATCCACTAGTGTAAAAATCTACGATCATTATGATACATTTGTACATGCCTTTTTAGAATTTTAGGTGTTTGGTTTCTGTATTTTCATGGCCTATTTTTTAGTGCCTACAAGTTCACAATTGTGGTACTCTTTTGGTTGGTCTGACCATGTTCAGTTATGTGTATCCAGCAGGTACTGGATGTGGAACAAAGGGCAGAATTTGGTAAAAATTGGTGCTTTCTGAGGGGTTCAGAGAGCCTTGCGGTCGCAGGAGGGGAGCACAGCCACCGGAGACAAGGCTCTGTCCCCTTTAGAAGACAGTGGCTAGAGCCCAACACCGTGGCTTCCCCAGGGCCTGTGGAAAGGAGGAACTATAAAGAAAAAAAAGTTTTGGCTCCCCAATATGTAAATTAAAAGTGTAAAATCAAAGTTAATAATTGTCTTTAATAATAGTTAATTTTAATATCCATGAAATTTTATTATAGATTGAAAACAATCTCCAAAGCAGATTTTCTTACCAGAATCCCCAAGGATAAATGATGATTTACCAAAAATATCATAGCCAATTGTAAATCCAATGAATTTTTAACCAATGATTTGATAAGCAAAGGTGGATTTTAAATTGTTACTGCAGAAACATTTTACTTAGTGTGGATTTTAGTATCTTTGACGTGAAGGGAGGTGAAAAAGTACGCGGGGCTGTGAGTTTAAATGGCCCAGGTTAGGGAGATTCTAAAGATGTCGCAAAGGAGAGGGTAATTAAGTGGGGTCCTAAAGAATGAGTAAGGTTTTGACCAAAACAGCTGAAGAGGAATAGGGCATGTTGCACAGAGATAATAGCAATAGTGGAGAGGCCAAAATACACACGAAGATTTAGAAGAGGAAGAGGAATTTGGCTGGTGAGTGAAGATGGAGGCTGAAACCCTCAAACCCTGAAAGGCCTTGAACACGTTGGCTGGAGGCTGAAAATTCACGTTTTGAAACGTGAGCAACAAAGGACAGCAGCTCCCAGAGTTTGGAAGTGCCTCCCAGGGTCATTACTCACCAGAAACATGCTCTAAGGTTTCTCTTCCCGAAGCGCATTTGTTTTCGTTTAGGTCTGGGCCATCTGGCTTCTGACAAGGCTTATAGTGGGGAGAAATAAAGAGGCCAAGAGGCCAGAATATGCAAACTTCCCAGCCCGGGGTTCCCCCTAACTCCTGCACATCCAACCATTAACACGCAATTAATCCCCTGGCTTTTTCAAAGCCTGCACCTCCCACCTCTCCTGCCCCTTGGAATTAAATCCCTGCCAGTTAAAAGGCCAAAGAGAACAGGTGTGTTTCACACTCGGTTTCACTTTCCTGCAAGGTGCCAGACGGGCAGCCCCAAAGACCACAGACTTCTTTGTTCATTTAACAGGATCAGTTAGTGGGCAGACAGTCTCTTGGCCTGCTGGTAGCCTCAGGTGTTACTAGAAAGGGCAAGGGAGCCTTATTGCTCCTGTTAATTCCTCAGCTCCAAGGCTTAGCATACTGAGAGAAGGTGGCAGCTGGAGGACACTGCTCTGCCCTAAGAATCCATTCCTTTCTTGCTTCTTTCCTTCATTCGGCCACCAGTCCATCAATCAGTCAATCAACACCATTCACTGAGCCAGGAGGAGGCAGACACTTTACAGGTACATGGAAGATTCCATGTGAACAAAAAATGGTCCTTCCTCTTAAGAGGTTGGTTTAGTAGAGGAGATGTAAACACAATTTAATATAACATAGGGAGTATAGCAAAAAAGACATTTATTTGTAGTTCACTTATATATTGGTTGATATACAGATTATAAAATTTAACATAAATGTATGTAGTGCTTACTGTGTCAAGTCACCCACATCCCTTAGCCTAACCCCAAATAGTCATCATTCACCAAAAGTACACCAAAGGCCCAAATTGGACCCATCCAGCCTACAGGGGTGGGTAGGGGCCCAGATCCAACCTGGCTGTGATCAATGCTTGGTTGTATCAGCTCAGGGGAGAAGTTTTTTAACAACTGTTTGTTGTAAAGGGGCACAGTTTTATAACTTATACAAAGACACTGTATGTGCCAGCCACTCTGCTGGCTGCAGATATGCCTTCGATTGTAAGACTAAGATACAACCAAAAGCTGCCCTAGCAAGTTGGGATGAGAAACCGATGTTTGCTGAAAACCCGTCTGGCCTTAGCTGACCTCTTCTCCCAAGCCAGCTAATCCCAGCTTCATTACCTGGTTTGGGTTTCATTGCTTATCTGGCAGAAGGACAGTGCCCCAAACAAAGGCTGAGATTTGAGAAAGGAGGCTTTGTCAGGAGTCATCCTTGGCAGACATGTGGGGAGACAGCACCACACCCCTTAGGGAGAATGAACCCAGGGGCACCTAAATAAGGTGAGAAGGACTGCTTGGAAAATGTAAAGGGGGCTGGCAGTCAAGACTCTCTCTGATTCTTTGAGGTTGTGAGCAGAAAAAAATGTTGTAAATCAGCAAACTAATAGAGAATAAGAACAGTTCTCAGACCCTGTTCTAGAAGACCAGAGACTAGGGGGTTCATAAGCAACAGACATTTATTTCTCCCAGTTATGGAGGCTAAGAGGTCCAAGATCAAGGCCCTGGCAGACTCAGTGTCTTCATGTCATTTTCTTGCTGTATCCTCACGTGGCAGAAGGGCCATGGCAGCTCTTCCATAGGGCACTAATCCCATCCATAGGGCACTAATCCCATCATGACCTAATCACCTCCCAAAGACTTTGCCTTCTAATATCATCACACTGGGGACCGGACTTCACCATATGAATCTGTGGGGAGTGGGATACATACACAAACCTTCACTTTATAGCAGACCCGAAGTCTGTTTTCAATGCAAATATCGTAACTCCTTTATTATCTTGATATGAAATATATGGCTAATATAATCATCTTCACCCATAATATTTAAAAAATCAATATGATACCCTAATATAATATAAAAAAGAGAAATACAAAGCAAAGTGATTTGTAATAAGGTGGTATGTGTTTTAGTCTGCAAATGCTCAGGCACAACCACACCAAGATGTGGTGAAATCACCAGGCGCCTGTATCTTCTTCACCCAGACGCACTATGAACGCAGAATCACAAGTGCTGACAAATGCAGGCGAGTTGTGTTGGCAACTTGTACGCCATGAGGGGTGTTGCCATTGGTGGTATCATTTTTTTAAATAGAGACATTTCTCGTTCAAGTTCCCAAACAATCGAAGTGCAATTCTCTCTTGCTTCACGTGATTATTACATTCCTGGAGCAATGAGCGTACATTGAAATGATACCCAAAGGGCTCTGTGTTTACAGGTAAAAGCAAGTTAGTTTGGGGATTCATCAGCAGAGACAGGTTTTTTACCTACCTGCTTGGCTGGAGTGAAACTGGTGTAAGACTGTCTTCTGTGTTGCAGGTAGTGCATCCTCCATCACCATGGCAACTAAAGACACCCCATAATTGTCCAAATTCTGTCTTGGGCTGGGCCCATCCTTGCACTGAAACCATGGTGTAGTGTTTACTGTGGAAATATACTTTTAAGAGATCAATCTCCATATACTCATTTAATCATTCAACAAATACTTATAAAATACTTGTTTTGAGTAAGGAAGTTAGTTATCCATTTATTTAGCAAACATTTATTGAGAGCATGCTAAGAGCTAGGGGTTATCTCAAGATGTATAAGGATTTCTCCTTCCTCCCAAAGGCCTTGCAGTCTAATATTCAAGATAAGTTTAAATATAAAAATAACACGTAATAAGAAACAAAATACGTTTGGTCTCTGACCACCCCACCGCCTATTGTCTTGGCACACAGCTCCTAACACCCTTGGACTTGCCTAGGGGATGAGTGCCTTTTTGTATGCTAATGAGGTGACAGGGAGTTGGGGTTCCTGGACAGCCTGGGGAGGGGGGCTGGTTGTCAGAGGAACCAGTCACAGAATTAGAGGGCTGGAGCTTTCAGGCCCACTTCCCAACCTCTGGGGAAGGGAGAAAAGAAGGGCTGAAGACTGAGTTCAATTACCATTGGCTGATGGTTTAATCAATTACATCTTCATATTGGAATATCCATAAAGAATCCTAAACAAAGGAGTTCAGAGAGCTTCTAGGCTGGTCAAACTGGAGGTACTGGGAGGGCGGCATGCCCAGAGAGGGCAGGGAAACTCCATACCCCTTCCCCATACCTTGTCCTTTGCACCTCTTATATTTGATTGTATCCATTATAATAAACCAGTAATCTAGTAAGTAAATAGTTTATCCTGAGATCTGTGAGGCATTCTAGCTAATTATCAAACACAAGGACAGGGTCGTAGGAAACCCCAATTTACAACCGGTCAATCAGAAGCACAGCTGATAACTGGACTTGCAATTGGCATCTGAAGCAGGCATGGGCAGTTTTGTGAGACTGAGCCCTCCACCTGTGGGGCTGGTGCTCTCTGGACTGGCAGTGTCCGAACTGAATTGAATGTAGGACACCGGTTGGTGTCCACTGAGAACTAGAGAATTGCTTGGTGTGTAAAAACCCACACACCTACTGTCGGAGTAGTATGAGTAGGAATGCAGAGAGGAAATAGTAGTTGATTTAAACAGAGCCTCTACCTTCAAATGCCTTGTTAAATTTATTACTTTAATGTTAAACATTAGTAAATTGCTGTGAAAAGTTAAAAAATGAAAAAGTGCAAGAGGATTAAACAGAGGTGTGTAGCAAGTTTATCCTTGCTACAGCACTGCATAAAGAAGTTAGAGATCGTAGTTTCCACTGGCCAGGGCTCCCCAGCTCTCCCACCGTGTCACAAAGAATGACAGTCTGGTACTTTGTCACGTACACAACACGCAAACAACACACACGTATACAGTCATACATTCTCCGTATACTTGAGGGCTTCCACAGGTCTGTATCTGTAGGAGGTTGAAACAAAACCTCTGGGCTATAAAGCTGTGCCCTTGTTGCCCTGGAGGGAGCAGGAAGGAAAATACAGCTAGAAGATGGCTCAGGAGGAGGAAAACGATCCTGTCTCCACTGCATCTTGGGAGGCTCGGGCCGAAGGATGGGACAGAAGCAATGTGGATTGACAGTCACAGACAAGCTTCAGCTTCCTGAGAAGCCTTCCTGCGGTCCTTTCTACGCCCAGGTAGAAGAATGCTTCTGTCACACCATGTCCAGGACAGTGCCTAAATATTCTGTTGCACATCTCTCTTCATGTCTGGCTCCTCATACTAAATTATTGGGCATTAGGAGGTAGAGGCTCTGTTTATTTTTTATTATCTTAACTCAGAACCTGGTTGAGAACCTTGAAGGAGAGCAGCAAATATTCAACAGATTTTTGTTGAATGAGTAAAAGGAAGGAACAGAGAGAGGGAAGGTGGGAGGGCAGGAAGGAGAAAGCAGGATCAAACATGTTTCTCTGTAGCCTTTCTGTCTCAGTCCCCCTAGATATTCTAACATGACAAAAATGAGCTTACTATTTGTGACAGTCTGACCAATGAGCTCAGAGGCAAGAAGAAGAAAGGATAATGCATGGAAGAATGGATGGATGGGTAGACAGATGATAGATAAATAGAGATAGCCAGCCCATTCACTCACTGTTTGAGATTCTCTCAACAGTGAATCAAGTCTCTAATTAAAAGTAAAAGGATGCAAAATGCAAATTCCTGAATGCAACACATTGACATGGCAGAATTTCAGGCAAAGTATAAATGATGACAGTAGATTCTTATTTTGAAAGGCTATGGGAGTCTACTTGGTGGGAGAGAACGCCTCTGCAGAGGCGAATGTTCTCTAAAAGGGCCCAGGCCCCAGAGCCAAACTCCGCCATGCACACCCTCCTCTGTGCGCACAGGTGCTGGCTGCCAGCGTGGCTGGTGGAGCTGGGCCACCACAGGGGCCCCACACCGTGCCCACCTCCTCAGGCTCCTGCTCCCAGCAGATAATAAACTGCTCCTGAGGCATTTTAAAGCAGTCGCTTAAAAAGACAGCGTTGCGCGACCCTGAGAAGGCTGCACAGCCGCAGCGTGCAGAAACCTTGAGGTAAGCCTTTCATTTTACTGAGCACCGCTCGAGCACTGCCTGCAGTACCGCGTTTGAGCCCTGTAATTAAAGAGGGACGAGGAGGGCTGGGAGAGGCTCTGTAGAATTGTGAGGATATTAAAGGGTTGGAAACAATAAAGCTTACGAAAGAAAGGTTGAAAGAACTGGGATTATTTAGACTGAAGGACAGAAGGTCAAGGAGCAGAATAACAATAATCCTCAAATGCGTATCCTGGTTCTAGTGTCAGGAAACAGGGCTCATTTCTCCCTGATAAAATAAACTTTTGGGGTCTGGCTGCTCTTTTTGTATGAACTTGTTAGCAAACGAGACAGAATTCAGCAAAACAAAGGAGCTGAGTGGTCAGCTGCCGCACTACGCCTGACTGGCCTGTGTCTTGGCCGTGATCCTCCGTGATCCCTTTGCCGGGCTGCAGGGACCCAGCGGAAGGATAAAGTCCGGGAAGGGGGTGCATTCTGTCTAGACAGCGTAAACTCTCGACAACATTAGTGAGAACTTTAGCGTGAGCCTATGAAATATCCCCACCAGGTTTATTTAGCCATTAAACCAAAGGTCATTATTTTTCTCCTTGCAGAAGTAATGCACATTTTTTAAGGGAACTAGTTGCTTCCTAAATAAAAGCAGATCCAAATCTTCAGAGTTGTGAGTATGGGGAGACCCGTGCGAAGGGGTGGGCATGAGGACAGGTGGAGGAGGTAGGGCGGGAGAGGCTTGAGGGTGACTAGGACATGAAAAAGAGGCTTTACTAAATTCGGGAGATAATCAGGAAATTTGATTTACAACACAATTTAGGTTCCCAAGGCGTAGTTCCCCAATCTGCAGCCTGGGGACTCGGCAGGCGGGCCCTTCTGCCTGGGTCCCACTGCCGTCATTGAGAGGAAGGAAGCCTGCCAGCTTCTGGGACTACATCAAGCCCCCATCCTCCTGGGTGGCACCCCAGGATGGGAGTCAGCCACCCACCCCATCCCAAACCTCTTTCCCAATACTCCCACCATTTCCAGCCTTGGAGAACCTGAAATCAATCCTGTTAAGGAAGCAGATAAACATCAAAACTCCTGAGGAATGGGAGTGGGGAGAAGCTTCCCCAATCCTCCATACAGGCATTCATAATAGTGTATTTCTTTATAGTATTTTTTCTATACCTCTACTTTGTTTTACTTAATCTGATGTCAATCATCATACACTCACACAGCCACATATGTGATTTTGGAACTTCTCCACCTGTTTTAATTAAGTTAAACTAATTGAAATGGTATGAAACTCATTTTTATAAATATGCATGTATAGGCATATTTACATTAAAAAGACTGGGAGAAATTAAACCAAAATACAACTATGGTTACCTCTAGATGTGGGATTATAAATTATCTTACGTTTGATGTTGTTATTTTTATTCTCCCTAATTCATTTTATGAAAGTTTCACATTCATAAAAAGAAGAAATATGCCATTGCATAGTTATAAAAATGTCCCATGTTATTAAGAACTCTGTGACCATGTCCTTTGTAATGGCTATTTGGTCAAGGCGTGGTCAGCAGTTCATTTGATTATTGCGCCTTAGATTGCTAAAGTTAGGTTGTGTCAAATAAAAGACACATTCTCAATAGGATCATTTCCTTAAGATGGATTCCCAGAGGGGAAGCCAGCATGTGAAATGATATGAATATCGCTGAGTTCCCTGGCTAGTTTTTGACGGCCCACTCTTTCTGATTTGGGTCTGACCTTCCTGTTTACAGCTCTCATATTTTCTCTCTCTCTCTTTCTTTTTAAGTCTCGTGCCGTATTTCAGGCTCACATGCTTGTATTGTCCCTGCCTTCCTGTAATATTGACACTGTAGTCCTTCCTGTCCCATTTCTCTCCCTAGTTCCCTTGCGGATGCCTCAAGGCGCCCGGTGTTATGGTTTTTCCAAGGGCAGGCTTCCTTCCAGCTCCTGCCGATGAGATGACACTATTATTAGCTTCCAAACCTCCATTTCAGTCTTCTTCAAATTTAAGACAGTAACAAGCGTGCTAAAGTGTCGGGACCGTGGCATCTGCCCTGAGGGGTTGTCACAAACAATAAATGCTCACTCTGCTAACACTATGAATAGCTTAAAAAAGTTAACAAACCTCAGGTCCTTTACACACTTTTGATGACATTTCTTTGATGCCTTGAATACAGCATGTTGTTTCCCATGCCTATCTGGAAAGGCAACCATAAAAGATGGTGGGTTATTTTTAAGTTTCTCTGTTGCACGTGATTTACAGACTAGTCACAGACTATTACAGGCTTAAAGACTCTACTTCTTGCCTGAAAACATTAACTAAACTGTTTCTCATATGAATGTAAGCATTAGGACCTTGACTCAAGCAGATTTCTCACTGCAGAAAGTTTATAATCTAGGCCAAGGGGCCCCTGGCATTTTTAGAGTTGTGTTATTGTTCATTTTATGTAATAACGCCCATTCTTTGCATTTTCTATCTTTATTTCACAACCTGTATGTGGCTTTATTACTTTGATTACATTCATTGAATTTCAGAACTATCAAAAACACTTTTCTAGTTGAGATGAAATTTATGTAATGTGTAATTAACATCTGAAAAATGAACAATTCAGTGGCAGTTAGTGCAGTCACAGTATTATGCAACCGCTACCCCTAGCTAGTTCCAAAACGTTTTCACCGCCCCAAAAGGAAACTCGGTACTCATTGAGTAGTTATCTGCCTTGTCCCCTCCCCCAGGCTTCTGGCAACCACCCATCTGCTTTCTGTCGCTATGGGTTTGCCTCTTCTGGAAACTTACATACAGGAAATCATACAATATTTGACCTTTTGGCATCACGCCACGCTTCTTTCACTTAACATAATGTTTTCGAGGTTTATCTATGTTAGAGTAAGCATCAGTACTTTATTCCTTTTTATGGCTGAATAATATTCCATTGTAGGATATACCATCATTTGTTCATCCATTGCATTCCACTGCATGCCTGTACCCTTATTTATGATTAGGGGCTGGTTATCCCTTGATAGACATTTGGAATGCTTCCACCTTTTGGCTGTTGTGGGTAATGCTGATATGAAAATGTATGTACCTACATCTGGGTTCCTCTTTTCAATTCCTTTGTCTGTGTACTTAGAAGTGGAATTGGTGGATCATATGGTAATTCTCTGTTTAACTTTTCGAGGAACTGCCAAACTCTTTTCCATAGCAACAGAACCATTTTACATTTCTACCAGCAACGTACAAGGGTTCCAATTTCTCCACATTCTCAGTAACACTTTTCACAAATTATTATTATTATAGCTATCGAAGTGGTGTCAAAGTGGTTTTGAATTGCATTTCACTAATGACTTTGAGAAGCATTGAGCTTCTTTCCATGTGCCTCTCATCCAATCGTATATCTTCTTTGGAGAAATGGCTACCCAAGTCATTTGCCCATTCTTGAATTGGATTGTTTGTTTATTTGTTGTTGAGTTCTAATAGTTCTTTACGCATTCTGTATACTAAGTTTTTATCAGATATATAATTTGTAAATACTTGTTTGCATTCTACAGGGTATCTTTCCACTTTCTTGATAATGTTCTTTGATGCACAAAAGTTATTAATTTTAATGAGGTCCAATTTATCTATTTCATTGCTATTTGTACTTGTGGTGTTATATGTTAAAAACCATTGCCAAATCCAAAGTCATGAAGATTTATTCTAAGAGTTTTATGGTTTTAACGTGGTTGATCCATTTCGAGTTTACTTTTGTACGTGATGTGAGGAAGGCGGCCCAACTTCATTCTGTTCCATATCAAGGACCTATTAAGTCATTTGATTCAAAGCTGTCATTTATAGCCACTATACTCTGCTGCATTTCTTCCTGGAAATAAGAACTACTGGAATGTTACAAGTGTTTTAGGTCCCCAACATTTCTTCATCCCTTTTGTTCTTAGAAGGCAAGTGTTCAGGGAGGCGAATGTGTTAGCTGACAACCGCCAGAGCAGGGTCAGGTGCTGAGCGGTGGTTTGAGCAAATCTGTGCTCAACTCAGGATTTATCAAAATATCCTGTAGATATCATTATGTTTTTCATCTCAAATGGAAATTTGATTTTTGAGGCTATGAAGAAGAAGTAATATTTTTACAAATTTTTACCACATTTTAAAATAGAAAAATATCAATTAAAACTTTAGGTCTGCTAAATTTACTGGCTAAAATGTTAATATTTGGCATATTTGGAAAGTAACAAGTCTGAGGTAGCTCTCTACTACTTCATGCTGACATTAACTACCAGGAAAAATCTCTAAGACCCTTGAAGTGACTCATTACTGCTGAGGAGATACGAACATGGACTTCAGATGCAACAAATCTGGGTAGGGAAGCCAGGTCCACCACTGCATGTATGTCTTTGTGCAATTATGTCACCTCACTAAGCATCAGTTCTTTGTTTATAACATGGGAGAAATAGGAATGTGTGTGCCTAGCTCATAAAAGCCCATAATATATAGCAGTAATTACAAGAATGTTAGGTATTCTAGGGAATTTGCATTTATTCAAGACTCCCAAAGACGAGTCACAAAAGGAAGATAGATTTCCCTGACTTTTCAAATTGCCTTCCCCAGAAAGTCTCTCATTACTTTGCTTAAAGTACACATATTTTTAGAACTCTGGTTATTGGTATATAATCACTCAACTTGGCTGGTTTGGAAGCTGGATTATACTCAGGCAAGTTCTATGTTACCTGCTTTATTTTATGTGAACATTCCATCTCATTTGAAGGTTTTCTTTCTTTCTTTCTTTCTTTCTTCCTTTCTTCCTTTCTTCCTTTCCTCCTTTCTTCCTTTCCTTTCTTTCTTTCCTTCTTCCTTTCTTTCTTCCTTTCTTCCTTTCCTTTCTTTCTTTCCTTCTTCCTTTCTTTCTTCCTTTCTTCCTTTCCTCCTTTCTTTCTTTCTTCTTTCTTTCTTTCTTTCTTTCTTTCTTTCTTTCTTTCTTTCTTTCTTTCTTTCTTTCCTTCCTTCCTTCCTTCCTTCCTTCCTTCCTTCCTTCCTTCCTTCCTTCCTTCCTTCCTTCTTTCTTTCTTTCTTTCTTTCTTTCTTTCTTTCTTTCTTTCTTTCTTTCTTTCTTTCTTTCTTTTTTCTGAATAGCTAAAGGGATGTTTTGTGGATGTAAGAAGTAGGCTTCTGGTTCGGGAGGCAGAACTAGAATGAGCAGACGGGAATTTTCCAGGGATAGCTATGGACTCAGTGGAGTATAAAGTATCAATCTCCCTGTCACTGGAAGCATTCAAGGAAGCTCTGTGATAACAGGCCAGCATTGGTGGAGAAGACATTCTTGCTTTAGGTGAAACATGGGACATGAGACTGGATAATAAAGATGTTAAGGAGAGCCATAAAAATCGAGACTTCTGTTTATTGAAGCCATGGGCCAGCACTGGGCTAGATGCTTCCCCTATTTTGATTTACTCAATCCTCATAGAACCTTTGCAGTGTTATAGTAGTGTCCCTGCTACACATTACTAAAACAGCTGGAATAATCGACACCTAGAGTTGAGTACAGATGTATGCTACTATTTTATACTTTCAGATGTGAAATATGTAATACCTACTTGTTATAAAAGTCATCCATGAGAACAAGTCTGTTCATCAAAGATTAAAACTTGATGCCTGAAGTTATGAACGACAGATACCCTTTAATATCAGCTTTATCATCCAATCATATTTTTATTTTGTTTTTGGTGCACAATATTGTAAATGACACAGTGTTTTCACTGTCCACTTTGGTATATCTGGATACTCCTCATTTTGACTAATTCAGAAGTTGGAGAAAAGATCAGAACATTTTGTCTGAAGTTTGAATCAGTAACAGCATCTAACAACCACATGCCTGCCTTATCAGAATGCAGAAGTCAGACAAGAAATACCCAAAGTTGACAGAATCCGCTAAAAAAAATCTATGATATGATATGATCATCACATGGCAGTTACTCACACAACAAATTCTCTTTCTGAAAAACAGAATACATTGGTTAGGAGCATAAGGTTTGATGGGAAAGTAGCTCAGAGCCACCACTAAATAGTAAATTGACTCTGGGCAAGGTTCTTAACCTCTCTCAGCCTCAGTTTTAGTAATAAGGACCGTGAACTGACCGAGCCAATATGGTTGTGTATAATTCCTGAGTTCTTCTGAGAAGATACATGTACCTCTTATAGAAGTAAATTGCTCCTACAGCATCCGGGATACAGGAAGTATATTATAAGGACCGAGTTCTGCCATATGCACAAGCAAGTATTAAGCAGACATTCAATCTTCTTTTTTGTAAGCTCAGGGAAGTGCCAACTGCTCTTTAAGACATGTTGAGAGCACCTTGCATGAAAGCTCCACTTCAGGCAGGTACAACAATATTCTGGCAGCAGGACTCAGCTAACCTTCTAGTCAGTCAGGTGCATAATCCTCCATTAACAAGCTACACCTAGTCCTGGCTGGTGTGGCTCAGTGAATCGAGCGCCAGCCTGTGAACTGAAAGGTTACTGGTTCAATTCCCAATCAGAGCACATGCCTGAATTGCAGGCCAGGTTCCCAGTTTGGGAGGTGTGAGAGGCAACTGATGGATGTTTCTCTCGCACATCGATGTTTCTCTCTTTCTTCCTCCCTTCCCCTCTCTCTAAAAATAAATAAATAAAAATTAAAAAAACTAAAATACAATACACTGCATTTAGAGTGTATAAATCAATTACTTTTTTCAAAAAAGAAGCTAGACCTAGAAGAATTAGAATCCTAAGAACAAGTTACCATTCAAAGGGTAGAGTATTGGGCTAGCTAGATTCTTATTTCCTATTCATTCAAGAGCAGGAGAGCCTATTCAACATTTCTAGCAATTTGTTCTTGAACACTATTCATTTCTCCAATGAAATATTATTTCAAACATTCATTAAGTGAATTAGAAAACCTTTTGGTGTTGATCAGAAATAATGACAGTGGAGTTTGAGTTGTGCGCTAGAGCTTTTAAAATGCTAACTAACCCCCTGGATTGTATATTTTCATTCAGGGAACTACAAATATTAACTGACTCCCCAGGATAGAGGTTAAAGTTAACACATACTACATTGAAATATTTTAAAGTGGATTACAGATAATGTAACAAGACTAAATTTACCTCTCAAGAATGTTTGTGAGAATTAATAATAGTATACATTGAATGCTTACTATGTGCAAATACTATACTCAAAGTTTATATATCACTTTTCATTTAATTGTCATGAAAACACTGTAAGAGAGACAATATTATCCAATGACTTATCATTAAATAATCAAATAGTCAAATATTTTTTAGACTATTAGTCAAATATTTATTAGTCAATTGACATTAGTCAATTAGGATTATTCCTAGTAAGTAATAAGCACATAATAAATGGTAACTATTCTTATGTTATAGTTCTGATTATTGTGTTAACTTACAGTACCCATGACCATCGCTGGTCCCCGATGTGTTAAATTCGGCACATTGCACATATGTGTATATAATGTTTAAAGCCTCAGGTTTTTAATGTTTACAAACATTTTAAAAATGAAATTGAAATCAAATATTTGGGAGTCCCTCAGGCGTTCCTCTCCCTGGGATCCCAGTTTGAGGACCGCTGGCCTAAATGACTAGCTGTTATTTAGGGTTTATCCCAGGATGAAGATTCTGTGACTCTATTGGCATTAAGGGCAAGAATCGAAGACCTGCAGAAGCCTAATCTTCCAACCAATAAGTGAAATCCAGCTACTCTTTATTTTAAATTCTAATCAATGTAGAGAACATGATGAGTAAGATGAATCATTATGGTTGTCGCTCACATTCTTCTTCTCATTAATAAACATGATTATTTGCAATTTGCTAGTCATGTCTCTTCCTCTCTCTCTTAATGCTTCATGGGTTCCTGACTTTAAACATTAGAGCCATTTCACAAAGTTGCCTGATCTCTGCTCTGCAGGGAGTCATGTGCTCCTCACTCACAAGACTAGCTCCAGTATCACGATGGAAGGGCTCGCCTTGCCTCAGGGCTTTGGGTAGCTGATCTGAGGCTCCTAGGTTGGAGGCCAATAGTCAGACACGTCCTGCTGAGCTGTCTTGTCTTCTCTCTATTTTTTGGAAGTGGAAGGGGTAATTCTAACCTTCTTGAATCAGAGTGGCCACTAAAGTACCAGGAATGAGTAAAGCAAGAGAAATAACTTCCTTCAGGGGAGTGTAGACATGAATGTAAAAAGGAGAGAAAAACAGAGAATAACTTCAAAAAAGCCACAGAATGTGCACTGCCCTGAAAGCTAAAGCATGTGACAAAAATCTTTAAAGGCCTGGTTTTATAGCTCTAGAGGGAATTAAAGCTAAATGGCATAAGCATCATGACAAGCTGTGAGTAGATACAGAAGACAGAGACAGCAAAACGCTGAAGGCAACTAGCGCATCCAAAAAGAAAAGCTAATTCAAAAACCACAGATATAATTACCTAGATTAAGAGAGCAAGTGCCCTTCTTAAATTTTCGGAGGATGGTTATAAAAATTAGTTTAAAAAAAAAGAGTACCTTTTGATGTAAAAACATATAAACCCTGAAGCAAAAAGGTAATATAATTGATTTTTAGATCAAATTTTGAGTTAAGCAGAGTATTTTGCATCTGTTTGTCAAATTTGCAAACATTATCAAGCAATTAATGACCCCTAAACCCGACAAAGTCATTACCAAGCTAATAAAGACAATCATAGCCAAGATCCACAGTTAGTCAACCCATAGATGGAAAAGACTGAATTAGCTAAATGAAGTCAGATGATGGATTAAAAAACACACAACAAAACAAAACCCCTACCACTCTCCTTAATGGAGAAATTAAGAAAACTGCTACCAACTTTTGCCATTTTCTGGCACTTCAGGCCATCTCGGATCCCCGTTTTGTCTGTTGATTGCCTTACCTCGATTACAAGGCACTGAGGCAGGACGCATGTCATGTCTTCATTCCACACAGAGCATTTTCTTGGCATTAAATGGAATATATTCTGTGGTTCATTAGTTCATTCGTCCAGCAAATGATTACGGAATGCATATCGAGAGCAAAGCATTGATTTGAGTTTGCTAGTTATACAAAGATTAAAAGATAGGACCCCTGCCCTTGGAGGAGTTAACAGTGCAGGGAGGGACACATACATAAAAATAATTATGATGTAATATGCATACATACATTAAAATAGTTGCAATGCAGAGGACCTTTGAAAAAGGTGCAATGGAGCTGAAGGGAAGGAGGCTGACCGCTGCCTGAGGAGGAGGTCGAACTGCGGCTCAGATGGAATGGCTAAGAAGAGGTTCGGCTGGAGGATTAGGGGGTGCTCTGAACTGACCAAAGCCCATTGAGTCAGATACACCTCTTAAATTCAATTTACTAAATAGTTGCTGCTGAAGAAGCTTGAGACAAGTAAGAATTAGGCACTCCCACAGTTTTACTGCTACCATGAAAACAAGTCTCAGAAAAAAAAAATCTACCAAACATACAGCATTTATTGAAGAAATACCTCTTATGTACATGAGGAATCTTTAAAAAAATCAGATTGGTGATTGCCAGAGGTTGGCTTTGGGGATGGGTGAAATGGGTGAGGGGTTCAGAAGGCACAAACTGTCAGTTATAAAAAAAAAAATAGGTCAGCCCTGGTTGGTGTGGCTCGGTCAATTGAGCATCAGCCTGCAAACTGAAAAGTTGTTGGTTCAATTCCTGGTCAGGGTACATGCCTGGGTTGTGGGCCAGTCCCCTGTTGTATGTGTGGGAGGCAATCCATCAGTATTTCTCTCACATATTGATGTTTCTCTCCTTCTCTTTCTCCCTCCCTTCCCCTCTCTCTAAAATAAATAAAGTTTAAAAATAAAGAAAAAAATAAGTCGTGGGGATGTCATGTACAGCAAGGTGTCTGTAGTTAGTAATACTGTATCACATATTTGAAAGTTGCTAAGAGGGTATATCTTAAAAGTCCTCATCACAAGAAAAAAAACTGTAACTATGTGTGGTGATGGATGTTAACTAGACTTATTGTGGTGATCATTTTACATTATATACAAATATTGAATCATTATGTTGTACACCTGAAAACTAATATAATGGTATATGTCAATTATACCTCATTTAAAAAAAATCATGAATAAGGAAGCACAAAGCAGGTCCTGTCTGTCAGTTAAATAAAGTGGCAGCTCTGAGTCTTTTTAGGTACATTGTGTGCTTGGACCACCAAGAGTTTCAGTTCAGGTAGACAGAACCACTTTCCTGGCCGAAGGGTTCTGTCCGCCTTGCAGTTGGCATCAGACCACCATACACACTTCTAAGCCAATGTCTGGACCTGGGATCATTTAGGAATTCAGCCTCAACTGCCATCCCTACAAATGCAAACTATAGGCCTCCTAATTCTTATACCCTGTGCATGCAAGACTGAAAAGTGTCCCTGGAATATTTTAACCAGTCCCCATTTCTTTAATACCTTTAATTGCACCCATGAACATTCACTCCAAATACTCATCTTGCTCTTTAAGAAGCCATCAATTCCATCAATAAAAAAATGTTGGACATTCACTATGCTGATTGCACAATTTCAAGTATTAATCAAAATCTAGCTATGAGGAGCACTTGTGGTAAGCCCTCTAGAACTGCACTTTTCAATATGGTAGCCATTAGCCACATGGGGCTGTGGAGCCTTTCAGCTAACCGAAGTATGATGTTCTATAAGATGCATGCTGGAATTGGAAGGCTTGGTACTAAACAACAACAAAAAAAAGCAAAATATTTCAATAATTATATATTGGTTATATGTTCAAATAATATTTTGTATATATTGGATTAAGTAAGAGATAATACAAAAATTAATTTCATTTGTGTTTCACCTTTAAAGGTGGCTGTTAACAAAGTTAATATTAAATATGTGCCTTACATTATATTTCTATTGGGAAGAGCTATTCTAGGGTGTACACTATGGAATTCCAAATTAGAGTGCTTGCTGGTCTTCCCAGGACTATGCATTTCTGGTGAAAATGCCAGTAGCCTGCACTATAGCTGTATATAGTTTAAGTGGCATGTCCATCACTTCAAACTGTATGTGGAAAAATGTTTTAAAGTAGATTGATTGATTGATTGCCTAACAAGAGCAATAAAGTCTGTACTGACATAGGGATTTATATTCTCTCTGGGGTAGACAGAAATAAATAACTAACAAAAAAAATCAGAAAATCAGGAATGCTGTGCAGAGATTAAAATATGCTGTGCTAAGGAGTGACAGCATAGCTACTTTAAACTGGATAGTCAGAGCGGTTCTTTAAAATTACAACTGAATGACACGAAGGAGCCTGATGTGCAAAGATGGGGATGTGCAGAGGGAGCAGGGGGTGTTTCAGGTGAGGAAACAGCTAACGTACAAGCTCAGATGTGAGAATGACCTTGGCTTGAGGAGAAAGTGAATAATGCATAAAGGTAGTATTATGACTATGGTGTTCCTCAAGATCTCCTAAGATCTCTCCCTAGGAGATCTAATGGAGTATCCTGGTCTTAATAGACAGAGAAGGAGAAGGGGCTGAGCTTCAAGCCCTGGAGAACTCCTATATTTGGATATTGATTGGAGGAGACATCCACAAAAGCAGAAAAGCATCACGCATTTGAAGGAAAACCTGGGAGAACATTGTGTCGCAGAGGCCAAGAGCTGAGACTGCTTCAAGAGTAGCAAGCAGTTGTGTTGAAAGTGTATTGCTGAAGGGTTAGATCAGCTAAGAGCAGTAATTACTGAGTGCCATTGCATGGAGGCCCCTGGGCATTTCACCAAAGCGGTCTCAATGGGCACTATGAATGGAACCCATCAAGCAAAGGTTGAGGAGAGAATATGAGGCAGTAAGTGGAGATGAAAGTTCTAGTCAGCCCTTTCAAGCATTTTTTTCTGTGATGAGAAAAATGTTGGGTCTGAAAAAGAGTACACATGGTTAAATATAGGTAATACTGAGCATATGATTGCTGGCAAAGGAGGGTTTGAAAGTAGAGGGACAAAGTCACAATGCAAAGGGCCCCTTGTGCTAAAATAAAGGGGAAAGAAACTACTGAAGGGTATAGAGCAGAGGAGCATAATGATCAGATATGAGTAGAAAGGGGGAGAAGAGGAAGCACAGAGGGCCAGTAGGGGTTTTGATGGTGTGAGGCAGAAGTCTTCCCTGTGCATTTTCCCCATCGCTGGGGAGGTCCACAGGCCCCGTGCGCAGTTCCCAGGGAAGGCGGGTAGGGAGAGTCAGCAGAGCAGGCGTCCTTCGTGGGCGCAGGCCAATCCACCAAAACCCAATCTAGTTAATGTCAAGTCAACAAAATTTAACTCACTAAATGACAGATTCATTTAATATACCAAATTTTTCAATAAACCAGGAAGTTTTTATGGAACCCACTGAAAGCCAAATTGCTGAAATGAAACTGCTGAATGGCCAGCTCACTAAGTTATCAATTCATCAACAATTCTATATTATAAAATTTATAGTATCAATGGCAAAATGGGTAAAGGATATGGACAGGCATCTCATAGAAAGTAAATCCCTAATTGACTAAAAGGCATATAAAGAGATGTTCAAATTCACTAATAATCAAAACAATGCAAAATTTAAAAACATGGAAATTCTACTTTAAATATAAGCAGATGGCAAATACTACGCAGGAAGACAATGCCAAATATTAGCAAGGGACACAGCTGGAATCTCTGGGCAACAGCCTCTCACCTGAAGGTTAATGCACAAGACATTTATTTCAAAGTGCTGGTGAGACCAACGTCTGTGGAAGGGGGTGGTGAGGAAGCGGGAGACAAGAGCAGCATTGCTGTCCCAAAGGCAGCTTCAGCCAGCCCCACAGGGGACACTGGTGCTGGGGTGACCCCTCAGAGTTGACCCAGGATGGGGGTTAGAGGTTCAGTCTTTCATAGCCCCTCACTTGGATGATTGGTCACTGGTAGGTTTTTTTGCCAGCTGAGCACATTCCTAAGGAGGGTTGACGGCTGAGGACCTTATTCCAGCACCGTTCCCAGCTGCTGGGGGACTGAGTTCTGAAACGGGATCTGAGAATCATGCCAGGTGTTGGGTTGGGCATTGCCTTTATTTTTAACATTTTGATAATGTTTTCATCATGGAGGGTGTTTTTTTTGCATTAAATTTGATTTTTAAAACTATTGCCTGAAAATATTACCTTAATTGTTGTTTTTTTTCACGATCCCTTAAATTTTGCCTCAGTCCCCTCCCCTTAATCCCAGCTCTGCGTCCGCTGGTTGTGTAAACTAGTGAGCCATTCAGGAAGGGGAGCTGGCGGTACTACATGACATTGCATGTGCACTTGCTGTACGGCGCAGTCAGCTGCCTCCCGGGTGTGTGCCCCAGGAAAATGATCTTCTGTAAGGTCAATGTATAGGATGTGCATCAGAAAAATTTTATGATGGAGGAGAGCTGGAGACTATCTGGAGAGCCATCGCTGGGGCCTGGTTAGTAAAATGGGCTGGATGCATCCTACGGAATACTGAGCATCAGTCGGATGCAATGTACAAACATCAACCTGGATAGATCTTTAAAACATAGAGTAAAGAGAAGATTGTGTGTGTGTAAGTTAAAAACAAATATGCGAAATACTGCTGAGAGTACATGCATTTAAGGACGAAGAGCAAATACATTAGAGTGAGTCCCCATGGAGTCAGGGAGTGAGAGTGGTACTAGAGATGAGGACAGACTATATAAAATAAAACAAAACATGAGAGCGACCTTGTATGGGTCAATGATGACAATATTTTATGAAGTAAGGAGAATGATTAACTCAATTGACTATACTGTAGGGACCAAAATACATATAATTGATTTTTTTGATTTAATAGCAAATTACGTTATATGAAATGGTTTCAAATGCCTTCAAGGATTGTCTGCTTGCTATTAAAGTTGTAGTTTAGATTTATTTATAGGTGTGTCACACCTGGTTCACCCCAGGTGTTTTGGAATAGATTTGTCAATACAGCTCAACTGAATTTCAATTTTGTGTGTGACTCACATTTCAGACACTAATTCCTTCTCCAATGCTTGAAATACAGGCAAAGCATAATGAATAAGTTGATTTACAAATCTGTGAATTAAGAGATATACAAAAGGCAATGAACTGGAATAAGATGTATTGGGGTAGAGAAACCTGTTCTAACAGTCATAAAAATTCTTGTCATCCAAAATACCTGCAATCTAATTTGAAATACAAAAGAAATTCTCATTCTCCAAAGTCATTGACACAAAATATAGAAAAGTCTGGAATATGCTGAACTTTGGTCGCAGAGATACAATTAGACTAGACTGAAACTAAGCTAACCCTAACCCAAAGGAAAACTTCAAACTCATCAACTAATATTTCATGAAAATCTTTTAAATCTGCTAAAAATAATTCTATCAAAACCTAGTGAATAATTATGAAAAGAAACAGGTTCATTGATGAACAAGGCAAATTTATTTGAAAAGCTGGCTTATTGTTTGGAGATTTGATCTTCAGTAAATTGATCTGGAGTATAAGGGACTAATCACTTCCCCTTCCCTCTTCACATTTGCCTCTGACATTCATCAGAATGGTGGGCACCTGGATCAATGGTGGGGGAAGGGCAGTGAGATTGGCCCCAGATCTGTTCATCTTCAAGGACAGCCCCACTACCAAATGGCAGAATTTCAATACATCCCCATCTCCCTGAACCTGATTGCAGGAAACCAAGTGGAAAAAAATTAACCTTGGGATGAATCCAGTCTGCTTGCAGCTGCAGCCCCAGCGGCCTTTTTAAAAGCACACATTTGATCATGCCACTCCCAGCTTAAATCATTTCAAGGACTCAGGGTCAAGTTCCAATAGCATCTCAGGGTTTACAAGGCCTCTCAAAATCAGCCTGCCGATCCGACCGCAGCTGAAGCCCCCTCCTTTCCCTCACTCTACTGTTCCCTATGCTCCAGCTATACTTTGCTCTTAGTACTTCTTAGGTCCTCCAAGGATGCTGGACTTTTCTTAATCTGTGCTGTTCCCTCTGCAAGGAACACTCTCTTCCTATACCTCCAACCCCCACATGCCTGCCTGTAGCCTCCTGTCCCCACGCACCTGCCATCTAACCTTCATGGCGTTCATTAGACATGCTTTCCTTCAGGGGGGCCTGAATTAAGAAAACAAATCAGACCTACAGTCCTGGGAGATAATTGCCCCTGGGTCTCCCACATTTATGTACGTTTTGTAAGCAGAGGCACTCACTGCCCTTTGTTCCAGCCTAACTTTTCAAGAATCTTTATATAGCAAACAACCTAGGAAGATAGAGACAGCGTCTTCCTCCGAAGCAAATGGCAGGTATGCTTAGTGCCCATTATAAAATATTTGAATTCCTTAAGCAATGCACTGCACATGCCTGCCATAATCTGGGCCTGTCCACATTAACCCCCATGAAACCTGGAGGCAAGAGAAACTGGCATAAATATATCATTTATACCATTTGCTGTGCAATGAGAAATAAAGTTCTTTGCTGCTGACCCAGGAATCTCATGACTTCTGCCAGTATTCATGAAACTGTGGCAGGCTAACTTGTTGGCTTATATAAGAACTCAGACGCTTCCGAGTTCTTGACAGTAATACATGAATGTTAATTTCCTGGTTTAGATTGTTGTGTTGTAGTTTACCAGGATTGTGTCTTTGTTTGTAGGAAGTACACACGAAAGTGTTTCAGGGTAATGAGGCGTCATGTAGACGAGTTACTTCTAAGGAACAGAAAGGTTTTATTCTATACTTGAGTTTTTTCTGTATATTTGATTGTTTTGATTTTTCTTAAAGATTGATCAGTGGGTTCAGGTGATGTTAGCCTAATCCATCCAGTTAAAAGTCCCCCAATGACATTTTTTAAAAGTAGACTTTATTGTTTAGAGCAGTTTTAGATTTACGGCAAAACTGAGCAGAGTTCCCATTGAGCTCCTGCCTCCGCATACACACAGTCTCCGCTGTCATTAATATCCTTCCCAGAGGGGTCCATTTATCACAGATGGTGAACCTACATGATGCATCATAATCATCCGAAGTCCATAGTTTACACGAGGGCTCACTCTTAGTGCTGTACATCCTACGGGTTTAGACAAATGTGTAGAGACTTGTGTCCACCATGATGGTATCATAGTCTATTTCACTGCCTTAAAAATCCTCTGTGTCCCACCTTTTCACCCCTCTCTCAGCAATTACTGATCCTAACCCCTTGTGATCACTGATTCTTTTACCACCTCCATAGTTTCTCCTTTTCCAGAATGTGATACAAGGGTGATCACACAGTATGTAGCCTTTTCAGCTTGGCTTCTTTCACTTAGTAATATGCATTTAAATTTTCTCCATGTTTTTTCATGACCTGATAGCTCATTTCTTTTTAACATTGAATCATATTCCGTTGTCTGAATGTATCACAATGTATTTATCCATTCACCTCCTGAAGGACATCCTGGTTGCTTCCAAGTTTCAGCAATTATTAACAAAGCTGCAACAAACATCCCTGTGCAGGTTTTTCTGTCGATATAAGTTTTCGGATCAACAATTGTCAGATCATATGGTGAGAGTATGTTTAGTTTTGAAAGAAACTGCCAAATTGTCTTCCAAAGTGACTGCCATTTTGCAGTTGCAACATAGCCAATGAGTGCTTCTGTTCCCCCATCATCCGCAGTAGTTGATATTGTCAGTGTTCTGAGCTTTGGCCATTCTAACAGGTGTGTAGTGGTGTCTCACTGCTGCTTTAATTTGCAACTCCCTATAACACGTGACTTTGAGCACCTTTTCATATGTTTACTGCCTGAAAAATCCTCTGTGTTCCACCTTTTCACCCCTCTCCCAGCAATTACTGATCCTAACCCCTCACAACCTTATGGTTATCTTCTCTGTATATATTGTCTATTTAGGTCTTTTGCTCGTTTTTAGTCAGATTGTTCATTTTCTTATTGTTGAGTTTTTAGAGTTCTCTGTACATTTTGGATAATAGTCCTTTATCTTTTGTGAAGACGTCCTCCCAGCCCATGACTTGTCTTATCCTCTTGACCATCAACTTTGTACTTAACTGTTTTGGCCTCCATTGACCATTATCGCCTGGATCTTTTATTTCATTAGAGATTCCCCAAATGCTGATTTTCTAAATCAATCATTCTTTCTGAATTTGTTATCTGTAATTCTTCTGTAAAGAAGACTTTTCCCTCATCAAACATTTGATTGTCCTGAAATAAAGTTCATACAGGAAAAGCAGGGGGAAAAACGCTTGATCCTTTATTTTCAAAGTACTGATTTATTGCCCTAGGGAGTGACCAAAATTGTTTGTTTGCTCTAGATGAGCTCATAATTTTATGCATTTAATGGTTTCAATCCATTGCAGTCATTATTCCTTTTGATGCTCAAATTGCCCATCTCAGACCAGTGTAAGCCCTTTCAAGATTAATCAGGTGCCTTTTTGTCAGGATTTTATTAGGTTGGGATTGCTTCCTTGTTTGGGGCATAAGAAGATATTACAGGTTCACCTTGGACATTTCTTGCCCATATATGAAATCAGCCATCTCTCTAAGGACTGTTGGCATCTTTTAGAGGAGAACTGTGTTTACTATGAAGAGGCTGCAATCTGCCCCTGCTGGTGTGGCTCAGTTGATTTGTTGTCATCCCGCAATCAAAAGGTTGCCGGTTCAATTCCTGGTCAGGGCACATGAAAGAAAAAAACCAATCCATGTTTCTCTCCCTGTCTTTCTCCTTCTCTTCCCCTCTCTCTAGAATCAACTAAAAAAAGAAAATAAAAAAACAGGCTGCATTCTAAGAGCTAGAGGTGCGTGGTTACTGGGTTGTCATTGTTCCAGGGCATATGCTTCAAATCATGAGTACATGCTGCTGTTTACAAGGTTTACATAACTTCTCTGATTTTATCCCTTTCCCCATATACTGAAAATCTTGGTTCCTAACAATTTTAATATATTTATTTATCATGTACGACACTATACTATACTTATAATATACAGTATGTATATTATAATGGTTCCAGAATAATAATACTTCAATAAAACACTAAGGCTTAGTAACACTAAGTTTACTGAATGCAGTTAAATATTTCTTTGTGGTTCTTATTTGTCCTTAGAATCAATCTCACTCAGGATATACAGTTAGAAGAGTGGGGATTTTTTTATCCTCACCTAAGGATATTTTTTCATTGCTTTTTAGAGAGAGAGGAAGGGAGACAGGGAAACATGGATGTGAGAGAGAAACATCATCAGTTGTCTCCTATACATGCCTGGGCCAGGGATCATTCATGCCTGGACCAGGGATCGAACCTGCAAACCTCGGTATGTGCCCTGACTGGGAATTGAATCAGGAACTTTTTGATTATGGAACGATGCTCCAACCTGCTGAACCACATGGCCAGGGCCAGAATAGCGGATTTTGTAATCACTTGATAGGGTGACCAACTGCCTTGGTTTGCACCGGACTAAGGGATTTTCCCAGATCTGTACTAAAAACCTGGACAGTCCTGGTCACACCGGGAGGGTTGGGCACCCTCCTGGTCATTCTCTACTGTGTGTGCTTAGCCACCCACCTGACACAGAGTTAAGTACGATTTTTTTTTTAGGTTGCTTTTAGTTTATGAGGAATTCAGTTAAATTATTGTCCTGTGTAAAACATTTACATTGTTCCAAAGCCCAAACTATATGATTAGGCTCATTTGGAGAAATCTAGTTTCCATTCCAATCTCTATTTTATTCCTTGTCTGCCCCCAGAAGTATCATTTTCATTAGCTTTTGACACTTTTGTTTATTCTACCATTTTTTGAAAATATAAGGCTGTACAGGTATTGATGCCTCCTTCCCTTACACAGAAAGTACCACTCTATAAACACTATTGTCATACACTGTTATTAGAAGGGGTTTTTTTTATCCCTAAATAATCACACCTGCCATCTGAGAATGGCCTTAAACCTAAAATTGCAAAATCGGGGTGGGGGAGGAATAATCCCACAAGCCAGGGAGAGAGTGATATGAATAAGCCAAGTTAAGTGGGAAGAATATTTCAAATTTTCTCTGCACAGCATACCCACAGCATTGCCTACTAACCCCCAAATAGCTTTTAAAAAAGTATTGCTGAGCTCAGACTTGGGGCATGTAGAGATTTAATAAAATGATGAGTCTCAGATGGTGAGAGGAATTGCTTTCAGCTCTCAGCTGCTGAGGATGGGAAACGAGGGAGGAGAGGGCAGCAGGAAGGGCCCTCTGGTTTGGTTCAGCGTCGCAGCCCCGCCGCGCAAAGTGCAGTCCTCGAGGGCGCTCAGCCTTCTGGGGGGCTGGGCTCGTGAAAGGAGTCGGGAGCACATGTGAGCTGCGTGCTTGGTTGTATGACATTCTACACAGGAGCTCTTCATATGGCGTGTGCTCAGTAGCATCCCAGGAGGAAGATCTTAGTCCCTGGAAGAGGGGTTATTTGTGAGGTCCAATGGTTTTCTTGAGTGTAAGAAAGGAACAGGCTCCCACTTTTTTTCTGTGAGGAGCCAAGCTCACCTCTCAGCAAACGGGACCCTGCAGCCTGCAGACTGAGCACAGGCCCCCGGTGGCTGCCGCAGCATTCTAGATGGGGCTGTCATGACTCGGAGGCCCCCACGGGTGGCTGTCTACCTGGTGTACTTTAGGGAGAGCCACAACGCCCCCGCCCCACCCTCTCACCCTTCTCTCTTTCCAGCACCTGCTAGCTACCCCTGTCCTTCCATTTGGGAGGACACACTCTCCTGAGCTCTCTCTGACAACAGACGGAGGACTTCATCGCTTGAAGGTCCCCCTTTAAATGCACTTCCGCCAGTAGAGAGAAGGAGATAGGGAAACTCTAGCCAAATCCAGAAGATTTGCATGTGGAGATATTAGTACAGAGTGGTTGGAGCGGGACCCCAGGAGGCCAGCTGTGTGGGTTTGCATCCTAGCTCTGCTGTCCTTTACAGGGAGCCCAGGCAGCCTATTCCTCTTCCCTGTGCCTCAGTTTCTCACCTGCAAGACAGAAAAAAAATACCCCAAGGAATCTTTCTAACTCATAAAGTTGTCATATACCTATAGTGGGTTGAAATGTGGATCCCCAAAATTATGTCCACCCCAGACTTCAGAATGTGACCTTACCTGCAATAAGGGTCTTTGCAGGTATAATTAAGAATCTAGAGATGAGATCATCCTGGATTTAGGCTGGGACTCAAATACAATGAGCATCGTCCTTCTAAGAGGAAGAGAGGGAGATCTGAAATGCAGGGATGCAAAGGGCGAGCCACGTGAAGACAAAGTTAGAGATTGAAGTGACATATCTAGAAGCTAAGGGGCACTGAGGCTTTTGCCAGCAACCACAAGAAGCTAAGAGAAAGGCATGGAATAGATGCCTGGATTTCAGGTTACTGGCCTTCAGAACTGTGAGAAAACAAGTTCTTGTTGTCTTAAGTCAAATCGATGGTAATTTGTTACAGAAGCCCTAGCCGGTAAGCAGTGCAGGTCGCAGGAGCCCAGTGACCACTGGCAGGGATCCCCTAACTCCCTCAGAATGAGAGGGACAGGCAGAGAAGCGGGTGTATCAGCTGAATGATGGTGCTGGGGGAAAAAGCAAGAACCAGGCAGGGAAGACAAACTTCCACAGCTTTTCAAGTTTTTGTTTCTCAGGATCATCCATTTATTATCTACTGCTGCTCAAGTATGCAAAAGAGAATACAGCCTGATTCTTGGCGTTAAGGAGCCTCTAAATGGCAACAACAACAACAACAAAAACCCCCAGATAGACAGAAAATCTCCCTAAATTATGGCTGTCATCTGTGTACCAATGATTCCTGGGTAGATTCGATTAGCTCCAGAATTAGGGAATTACATACAGTTGGGTTAGAGCTTCTCACCCTTGCCTTTCTAGCTGGTGGACTTGGGCAAATTCCTCAAATCTGTGAATCCCTAATTTCTTATGAGTAAAATAAGCTGAGGGATATTTGCTTTTCAGGTTTTTAAGTGAGAACACATTTTAAGGCACCCAGCCTGGTGCCGGACACCTGGAAGTGTTCAGAAATGTTAGTTCCCTTGACTTCCCAGGTATTCTTAGGGGACACCTAATAGAAGCTTCAAAACTGGCCTCCCTTCAAAACCTGCTGCCCCCTTAATTTCCTGGTTCAATTAATGGCATTAACACCCTACTCCTTCTCCGAAGTCCAAACTTCAAAATTACCTCAGATGCTTCCCTTTTCTTAGCCCTTGTATCCGGCCCTCACAGATCTTGCTGATTTGACCTCCCAAGAGCTCTCAAATTTATCACATTCCTGCCAGCTCTGCTGCCACTGACTTCCGGTGGACAGGTATCATTTCTCAGTGTCCTCCCGCATCTCCCCGCTCAATCCTAACAACTTTGCCCAGCCCCCAGCCTCTAGTCCTTCCCCTGCTTTACCACACCACCGCAGCTCCGTCCTTCCAATCTGATCCGGTTATTTCGCTGTTTTCAACCTTCCAGTTATTCCTGATAACCAAGATGGAGCAGGAGTCAGGGCCAGCAGGCACTCTGAAAACATGGGAAATGTGGGAATCTTAAAAGCTGATATGCTAAATCCCAGACACTCACGTGCCTGATGAAAGAGGAAATAAAGGGCAAAAGGTAAAACAGGGCAGCCAGACTCACACAGGTTCCCTGTCGCACCTGTCTTCTTCCTGCAGGGCTGAGTCTTGAAGTCATTGTGAGGAATGATTCTGTAGGAGAGTGCAAGCAAGATTATCCACTGCTCTCTGAATTCGAGACCGGAACCACGGAGTGAGGTTTAAGGAAAATGAGCAGGGCAGGTTTCCAAAGTTAGAAAGCCGCTGTGAGCGTCCTGATTTTCTGAAGCCTTAGGTTTCAGAAGGACAAGCAATTATAAGTTGTCGGCTGCAACTTTTTCTTACTTCTCACTGTACCTGCAGTGGGAAGTAAGAAAAGACTTTCCTGCCCTTTCCCCACCTTCCCTGAGTAGGGCACTCCAGCCACATTTTGTGAAGTTTTCCAAACACATCACAGGATTTTATGCATCAGGTTATTTGCATGTGCTATTCCATATTATTAAAAAAATTGTTATTGTCCATCCCCACAGAATGTAATCTCCAATGAAAGCAAGTCTAGAATAGTGCCTGGCGCACAGTAGGTGCCCAATAATTATGCACTGACAGACTGATGCTGTTTGGAATGCCTTCCCTCTTGTCTGCCTGGGGAACTCCTTCCTATCTGTTCTTCACAACTCAGCTTCTACATTGCCTCTGACAAATGTCCCTGATCCTGCCTCACCCCTACCTCTCCTAACTCACTGCCTTGTGCAGACCCTGTGTGTTTTCCTCAATGTTCTTCCAGGATTGCACTTTCTTGCCATTTACAGAGGCATCTTTACAAGCCTGTCTCCCCTAGACTACGAATCACAGTGGGCAGGGGCCAAGACCTGCTGACTGAGGGCCCCAGTTCCTGGCCCAGGGACAGCCACTGAGCACCTTCCATAAGGAATATTTGGGAAAACAGAAGGGAAAGCACCCAGCTCTGCCTGGAGGGTGTGGGGAGCTGGAGTCAGACAAGGATTGCCAGGAGAGGGAAAGGTGGTGGCAGAGACTGAGGATGAGTCTTTAAGAGGGACAAAAGGACATTCCAAGAAGGAATGACATTCCAAAACCTACTCCAGTGACTCTTCTGAGAGATGTGCTACTAAAACCAGTGGGCTGGCTAACTTGAGTCCAAAGCAGGGGCTGAGAGGGTGACGGCACCGCCTGCGGAGCCCTCTGTGTTCCCCACCTGGAGAGACGCTGTCCCCCCAGGCCCTCTTCAAAGCCTGGGAAGAACATGCAAATGGCTCTTCCAGTGGCTGTTGTGCCTACCAGCAATTTCTGAGACCACACAATGGAAGTTTTCAAATAGAGGGTTCAAATATCCAGTGTAATCAGATCAAAACTCCAAAACTTCCAGCAGGAAGCACAACAGGAAAAATATCACTTACGGCAGGCTCGTGAATCCTATTTGCATACAACCCAGGAACCTGAAACACACACTCTCCATGCAGCGAAAACCAAGAAGGCCTCTCCTAGTTTTTTTTTTCCCTCTGGATGGTGGCATCAGGTGTGTGAGCCTTCATGATGAGAGGTTTCTCTCAAGGCAAAGGAGGCTCCTTATATGGATGCCTAACTGAATGAATGCATTTCATTCAGACAGTCCCTTTATTGCTCTTATAAATAGGAAATGAAGCCTATGCTTGAGAAATAAAGCCTTTCCACTAAAACTCTTTTACAAACCTTAAATCCCTGCACAATCATTGACTCACCCTTCACACCCCACCTTCACAGCCACCCCCCACCTAGGACAAAACATTATGCACAAAAGCACCCAGTAGTACCTCCCGAGTACGAGCACAGGGCCAGCTAGGGTGCTGCAAGCACCTAAAGCTCTCATTCCCCCGGCTGCTTGTTACACTCACAAGGGTACAACTCCATTGTTCACTCGGAGGAAAAACACCCCTTATAGGGTCTGGTAAACTTTTTCATAAGTAAATTGGGGGTGTTGGATTAAATGAAGTTTGAAGTCCCTTCTAACATTCTAGAATTCTCCATTTCTTTCTATCCACTCCCTCCACACTTCCTAACCTCACAACGTGGCAAACAGTTTACTAAAGGGCAGGTGTAGCGTTTGTTATGGGAGGGCCTTCCTGGGCTTTGGCAGGGCACAGGCTTTGCTGCTAGAGCCCTCCAAGCCTTGGTTCTCATTGATGCCAGTTGCTCCTGCATTCATAGAGTTGAATAAATATAAAACTGAAATCTTATTCTGGACACTTATTTCCCTTCACAAGTGTTTCTAGAGGTGATGTGTCTTCAAAACTCCTTGGTCTGATTAATGGTGAGGGCAACTTAAGGAGGGGCTACATCTCTGGGCCTCAGAGGTGGTCAGGACCACCGCACACTGCATGGCTCTGGTGGGGACTGCAGACAATGAGGGTGGATGGGGACTTGCAGAGGTGAGGATGAGTGGGCCTGCAGAGAGCCCAGGAAGGGGCCAGGGAGGGCGGTGTTAGCATCAAGAGCAGAAGACCTGGACATGAGCTCCTTTTTGGCTGGGGCTGCACATGGCTTGCAAATCTCTAACCTCATAGGGGCTGGAACAGGGGTTGCAGATTCAAAGGCCCACAAAGGACAATGGCATAATCATGTGAGACGCTGCTCCTCGGTGCTGGGAAAACACAGGGAGAGATCTGGACTGTGTAGGGAGCAGGTGCCTGGCTTCAGCCAATGGTTGATTTTAATGCACAGGGATTCAGCACTGCAAGGTCCATCATTTCACGTGAAACTTGTATATCTAAAATACTAATGACTAAAGCAAATGTAGAATATTGTGCATTACAAACAACACTCCTCGGTGGGCCAGATTTGGGCCTCCAGTGGGTCTGAGTGCACGCCAGAGTAATGAGGGACGTTTCAACCATGGTGGGGCATAAGGGCCTAGGCCGGGAAAGGAACATGGGGACCCTCAGACAATCTGTTAAAGGAAGACAAGTCATCAAACTCAAAAGACTTCAAAGGGAGGGGGACTAAGAATATGTGGAATAATGGGAAGGCTTGGCTTCCTCAGGAAAATTGTATGACCAGGGACCGGGGACCTGTGTTGCCCCAGGATATGTGCCCGTCTGAGATGGAGTCTGATGCACATGAGCCACTCAGGGGAAAAGAAACCCCTTCCTTGGGAATACATGAAGCTTAAAAGAAATTGCTTCTAATTTATGCCAGAAGTGGGAAATGAAGGCAGAAAAAGGTGAGGATGAATCAAAATACTGAGTTTTGAAAGAGCTAGTTCACCTATTTCCGGATTGCAGGAAATTGAACGATGCTTTCAGGAGGCCAGACTGAAAAGCACAAACCTGGTCAGCCACAACTTAATCACAGGCGATTTGTGTCCCCAGAGTCCACTCTGACTGTAGTGAAAAACTCGTGTCTTTCATTTTATTTTTTTAGATTTTTTTGAAGATTTTTATTTATTTATTTTTTAGAGAGAGGGGAGGGGAGGGGAGCGGAGGGAGAGAGGGAGAGAGGGAGTGACTTCAGTTATTCGGGAACCGAGGCTGGTGGCAGTCGCGCTACCTTCAGCATACAGGCTCCAAGGCTGCTCAGGGTTCCCTGTCTGCATCAGCGATCTGGAGGAGGACACATGGAAGCTCGTGAACTGGACTGGAAGAAGCACACATCACTTCTGCTCCACTCGTGTTGCCTAGAACTCAGTCATGTGGCCACCTGAGAGGATGGGAAAGGAAGTCAGCTGTGGAACAAGGAAAGAGAAGGAAGGCATTCTGGTGAGCAGATCCTTTGACCATCATCTTCCTGTAAGTTTGTGAAGCCTGGGGATGTAAGACATCAACCGCTCCATCTGTAAATGTGTGAATAAAATAGAAAGAAATGACGATTTTTGCCTTGTCCATTTCCTAATGTTTCTGGTAGGCTGGTTTGTATTTAGGATCAAAACTGTTAAATGCTGATAGTAAACTTAGAGTTTTTCTGCAAATCCTTACAGGTTCCAATAGGCCCCTCTCCTTCCCCTCCAGTTTGCGAATGGAAGGTGAGTGCTGGATGTGGGAAGGCCTGTCGATGTAACAGACAGAAGGGTTGGGTTCAGACTCTTTCACTTCCTCTCTCTATGGCCGAGGACGAGTTAGTTAGCTTCTTAGAGCCACAGTGTCCCTTAATTATAAATTAAAAATGCACATACCAACACCACTAGGATATGCTCCCCCAAAGAATGTCATTTCCTACATACTTTCATATTCGGACCCTTCCAGAAAGATTCATTTCAGGGATGAATTGGCAATGTTTACACAGGCTGACAGTGCTCTGTTGGGGGCTGGAGGTGAGGGGGAAGGAAAGCTAACTCCAGCATGCCGTCAGAACGTCACACTTGAGTAGGGCCATTTTAGTGGGCCATCTATCTTTCCTTGAAAGTTCACAGAAAGGCCAATTTATCTACAAACTTAGTATGTTTTTTCAATTTCCAAGCTACTGGTAGTCTGTGTAAATTTGTTCTCATTTTGTGTTTGAGTCAGTTCTTAAATTAAGGCACAGTGTACAGCATACACTTGGAAAACTGGATTATGCACAGAAAAACATCAGTGAAACTGGAAATATGAACTCGGATATATTTTTATTTTCCAAGACATACCAAATTCAGGATAAATTTCTTTGCACTAGTAGTATCAGTGGTTTTTTCCTTTTTTTGCATTACTGGTATAGCTCTTACTTAATATGAATACAAATATATAGTTTAAACATTCTTTTCATGTCCTCAATCATCCTAGTGGAGATCAGGAGAAAAGGGTGTGGTAAAATTATCATACGAGTATAGTTTTTTTTCCCCAAAAGATTTTAACAATTGTGCTAATAATGCAATTTGTCCTGGAGAAAGTGAGGTGATACCCAAATGTCTCAGTTTAATAACTGGAAAAACTGAGGCCAGAAGAGGTACATTCACAGCTTGTCAAATATGAGGTACAGAAAAGCTATAACGTCAACTAGGATTTTCTGACTTGCATCCTGTAGTTTCGTTGACTCACTTACACACTCATTCATTCACTTATTCTCATTCATTCAGAGAACACCAAGGGCACCGCAGTCCTAGGGGCTGTGAAGGACACCAGAAACACGGAAGACAATTCTCAGAGTCAAAGCTCATAGTCAAGCTGGAGAGACAAAGCCAATACAGAAAAGCAGGAAGCAACAAAACCGGGTCTAAATGGCCTAGTGCCTGGAACCTTGGTCAGAGAGGGGCTCAGAGGGCATCCGCCTCAGCGTGAGGTGGCCTGCAAAGGAGGTTTTGCAAAGAGGATGGAACTTGATTTCAGACGCGAAGACATGTTTCATTTTGTTTTTAACTGGGGAGGGGGGTCAGGCACGGGTGGTAGTGGTTAAAACTTATCAAAGAGGAAAATAGTAGGAAGGCAGAAATGAACACAATTTATCAAGAGGCCATGAAAACTGGTTTGACTAATGAACGTGTCCTTTGTAAAGGAAGTAGTGAAAGACAAGGGAAAGAAGCCTAGGAGAGAGGAGATGAGGGCCTGTTGCACGGACATGCAGTCGGCGCTCGGAATCCATTTCTCTTGCCTCCTGGTGTGCACGTGCACTGCGGGAGCCAGAAAGCAAGACAGGACATTTTCCCTCAGCCTGAAGGCGGGGTTGTGGATGGTCATGGGATTCCTCCACCAGCAGGGCCAGCTTCTGGGTATGCAGCCGGTGCAGTTGCATAGGCCCCTGGCTCAGGTGGGTGCCAGTCTTGGCTTAATGTTCTGCTGTCATGGTCTTGAAATCCTAAATAATTTTAGCTGTGAACTTGTGTTTTATAAGTGAAGACCAATGGAATGATGGTACATGCGTGTGAGCAGAGAAGACACCCACAGTATGGGTGTGCTCTCTGGTTCTTGCCACTTTGTTCCCATGAGGACAGAGTCTGGTGAACAGGCGATGTGTGGGAGTTCAAGGAAACTCCAAGTAGCACACAGAGTGTCTGACCTTCCCAACTAAATAAGCAGGGCTGCTGTCGGCCCCGAGAGGCCACATTTGCCATGAGACAGGACTTCCTCGGAACACAGATGGTAAAGGCACTCTCGGAAACATGAAGCACCAGGTACCCTTATCACATCTTTCCTTACTTGTTTATCTTTTTTACTTCCCTGCCATTCGCCAACCACTGATGCTGAAAATGAAGCTGTGGAAGGACAGGGAAAAATAGGGCAACCCCAAATTCATTTTCTGTTCTTTTTACTCATCAGTAAGATGAAAGCACAGAATTTTAGTGGGATGTGCGCATAAAAAAAGTGAAATAAAAACAACTAAGTTAGCTGTGTGTGGTATTTTCATTGTTCTGATAAGAACTAAATACATATGCATGTACAAACTACGAAATACAAATTGTGTGATTTTGGTGATTCAACATGCAAATTAAATGCTATTATATTTGTATCTGAAACTGGCACTGCACGATGTAAAACGGTAAAAGTTATGCTAATAATTTAAAATTTTAATTTTTCCTTTCTGAGAAAGGTATTAAATTGCAAATAAAAAAACCACCATAAGTCAAGAGAGAAAGAGAAAGGGGAAAGCTTTATACTTTAGTACCTTTAACAGCACTTTTCCCTTGAACAAAGGACCTTCATTTTCACTTTGCCCTGGGCCCCACATGTTATGCAGTGGGCTCCCTTCCCCAGTGTGATGCCCTGTGTGAGGTCTGGAAGGAAGAGGGTATGGATGCTTCTATCTTCATCCCCCTGCTTTCGTGCCTTCACTGCCACTGCCTGAGCCCAGCCGTGGCTCAGGTTTGTGTTAGCCAAGGGGTTAAGAAGTACAAATTGGTAGTTACCACATACCAATTGTAGTCATGGGGGTGTGAAGTACAGCATAGGGAATACAGGCAGTAATATCGTGATAACTATGTATGACGCCAGGTGGGTACTGCAAATATCGGGGGGACACAATGTAAAGTGTATGATTGTCTAACCACTATGCTGTTCACCTGAAACCAATACAAAATAATACTGAAAGTAAACTGTAATTGAAAAAGAAAGTATGTTTTGAAAAGGCAAATAATGATGATAATGATGGGACTCTTAGAGTCAGGTGTAAGTTAGGTGGGGAACCTTATCTATTTCAAAGGTAGTTCAGGGTTTTGTGTTTAATACTATTTTTAATTCATTTTAATTTTTATTGAGGTTAATACTTTAGTATAATTTAACATCGCAAATAGTGTATGCTTTTTAAAATGGAGATATAACTCATATACCATAAAATTCACCTTTTTCAAAGTATCCAACTCAGTAGTTTTTAGTATATTCACAAATATATTCGTGGCTCGTGCAGTCATGACTACTATCTAATTCCAGAATATTTTCATCATCCTGAAAAGAACTCTGTACCTGTTGGCCGTCATTCCCGAATTTCCTCCTCCTCCCATCCTCTGGCAACCAGTAATCTATTTCCTGCCCATGGATTTGCCTATTCTGGACATTTTATGTAAATGGAGTCATATAATATGTGTTCCTTTATGACTGGCTTCTTTCACTTAGCATAATGTTTTCAAGGCTCATTCTTTTAAAAAAATTTAATTAAAGTACAGTTGGAAAACAATATTATATGAGTTTCAGGTATAAAATGTAGTTATTCAACATCAAGCCTCATTCTTCTTGTAGCCGGTATTAATGCTTCATTTTTTAGGCTGAATAATATTCCATTGTACCGCTATGCCAGATTTTGTTTATCCATCCCTGAAGTACAGAGTTTAAATGAAAAGAATAACCCCTTGCTCCATTATTTTCTTCTCCACTCCTCTACCCCACAAAGGAATCCACTTTCTACTTTTTTATTTATTGCTCCTGCTATGTACCTCCCTGTTTCCATATATCATCGTTATACTGCTATTTATATAGTGTTTTTAGATACTTATTATATTCCTACTTTGAAAGATAATCATCAGTCACTTTGACACTTCTACACATACCTACTCCTTCTTCCTCCTTCCTTCTTTTTTCAAAAAAAAATGTTTGTTTCTTTTCCTATTACCATTTAGTCCCATTATACCCATCTTCCCCCTACAATCACTGCACTGTTGTCCATGGCCATGAGTCCTTTCCCCTTTTGCTCAATCCCTCTACCTCCTAACCTGTGCCCCCCCTTAGCTGTCATCCTGCTCTCTATCTATGAGTCTGTCTCTATTTCACTTGTTTGTTCAGTTCGTTCATTAGATTCCACATGTGGGTGAAATCATACGGTATTTGTCTTTCTCTGACTGGGTTATTTCACTTAGCATAATGCTCTCCAGGCCCATCCACCCTGTCACAAAGGGTAAAATTTTCTTCTTTTTTGTGTCTGAGTAGTATTCCTTTGTGTAAATGTCCCATAGTTGTCTTATGCACTCATTTACTGATGGACACTTAGGCTGCTTCCATATCTTGGCGATTGTAAATAATGCTGCAATAAACATAGGGGTGTTTATGTTCTTTCAAATTAGTGTTTTGGATTCCTTCAGATATATTCCCAGGAATGGGATCACTGGGTCAAAAGGCAGATCCATTTTTAGTTTTTTGAGGTATCACCATACTGGTTTCCACAGTGGCTGTACCTGTCTGCATTCCCACTACAGTGCCAAAGGGCTCCCCTTTCTCCACATGCTCACCAGCACTTGTTTGTTGATTCATTGATGACAGCCAGTCTGACAGGTGTGAGAAGGTATCTCATTGTGGTCTTAATTTGCATTTCTCTGATGATTAGTGATATTGAGTATCTTTTCATATGTCTACTGGCCACCTGTATGTCCTCTTTGGAAAAGTGTCTGTTCAGGTCCATTGTCCATTTTTTAACTGGGATGTTTCATAATATTTAAAGCCATTGAGATGGCTATGGAGTGAGTGTAAAGAGAAAAGAAGTTGTCCAGGTCTGGGCCCTGCGGCACTCCAGCATGTGGAGATCAAGAAGACAGTTGATTCTCCTGGGTCAGCAAAGCAAAAGTAATGCGGATATAATTCTTGGCTCAGCACTGAACAGTATTATACATGGTCACAAAATCTGACCGCTAAATATGATTTAAGCAAATGCATATTGCCATCCTCCTCTGCACTTGAATTTCAGACCCATGTGCCCCATGCTCATTGGACACTTCCCCTTGGTTGTCCAACGGGCTTCATATACTGAACTTGTCCAAAACAGAACCCCTGCTTCGCTTCCTCTGGAGCCACAACCTTCCTCATCTCAGGAAATAGCACCTCCATTCTTCTACTTGGCGAGGCCTCCAAACTTGGAATCATGCCTGTCTCTTTTTTTCTCTTTCGTACTCTATATCTAATCCACAGAAAATTCAGTCAACTCTACCATCCAACCACTTCTCACCACCTATTGCAATAACCTCCTGCCTGGTGTCCCAGCTGCTGTCCTTGCCCCCTCTAGTTAATTTTCCACACAGCAGTGGGGATCTTTTTTAAAAAATACAAGTCATATCACATCTGTCCTCTGCTCAAATCTCTCCAGTGATTTCCTGTCTTACTGGGGTAAAAGGTGCTGTAGATCTGGTCCTGCTGTGTCTTCGACCTCTTCTTCCACTCTCCCCCTACTCACTCTGTTCCACCAGCATGGGCTTCCTTGTCATACATGGAACCCTCTAAGTTTATTCCAACCGCAGGGCCTTTGCAATTGCTGTTTCCTTACCCAGAATGTTTTGCTCGCATGTAGCAGTATGGCTTGCTTCCTTCTTTAACGTCTTACCTGCTCGAATGTCACCTTATAGGGTTGGCTGTTCCTGATCAGCCCTTAGTGTAAATCAACATCCCACTCTGACTCTCTCTGTACACCTTGTCTTGCGTTATTTCTCCTCACAGTATTACTGCCACCTGACGCATTGTGTATTTGTTTGTTTATTGTTTGTTGTCTTCTCCTAGAAGGCAGGGATTGTCTGTTGTGTGTACCAGTGTACCTCCGCTGTCTAGAATGTGTCTGGAATACAGCAAGCATTAAAAAATTATTTGATGACTGAATGAATTGATTTAAAATCCCAATAAATGCGTGAATTCAATCTATGGGTTGAATCTGGAAGCAGAATTTTATATTCTGCTTTAAAAATCTTATGTAGCTTATGCAACGAGGGAGACCATAAGTGTCTCCCTAGTTGACAGGAATCTGTGTTTAGGTCTCATTCTCTTCCACTGGACCAGGGGTGTCAAACCCATTTTCACCAGGGGCCACATCAGCCTTGCGGTTGCCTTCAAAGGGCCACATGTAATGTTAGGACTGTATAAATGTAACTACTCCTTAATTAGGGGCAAGGAGCTCGGCACTGCTGCCAGGTAGAAACAAGGTGCCATGCCAGATAAAACAAGGTGGAGGGCTGGATTGAGCCCTCGGGCCTTGTGTTTGCCACCTGTGCCCTAAACTGAAGTTCCTCGGAGGAATTCTCAGTGTCTGGCACAGAGGAGACCCTCAGTAAAATATCTTTGGGATTGTATTTAAAGAACTGATGGGTATGGCTACTCATCAAGGTAACATGTTGCTCATCTCTCAGATTTGTTTGGGAGTGAACCCAATACGCCTAAAACAGAAGATTCTACTACCTTATTCATCTATTCAGTCATTTATTCATTCAAGCAATTGATCTGATATGTATTGAGTAACTTTTCTGTGAAAGTTTCTAGTTACTAAATACTTTCTTTTCTTATATCTAAACCACCTGCCCTCCCTCTTACTGACCTAAAATGTTCTTTCTTGTTCTGACTTCAGTGGAGTTGGGCAACAGCTGGGTACCAGCATCTGTCTAATCACCCTTCACCCCTTGGCAACTACTGAGATATGCTAGGATGATCTTTGCTGATGCCTCTTAAATTAAAAATGGGGATAGTTGGGTATTGAAAAGAGGCTCTTGACATTTAAAATATAATTGTTCCCCATTATCTACTAGGGGTATGTTCCAAGACCCCCAGTGGACCTGAAACTGCTGATAGGACCAAGCCCTGTATATACTATGTTTTGTTTTGTTTTTTTCTATACATACGTACCTTTTCAATTTACGGCTTCTCTTTGGCATATCTGAATTGCCAGCTTCACTACTCCTGCACTTTGGGGTCGTTATTACGTAGAAGAAGGTTACCTGAATACAGGCACTGGGACACCACAGCAGTAGGTCTGATAAGCAAGACCGCTAAGTGACGAGGGAGTGGGGAACACGTCAGTGTGGGATGTTGGACGAAGGGATGAGTCATGTCCTGGGCAGGGCAGGGCAGGGCAGGGCAGGGGAGAATGGTGTGAGATTACACCATACTTCACCTGTATGTGGGTGTCCAATTTAAAACTTATGAATTATTTTTAGAATTTTTCATTTAGTATTTTCTGGTGGCTTTTGACCTTGGTTAACAGAAACCATGGAAAGTGTAACTGTGGATAATGTGGGAACACAGTACCTTCCCCTCTGTTTTCTGCCTGAGAAAGACGCCTGGTTGCTGACTTTCAGGGTCAGGCACTGGCCAGCCATCCTCCTGCAGGGCAGCTGTTCGGGCTGGTGGATTGATGTTACAGACAATGGGCACGTCTTCGTGTCATCACACCGAGAGGAACCCCCATTCCTGGAAGCAATGTGTGGTAGCACGATAAAAATCCGAGTCAGCTGGTAGGGAGCAATTTTTAAATGTGGGGAAAGAGATGAGGGCAAATTGGAGACAAAGCCCCCAAGTCATACAGGAGGGCTGTTTTGCAGTCAGGTCTCTGGAATCTGTCTACAAAGTCACCTGGCTCACTCTGCATTCTTCTGAACTCCTGGCTTTAGTTGGAAGGAACAGGTGTCCTTGGAAGGAGTTTCCTGAAACTCTGCTGTGTTATGTAAACAAACCTGTTTTATAACAAAGCCTCTTACGCCTTCTTTTTAGGTCAGAGGTCAAAAAAGCAGGACAGTTACCGATCAATATTATTGTTTTGCAACAATTAGTCACCGTTTTTTGTTAGGACATTTTTAAAGTAGAGGACTTGCAAAAGTACAGGTATGTTTTACTTCAACAAACAAGGGGCAAAAATTCATTCTTTAAAAAAAAAATACTGAGCCTAATTTTCTTTATCCTAAGCAGAGACTTTGAAGCAGCAACCGCTCCTCTTGTATTCAGTTTTCACAGACACGCATACATACACACTCTGTCACATACACTTTAATTTTCAGCCACCTTTTTTGTTTTTAGTTTGGTTTTGTTTTTGCGGGCTGTTTCTGAGCTGTTCTGTAACAGGAAACTCTGACCACCCATTTGCATGTGGGGTATTAGCAGTGGAAATGGGCTCATCTGTCTGGAAAGGTGAGCAGGAACCAAAGGATGTAAAACCGATTGTGGCAGATTCCTATCAGGTGCATTTGCCTGTGAAGTGACCCATTCAGCTGTAATGAGGTGGCGTTACTGCCGGAGGCCAGACTGCCGGGAGAGCTCCCTGGGGTCACCCTGGACACAGGTGGGATGAGTGTGGGGCTGGCTGCTGGTGCAGCTCCTGGGTAAGACTAGAGCTCCCTTCGTTTTGCTCTGGAGATTGGTTTAAGACTCTAACAGCTGCCTGTGACTGGTTCTCCTGCCAGGTGATTCTGTCCTCGGGAAGGTTTGGGCCGAGAACACAGGAACGTCTCAGGACACATGAGTTGTAATTTTCTACCGAGACTGCATTTCTCTAGATAGGCATAGCCTTTCCTAAAAAACCATTTTCTCCCCTCGACCTTGTCCCTAGAAGGTACCTTTTTTTTTTTTTACTCTCTAAGCTATTTTCAGAATCCTATGTTCATTAGTTCATTAACCTAACCTCTCTATTCCCTGCCTTACTCATAAGACCAGATCTGAGCAGCCCACCCACCTGGTACCCTCATTCCCACTTGAGCCACATTTCCACTTGAGCTCCTTAGCAAAGATGTAAGCAGGTTTGGGAACCTTTTGGGTTGGCTCCCTTGAAGTAGGTGGCTAAACGAGCACTCTGTTTCTGAGGGACATAAATGATCAGAAATAGAAAAGAGTCAGTTTCAGGAGGTTAAGTAACAGAGATGACTGAAAATTCCTTTCTTAATTCTACCATCAACTTCCTGTCTGACCTTGAGTTTCTAAGACTTAATCATAAATACAGAGAACCTCAGATAACTTCCCAAAGCTATTTTGAGCAATACACATTAATTAGTTAAGTAATAGAATGATTACAAATCATTTTGTACGTGCAAAGCTTTATTTATACTAAGTAATTCTTCTGCAGGATTATTAAATGACTGGAATAGAAACAACAGAGGAAAGTATAAATTATTTCTATAATATTCAGGGGTGGGCGAAAGTAGGTTTCCAGTTGTTCCTATGGGAAATAATATAATAATTAATAAATAATATACAAGAATAAACTCTCTGTTTCATGTACTCATGATTGTAAACCTCCCTTTGCCCATCCCATACATGTATTGATATATAATAATATCTTGTTACATAGTAATAAGAGCTAACAAATATTAAGCCTTTATGTACCAGGTGCTGAGCTCAGATTATGTTGCATAATTTTCCCAACAATACTTATGGGTCAATACTTTCATTTTCCCCATTTTAGAGATGAGTACATGAGTCACAAAGAAGTTAAATAATTTCCCAGTCTTGCAGCCAGAAAGAGCTGGAACAAGGGCTTGGACCCCGACAGTTCATTTTCTTGGTTGCTCTTATCCACTCTGCTGTAATTCCCATCTGTGTCTGGAAGTCTCTCAAACCACAGCAGAAAATTTTGGTAATCCTGTTCCATTAAAACCTTCAGTCCATTGGAGGACATAATAATGAATAAATAACATTGTTGAGCAATTATTCTGTACAATTATACATATTAAACCATTGAACTCTCACACAAACCCTATGAAGTTGGTACTGATATTATTTCCAGTTAATGAGTATAGCACAGAGATGTTAAGAAACTTGTCCATGGTCACACAGCAAGAGGCTGAGGCTGGCTTTGAACCTTGGGCAGTCTGGCTCCAGAGTTGTGCTCTTAATAAGTGGCCCAGTCAATGACTAAAAGGGTGGAGAGGTGTACAGACTCCTGTTACTGACTCAAGGTTTCGACTTGGCCACTAAAGTAATCGTGTGATATTGGGTCTCCGTTTCTTCCTTGGTAAAATAGGCTTTCTCCAATGGCCCTGCCAGCTCTGTAATTCTATACTTTAACATGTCTACATTTTGTAATAGGACTCTGGAGAACACTCACTGCAGCTTCAGGAACAAGTGGATAGCAAATATCAATGTTTTAGGAATTTGAAAAGAGACAGGACGTCTATACAGGTTTGGAGTTTCATTGAGGAGCCAGAGGAGCCGGTGAGCCTTTCAGGAGGTAAAACCACTTGGCAAGAGTTTCGATTCCAGGGGGAGTGAGAACTTGTGTGGGGTACAGAGATGTGCTGGAGAGGCACCTTGGAGGACTCATTTAGAGTAGAAGGTAGAAATATATTTTTTAAAAAGTACAAATTTGCATTGCATTTTATGAATTTGGTGATGATATTGGAACAAAACAGTAGCCACCGTTTTATCGCTCTAAAAATACAAGTCGTATGGTAAAGGCAGAAAGTAAAGAAAGAGCCTAAGGGCACTGGAATGGGACGGGTGTGGGTTTGCACCCCGTGTCTGCCACTTTTTAACCAATCCTCAGTAAGTACCTGATTTTCTCCTTGGTAAAACAGGGATCATACTAACACTGAGTGGAGACTCAGTAAATGCTACTTTCCATTCCAACAGGCCAGGATTGCTCTCTTCCCACCCCCACTGCAAACCTATGAAAGTCAATACCCAATTAATTCTTAGCAGTGATGAAAGCTTTGATTTCAAGAGGAATGAAGATGCTGTATCTGTCCCTGATTTTCCTTTCAAGTTGCTTGAGACTTGCAAAGAGCTTGACCCTGATCTCAGAGACAAAGGAAAGGGAATACAGTGAAAAGCAGCAAAACAAGCAACTCCAAGGCAGAGGAGACCAACTTGCTCCCAAAGGTAAACACAGTAGGTGTCCGCTAAAAAAAGCCTTAATAGGAGTTTCCCCTCTAAGTCCTGTTTCCTCCCTTCCACCCTGGCTAGGGCCTGCCATATACTGGCCAGCACCTGACTGACTTCACTGGGGAGAGGGCTGTTGGAGGAGGAGCCATCATTACACCGCAGAACCAGGAGCTGTAATGTTACTCCAACGGGTAAGTGGGAATAGACACGAGGATTGAATGCCTACATGCGAAAGAGCCTCCCTGTATTATTTCCAATTACCACTGTAACAAATGACCACAAACCATGGCTTAAAATAACACAAATTACTATCTTATGGCTCTGGAAGTCAGAAATCTGGCCAGCCTTCCTTCTGGAGGCTCTGGGCAGGGGAGGGAGGCTCGTTTTCTTGCCTCTTGCAGCTTCTAGAAGCTACCCATGTTTCTTGGCTCTTGGTTTTAGATCACTCCTATCTCTGCTTATATCTTCATGTCTGCTGAGGACTTTGAACCTCCTGCTGCCTTGTTATAAGGCCTCTTGGAAAACCCAAGATATCTTCCTATGTCAAGATTCTTAAGTTAATCAGATCTGCAAAGTCCCTTTTGCCATGTAAGATAACATATTGAAAGGTTCTAGAGATTAGGAGGACGTAGACACTTTTAGGGCAAACCATTACTCCACCTACCATATTGCCTAAGCATTCATAGCCAGAAATTGGGTTTATCTCCTTATTAACTTTGTAACATCGAACAACTCACTATCTCTGAGCCTTGACATCCACATGTATAAAATGGAAGTAGTGGTATTTTACTGATTCCCTAGGGCTTGTAGGAGTCATCTGTGTAAGATGTAAGGGCTCCCAGTGTTAACCCATGTAAGATGAGGGTTCATGGGGTACTCTACATGAGATGTCCGTTACTGCGCCTTTCATGGTGTGAGGGCGCAGTAAATGCAGTCCCCCTTCCCATCTCTTGCACGTGGTGGATAGGCACGATGGGGTGAAGGGTTGGGAGAGGGTGCTGGGCTGCTCGGCAGCTGTAGCAAATGAGTTCCTGGTAAAATGGACTTTGAGGCTGAGATTTGCATGCGGGAGGTTAGTTGGGGAGTGGTCTTCAGATCAACATCTGTGAGGTGTGTGGGAAGCCGGGCTGGGCAGAGGGAGATGCTACACTGAAAATGCAACCAAGGCCTCAGCCTTCCCAATGGAGAACTCAGAGTTGACCCAGGTTAGGATGAGGGACTGAGCTTTTATATTTCTGCATCTAGTCATTATATGTGGATTGCCCTGGGGAAAGGCATGGCGCTGGCCAAGGTGGCTCCCTCCCACCAAGGGTATCCCCAGAGAGCACTTCCAGCAGCAGGGGGATGTATGCCCCAGACCTGTAGCACGGATTTAGGGAGGGCACCATGGTGACCGTTGCAGCAGCCAACCCTCATGCCTTATTGAGTGAAGACCAGAGAGAAAATAGATGGTAGGGGTCCTGGCAGGCTGTGTAGCTCACAGGCTCACAGGCTCAGAGCTTGTGCTCCTGAGCAGGTAACATAGATTCTATCAAAATCTTACTTCTATTTCTTCCTGTTATATGATTTGGAGATGTCACTTAACCTCTCTGTGTCTCAGCTTCCTCATCTCTAAATTAGCAGTAATAGTATTTCTCTCTTAGATTTGTTGTGAGAATTAAATGGATAGTCAGTGTAGAATTCTTAGCACAGTGCCTGACATCTGTTGTGTCCCATATACGTTAGATTCTGTGGTTAATACTATTCTCACAATCCCTTTCCTATTTATCCTTTTGACCCAAATCCAAATGTTTAACATGTGAGCTGGAAAGGACAGGGGAAAATTCTACAAGAATACTCATCATGGCCTTGGCTGGTGTGGCTCAGTTCGTTGGGCATTGTCCTGCAAACCAAAATGTCATGGGTTTGATCCCAACCAGGGTACATGCCTAGGGTGTGGGTTTTGTTCCCAGTCGGGAGACATGTAAGAGGGGACCAGTCGATGTTTCTCTTTCACATCGATATTTCTTTCCCTATCTTTCTCCCTCCTGCCTTCTCTTCTCTCGGGAATCAATAAAAGAAAAAATGGCCTTGGCTGGTGTGGCTCAGTGGATTGGGGGCCAGCCTGTGAACCAAAGGGTCAATGGTTCAATTCCTAGTCAGGGCACATGCCTGAGTTGTGGGCCAGGTGCCTAGTGGGGGACACATGAGAGGCTACCACACATTGATGTTTTCTCTCCTCTCTCCCTTCCCTTCTGTCTAAAAATAAATAAGTAAAATCTTTACAAAAAATAAAAAATGTTTAAAAAGAATACTCATCACAACTCAAGACATATCAGTGAAGCAGGAGGTGGGGGTAGTAGTTGGGGCTCAGAGTGTGGGAGGCGGGGTATTAACAGCACAATCCCGGAACTAGGCTATCTCAGTGAGACGCCATGCCCCTAACTAGCCGGATGACCTCGAGGGGTCATGGTGAGATCTAAATGAGATAAGGCCAGTGAACCTCCAAGGACACTGCCTGCCACTTAGTAGGCAGCCTATGTGTTTGCTATTGTCATTCTGATACCACGCATATCCACAAAGGCATCTTGAAGGGAGAAGCCCCTGATTCAGACCTCAAAGGTCTCCCAAGAAATTTAAAGCCCTTCATCCAACAGCCTGAATTCCTGATGTTGTCTACAAACCCTCAGTTTCATCTGTTGCTAGGCTAATCCTTCACTAACGCCGATCCCCTGGATCAAGTGTTCAGTCATTTACAAGTGTAACAGAGTAGTCAAAAAGGGTGATGTTGTCTGCAGTTTGAGGTGGGATGTGATGGAAAAAAGGTTTAGGAAAAATGATTCTAGAAATCAGCTAAAAGAATGGGTGTTCTTTGAGATTCCTGGGCCTCCCTTCAAGGTAAAATAAGGTGTAGTAAGGTAGACTGAACTCTTTATGCATGATACAACCTTTTCTCAATTCTTTTTTTCACCTGGAAAGTTTCAACTTGAGGAACTTGAAACAACGCAACCCTGACAAATCTGCCACTTTCTTTTGTATTAGATGTTCTCCAGTTTTCTTTTGCCCCAGTCTCAACCCATGCTGGAGAGGGTTGTGGAAGATATGAATGATCAGAATAAAGCCGGGAGCACACCATTTGGACTGGGAGCCAGAGAGCAGATTCAAGAGAACCTTCTCCTCACAGATGGTCCAGGTTCCAGGCTGAGAGTTCATGCCCTCTTCTCTGCTCTCCTCTCTTTGCTCCAACCTCTGTATCAAGTTGAAAAAAACATCAGATATTTACTTTGATTTTCCTTCTCAAATGTGCTTGATTCTCAAACCCAGCTTGTTGGTGACACTGCCCCACTTGGCCCAGACTGGCATCACCCGGTTCCTACCACGTGGAGTAAAAAAAATAAACCACCACAGGAATCTCAAGTCTCAGAGCACATAAGTTTGTTGGACTCATTTAAATTTTCTCTCCAAGACTAACTCCTCATGAGTTTTATTGGGTTAAGAGTTGCCATAAAGTTTCTTCTGGTGTCAGGGTTTTTTTTTTTTTTTTGGTTTTGTTTTGATTTTTTAGCAAGTAAGCAATAAAACAAACATGCAAAGTATTTTGATAAGGGAGCAATCATGCTGTTCATATCTTTCAGAATCCAAAGAACTCCTAGTGACTTAAGATTTTGGCATTAAGGCAAATACTTCACAGACAGGATCATGCCCTTGATGTTTATCTTTGTGGACTTAAAGTCAATGTAAGTCAGTTCACAGAAATGTTATTACTAGGACAGAATGGACTGTATATTTCCTGCACCGACTTTTCATATCAGGAGGCCTAGTTGACTTTAACCTTGTGTTTTTATTTCCCAGAAAGAAAAAAAAAGAAGAGTAGGCAAACAGAGAGAGCCTGGGACTTAACGGCAACCCCCTAGACAAAATATATCTGAAATCTATGCCCTTCTTCCATCTCCAATGCTGCTATCCTTGGGCAGTCAACCATGACTCTAATTCATCTCCCTGTGACAATCAGTGCTTGCCTGACTTCTTTTTTGCACACTCAATGGCCAAGCTGACTTTTAAAAGTTTGAATCAGACCATGTCACTCCCCTGACTAAAACTCTGTGGTAATTTCTCTTGCACGTAGGGTAAACCCAAAGGGTTTACTGTGGGTCTACGGCCCTGCTTGCCTCTCCAGACTCAATCCCCTGTCCTCTTGCCCCACTAGACTTCAATTCCATAGTAAGCTCTTCCCAGGCCTCAGGACCTTTGCACATGCTGTTTCCTCTATGTAAATATCCTCTCTCTACCCTATCCCTTTCTTTCAAGTGACTCCTTCTTTTCATTCTTTAGACCTCACCTTAAAGGTCACTTCCTCAGGCAGAAGTTACCTGACTGCTCTATTTAAACTAGGTTTCTCATTTTGGTGATTAGTGTATATTTTAGAATTTATATAACATCATAATTTGTCGTTATTTATTTTTATTTTTAATTTATTATTGTCTTAATTTTTTTCTGATTTATTTTCTGCTTCCTGCACTTGAATGCAAAGGGCTCACATTATGTTTTCCTTGCTCACTGTTGTTGTATCCTTTCTGTCTAGCAAGGCACTCGGCACAAAGCAGGGACTCAGCAAATATCTGTTAAGAAGAAATGCTTTAAACATAGCTGCATTTTCCATGAAGGAGTCTGCTTTTAAAGTTTGAATTTTATTAAATTCTATATGACATGCTACAGTGTCTGTTAAAATCATATAGCTTTAAATTTTGAGATTGTTTCCATCCCTCGATTCCTCATGTTTTCTTGTTTCAACCTTTGCAAATTCAGTGACTATGAATGTATGCTAGAAGGTAAACATCATTTTGTCTGTTTCGTTCACTGCTGAATCTCCAGTATCTGTATGTGCTTGACACACAGTAGGTATTATATGTGTACTCTGTTACATAAAAGGCATTCAAGGTGAAATTTCTAAAAGGATTTAGCCCTAAAGACTACAAACCTACAGAGCAATGGTTCTCATAATATAGACTTTGCCAACTGGCAGTGGACTAGCTAGAAGTGTTCCGCAGAAGTGTATTGTTTGACCTGGGTAGTATTTTAATTCAGTTGTCCATGTTTAAAAGTTGGGATGTCATATAAAAGTCTTGACACCAACTTTTCTTGCAAATCCAGATCTAGCCACACTGTCCTCTGCCCCATGGCACAATGGGCTGACGTTGGGTAGCAGCTGTCCCTTCTGCTGGTCCATGTCCTCTCTGCCTGCTGTTTCTAACAGTCTGGGTTGGCGCAAGAATCCCTCCCCAAACAGTCATCCTGAAAATAAAAATTGGGGCTTTTTAAACTAGATAAACACAGAATTTTATCAGAAATGAAGAACCAACTCAGGGAATATATGGGCAAGATTGAAATGAAGTTAGGCCTGATTAATGCTTCAGAGAGTTGTTCAAAGCTCTCCGCAAGGTAGTGGTAAGGGTAAAAATGATTCAGCCTTGAGATTTTCTGTGGTGGTTAATTGTGAGCATGGAGTAAGAAACTAAAATGATTCGTTCCTCATAGGACCAAGCTAACTAAGCTCATAAAAATTAGTCAAGGGCACCATGTGCCCAACTTCTAAAGAAGGGAGAGGCGTTATTTAAATCTGTTCCCCGGCCATATGCCTTGGAAGCTGGCAAACAACTCCCTGACGAGACCAGTCTACGAGCTAGCTCCTCGACCGGTGATGAGGGAACGTCTTCAGCGCGGATGAAATCTGACTTCTAGTCTGGGCAGTTAAGAACAGGTTAAGCCCTCAAACAACATAATCCAACTGTTTGAGTGTGAAATGAAGAGGTTCCAGTTACATCTGAGCAGGACATACTCTGGCCACGTCCACAATAAGGGTCAAAATAAGTGATTCATGAGGTCCAGAAATAAGTTATTGGTCTAAGTAAGTCTGGGCTGATTTCAGAGTGAAAATGAAGTTTATTACAAGCATTTTGCATTTAGAATTTTATTTTTTGCCTCTCTCCCCTTATTGTTTTGGTCACCGTGGAGAGAACTAGGGCTGATATGGGTAAAAACATCCAAGGACTGCAGAGTGTGATTTAGACTAGCAATTAGACACATTTTGGGAAGTGCTACTAATTGTCCCTTAAAATAAACTAGAATGTTATGAAAATGGATGTCACGGTCTAAAATTACTCCTCTCTTTTGAAATCTAATTCATAGCTTCCACTTAAATGTTTATAGATTATAGTGAAAAAATAAGAACTATTAAAATTATAAAATGCTTAACTATCATTTATAAGGAGTTTATTATCCATGATTTAATTAAGTAGTTCATTGCAGCCGCTCAGGCTCCTGTCTGAATAAAAATATCATACCCAGCAGTGCTATTGAAAACCAAGTCAGACCCCATACCAAGTCACACAACAGGGTTAGCCTTTCTTTCTTCTTTTTTCCCCCCTACAAGTGTGAGAAAACAAGAACCTAGGAAATTGGAAAAGAACACTATTTAAAACTTGGAAAACAGGAACAGGTAGTGACTCCCCGGAAGAGTCGCACTGCGCCCTGTCCAAGGACCGCTGCCTCAGAATGGGGCCAGTCTAGACCTCCTGACTCCCCCAGCTACAGAAGCCATGTTTTAGGATAATCGAGAAGGATTGATGGAGCTTATTAAAAATATACATGTCCCTGGAGCTCTGGGTTGCTTAGTTCTAGGCTAGAACCTGGAAATCTGCAGTTGGTAAGGTGTTCCGGGTGTATCTGATGACACCACGTTAAGGAAGCACCAGTCTAGTTCTAGAGGATCTGGGAGGCTATAGAGGGGCCTAAAATGGATCTGACATCCTGTTGTCCTTCCCACTCAAGTGGGCCTGGAAACTCCTGTTCTGAACCAGGTATGTTGGTCCTTACTTCCCAATTGTCTCAGATTTAAATGCCTGATCTGACGTGAACAATTATAAGGGAATGGGCAATCAGATGATTTGGGTTCTAACCAGTTCTGTGAAATCAATTTCACCTGCAGCATCACCATCTGTAAGATAAAGGAGGTGGGCTACTTGCCCCATAAACAAAGATTTGCAAGCTGGTGGCCTCAGGCCACATCCAGCCTACAGATTGATTTTACTGGTATCTACATGATGTTTGAAAATGAAATTCAATTAGTTTCTCAATAGGGAGATTTACACCTCACCCCTACCTCCACCCCTAGTTTAGATTTTCAGCTTATCTTGGGAAATTTCATATTCTGGACAACAGTGGGTTCCTCATCCCTATCCATCTACTATCACCTGGGTAGAGGAGGATTTGTTCCTCTTCAAAAAAGCCATAAGCTCTTATATTCCAACAGTAGCCACCTTTCTCACCCACCACCTGGAGATGGTGGAGCCAGTAACTCTTGCCCCAAGGTCATTTTCAAATCTAACGTCCTTGATTCATTCTCTAGTTTGCATCCTAGGGCTGGCTGGGTCCTTTAATAAGGGCTGTGCCTATCTGGCACCTCAGCAGTTGCTCATGTCTTCCTAATTTTTGAGTCAGGAAAGCAATTTCTGCTGTTCCCTTTTCACAGCCTAGGGAGTCTTTAAGGAAAAAGCCAGAGAGTAGGAGCCTGACGGAATGGGGTAGCTGCTTCAGCAAGGATCCAGAAAATGGAAATTTCTATGTTTACAAATTCCTAAGTACAATATACCCAAGTGAATCTCATTTAGGCTGAATGTTTATAACACTGGTTATGTGTAATTTCACTAAGAATGAAGACATTGCTAAATTGCCAGGTTTTTGCAAATTATAATGAAAATTGTATGTCACTGACTCCCCAAATCCTTGTCCCAATATAATAATTACTGCATGACTGGAATTACTGCAAGGAAGAGGCTTTCCTGGGAAAACAAGAGTGGGAAAAATTCTTTTATATTTTCCGAAGCATTTTCAGCTTATGATGGGACATTTGGTTTTGAGGAACTTGGGAAATGCTATTGAATTGATAGAAACCTGATTATGAATTGATCAGATCTCACACTTATCGGAGGGCTTGACCTGTTCAGGATATGTTTTTCACACCACTTCCACCTAAACCCTTCAAAATATACCAAATGTAAAGAGTGGCCAGGGTAGATATTAATCTCAACTTCCAAGACAAACTGGTGTCAAAAGCATACTTCCCATCATCACTTAATTCAAATGAAACATTTCTTGGTCCCCAATTATGGGCCTGATTCTGTTACAAATGATGGATAAAATTTGAGCCCAGAAGCCAGCATATGTTATAGACCCCAATGCAAGTAACAAAAATACCCATTGGATGTTTCTATTGCTGAGACGTGAACAGCATACTATGGGAAAGGGGAAGGGTATCATTTCAGTTGGGTCTAGAAGGACCGTTTGAGTTGAGTGGAGAAATGTGAAGGAGCACTTAGGCAAAGGGCCTGACAATAGGAGCATGTTTGGGGGAACCCTGAGTAGTCTGCTCTGACTGGCGTTGAAGCTTCTTGAGCGAAGAGAGGAAAAAAATGGAGTGAGAATTGGCAAGAAAAAGGGCCAGAAAGCTAAATTAGAGCCAAATGAAGAAGACCACACTAAGGCATTAAAACGTCATTTTTAGGTAATGATGCAAGCAACTGAATATTATTGAGATAGGCATGGGATTTCCACATTTTTATTTTAGAAAAATAACTCCCCCCTGTGGGAGTTATTAGAGAGGTGGTGTGGGGAAGAGTCAGATTTATTTTGAGTTTTCTAAATTGGGTTTGTTGCTATCTTCTTCTGCCTTAAATTCAAAAGATAAAATATCTATTAGCTTGTACTTTGTTCAATGGTGTGACTTAATGTTAATGCTAGATTTGAATAACAGCCATCCTGCTAAATTGAAATACAGGGTTCGGCACAAATAATGTCCCTTCTTTATGAGCTGGTAATCTATATCAAATCTTTTATTACAAAATCATAAGCATGTAATTCTGTAACATAACAATACCATACCCAAGCACACCATATGACGTGTTAGGTAAAATATTCAAACTGCCGAGCATCTCGTGCGAGACCTTCACGTACCCTACCAACCACATTCAAGCAGGTGTTACTTCTGCCGGACCCCGTATTTTCTTAAAGTACATACATTATTTTATTCTAATATACTCTTTTATTAAAACATAGCATAAATAAAAAGATAACCACAGTTCAATTATTTAAAGGTTTCCCCCTGCTCTTTATGACATCCTGGGCCTTTTCCTCTTCCTCTTCTTTTCTTCGTTCACTGGACTCTAAGCTGTTTGCAGTCACTTCAGGGCAGGGCTACAAAGTCTGGGCACTGAAGCTGCCTGGGATGCTAATGTTTCAGATTCAATTTGGGGTATGAATGACCTCCCAGTGTCCCTGTTCTCTTTTGCTGCAAATCATTGAGAGTGTTGTAGGACATGTGGGGTGGAAACTATCAAGTCAAATAGGATGATAAGCCAATAAACAAGGAATCTGATGATGGCAAGATGTAGGAATGAGAAAGAAGCGTAACCCACTGAGAAGGGGGAAAACATAGCACACATGCTAGTACTCCCAGTATGTTTCACATCGGTCCATTATATATGGAGCCTATTTCAGCCTCGTGGGAAATAGATGATTTTCAATAGAGTCTACCAACGACAGGCCTTTGGGGATTTTGAAGGGCAAGGGGAGCCCTTATGTATGAAACACAATTACAGCCATGTGGAATACCTCATTGCTGGGTCTGGTATTATTGTGCTGCACTGGTGGAGAGGTATTTAAATGTTCACTTCTTGTGAAATATGGAAAATGAGAGCTGATGAGGGATAAAAGGCTGTTTCATGAATTTTGTAGAAATTGGGATACAGTCTACCCATCGATATGCATGGCTGTGGAAAAATTCCATGGAATGAGGAAAGGTTGAATTTCATGTTTTATGATTTTGCTAATACTTTTATTATTTCAGAGAACTGTTCACAAACTACTTTATTAATATTTCTATTAAATGTTATTTTTACTAACTACAACTCAATATCATCTTATTACAAAGAATACAGTCTCAGAGTGTTTTAGTTAAGGTGGCAAGACCATAAGCACCCTCACAGAGCTGACATTTTGAGCAAAGAGGAGAGGTGGAGCTGAAGCTTCGGCTTCCACGTACCTACAGAGCACCAGTGATGGACGCTAGGGGCCCTGCTGCAGCAGCTCTCTGCTGTGTCATCATCGAATCCACAGCCAGTCCAAAGTTATACGCTCTTTTCCCACCAACACACTGTAGTCAAGGTTAAACCTCCAGAGTCAGACAGGCTTGGGCTGGAACGCTGCTCTGTGGCTTACTAGCTGTGTGGCTAGAGTGAGCTACCTAACCTGTCCATGTCTCGGTTTCCCCATCTGTAGAATGGAGACAATCTCTGAGAGTTGTTCTGAGTGTTAAACGAGATAATTCATTAAAAGCAGGGTTTATCAATCTTGGCACTATTGATATTTTGGGCTAAATAACTTTTTGCTGTGGGAGCGTTGCCCCGTGCACTGTAGGATGTTCAGCAGCCTCCCTGGCCTCCATCTGCCAAATGCCAGTATCACCTCCTTGTGCGCACCTCTCTGTAAGTCATGACACTTAAAAATATTTCCAGGCATTGTCAAGTGCTCCTTAGTGGGCCAAATTGCTTCCCTTCCCTCAGCCAATGATCTTAGTAAGTTACTTGGCACATAAGAAGTGCTCAAAATATGTTAACTATTATTGTTTATTATTATTAATTATTATTATTATTTTGAATTGTCATTAAGAAGCAGAAACTTTGCGCTTCCAAATTCTCTTTGTTTCTTTCCTTAGCCTTCATTAGACTATGCAGACAAATGGTCAAACACGAGGAGGAGGAAAGGATGAGCCACAAACTGTACAATCAGCTCCTGACAGTTTTGTTAAATGTTGGTGATTTTTTTTCCTGTCACTAAGGAGAAGAAGGTGACCCAACACTTGGATCCTCTCTGATATTTTCCAGATTTTGCAAGGCTCTGAAGATGCCTGAGTAAAGAGAATGTTGTCACTTCACCAAGCCTGCTGTATGAGAAAAGGGGAAAAGATAACACGGTTAAATCACTCGCATGCTATTATGCAAGTTGCGCGCTCTGGTGAGCCAAGCTGTCTCCAAAACTAATTTCCGTGTATTTCCTCACCTCTCACCTTCCCCCATTGCTATTACTTAACCCACTGACCCAGATAGCTGCTTATTAACATTTAATACATGTTGAAGTGTTAGTGGGCTTTGAACAAAACATAAAGAAGTTTCTGACTTGCTTTTAGCTCTTTGCCCTTGAACCATTACATGAGTAATTCTGTAAAGCTCTGCCCTGCCATTGCTATACCCGTGGCATGTCTTTTCTTTGAGATAAAAATGGACAAATTATAAAACGAGTTGCCCTGCCCCCAAGGCATGCAAGCTTTCCATTCATTTAGGGAACCTTGATGAGCTCCTATTATGTTGGTCATTATATGCTAGGGAGGGCTTAGGGAGCAGAACTGGTGGTTGTTTTCTAGTTGTGTGTGGCAAGCGGGGTGGGGGGGAGGCAGGGGAGGCTGGGGGACACAGACTGGTAAATGGGCGATTACAATACAGCCATGAGCTGCTTAATGACAGGGATACATACTTTCTGAGAAATACATCATTAGGCGACTTGGTCATTGTGCAAACATCAGAGTGCACTTACACAAACCTAAGTGGTACAGCCTCCTACACACCTAGGCTGGATGGTATGGCCTACTGCTCCTAGGCTACCAGCCTGTACAGCATGTCACTGTACACATCAACACAAGATTAAATCAAGCACAAGAGAAAATGATGCAATCAAGAGAAGCGATAAGCATGAGATGTATGAGGCTGCTGCTGGCAAAACATGGCATAGTGCTTCACAGCAAATGTTTTTATGTAAGTAGGCAGAGTAAAGTAACGATGAAAAGTGTGGTATAGTAATCCCGTAAACCAGTAACATAGTCCGTTATTACCAAGTAGCATGCACTGTACCCCATCGCACGTGAGTACCTTCGTGACTGGCAGCGCAGAAGGTTTGTTTACACCAGCATCTCCGCAAACACATGAGTCATGTGTTGCACAACGATGTCACTAGGTGACGGGGATTTTCCAGCTCCACTATCACCTACGGGACCACAGGTGTGCATGCAGTCCACTGTGTACCGAAGCGTCATTACGCAGGCGTGACTGTGCAGAGTGGGAAATGCTGAGACACAAAAGGTGTGTCAGCAGTCACACCAGTTCACATATATAGTGGAGCCCATAACTCGGTCTTCGGGGGTTAGAAATGTTGCCTCCGTTTAAAGACAAATGAGAAGCAAATTTGCCCACTACCCTATCTCGCTTCCTGCCTAAATAAATACTGTCACACTGATGAGAAACATACGAAATTCAATCAAGGTGGACCCTGAAAGTTTGAGATATCTGAGTGTCTACCTCTGACATATACCAAATGCAAAAGTGCCCAGGACTGCCCTGAGTGGTGTGGCTCAGTCGGTTGGGTATTATTGTACCCACACAGCAAAAGGTGACCGGTTTGATTCCCAGTCAGGGCACATGCCTGGGTTGCAGGTCCAGGTGTGTTCAAGAGAAAGCCAATTGATGTTTCTCTTTCTCTCTGTCTCCCTCACTTCCTCTTTCTCTAAAAATAAATAAAATCGTTTTTTAAAAAAGGTATCCAGGACAGAAATGTTTAATCTGACACATATATTTCCCCATTGTAAGGGTGTTCCAGAAAATATTTGATGAGGCTAAACTTGCCAAATAGCCACTTATTTTTTAAAATTATAAAAGTAATGCATGAATATAGTTGGATAAAAGTTCAAACAGTGCAGAAAGGAAGAAATGAACTCTGTGTATACTCCCCTTCCCCAAGTGCACCCTCTTGCCTAAGGTGAGTAGTGAGCAGGCGGGTGCGTATCCTTTCAGAGGTGGAGGTATCTATTCGGTGGAACCAGGCACAATTGCTGTTTTTGTTGGTCAAAAATAGAGTATCAGCACCTTTGTATAATTCCACCTAGTATTTATTTAACATGATTTGAGTCACCCTACGCATGTTATTCTGTGACTTACTCTGTTTCATTAACACCTTATGTTTAAATACTGTGAGCACACAGAAATCACTTTTATTTCTTTGGCATATAACATCTCTCAAAAGATAAAAACAACAATCTTGAGACTATAGAATAATGCTGCAGAGAAGAGGAGAAAGGAAGATGGTAGAGCTTCTGGAAAAATTACTCATACTCTGCTAACATTTGAAAAATAAACTGGTTGCCTGAGGTCAGCCTGCCCAGAGGGCCCAGTTCTTTCTAAGAGGACCAGTGTGCCTGGTTAAGAAGCTGTTCAGTTTGCAAACAAAGGCACACCCCCAGCCTTGTCACTGTGCTGGGCTGGCTCTTGCTGCCTGGTGTAATTTACCTTTCAGCCACCCAGCTCTCCGATTGCACTGCCCTGGGCTCCACACTGTCTGGGAGAGAGGCTGGCTGGCTCCAAGACCCAGAGGCCATACACAGTCTGCAACTCAGGCTGTTTTTGTGTTAACAACAAATGTTAACTTAGTTTCTGATGATTGCTGGAGTCTTAGGATAGTAACTAATCCTTCTAGATTGTTGTCTAGTATAATTTTTCATAATTGCTATTTTTCATAATAATGTCCTCAGTGGGAGCAGCACTGATTTATGGTCAGAAAACTTGCCTTTAAATGTCTGCTCCACTGTTTATTCAAACTGATAAACTTTGGCTAAATCACTTTTCTCCTCACTGAACCACAATTAGTTTTAATAGCTATAAAATTAAGATAGTATAAAATATCTGTCATTTATTGAGTGCTTACTATATGCCAGGTACTGCTTTTAGCGCTTTACATACTTTAACTCACGTCATTGTCATCCCAGTCCTATGAGATTGTTGTGACCCTACTCTCACCCCATTTTACCAATGAGGAAAGCTGAGTTTAAATAACTTTCCCAAGATAACAGACCTAGGGAGTGAAAGGAATGAAAAGAAGTACTGTAGTACTTGGAGAAGGTTAAAGAAGTATGAAAGGTTTTGGCACCTCTTTGGCTACCAGGGCAAAGAGTTGGTGATTTATTTTTTTCCTTCAACTGTTGCCCCCAAATCAGAGAATCATAAATGTTTAGAACTGAGTGGAATCTCAGAGATTGTCAAGGGCAAACCTTTGCTTTAAGAAAGGAAGGAAGCCCTGGATGCTGTGGTTCAGTGGATTCAGCGCCGGCCTGGGAACCAAAAGATTGCAGGTTCATTTCCCAGTCAGGACACATGCCTAGGTTGTGGGGGCCAGGACCCCACTTGGGGATGCACTAGAGGCAGCCAGTTGACACACATCGATGTTTCTCTCCCTTTCTCCCTTCCTTCCCCTCTCTCTAAAAATGAATACATAAACTTTTTTAAAAAGAAGGAAGACAATGGGCCCAGAGCCTTTAAGGGACTTGGAAAGGGTTGAAGCTTGCTGATGAGTGTTTTGGGGTGTAGATTATGCTATGCATTGCCCTCAGGCATTCCCATGGTTTTTCCTATTTGGTTAAGTTCTGTAAACAGATTTTAAAAACTGTTCATTGTGTATATAGTTAGACTTCCACAATAGTATAATGGAACCCATGTCTCACCGTCACCCAGCGTTAACAGTCATCCACCACTTAGCCAGCCTGGCTTCATCTATATCCCCACGCATTCCCCACTTCCCAACCCCACTGGATAATTTTGAAGAGATTCTCAGGCACCATACATGTCATCATTAACTCTATATATCTCTGACCTATAAGAACTTTATTTTCAACATTAGCACAACACTATTACCACACCTTACAATAGTAGTATTGCTTAATGGCCTGTCAGGGTTCAAATTGCTCCATTTGCCACACACTTTTTTTATAGTTAGTTTGCAGCAAGAAAGTTTTGAACTTTTAACAAGTGTCAGGCACTGTGGAGGGCACAGAGGTGGTGACAAATAGCCCCTACCCTCTGGTTCTGAATAGTCAGGTATAAGGCTGAAAACCTGCTATCGAAGGGGAACAAACACGCACGATGGTGCAGAGGGAAGCGGCGCAGTGTGGATGTCTGCTCCCTGGGTGCCTGGGTTCTAAGCCTCCCTCCACCACTGACTACCCAGTGACCTTCAGTAGGGCACTTGACCTACCAGTGCCTCCCCCTGCTTATCTGTAAATGGGGCTGATAATAGACTGACCTCAAAGGGTTGTTTGGAGAAGAAATGGGATAATATAGGCAAACACTTAGATCAGCACATGAAACATCATACCTACTCGATAAACATTAGCTATTGTTATGATAGCCCAACAGAGTTATGAGCCATTAACAAGTCTTAAAGGCACTTCCTAGTAGAAAGGGTGGGCAGTTCTGGTTATTATGCCACTCATAATAGTAATACATATTAATAATTATTATGGATGATGATGATGATGATGATGATTTGGGCCAGGATTTATTTTCTAATGTGCAAGGCAATTAAAATTAATTAACTTTAATTGTCAATGTGCAAGTGTTTTTATGCACTCATACTCTCCCTCTCCCTCTCTCTCTCTTTCTCTCTTTGCTTGCACCCTCCTCTGAACTGAGGTCAGCAGGAATCAATGCCAGCAGCCATGTGTTCAAGGCACTTCTTTCTGAAGGGCCTGAGGTGTACAGGAGATCTGACTCCTAACTGAACTGGTGTAGTAGCAGAAAGGTTGCTATAACCTCCACGCTCAAGATAACCATTCCTCCTGGATAATTGGTTTATGCCTATTGCTCCCTTCCCCTTCCCAAAGTGTCCCAGTGTCATGATAAATCTATGGTAAGTATAACCGAGGAGGCCTGTGGATGAGCTATGACTAGAGCTACTTCTGTCGATGGGAACGGTTTAGGCGACAGCACTGGTCTAACAAGGGCCATGCTCATATTCTCATCCTTTGCATTGTGGGTATAGTTTCTATGGATCAACAATTAGGGGCGGATCCCTACTATGAGCCCATATAGTTGCCAGTTTTAAGACTTTAAAACTTTAAGCACATAGATGAAACAAGTCTACTGCCTCCCTCCACCAATCAGGAGATCTGATATATTTGTGCTGTTTTTGTGTCAAGTACATTTTACTCCTTGGATTTACTCAACCACTTAATATTTTGAATCTTAATGCAGGTTTTTCTTGCTCCTGCAAAGTGACTTCTTTATTAGCATCTAAGGAAAACTTTAAAAAAGGGGAAAAGGTCCTGGCACTCAACATGAGATTAAGACAGATTTGGATTATACAAATTTATGACAACAATAGTAATTTGTAAAAAAAAAAAGAGCTGGATTTCTTAGAGTCAAAACAAATTCTGATAAAATAAAAATCACAGGAAAAAGAACCCAGGGGCACAATTTGTCAGTAATTCCATTTTGCAAGCATGCAGTACCTACTGTGTGCGTGGCTCTGTTTGGGGCAAGCCCTTCAAACAATGGAATGTTTAGCGGAGAGGCTGTGACGGGGTTACAAATAATTCTATTAATAATGCAAGGCAATGAAAGATATATTACTTGAGAGATGTCAACCCCGTGCTTTGGGGATTTATGGCACTCCAATGTGACTCTAAGGTTAGAAATGCTCCTAATTCTGGGAAGTAGCATGAAATTAGATCAGGGCCCTATCAAGTTGGTATTTATTTATTTATTTTTGCAGAGTGCCCCAGGCATGGGACCCAGCAATGGCCGTTGATAATTATGACAAAGTAATCTTTTAGTGTCATATTTAGAAATATATATATACTTAAAAATTTTATACAGTCATATATATATGACTCTCTCTCTCTCTATATATATATACATACATATATCCCTGGGGGTTTCAGATGAACCCCACGCATTTCCTCCATTTCTCACCGGGCTGTCCCTGCTGTTTGCTTCTGCCCATTCCCCCAGCTTGGCTTTAGATTGTGTTTCCATCCCCCATTTTCAATCATCCTCTGCCACCAGCTGGATCTTCCAAATCTCCATCATCTGGTGCTGTCACTTCAGCCTACGAGCTGTTCGAGGCTTCCCAGTCTTCCCTGCATCTCTTGGCCCCTCTCCTGTTTTTGTATTCCATTAAATTTCTTGAAAGCTTATCAAGCAATCAATCTTGGATTTACCTCAATTCTAAGGTATTGCTCAATCCACGATCGCCCCAATTCTGGGCTCACAAACTGTGTGTGTGTTTGTGTGTGTGTGGGTGGGTGTGAGAGCGTGTGCTTGTGTCTGGGTATGAGAGTATGTGCTTAGTCACCAAAGATCTCCAGGTTAACTAGGGAAGTGAGTGTTTACAGTCATTAAGTGCAGGGGCTATGCAGTCAGCCTGCCATGGGTTTGAATCCCAATGCAAACTTGTTCCAGTTAGCTAACTTCCTCATGCCTCAGTTTTCTCAACTGTGAAATTGGGAGACTAAGAGTACCTACTAGGCAGAGTTAGAGTGAGTTAAATGAGTTAGTATATATAAGGAGTACTAAATGAGTTACCATATATAGGGAGTTCAGAACTGCCTAGGTATTGTCAGTTCTTATTATGATTACAAACTCCAATCAATGTGAGGTTTTTTTTTCCATCTTATTTGACCTCCCTAAGACATAGGACACAAGGGAAGACTCCTCTTCCCTTTCCTGAAAATCCTTTTCCTTTACTTTCCTGAAAATATCCTTTTGCCATAGCTCTCTTATGTTTTATCTTTCTGACCCTGACTTGCCAGGATCCCTCATGGGACTGGGTTCCCCCCCCCCCCCCGCCCCCGTTTGTCCCTTAAATCAGCCCTCTGCTTTCTTCATGGTGTATTCTCTCTGGGTGGCCTCATCCAAATCCTTGGCTACAGCTCTAGGTCTAGTTTTGCGTAGCTTTGGAGGAGTCCATAAGCACCTCAAACCCCATAGGCTCAACTCCAATCCTTCACCTTCCACTACAAATCTATTTGCAGGTTTTGCTGAAGGGACACATGTACCAGAAATCAGAGCACCCTCCTCGAGTCCCTCTTCCCACTCACCGTCCCCAATACTGTTAGTGACCAAGGCCTCCTAAACATCTGTCTTATTCATCCCCCGCCACTCCCACCATTCTGACTTCTACAAACTTAATTCCACCCACATTCTCCCTGTGGATCACATTAGGCTTATTATTTTTTTCCTGCCTCAAGTTTTGACCCCTTTCAACTCATCCTTCACTGAGCTTCTCCACTGTCTTTCCAAATTGGGAATCTTATCACATCTGACCAAGCACCAAGCACCAAGCACGAAGCACCAAACATCAAGTCTCCTAGTGACTCTTCATAGCTCAGGAGGTGAAGTTCAAGTTTCTTGGCCTGAGTGTTCCTGTTTATCTCTGTAGTCTCAACTCTGTCCACCTGAAACGGGCCTTGGTTCCCTAACTGTGCTACACAGCTGTGGTTCTTTGTACTGCTCAGACTTCTCATGCCTCTCGTTCTTTGCATGCGTGCTTCCTACACTTGAATGTTCCCCCCCCTGCTTTGCCTGCCTTTTCTCTTGATCCACAGAATCTCATTGGCACCTCTTCAGGGAGTCTCATGAAGTCTCTGCACAGTGACTTAGGTGCTCCCCCGTGCTCAAACATTACTTTGTACATAGAGTTCCCTTAGAGTATGTATAACAACGTGATAATATTTTACCGCCGCCCCCCAATGCTCTCTTCTTTCTCTGCAAATCCCAGGAGGACAGCATTTGTATTTTGTCTAACTTTACATTCCCTGCATGTATTGCAGCACATCTGGCATATAGATGCTCAATAAATACTGGCTGAAAGCTTGAACTAAGAGCATATACCATCTTCTTTCAACCTCACAGCCTGTGAGGTGGTCATTGTTGGTATAGAGTCTATTCACTTCTTTCACTTTATGGACAAAATACTTTAAAAGGATTCCTGGGAAAATGGGACTATTAGGTAGAAAACTTGAAAAGGATTATACGGTTAGTGTAGTAACTTCACCTCCAGGAAGCTATCCTAAATAAATAACCAGACGCAGGAATAGCTTATTCACCAAGATGTTCATCACCAAGTAATTTTATGTAGAAACAAAACTGGAAAAAAATAGAGAAATGATTAAACATCCAGAAATGTGGTACATACAACTGGACATTATAGTGCCATTATTCATTAAGTTTCCAAAGAATTTTTAATGGTTTGGGACAATGCTTATGTTATCTTAATGGAAAAGCTGGGTAGAAACTAGCAAATATTATAGAATCTTAAATTATATTAAAAAAGCTCCTTAGAATAAGCAGGAAAAAGGGATTTGAAATAAACATACAATAATGAACTCTTCAGTAATTATATATTGGGTGATTTTGTTTTGTTTCATTCTTTGTCATTTTTGGTATTTCCTAAATTTTCTACAATAAACACCTTTACTTTTACAATCAGAAATATAAAAAATCTTCACGTTGAAGATTCGGGCTGTGTGAGACCATAGTGAACATCTTTTGTTCTAGTTGAGTGGCATCATTCCCCCTTCTGGTGAGAGTACCTCAATTTTTTGGGGGGGCACATCCCTCCCCATTAAGAATGGCCTTATGATATGGATGAAGTAGACCCCAATCCCAGCTCCAGGGATGGGTATGTGACCTGGACTTGGCCAATCATCATGTTTCATCTGGCTTCAGTAACTGGTTCCAGATGGGCACGTGACCTAAGCCAAGTCAGTATTTTTATAGATGTTCACAAGGGCAGAAAAGCTTTGCTTACATTGGTACTAATGAGCTGTAAGCCTAGAGCTTTCTAGTGTACACAAGTACAGGGGAGCAATACAGGGAAGCACAGAGATGGAGAAGAATGCCTGTGTGTACAGACACACACACCACGTTCAAGTCCTAACGATTTAGAGTTCTTGAATCTCCGAAGGTCTGGAACACTATCATCCCTGGACTTTCCAGTTATAAGAGCCAATACATTTTAGGTTTCTTGTTTGTTTGCTTACTTAAGTCATTTGAGCTGGGTTTCTACAAGTCTCAATCAAGAATTAATACAATTATGAAGATAAAAACACCTAAGGTATATATAATTCTTGAAAGGGTCCAGGGCCATCACGAAACAGAGTACAGAACTGGTCCCACACACCCTACTGAGATATAAAACATTTCCATCATTGTAAATGTTTCTGTTGGACATGATCTAAAATATTTCACTCTGTTAGCAGTTCACTCATAGTCCCTTCTGGATGCCTCCTTTTAGTACTTAGCTGACAGGGAGTATTAATAAAAATAGCTAATAACCCTAAAGGCACAGGAACTGGAGGCTCTCTGCTGTGTCCATCATTAAACTTTTATGGATCTGAAGAGATCTGCAGTATCTCAACAAAGAGGTTGGAGTGAGGGTGCACTTAGGTATTTAGAGGAGTGGCATTTTTCTAATCAGTATGCAAGGATTTTAATAGTGTACCAACCAATATGGCCAACTTGGTGTGTACTGGCTGCTCCTGAGCCCTCTTAGTAGATACTATAGCTTCTTATTTGGGTATCTGTTTTTTTTCCCCTAGACTGTGAATCCCCCTGGGCAGGGACTTTGTCTTAGGATGTTTTTGTAGGTCTTGTGCCTACCTAGGTGCTCAATAGATGTTTGTTGAATGGTGAATGGGAAAGACAGTCCCGCATTGTATAATATCATTCCCTATGCTGGTATTTTTTTCCTGATAGTTTCCTGCCTGGAATTAAATTGCAGTATGGTCTCTTTTCACCCTCTCTGCCGAAGACTTGTTATCTTCTCCAATATCAGTTGATTGAAGAAGAAAATGGTAAATTTTATCTCTCAGGCAGATTGTTGATATTTTAACTTGTGATTTTTTCTCACTACAAAATGGATTTTAGAAATAAATCAAGATCCCAGAAACCTGTGAATTGCTTTGAGTGGTAGCTTTTACCTCAGTCATCCTAAGAAAGAGATACGGTCCAATGGCTCAGAACACAAACAGAGAACTTTGAATTTCAGTTTTCCCACAGCTGTATGATGTAAACCATTCGCTAGGACATTGGGGTGCAGGTCCTCACACTTGACTGTGAAGACTGTGGTAGGACCCAGGGCCTAGTGCCTCCCATTCACAGTAGACACTTAAATGCTTATTGAATGAATAGATGAATTTAAAGAGAAGCAATCACATGTGTTGATTGAGTAGTGGTAATTTTTAGGCGATTAGCTTTAAAAATCATTTTTTTTAAACTTAGGTCCTATCAACGTCAAACAGGAGAGCTTTCAATATTAAATAAAGTGGGGGCTGGTTAGTTATAAATTTTGGATGCTACTTTAGACAAGAGTCTAAGTGTATCTAAATTATTCTATTGCTTTATCTGATGGCACCTCCCTTTTATTTTCCACTCTAAGCTCTCCGGAGGGGTGCTTTACTTGCTTATTAGAATGCTTAAGGAAAGCTCATATAACTGCAGGCAGTCTTAACATGACTGGGTCTCCCCTCTATTAGCTGTGTGATCTTGGGCCACTTTTGGAACTAAATTAATAAGCGTATCTGCTGTCCTTTATAGAGTTGTTACAGTATTATGGGCACAAAATAATATTCAGCATAAGAAGGAACTATAAAATCCTAAACAGATACTATTGTCTCCATGGGTGAAACACTTCCTAGGCAGTGGAACCTGGCTTAAGAGAATCATTTTACTATTACTTTGCTCATAGTATAGGCTAGGGCAGCTAAAAGGAACCCTGGGATCCCCACCCCTGTAACTGTCCTTTAATAGAGGGCCATAGAAACTGTATGGGGAAGGAGAGGAAGAGGAGAGGAGAGAGAGTGAGAGAGAGAGAGAAGGCGTCCGGAGGGCTTAGTACAATGACTTTGGTTCAAACGGATTTAAAAACTCAGGCTTCCAGATCAAACTTCACCAGGCACCCGGAAACTCAGTCCACGCTCTACAAAGCCCGACTCCAAAATGGTCTCAGCAGGAGCTTGTTTGGCGGAGGCCACTCAGACCAATAGAAACCAACTGTGCTCCTACAGGTTAAGAAGCAGGTGTAGAAACTGAGCATAAAGAATTACCTACGCTCTGGCTCAGCCTTTTACCGCGGTGGCAGGTGTCACTCTTGGTCCCCTTTGACTAATAGGAATGGAGAAGAATACCCGGGCCCAATTCCTACCCGCCCCCACCCCATCCCGTCTCCGCACCACCTCCACCACCAGCAGCATACAACCTCCTCCCTCCGGAGCATGCTCAAGGGCCAGGCAGCCGACCTTTATTGTCTGGGGAGCACCTGCCAGGTGGCGGGTGGGTGTCCTAATGTGTGAGCGGTCCCCAGCTGTACAAAGCCAGAGGGCAGCACCACCCCGTAGGGGAACCGCCTCTGGCAGCCCGACCACATCATAGGGGAGGAGAGGTGGAGAGAAGGGGTTCCGGGGTCGGCAGCTGGCGGCAAAAGCCGGCGTGCCCTCCTCCCACGCCGGGAGGCTGAGCCCCCAGGGATTAAACAGGTCGGAGGAGAAGGGGGCCGACCAGGCCGAGAGGTAGCGAAATCCAGGAGGGAGGGAGGCACTGAGGACAGGCAGGCTAGGAGGGGCGACGAGAAGGGGCGTGGCCGGCGCTCAGGGGGAGGGCGCTGAGAGGAGGGGCTGCTCCTCCGCGCTCGCCGCTCTGGGGGCTCGGTTTTGCCGCGCTCGGTGCACTTGGGCGAAAGCTGGAACGTGAAACGGAGCTGCGATCCCAGCGCTGCCATCGCAATGAGAGGCGCTCCCGGCGCCTGGGATTTTCTCTGCGTCCTGCTCCTCCTGTTCGGCCTCCAGACAGGTGGGAGAGCTTGGCGGGCTCCGGGGCCGCGCTCCCCGCCGCTCCTTTTGCTCCCCGAGGGCTCCAACTCGCTTCTGTGTATCGGGAAAGGCGGCTGCCGGTCCCCTGTGCCCTTGCGTTTCAGCATCCGGAGAGATTCGAGGCGTCCCTGGAACTCCCCTGCGCCCATTCTCGCTCACCTGCGCGAGGAACCCCCAGCCACTGGTGGAGGGGTCGCTAAGCTGGGGTCTCCCGGGAATGAGGGCAGCGAGGGGGCTAAAGCGTGAGAGAATGCAGGCTGAGGGTGCGGGATACGTGCTAGTTTGGGTTTGCTTTTGTGCTGAGGGTGCGCGGGGGCAGAGGCGGGCGGGTCGGGGGCTCGCACCCCGCGCGTTATCTACTCCGTGCGAGGCGCGGCAGTTGCTTCCTTTTGTTAAAAGTTGCGCTTCTGTGACCAGCGCACGAAGGACCAGCCGGCAGGTTCTCAGCAGCGCGGGGGGCAAAGTTGGAGAGCTTTTTCTTTTTTTCTCTGCGGTTGCTGCTTTCCAACCGCGGGCGCTCTTTGTGCCCCAGAGCTGGGGATAGACCCGCTGCCGTCTCCGCTCGCCTCATCACCCGGGGACACGGGTCAGAGTCTGCAGCGTCCCCCGGGCCTCCAGGTTGCTCTTTTGCACGGGGAGCGCGCGGCGTGCGGCTCTGGGGCCGGACCCCGCGAACGGGAGGTGGCAGTTACAGGGGACAACTTGGGCAGGGCGTGTGGAAAGCAGCCGCTAGGTTGCAGACTTTCTGCTTTTGTAAATCCTGTGCCAGAGGCTCGCCCCTTTCTGCTGCGGTGCTGTTTCTTTCCTGCCACGCTCCTCGGAGCGCCTGAGGGCTGCGTTGGCTGCCTGCTCTCGGAGGAGGTAGAGGCAGTGCGCTGGGACACTGAGGTGCCAGAACCCGGGTGTTTCCCTCGTCCAGCCAGAGTGCCTGGCCAGATTGGCGGGGCTCTGCAAGCCCCTCGAATCGGTGTCTGACCGATAGTAGGTCCGTTTGCAACACCCCCTCCCACGTGATATCGATACTTACTGGCTGCCTGAGGTGGGGGGATGGGGGTGGGAGATGGAGTGGAACTTTCTGCAAATCTGACTTGAATCTTAAGGCTGGTATTAAAATCCAGTTATATCTGCGCGGGAACTTGGGTGTTATGGTGGAGCAGGAGGATTTGCAGGCTCCTAGAAGCCCTAAGGCAGATTCCTGCCCCTTTTCCCCTTTTTTGGGTGGGGGGAGCGGTGGGATGTCGCTGGTGCGTGAGCCAGTGCAGGCCACTTGGCTAAACCTGAAACCCTGTTCTCTCCCAGGTCATTTCAAACAAACAAACAAACAAACAAACAAACAAAACCTTGAGACTACTTTGATGACGTAAGGATAGAAAGTGAGTCTGAACTGGAATTGAGGGGCTGCACAGAAAGCACCGCTGTGAATTGTTGTGGGACTCCATAGACTACTGCTCAGTTTTCCTATAAGGTCTCAAGATGCAGCCTCCGGCTTCCCGGTGTTGCAAGGCATTGTGAGGTCTTTCCTGTGCGGGAAGAGAGGCCTTGCATCTGGACCCTTATGAGGTAGGAGGGATCCTGCGCCCAGATTCTGCATCGGGTTTGACTGCCTAAGCTTCTAATGACACGTTTGGTCCTTGCATCTTTGTCTCTTGGCATTTTAAAATTCAGCTATTGTATGTGGATTTGACCCCAGTAGGGCACTAGAGAGACAATCTCACAGAATAGTTCCCTTTTAAAAAATGAAATGAATTTATTGCTTCCTTCTTCCTCATAATGAGCCTGCTCCATCCAATAGATTTTTGGCAGAGGAAATTTTCAGGTCTGGCTTGGAGGGGGGCGGTGCCTTAGGGTGTGGTGACAAAGCCTTTTGCTGCCCTCTGGTTTTTCTTTCTCAGTGACTTACTGGCTCTGTGCCCTTGGGCAGCTTGTTTAAATTTGGGGGAGCCCTGTTTCCTCAAGAGGACAGTGAGGTATCTATATCCTGAAGGATCCTTTGGGTCTGAAATTCTCCTCTACCAGTGTTCTGAGTGTAACCTCTACACCTTTTCCGATCTCTTTCCCTGATTCCTTTCTGCCTCCTTGAAATTCCTCTGCCTCACGGGGCCACAGAGACCAATTGGTGGTTCCCTACTAGTCTGCCCCTGGCTAAAGCAGGGAGATGTGGCTGGTGCTGTTCTCTCCTTAATCCACATGTGCTCATCTACAGTTTCACTTTGACGACTAGGAGGTACCAACTCTGCCAGACCCTTCATCCTCTCCCCTCCCCCAAGTATTTACGATTCTTGTGCCCAGCAGGATGAACCTGCAAGGAGGAGTGCATCATACCTTCCCCTGTTCCTGCAGGTGTGAGGCTAGAGTCATTCCCAGCAGCTGTACACATTCTGGGTGATTATCCCGCTGGAAATAATATGATGATCTTACAGAGGAATCCCAAAGAAGTAATTTATCCCCAGTTTGGTCTTTCCCAGTCATCCACACATTTATTCTTATGATTTGATAAATCATGTAGGCTGTGCCATTACAACACATTTTCTGTGGTGCCTGAAGTTTCATGTTACCTGTATCGTACATAGTGTTGCTCTGTAATTGGAAACCGGGCACTGTGCTGGGGCCTTGCCTTTAACTGATATTTCCAGTCCCCTCAACAAGCCCAGGAGGCAATATTGCTGCTCTTTACTGCTAGCCCTTCCATTTACTGCTGGAGGAACTGGCTGAGGGTGAGTCAGTTCCCAAAATAATCAGCAGTGAAGCCTGAGGTTAGTCCCTCAGAAATGAAGATAAGCTGTGCTAAAATGATGCTGTCAGTTGAAATTTTTTCCATTCCCCTACTCCAAAAAAAAAAAAAAAAAACAAACGGCTTTAGCATTACAAATTTGTGGCATATTTGTGAAAGAGAGAACTGTCAGCGACGGGCAGTACCACTGGGCCATTTGCCCTGAGTGAGCACAATGAGGGATGAGGCAGGTAGGTTACCCTCGCAGCTTTTCTTCTCAAACAAATTCTGGTCAGCAATGTGCCAAGTATTTCTGAGCTTCCCTTGGAGCACGTTTGGGTACAGATGTTGTGATGATGGATTTTGCTGCTGTTGTTGACAGTCACTAGAAGTTACCCTTAGGATTTTGACTCATTTCCTCAAGTCTTCCCCAGTCTGATTAAACAGGGACACCAGGAAATGAGCCACAGTGTCACAAGCGGGATTCTTGAACCTGGACTGCAGAGTAGGGATCCCTCAAAGGCAGTGAATTTTCTCCAGAATTAATTTAGTTTTAACAGCTATAGGCTAGGATGTGAGAAGTACTTTGTTTTGTTGCATTCATGTGTAATAACTTTTACAAAAAGGGTTTGAAAGACATTTCAAGGAATCTTAACTATGCAAAGTTTCATGTGCAGTTTCTGTAACTTGGATATTTTTCCCCCATGGCTGCAAATCCAGAGCAGGGAGGGACCTACAAGGAATTTACTACTGCTAAACGTCTGAATGTAGGGTAAACCTTTGTTGAAACTGGAGGAGCCTTGAGAGTAAGCCTGGTTTAGCAGTTCTGATGTCTGACATTTTGGACGTGAGACAGCTCATCTTCTGTCTTTAGACTCATAATCAGTAAAGAGAAGTTGCAAGCTGATAGCCCATGGACGTGTTTTGTTTGGCTCTCATGATGCTTTTTTAGAAAACATTGAGGCAATGTTTAAAAATATGGAGAATTTATATCCAGATCTCTTGAAGAGTTTAAAACTCTGCCCCTTTAGATGGGACCTGTGCTGTTCAGGTTACTCCAGGCAATACCACTGCTCTTTTCTGCTAGCCTTAGGCATTAAGGCATTTCTCTTGGGCCCTGGTGAGCCCAGGTGGTACCATGCAGATACCTAGTAGAAGGAGCACAGGCCTAAGGAGTGAGACAGCTTTGAATTAATCTGCTGCCTCCGCGGCTGATAGCTTTGTGGTCTTGGAACCAGTTGCTTAACCTTGCTGAGCTTCACTTTTTCATCCTAGTTTTAACTGAGTGACTTTGGGAAAGTTAGTTAACCTTCCTGTGCCAGAAATGTGTTACTACATATAAAGTAGGTTTAGAATGGTTTGGCCTGGAAGGCTCATAGAACAAGCTTAATACATGTTAGCCATAATTATCTGTGAAATAGGAATTATAATTGTCCTCAGAATGGGAATAATGCCTACACTAATATGATTGCCCTAAAGATTAGAGATTCTTGTAAAGACGCTTGGCATGGGGTCTGGGGTAGAATAGGCACGTAGTACATGAGTAAACTCTGCAAGTATGTAGAATTTGACTGTTTTTCATTATGATCCTGTACGCAGGTACCAAAAAGTGCTAACTTGATAGCATTTAAAATGGCACAAACTTTGAGTTTTATTTTGTGTTTTATACAGCTTTCGACATAACAGTTGGGAATCACTAGTTTTAGAGATTGAGCCGACCTTGGAGTTGAGGGGGAACCAGAACTCCTGATCTGATCATTTTTCCTGATTGTACCTGATACAATAATTATACCCGATAATTTTTCCAGTCAGCTTATGCTTTAGCCTTCACGCGTACATTTTGGTTACGACACACTTTTGTTAGATCTTTTCCAATGCATGCCTTTCTGTCAGCTAGATTTTCAACACTTTTGCAAATTTTAAAGTTTAAGTAAAATAGATATTTAGGGCCTGTGGCATTAGACTTAAAAGCTTGGGCTCCGCATTTGGCAACTTGCGTTTTCATCCAGTTCCCCCACTTGCGCACTGTGTGATCTGGGCAAGAGCCTTCACCTCTCCTTAAAGTCCGTTTCCCCGTCTGTAAAATGGGGGCGATGGCGCAGGCTCCCGAAAGGAGTAGAAGAATTGTGCAGAGCCCGCTTAGCACAGTGTCCTCCGCAGGGAGAGCACAGTGCTTCACTATCATGCTGATTTCATGTTCGTCTTTTGGCTTTATCTCTTATAAAAAAAATGAAACGGTGTAAAATCAGATTAACTAGAAGTATATTTTGGTATTAAGATGAAGTATATACATTTAATGTCTAATTGTTTTTCCTTTTTTTAAAAAAAGCTGATAATTATGGTACTGTATACTTCTGTTCCTGGCTTTTTATTTAACCTATTTAACCTGCTTTTCCTCAAATGGGATACAGATTACTGGATAAAAGTTGAAGAGGGGAAAGGTCTGTAAATGGCCACTTCCTCAAGGTGAGAAAGGAAGTGTAACTCACATGGGTTCCGGGAACCCTGTGACCTTGTAAAGTGGCATTGAAAGGTCCTTGAGATCGGGAGCTCTCCGGTGACTGCCTTTGCTCGGAGTGAGGGACCAAGCTGAACTTGTCCGTTGCCCCAGGCCGGACACTCAGTGCGGCTCAGTAAATACAGGTTTGACATCTCTCCTCCTCTCCAGTACCTGCACAGCACTTTGGGCACAATAAAAGCTCAGTGAACATTTCAGATTGAGTTTGACAAAGGTTTATCAGTCTCTGTGCCTTGGTCCTTGCAGGGACTCCAGGACCTGGCTAGGGCTGGGGGAGGGACAGGTAAGAACACAGCCACCCATTCAAAGTAGAATTGGTGTCTTAAGAAGTGCAAAGTGCTTGGGGAATATTTCAGAGGAGAGGAGTTTGTGTCTTGGTGGGTGGGTGATAGCAATCAGGGATTAGTAAAAGTGCCCATGTGGGAGATGACATTTGAGATTAATTTCTACACCTTAAAAGAGAGAGGGTAGAGCGTTTGTTGTGGAGGCTTCAATTGGAAAAAGCTACAGAAAGAGGGAGCGAGACATCAAGATGTTACTTGAAGCGTGTCCCATCTGTTGGTGTGACGGCTGGGGGTAGGGAGCTGGAGAGGAAGAGGCTGGAAAGGTAGACTTTTTGATTTACCCTCAAGGAGCATTTAGGGTTTGGTCCACATTCTGAAAAGAGCTTTGAAGTCAAGGGTGGGCTTTGCTTACTAGCCCAGAGCTGCTCACTCATTCTGTCCAGTTAAGCCCACTCTGCAATCTGTTCTGAAAACTTGGACACCGTCTTACTATGGGCAGCTGAGACTAAGAAAGGCACGAGTGTTTAAATTTTAGTAAAATACACGTTATATAAAATTTACTGTCTGAATCATTTTTAGGTGTACTGTTCAGGAGTGTTAAGTTCATTCACATTGTTGGACAGCCGGTCTCTAGAATGCGTCAGCTTGCAACACTGAAACTGTACCCATTAAACACTGACTCCCTATTCTCCCCGCCCCCAGCCCCTGGCAACCATCATTCCACTTTCTGTCTCTATAAATTTGAGTCCTCTAGGGACTTCGGGTAAGTGGAATCATTCAGTACTTGTCTTTGTGACTGGCTAATTTCACACAGCACAGCAGTGTGCCACAAGAATTTTTAAAATATACAATACCTGACAAAACATACAAAAGGCACTGACCTCTTTTTCCTTAGATTGTCAAATTAAAAAAGTGACAACAGCCAACACAACAATAGCCATTCAGTGTGAATGAATCAAAATTATATCTCTTTTTGTTAGATTGGCAAAAAATATATTTATTGGTGTGCCACAGAATTTTAGTAATTAGTTTATCTGTGCCATCAGATGAAAAAGGTTGAGAAGCACTGACTTAGCATAGTGTCCTATGAGCATTCATCCGTGTTGTAGCGCATGTCGCTTGTGTATGTATGTGCCTGTGTATGTCACATTTCATGCATTCTCCCATCAAGAGAAGCTTGGGCGGCTTCCGTCTTTTGGCTATTACGAATGATTATGCTATGGACATGGGCATATAAATACCTAAGGGAGGGTTGCTGAGGGTCCTGTTTAGGACAGTGAATTCCATGGCTGAGAGCTATGTGTTGGTGCGGAGCTGGGCACAGGGATGATCTGACTCTTCAGATGAAGGGGCGAGGGCCTGGGTGTTAGGGTGGGTGCTCTGGAAAGAAGGAGCAGTACTTAAGAGACAGGAGGAAGATAAAGGTGCAGACTTAACCAGCTGGCAAATTTACAGGCACCTTGGATGTGTCAGGCACTGACGCGATTGAGGAGAAGGGGCACAGGAGCTACTGCGGGTGTGTGTAACTGGGAGAGCTGGAGGTACCGGGGAATTAACGGAAATAAAGCCAAGAGGAGCGGCAACTCCATTGCTGGTGGGCAGGGGAGATGATGTTGTGTTTGCGCATCGATTAGCTGTTGGCTACATTTACTTGAAACTCAAGTCCACAGATGGTAGACGCCCATGAAATTCTTCGTAGGGTCAGGTCCGCGTAAAAAACAAAACTAAACCCCAAAGGTCACGGAACATAGCTCGATGATATTATGGTAGGAGTTGGGAATTATAAAGAATTATGTGTTAAAAAAATAAAAAACAACCCCCCCAAATGAAAAAAATTGTGTGTTGTTTAGCATCTACATAATAGAAAGTAACTTGTCATGAGAAGTAAATACTTAGCATTAGTATTTACTTTTAAAAAGTGTATTTATTGGTTTCTTAGAGGTCAAAATGGACATTCTGGATATAGAAGAAGACGAAGAGTTCATTAAAGCTTGGGGAAATAGGCCGTTTGAAGGCAACCTAAATTGGATTTATTAAGCCTGGGGAAGATAAGATGAAGGACAGTCCTAGTGAATGACAGTCCTCAAATATTTGTAATGTGTGCGTGAAGCATGGGACAAAATGAGAGCAGTTTAAATTGCCCCGGGAGAAAATTAAGATTTTTTTTTTTAAGGAAAATTCTTTGATTGGCGCTAGGTATAGGGTCTTCACTGCAGTTATGAGGAAAGCCAGATAATTTCCATTTTGTGATGCTTAGGTCCTGCCCACCTCGGTCGGAGTGATGGCCCTTTAAGAGCCTGGCTGAAATCTTAAATCAAATAACCTGCTCTTTTTCTTCCGTCACTGCCTCGGCCAGGACGAAGTGTTTCTCATAAATTGCAGATAGACTCTAACATGATTCACCACTGTCCTCACAATTTTTGGCTATATTGAAAATAGCCAGTAGAGAAGCCACGGCCTAAAAGGGGTTATTGGTCAGTTGGAGGTGGGAGAGGTCTGGCCTCTACCCACAGAATGAACTGTGCAGTGTTATAGCTTAAGCCGAGTGGCAAAAATAAGAAAAATGAAAGGAAGTTCGAAGTCTGGAGAAACCCATACTCGATCATTGTTATCCCTACCCTAAAATTGCACTCTGTGATCGCCCGACTGGCTGAGCCTTTGAGAAGGAGCCACGATGCTGCGGGGAGGTAGAAAGACCTGTAAGCATGAAGTCCTTTCCCCTTGGGTACTCAGGGATGGACTGCTCACTGGGGGGCTTACCCCCCCACTCTGACTTCCCGTCCCACCTGTCCTCTTCCCTTTGGTCATTCGGTGCTCATGGCTTAGTGGCACATAGGAGATCAGCCAGGGGTCCAGTAGGGGAAGGTGGTAGAAATGAAATGGCACTTAACAGCTACTGGTTGTTTAGACCAGTTCGCCTGTTGTGTTGAAGTGTGTGATGCAGTCTCAGATGGGATCCCTGCCTGTAAAGAGCTTAGGATCTGGGAAGGTAAGTGCTGGGGAGATGCTAACGTAGTAAGATTTGTAATAATTAAATAACGGCCCTGGTCCAGCATTTATTACCATTGGCTTGGAGAAATGGGCATCAGTTTATGAGTTGAATGGCTGATTCACAGGAAGACCGGGCACCTGAGTTGTATGTTGAAGAGTGGGACAGGAATTGGTCAAGGTGTTAACAGCACAAGCAGAGGGTTGCAGTTAGCCAAAGACTCCCATAGAAGGAATCCCTGCAGAGACTAGTGGAAGATGAGAGAGGATAATTTTTAGGGAACTTGCATTTATATTCTTCGATAATTGCAGCATTTCCTACAAAGCCATATGTGATGAGATTTGTGTAAGTGTACTGTGGTCAATTAGTTGCTTACTCAGAAATAACTTTAACAAATGGAAAAGTACAGATCACACTTTTGCACGTTTTACATATATGTACAATTCAAATTCAGAGCAAGTCCCTCCTGAGAATATGTACTTACTCTTGTTTTCAGGTCTAGGGCTAATTACAGTGCCCAACCTGCCCATCCTACCACCCCCACCTGAGATAACAGGTTACAGTAGATGCTTATTAACAGATTGTAAATATTTAGTTAAATGATGAGCTGGGTATGTAGCAGTCTGCATAAGATCATTTGTAAAACAACAATGACAAACCCTCAAACTGAGCCAGCACCAAGCAGAACCCCCAAGCCTTGATAAAGGCCCTATGTGGCTTCGGACATCTTGAGGTTCTACCCTGGGCTCCCCAGGTTTGCCCTGGAAAGTAATTAGGGGTGTTGGCTGCTGCTCACTGCTGAAAGGCTGTTTGTGGGAAGCCTTTTCATTTAAGGAAAAGGTGTGAGTGGCGACTTGCTGAGGAAAGCCTTGTTCTTGACCAAGGTGGGAAAATAATAAGGAAAATGAAAAGAGGAGGAACCTTTACTCCTTTTCTTGTATCTTTTAAGTTTTTTAGTGAAGTGAGCCACCCAGCTGCATTTGGGCTTACCCCCAGGTGACTCAGGTAATTTCAGAGTGTGTTAAAACTTCAAAACAACCCGAAGAACAGTAATTAACATATAATGACCTTTGTAGAACCCTAAACAGAGGGATTACTTAGCAGAGGTAGAACAATAGAGGTGTTATCACAAAGAACTTTGGCAATTATTTGGTATCTCTCTCATTATTTCTTTTAAGAGCAAGGGGAAGGGAGGGAGAAAGGGAGAGAAACATCGATGTGAGAAGCATCAATCCCCCACCTGAACCGGCAACCTAGGCAAGTGCCCTGACTGGGGAATCAAATGGGTGACCTGTTGACTTGTGGGGATGGTGCCCAACCAACTGGGTCACACTAGTAAGGGCTTGGTATTTCTTATTACTGGAAGTATTTATAGATTTGAATCTCATATAGATTTGGGTCCTGTGGAAAACTAGTGATTTTGAAATTGTGGTAGGTGGGTGGTGGCATTGGCTGTTATTTGGCTAGTGCATGTTTTTAAGGAAACAAGACAATGTTTTTAAAAAGTTGAGGATTATTCTACTTGGAAAGAGTGGGTAGTTTTAAAGTGATGATAATTTTTTAGTTTGTAAAATGTTTTAAATATATTTCCATTCTAAATTTCACAATGTAGATTTCTTTTTTAATGACTGAAGTTGAGTATGTACCTTAGGAAGATCTTCACCTTAAGAAATGGCCTGGTAAAACCACGTGGGCTGGCCTTTAGCATTTTGTCATTAAATTAAACCAGGATTCTTAATCCAAAATGTGTCCTTAGAATAGCTACTTGAAAATGGTTAATTGGGATGTTTAAGTGTTTTTCTACTTATTTTAGTGTAATTGGTACATTTACTGCGGGGAAATAGACAGATTTTTAGCTCAACCAAGATTCATGAGTTTCATTGAACCAACCCCTCCTCTCCTGCTTTTTAAAATAAACTAGTAGCATATGTAGACGGGTTTATGCATTTTTTAGTAGATCTGAATGTGTAGCCTAATTTACATTCCAGCATTTTCAAGGGATATTTTTTAGGACAGCTCCTTTTTGAAGAAAGGCTGGCTGAGGGAGCGGATGCAGAAGAGCCAGCGTGCGGCCCTGCCGTCAGATGAGGCATGTCCAAGGCAGGGTCCCTCGGCTTCTCTGTCCGTACGGGGAACCTGGAGCAGCAGCAGCTCTGGCCACACAACGGTAGTGCTTGAGATTTACAGCTTCATTCTGCTGGTACCTTCTAGTGTCTTTTAAACTGATCCAATACCAGGCCTTCATAGATGTGTTCACAAGTAATTATCGAAGCATTGAGTAGGGTATGGCACTCCAGGCAAAAACCCTTGTCCTCTTGGGGCTTATAGTTTAGTGAATTCTTTTTCTCATGAGCCCAGGCCTGCAGAGAAGACCAGAAAAGAAAATAGTCTAGGGTCTCATAGAAAGCAGCTTAATTTGGCTTTATTTCAGTTCTGTATTACAGTTAATTGAGGAAGGGAGCAGAGAAAGCAAGGTTTCTCAGGGTCAGGAGGGACTGGGTTTAGGATGGGGAAGGAAGGGCCAGAGAAGGCAAACCAGGAGACCAGGGAGAGGAGAGGGATGGACAGGGAGTCAGCAGGACCTTTGTGAGGTGTTTGTCACTTGAGTCCTACCTGCCACCAGGCCTGCCCGCGCATTCCCGCCATTAGCATTTCACCGCCCCAGCCTTTGTAACTTCAGAGCGCTGCGCCTCAGGAGCAGGTGTTCTGTGGGAGGGCTCGCCCAAGGGGGCCGAACAAGTATGTGCAACCCCAGGGGTACGACAGGTGTCTTCACTTTCAGGGCTTCATGGAGCCGTTCATGTGCCAAAGTTGTTTGTTTGGAACCATTTTTCTTTTCCAGAATGTACCAGAATGAGAGAGATGCTTCGGGGGTCCAGGCTGCATGCTCTTCAGAATGTCTCACAGAACTGGAGGTTCTACACCTCCTTTTTAAATCGTTTCACCTTTTTCTTGTTAATATGTGGCAGTCTTTGGTTTTAAGAATAACTGTGTTCCACCAATGGCACTCTGGGTCTGGCAGAGTGCTGTTTAGCCACCGTCAGGCATACTGCCCACCATGTTTCAACTCTCCTGTCACTAGCGGGCCTGGGTGAGGTGACATGGTTGACTTCATCTGACTTTTTACATTATAGCTTTAGGGTGGCCTTTGTGGGTCCCAGTTTCAAATCAAGGGCTGATTCCCCCAAGTGAGAACTGACACTGTGGAAATACTCGGGACTGGAAAGGACCTTCTCTGTCAATTCCTGGGCACAGAGCAGGACTCTTGCTGCCTCTGATACTGACAGGGAGAAATCCGAGATACAGACCGTCTAGGGACAGAAGCGGTAGCCTCTTGGGTTACGGGCCAGAAGGTGTGCCCAGCATGACCAAGCTTTGGTTGAAGGCATCGAGGAGGACTCCTCAGCTGCTTGGTGGGATGTCAGTTAATGATGTTAACAGATTTAGGAATACATGTAGGGGTACTTAATTGCAATTGGTTGACATGACCTTTAAGTCCTTTTTTTATTTATAGATTCTTTTCCCCTGTTTTTTTTTTTTAGAACAGTATTTGTCCTATGCCATTTTTAGTCTAAGTTCTGCTGATTGCCATTTCTCTGTTCTCTGCATTTCCTATAAATTGGTGATTTAGAGTTTTCATTCTATTCATGTTTGATCTTTAATTTTTTATTCACATAACATACAATTAACCATTTTCTGAAGCGCCTCTAGTAGATGCCTCAGGAAGCAATCATGGGAAATATTTTCTGAATTATACATTTACAACCAGTTGTCTGTAGCCTTTACACTTAAAAAAAGTTTAGCTGATATGTAAATCCTTGGCCCATCTTTTCTTTGCTCAGCTATCTTTAACACTGTATTGGCTTTTGCCATAAAGTGTTGTCAAAGTGAGCTGACAAACTGATTTTCTTTCCTTCACATTTAGCTTTGGGTATGTTTGCCCAGGTACCCAAAGGAATGGTTTTACCTTTGCTCTGTGAAGTCCAGTACTTTTATGGTGTGTTGCTCAGGATTGCCACGATGTGCCACTTCAGTGTGCGAAATCAAGTGTTCTCTTCTTTTCTCGTACGGTTTTCTTAGAGTACAGCTACTCCTATTCTGTTCTTCGTTGGCTTTAGTAATTCCTATTATGTGTATGTTAGATCTTCTTTGCCTGTCATCTGTATCAATCACTTTCTCTCAAATCCTTTTAATGGCTTTGTAATTTGTTTGAATTAAAAATTTTTTCCTTCTTTCCATCTTCTAATTCTTGTAAGACACTATTTTATTTACTCTTGTTTTCTTTTTATTTATGCTTTATTTCTAAAATGATGTCTTTCAAATTCTTTTCTTAGTTCTTTACTTGCATTTTCCAATCTTTATTTTCTCCAATCAACTCATTTATTAGTTTTTAAAATTCTGACTTATGCTGTCCTTCATAGCTTCTTTTATTCGTTTAATTTCCTTTAGTTCATTTTGAAGTATTAGGTTATAGTTTTCATTTGTTTTGTGTCTTTTTGGCATGATTTTATTGTTTGTACTAGGGCTGCTGTTGTGTTTCTTATTTTTGCTTTAAGTAACTGTGGAATTGAACTGTGATTCTATTCTGTCATTCACTGTGAGCTTTCCTATATTTTTAGTAGGGCTTTTCCAGCTTCAGAGTTCTAGAGGACCCACTTACACTGTTTTCGTGTGGACTCCCTTTTCTACATCCTAAGGTCTTACTCCCTTTGTGTCCCCATTTTCACCCCCCTTTCCCCCAGCCCATCTGAACCTTCCCCTTGTCCCTGTTTTCCTCGTCTTAGATTCATCCCCAGCAATTTCTCCTCTGTCTGGGGCTGTCCTAGTTTGTTAGTTCATAGGGATCAGATTTCCCCCACCCAGAACATTCCCGCACATTAGACGTACATGGGTCACAATGCCTTCTGCCCTCACTAGTGAAGTGGGAACCTGCCATGCCCTCTGCCAGTTTACGGGCGTGTTCCCAGAGGGGCCCTCCGAGCTCTGCAGCCAACACTTAAGGGCAGCTCTGGAAGCTGTTGGTAGCCTGTCTCCTCTTCCTCATGCACAGGGGTCATGGGGAGACCTTCTCACCTAGACTTGTTGTCCATGTTGTCCGTTTTGGTTCTGCTCTATTTGTCTGTGTTTAAGGTTAGGGCTGGGGTGGGTCGGGGAGATTCACTAATTATGCTGCCACGTCCATCTTGCCAGGAGTCACTGTGGACTTTTTAACAAAACTTGATAACTTACCAAGTGGGGACCAATGCAGCAAAGTCTTGAAACATTAAATCACAGGTAGTTGTCCTTAAAAAACAATTTTCTTCCAAAAGAAGTTAGGAAAAACGCGTTGTAGAGAGAGAAGTGAGGGGTGGTAACTGTCTGAAAACTGGAACACTTGGTGGCCTCTGTAGCATTAACTCCTAAACTGACAGTTTATGGCGAAAGGGAAAGGTCGGAACCCTCTGAGGACCAGCAAGCCCACATCTGAGCTATTTTTTCCTGAGGAAAATGTATCAGAAGTGACGGATTTTTGCCATTGTTCGATGTGATATTCGTTGAGTTCTGAAGGAGATAATGCTATTGTAGTTTAAAAACTTTCAACCTCACTTACACTTTTAATACCATCTAATAAAGATAAAACCATTACTTAATTACGTGCGTGTTTTGCTTTCAGTTTTTTTCCCCAGTGAAACATTTGCATATTTCTAATTATAGTGATTTGAAAAAAAGGGCTGCCGGGGTTTGACATAATATTAATTTAGATTTCCAAATATATTAAATTTCTTTCCTCCAACTTGAGTTCCCTCCAGTTGGCCATTGGTTTAAATTACGTACTGAAAGGTCACAATTTTAGAAAAGGTCTCGCTTTGCCCTTCTTTTAGGGATGGACATTGTTGTAGAGCCACTTAGGGAAGAAGTAAAACTTCCTCGATGGACAGATTGGAAATTTTTTTTTTTAATTCTGGAAAATACAGATAGATCATTTTCAGACATTCCTTCTTGTTTTCTACAAAGAGATTGAGAAGAAATCATCTCAAACACAAGGCTGGTCATTAGGAATTCTTTGCAGAAGAGTAGCAGGCTTAATGTGTTGCTCTGAGTGAATGTCACCCAAGAAAAATTAAGGGAAAGGTGAACACGCTTTAAGGAAATTGACCAACAAGCGTTCTGATGAATGTTGCAGCAAATTTGAATAAACTAATTTTGCCCATTTGTGTGCTTTTAGACCAATGTGATTGTTTTGGTCTAATTATTATTTTTTATTTCATTAATTCAAATGTAGAATGGCTGTAGAATTAACAGTTACTGCAGTTGTCTGATTAGCAGTTTAGGAAATTGGTGAATGGTATGGGGCTGCTCACCAAGAAATGTCTGGCATTTGACAGGGCTGTGTGCAGGGGCACCTACGGTGGAGGAGAAGCTGTGCTATTTTTGCTGTGTCTCACCCCCTGCAAAGGGGACGCAGAGGCCCTCACTGGACTAGCGTGGGCCATGGACGTGCACCCTGGGCCCTCAGATGGAGTGCACAGATTGAGGTCTGATGTGCTGCAGAAGTTGTCTTTGCCACCCAGTGTCACTGTTATGGAGTCCTGTCGCTGTGACTGGTGAATGCTGCAACATTTCCCACTTCTAAAGCTTGGGGATTTGAGAAATCTGTGCCCCAATGGCTGCCAAAGCTTGTCAGGGGGACCCAGTGCGAGGCCGATTTCTAGGTGTAAAAGCCAGGCAGATTTGCTCTCTCAAGACAATCTGTTTTTGCAGGTTTGCTTTGAGTTCCAAGATACAGATACTGGTAAAAAAATTTTTTTTGCTGCACTAATGCCATGGGTTTCTTCTGTCAGCTGCCTGTCTTGTGGGGGCCTGGACCAGCAGCAGCACCTGGGACTTGTCACCCTCCCTCCCCACCCAGAGCTACTGAAATTGGAAATTCTGGAGCAGGACCCAGCAATGCATTTTAATAAGTTCTCCAGGTGATTCTGTGACAGGCTAAAGTTTGGGAACCACTGGTCTAGAGTGTATGTGAAACCTCCCAGGCTTTGTCACAGCAGTGGTCTGTGATAGTTAAAAAGTTAAAGCTCTTGCCCTGGCTGGTGTGGCTCAGTGGATTGAGCACCAGCTTGCAAACTAAAGGGTTGCAGGTTTGATTTCCAGTCAGGGCACATGCTGGGTTGCAGACCAGGTGCCCAGGTGGGGGTACGTGAGAGGCAAGCACACAATGATGTTTCTCTCCCTCTTTCTCTCTCCCTACCCCTGTTTCTAAAAATAGATAAGTAAATAATCTTAAATTTTTTTTAAAAAAAAGTTAAAGCTCCTGTGGTCTCTTGAGTGTCAGAGAGGGTTCTCAGTTCTCCTTCTGTTGCGCTAAGAAGATAGAGTTTCAGTTAGTCCAGACAGGAAAACAGACAATTGCAGTACCGTGGGGCAGGGCCTCAGTAGAGGCTGCCAGAGGCCTTCAGAGAATGCCCGTGTGCATGGGAGAGGGGACCGGAAGGCCCCTCTAGAGGTGGTATTTAGAAAGGAAACTATGATTGAGACTCCCTCTGATTCAAACCCAGTGCTCTTAGAATAAATTTGTGCATGCAGATCCCAATCCAGGCCTCCAGTGTTTCCTTTCGAGCTCCATTTTGCAGACGGTAGCTGCCTTATCCTTTGCTCTCACTGCTTTCTTACTCTTTGAAGGTGCTCCGTCCAGCACAGCCAGGGGCACCACATTGCCCCCAGGCCTCCTAGTGCACTTCTGCTCCTAGCTTATATGTTGCCTTTCGACCCCCCAGGGTATGTGAGCTCAGCTCTCTTTGTACAGTGCACTTCTTTGTACTCATCACATTGTAATTATATAATTGTGTAATGGTTTATTTCTCAATGGTGGAGCTAAATATAAGCTCCATGTGGGGGAGAGACCTTGCCTTGTTCACTGCAGCTCAAGGGTGCAGCACATAGCAAACCTTCAGGAAATACTTTTAGATGAATGGGTGACGGCAAGTGGGGGAGGGTGCAGTCTCATCTTTATCCCTAAGTTATGGGCCTGGTTAATGTATGCAATAGTGACAGAGGTGTCACCTGGTGAGTTTTACTTATGAGAGCAATTGCTACCAGCATGTAATTCTACTACTGGAAAGGCAGGTCCCTTGCACAGTGCTAGCAAAATCTTTTAACTTGTTTCCAATTTGGGGTCTGGCCTCTGGAACACCCTAGAGAAGCTCTTAAGTATTATTCCAAGGACACAAGAAGGGAGAAGTCCTCTGATCTCAGAGGTGTTCATAATACATGTCCCAGAAGCCAGCAGCCAGAGTGGTAAAGGCGTCACCCAGGAAGTTTTCAGGGGAATGACTGCTGTCCCCTCCTCACTCAGGGCTTCCAAGAAGAGTTGCCCGCTTTGCTCACAGAGTTGGTGTTGGGGCATCATATTCTTCCCACCCACTTCCAAGTGTAGGAGAAAAACAGACGCACTTCTTTGCCTTATTCTAGTCAGTTGGTTTTGGCCTGGGTGAAGCTAGAGGTTTTCATTCCTCTTCTAGAAAGTGAAAGCCACAGGGTTAGCCTTCCGCAGGCAACAGCTTCAAGGTGGGACGTTGGTCTCAGATAAAACATTAAGTGAGCCTTGCTGATATTTAATAGAAGGATTGCCAATAGCCTATACATATTTAATTTAGAAAAATACATATATTGAGAGTAAGGGCTCAAATTTTTTTTAAGATAAGGGGCTTCAAGACCTAGGGGGTAAAGATGCTGACATATTTGTTGGAATCTTGCTTTTAATAGAGGAACTGATTATCTGTTGACTAATTTGTTAAATTAGATGATTGATGCGTGGTTTTTTGTTTGTTTTTTACACTGGAGGTTAAACCTATGCTACTATTGTAAACTGCAGTTGGATTAAGCGGATGTAATAGACACAGTAAGTTTGGGAGCTAAAGTCATAAACACAATATCTCACTCGGTGTCAGCATAGCTGTAATCTGCTGAGCTGGCCTGGAGTGTTGATAGCGTGAACGGCTATGATTGTATGTTTTGGTGTCTAGGTTCTTTATTTTATTTATCTTTGTTAGATACCATTTTCCTCCTCATACCTTCAGTTCGCTCCATACCTGTCCTCCTCCCTCCCCCGCCCCGCCCCCCGCCCCCAGCCCCCTGCTTCCCTGTCCATCCTGGATCCCAACGTGGCTCTCTATTTTCTCTGGTTCTCTCTTACCCACCTTTGCTGCTGTCAAGCACAGTAATTACAGCAGTAGTAGTAACGGGCCATTTATTGAGTGCAGGCCACATACAGGACTTAGAGATGATGTAAGAATCCTGAAACATTTTACCCCCAATTTATAGATGTCAGCATTGAGGCTTGGAGAGGTCAAGTAGCTTCCCGTAAGTCTCACGTAGCTTTGGATCCATGGGTGTCTGGCTCCAAACCCCACATCTTTTTCCCTGTATTCTTGCTGCTTTAGCAGCGCCCTCGCCTCCAGTCCCTGAGCTTGCCTCTAGACCCGAAATTACTGCTAAAGAAGTTACAAAAGTTGCAAGACTAGTACAGAGGACTCCAGGGTACCCTTCACCTAGACTCACCGATTGTTAACATTTTGCCACATTTGCTTTGTCTATGTATCTACATATTATTTTTTCTGAACCATTTTGAGAGTTCAGTTGCTAAGAGGCCCCTGAAGACCCGTCCCAAGGAGAGTCAGCTATGCATTTCATGGGAACACCGAGGCCAACCAAAACCAGTTTCTTCTTCTGCCTTCCACCTGTGTGGCCTCCCTCCTCTCTAGGATAGGACCCCCTCCTGGGAGGGACACTCTTCCCCTCAATCTTAGTCCTAGTCCTTTAAATTCAACGCGGACCCTAAAGCTCATCCACTGCCTTCCCAGAATCTGGCTCGCTCTAGCACCTACAAAACGGAACCTCACCTGGGGCAAGGTAACACAAAGGCAAATAAAAAGGGGCTCCCTGTGTGTTTCTGCCTACTCTGTGAAAAGAGGGGAGAGAGGGGCCTTGCCCCAGCCGGTTAGTCAGAGCTGCAGCTGAACCGTTTTGCCCTGCCAGTTCAAGTCTGTCTGGGGACAGTTCCCAATGCGGCAACTTCTTCTCCGGCAGCTGCCTCAGATGAAATTCCTTTCATATATTATTATTAATACTTGTGTTTTTACTTCCTTTGGTATAAAAAACCCCACCCTTGTGGCTATAAAATGACATTTTGAAAGTGGAAGCAGAAGGAAAAAATATGTTCTGTCTGCTCTCTATATGGGATGGGGGGGAAGGTGCAATTTCCCTTCCTGACAGGTCCATTAAAAGCAGGATTTAGAGGATATCCACTAGTAAAATGTATTGATTCACCCATTATGGTGAGAATTAGCTTAAATATCTATTTAAGCCAAGTATAATTCCTAGCACTTTTTTTTAGAGCTGGGAAATCAGAGAAGCCTTTCAGAAGTGTAGATTGCATTTGAAGACTGCGTTTAAAAAATGCCTCAGGCAAACAACCCAGATATCAGAATGAATGGGTAAACAAAGATGTGGTACGTACATACAATGGAATACCATTCAGCTTTAAAAAGGAAATTCTGACACATGCTACCGATGATCCTTGAAGATAATATTCTGAGTTAAATAAGCCAGACACAAAGGACAAGTGTTGTGTGGTTTCCCTTATATGAGATCCCTAGAGTAGGAATGCACAGAGACAGTCGGGGCAGCTGCCAGGTGGCGGAATGGGGCGGGGAGTTGGGGGCAGTTTCACGTCGTCGGGATGATGCGAAACTTCTGGAGATGCACAGTGGTAATGCTTGCCCAACGGCGTGAATGTCCTCAGTGCCACTCAGCTCGACCATTAATGGTTACAATGGTGACTCTGTTGTGTATATTTTACCACTTGAAAGAAATTTAATGCCCAGGTGGTATACATTTATGTTTGTGTGTGCAAATGTTGAGCAGCCAGCCCCTAACTTCACTGGTATTTCATTTGATGGCATCAGAATGAGTTGCTGTAGAATTGGATATAGAGCCTGTGGAGCCATGTGTTTTTACTTTTTAAAGTTTTCGCCTGCCACTAGCACAACCTCAGTTATTCTCCCGAGCCTGGGAATGGACACTTTGAGGAAGTGTCGGTTTCCCGGTAGGGGGACATGGTAGGGTGATTAGTTAGCACTGGAGCGCTGCCCACACTCTGCCACATGGGTCCAGGACGGTCCTAACGGGGAGGGGGGTTACACCTGACAGGTCCTTCTGCAAAATCTGGTGGGGATCCAGCTAGAGCCCTCTCTCTGGAGCGTGCAGCCAGGAGGGTCTGCTTGGGGGTGAGGCACGCATGTGCAAAGCTCTTCCAGGGTGCTTGGTAGGTCTGGGGGGAAGCTTGCCTTTCAGTAGCATAGATGACCTTGGCCATGCTCATCGTGCCTTTTTGCTTGGTTCTTCAGTCCTTCTATAAGTAAAGGAAGTAAATGTTAAAAGAAGTCAAGAGCTCCCCCACCTGCATCCCAAACCTCACAGGTGGTCAGGGTCTTGGTCTGTTGTTTATTGGATTCAAATCCCTAGTGCCTCTTATCTGGTTTAGGTTTCAGCAAGTGCTTTCCAGAACTCAAAACATGGAAATCCACATATTTACAGTGGAGATGTTCTGGGCTATTGGGAAAACCAACTGGAAATGAGAAAGTTCCTCTTTGCTGCAGGGATGGATCCAAATACATTGTGCTTGTCAAGTCCAGACCTTATCTGACGCCCCAAAGATCAACTTCATAATGGTGGAGAAAGGTTTCCTGTCTGTGCGTATCTTTGGCTGAAATCAAAAGGGGAAGTCCTGCTTCCTCAAACATGGCGTTGTATTTTTCTTAGGATGAGTGAGTAGGAAATATAGTAAGTAGCCCTATGACAGCCGTTGCTGCTAGTGATGTGTGCGTATCTAGAAGAAATTTTGCAGAGTAATACACCAAGAAGGTCCTTTCGGTACTGAGTGATACATGTATCTCCACAGTTGTTCACTTTGTAAGAAGTGCGAGCCAGGGATCAAATCCTATGTGTAGGCTCTCATTCTGATTCTGTGTTCAAACACTAGTTTAAAAACAAACAGATGATCAGTTGTATTATTTATATCATAAAAGAATCACTCACTGCTACTCATGCTTGCCACAAATAGTCGAGTACTTTTATGTCCAGCCAAGCGCATCTTTTATAAGGAGCTTTATCTTGACCTTTTTATAGCCTAAGTGTTTGATGACAGAATCTTGGAGCTTTTGATGGCTTTCAATGATCTCTTTATAGTTTTTCAGAATGGGAAACTGAGGCCTAGGGAACCCAAGTGATGTGCCCAAGATTTAGAATCCCGAACTTCTCATGTCCCTGGCACTTTTTCCTTACATCCTCCACTAACTGCTTAAGAGCAAAAACTTACAGTGATGCAGTTCATCTCAAATGTACAAATATTAAATATCTTAGCAGACACCAGACAGTCACTCGTGTTTTTCCATCCACCTTGAGAAAAGCTTGGACAGATGTCCCATCTTTAAAGCAACATTTATTGGAAGCTTGAAGCTTTGCTGTTCAGTCCTCTTAGTAGGTTTCCTCAGAAGCATGTGGAACTTTTAATGTCCCCTTGATCTCGAGGGTGCTTTTCCAAAGGCAGAGCAGCCTAAGGGCATCTTCTCTTTTTAAGCTTTTTTTTTTTTTCCCCATCACCGTTTATCCCCCACCTTATACCCTCTCCCACTTCCACTGAGGGTGTCTCCTCTTGCCACCAGATGGCATTCTTGTGAATTGGGAGCCAGTGGGAGGAAGGCACTGAGGATTGGACTACAGTGAAGCTGCCGGGGGACAATGTGGAGGGGTCTGGGGGGCGGGGGGAACGCTTCATAGCAGAGCAGGAGGTCTGCATGATTTGCCCAGGGATCACAGTAACCGCCAGAAGAGCAGGAAATGCAAATGTCACAGGAAAGGTGTGATCAACACAGGTGATTTATGAGTGTTGGGTTTGCCTATGTGGTTAAGGCAGAAAATAGAGGGCCTGGCTTGGCCCCCAGGAGGAAACCACACTCAGCAGCAGAGGCAGGAAGGGCCCAAGCCACAGGTGAGTCCACCCAGGCTGAAAACCTACAGAAAGGTGAGGGAGTGAGAAGGTGGGGTAGGGGTGGTACAGCTGACCCTGCCTCCCCCAAGAAGGGTACCCCATGTGCCAAGGGACATCCCTTTCTAGCACCAGGGAGCCTGGTAAACCACCTTCCTTGGGTGTCCATGGGAAATGCTGTCTCACTGGCTCCTTTGTGCCAACGGTGTTTTCCTGAAAAGAGCAGGTCCAAAGAAAGAGGGCCGCAAAATGGTGTTCCCCCTGCCTTGGGTGCCTTCAGCCCCAATGGGGTCAGGCACCTTATGACCACGCTCATCAGTCCCCAGGAGCCTCTGACAGGCCTGCTCAGCAGTCTTCTCTGTTAGTTAGTCACTTCTCTCTCTGTCCCTGCCTCCCATTCCTTGCTTCTGTGTTGTCCTCCCTGGCTGCCTGCCTCTGTGGATGTTCACCCCCCAACTCTTTATCTGAGCTGCCTTTGTTCACCCACCCGTGTCTTCCGCTCCGCCATTGCCACCTCCTTCCTTGCTCACCGACTCCGAGAGTCCTCTGCCCTCTTCTTTCGCCTCACAACTGGCCCCAAAGTTGCTGTCCCCCAACAGCACACGCAGTCAAGCTCCTCTTCCTTACATCCCACGACTGCAATCCCACCAGAGATTCTGCTGTGGTTGGTGTGAGGTGGAGCTGGGAGGTTGGCAATTATAGTTTGCAACCGGGGTCAGGAGTGGGTGACGTCAGTCACGTGACTCTGCCCCCTTGCTGAGGTCAGTAACCCATCCTCCCATGTGCTGAGGATTTTGGGGCTGGTTCTGTCTGTCTCTGCTCCCCTGCCTGCTGCCATGTCTTCAGAGATTCTATACATAGTCCGTCTAGAAGGCCCTCTGCACCACCCAGCCTGGAATTTCCTGGTTCTCGTCCTTGTCATACCTACCCTACTCCAGCCACCTTGGCCCATGTCTTTTTCTTCTCTGCCCCTTTATCCTTAGTACCCTTCAATCCCTTCCTGAGTGACTTCATGGATACCCCAGTTAGCACCCCTTGTGCATATGTCTGTGGCCCTGACCTTCCCTACAAGCCCTCCCCACCCCCCAGCAAGTTCCGGAACCTTCCAGCTGCCATCCGCTCACTGTTCCTCCTCCAGTCTATTGGCACCCATCTCCCTGTCTCATAAGCCAACAACAGAGATGGCTTTTCTCCTTCCTCTCACTTCACTGCCCAGATCCAGCCTATCCAGAGGCCCCTTGCTCACCTAGTTAACACCCATCTCTGCTCTCTGTCCCCGCCACCTCTGGCTTGTGCTGGGTCTGGTTGTGAGCATCTAGTTGTCCTAGCTGTCCTGTCTCTAGTCCTGTTGGTGCTGTCCTTCACTGCTTCCAGCGGGCTCCCCCAAAACAGACATCAATAGATCCCCATCAGACAGGTTCACCCCCTTACCATGACAGAGGTGCTATGGCGGTCCTGGCCTCACCCCTCTGTGCTGTAGTGACTCTGAAGGATCTGGGGTTCCTCAGCCTGCACCTGCCCAGGGCTGTGGTATTGGCTTTGGTGGTCCTCCCATCTAACAGACCTGTTTCCCCTGCACCCCGAAGCTTGGCCAGGACACACACGTTGTCTAATTTGAGCTCTAGGAATCCTTTTCTGATCCCTCTTGCCCACCACCTCTGTTTCCTTTCGGCGTTTGCTTGCTTCATTGTGTGGCAGCCATCCGTGTGCGCGCCTTCCTTCCCCACTGGGCTCGGAGCCCCAGCTCTGTGTCCTGGTCCCGGAGCCCAAGTGGCAGGGGCTCAGTTACCATGTCGTCAATGAAGACACGTTTCGGAAGCGCTTGCTTTGTTGCTGAGCTGTTTCTCTTTGCCATTAATGACTAACGCTTCAGCTTTTATTGCTCTGACCTTCAGTTTCCCTCCGTCAGTCAGTCATAATCTTTAGACAATATCGAAATGTGCTTAAGGAGCCGCTGTTTCAAATACTGTTCTGCAGTGAAGTTTTTGTTACTTTTGTGACTTTTTTAAATGGACTTTCAAATTCTAAAAATTTTAGAAATTTGAAAGTCAGTTTAATGACAAAATTTGGGTCATTTTACAATGGTGTGTTGCTATTGCTTGAAACGGTAAACTGTGTCAAATATTGAGACAGATTTTGTATAATCATTAAACATCCTGCACCTAATGTACTTCCGAAGACCTGGCATGCAACTAGAATGTTTCTTTCCTTTCTAAAAGCTAAATGCAAATTTACATTGTACCAGGCCCCAACACGGGAGTACTGCAGTGGAAGACTTTTAAAATTCAGTGAGGAAATCATGTCAACTACTTATTATTTACCTCATGTCTAAATTTGAGTAGATTTTAATGAGTTCTACCCAGATAAGTACTTTAATCTCTGTATTGCAAGGTTAAAGACGTATCTAAAGTCTCTCTTACCCAGAATCCTCTGGAAATAGCAGAATTAGGAACGCAGATCCATGTGATCCAGTTAGGGCTGTTCTCAGACTTGCTCTTGTCTAGGCTGGAGGTAGTCGGTGTTTGGATGCTGTGTTTTGGAGTATGTATTTGTAAGGTAGTGCAATTTCTTTGAAAACATATTTTTTCCCCTGAAAAATGCATTTGATTTTTTTTTGTTTTATGCTATATAATGTAAAGGAATGTTTAAAGTTATTTGAAATTGACCTTCAAGAAGGTTAGGTAGGAAATACCCTAGATCAGAGAAGCACGCTCTGTAGGATGAGGCCCCCAATGATCTTCCCCTGTCCCGGACCCCCACATTTCCTGTATGTAGTCATTCCTTCCTCGTGCTCTCCCCGAGCGCATTCTGTATTTCTGGTGCTCTGTGAGGCTAGAGATGGATACAGACCTTGCCTTGGATCCTGCAAGCTCATAGTTGGGGGTGGGGACATTGGCGGGGGTCCTTCTAGTACGAGCTTTTCCTGAATCACTGTATACCTTCACACTCTGAGAACTTTGCCTTTGCCTCTCCCTTCCTTGCTTACACATACAAACAGGACCCGTGCAAACACACAAAATCTCCCTGGCTCAGCTTTCAGGGCCCCTCCCCCTGGAGCTCTTTGTGGTCCTTTCAGGCTGAATGATAGCTGCTGCCTTTGGGTCCTGGGGACACATTCTTCCACTTTCAATATTTTTATTTTATTTGCATTGGATTTGTCTCCTACACAAGGCTGGGCTCCCTGTCAGCGTCTAGATCACCGTGTTGAAACGGCAGACTTGAACGGTCGTGGTGACATGGCCTGGGTGCAGTGGAATGGGGGCTGCTGTGGGGTCCACCACAGCACAGCGTCCCTCACTTGGTGGTCACCCAAGTGGATGTACTGTCTCCTTGCCCCTGGGTGAGACCAATTTTTTTAACTTGAGTGATTTTCACTGAGCTCAAAACCCACCTTCTCCCAGCTTTTTTCTATTTCCAGTATCATCTACTTGTTTTAAAGTCTCATGGGTGTTGTGGGCAATTACTAGGATCCTTCCATTTTGCTTTCTATCCAGTTTGTTCCTATGGGGATATAAAAGTATGCCAGAAACAGTAGGATATACAAATCATTAGGTTTTTTTTTTTTAAATTACAAATTGTGGTTAAACAGTGCACGACCCAAAGAGCAGTTGAACTGCAATGGAGTTTTCAGCTCTGCCTCAGTCACAGCACCTGCCCTCCTCCCCCAAAGCTGGACGAGGCCTCTCTATGTGGGTTTTCCTCCCTGCCATTATTTTGCTTGATTCCTTATATTTGTGTCCAAAGGACAAAAGGTTTTGAAAGGACTTCCTTGTTTTTAACCTCAGCTGTAAATCAGTCTTTGCAGCTTTAGACATTGGTGAAGGGAATGAAGACCTCAGGGGGACTCTGGATGGTAGAAACGGTTGACGCGGTCCAGCCACGACTGCAGGGGACCGGGGAGCATGGCAATCGAGCAGGTCGCTTGCACTCACACAGGTCAGAGAACCTCCTACACTCCGAAGCCCAGTCTGGACTCTCACTTTGTCTTTTAATTGACAGATCACAAAACACAGAGGCACACCTGAGTATTTTATTTTCACTTAAGAAGAGACAGATGGACAGCTGTGTTCTTTTGGATGGAGATGCAAAGCCTTTTCTTTGAGTTGAGGTTGACTTTGAGTTTGGGTTGACTAATGGGAATTCTCAGGGGGATCCTGAATTGGTGTCCATAGACCACACCCAAAATGCAAGGTCTGCAGTTTCTCGTTTTAGAAATTTCTCATTCAATTTCTACATTCATTTCATAAATGTAGTGATTGTGAAATAGTCAGAATGCAGAATCCCCCTGTGTTTGTGAATTGGAGACCCTCCCACAATCTTCAAGTGTTGTACCTGCACTTAATTGACAGGTAAACAATTCTTCAAGGCACAGGTGAAGCCTCAGACTCTCTCAGCAATCCTGGCTCTTTCCCATATGACCACTGTTACCTCAGTATTAGCTTCTGTGAACCACTTAACTTTGTTTTAAATCATGTCATTTAAAAAATTAATTTGTCATTATTTGCATTTGTTCCATGCAGTTGTAACTGGGGGCATGAATGGCATCTTCATTCCCATTCCCTATCCCCTTATACAACTCAGGCATAAGGTGAGCCCTCCGTAAAGTGTTTGAGTTATCAGAGAATCAACAGCTTTCTCCCCCAATGTGCACACTCGTATTTGATCAGTTTTCATAACATGTACTTAACTTACAAATAATACAGTGTCAAGTCCAACTTCCATAAATGGGTTTGAGAATAAAACCCGATGACCCAGATTGTGTGAATAGAAAAGCAAGATGTTTGAGAGAAGAACCTTATAACCTTGAACATTCAAAGTCTCCTGGACGTAGTAGCCAGTATGGTTTGAAACTCTTAGGTGATGGAACCCAGAGGGTGAAAAGAGCTTCTACTAGAATGCCTGCGTTGTATAAGGGGATAGGGAATGGGAATGAAGATGCCATTCATGCCCCCAGTTACAACTGCATGGAACAAATACAAATAATGACATTAATTTTTTTAATGACATGATTTAAAACAAAGTTAATTGGTTCACAGAAGCTAATACTGAGGTAACAGTGGTCATATGAGAAAGAGCCAGGATTGCTGAGAAAGTTTGAGGCTTCACCTGTGCCTTGAAGATTGTTGATTTTTTTTAAATTATTTTTTTTAAATTACAGTAACATATACATAATATAAAAGTACCATTTAAAAAAATTCTCACCCAAGGATATGTTTTCATTGATTTTAGAGAGAGAGAGAGAAGAAGGGCAGTGGAGGGAGAGGGAGAGGGAGAGACAGAGGGAGAAAGAGAGAAACATTGATGTGAGAGGCAACATCGATCAGTTGCCTTCTGTGTGCACCCCGACTGGGGATTGAACCCACATCCTAGGTATGTGCCCAGACTGGGAATTGAACCCACAATTTTTTGGTGCATGGGACGATGTTCCAACCAACCAAGCCACCCAGCCAGGGCAAAAAGTACTGTTTTTATGTGTCTAGTTCAGTGCCACTAAGTAAGTGCATTTACAGTGCTGTGAACTGTCATCGCGGTCCATTTCCAGAACTTTTTTTGTCATCTCCAACAGATACTCTGTATCCATTAAACAATAACTCTCTATTCCTCCCTCCCCCTAGCTCTTGGAATCTCTATTCTATTTTCTGTTCCTATGAATTTACGTATTCCGAGTACTTCATCTATGTAGAATCATACAATATTCGTCCTTGTGTGTCTGGCTTATTTCACTTAGCATAATGTTTTCAAAGTTTACCCATGTTGCAGCATATGTCAGAATTTAATTCCTTTTTATGGCTGAATAATATCCCGGTGTTTAGTTTATCCAGGTGTCTGTCAGTGGACACGGACTGGGGTTGTTTCTACCTCTTGGCTCTCGGGAAGGGTGCTGCTGTAAACGTGAATGTGTGAACCACTTGTCTGCGTCCTGCTCTAAGTTCTTTGCGGTACGGTCGAATTTCATACTTGCGGAAGAGGTTCTGGAGGGTATGTTGGCATACCTTGAACTCTTGTTAACGTCTTGCATTGTTGACTGTTCACAAGGGCTCCTTTCCTGCCTTGTTTTTCACTCTTTTGAGTTCAAGGACTGTCTTCCAGGTTCAACACTTAGCAAGGTATCTAGATAACTGCTTGCTGACTAGTTTCTGTAGTTCCTAGCTCAGCGTCGTCATTGACTGCAGTAGTTGGTCCCCAGAATGGTGCGGTTTTTTTGTTTGTTTTGTTTTGGTTTTTTACTTTGGCTCATTAATTAATATGTGTTCAGGGAACAGAAAACAACTTTTAATATTAGCCTTAGCCAAACATAATTAGGGAAGTACATTTTCTAATGCAAAGAGCCCTGGTGTAGATAAAACCCAGTTTAACAAACATCTGTTGAGAATTTGCTGTGTACCAGATGCATTTCAAAACCTTTAATTTCAGAGCAATTTCAAAACCCAGTTGGAGTACCTTATGAGTATTGAATTTTAAACATAATAAAGGTAGAAAGGTAGGTATATGCATAAACACATGTACCTTTTAACATAATCTCTATAGTCTTTTTTTTTTTATTGTGAGGACATTATAATAGCATTCAAGATAGTTTGGAAAAAAGAGAATAAATAATACCCACAGTCCCTCTCTAATATAAGCTCTATTTTCATTTCAATAGTGTGAGTTTGAAACTTGAGCTGATAAATAATTTATTTGGAAAATAAAACTCTGAATGCTTCTGGTGGTAATGATTTTAAAAATTTATTTTTTAAAACCCTGGGAGTAAAGCCTAAGCTAGTGATCTCAAGTTTAGAGGCTCCTTTTTTGCAGGTATCCATGGTAGTTTTAACGGATGGATTCAGCCACTCCCTTTTCTCAGTGAGAGAGCAGCATTGACATCTGTCCTCTTTTGGATATAGGTCCCTGGGCTGGTGATATCTGTTATCGGGACTGGGTGTTTAGAAACCTGTCATTCTTTCAGTCTTTTATATGTTCAGGGATTGAAGTGTTTTTATGACCATGCCGGGGGGAAAGTACAATTTAGAATTCTTGCTCTGAGGTCCCTAAGACCTTGGAGCAGGTAGAGAAGGTAAGATCTAGATGAAGATGACTATTGAGCATCAGTGCAAACCATGTGGTTGATGTGGCTGGACATGTTGGTGGGATTTAGTGACCTTGAGTGGTGAGGGAACAGCATTCATGAAGACTGGGCCTTCCACTCGACAGGGAGGTGAATCAGTAGAGTAGGCGTGTCCTGGGCACAGGCAGAAAATGAGCATGCCAAGGAATACGAATGTTTGCAGGATCCTTAGCCAGCCAGCCCTGAGGGTCTGTCTTATTAGAGAGGCAGGTTGGATCAGCTAGAACTGAATGCCATGAAAGTGCTTTGTAAGCTGCACCTGATGTCAGTGGTAGCTGCTGTCTCTATGAGGGCTTTTGAGACTTGGAGTGGGGTTGTTGAAAAGGTGGTATTTTCAGCTGATGGATCTCAGGGTTATGAAGTAGGATGCACTGGGGGTGGCGTGAGCAGAGGCTGGAGGCATGGAGACCTTTTAGAAGAGGATGCTACTTCTCTGAAGTGGCCAATAAACAGCTGGTCTGTGGTGGGGCAGCAGAGTAGAAAGGATGTGTGGTAGAGATTTTGAAGGAAAGATTGCTAGGGGTTGTTGCCAAGGAAGGGAGAAGTTGGGCAGGAACCCATTTGGGAAACGGTGGAGCCGTGCACATCCATGAGAAGTGCATAATTCAGGACTGATGGAGGGGTGTTCAGTGGTTCTGTTTTTAGAATAATTGTGTCTAATATTAATGCTGTATTTTCTGTGTGCCCAAGCACAGTTCTGAGTGCTTTACATAACAGCCTGCTATTACTGTCGGTACTTTATAGATGAGGAAACTGTAGCAGAATCGATTAGTAACTTGCCTAAGGATTGCATCCTTAGTAAGTGTCAGAGCCACAATGCAAGTCTACTTCAAGAGCCAAGCTCTTACTTAGTATGTTTTATTGCTTCTCTGTAATAGCTAGGATTTATTAAAAATTGCTTAGTCCTGTGTTAAGCTCCTTGCGTATATCTACTGCATTTGATTCCCATAAGAACTCTCATGAGATGAAGCTCTTTTTATCATCATGTTTCAGATGTGGAAGCTTGGACCCAGAGAGGTCAAATGGCCTGCCTTACCTCACACAGCTAGGCCTTGCCCACCCTGGCACGGTAGGCCCCCAGAAGTCAGTGGTGGTTACTCGCCCGGATTGCAATATCTACGTACGTCCTTACAGTCCAGTCATGAGAAGATTGAATTGGTGGAAATATTTGATATGAATTCTTTAAGAGTTTTTGGATTGAATTTACTGTCCACATTCCTCACAATCGCTTGGAACTACTCCCATTTTAAAGGGGATAAATAATTGAAATAACAGTGTCTCTATTTATTGCTGTGCCTGTTTTCATTGTTTAATACTCTGTATAACTTTGAAAATCATCCCAACCACTTCATTTCCATACTCTGGCTGTTCCCTCTGGATGCAAAGGCTACGGGGCACAGAGAGTCTACCCTACAGCACTTCTCATGCTTTTGGTGCTTAATGACATTTGATGGTTACAATTCTCCTTATTATCTTCTATGAATCAAGGCTCTGAGTGTCTTCTGGTCTGGGCTGTACTTTGCTTGATGTCATGGAGGTACAATTGATGCCCTGGTTGAAAAACACCCAGATGAAATATTTGTCCAGATAAAACTGAAATTGAGCCTGGTCATCCATAGACACCTGCAGGGGACAATTTCAGCCCTTTAGAGCGCATTCTGTCTGTCCCTCTCCATGGACTCTTCCTTTTACCTTCAAGTGTCAAAACTGGTTTTCTTTCAGTTTTAAACTCTTTGACTAAGGATCTGTCTCTCTCTGTTATCTCTTGTTGTGGTTCTCCAAGGAGCGGTCTACACTTGCAGCCTCTCACCTTGGAGCAAACTGAAATTCCCACTCAACCGAAATTGTACTCTTGGATTTCCTGTGGTCTCTGTCTAACCAAATTTTGGAGGCTTTTGTTTCTGTTCATTCCCTTTCATCTTGTTCAGCATCTGCCTTAAGATCCACCCCCGCCTCTCTTTGAAACCTCTGATCTGTTGCCTTCCTTGTACCTTTAGCATTTCCTCTCTCTTTCTGGTGGTTTTCTTTCTTTTTTTTAAGTCTCCTTTGACTCTTTCCTACTCCCTCTTAGCTGGAAGAACTCTCTAAGATTGGTACTTGGTGTATTTCTCTTTTTTCCACAAATCCTTTCCCTCGATTATCTGATCCCAGTCTTTTAACTTCACACATTATTGCTCTGCCTCCACCATCTGAATTTCAGGCCCTAAGGTGAGAAGTCCATCTACCGTCCATGTAGCACCTGGGAGCAGGTATCCTGTCCCAGTTCCTTTCTGACTGTGTCCCTTATCTCACCCCAGCCATCCTGAACTTGCAGAGAATTTTCTGGTAGGAATTCCTCTTGCTGCCTTTGCCTCCCACCGGCCCCCTTCTCCACCTGGCTTGGATGGCTTTTACTCCTTTAGAACTCAGGTCAGTTCTTGTCTCCAGCCTTGAGTGCGTGGGGAGGGGACACGGATACTCTGCACACCAGCTGTTTCCTCCTCGAACCTGCAGAAGAGATTGAGAACCCCCCGGGGAACTCCGTTTTCCTCTTGCCCCAGCCCACCTCACCCAGGGGCCTTTTCTTCTCTCTCCCTCATCCAGGTCACCCATGACTCAATCTTTTGTATTTTTAATTGCACTATAACCTATAACCATTGTGTTCTTCCTCTGACAGTATGTTTCATCTTCCTCTTTCGTCTCAAATCCTTAACGTAGGTTCTTACTGCTTGGGCCTGTCTGAGGACGCAGCTTCTTACCGATCTCCTTGAATCTAGCTGATCTCTGGTATCTCCCTGTGCATGCCATCTATCTACAGAGAAACCTGCGGTGACTCTACCTGGTCTCTAGGGTACATTGCACGTGTTTATACCAGATACTCAGGGCTCTGGATGACCCGGTTCCGTCTTACTTAGCCTGCTTAGTCTTACCTCACATGGTCTCCACAAGGGAACCCCATTTCCATCAGGCTGGCTTCGTTATAGGTCTAAAGAAATCGGTTCTTTTCTCATGCTGTGTTCTCTTCTGCCTCTTCCTGATATTGTCAAGGTCCGGCCCACCTCTTACTTTTTCTTCAGCTTAAACCTGAACCTTGTAGTTACGTTTCACTTATTTTGACCCTTGAGCAGCGTACTGAAGCTCTGGAGTAAGGCCCATGTGTAAGAACCACGTGCCACACTTACATGGATTTTCTCCAGCACCATGGATGATGCCTCTGCAGATCAAAAGATCGTGATTAATGAACAGATGTTTGCATTCATGCAACAGATGAATGAGTGAATTGGCTGCTATAAATTTTCTAGAGTTCAAGCTTTAAATTCAGGGTGTGAAGATTCCATCTTTAGACTAGTTTCCTACCTAGGAAACCTGACTAGGCATTAGGTTGATCAGGCTGCAAACCAACATTTGCCATAAAATATCTCATGGTCTGATCTTTAAAATGGGATTTTTATTTACTGCCTTATTGTTTGAAACTCACTAATAGTTCTCGTTTTGATGACCGTATAAAGAGAACTACATAGTAATAACCGAATTTACAAAGCTTTAAGAAAAAGCCAAGCTATGTCATGGTCATGTGCATTTTGCCGAAATGGCGACAGGCCAATAGTTGTTGTTGTCATTGTGTAATAGTGTGCTATTTTGTTTTGCTGTTTCTAAGCTGGTTGTCAGCATGTCGGTATCCTTGCAATGGCCCACGCCCAGAAAGGAAACTTGACCCAGCTATAGGTTTAACCCAGAGAAGCCCAGGGCGTCCAGCAAGTCTTGGCTTGCACACCAAGTGTGACCCTCGGGATTAATTGAGGGTTACAGAAAATAATGTTCTAGATGAACATAAGAAACTTTAAACAGAACTCTTTTTGAACTATAAATAGCAGGGCAGCTTTGTCCTATTTTTATTGTAGAGTACACAGAAGATGGAAATCAATATTGGAAGAGATGCTTTATTTCACCAAGGAAAAAGATCACATTCAACACGATTCTCCTTTTTCTTGGCAGGCTCTTCTCAACCATCTGTGAGTCCAGAGGAACTGTCTCCACCATCCATCCATCCAGCAAAATCAGAGTTAATAGTCAGCGCTGGCGACGAGATTAGGCTGTTATGCACCGATCCAAGATTTGTCAAATGGACTTTTGAGACCCTGGGTCAACAGAGTGAGAAAGCTCACAATGAGTGGATCACGGAGAAAGCAGAGGCCACCAACACAGGCAATTACACGTGCACCAATGAAGGCGGCTTGAGCAGTTCCATTTACGTGTTTGTTAGAGGTAAATGTTCAGCTCTCTTTGATGCTGTGCTTCAGAGAACTTTATATCCTGTTCTTAATTATGGATGACATAGAGATGACTAAGCCACAGGTATAAGGTGGCTGGCTGGGGCTAGAGAGCCTAAAGCAAGTTTTTCTCTATCAGTTTCTCCATCTTTCAATACATAGCTTTGGGTATGATTCCAGCTGAAGGTCTGCAAGGCTGTGACACTCTTCCTAATGAGATGACAATATGGTGAGACCATTTGTCCTGGTGCTCTGGGTAAACCCTGAGAATAAATTAGGCCCTTCGGGAAGGCTGCATTTTAATGCCTTGAGATCTCAGATACTTCTACTTAGTAAAAAATGCTTCAGGGAACTAAAGGTCTCCAAAGGCCTAAACAGACCAACACTTCAAAAGAACTGACCCACTTTTAGGGAATAAAATCAGAAAAATAACTCAGTCAGCAAAGTACCCCATGTCCTTCCTAAGTTCTTAATAGATGTCAGTTGATTCATTTAAAAAATTGTGACCTCTTAGAAACAAAAGAAAAATATGACAGTTGGATTTCTGTAACTCATTTCCTGTGATTAATTCAGTGATTCCCCTGTTTGTGCCTCTGATATATTTGTCAGGAGGAGGTTTGCTGGGGGCGGCGGGGAGAGGAGGATGTTTTTGTTGGTGCGAAAACTGAAGCACACGAAGTTTAGGAGACACAGCCAGGTCTCCTAAGCTTACAAAGAGCAGGGCGGGCCCACCTCTAGTGCTGGGCTTTACCTGGACTGGGGCTGCCACTGGCACAGGCCTGGGTAGGAGGCCTCATGCACGGTATTGTGGAAGAATAAGGAAAAATTTATCCCAAAATGTAGACCTGAGCAACCTCAAGAGTCTCAGTTCCTCACTGCATCACTTGATAAGGTCCGCTGGTCTGTCTTCTTCACCTAATTGTCATTAGGGAGACAGAATCGTGCATTTCCTAGCTTTATCAGGGTTAATGAGGGTGACTCACATGTTTGCTGTAAAGGTTACCATGAAATTGACTCTGCCCCTCCTTAGTTTATATGTTGTCCTTTCCTAGCTGGGTAGCTGAAAAGAAACTCGCTTCAATAGGCCCCAGCTTATTTAGCCTCTGGATACGGCTCCATGATTGTTGAGCCAAGCTGTGCACGGTTCTTTGACAGAGGTACTCTGTATTTTCTAGGTGGTAATAAGTATCATTTTGCTTATTAATAGGATGGGTAGGCAACTGACTAAATGGGGAAGTTGCTGAATTAGTCATGTCAGTCTCGGAACTCACACATTTTCTTTGTGGGGAGAGTCATCCTCCGTAACTTAGAATCTACTTAATTATAACTGATTTAAGATGCTTGGATACTTATGTAATCTATGTTACAGCCATGTAGGAAATTGGGGCACTGTTGGAGCATTTAGACTCAAGCAACTGAAAAATAGTAGATGGAAAAATAGCCAGCTCCAGCCTTGGACCGTTGTTCACCCAGCAGGAAGTGATTTATTCACAGAATAAATGGAAGGCTGGGAGGTACATTTTGGAAAACTTTCAAAATTGGCCAAAGTTATATTTTAATTATATTAGATTGATGTTTATGGAGCACTTATTTTCAGATGAAGAGGGTAACAAAAAAACAAATCCTGAACGGAGTCCGTCGGCCCGACCACGGATCTGTGTTATCTGTACGCAGGGAAGGGCGGCAGCATACGTGTGTGCAGAACGCGGCTGTCTCCTCGCATGTGGGGTCCCGGTCTGCCTGAGTCCCCCCCGGTCCATGTTTGTTGTCCTGGCATAGTTACTCATCGTACCCCCTTTTACTCACCAGGGTTCTGGTTTAGATGATAAGGTATTCCTGAAACTCATAAACTCCCCTTGTGCATCTGAAATTACCTGATTTCCAGAAGTTATATTTAACTTCACTTTTAAGAAATTGGAATAGAGGGTAAGGCTCCTGTGTCATTTGTGCTGGGTGGCCTGCTGACTGTTTTCTAGATTCAGTTCAGAAGCTAACAGGTCCTGGAGACCGGACACTCTGGGAAGGGCCCACCCAGAGGGGTCAGAGGAAGAACACCTTTCTCTGACCCTAATGGGTATCATCAGACAGCTCGTTCTTGGCCCATGCTCCCGGAAGTATTACCTGTTGCAGAAAAAGTGTGATGGTTATAATATGGTATTCTCAGTTTTGAGGACACACGTTTCGGAATCAGTCAGGCTGGGTCTGACTTCTGCCCAGCCATGTCTGGGCCTGGTGGAGTCACATTTTTGGGCCTTCAGCTTCTGCATCTATAAAATGGGGATGATAGGGCCCATTACCTAGGGGTGTTTTGAGAATTAAATACATAAAATGTGCAATGGTCCAAGCGTAGGGCCTGACATTTGTTAATATGTGCATAAATTCTACTTTTGCCCGCAAAGAAAAAAGTCAGCGGCCGTTTGAACCACTGGGAATTGTGAGAGGTAACCTTTTTGATCTTTTTAAAGTGTCTTCAGTGCCTGTGAGCAGCCGTTCAAATCACTCATTTTTGATGTGCTATAGATCCTGCAAAGCTTTTCCTTGTGGACCTTCCCTTGTATGGGAAAGAAGGCAATGACACACTGGTCCGCTGTCCTCTGACTGACCCAGAAGTGACCAACTACTCCCTTATGGGGTGCGAGGGGAAACCTCTTCCCAAGGACCTGACGTTTGTCGCTGACCCTAAGGCCGGCATCACCATCAGAAACGTGAAGCGCGAGTATCATCGGCTCTGCTTGCACTGCTCTGCGGACAAGAAGGGCAAGTCAGTGCTGTCGAAGAAATTCACCCTGAAAGTGAGGGCAGGTATGGGCCCTTTAGTACCTTCTGGGAATCAGAGCATCCGTTGATCTAAAGAAGACTTCTCTCTTGAGAGTGGTCCATCTTAGTCAACCAGGCAGCTGGCTCTTCAACTCCCCTAAGTTCAAAATAATGTCAGCTGCTTGTGAATTCTTTATTTCCTGGTCCCAACCCCACGGGACCGGTCCATGGCTGCTTTCAGCTGGGTGTGTCTACCGTAGATGGGCAGTAAGGCTGTACTGGGATGTCAGAGTTTCACAATTGCATGAAAGTGTTCCTTCTAAGAGAAATCCACTGGGAAAGTTTAGTTGCACTGTTTGAAAACATTAGCATACAGATTATTCACTCCTTGATTTACTATTGATATATGAGTCGACTTCCGCTTCAGCTCTTTAATCTTAATGCATTCTCAAACAACTCACAATCCGAGGAGGAAAGTACCAACGGACTATGGACCTTATTACTGTGGCATTAGGATGATTTTGGTAGCAGGAAGACTTATAGATTTTGTATCTCAGAGATCATCTCATTCAACCGCAGTTGGTACTCCACTATCGAATAGTTTTTATTAAGGCTTTTGAAAAAGTACACTCCCCGGGAGTAAGGAAAATTTGATTATTTAAGACCTGGGACTTTCAGAAACGAGTCAGATATTATTTTTACAACACATGGTGCCTGTTTGGGGAAAAGACTCTAATGAGTTGTAGGTCATGTCCTCATGAACCACCAAGGTCGAGTGAGAGATGAAAGCTGCTCCCCTCTGCCAGCCGGGGCTCCTGCCTGCTTCAAAATCCCATTGTCCAGGAGCGTTGTAATCTCAGAGTGGACATTCCTACTTTTTCACTCAATAGTAACGAATTTACTTGAAGGGTGCATGATGTAATTGCTGATGTCTTCAGAGGTGCGAGTAACACAGATCCATTAGTATGGTACTTTATGTTTTACTTAAAGGATGCCAAAATAAGCTATGTGCATTTGAGGGGAAAATGTTTGATAGGAGAGATTATTTGAGGGCTGCGTTTCTTTTTATTCTAGCCATCAGAGCTGTACCGGTTGTGTCCGTGTCCAAAGCAAGCTACCTTCTTAGGGAAGGGGAAGAGTTTACAGTGACATGCTTGATAAAAGATGTGTCTAGCTCTGTGGACTCACTGTGGATAAAGGAAAACAGCCAGGTAAGTGAATCGTTTCCTTCATTTTCCTCAAGATATCGTCCTGTCTCTGTGGGAGATAATCACACTTTTTTAAAAAGTCTATTAATTGTCCTGGGGGATGGCCCAGCTGGTGAGTCTGTCTGAGGTGGAGCTGTCTGGGATGTGCTGAGATGCGCGCTTTCCCCTTCACAGCACATGTGTGGATGTGTGCGCGCATTACTGGTAACGAGGAAATGCCATTTGGCAAATTTGTTTTAGGAAATCTAAAAGAGAACTTCAGAATGAAGGCATTACTTCGTGCTGTTTCTTTGAATGACTTTAGATAGAAAATTAAAAAACACCACTAATGGTTAACTGTATAAATACCTTGATTTTTAAAGCTATTACTGTTCAGGCCAGATTATTTAAAATATTGGGAAGAGTTGCCGTTTTTTTTTTTTTTTTTGCACAGTTAAAATGAAGACTTGCTCTCAGATATTAACCAGGAAGATCTTCCCTTCCCCCAGAATGGCTTAGCCATTTGAGAGATGGGTTTCTTCTTGTATGGATCTGATTTCCTCCTTTGAGGCTGGCTACCTGAGATCAAGTTGCTAATGGTTTTCTATTTGTTTTAGTTGCTATTAATAAAATGGTTATCGTTAGTCTGAAACATTTAGACATGTTTAAGTTCTCATTTATTTGACAAATGCATATCGAATGTCTACTATATGTCAGATTACTGTGTTAGGCGTACCTTGCAATGAAATAAATTTTTAGGAGATTGTATTTGAAGTTTTTTCCTGTTGAAGTATTCACATGAATAACAAGGTCTTTAAAATGTCTCATTTCTCTAATATTTTGTTTACAATTTTCATTGACTGAGTTTTCAGTAATTTTTTTTTGAATAATCTTGGCCTTTTAAGTTCATTAGCTGCCACGGCCATTTTTCCTTAGTACACATGTGTGCCTTACACTGGAAAAAAGGAAATGCTATATTTTTCTCCTCCTCCTCCTCTTCCTTTTCTTCCTCCTCTTGCCCTATATTCAACAATGGCAATTTCATGCCTTTTAAGAGAATTCTTTGCTAAACAAGTAACCATGGTGATTAACATAATGCAAAGCATTATGGTGGTATTCATGTAGACCTGTGATGGATGATACCTTGCTAAATGAAGCCTGCCATTGACTAGAAGAATGGATTGTCCTGTAGACTGATTCTTTCAAACCAATGGCTCAGAGAATAAGTTTTAGTTGCCATATCATATAATTTAATAAAAAACAATAGCTCGTGCATGGATATTTGACTAACCTCACTGGACACAACCCTATATTAACTGGCTTTCTATAATTCTTGATTTCAGATAAGAGGACAGTTTAGACTGTGTGTGGATGGATGTGAGCTCCAGTGTAACTGGAAAATTAGCCTTTTTGAGATGAGAAATTAAATTGCCCCAGGCAGTTTTGTTCTGAACCCTGTTTCCCAGGAGCCCTGCATGCCATTCCCAATTAATCCAGCGACACTGGTAGATAAGCCTTCAGTGTTGGGAGCCCTTTGGGGAAATCCCAGTGTGCACCTCCAAGGGTTAAGGAAAACCAAATCACATGCGAGCAATATGCAATGTGTGAATTGCAGATGGGGCTCGTGGCTCAGAGCCAGGGTTCATCTATGAATCTTACATTGATATCCTTTGGCTTAATTTGGAATACTTAGCACTGTTAGAGCTATCAAATTATTTTAAAAATCCATGCTCTTTGATTCTGACTATTTAAAGGAGGTTGAACTCATAATGAAATTTAGGGTAAACTGTTTTAGAGTTTTGCAATTGTTTTGTTTTAAAATGTAAGACACTCTGGAGTTTATTCAACGCTTGTGAACCTTGGATAGCTTTTCTAATGCTTATAAACCCTTGTATTTTTACTTCCTCTTGACGATGATCTCTGACCGTACCCTAAATTATGGTCTCTGGGTTTAGGGGTTGATCCTGCCTCACTAGGGCCACGCTCTTCCTCTGGTACTGACGTGTGCAGTGTCCTTGGTTAGCTCTCTATTGAATACTCTCGGGCTCTTGTAAGAGGAAGATTCCTGAAATCTAGAATGTGGTTTGTTATCTGTCCATTGTCCCTCTGCCTTCGCAGAGAAGTCTGTGACATGATGGACCGGGAAAGGCTAGAGAAAGTGTCACTTCATCTTGCTATTGCATCTTCTTAACGGTTGATCTTAGGCAGTGAAGTGGCAGGTGTCTGCCAATTAATTATTAGAAGGCTGTCTTAGAAGGAGTATTTTTAAACCTACCTCGTGCTCCTAACTGCAGAGCCCTTTCAGGACCTTTGTTCCCTCACTCTCTTCCAGAAACAAAGGGCCAGCCGGGTCCCTGGCTCGCCCAGGCTCTTGCAGTTAGTCAACGAAAAGGCTCCTCTTCTCTTTATTTCAGAACAGTCAGCTCTGGCAGTCGGCTTTTATTTGTGCTTATTTCAATGTAAAAATTCTTCCCAAACTATAATAACAGAGAGAGAAATAGGTATAACCCACCGTTGTACGTAGTAGTACTAGTGCAATAGAAATATAATGTGAGGCTCCTGTGTAATTTTAAATTTTCTAGGAGGCACGTGACAAAAAGTAAAAAAAAGTAAAATTGATTTTAATAATATATTTTATTTGGCCCAAAATACTGAAAATATTATTTTATCATGTAATGAACATAAAATTATTAATGGGATATTTTGCATTGTTTTTTCATCTTAAGTCTTCAATATTTGGGACATATTTTATATTTTAGAGACAACTCAATTTGGACTATTTCATATTAAGTACTCAGGAGTCCATGTGGCTAGTCCATGTAAATGCTGGATTGCCCATATTTCGGGGGGGGCGGTATTTCTTTTTGTCCTCATGCACATGTGTTGTCACATGGTTGCCACTTAAAGTTACTCTCAATGTATGCTTTTTAAGTAAGATACGTATTTTCTTGTTTTCACATACTCATAAATTTGATACCTGGTATACGTTTAGTTCACCTCCCAGTTTGTAGTAAAGCTCTTAGAGCTTCAGTTTTTTTAGTTATTTCCTTGAAATAAGTTTGCTGGAGTGACCAGGGCCCTGGACGTGCTGCCAAGCCCCCGTGCAGAGGGCTGTGCTGACTCGCAGCACTGGCAGAGGACACTAAGGCTGACGGGTTCCCCAAGGCCCAGCCAACCCATCACCCTTGATCTTGTTCCGTGTCAGTATTGGCGCCTGTTTAATTTCTTTTTTTAGTTGGGTTTTTTTTTCCCCATTGTAGTAGGAATGTGTCACATTTCAGAAAATTTGGAAAAGGCAAAAGGCTATATGCTACTTCTTTTAATCTTTTCAGAGAATAGCTGCAGTTTATATTGTTTCCCACCCCCCCCCATGACATTTTCCATACAAGAAATCTCTCCATGTCTTGAAATAATTAGAGTGGGATGGTGATATCACAGGGGTGAATTCACAACCTTTGCTCTTCAGCGCATGCGTAAATGATTTGGGGCTTGGTTTTGTGTGTATTACATATCTTGGGACTCCCTTTAACAGTTGCCAAAATTCCGCTTAGTAAAAACTGTAGGGTGAATTTCCAAGTTAGTTGTAGACATCGTGGTTCTCTTTTTATTCATAAAAATAGTATATATGTTAGTAACATAGAATATGATTATTATTAGCAAGGTGTTTCTTTCAATCACTGGGAGTTAGAATAGAAAAAATATGTAACAGGAAATACCAATATAACTATGCTGACTCATTGTAAAATATCAGCATTCTGCAGTATTTTTTATATAGTGACTTCTAAAATTTGGCACTGTTAAAAAAATAGCACTACAGAGAATTTGGAATCATGTATGCTATGATTATTAAGAAATGAATTTTCATGTTTTCCCAATCATTAATGACTATCTTTCAATATAATCCTGTGATATGAAGTGTTCCAATGATAGACTTGTCATGATGCTTTATTACTCTTACTTAAGTAGTGTATAATGAACGCTAATATGGAGAAGTTAATTGCCGCTATTTTTAGTTTGCCTCGGAAAGATCCTGAATATAAATTTTATGGTAATCTCTGATTTCTCTTTCTCTCCTTCTGAAACCAGCAAACCAAAGCACAGGTAAAGAGTAATAGCTGGCATCAGGGTGACTTCAATTTTGTACGCCAGGAAAGGTTGACTATCAGCTCAGCAAGAGTTAATGATTCTGGAGTGTTCATGTGTTATGCCAATAATACTTTTGGATCAGCAAATGTCACAACAGCCTTGGAAGTTGTAGGTAAATATCTCTATGGGAATGTGTAAATTACTGGTAGTAGTAAAAGAAGAAATTACTAGTTTCCTTTTTATGTAAATAGAATGTTGAACAGATTCTTAGAAATTTTTATGATCATCGAATGAATGAAGGATGAATGAATGAACGAACGAAAATTACCATTGTAGCTTCTTCCCACTAGACCACAAAAAGCAAATTCTACCTGTTTAATAGCGGGAAGTGGAAAGCTGTAACTGAAGTTCTTCGAACCTTTCATTCTCTGTGCTACTCACCCTCCCCACCCCAACCAAATAACACAAAGTTGAGCTTTTTCAAAAATTCTAGTCCTTGCTGAATGACTTGAGTTTGGAAATGTTGCAGAATTTCTCTGTGGAGGGGTGCAAATGCTTAGAGCCTGAAGAATTTCTTTGACTCTTTTGGTGGGGCTCCTCAGCCTTTTGGCTTTCTGTTTTCCACTCATGGCTCTAGCTCGTTTGTAGCAGGGAAGGGCGAGTTGAGCTTCCCCTCCCCACCCCACCTCACCCTACCCTCCCTCCTTCCAGGCGGTGGCATGAACCCTCAGGAGGAAGGGCACAGGCGCATGGGCCACTGGTTCTACAGAGCATGAACTGGAACATGGTGACCCGTGCCCCATCACCCCGTCATATGGTTTAGCCTTTTCTTCCCTACTCTGGAAATCTCAATAAGTTTGTATTTTCCAAGCTTCTACTTAAAGAGAGCAGAATGTGGTGAAGTATTTGATGGTTTTGATTTACAGAAAATAATAATGATTTCAAAATGACTTCATTTACACATTTTTTGTGTCTTTTCAGTATTGTTTGAACTTAATCTATTTTCTTGTCTCTTTCCTGCAACCCTATTCTTCATGCTTGACTATGATGAAGTACTTGCAGGGTGGGGAAATTTTTCATCGTGAGCAATAATAAAATGATGCCATATTTGTTTTCATTTCTCTCCTTTCCCCCCACATTTCTTCAATAATTTATGTAGCAATGTCAGAGGTCTGTGGTTTATCCCACAATAATCTCATATAATTTTGGTATGTCTGTCCGTGTTGTGACAGAAAGGGTCTCACCAGACTGCATGTGGAGAAGACACTTTGGTTGCAATTATAGAGTCAGTACAGAGAAATAGTGCTGCTCTGTCCCCAAACGTGATTGTGGGCCATTTATTAATTTAAATAGAAGGCTATGCTTTTAAAATATTAAACCCAGTAAGTGCTAATTTGCTAAGTTGATTAGGGAGTATGTTGATATATCAGCCTCAGCTCCAGAAAGCAATTAGTAAGGATGTTTGGAGCATATTGTTGTATGTAATCAGATTTTTAAAATCCATTCATCAATTTCCAAGAATATAACTGTGTAACTGGAAACACTTGTGGCTGAGAAACCTGAGTCTGGTTTTGTATTGTTTCAGGAGTGGGTCAAGATGGACGAGAACAGGAAGAGACAGAGAAAAGTGATTTCTCTAGCGGCTGGGAGTATAGAGTAGGATTTGGCTACAACACGGAACAGTAGAGAGAGCAGGGCTTTGGGATGGCCTGTCTCGGTTTGGCGTGGGGGCTCTGCCACTTAACTTTCGAATGTACCCTACTTTTTCTCTGCCTGCATTTTCTCTTCTGAGAAACACAGCCTCTAAGTCCCAAGACTATGTGCAGGAGAAAAGGGAATAGATTTTATAGAAGTACCTGGCACAGTGTTTATACCTAATTAAATATTAATGCATTATCAAAGAACTCCTTAATTACTTAATGCAGAAATACTTGAAAAAAAATCATACTTTATGTTATACCAACACAGGCGGATTCTCTGATTCTAATAATTCTTACACTTCGTGAATTTGATGCTCCATTCCATGGCAGGACATAAAACTATGTTGAGCAAACCAGACTATAGAAAACTTGGGGGAATTTAAGACAAGTATTTCACACATGGTGATTGTGAGAGGAATAGGTCCATGCACTGTTGTTGTCAGTAATAATCTGAGTATTTTGCATTGTGTGATTTGAATTTATAACCTTTAAAACCTGAAAAATTAGTGTAGCATGCAGAGGGAACATTTATTTCTTCAAAATTAACCTAATTTGGCTTAAAGAATGGCAGAGGGTATCATCTACGACTCAGGAATTAGAACAAGGTGGTGGTTTCCGTAGCCAGTTTTCGTTTAGATGATTTTCCATCCTCACCTGAAAAATCCTTTTTCAGTTAGTACGTAGGAAAGTTGGGCTCCATTTTTTATTCTGAGTATATAGGAAACTAAAGGGTAGTAAATATTATTTTGACAATGTCATTTTGGATTTCAATATAGGTAACCAAACAGCACCAAAAATAATAAGAATTTTACATTTCATAATTTATTTTTAAAATTTGGAAAAAACTGAAAAAGAAAATTAAAAGTCTTATAATTCCACTGACTGATATAACCATTTTTAAGATTTGGTATATTTGTATTTTTGTATGCAACAGGGTTTTATTTATACATATAACTCATTTCCTCTCTCTCTAAATAAAAGTAGAGACTCTTAAGAAATACTATGGTAAAAAGAGATCAGAGTTAGCTTTTCACGGACCTGTGTTAAAACCTAAGCTCTCCCACTCCAGGAATGGGTTTTTTCATCTATAATTTAGGGGTTATAAGCTTTCTCTTTCACTATTATAAGATTACATATTTGTTATAATTATTAAATAAAAGGTATGCTAAAGTATTTAGGGCAGTTCTTGGCACATTAGTAAGTATTCCATAAATGATAGCTATAAAAATAATATTGGCAATCATTTTATTGTGCTCTTTATCAAGTTCTTTTAATATTATTAATATATAATTATACCTAAGGCCTACTTTATTTAACCAGTTTCTCATTTTTAAAATTGTTATAACTAATGTAAAGAGCACTTATTTTGTACGTAGCTATCCAACTCACTGAGAAGAGTGCTCCAGTGTCAATCACAGGGTTAAACTGAAGAAGGGTCTTTCAGAACCTACGTTGCTAAATGCTCCCTAAGAGGAGTGTGGGTCTGCAGCATGTCATTCAGCCTGCCGCTTCTACTGCACTTGGAAAATCAAGTTTATTTCGAATTAGTTTCGCTATTGTTTATCAATAGGATGGGTATACTTTATTTTTGAAAGCTTTATTGAAGTTTTTCTATTTTTAGTAAGTGAAAGTGATCCCTTATTTTAATTACTAAATGTTTTTTCTTCTATATTTTATGTCCTCTTTCTCCTGTTACCTTAATTAATTTTACTATATAGACATTTACAAATGTTTATGTATTTAGATTTGTCTTTTAAGATTTTTTTCTTATGTTGCTTCTTAAAAAAAAAACAAGTAGAAACCCACCATCACCCCACCCCCACTCCACCCCATAAAAGTTTGATAAGAGTCCTGTTGTTGAGTTAACAGCATGGTCTGATTGATTGTTAAAATGCTGTCCTTGATTCATCTGCAATATATGATATGATGAGACGACTCTTAGTTTAGTTTTTTTCCAAATACAACACTTTTATTGAACATTGAGGCTCCTTGTCCCTTCTTGATTCATGTCATTTTCTTATCAAATAAACACTTACATTGAGTCTGGATATGAACTATTTAGTCCTATAAATACTTTTAAACCCAATAAGCATCAGGACTAGTAGTTAGAGCAGACTGATAAGATGGACATAGGTCTTTAAGTGAGAGGGTTGTTGGAGAGAGACGGGCGAGTAACCATTTCAAGTGGCGCCCGTTCACTGCACGGCAGTGCCTCTACAGGAGCAACATAGATGTCAGGTGGCTAGTTCAAACCCTCCTACTTGTTATCGCCTGTTCATCCTGGAAATCGGTCAATATCTTCGAAATCCAAAGATGAAGTTGTGCTTTTTGCTGGGTAGTTGTGGATAACGCTTGATTTTTGTTTTATTCTGTTCCGATTAGATAAAGGATTTATTAACATCATCCCTATAGCAAATACTACAGTATTTGTAAACGATGGAGAAAACGTAGATCTGACAGTTGAATACGAGGCCTACCCGAAACCCGAACGCCAGCAGTGGATGTATATGAACAAAACCTTCGTCGATAAATGGGAGAATTATCCCAAGTCTGAGAATGAAAGTAACATCAGGTGAGAAGAGGACCTTGTTCACGGGGAGGGGATTTCGCCCCTCTTCTACTTGGCTTACCAGATCCTATTTCAGTGACCCATAAACTAGAGGACACCTGGCAAAGAAGGAAGTTTGGGGCTACTTCCTCAAGTCTTCATCCCAGCGTTTCATTTCGCTGTATGTTGAGGGTGTGCAGAAAAGTCTGTGCCTGTGTTTTCTCATGTGTAAAATAGAGGCGAGTCCTCTCCCACAGTTCCCAGGATACTTCCATGTACTAGGGACACATTAAATAATTTGCTTCAGAGAAAGAGGGAAGTTAGTGCCTTTAATCATTTTTTTTTAACTGGAAGAAATTAAGAATTGTGGACTAGCTTTGGGCCAGGCAGTGAACCTGAGCTCTTTTACAACAGACCCCTCATTTGATCCTCAAAACATTTATAACAAAAAGAGCAGCAGTAGTAACATTTCATGTAAGTAAACTGCGTGCATTTTTTCTACCTGTGCTGTTCTAAGTACCTTTCGTATACTCACTCCGTGAGTCTAGTCCTCACAAACCCTGTGAGTAGGCACTTTTATTTCCCTCACTTAGAGTTTGCATATTCATCCAGCCGGGAGCTGTAGGCTGTTGTAAGAAGGTGGGTGAGGAGAGATGATGCTGTCCTGGGCCAAGGCCTGTGGGTTGGAGGGAAGAGGATGAATTTGGGAGGTGCCCAGGCTATATACCTCCTTAACAAGACTAGGGGACTGAAGGGGTGTGAGAGAGGGAGAGGAGTTTGGGTCCATCAGCCAGGTGGGATGGTGAGAGCGATCCCATTCTAGGATAGGAGGGGCTCAGGGCTTGGGGTTTGTTGAATTTGAGGTTGACCGTGAGAGGAGATGCACAGGCAGAAAGTATCCTCGGTCAGGTTCCCTAGAAGCAGAGCCCAAGGCGGAGGTTCTCAGGCAAGGGCTTCATTGAGGGAGCAAGAGACCTGCCAAGAGAGGGGAGAATGAAAGGACTGTGGCTGAGGTGATGCTGAGGCACAGTCTGACCCCAGGGTGCTCTGGAGCTGGGCTCTTGTCCCTCCCCATGGTCAGTCTCTCACTGGCTATAGACCTGGAAGGCAGTCAACTTTCAAGGGCATCTAAGTGCCCAAGGGCAAGTCCTAGGAGAAGGTGCAAGTCTTTATTAGCTGCACCCAGGCCAGGGAGATGGTGGCATAAAATAGCTCTGTAGAGGAGGCCTTGGGCCAGAGAAGTCTGGATGGGAAGTAAAGGTTTGAAAGGGAGCAAGCAGCAAATAGTTCAGTACAAGAGCAGGTTGCCCGGGGAGCGTGTGCAGTGTGAGAAGAGTCTGAACTCACCTCCGCGTGTGTCTAGTTGGTTGTGTAGCTCATGCGGATCCAGGGCTGCCCAGGGCACCCCATCTGCACCGGAGCCCATGTCAGCAACTGCATGCGTGCTCAGGCACACAGCCGTATCTGCTGGCCCTGCAGTGAAACAGAAGCTTGAATAGCAAATACAATGAAAAGGACACTCAGAAGAAGTGGTGGGGTAGGAGGGACGCCAGGAGACTGTGGTGTTGCAAGAAGAAAGGTGAGGGCAACAGCATTGACCTTGCCGTGGGGGCCCTGCAGTGTCTGCATGGAGACAGCCTGCCAGTCCGGGGTTTTTCCAGGCCAGTGTTGTTAAAGCAAAGCAAAGCAAACAGGGCGGGCAGGTTCAGGACACTGGTGAGAAGGTGGCCGAGAGGACAGCTCAGGAGGCTGGAGAAGCTGCAGTATCTGTGAGATTTCCTTGATGCTGAGAAAGCCTTTTCCCCACTCCACCTTCTCACACAGCAGGCACTTGCCCCAAATTAAATGTGTGTGTGTGTGTGTGTTAGTATTTGTTTCTGTGGGTCTTGTTAATACTGAATTAAGGGAGCTGTATTTTCCCTAAACAGGCATGTATTTGCAAATAGAAACTGTGAAAAAGACGTGTACTCAAGGCAGCCAGCCCACAGGTGATTGATTTATCGTCTTTTCTTTGTAGATATGTAAGTGAACTTCATCTAACCAGATTAAAAGGGACCGAAGGAGGCACGTACACGTTTCTAGTGTCCAATTCTGATGTCGATTCCTCCGTGACATTTAATGTTTACGTGAACAGTGAGTAAAACCAATGACTCCTTATCTTTCTGTTTTATTATTTCAAGTTAGGGCTTGTGTTTGTAACAGCTGCAGAACTCGGCTCATTGTGTACTATGTAAATAATGTTTCATGATAATTTTGACCTTAACAAAGACCCTGTGGTTTGGTGGTTGTGAGAATGTGTACAAAAACCAATTCCTTGCCCTACATTTCACTGACCACAGGACCTGTAGATGTCGCTCAAATTGTGGATGCTGCCTTTGAAGTAAACAGTGGAGCCATAGAAGTTAAAAACATAAAATTTTGTTATTGTTGTTGCTGATTGTTGAAATGGGGAGCCAGAGGTTGAGTAGGAGCTGGACTGACATGATTTCTTTGTTACGATGCTTTCTGTTTTGGGGTTGTGGTATTTTTTGTGTTGAGCTTCTTCTCCCAGTAAGATGATGCAATAGTGATCCAGCGGAGTGGGTCCCCACTGGGGACCAGCCCCGTGGGGACTCTGGGCAGGGGGAGCAGGTTGTCTCTGGTGGGTGTGTGATGTGCACATGGGACCCTGAGCTCCTAAGTCTTGCCCCATCTCTGCCCAGAGGTTGAGGCCACGGGAGTGTGATCACCAGCTGGGTGGTTTTTCCAAGTGCAGGGCTTCCTCCTGGCTCTCCTCTGGGGCCTGCCTACATTTCCAGGTACCTGCCACACCACACCAGCCAGGGGACCAGAGGACAGAAGCCTCCAAAGACACGGGTTTCCAAGGGAGTGGCCCACAAAATGAGCCATCCTGGGTTTGGGGGCTGCTGAGACAACCTGGAACATTCCCTAGAGAATAATGTAATAACTGCTGAGCACTTTGTATGTGTTTGGCTGCAGAATGGGAGCCAATTTCTTGCCCTTGAGGAGGTGTGTGAAGTCATTTTATATCATTATCTCATTGGTGCTGGAGCTCCGCTGTGTGGGGCCTGGGTAGCATGGGCCATGTACAAATGAAGACAACAGCTAGTGAGTAATCCTTGGGGTGTGTCTGATTGCTGACGGAGGCTTTTGACTATACCTGTATTTCCAAAATTGTGTTTTCTGAACAAGATACGTGTTTAGGTAAAGAAAGTCACATTTGTACTTGGACACTTTTCTTAATTATAGGCCTTCTCAGCATCCTGCTCCTGCCGAGGTGTCTTACAGCTCCCACGATGGGGCTGTGGGGCGGAGCATATGTCCCGCACTTGTTTGACCACAGAATTTTCCTTTTCCAAGGGAATCATGTTCATTAATACCTCAGTTCCTTGGAACAGCTTTTGATTATGTGGTATCTCATTAACCCACAATTTAGATATCTCTAGATTAATTCCGATGTTAATCAGAGGAGCTTAGTGCAGTGTACACACGGGCACAATTACCTGCTTCTGAAAGATCTTACCGCTGAAGTCATTGAAGGACGATTTCAGGTTAATCAGGACCCTTGCAATCACGATGTGCATACCGTCCGCAGGAAACTTCACTTTGTGCGCTTCGGTGCAGTGCTTCTCAAACTACCCCAGGAAAGGGCATTTTTTAAAATTTTCCAATTCATTCTGGATCAATACTTATAAAATAGAGTAAGAACCACTTACTAGAAAAGTAAAGTGAAAAAGAACAGAGATGATAGAAAACACAAGATTTTTCTAAATAAAGTGATTCAACAGATACAAAAATTACTCTGTGAAATCGCTCCTTCAAAATGCTTATTCTCAGTCTGTCCTAGCCTCCCGTGGGTAGTAACAGCAGATCTCGGGTGGGGCCTGCTCGTACCCAGACCTCGCTGTGAGAAGCTCACTAGTTGGGAATTTTATAAAATTAAGTGCCATCTTTATCTCTCACGGGCTTCAAGGCCAAGGAGGCCTTAAGATGTGCCTCTTTTTCCCTTTCATGCTTCCATTTGCCAGTGTGTGGTCTGCCAGTGGGTTGTGAGTCATTGATCTTAGAGGGACATCCACAAAAAATCACCCTTACTTTTCTCTGAGTGACAAAATTGCTACCATTTTACTTAGCAGGCTAATTTTACCAGGCTAATTTGCCATCTAACAGGATCAGTATTAATCACTTCTGCTTGTGAACTCATGCCTGTTTGAAACCAGACATGAAATGGCATTAACCTTCCCAAGTGATCCTTTCTTGGAATTCCTATTAGTGTGGCAGGCCTATTCTGTACTCTGGGGCCTGGGTTGCAGACACCTGCCCAGCATTTCCTGAGCTGCTGATCTCATGCACTAGGTTAACAGGTGAAGGTAGTGTGGACTCTGCTGTCCTGGGTTAAGCTCTTTAGGAAATCTTTTTATCGATGTCAGTTTGTTATAAATATTAAACTCACTAAAGGCAGCTAGTTCACCTTCCTAACACAGCGATTTCTTGATCTCCAAATGCTTTGATAGAGGTAGCATTTTCATGTGAAACTTAAAACATTTGTCTCTTGTGAAGTATGTCCCAATTGGACTTCACAGATATAGTTAGCTAATTTCTTTTTCTTTAAGATTTTATTTATGTATTTTTAGAGAGAGGGGAAGAGAAGGAGAAAGAGAGGGAGAGAAACATAGATGTATGAGAGATAACATCGCTTGCCTCTCCCACACCCCCAGCGGGGACCTGGCCTGCAACCCAGGCATGTGCCCTGACCAGGGATTGAACTGGTGACTTTTTGGTTTGTGCTATGGTGCCCAACCCAGTGAGACACACCAGTCAGGGCTAGGTAGCTAATTTTTTTGTTGATTTTTTTTTTTACTGAAAAATATGAAAAAGTAATCTAATACTATTATGGGGCAAGATTCTTTTGAAATTAAAATTTAAAATCAAATGCTAAAAATAGTTCTAAAATTTAAAATTGGAAAATTGGTGCCCATTTTGACACAACATTTTAGCATATGTTGATTCTTCTATATGGTTTATTCTGTAAATAAGTTTAGCCCCAAGAATGAAAGAAATTGTACTTTATAAATAAAAATTAGAATTAATAAAAATCAGAATAATAAGTACCTAATATTAGTGCAGAAATTCAAGCTACTTTTATCAGTGATGTGGATGTGTAATTGCTTAATGGATTCAGGTTGGAGAAATGCTCATGATTATCTTTGATTTTGAATGGTTAAATGCTTGATGGTTGAAAAATCCATTTGTTTTGGAAATTTCACATGTAAATTTGAGTATATTGAGAGAGACAGTGAGCGTTTTTAACATTCATGTAGGACTTCAGAAAAATCATGTCCGGTCAGTTTGTGTTAAGGGACAAACACGTAACACGTAAAGCTGTCTTTCACCTCTCCAACCAAGCCTCAGTTCACATGGGTCTGAGTGGGCCCAGGGGCACTGAAGGTGGTTTGTAAGGGCAAAGGCGTATTGTAACGTATTCACCATTTTCAACAGATCTTCCAGTGGGAACTGCTGGGCGTTTTCATTAAAAAACAAAACAGTCCGTGCTCCTTTGAATGGAACTTGCATAACTGCAATCATTCTCTCGCTGCTGCCAAAGATGTAGACAGCAGTTGGTTTCTTAGTTCTAAAAAAGTCTGTACTGTGGGGAAATGGCCATTGATTTTTCTTGACGATCAAAATTGGGAGAAAAATAGAGTTCTGAGAGCTTTGGAAACTATCCCCAAGTGGCATCACTAGAGATTCTTTACGTGACTTGTGATACTTGTTTAGGGACCTGTGGTCTCTGGGGTTGAAATAAATGTCACACGATAAGGTTTTTCCGAAATCCAGGTATAACAAAAAGGCCAAACAGGAATTTGAGCCCTAATTCGTCGACTTCGCTCTTTTCCTTCTCCATTCAAAATTTCTTGAATAAACCTTAGACTTTTTAGTGGACTGAAATGTTAATCAGTAATATAAATATTTTATAAGTTTAATTTGGCTTCTAATTTCAAATATCCCATGTGAATCCTGAAGTAATTTACATAATTGTAGAAAGAAATTATGATTGATAAGTTGATTGTTTTTCAAACCTCTGGGATAATTTAAGAAGATCCAGTAACCTTTTTTTCAGCTTTATTGAAGTATAATTGACAAATGAAACGGTGAGATATTTAGAGTGTATAGCATAATGATTTGATCTATGTATACTGCATTATGAAAGGATTTCCCCCCATCGAGTTGATTAACACATCCATCAGCTTACATATTTACCCACTTTGTTTCATTTTGTTGTGCTGCGTTTTGTTTCGGTGAGTACATTTAAGTCCTCCTGTCTTAGCGGATTTCAGCTATGCACGGCCCTGTTGGCAACTACAGGCACCGTGAGTGCATCAGCCCCTCAGGCCTTATTACGCCTTCTAGAACTGAGAGTTTGTATCCTTTCGCCAACCCCTCCCCCACCGCATCCCCTGGCAACCACTTTCCTACTCTGTGTCTATGAGTTCAACGCTATTTTAAAAAGATTCCATATGTAAGGGACACCATGCAGTGTGTCTTTCTCCCTCTGGTTTCCTTCACTTAGCATCATGCCCTCCAGTTTCATTCACGTTATCACAAAAGACAGGATTTTCTGGTCATTTAAGGCTGAGCAGTGTTCCATTGTGCGTATGGACTGCATTTTCTTGATCCATTTACCCAATGGTGGACACAGGTTGTTCCCATTCCTTTATTATTGTGAATAATGCTGCATTGAACACAGAGGTGGGGATACGGTATTTCCTCAAGATAACAGTTTTGTTTCCTTGGGATATATGCCCGCGTGTGGGATTGTGGGATCCTATGGTAGTGCTATTTTTAATCTCTTGAGGAACTCCCATACTGTTTTCCACAGTGGTTGTACCAATTAACATTCCCACCGTTAGTGTGCAAGCATTCACTTCTCCCCACATCCTTGCCAGAATTTGTTATCTCTTGTCTTCTAGATAATAGACATTTTAACAGGTCTGAGGTGATCTCTCACTGTGGTTTTGATCTGGTAGCATTTCCAGATATGTATTATGAATTTAAAATTTTTAGCAGATGACATATCTAGGCCAGGAATGTCAAACTCCTTTCACTGGGGGCCACATCAGCCTCGAGGTTGCCTTCAAAGGGCCAAATGTAATTTTAGGACTGTATAAATGTAACTCCTCCTTAACGAGGGGCAAGGAGCTCAGCACTGCCCCCGGGTAGAAACAAGGCAGATGGCCAGATTCGGCCCGAGGGGCCTTGTGTTCGCCACCTGTGATCTAGGCTATCGAAATTATAAATAGATCTCTCTCCCTTCTTAAAGGTCTCTTCTTTACCGACACACCTATAGTGGAGCGAGAGGGCTGCGGCCCTCCCGTGGTGCTGGCCCTCAAGTGGTGCAGGCAGGCAGCAGGACAAGCACGGCGTAGAGAACCAAAGGGCTGTCCTTTGACTGTTGGCTTGCATAGAACACCTGAACTATTAAAGCAGACTGGATAGCCAAGTGACTGCTGAACTGTACCACATTAACTCTCAGAAGTCGCCAGTTCCACTCTGGTTGTGACAGAATGTTAACAGGAGGTTGAAACAATTTAAGGAAATGTTAAATAAGTTATTGCTAAATCACTACATTATATAATTAACATCCTGTCTGGTGTGGGCAATTATTTATAGATCATACAGTATACCCAAATCAAAGTAATAAATCACCCAATGAGGCCTCTGGATGAGAAAGTTTCCCTTTAACCACATTTGCAAAAGCTGGGCTGCCTTGTATGTATTTTTAGTCATAATTAATTTCAGTTACGAGCGAGTGGCTAAACTCTTCTCCTTCTAGGGAGAAGCCACTAGAAGTGTAACACCCTGCAAATATAGCACATGCCTAGCCCGCCATCTGGCAAAGGTGAGGGCCGACCTGTCAGGCCGGCCGTGTAGATAGATGCCTTTGGACTGCCTGCCAGCCAGCCATCTGGGTCACCCACCTGGCTGGAGGTCTCAGGGACCTTGTGTTACTGACCCGTCTGGGTCCGTTACCCAAACCAAGGTCCTTCTGCCCAGTGCCATGTGCACCAACAGAACAAGACAGCTCAGGAGTGCAGGGCAGAAACATGTTTTTCATCGAGGAGGGGCGGAGGGTGAGTGCATGGCTGTAATGGCGCTGCTCCCTGGCTCTAAATACAGAAGGAAGGGCAGAGGGGAGCGATTCTGTTCTTTTAGGTGTGCATGGTTATTCTGTTGCACTCAGCCCTTTTGCACATGTTCCTTTTTGCACACGATGCCCCATCACCATCTTGGCCTTTGCACTCTGCATCTCGGCCTTCACACTCAACACCTGGCCTCTACACTCAGCCCTTTTCATTTTGTGGTCAGGACTCATTTTCAGTTCCTGTAAGCAAGCAGAGTCCATGGCAGAGTCTAGGTATTGAGAGACGTCGGGGTCTTTTGGATGGTAGCCCGGTGACACTTTTCCCGAGGTAAAATGTAATGGTGGGTGTGCCTTTAAGGACTGCTCTGTATGGGAGCTGTGGGTCTGTGCTTTTAACAGATTCTCATGACGCGAGAGTGAAGTTAGTAGAACTTTGCCTTTTGGAAGATGGAAATGTCTTCCTACCACTTAATCTCTTAGCCTGTCTGTTCCCATGTTTTAAAGATGATAGGACCTTCCAAACAGTGGGAACCATACTTGTGTTAGAGGCTAACAGGTTTATTCACACTTACTGCTGACACACTTACCTATTGAGTTTTGCTTGAGAGGCTTTGCTTTGTGTCCCCAGCCCCCACCCGTAGGTGAATTCTGTTAGAACTACTTCTGTGTTAAAATACTGGACTTCTTACACATAGAACTCCTTTTTGATTTATTTTCTGGACTTTAGGAATTTGCTCTAAGACTTCCACAGTAACGGGAATGTAGCTTGGTGCGTGCAAACATTTGTATAGTTGTGTTTTGAAATTAAACTTTTTATTATAAAATGTTATGTGAAGCATAGAAAAGCTAGAAAATAAGCCAAAATAAGAATCAAGCCAGTTTAAAAAATATATCTGTATTATTACATATTTTTCCAGACCATTAACATAACTTTTATGTTTTACAAAAATGAAGTTCTATTTTTTTGTAACCTTGTGTTTGGTGCGGAACCATACATGTGTTTTGAGCATCTTTCCATATCATGAAATACTCCTCCGCAACATCATTTTGGTATCTCGCCATGTGGATAGTTTATAATTTCTTTACCCCGTGTCTGACGCAGTTCTGAGACATTGTGCAGTGTGAGGTGGGACTCTGAAATGATGTGACTGAGTCTGAGAAAGAACCCCATCTCGTGATTAACACTTAAAATGATCTTGTTTGACCTCCAATGAGTGGCCTTGCTTGAGTGCCTGGAAGTCGGTGATGTCGCCCGTCGTGATCTCACGCCGCTGCGTCTTGAACGTGTGTGGTGGGAGGTGCGCGGTGCGGGATCTCAGGACCGCTCTGAATGAAGGAATGATTTTCAGTTCTTCTTAGGGTGGCAGGCAGTTAACCATGTAAACATTGCTGCTTGTCTTTTTACATTAATGTGTGTTTGCGTGTTCATTGGCAGTACCTGACAGTATCTGAATTCTGTTTTTATTTTCTTTTCCTGAACTTGCAATATGAGGTTTTGTTCTTAAATTGCTTGGGAGTTGTGAGTGTTGTCTCTGATTTGACACTTTTAATATCTCCTCCGTATGAAGAGGCTCTCCGTGGATGCAAGGATGGCTGTAGACATTTAAATGGGGAGGAAAGGGGGTATCACAGCAACCTGCTTTTAAAGTAGAGTTTGATTCTCTTCTGTTCTGAAAAAATTTAGGAAAGCTGACTCTGAACTACAGAGCCTCCTTCTCCCTCCCCCACCTTTGCCCCCCAAGTGTTGGTAACATTATGTTTTCTTCATGGTCATAAGAAAGTTGGTCTGGTAGGGTGTGTTGCTAATTTGGAGGATCTATTTAAACACCACACTGGTTAGAAAACAAGGTAACTGTCTAAATTATTAGGTCCTCGTTGGTGTGATCTGGCCTTTCTTCATGTTTATGGTAGAAGAGCAGGAGAAACAGGTTTAGGCAGGTAACCATGTCCTCTTATACTAGAATTGCCCCTGAACTTGGGGCCTGCTTTTCTAAAAATACCCATGATTAGTCCGTTTTGTAGTAATGGAACTTCTACTCTCTGGGAAAATTTTTTCAGCTGAGCCACGTGTGTGTTTACATCAAATTGGCCTCCTTTATTTACAAATGTATTACAGGGTCACCTATGACTTAGTGGACATTAAAATAGATGTAAGAATAGGTACACAGTCTGTTTGTTTTAACTTGATCTCTGAATTGGGAGCTCTTTCTGATGGCGGTTTAGAACCGGGGTTGTCAAACTACAGGCCAGCGTCAGTCTGCGGCCTGTTTTTGAGTGACCCATAAGCTAAGAATTTTCTTTCTAGTGGTTGCAGAATAATCAGAAGATTTTTTGAGACATGAAAATAAAATTAAAATTTCAGTGTGTCTGTTCGTAAAGTTTCATTGGAACACAGACATGCGTATTTTTCACACGCCTATGGCTACATTTGGGCTACGATGGCAGAATTACTTATAAAAGAGACCCTATGGCCCACCCTTTGCATTAAAAGTGTGCTTACCTCTAGTTCAGAACATCCCTTCCTTAGGAGAATGACCTTTGAAAATGGCACACACTTTATTAAAGATAGCTAGATACACAGGAGATTGTAGTTGAATTTTTGTTTTATTTGTTAAACTTCTGTTAAAGTGTCCATATGCCAGTTTCTGCCTGTCTTTAAGAATGTATAAAATAAAATATATTGTCAGAATATCTATTCTGGGTTTTAAAAATATATATATAGTATTCCTTTTTTAAGGAACAGTTAACCTGAGTTTTTTCCGCACTCCTATTTTGGCTGATTTAAGTTTCTTCACTATAATGGTATTACGGCAGAAATGTAGATGTGACTCAGACCCCCCTGGATAGTGACAAATTGCTACAAAGCATTGTTGGATTGTCATTAGACTCCAGCAGGCCTACAATAAGAAAGACAAATTCATGCCAGAAACAACCAGTGTCCGTTGACAGATGAATGGATAAAGAAAAGGTGGTTTATACATACAATGGAATATTATTCAACCATAAAAGAGAATGAAATGTTGCCATTTGTGATAACATGGATGGACCTTGGGGGCATTATTGTACGTGAAATAAGTCAGGCAGAGAGAGACATGTGGAAAATATACACATAAAATTGAACTCAGGTACCAAGAATAGACTGGTGATTGCCAGGAGGAGGGGGGGTGAAGGTGGGCAAAATGGATGAAGGAGGTTTAAATGTACAAACTTCTAGTTATAAAATAAATAAGTTACGGGATGTAACATATAGCAGGGTGACTAAAGTTAATACTGTATTGCATATTTGAAAGTTGCTAAGAAAACACCTTAAAAGTTCCCATCACAAGAAAAAATTTTTTGTAACTGTGTGGTGATGGATGTTAACTAGACAGTGTGGTGGTCATTTTGCATTACATACAAATACCAAATTTTTATGTTGTGTACCTGAAACTAATATAATATTATATGTCAGTTATATCTTGATTAAAAAATTCATTTTTATGATTCCTTTTTGTTTAATCTTTTATCATTCGGAGACTTAAGTCTGTTCTTTGCTGATTATAGAGTGTGGGCCAATGTGCATTCATAGCAGAAGTCGGTCTGGTGGTTAAGGATGAGGTGAGCTGTACTCACAGAGATGCTTCCCCACCAGTTACTGGGTATCTGCCTCCACTCCCTGCAAGCTCTTGTTGTTAGTGCTGTGTTCTCCGACAGTCATTCTGTTCTTGCCTTTCGAATGGACCTGATGGTGGTGAAAAGGAATATTTTTCAAGATCACATATCTGTGGGGAATCAGTGGTTAAGATTTTTCATTGCATTAGCAATAAATTCTCAGTAGAAGTTATAAGCACTGGGAAATCTGCCTCTGAAGCTGATCAGTGTTGTTTGAGACACCAGAGAAAGGGAGCTCTTTTTATCTCCGCAGGAAACATGTAACTTATACACCTTTTAGGCTTAGCTAAACCTCCAACTTGGGAGGAATTAGGGAAAGCGTCATTTGGTATTCTGCTGATGGCAGAATATCTAAGAAACTGTAGCTTAGATTTAACCTGGAGATTGCAGAGGGTTACGTATCTTTAAAAGTAAAATGTATATTTAATGCCTCATAGTGCTTTGAAACACTTACAAAATTCAGGTGAGCCCAGATTTTCATTTTTAGGAATCAGATTTATACCTAGCTTATTCTTTATGCACCAACATTTTCATAGTGCAACTTGTCATGTACAGTCCAAACTGCAGTTGTATCGTGTAGCCTGTCAGAATGAGGTCTCTCATCACCAACACTGGGGACAGGGCTGGCTAGGGTGAGGCCAGAGAGGCACAAAGGGCACAGGAGTTAAGGAGGTGCTTGCTCATGGCGCCAACCCTGTACTTGCATGACCTCAGGGATGAGCGCCTCCTTAAATTCCTTATCCTAAGAGCTTTTCTGGCCTGACCCTGGTCCCGACCTGGTCAAGGGTCCCTGGAAGGTATTTTTTAAAAAAGATTTTATTTATTTATTTTTAGAGAGAGGGGAAGGGAAGGAGAAAGAGAGGGAGATAAGCATCAGTTTGTGGTTGCCTCTTGCATGCCCCCTACTGGGGACTTGGCCCACAACCCAGGCATGTGCCCTGACTGGGAATTGAATTGGCGGCCCTTTGGTTCACAGGCCAGTGCTCAGTCCACTGAGCCACACCAGCCAGGACTAAAAGGTTTTTTTTTTTAAAGCCCATCACTAGGTCAGATCCTTAACCTACTAAATCTCTTTGGTGGAGCCCAGGAGTCTGCATTTTGACCTCTTAGGACTTTTAATTGCACACTGAAGGTAGAGGACTTTCTGGGCCTGGTTGACCAACTGAAGACCCAATAGAACAAAAGCTGCTCCGCTAGCTTCAGGTGATGACTGGGACAGTCGCTGAAAAATCTGCCTAATTAACCGGCACACAGGAGCAAGTAGGCCAGCCAGACCACACGGCCCGCCAGCCCCGGCCGAGTGCAACTGCTGCCAGGTATTGTGCTGCAAGGCTTGGAGCGCTTATAACCAGAGTTAAATGTGATTGATTATATAATTTTGAACTGTTCCAATTTTTGTAATTAAAAAATATTTTATAGGTTCATTATTAGCTACATGTTCATTGTAAACAAAACTTTTTTAAAAAATAATTTTTAAAAAACAAAAGAATAAAATAGAATCTATCCATAACCCTATTCCCCAGCAATAGCCATTATTAACGTCTGAAGGTATGCTTTTAGCCCTTTTTTCCCTATTGAGTCAGTTACACTGAAATTCATCATGTGGCATTAGGAAGAATGAGTGACAAAAGGAATGGTGGTATCAGGAAATCTGTCTTATGAACTCATTCCCATCTGAGTCTTATCTAGTTTTCTTTGCTGTCTATTTGGTATAAGCTTCCCCTTTCAACATTAATCTGGGCATTAAAAAGAATTCACACGTGCAGGTATGTGCGTGGATTTCCACCTTTGCAAAAATAGTGGAAATAGTGCCCCTGCACAGGGAAGTCTCCATTGGGCTGTTTTTCCAGGTCCCTTCTTGTGACTCTCATTGAATTCCTTTGGAACCCGAGGGACTTGTTCCTGTGGGGGAGACGTAATCATTCAACAGCTTTTGCTGTGTGTCCCACGCAGGTCAGGCTTTGCTAGGGGTCAGACGTACAACCAGTACGACGTGGTCCGTGCCCTGAGAACAGACAGTCTGGTGCAGGAGGTGGACCAGGGTATTGTATGAGTGTCAGGTGCTCTAAAGTGCAGTGGGAGTAGGAAGCGGGGATCAACCACCTTGTCTTCGGAGAGTTGAGGGCGGCTGGGAAAAGGAGGTGACCCTTGAATTGAGTCCAGAGAGGCCTACCGCATGGCGCCTGCAGTCTCCAGCAAACAGCACTCTCTGAAAGTTCCAGTTTTTGTGTGTTGTGTCCTACTTTCCAGTTCAGTCACACAGTTGCCCATTATAATTAAATGAAGCTTGCCAGATGGATGCCTTTGCAAGACGATGGCTCGTTTTCTTGCTCTATTTGTGAAAGCTGGCATTGGGTCCAAACTCTCAAGGATGGCCCTACCTTGAGACTGCTTTGGAGTGTCGCTCTTTCGTGTGTATTAGCCAAATGGCCAACCCATCAGTGGAGCCAGGTTGAGTGACAGGTGGGTGTGCCATGCATGTGGACACTCTGGTCCCTGCCAAGCTGTTTGCCTGTAAGGAGGTGAGGTGCTGAGAGGTTGTTCTACAAAGATGTCATTTATCAATGTTACCTACCTCTGAGAGAATAAACTTCCTCGGCTTCTAATCTGTCAGTCTGTCCTTCTCACCACATACAGTTTTCCTATTAGTTGCAATATAACTGATGTCAAATTCCCAGTTTATCAGATTAAAACACATACACATTTTCACACTATCTTAGAGAAGCAATTTTTAGTTTATGGAAGAGAATATTTAGAGTGGTAGCAGACTCTTGGTAGCAGACTTGATTAACCAAGGAGGGTCGGCACTCTGCACAGGAAAGACTGACCGAGTCATTAACAATCGTTTCATTTCTGGAAATCATTCATAGTGTTTCATTCATTTCTGCGACTCACTCTCGTGCTCCATCTCATTGAATTCTCACACCATCCCCATGAAACAGGTACTGTCACCGATCTCATTTTACACGCGAGGAGACCTGACGGAGCCGCAGAACCGGTGAGGCCTGGGGCCTGTGTGCGGTCTGTTGCCCACGCACGTGGCCTCCTTGTCCTGTGCCCGGGCTGTGCCCTCGATGTTGCACCAAAGATCCTGGGTGAACACATCATCATTTACAGTTTATTTTACTCCTTTTCAAAGGGTTAAAATCCTTCAAATATATTACTAATAGGACAACTGAACATAACTTCATTTCCTTCCACTTTCGAAATAATCTCAGGAATTTTCAGTGCTTTCGGGCACCCTTGATTGAATATCCTTTGATTATTGTAGTTACACAGAAATGTCAAATTAGAGCCTTCCTGCTGATATAATTTACTTTTTTGGTGATTGTACTTGGGTTTAGATAATATGTATGAATAAAACTCTTAGGCTGGTTTCCTCCTCTAATTTTCTGTCTGTATTTTGCATTTGAAATAAAAATTTGGAGTTAAAAGCCCATATTGTATTTTGTTCTTATGTTTGGGGTTTTCTGTGAATAGGGTGATTCAGCTATTTATCTGTACCACCTTTCAGCTCTCCTTCCAAAAAACAAAATGGGGGAGTTCTTGAGGGGGGGGTCTTTCTTCCTGTATTCACCCATTCCAGTCCCCACAACAACCTGAAATCCTGATGTCAGGAGTCCTTTCAACAGAATTTTCACCTTTCAAATAATTTGGAGCTCTAATGTCTCGATTAGAAGCAGTCTTTCAGATTCCCGCTCACTGAAAACAGAAATCCCGCCAGGTGGCCCTGTGCTCTCTGCTCCTGCCGTCTCCGGAACAGGGAGCTCTCGGAGACCCCCATGTCTGCAGGGTGGACAGCCGGTGCTGTGGCTGGGCACCTCCCACTGTGCCTGCCTTTCCTGGCCTGACCCTCACAACCCCCTCCCTGTACCTTCCACTCGGGGTTCAGATTCTCCCCTTGAATAACATGTTCCCTTGGGGTCTTCTTCAGCCTCGAGAAGGTTCTAAGGACTCTGAAAGAATGGAGTGGATCTCAGTGAGGCTCCCCAGCAGTCTGACATGTGGCTACTTTTCTTTTCTTGCAGCAAAACCAGAAATCTTGACCCTGGAGGGGCTGGTGAATGGCATGCTCCAGTGCGTGGCGGCAGGGTTCCCGGAGCCCACCATAGACTGGTATTTCTGTCCAGGATCTGAGCAGAGGTGAGACAATGACTCCAGTTACCACTTAACGTGCAGAAGGGGAGGACTGCAACACAGCTGCATTGCAACTGTGTTTTCAGACTTTTTTCCCCCAAAAGCTTCGTTTAGATTATTATTATTTTTCTGTCCACGTGGCTTTTGAGACAGCATAATTGCTATATTTTTCTTGGTAGACATTAATTTTGTTTGCTGAAAAATGATTACTGAGATGACTTCTCTATTTTGGTGGTTATCTTTTTGGATTTATCATGCAATTTCTAGCCCGCAGGTAGATAAAGCAATTTTCCGGGGCAGAGTAATTAGATTTCCATTCTGTACACAGGAGGTAATGTGTGTGGGAAATGTGGCTGTAGTTATCACGTAAAATATTACCTCAGAAGTTAATTGCCAAGTTACCAAAAAGTAATGATCGTGCAGTTATAGCGTGCATCTGCTGTTTGTAAGCTACGAATTTTAAGATGGTTTTCTCCTTGATTAGGTGCCCAGCCCCTGAGCAGTGCGCATCTGGCACTGTGCTTCCTCTCCCTGAGAATCCACACTTAAGCCTTAAATTGTCCTCTCGTATTACCTGAAGATGAAAACGGGGTCAACGTTGCTGTTTTTATCTGTCGAATGGTATTTTATGCTCAGGCTTTAAAAGCTCAGTGTAACATCACAATAGAATAGTCAGGATAATAGTAGAAATTTTATTTTTCATTGAATAGACCTTTTTATCACCACAAGTTGGAAGAGGTTACCTAGGATTGTTGTTTTCAGCTGAGTGTTAGTAGAATGTTTTCTTTGGGGAATAATAGGAATGATTCAAGACCCCTGGCAGGTCTGCTCACAGTGAGCAACCCAGTAATTACAGTCAGCCATTCAACAAATATTTATGGAGTGCCAACTGTATGCCAGACACTGGTCTAGTAAATGAGACGCACCTGAGTCCCAGCTTTGTCAGTTCGTAATTCTGATGGGTACAGATGGACGAAAGATGAAATACACAACCAAGGTAGGCAGGGGAGGGATAATTTAAATAGAGTCATCAGGGTCTGTCCCTACATGGTCTTTGCTACCTGGAGTGCACCCTGGCAGGACAACCTGTACTTGCCTCCAGGGAACCTCCAGTTGTGGGGTCCTCACTGCTGGGCTCTTGGGGGTCGCCTGTGGTCATCCTTGTTGAGACAATGCTTTCTTCCCCCATGCTTTTCCTTTTCAACCCTTCATACATCCTTCCACTATTAGTTTATCTAAGGATATTTAAGTCATTCCTAACCATTTCACTGTCCAAGATGGGTCTTGTATCAACCTCACAGCTATGGGAACTGAGTCTTGGTGATTTTGAAATGGCTTGTCAGAAGTGAACAGGATAGGTGTTTGAGTCAGGATTCAAACCCACACCTTACTCCAAAGCGACACCTCCGTCTTCTTTCCCACGGTGCTTTCCCACTCCCCAGACCACAGAAGTGATCCTTTGTTGTCAGACGCCCTTGGTTGTGAAGGGAAATGTCCAATTATGAACCCAGGGTGTTTGAGGGGTGGATTTTCCTGGAGTAAGTCCGGGCTGTCGTTTGCTTTCCCCCTAGATGTTCCGTTCCCGTCGGGCCGGTGGACGTGCAGATACAGAACTCTTCCGTGTTGCCTTTTGGAAAACTAGTGGTTCAAAGTTCCATCGATTACAGTGCATTCAAGCTCAACGGCACGGTCGAGTGTAGGGCTTACAATGATGTGGGCAAGAGTTCTGCCTTTTTAAACTTTGCATTTAAAGGTAACAGCAAAGGTATATTTCTTTTTAATCCAATTTAAGGGGATGCTTAGGCTCTGCTTCCATATCAGTCATGATTTTAAGTCCATCCCATCATTGGCCATGTCGTTTCTGGTAATATCTACATTGCACTGTACTGTCATCAAACTCACTTTCATTCTCTACTAGTCCGTTAATAAAGTGTATGTGGTAATTTTGGCCATGTGGTATATGTATATTTTACATGTGTGTGTCCACATATGTATGTATGCATGCATGCACATGTATATATGTAATGAACTGTATATTTCCCATTGTTTTTATTAAAAAGGAGTAGAGAAGGAAAATAGGGGGGTATATTTACTTTATATCCAAACAGAAACAGAATTAGGGCAATTTAAAATTTTAAATTCCATTTAAAGACAGTTATTTCAACACATTGCCAGACACTATATCAGAAAATTGACACCGCTTTTTATGAAGTCGTGTTAGTGAGCTATTTCTTTAACATCTTGAAAATTTGATTCATGAGTGACTAGCTCTCCTAACAGAAGTTAAATGATCCTTGTGGACACGTTGATGAATTGCTATGACATTAGAAGACAAAGAGCTGAGCACCTACATTCTTAGGGCTCAGTTTTCATTTTTCCTGAGTTGGCAAAGACGAGTGCCAAAAGTGGGGTATTCTCAGTTTTTGAGTAATGAGGGGAAGAATCTTACATTGTTCTTCATCATAGGTTTTTTTTCAGATGGGGCAATAAAAAGAACACTTTAAAAATGTTTTTCTCAGTTGTGGAAGAGATTCATGCTCAATGCAAAAAAATTAGGAAAGTGCAGGAAAGCATAGAGAAGAAAATAGAAATCATCCATAAAGAAAATTTCTTAAAAGTTGTCCAAGGAAGGAATTTGATTGAAGTGCAAAGTTCATTCAGATGTTGCTTTTCATGGACAAACAGCATAAAATTATTTTTGTGGTACGGACATCTCACGCTCTCTTCCATAGGATCTGGGTCAAATTTATTTTAAAAGATTCCTTTCAATAACAAGACTAAGATCCTAACCAAGGCGCGCAGCTGAGGTGCGCACGGCTGTGAATGCTGCTGTGGGCTGTAAGGCGGGAGGCGGGTGGTTTGGGGTTAGGTGGTTGTACTGAAGACCCAGTCCTGCTGATGGGTTGTGATTCCACGTTCCTCTTTCGTTTCAGAACAAATCCATTCCCACACCCTCTTCACGCCTTTGCTGATTGGTTTTGTGATTGCGGCCGGTATGATGTGCATTATTGTGATGATTCTTACCTACAAATACTTACAGGTAACCATTTATTTGTTCTCTGCTCTGAGCACTCTCGTGATTGAAACATTGATCATCAAAAGATAATACGTCTTTCCCTTTCTCCCCCCACCAGAAACCCATGTACGAAGTACAGTGGAAGGTTGTCGAGGAGATAAATGGGAACAATTATGTTTACATAGACCCAACGCAACTTCCTTATGATCACAAATGGGAGTTTCCCAGAAACAGGCTGAGTTTTGGTCAGTACGAAGTGGGGGCTTTCCAAGGAACCTTCTTATGCACATGTAACAATGAGTTTAGGGAACCCCAATAGCTTCCTCTGTTTTATTCCACCTGGAACAGTAAATGTTTTCTATGAAATGTCGCCATCTTTGTTAGATTTGGCATAAAGCTCATTATAGGGAAATGTGTCTAGACAAATTTGTCTTTAATTCCTTTGTTGGTGTTAAAATTACACAGGTGGTCCTTTGGTCCCTGCAGCGCCACCCACTCTGTTCTTTTTCTTCTGCAGGGAAAACCCTGGGGGCTGGTGCCTTCGGGAAGGTTGTTGAGGCCACTGCTTATGGCTTAATTAAGTCGGACGCGGCCATGACTGTTGCCGTGAAGATGCTCAAACGTGAGTTTCTGCGGGCTGCTGCATGTGCTCCACATCGAGTTTGCCCCCCAAATTTGTTTGCTAACATAAGGTGTTTCTAATTTTAGCAAGTGCCCACTTAACAGAACGAGAAGCCCTAATGTCTGAACTCAAAGTCTTGAGTTACCTCGGTAATCACATGAATATTGTGAATCTTCTCGGAGCATGCACCATTGGAGGTAAAGCCACGACCAAAAAATTATCAAAAGGGGGGAAATTCTGAGATGATTTTGTCAGTGCTCAACTAATAGCTTCCTTGCAAGATTTTTACCCAGGTCATTGTTACCTAGTCTTGCTAGGTCCCCTCCCCCCACCCCACTCCAATTATTATTCTGAAGACTGAATATTTTAGTTTTATCATCACGTGTTGGGACGGCCCAGGACATACCTTAGTTACTGTGCTGCACGTCTCATCAACAACACTGACCTCTCGAATATCTCGAGAATACCTTATCTGCCCAGAAAACTTTTCTTTTTATCTTGCAGGCTTTATATTTTGCTGGGTTATATTTAGGCTCTAAAGGGTTAAAGGCATTTGCATACCATAATTAAAAGTAGGCCTTTAAGCCTCCCAGCTCTCAAATATACACCAAATGAGGCAAACACTTCACTTTTGTTAAAAATAACTTTCTAATCCTGAAGCATCCGTCGAGCCTCCCATCAGGGATTTCGTTTTGGTCTAAAGGAACAACGCTGTGTGAAAGGAGCTGTTCCCTGAGATCTGGAGAGCTCCGCGGTCAAGTTGACAACTTTATATAATTTCTTAAAACAGTCCCCATAAATGTCGCTTCACCACATCATGAATAGTTCATGAGAAATTTCTGCCCAAGTTAATTAGGTGCCTGTTAACTTCAGAGCTGCAGTTTTAGGCATTCACAGCACCGAGAAAACGTTTCGCTTAGTGCTCAGAACACAGGTGATGCCCTGTCATTTCAGGTTCTCCCACCTTCTAAAGGGTCTCAGCCAGCTTTTCCATGCGGTTGGCTTTCCTGTTGCACGTGCCCTCATTTCCATAATAATATTACCGAGAGGGTGTGAGCCCCACTCTGTGTGAGCAGAAGTGAATCAAAGGATTCATGTAGGAAGTTTGATAATGGTATAACCAGCAGTCACACCTGACCCCTAACCACTCAGAAATTTAGGTAAAAGGGGGCTTGCGTGCTTGGTTTTATCCCCATAATGCTGCTTTTTGATAAGCAGTGTTAATAGATAGGACTGCGTTGGTACTCAGTAGGCGTATCCCTTGAAACTGAATGCTGCTGGCCTGGATCACCCTGGGGCATTTTTATGGGAGGCAGGATTTGTCTGTATACCTCCACTCTTTCTAACCTTTTCCCATATGCTTGTAGGGCCCACCCTGGTCATTACAGAATATTGTTGCTATGGTGATCTTTTGAATTTTTTGAGGAGAAAACGTGATTCATTTATTTGCTCAAAGCAAGAAGATCACACAGAAGCAGCACTGTATAAGAACCTTCTGCATTCAAAGGAGCCTTCCTGGTAAGTCTGATTTACATCCATAGTCAGCTGTTGACAGGCAGTTCTGGGGTCATAAGGGTTTGCAATCAAGACTGATTCTTTCAAAAAATGAACTGAGGTACTTTGAGGTGCAAAATCAGAATTATTAAATCATTTAAATCATTTAAGCTGTGATGAACAGTTTACAGAGTTCAAATAGTATTTTTAAAGATTCAGGTAGTGTTAAACTTAGATTTTTGCCGATTTTTTTTAAATGCATCCTTAGTTTTTCCCTAAGCATTTGTTCTGTCCACCTGAATGAACTGGATACCTGTTTCCCTTATCATGGTTCTGCTCCTGCGTGTCATTCCATTATACTGTGGAGCCTGGTGCTATGTGCGTCTTTACAGTGAGACACTGTGTACGTGGAAAATGCAAAAGCTTGTCAAGTTGTCACAATAAATTCCTTTAAAACTTTTAACAGAATGGCAGAAAGCTCTGAACATAGCTCTGCATGTAGGTTTCTCGCCATCTACCTCTAAATTATTTCTATGTACTTTACCTTTAAAAAAACCTCATTATGCTATAAAAAGGCATAACTACTGTAGCACATTTAAAGAAATTCTGCACCTTATTTTTAATCTCTTTCATCACTGATAGCATTCTGAATTTAAATGATGTGTAAAGAGCTTCAAGTTCCTTTAAGGAGAATTAGTGTGGTTTACAACTAGAATAGAAATCTTCTCTGCCATGCCTTGTCTCTTGTTTCCAAATGTTGTTAAGATCCACCACCAAAGCAGATTCACTCAGCCCAGCAGAAATCATACCTCTCGTGCCCCGTCCCTTGTACTTTATATTTTTATAGTTGTGTGGTGGGTTTTTTCTCTTCTTTTTATTCACTGTGTTCCCAACAGTTTGAGATGGCAAGACTTGGTCTCCTAATCTTTTAACTCCAGGCCCTTAAGGAAACCTCAGTAAGTATCACTGATGGGCAGTTACCTCTTAAAGGCCTTTTTTGTGCCTCTGGCTAAAGTTTGAAACCCCAGGTGACGCTTTAAAAATTTTTTTTAATCCAGTAAACTTGAGTGTTGTCAAGCAGTAGTAAAACACAGTACCAACCAGCTTTTGTTAGTTTCTCCACAGCCCGTGCTCTTTATGTGAATAAATGAGCCACTTTGCCTTATTTCTAAAGCCTTGGTCTCATACGTATTTTTTAACTCTCTGAAATAATGGCCTAAATTGTTCAGTCCTGTGTGGAGTTCTTTGTGCTTTGGGATCCCATATGGGATTGGAACCATCCACACACTCTGAAGGAGATAGTTGTCATGGTGTTTCTATGCTAATCACAAGCAGGAAGTACTAGAAATCTTGAAGACTCTCCAGCCAAATGTTGCAGATTCAAGAGGTCCAGATGGTTCAGAAAATCATCCAAATTATTGGTGTTCATCTGAACCAAACTTGTTTTTTTTAAAGCATCTCCCATCAGTTGCTGTATGTTAATGATCTCTGTCTGCTCCCCCATAACACACACATCTCAGAAACTCTGGTTCTTTGTCTCTCATCTTGTCTCTTGGGGCTAATTCAGAGAGTTTGAAGTTATATGGGATAATGCTTTGGGGCTCTGTTTTCTATTAAATCTCCAGTGTCCAGAGAGGGAACATTTCTAACCCGAGTCTCGTGTATGATTGAACACAAAAAAACCCATCTCATTCTTGGGGATGGGACCCTCAGGTTGAATGTTAAAAATTCATCTCTGACTGAAGAAGATTTTCTTCATTCAAACTTGGTGATATTTTCTTTGAATAAAATCAGCCTATTATGTAAAAAGGGAGGGGGAGATAGAGCTCGCCCCCTGGGTGCTCCCCCGTTTCCCATTTTATTCAATCATGACTGATGCATGTTTTCTCTCTCGCAGTAGTGACAGCACTAATGAGTACATGGACATGAAGCCTGGAGTTTCTTATGTTGTACCGACCAAGGCAGACAAAAGGAGATCAGCAAGAATAGGTGGGTACCCGCCAAGTGATAAAATCCACTTTATTTACAGAGGATTTCTCATTCCACCGTGGAATATAACACCATCCCCGGTAGTGGCCAGTCCTCCTTTGTAGTGCGGTCCAGTGGCAATGCCAATAGTGGTGGGTGACAGGTAAGGGGTACCAGGGGGTGTTTAGTGTCAAAGCATGGGTTATCGTATCTAAGCATCTTATTGCATCTATGAAAATATATGCATATCAAATATGTATTTTGCATATCAGATTATTTCGAGTACATATTTTGCGTATCAAAAATAGGAGGTTGTTGTATGAATCCACCATCCTTCTCCTGTAAAGGTTTTATAACCTACTCCAGGACTGTGACTATTACTTTATGAGTCAACATCTACCTGTCCTCAACACTGGGGGAGGTCATTGGCCTGCAAGTTCACATCAGTTCGTTCACTACCAGCTTTTGGTCTTATTGATGTCACTCACTGTCTTTTGTTTTCCTCACCTTTCAGGTGTTAATTGATAACAAAATCCTTCTCCTCTCAACAGGCTCCTACATAGAAAGAGATGTGACTCCTGCCATCATGGAAGATGACGAGTTGGCCCTGGACCTGGAGGACTTGTTGAGCTTTTCTTACCAGGTGGCAAAGGGCATGGCCTTCCTGGCCTCGAAGAACGTAAGTGGGAGTGATTTGAAGATGAATCTTTTTTCCCTACACGAAGCATTTCAGAGCCATAGTTAGAATGCAGAGTGTCATTTTGAAGTGCGGTAACCAAAAGCAGAGGAAATTTAGTTTCTTCATGTTCCAACTGCTGTCTCTTTGGAATTCCTGTTCTCATGTATAAGCTTTAAAGTGTAATCCTGTCTAAATGAGCTTTCTATGAATACTTTTATATGCAATGAATTCATTTAAACCTTTTGGCTTTTAGGATACAGAAGCTGTTAGAAAATAGTAATTATCTTATCAGCGAAAGGAAAGGGCACCTCATGTAGCTGCAGTGCTTGGGGAGGCATATACTTGGGTTTTCTTGAAATCAGACTGCTAGTATTGCATGTATGGTTTATAAAGTGTTGGGGGAAGAAGGGATCAGAGAGAATAATAAACACTTGGGAAGAGAGTGAGGATGGGAAGAGATGATGGAACCAAAACACGGAACATGGTCTCTGGAAGGGCGAGAGGAATTCCTGAGGAAGTGGGATGAACAGAGTAGGATAAGGTCACGGATCCGACTCTGATGTGTCAGTGGTGACATTTCCAAACAATTACATACTAGCAGAGGATATAGGATGGCTGAAATAAAGAGCCTCTTCCCTGTGTCCTCGGGAGGTGTCAGGTTGAAGTTACAAAGACCTTTTAGAAATTCTATAAAAGGACATTCACAGAGAAGCATGCAAAAAATGAGGTTTTGGTGTAAAAAAATAGGATAGGACTATTTGATGTATTTTCCTATGAATGAAAGCAGTCCCAAGAAAGCATTTATTCAAGTTGGTTTTGGGAAGTGATTATAGTAATTAAGGTCCTAACGATGTGAAACACAAATTTTGAGCATCATTCAAGGCATAATTTAGATACTTATTTTTGGTGCACAAAATAATTGAAATGTAAAGCAGAAGTATTGGATTTGTATAACACAAGCAGCACTGTAGCATTAAACATAGTTTTCACCCTTTAAAGGTTTAAAATAAATCTAAATGTCTTTCCCCTCCCCCTCTCTTCTGATACAGTGTATTCACAGAGACTTAGCAGCCAGAAATATCCTCCTTACTCATGGTCGAATTACAAAGATTTGTGATTTTGGTCTAGCCAGAGACATCAAGAATGACTCTAATTATGTGGTCAAAGGAAACGTGAGTACCTTGACAGTCCAGTGAAGGATTTTAGTTTCAAGTTTTCATAAGAATTGTTGTTTATGATTCTCATAATGCAAATCCTACCTTTGAGATACCATGCACTTTAGCAGTCAAATTAAGTGTACTTCAGCAAAATTTGCATGCTATGCCGAACATTCCTACAACTCACACTCTGATAATAGAATTCCTAATTCTAATTGTGTAATTATGGGGCATGTGAAGGAAACAGAAATAGCCTTAGTTTTCATTATAGCCGGCGAATAGCAATGAACTCGATTTTGCTCCAGTGAAACAAATGTGAACCTGAAGGTCACAGCAGGAGAATTTTATTTTGAGATTGACATGCCATGTGAAAAAGATTTAAAATCTAAGATAATGTTCGCAATTAGGTATAGAGAATGTTGGATCTTATAATCAATAGAGAGCTTATTGAATCAGTTCATAAGTTATAATTGGTTTATAGAACATAGTGATTTTATTCTAAAGTGCTTTATTTCCTTGCCAATTTTCATTGTATCACCAGCCCTTGGCATTATAATGCAATGTCTTCACATTTGAGGAGCTGCAGTATATTTCAGTGATGTTTGTCTGTGATGACACAAGTTTGCAGAGGTTGATAGAGCCCACGATTTCCAGAACAGCATCCCATTAACATGGGAAGTCAGGTAGCCCTGTATACATAGTCTTCTACATCAGTTTTCCCGGGCCCATTTCTACAGTCCAGATTTATTCCTGGAAGTAGCTATTTGCATCCCTTATGATAAGGCAATAATATATATTATATATTATTTCTTTTTTGTCACTGTGGCACCTTTATGGGTTGGCTGTATTCAACTCAGGTTTATAGGAACATTGCCAGGTTTACCTCCTGCTCAAAGCATGCATTCCTCCAAGGCTAGATTTCATCATTAGGACCATCAATAAAATGATGTTCTTTACATCCTAATGCACTGTTGGAAGGAAGAATGTAAGATGGTTTTTTAGGCCTATGAATAGTGACAAAACTACAAAAGGAAGAAGGTAGCAGCTTCCGGGCCCAGTGTCCCCAAGTTCAAATCTGGCTCCATCATTTAGTGGCTGTGTCATATTTGCCAAAAATTATCCAACACTTCTGAATGTTGGTTTTTCTCCTCTTGGGAATAATACTATCAGCTTCCTCATAAAGCTGTAATGAGGATCGGTCAATTAATATATGCAGAGTGCTTAGAATAGAGCCATGCACAGCGTGGCTAATACTTATATGGCACTTTTTATGCTGACTATTCTTCATAGCTGTCTTATTTGAAATATCACTAATCATGACAATGGCTATGTTGCAGTTCATTGATGGCATGTTATTGGTTAGTGACCTTAGCTGAAATTACTGAGGATAGGTTAGTTCCCTCTAGGCTTCTGTATTGTGGACTCCAGCTCAAGTCAGCTGAACTAACTGATCTCAGATGTCACTTTCAACAGGGAACGGAGTAAGGAAAATGTATGGACAAGTTAAAACAGCATGGAAGCTCACATAGCCGGTTACCGCCCCCAAATGTACACCATAGTCATTTGCAATCTCCTTGTTGGGTCAGTTTCTCTGGAAGTCCCTCCATTGTTACATGGGTCCTTAGTCATTTTTGTGCCATGGTCTCTTCCTTAGAGTGGCAAATCCTGTGGATCTTCTGTCAGGACACTGTTTTAATTGTGCAAAATAAAGTAAGTAGTATAACCAAGGAGGCAGTCCAACTGAATTACTGTTATCAAAATATTCAAAAGTAAACTTGTAATGTGGCAGTACATGTGCTTTGTTACACAGAATTCTACATTGTAGCTGTGGGCCTTCAAACTGCTCTGATTTCAAAGTGATGATGAATGTAGGCACTGGGCTCTGATGAGGGCAGCTGTGATTGCTGTCGGTGACACAGTTGCAGGTCCTGCTCAGACTACTGTGCTTTGTTGCCTTCGCTCGGAATTTAAGGAAATAGTAAACTTCACTTAGAAGTTAGTGTGCACTGAAATCTCATTTCTTTCCTTCCAAGTTCATAGGTACCTGAATTCAAGACCTCAGGTTAAGAGCCCCTGTAGGAGCATTAGAACAAAATCACAGGGTCAGGGAGGATATTGGAAGGGTTTTTTTTTTCCCTTTGGACTACAATAACTTTAAAGATTAGAAAAATGTGCCTTAGTTTTCCATTCTAAATGGATTAAGAGAAGGATTGATTTAGTTTTCTATGGTACATTAAGATCCAGGAATCCAGAACGTCTTTAAGAGGAATAGTCACGGAAAGTTTGGCTCGATTTTAGCAGAAAGGATTCAGGATGTGAAACTCAGCTGTTGAATGTAAGCCCTGAATCTGCCACTCACCTTCTTGGACTAGTCACAATCCGCACACGCCACTGCTCTGTGCTGAGTGCTTGCTTATGCCGCACCACTTCTCAGGTATCAGTGAGTCAGGCGAAGCCTGTTGACCCGCATTATCTCATTTAGCCTACAAAACAACTCGTGAAATTTAAAGTATTATTTTTGTTTTACAGAAGAAGATACAGAGGCTTAGTTACAGATATTTAAGTGACTTTCCTAATGTATTACTCAGGGATAGTTTTAGTTGTATATGACAGAAAACCCAAAAGAAAAGAAAAGGAAGTATAGGAATAGCAGGCCAGGCCTGTTATAGAGGCTCCATGAAGTGCTGGGGAACAAATCTTTCCCCTTCCTGTGTTTTACCATCCCTGAGGGTAGTCCTAATCTTCATGGTTTGGGATGGCCACTGCTGGCCAGACCACCACATCCAGAAGGCAGGGTGAAGGAAGAGACAAGAAGGGAGAGGGCAAAGGCACAAGCCAACTGTATTTTAAGGAGGTTTTCCTGAAGCTCCCCTACAATACTTGTAACTTACTGGCCCAAACTGAGTCACATGACTCTACCTCACTGCAAAGGGGCTGGGAAATGCAGTTCTTATTGTGGGAAGCCGTGTTTCTAGCATGAAGGGAAACAGGGAAAACACACTCAGTGGTAACTGACAAGTCTGTGTTGCTCAAGGCCAATGGCGGAGTCAGAATTAGGACCCATGTCCGTCTGCCTCTGATGTCTGTGCTGGAGTGACTCGGTGCCCCCATCTTGAAAATGGTATACTTGTGAGCTGCCTGTTTCAGAGGTAGATGGAATTCACTGGAAGTTATATAGATAAAAGGCTTCTGTGAGAGGACAGGTAGGTCCTCGCCCCCCTCTCTCAGCAGGAGCAACGTCAATAGGAATATATTCTGCTCAGTTTTTTGGAGCTTCTGCATTTACGTTGTGCTTCCATTACAGGCTCGGCTGCCTGTGAAGTGGATGGCACCTGAAAGCATATTCAACTGTGTGTACACATTTGAAAGTGACGTCTGGTCCTATGGGATTTTTCTGTGGGAGCTGTTCTCTTTAGGTAAAGTGATCCTTGCCAAAGGCACCTTCATAGGCTCAGAGCACCTACTAAGGTTTTATCAGCATCCTGCTTTCTTATGAGTAACACTGATTTGCAAACCATTTGTGCCTCAGGAAGCAGCCCCTACCCTGGAATGCCGGTGGATTCTAAGTTCTACAAGATGATCAAGGAAGGGTTCCGAATGCTGAGCCCCGAGCACGCACCTGCTGAAATGTAAGGGCCAAGATGTTTTCCTTCAGATTCTGTTTCCCCTTTTATTTTTCTTTTTCAAGACAGAAGCCCAGATGTTGAGGGTTTTCAAGTAGGCCAGTTTGAAATGTCACCTGGTTCCTGTTTAAGACCCTGGTCAAATGTCATTTCTGTAGCTTATTTTCCTCCTCTCTTGTCACCAAATACGCAGAGGGTTTCAGTAGCATTTCATACATAGAGTATGCTATTCAGTATGTGCAGGCGCCTAGCCCTGGCATTCTTTTTGGAATGATTGCTTGGCGTACACCTGAGGACTGGCGGGTGACAGGCATTGAGGGGTGATGGGACACGGCCCTCGTTTTGCAGGTATGACATAATGAAGACTTGCTGGGATGCCGACCCCCTGAAAAGGCCGACATTCAAGCAGATTGTCCAGCTGATTGAGAAGCAGATTTCGGAGAGCAGCAATCATGTGAGTACACTCTGGGCCCGCCCAGGACCCCCCTTCTTTCAGTCCCAGGTATGTCCCCCTTCTCGGGCTATGGGGGTGAGGACTACCTTCCCCACCCCTTCGCTCCCTGGCTTGGGCTGTACATTGGACTTTGGGTGGGAACGTAAAGCTAAGGAAACAAGTTCTTTCTGCCCAATCACCCTGTTCTGAGCCAAAGAAGGATGTGGGATGAGGGTGGAAGAGAGCAGAGGGCTTCACACTCAGAAGTGTGGAAGTGGAAGTTTCCATAAGGATTTGCCACGTTTCCTCCCCCACCCCAAGTGCTGGTCATGGGGTCGGCGTGGACTCTGTCTCACATGTCAGGGCCATTCAGAAGTTGGAGGGTTGGGATGGTGTGAACTAGAATAAAAGCATAAAAAGACAGCCTGTTACTGTGGTGAAATAAGCCTTCTGCTCAAACAAGCATAGCTGGAAAATGGCAGAGAGCTGTCATGCCCACAAGCCACATAGGATGAAGAGCTGTTGGAAGTCGTGAGATCCCTCCCAGTGATTTGAGGAGGGAGGAATTCAAAACCCAAATCCATTCTTTCTTCCTCTTTTAAGGAAGATAGATCCTTACTTTGACTCAGATTTTTTAAGTTGCTTTTTTTCTGGATTATGTGCTCGGAGCTCATTTCTAAGCGTTATACCCCTGGTACTTCAGGGTTAAAGCCTGCTCTTCTGGGTGTCAAAGCGTATTTCAAGTGAAGCAGCCTTTTCCACCCAAGTGCTCGATTCTCAGTGGAAGACCTGTGGAAGGGCCCCAGATTTCTCAGCAAATTACATGGGCTGTTGGGTTGTAGTTAGCGGCCTAGTTTTATTAACCTTTTAAATAGATTAGGTAGTGCCTGTTCTTAGAAGTGTCCTAGCAAAAAGCACTTTTTTTTTTTCTATCACTTCCTACATAATCAGGCCTTGGGGAAAATGAGGGGTAAAGGAAAACTTACATTTTCTTTTGTCATATGATTTGGTTTGGGACTGTGAAGGTCTCTGTTTAATAGTCTTCCTCTGAATGTACCCCATTGGCTACTGTGCTCAGTGTAGGGGCTAGTGCATTGACCATGGACTTGTTTTCCTCAGATTTATTCCAACTTAGCAAACTGGAGCCCCAACCAGGAGAACGTGGTGGTGGACCATTCCGTGCGGATCAATTCCGTGGGCAGCAGCGCCTCATCCACCCAGCCTCTGCTTGTTCATGAAGATGTCTGAAGCAGACCACATGCCCGGGGTCTCCCCAGCACAGCGATCCCCATTCTTCTGGTTTCTACGACCTTTTTTTTTTGACTAGTATCCTACTCCAGGATAATGGACACCCCCCACTGTAATCCTGTCTTTATGAGCACACTTTAGTGGCTGATGATTTTTGTCATCAGCCCCTACCCCCTTGCCAGGGTTCAAACTGCATATATTCTCAATAGCAGAGTAGCTGCTGATAATGAAACATAGTTCTGAGTTGGAGAAAGGCAGAGCGGGATAGACTTTAGACACCTTGAGTCCTTTCTGAGCCTTCTCTATTTCTGTTCGACAGTGTGGTTGATAGTTTATTTGAATAAATGGCAGTAGTCACCTTCGGCCCTCATAACCATCCATAATGATGTGATGGTGTAGCAAGATTAGAAGCTGAAAGCTAAGCCCTTGATGTGGAAAATAGAATGTTATTAGGACAAAGGTCAGGAGTCTATGAATATCTGGGTTTAAGAACTCTATTTCATGCTGGGAATGAGACGTAGACCATGAAAAAATGCTCCCCGAGCATGAATGAAGACTTGCTGCTGAGCGTGAGCCTTTGTGCTACTGACCTGCTTTCTAACCAGAGTTTGCTGCTGGGGAGTGAAATGGAGACGGGGCCCCCCAGCCTGCATCTGTATATACTCATCCTGCAATGTCCATGTTCGTGTGTCTGAGGCGGGAAACCCACAAGGTGTCGTTTCTGGATACAACTCTGGCTCAAGTCTGCTGTATGTAGGAATAGATGAAGAGCCAGGCAAGTTTGAAGGACATAGTGCTGAGAGAGAGAGAGAGAGAGAGAGAGAGAGAGAGAGAGAGAGGGAGAGGGCGAGAGAGAGAGAATATAATTGTCAAGCAAAGTTTTAACAAAAATCTCCTCTTGTAGCCGATGAACTCGCTCATACATTCTCCAGAACAAGCCTACTAGCTTCACAACGACATTGTGTTCAGTAGATTTGATGCCATTTGAAAAGATCTATTGCATGAGTCTGGCAGGGGTGTGAACACAGTGCTGTCTTAGTTTGGAGCAGGAGATAAAGTTGAGATTCAGCCCTCCTTTGCAGGCACATCCTGGACACCGAGCCAGTATCTAGATGTGTGTATGTGTGCACGTGTGTGTATGCCTATAGAAAAATCTTTTGGGGGGCATTCTTGCCCTGAGCCCAAGAGGGTCCTTCAGTACCCAAAAAGTAGCTTGGCTTTCACTATTCATGCTGCTCTTGATTCCCTTCACCTAGCCGTCCTGAGAAGCTTGCCCAAAGCTTACCTAGAGGCATATAGAACATGTAGTGCCTGATAAGTACTTATTTATTTGCAGTCCACCTGCACTTAAGGCACTCTGTTATTTATACTCAACATACTGTACTCGTTCCTTAGACCTTATTAATGCTTCTCTCCCACTGAAACGTATTTAAATTTTACCCTTTAGGTTGTAGCCTGGATATCATGCTTAGAGTTTACCTTCTTTTTCATCACTGCCAAACTATAAGAGGCCCATGTGTACATGGCAAGGTCCGTGTGTTGTCTTGCAAGATTCAGGTATGCTGCTTTCACCGTTTCCCCTCCTCGGTCCCTTAGATGACATTTAGAGAACTGTGGCCATTTATCTGGAAGTAACCATTTGCACTGGAGTTCTATGCTCTCGCACCTTTCCAAAGGTAATAGGTTTTGGGGCTTTTTTGTTTTTGTTTTGTCTTTTTTTTTTTTTGTCAATGAAAGAGATTGTCGCTGTTTGCCCTACTTTGAAAATTTCCTTTTTGTTTCTATTGACTTTGATTAGAGTAAGAAAAGTGATTGTTAACTGTAGATGTCTAGGTACTTCAGGGGCACTTCACTGAGAGTTTTGTCTTGGGTATTCTTGAAAGTTTATATTTTTATAATTTTTTTTTACATCAGATGTTTCTTTGCAGTGGCTTAATGTTTGAAATTATTTTGTGGCTTTCTTTGTAAATATTGAAATGTAGCAATAATGTCTTTGGAATATCCCCAAGCCCATGAGTCCTTGAAAATATTTTTTATATATACAGTAACTTTATGTGTAAATATGGAAGCGGTGCAAGTTTAAAGGATGTCGGTGTTCCATGTGTTTTTTTCCTGATATGTTGTCCAATTGTTGACAGTTCTGAAGAATTCTAATAAAAATGTAAATATATAAATCAAGTGGATTTTGTGATTATTTTAATTTTCTTAGTGACATTAAACCTCGAAGCGGTAAGGTGCATTCACCTTGACACTAGGAAGTTTTGCGCTCAGTGTGCGTAAGACCCAACAAGGCTCAGATCATTATTACACGCTTGAAAATTCAATCGACATTTATTAAGAATGTAGTATGTGCTATATATTTTCTTATCTTATTCTTATAATCCATGGTCTCCACTTAAATTGAAAGATAGGTATAGAAAACACTTTGAGAATTCGACACATTATGATGATTGTTATTAGGTCGACTCCTGGGGAATGACCATTTTTGTGGGCAACATAATGGTCAAATAGCAACAGTTTTATGTGGTTCCATCTCATATAACTGGCATGGTTCCTCCTAAAAGAGATTGTCTAAAAATTAGCAGGAACAGTAAACTGATTTGCGAGGTTGACATGGGGAGTCTCCCAAGAAAGTGGTTCGTGTTCTTGTTGGCTTTGGTTTTGGAGAGAGGTTAGTTCATCTTTAGATGCTCATGCTCCACCTATCAACCCTCACACTTGCTTCTGGAACTGAGTTAAGTCCTATCACACACTTGGAGGGAGGTGACTCGTACCTGTTAGTTCAGTGCTGTCTTACAGCTGGAGCATCCTTGGTGATCAGGAGACACTGTCCAGACCAGCGGGTCCTGCACAGCGCCTGCGAAGCCTTCCAGCTTGAAGCAAAGAGCTGTCCTGAGCCATGTAATCCTGTTAAGAATGAACACCATCAGTCTTGATTTCCTTTATCAATGTGGCATCTGCACCTGTAGACGTATCTCCTGAAAGGAAAGGGGAGGGTGAAAGGCGATCTGTAATGAAGAAGAATTGTTTAAAATCAGGAGGAACTAGGGAGGCCAGGAACACAGCAGTGAAAAACCGATCCACGTTTCAGTCAGGTGATTTTCATTATTTTAGACAAGAATGAACGCTAAGGGACCACAAAACAAGTCATTTCTGAATGTTTTCAAGTGTCATTTGGACCTCTTCATGTGTGTGAAACCTTGAGTTAGAAGCAGTCAACAGCCCTTACATTACTCGTCTGTAGCTACGTCCCCCTCACTGGCCCAGCTTTTAATAGCAAAGTGTAGTATTGGGTGCGTGGTGCACAGGCTCAGATTGGGGTCCCATCTTTTTGCCAGCCCTCTCTCTGTCACTGCTGCTGAGTGACCTTGGGCAGATTAGCTCTTCAATTCTCACAGTAGTGTCTACTTTGATGTACTAATATGAGGCTGGCAAGACCACCTTGTTCATACATGTAATACATAAATAGTGCTCCAAAATGGTAACTGTTACCATGGCTAATTAGTCATATTAGGAAGGAATAAGGTGCTCCTGTACCAGCATAACTCAGTTGTCACCCCACCAAGAATTATACAATCGAAAATTTGCATCTTGTTTTTTTAAATGTAAACAATACTGCGCTGGTTTGCTATGACACTTGGCTCTGTTACTGAGATTTCTGTTTGATTAGAATCCCAACTTTTTAGCTAGGAATTGAAGGCCCTCTGCTCTTGTCCCAGTCTTCCTTATGGGCTTGTTTTCCCATTGCCATAGGCTCATGGATATGCGCCACTCTTGTGATTCTGTCCTCAGACTCCACAGTGTCCATTCTCCCCCAACAGGCCCACCTTTCTAGGCCACGGGCAGTTGGTCTGCGTCCCCATGGCGCTCCACACTTCCCACGCTCTCACGACCTTTCCTGCCTTGTGCTGTAATTATTGGGGTTCTGGTCTTATCTTTTCCTCACTCCCTATATCCAGACTTAAAAATCAATCAACATAAAATACCTACCTGTTCCAGAGTCACTGGTTTTATTATTACTTACTTGTTAAAATACTTAATTATCAAGAGACTCAGAGGTTCAATCGTTCTGAGGTTGCAAGAGGTTACACCTTGCTCAAGTTCACTTAGTAATACTTGAGGCCAGAATCTGAATCTAGATATGAGTCTCCACTCAGTGAAGGCAAATATCTGGCCTTCCCAGGCTGGCATCTCCACTCCTTTGTCCTTGCAGACATCACTCATGTCTCATAGCACTCTGTCCCATGGAGCCAAGATGCCTTAAATTCTAAGCCTTCAGGAAGCCCAGATAAGTCAACTGGAGTTAGTCTAAGGACAAACTTACCTGTCACCTTTAAATGATTACCGAGCTTCAGTTGTCTTGAGGCACAGGTATTCTCCATCCCAGGCACTCCTGAGGCTGCTAGCACCGGCTTCGTGCGTGGTTAATTAATATACTTTGAATAATTAAACATTCCATCAGCATGGAGTAAGAGCCATCTGGGAGGAAATGGATCCAGAAAAGCCTGGAAATATAAGAAAACACAGCTTTTCCTCCAGACTGGGGCCTATGAAGGCAGCTTCATTTCGCACTGGGGTGAGGCTTTGGGGAGAAGGGAAAGGGGAACTAGGAAAGTGTCGGCAGCCTTACCAGGCCTGCACAGCTGCTTTGTGGGAAGGAGAGGTAAGGGAGGACTTGGGTGCATGGGGAACGGTGGAGAGGAAGGGAAAGTGGCGGTAATTCTCTTCCTCATTCAGAAGCTGGGGAAGGCATTGGAGTAAGTTACCAAGGAGAAGACCCTGGGCTAGAAATACAGAAGCTGAAGACTGAGGATACATCCCCTACCCCAGCCTTGACCCTGGGAGAGGGTCATCAGGGTCAGCGTCTCCATGGGACATGCCCCCCCAGGAGAGGGCTTAGGGTTGGCTGGGAAGCCTTCCTTTGCGTTCATTTTTGTAAAGTTCTGTAATTTGCCATGTATAATGCACACCTTTTTGCCCAGATTTTTGAGGGAAAGATAAGGATGCGCATTACGTGTGGGTATGATGATTACACACCATGGATATAATCTGTGTATGATTTGCACAAAAACAGGTGTGCATTATAGACGGCAAAATAGGGCCACAGATTGAGTGGCTTAAAAACAGATTTATTGTCTCAGTGCTGGAGGCTAGAAGTCCAAGGTCAGGGTGTTGACAGGGTTAGCACCTCCTGAGTGTTGTGAGAAGCTTCTTCACCTCCACAAGCTTCCATTGGTTTTCTGGTGATCTATGGTGTTCTTTGCCTTACAGATCCCTGCCTTCTTCACGTGGGGTTCTTCCTCAGTGCATGTATCTGGGTCCAAATTCTCCCTCTTGATATAAAAACAGCTGTCATATTGGATTAGAGACCTACCCTGTTCCAGTATGACCTCATCTTAACTAATTATATGTGCTATGACCTTATTCCCAAATAAGCCCTCTGAAGTCCTGGGGGATACAGTTAGGACTTCAACATATGAATTTGGTGGGACACAATTTAATCCATAATAGAAAGACCTCAAAACCCTCTGTATTATAACAGGTGACCTGGTCTTCACTGGAGTACTGAAATTGACTCTCTAAAAACTCGAAGAAACTACAAAAGTGATTGCCCAAGTGTCAATTTCAGAGCACTCTTCTCAATGGTTACCTAACACAGGAGCAGACACTCAATACTTACAGAAGGAATGAAACTTCCTGCAGTGGAAACCCCTCCTCCTTGGAACTTGCCTCTTCGCCTGCCCTCCCTCCTCATCTCTCAGTTTTCCTCCATCAGCCCTTGAAAGGGCAGAATTCTAGGTCTGGCCCTTTATTGTCTTCTTTCACCGGATATGCTCCCACTAAGCTCTGGTCCACCTCCTCTAATCCCTGGGATGCGTCTGTCTTCCACCCACTGACAAGTTCCATCTATGTCTCTGATCGTTCTCCCGATAGAGACTGGGTTTGCCAGGTGACATAAGGCACCCAGTAAATGTCACATGCAGTGTTTGGGGAATACAGATTCTAACAACTTATTGTTTATCTGAAATTGAAATTTAGATGGGTATCCTTGCTAAATCTAATAACCCTTGATTTGATCTTGGGCCTCTTGAAGTTAGGGACTGAGCCTAATTAATCATTGAATAGCCAAAGTTGCAGTGATTGTGAAGAATGGGGAAGAACCTAATTTTAGGGCAAGTCTGTAGGTGGCAAATCTCAGATTTGCTTTCTAAGTTATTTCACCTTTATTCTTGAAAAATATTTTCACTCTATATAGAAATCAAGGGTGGCAATTATATTTTTTAGCATATTTATTTCCACTCTCTTCTGGTTTCCATTGTTGCTGTTGGAAATGTAGATCCATCTGTTCTTTTGAAGGTAATTTTTCATCTTTTTTTCTTTATTGGCTTCTGACTTTGTTTTCTGGTTTTTGTAGTCTCACTATGACATGTGTAAGTTTGAAATTCTATTTGTCCTTATTCGTGGTTTTTTGGACCTCTTGAATTTATGGATTGGTGTCTTTCATCAACACTGGGAAATTCTCAGCCCTTTTAAGTTGCCTCTGCCCACCCTGCTTCTCTCCTCCTTCTGGGATTCCAGTTCAGTGCATCCTGGAGCCTTCACTCTGTCCTCCATGTCTCTTAATCTACCTTCCATATTTTCGTTCTTTTTGCCTTTCTACGCTACGTGCAAGGTGATCCCCCTTCCGCGCCTGTCCATGGAGAATATTTTTAGCATCTTTGTTGAAGTATAATTAACATACCACTAAATCCATTTGTAAGTGTATAGAACAGTGATTTTATACATTGTATAGAATTTTGCAACCACAATGCAATTTTAGAGCATTGCTATGATTGCCAAAGTTTCCCTCCGTCCTCTTTTCAGTGAATAGGCATTCCAACAATTTTAACAAACTAATTTCCAATTATTCTTGCCTCATAAGAAGACCCTGCATATTTGACTCTTTTAGAACATGCGCTCATTCAATGAGCCATTTCTTTCCTCTGGGATCTTTCTAAATGTTTTGGTCATAGAAATGACAGTGACAATTGGTAGGTTGTCCTGCTTAGATAATAATCAGTGATGGTTACAATGGTGATATGATGATGATGATGCTAGCTACCATTATTGAATGCCTACTACGTACCTGGATTTATTATGTCAGATGTTTTACACATACCACTGTATTTAAGCCTCACAGTAACACTGGGAGGGAGATACCATTTATCTGTATTTTAAGGTGAGGAAACTTTGCCTCTGAGAAGCTCGCCGTCTTGCCCTAAAGCTCATGGCTATGAGCAGTGAAGTGGAGAAGCCGGCGCTAGTTTGTTGGACCTCTGAATCCCAGGATTAAGCAGCGGAGTTGGCCGTCTGTGTGGTCCCGGAGCTTGTCCTTTATTGTGCTTCTCGGGGCTTTGGATGATCTTTTAGCCATTTCATCTAAAAAATACAAGAAAATTCAGGAAAAGGCAGATCAAAACCACTTTGCTGCTCATTGCCAACCCCTCTAAATGTGGGGGGAATGGCAGTTGAAGTAAAAGTTAACATGAGGCTTCAGAATTATCTGTTGATTTCACAGGTTCGTGATCTGCCCACTCCCTTATGCACCATGCGAACTTCCCCATATCTTCCAATAACATTTTTCTCTTGATGTTTCCAAAAAGCAGTCTTGTTCACTTGAGCCTTGTGAGAAAAATTTGTGTTTGCAGAGAGGGCTGGGGTCTGAAGTGTAGAGAGGAGCATTAGAGGGGAGGGGGGCAAATCAGGAATTTCAGATCAGGGAGAGTGTGGGCGAAAACACCACCTTCCCTTTGCTCCGACAGTTGTTATTGTTGGTTAGAAATTAACAAGCTGTTACCCATATGTCTCCCTCACCGCTGATTCCACTTTCATTGGTTAAATACCATTTTTATGATGTGGGTTCCTGTATGGGGGGTTTAACCTCACGAAGCCTGGGGTCCTCAGTAAACGCTCCTGGTTGAAATAAGTATTCCCAAGTGGCTCGCCTTTGTGTCTCTGCCCATGGTTGGCTTTGAAGTGTGCGTGCATTTCCAAGCACACCCGCAGGACCGCAGTGTATTTTATGGGACTGACCTTTTTCTTTGTGGTCTGTGGCTTAGCAGCCACTCTTGTGCTATAGCAAATGAACAATGAGGACAGGCAAAAGGATGTCTGCACGGCTGTTTGTCTCAGCATGTGAAGAGGCATCCTAGGGCAGCCGAACACTTCGTGTCCACACAACAGGCCGCCTGGCCGGAGCGCCAGATCTCCCTCATGTGGCATCATTCGCCTCCAATCAGGATGCATTTTACTCATGTGGAGTATCTGGTACAGAAAATTGGAATGGGTGAACGGACTTTATTGCTTACATCCACTTATTTCAGTTGACATTATACAGTAATGGGGTGGAAGTGATTTTCTCTTTTTAAATTTTTAAATTGTATTTTGCATTCAATATTTATTTGTATTAGTTTCAGGTGCTCAACAGAGTGATTAGACAATCATATACTTTACAAAGTGGTTCTCCTGATATTTTCAGTATCCACCTGGCCCCACACATAGTAATTACAATATTATTGACTATATTCCTTATGCAATACTTTACATCCTCATGATTATTTTGTAACTGCAATTCCGTTCTTCTCAATCCCTTCATCTTTTTCTCCCAGTGCCCAACACCCTCCCCTCTGGCAACCATCAGTCTGTTGTCTGTGTCTATGAGTCTGTTTTAATTTGGTTGTTTTGTTTATTTTGTTCTTTAGATTCTACATATGCATGAAATCCTATAGTATTTGTCTGACTTATCGCTTAACATAATTTCCTCTAGGTACATCCATGTGGTCACTAATAGTAAGATTTCATTCTTTTTTTTATGGCTGAGTAATAGTCCATTGTGTACATGCACCACCACTTTCTAAACCACGTGTCCATTGATGAGCGCCTGGGCTGCTCCCATATCTTGGCTGTTGTAACTAATGCTGCAGTGAACGCAGGGGTGCGTGTATTCTTTCGAATAAGTGTTTTTGGGTTTCTTCAGATATATACCCAGAAATGGAATTGCTGGGTCATAGGCAGTTCCATTTTAATTTTTTGAGGAGACTTCATACCGTTTTCCATAGTGGCTGTACCAATTTGCATTTGGTATGGAAATAGTTTTCATTTGGTGAGCTATCCTATAAGCGACTTCACGGGGTAGCTTTGTTGAGAAGGATACAGAGACCCCAAACAGATTCAGTGAAAAAGAATTCTGTTGTTGATTAGTTGTGTCTGCCTGGCCATAGGTATAGGGAATGAAGCACATGTGCTGACTCATATAGCACCTTATACAGCTCTTATATAGTTCTAACTGCTTTATATACATAGCTAATAGTTATCCGATCCTCTAAACAGCCATATGCAAAAATAATAGTTATTTAATAGGCATAAGAAGAAAAAATAGTTATAATTTTAAAGCATAGACTGGTCAAGTGACTTTACCAGGTTCACGGAGCTGGTAGAGGGCCAAAGCAGCATTGGAGTCCAGGAAGTCTAGCTTCAGAGTTTGGGTTCCGATCCACTCTGTCAAACTGCCTTTATGTATCTGTTATCCCGCTGTGATCAAGACAGACTGCCTGGGTGAGCCTGGCTCAGTAAAGGCCTCACGTTTTTCCTGGCCTAGGATACAAGAAGGGGTCTTCTCCACTGTGATGAATACCAGACGTGAGCTTCGTGGGTCTCTGTTGCCCTTCTTTCTTTCAGGCTGACAAGGACTTAGATTCCTGACCTGGCGAAATGAGATGTCTCTTCCAGAGAAAGAGGAAGTCCCAAGGATGAGTAGGTGCTCATAGCATGTGTGGGTGACAGTTTAACCCAGGTCTCTGAAGCATAGTATCTGAAGGTGACTGGGAAAGCTGAAGACAACAGGTATAGTGTAAGGTGTCCCACACCTATCACTTGTCTACCTGTACCTCTGTTTACCACTTAGGTGACCCTTTTATCTTTTTTTTTAATCTTTAAAAAATCCTCACCCAAGGACATTTTTTCACTGTTTTTTTTAAATTTTTGTTTAAAGAAAGAGAGAGGAAGAGCAAGAGGGAGAGAGAGAAACAAAGCAAGAGAGAAGCATCAGTTGGTTGCCCCCTGGATATACCCAGACTGGGGATCAAATTTGCAATGTAAGTATGTTCCCTGACCAGGAGTTGAACCCTCAACACTTCAGTCACAGGACAATGCTCCAACCAACTGAGCCACATCAGCCAGGGCAACCCTGTTTTCTTTTAAGTGACCACTTACTAAGTGCTGAGCACTTAACTGTATTATTTCATTGTATCCTCACAACAGTTCCGCATTAGACAGATGAGGAAACTACAGCTCAGGGAGATTAAGTGAATTTTGTTGGACTTCAAAGTCCCTCTTAATAGAATCAGAAATTTTCAACGTTTTTTAGTGGTGTTGATGCTGAATCTCAAGTTAAATGAAATCCCAATATGCAAAGCAGACAGTGCCAAGAGTCCCAGAAGTCTGCCTGGAAGGCTCTTATCCCTCCTTCCCACAGCCACCTCGACTATCTTGTCCTTCCCAGACCACATTCGAGAAACCACTGAAAGCCCTCTGCAGCTTAGCAGCTTAAAATCCCATCTTGCCTTGGTGTGGCATGGTCGACAGCGGCTCATGTCCTCGATTCCTGGAAGATGCCCCGTCCTGGGGCGCTTTGGGGCATTCCCCAGTCACTTAAAGACAGGTTCCCCTTTTGACTCAACAGGAAGACAAGGGAGGAAATACACCTTCCTGTCTGCAAGTGTTCCAGACTTCTCCAGCACCAATTTGTTTTCAAATTTCTTTTTAATTTGTATGTAAGATACTATTATTTTAAAAAGATTTGTTCAGCTGTTATTCCCCCTTAGGTGATCAATGTTAACGTTGTTATGGTTCCTTCCATACTTTTCTACTTTTGTACAAATATATACATGTGTATATTTGTACTTTTCCTGTTATTTAAAGAAATGAGATCACTATATATTCTGCAACATTTTTAATTTCCACTATATCATGATTAGCACTCCAGACCACCACTTAAAAATTAAACTTATCATTTCCCACAGTATGGACATACCAAAAGCCTGATGTTTTTAGATAAGAATTTGTCATATTAGCTACAAGAAGTCTAAGGTCTTATTTTTGGTTCACTGTTAACAAATGTTTGGCATGCATGTATATGTTTGGGTTGAAAGCTAAGTCAGGGGGAATGTGTGACAATAGATTTTGGTCAGTTTATTCAATGAAGACACATGTGAGACGGTCTAGAGCCATGCCCGGCCAGGTGTATGTGCTCATTAAAGGTTAGGTCTGAAAGTGTAATATCCTTTTGTAAGTAAAAATGATCTGAGAAAGTAGAAGGGATTGATTTTTATTCAGTGTATTTTAAAAGTAAGATCATTAGCTTTTCGTAGGTGTCTCAAGGAAACGGGAAGAAAAGGAGTTGTTTTGCAATCACACACATGCTCCTTCGGTTCAGTTGCCTATGATTAAAATACAGCCAAACCACAGCAGGGCTGCATTAGACATTCACTGCTCGGATAACAATAGGTTATCACTTTCTCTATGATCTGCTCTCCAATGATTGCAACTCCCCTGCCCCCAAGAATGTCAATCCTTACCCCTGTTTGGGCTGATTAGTAAAGCATTAGTCTGTTTCTAACCGACAGTGAAAACAGCTGCACTCCAGGTAGTTGTCAGGAAGCATAACCTCCGGTTCCCTGACGTTCGGAATCCATCAAAAGCCTGGTTGACGGAAACAATGCTTATGCACAATTGTCTAAAGAATAATTAGTTCGTCTCCCCACCCTTTTGAAAGCCAAGTTCTGTCCAGGAACATAAGAAAGCTGTGTGCATGGACTAGGTTCTGTTGTATCATAACTCCAGAAGTGCTCTTCTGAATTATATACTGAGTTATTCTATCAGCTTCCACCTTGGATTAAGGAAATTCTAAAAAGCACATTATTGTGATTAACTATCGGTCTTCGGAGTTCAAAAGACCTGAATTTTAATGTCAACTCTGCCATCTATTAACTATAAGACTTTAGGTGAGTCACATAATTACTGAGCTAGTGTAATATTGTATACCAATTATACTTGAATTTATATGTATATAGCCAGGAAAAAAGAAAAAGAAGAACAGCTCCTAGGGTCCAGGGGTGTCAAACTCATTTTCACTGGGGGCCACATCAGCCTTGCGGTTGCCTTTGAAGGGCGGAAATAATTTTAGGACTGTATAAATGTAACTACTCCTTAACTATTAAGGAGTTGAAATTACATTCAGCCCTTTGAAGGCAACCATGAGGCTGATGTGGCCCCCCGTGAAAATGAGTTTGACGCCCCTGTCTTAGACCGTAGGCTGTTTGTAGAATTAAATGAGATAATCTATGTTAAGTTCTGGCAGTTGAGTTCCAGTTCATGGTCTTCCTGGAGTAGCTATTATTTTAACCAAGAGCCTTCTAGGCCCTCTGTAAAGGATAAAGTATAAGGTTCACACCCACTCAGCACGCTGTACAAGTAGGTTATTCTCTAGTTTGCCCATCCACTGGGCTCACATCAGCCAGTGTGCACACTTACCGAAGTCAGTGGTTTTTATTGCCAAACATATTTGCCGGTTGAATTTATCGTGCTAATATATTTTGATATATATACATTAAAATATTCTAAAATGTATACAGGAATTATTCCCATAAAAGTAAAGGAAAATGTTTGGAAAGACTTCATACAGATGAGCGGCCAAGAAAAATTGCTGTCAGAGTAGATATAGGTATAACAACTATTAAAAAAATGGGGGAGGACTATAAAAAATCTGGAAGTACATATTCAAAACGCTTCACAAATTTTCTAATTTCTTCTAGAAATTTGAAGAAATTAAATCTTCAAATTTTCTACTTCTTGTAGCTAATATGAAAATTTTCTAATTTTCTAATTTGACTACAGATTATAGTGGCATGTCGTGAATGTGATTTCTAGGAGAGAGGCGGTGCAGTAACTGAAATCAGAGGACTCAGACTAAAGGAAAGGGCGTTTCCCTACTCCCAGGCTGGGGAATGGAGGTATACCCATAGGGTTCATCAAATAAAAGGTGTAAAGTATGTTTGTATCATGACGGTTTTATAAATAATTCCACCACTTTGTTGTTGTTTTTGTTTTTAAATCAACCAATGAGTTACAGGGCCCAGATCACTTCTACGGTATTATTGTCGTTAACAGCATTTTTAAGGCCCACGAGAGAAATCTCTTTCTGGCCCCAGAACAAGCGCTTTTCCATGAAAAGAAATGCTTTGGCCAAATGGAGTTTGTGAATCAAATCAGTTTTTCCTCTTTGTAGTCATCCCTAGAAAGGTTAGAACCAAATTAGTGATCTGCCCCTTAGAAACGGAGACAATTTGATGATAAACACTTTGTACTAATCTCATGCCTGGCTCCTTGTTTCCCCCATATTTAATTTTGCCGTGTGTATGTTTAAGGCTTATTTTAGGTAACTTTAAGTATTATTGGAGGTACAAAGGCAAAACCCACACGTCTCAGCTTCCCCAAATACCCACCTAGCCTCCACTGAGGCCCTCACTTGCCTCATCACCAGCTCTGGCAAAACCTAACCTAAGGCCTCCCGTGAACCTAGGCCTCAGAAAATGGAGGCTGCAGAAAGAGGAGTGATGTTGTCTTCTGGCAACGTTTGCCTGTGACACAAATTAATCTCTCAATGAATTATACTGCCACATCTGAAAAAGAGTTCTTCCACCTGTCACATGGTACACAAGTGCACGGAACGTAACTCGGGGCTTCCCAATGTGTCTGCTCTGGCTGCATGCTGGTGCTCACAAGCAGCAGCATTTCAGCTATGGGCTGCAGAGAGAGCCCTGAAAGCTGCACCAGAGAAAGTACAGAGCACCGTTCTCATCACTGTTTCTAGTGGACTTTACTGTAAAAGAAGCCCAAGGTCATAATGGAGGAAACTCTTCTTCGGACCTGTTGGATCCCACCTGTGTGCTGCTCAGCACCTAGGTGACTTCGTTAGGTCATTTCAGCTCCATGGGTTTTGGCATCTCTGAAATGAGATGGTTGTGATATAGTAGTGGTTTTCAAAACATTCAGCGAGCATGAGGATGGGAGTGGGTGGGACTTTGAGTCTTCACCCTACCTTTAACCAGAGACACCTGACTTTTATCTGGTTTGTGTATCTTGTTAGAGAAAAGAGTTCTGTTACGCGCAGCAAAAAATAGGTCTTAGAAACCACCCGATTGGTTGATCTTGAGAGTTTGATTCTGTGAACGCAGCTGAATCTGCTGAGAATAGGTGAGGCCTTTCTTTTGAATGTTGTCCTCACTAGACCCTCTCTTAGAGGTGAGGAGATGCAGTCCCAGCCATGGGCTCTGAGCCCAGAGACCCAGCATCAGGCCTGAACCCTTCCGAGATGTGCACATCTCCTTGGGAAATATGAGCCGCTGGTGCAGTGCCTCCTATGCTGGCTTCTGCAATTGCTCTCCCTTGCCCCCCCAACCCCCAATCTTGCTGTGAGCTACACAGGTTTGAGGTAGAGGAATCAGGTCACAGCCAGGCAATCGTCACACACTTAGTCTCTTGGCTGCCTGAACTGCTTTTTGCGCATTCTCCATACCAGCCAAGTGAAGCCTATGATTTCAGAATCGGAGGCACTAGCTCCAAAGTCACAGCAGCTAATATTAATTAATTAATCAACAATTTAATTCCTTTTATAAACATTTTCGGTAGGAGGCACAGGACAGGGCCCAGGCACAGAGTGATAAATAAGGCATAGACGGTGCCCTCAAGAACTTAGTGGCTCCTGGGGGAGGGAGATCACACATGTACAATTTCTCATGATGGGGTCCAGCGTGAACACAATGCCTTGGGAGCACAGAGTGGGGAACAGCTAGCTTTGCTGGGGTGTTGTAAGAGACTTATGATGTCTGGGATTTAGCAGCTCCTCAATGAGTACCTACTGAGTGATTGGGTGTCTGAGAGGATAGACTCTGGAGCCAGACTGCTTGGAGCTGAATCCGAGCTCCATCACTGTACCAGATGTGTGACTTTGGGCAAGTTCCTCAACTCTCTGCATCTCAGTTTTCTTTCTGAAATATGAGGCTAATAGTACTGACCTCACCTTATAGAGCTGTTGTGAGGATTACGAGTTAATACAGGGAAGGTCTTCAACACAGTGTTTGGCACGAGGTAATGCACTGTAGGGGAATACTGATCAGCGTGGGTGTTGCTAGTGAAGAGTTTGCAGGGCAGAGAAAGGAGGGAAAGACAGTCCAGGGGATCCATGTTAAAAACACAGGCTTTCCTTTGAGTAACTCAATGAGAAACTCAATTGAGTAACTAATTGGAATTAAAAAGAAAAAAACAAGTGGTATGTAAGCCGCAGTCTTATGCACTTGTCTTGCCTTGGTCTCCCCTTCTCTTCCTCTGCATCCCTCCATTTCCTTTACTTTTTGTCCTCCTTCCGTTTCTTCTCTTCTTCCACCCTCAGACCATCTTCTCTCTGTCTCTCCACCGCTCATCATCTCTCATCATCCCTCTAAGATCTGCTCTTCTCATTCTCTTCCTCTCCCCTCCTTATTTCCCTGGATCCCTATTCCTCCTCCCCCTTCCCACCCAACCAGGATGACCCTATCTTTCTCCAAAGCCTGAAAAACCAGACCCTGCTCTTCTCCATGCCCTGCTTCCTTCTGCAAGAAGCATAGTGATACGTTTGAGTCAGACTAGAACAAAGAAATGAATCTTTTTTTTGTTATTGTTGCTGTTCAGTGAAATGTACCAGTTCAGTGGATGCCCTTTGTGGCCAACACAGCCAGGGACCTCTGATGACATCTGTAGCTTGGGGTGATCACAGCGTTTGGCTTTCTAACTTTTCACAGTCCAACACTCCAGCTGTTTTCAGGGTTTAATGGCAGTAAGTGACATGAACAGAACCACCCCTGCTGACAGCCCGAGGGGACTTATGCCTGGATCCTCAGAAAGACAAAATTCATGAGTTTACTACACTCAGAAACTAATGCTCAGACATGAAGGGTGAGCCCTGGAGCCAGGGCAGACGTTTCTGAGGGGTCTGGCCTGGGAACCTCCCCAGAGGGGCCTTCATTCTTTTCTATTCTACAGATGATTCCTGCAGACAACTGTGTGCCTGACACCATTCAAGGTCCTGAAGACGCAGTGCTGACAAAGCAGAAAAGGTCCCTGTTCTCCTGAGATAACTTCCAACGGACGAGGTAGACCATAAATAAGTGAAAACATGGACAAGATACTTTTAGATAGTTACAGGTACTGCAGAGAAAAGGAAATAGGGTAATTAATAAAGGTACTTGGTGGGAAAGAGTTTGCTTTAAATCACACCATCAGAAATCCCTCCCTGAGAAGAGCCCTTTGAGTTGAATCTTCATTAATAACAAGGAACCACCATATAAAGACCTGGGGAAGGGTGGGTGCAAAAGTCCCCAAACAGAAGAGTTTGGAGAAAAAGGTCCCAAGGGATGGAGTGTAGGGACAGAGGGGTGAAGGTGGTATATGGTGAAATTGGTGTGGAGGAAGTGACCAGGACTTGGAAGGCCTGATAAGCCATGTTTATGAGTCTCTTTGATAGCCACGGACTGATTGGGTAATTATGTCAGAAACGGAATTGATTGAAAGGAGTTTAGGTAGCCCTCTGGATTGCCAGGGACAGGTGTGGAGAAGTGACAAGAACAAGGGACAACAGCTGGACACCGACATTGCTGGTGCTGGCACTGGCACCCCTGTCATCACTGGCCCCAGGACACGTCCGCTGGATGGCAGCCATGCTGGATGACCCCACCACCCAGAGGGATTCCCTGTGTCACTGGCGCTCCAAGTGGTGGGTGTATGGGTATGTTAGGTTCTCCGGGGAAGCAGAACCAATGAGATGGAGAATGTATGCATGTGTCATATGTAATATATGCTCTACTGTAAGGAATTGGGTCACATGACTCTGGAGGGTGAGCAGTCCCAAGATCTGCAGGTGGCAAGCTAGAGAACAGCCAGTGGTGTGAGTTCCAGTCTGAGTCCAGGACTGAAGGCAGGAGAAGAACAATGTCCCAGCACAAACACAGGCAGGCAGAGAAAGGGAATTCTCCCTAACTCGGGCTTTGCTCTGGTCAAGTTTCATTGATGGGATGAAGCCCACCCACACTGGGGTGGGCGATCCATTTACTCAGTCTACAGATTCAAATGCTAATCTCGTCCAGAAACACACTAGAGATGCACTAGGATAAAGTTTAACCCAATATCTGGGCACGCTGTGACCCGGTCAAGTGGGCACATAAAGTCAGCCATCACAGTGGGCAAGTACAGCCAGTTGGCTAAGTGGCTCACTTGCCCAATTCCTGGGGACAAAAAAGCCTGAAAATGAATATCTGATATATTTTTGAGTGGGAAAGTAGACTGTGCCACCCATCAAAACTCAAAAGTCAGGGAATTTCCCAAACACAGAAAGTGGGATAGCACTCTGGAAATTCAAAGAAATGACAAATGTCCATTCCATCCCGGCAAGAGTTAGCTTTTTACCTAAGTGCAGTGGGAAGCCACTGGAAGACTAAACAGGAAGTGATGTGATAAAATTTTTATTTTTAAAGGGTCACACTGGCTGCTAGGTAGAGATTTCAACATAGTCTAATATATTCGTTGTGTTCTTTGTCATTATTTCTCTTTGCTTCTGTTTAAGAAATAGTTTCCTTTTTATGACCATGAAGATAGTCTCATATTTTATCTTCTAGAAGCTTTACTCTTTTCTTTAGCATTCACATTAAAGCTGTAATCCACCCGGACAGATTTTTGTATGAGGTGGAAGAGTCAAGTAGCATTTCCCCCCACTGTGAATATGTAAGTGACGTGGCTCCCTTTATTGAGGAGAACATGCCTCCCCACTGCTCTGCTTTGCACTTTCATTGCCAATGAAGTATCCATGTGTGTGTAGATCTATTTCTGTGCTCTCAGTATGTTCCTGGTGAAACATCATATTACTTTTATTTCCGTGACTTTAAGTCTGGATGTCTGGTAATCTGAGTTATCTAAATTCTTCATAATTTGGGGGAGGAGGAGGTACTATTCTTGACCTTTTGTATTTTCATGTAAACTTGAGAATTTTCTTGTCAATTTTTAACAAAGTTCTTGCTGGGATTTTGATTGGCATTGCATTAAATCTATAGATCAATTTGAGGAAACTGACACCTTTATAATATCGATCTTCTGGTTCATGAAAATTGGCATACCTCTAATTTATTTATGATTTCTTCAATCTCTCTTAATAACATTTGATGATTTTTGGTATATAGACCTTGAAGAGCTTTTATTAGACTGAGCCCTGGGTATTTGATTGCATTGATGCTCTTGTAAATGATATTTGAAAAATATTTCATTTGCTAATTGTGGCTGGTATATAAAAATACAAATAACCTTTTAGTTGATACGATATTCAGCAATCTTACTGAATTAACTTATTATTATAATAATTTCTATGTTGATTTATTGGGTATGGATACAAATCATGTAATCTATAAATATTAACTGTCTTATTTCTTGACTTCCAATCATTTTACCTTTTATTCCTTTATACAGCATCATTGCATTTATTGTTACATTGGCTAGGACATGCAATGTAATGTTGAGTAGAAGTAAGAATAGGGGCATTTTTATCTTGCTCCTGATCTCGAGGTACAGCGTTCTCGAGAATATAGGATTTTTATAGGTACCCTTCACCAGATTAGGGAAGTGTATTTCTATTTTTAGTTTGAAAGAATTCATTATGCATGGGTGTTAAACGTCTCAAAATGCTTTTTCTGCTTCCATTGACTTGGTTGATATAATTTCTTCCTTTGTTCTGTTAATGTGAATCTCATCTATTGATTTTTCAAACGTTAAATTAACTTTGCTTTTTTCTAATAAACCCAACTTGGTCCTGATGTATTTTCTTTCTTATATTCAATTTGACCATAATTATCTAGGATTTTTTTGCATCTATGTTTATGAGAGAGTCTGACCTGCTTTATAATGTGCTTGTTAGGATTTACTATCAAAGGGTTTTGCCTAATAAAACAAGTTGGAAAGTGTTTCCTCTTTTTTTATTCTCAGGAAGAGTTTGTATAAGATGGATGTTTGTTTCTTCCTTAAATAACCTAAATATTTGGAAGAATTCACTGAGGAAGCCACGTGGGTCTGAGCTTCCCTTTGCAGGAGGGTTTTCACTACAGATTCACTACGACAGATTTCAAATACAGATTCAATTACTTCAACAGCGGGATATATGATTGTTTAGATTTTTATTTACTCCAGTTTCGGTAGGTTTTGTTTTTCTAGCTATTTGTCTAGTTCCTCTAAATTTTTTAATTTAGTCACAAAAATTGATTATAATATCTTTTTGTTATATTTTCAATGGCTGTAAATACGTGTAAAATATAGACTGGCAATCACTTTTTCATCATTGATATTGGTTATTTGAGACCATCTCTTTTTTTCTTAATCAGATTAAAAAGTTTATAAATTATTTTAGTCTCTTCAAAGAGTCAACTTTTAAAAATCCTTTGCATTACCCATTGTTTTTCTTTTACTAATTTCTGCTCTTATCTAAATTATTCCCTTCCTTCTACTTTCTTGAGTTTTAGTCTGCTCATCTTTTTCTAATCAAATCACTTACTTAATTTCCAAACATTGAGGGATATTTTTGTTATTGATTGCTCGCTTATTCTATGATGGTCAGATAACATACTTTATATGATTTCAATCTTTGAAATGTTTGAAATCCACTGTAGTCCAGCACTTGGACACCTTAAGTGAATATTTCATGAGCATTCAAAAAGTATATGTATTCTACAGTTTTGGGGGTATAGTGTACATATATTTATATATGAAAACATATATGTGTGTATATAAATATATAAAGTCAATTTACATCCACTATCCATTTATGTATTTATATCTGTTGCACTTATAAGTCAGGTCGCTTTTGTCAGTTGTGTTGTTCAAATCTTTTGTATCTGTATTAATATTTTTGTCTGCTTATTTTATCAATAGTTAAGAGTGATATGTTAAATCTCCCATGGTGTCTGTGAATTTTTCTGTCTCCTCTTTTAGATGTGTCAATTTTGCTTTATAAAGGTTGAGGATTTGCTTTTGTTTTTACAGGCAATTGGAGTAGGACTGGAGCACATTAAAGAAATGCGCTGGTGCTTTGCGATTAATAGTGTGAAATATATTCCAATCATACATTACTCCATTTAGCAACTATTTCTTGCACATGTAGTTCATACTAGGTGCTGACTGGTGGTGAATCTTCTGTGGGTTGAGAACAGAATGCCCCACTCTTTGAGAGGGAATCGCCAGCACCACTGGGTAGTTGTTATGTTGGTTCCTTATTCCTTAAGTCTTTTCATCTTACATTCTATTGCCAGGTGAATTTCTCTGAAGCATCTCTTTCATCTCATCACTTATATACTGAAAACTTGCCTTTGTTTCATTGTGCCCAAAGAATACAAGTCTGTTTGTGTCCAGCTCGAAAGACCTATGAGGCACTCATTACCTTTTACCTTCCCCAAAGACTTACTCGTACTTGATCCGGATTTACCCGGAGGCCATTTTAAACTGGGCAGTGATTGCTTGACAACACTTCTGAATTTCGCAGGACCTTTTCTGGCTCCAAAACCTTTGGGGGTTTCTCTATTTCCTCTAAATTCTACATGAAAATCGAACAGTTCTATCTTTAGTTAAACCTTTCCTTATGTCATCATAGATGAAACACGTCAATACTTTTAATATTCTGTCTGGAAATTTCCTTAGCCATAACTGCTAATAAATTAAATACCCTTTTTATCTTCCCTGTGACTGTAGGTGACAGTTTTGTCAAACTCTCAGCAACTACGTAACACAGGTTGCCTTTTCTCCGGGCTCCAGTAAGAATGTTCTTAGGGTCAGTCCTTTAGTATACGTAGCCTGTACTAAAAGTATTCTCGAGGCCCTTCTGGGACCTACCTGCCATTGTGGTTTCAATGCCACGTATTTTAGCCTTTTGTTACAGAATGATCCCATTCCCTGGAGCAATTTCTATTCCTATTATCTTGTGTTCCTTAACAAATCATTCCAGAGGGGTAAGAGGAGTAAGTTAGAAGGTTAAAGCAACCCCAACTTATTATTTCTCATGATTCTGTGGGCTGAGCTGGCACTTTTTCTGCTTCGCATATAGTGTCAGCTGCTCTTATACTCATGGGGCACTGTGTGTGTGCTGGGGGTGCTGGGAGGGTCGGTTGACTGAGATCCCTAGACTTGGTTCACTCACATTTCTGGTACATTGGTGGAGATGGCAGGAAGACTGGGCTCTGCTGAGATGCTGGCCCATTCACTGGGCCATTCTCTCACTCTCCATGAAGTCCCAGGACCTCTCCCTTTGCACATGAGCTTTCCAGCACGGTAGCTGGACTTCTTACATCTGGCTCAAGTGCAGATGGCACCTTATTTACTTACCGTGGCCCATGAACGCCCTCTCAAGGCTTTATTGGGTCCCGGGTCTTTTGGCCATCGATGAAAAAGGCAACAGGAGAGAAGAATGCAGTCAGCTTTTCTAACTTCTGCTTGAAGATTGATTCTGTAGCTATTAGAAGATTACTGAGAACATTTTTGGCCCCTCTTATTTGGAATATTTTATAAAGTATTTCCACTTCCTAAAAATAGAGCAAAGGATGAGAGAGGAGTGGAAATGGAGATCTTTTGAAATGCATTTCTTTGCAACTCGAAGAAAAAGCTGGGTAAAATGATTATGACTATCAACTAAATAATGTTTTAATATTTTCTCTGAATTTAAAACTACCCTGTACTTATGTGTCTTATTTTTAAACTAACAAAGCACTTTATCTTTAGTCTTTCAACATCCCCAAAAGGATAAAGATGTTTTCATTGTATACACTTGGTGGGAGATAAAGAACAGCTAAATGACTCTCTTAACATTAACCAAGTAGTAAAAGCGTCCTCTCTATCTAGTCGTCAATTAATATTTTAAAATTTGTTCATTCTTTCATCATTTATTGATTATCGCTACTTATCAATGACCAGTTTCAATGTATATTTCCTGATTACCCAGTTCCTGATATACATACAATAGTAAGAGACCCTTCATGAAGCTTATATGCTAGTGAATGAGCAGCAATTAATCAAATAATCACGTATTCAAACTTGGTTATGACACATAACACATAAAAGGAATCATGAACGTATGTGGAAGGGACACACAATCTATCTCAGGGGGTCGGAAAAAACTTTCCTGAGAAGCGACATTGTGCTAGGTGTTAGGTAGTCGGAAAACTAGAAGAATATTCAGGCAGGATACAGGTCACATATAAGGCCCTGAGGCAGGAAAGAGCTCTGCACCTCTGAGAAATGGCCTGAAAGTCAGCGTGGCAGGAGGTTTTGGCAACACAGGCAAGGGAGTCACGGACGCAGCTGACGGGGCAGAGGGGACCACATCAGGGCAGCCTTTGTAGATTATGTGCACGAGCTGCATGACCTTAGGTAAATCCCTTACCCTTCCAAATTCTCAGTTTTCTTAAGATGAGGATGCCTTTCAATATGCAAAGGCTCCAACCCTAACCTGTCGGGGCTCTAAGCCATTCAGTGCGTTTGACCTACTCATTTAGATGTCCATCAGGCAGACGCAGCGCATTTTCAAACAGAAAATGTTGCTTCCTGCAGCTCCATCCTCTGGAATTTCCTCCTCATCTGTCTTTCCCTATTTCAGTGACTGCCTCCACCACCCACATACTTACTCAGGTCACAGTCTCAGGAGTTAGCCTTCATTTGTCACTTTCCTTCATTTTCCATATGGAATAAGTCCCGTTGGCTCTGATGTCAAAACTGATTCCAAATCCAGCCACTTCTCTCCATCTCTACTGTTGGCTCTGTAATCTAAGCATACAACTTTTCTCATCTGGATTATTGTAATCACCTTCTAGGTGTCTCCCTGTCTGCTCCTGCTCTCCTACAATCCTTTTCCACTCAGCAACCAAAAATTTATTTTTAATGTATGAGGATATATCTATTTTCATGTCATCCCTCTATTTTCCACTGCATGGGAAGTGAAATTCCAGCTCCTTACCAGGATGAGTCCCCAGGTGAGCCAGTCCCTGCCTGCCCCTTCAGTACTATTTTGTAGCGTTTTGCTCACTATGCTCCAGGCAAACGTGTTTGTTTCTCACACATGGCGAACTTGCTGTTCATCTTTATGTTACTGAATCCTTCTCATCAATTAGTCTTCAGCTGACAAATCACATCTTTAGTCTCAATCAGCCCCTCTCCGGGCTCCTACTGGACAGTCAACTATCCCATTATTTCTTTGTAGTTGCTCAATAGCAGCCCATTCTCTGAAATTATCGTACCCATTTTACTTATTTCTTGCTAGCTTCCAAAGATAAGCTCCATGGGAACATGACCCTGTCAATCTTATTCTCCTCCTACCCGCAAAGTGTCTGGTACAGTGTGGGATCACAATACAGGTATTTGTTGGCTGAATGAATGAATATGTGGGTGAAACCACCTTACAGGGGGCTTGCTCAGCCCAAGAGCCAGGATCGGTTTGCCCGGACTGCGTGCTCTGGTGTCATGCCTGAGACACACCAAAAGCTGCTAGTTCTTTCGTTAGAACCAGCATTTCATTAGTGTAGACTCAATTTCAGTTTCAAGGCCCAAATCCATTGTGTTTAGTGTAATTCATAAACTGTTCTTAACACACTGTGTCAGAAAACTCATCAGAGTTGAGGTAGTCCATCTTGATGTATGAGTTCCATAACAGAGGAGTGCTTCTGCCCATAATCAATGTTTTATGTGTATTTCAGTTAAAAAACATAAAAGGCCTCAGGAAAACCATCTCCCGTGGAAGTGCACAAACTGTCCAGTAATGTGTTCACTGCTTAAAGTGTTTACTGATTGCCCAGTGGATGATTTGTAATTACAGATTACACATTTGGTTAGTGGGCCTTTGTGGACCCTTTGAAACTTGTTTTATTGGGATAAGAGATAATTAGGGTCTTTTATATAGACCCACCATAACTGCTCCTTCGGAGCAATGAAAGTTTGCTGAATGGATCCCCAGCTTTGCTGTTTCTTTGATGTATCCCTCCAGCTCTTATTACAGCTAGTCAGAGTAGCAGGGAAATGCCCAACCTGGTGTTTAAGGAGGGAGCTATTTTGCGGTAAAGGTAGAACGCCCCCCATTCCTCTGGCAGCAGCAGTCTGGGTGGAGGGAGAGAGAGAGAGTGGGTCCTATACTCCTGGAGGCTGCTCAGCCTCCCCACACCCGCCGCCCATGGTGGAAATTGCTGCTGCTTTCTCACCAGGTGCGCACGACCCACCTGTGCTGGATTGGCCTCTGCACACTCTCCTCTAGCCAAGATGCACTGTTTTTCTGATTTCAGTTCCAAATATCTGTTCCCAAGCCGGTGCTGTGTCAACAGCACATTTTCTTTGTTCTTTATGATTCTGCTTTGAGGAGTGCTTTCAAATACTTGTCCCAAAGTTCTCGTGGACTAGAACCTGGGTTCTGCAGGCTGACGGTTCTGGGTGTGAATCCTACCGCTGGTATTTCCTACCTGTGTGACCCTGAGAAAGTTACACTCTCTGCAAACCAAGAAGAATAATATTAGTAGCCAACTTTTAAAGAACACTTGTTATGTGTTAGGCACCATGCTGTTTTCATACCTTTTCTCTCTTAATAAAGAACGTTGCCAAGGCCACAAACATTACAGGTGGCAGAGACAGGGTTTGGGTCCAGGACTGGCGCCTGTGCTCAACCCATTGTACTCCCCTGTCTCCTGAGAGCACCCGTGTCCAGGGCCGTTCTGTGAATTTGATAAGAAAATGTCTGCTCACTGGTGAGTCAAGGGACAGAACTAAATACATTTTCAAGAAATATATGTTATTATTGTTGGTATTCTTCTTCTTATTTCCTTGTGAAGTTTCCCTTGACTCTTCCCTGGCCAGCTCAATGGTCCCTTCCTTTGGGCTCCTTTCTTTTTGTACCTATTGTCCTCTCTGATGTTTGGACAGTAGTTATCTGTCTGCCTGCTGATTAGTAGCTCTTCAAGGCAGGAATTTTGCCTTATTCATTACCAGGCACAGCGTAGTCTTCATCACAGAGTAGTAGCTGAAGGGAAATATTTTGACTACATGGCAGTGGGAAGGTAGACTTTGTAATTCGTGGACAATAACAGAAGACCCAAAGAGAGCCCAGCCCATCTGAGACCTGCTGGTAGAATAACAAGACTAGAAAACAGAGGTAACAAGAGGTGGGTAGTGAAAAGAGAAAAAAAATTTCCAAGGGATAATGCTGGAGAGGTAAGCAAGCCTTATAGGCCATGTTACAGTGTGGATTTCACCTCAAGAGCATTGGGGAACAATGGAAATGCTGGAAGCAGGGAAGGAATGATTGGGGTTTTTTCTGCTGGGTCACTGGGCGAAGTATGGAGAATGGATTAGGGATGGTGTGGAGCAGGGGCCAGACCAGAGGCAAGGAGTCTATTTAGAAATGGTGAGGCCCGCGTCAGGAGTGGCCATAGAGTGTGGTGGTGGATTCCCAGTGTCCGGCAGCCCCTGGGGCTCTTCTGCAAGCTGGGAAAAATGCCTTCCACCCTGTCAGGACCAGATAAGAACCCCAAATAGCTATTGTTTTTAGAATACCACATGTAAAATGAATTATTTTCTCTTCTGTTGCAGAGGCCAATCCATGGGAAATGAAAAGCTAAGGATCTTGTCTGCTTTGAGGCATCCTGTTCACGTCAAAGTACTGGGGGGGTTGAGGGTGGAGTAGAGAATCTCCAGGGAGTTCCAAGGATGAGGATTCCCAGATCACCCGTCTGCTCACTGGTGAGAAAAAGGAAGTAAAAAAAAAAAAAAGATACCCTAGACCTTGGTCTCTACAGGTGACCTCTATTTATTCTGATCCTCCTCCTAGCAGATAACAACTAATCATTCTATCCTTTCCCCTAACATTCTTGCTGACACTACTTTTTCAAGTTCCAGTCAGCACGAAGGAAGAGGGCTTTATCAAAACCTCTGGGAAAAGTTTTAGGTTGCATCAGCCACAGCAACCCTGCCGTCCCGACGCCTGTAAGCAGCTAGGAGAGCACCGACTCCTCGGGTAGAGACAAGAGCCGTATGTGTTAGGCGCCTGCCGAGCTTTTCTATTTTTTTCTCCCTTAAAATAATCACAAGCCAGTCTGATCCTACAAAGGGCATGAGCTTGTTGATACACATACCCTTGTGGGTTTCCCTTTGGCTTTGTGCTTTGGAGGAGAAGTCAGTTAGGAAAGAGGACAAAGGCCAACAGGAGGTGGCTGCGTTAACGAAGCCTAAATAAGCAATATGAGTATGTAGCCTCAGCTGAGGGACCGGTGCACCTCTCAGGGGATGGGCCGGGCCTGTTTCACTCTTTCCTGAGCCTCTGAATGCCCTGGAGCCCGGCTCCGAGCATTGTGCAAATTGCCCGTGCGTTGAGCCACAGTCGGCTCCTTCTGCAAGCTTGGTGTAGTGGCAGACTGGGTGGAGGAGTGCCCTTTGCTTCAAAGGGGGGACGCCGAGTCTAATCCAAGGTTTAATGGTTTCGGAAGCATTTTATATGCGTTATCACGTATCTCCTCCATACAGATTCTGTGACAGAGTTATTGTAAACTCCGTTTAACAGATAAAAAGACTGAGACTTAGAGAAGTTGAATGTGTTTCCAAAGGTCACATAACAATTAGGTGGTTGATAAGGAATTAGAATCATTCAACTTATTGAGTATTTCATTGGTTCTAACATGGTCAAATGATGCCTCAGATTTGGGGGGTACAATGGTGGTAAAGAGATAAGGGGTTTTCCCTCACGGAACCTACAGTCCAGTTGGAGAGACACTCATTAGACAAAGAAGTACTCCAAAAAGTAGGAAATGATAAATACGGATGAGAGCAATGTTAAAAAATAACACACACAGGTTGCTAGGAGAAAATGTAGCAAGAACTTAGATGTGGTGTATGCTTGTGTGTGTGGGGGGAGGGGGTTGTATCACTGAAGACCAATTATAACATGCGAGACCTGAGAAATAGGGGGAAGAAATCAGGAGGAGAGTAAGGCTGAGAGGTTTCTGCAGGAGGTGACAGCATGTATTTAAAAAGACCCTCAGGCAGGAGGAACTTGGTAAGTTTGAAGATCACAAACAGCTGAGTGAGTTGGGCTGGGATGGAGTGGGCAGGGAGAGAGTGGTATAAGATGAGATCACATCATTGGAAGGCTGGGCTAGGTCATGTAAAGCATTTAGCCATGGGTTTTATTCTAATTGTGATGAGAAACCATTGGGAGGGGGGGGTTAAGCAGGGAAGTTATCTGGGTTTTACATATTAAGGTGATTATTCCAAATGCTAAGTCAACATTAGATTGTAGGGACAAGAGTAGAAGCAGGGAGACCAATTAGGAGGAGACTGCAACAATCCAGGGGAAAGATGACAGCCCTGTATCTTCAACTCTTAGAATTTTGGGCTACTACGTGTGCTATAGTTGTCATTCTAGAGAGCCGGCTGGCAATTGAGAAGGGTTGTCGTTGGCTGTAGTTTTTTAATCACCCTTGGGTTTTCTCTACTTACTAGGTGTCAAGGGACAGTGGAGGGCTTGGCACATTCAAGACCCAGCAAAGGTTCCAGCCACACAGTTCCAGGACTAGGGAGGCCATCTCTTCATGATCTAAGAGGCTGCATAAAACACCATGTAGATGATATTTGAGAAGGAAACGGACCACCAGAACTTGAACTAACTGGTCCTTACCCAATAAAGGATACTCTAGCAATTTTACTAACTGTGTGACAACAATAACTGACTTAACGTCTCTTAACCTAATTTATATAATCTGTAAGAAAAAGAGATAAAAGTAGTACTTTTCTCAAAGAATCCTGCAGATTTAGAATTAGATTCATGGGGAGATTAAATGAGATACACAGGTAAAGCACTTAACGCGATACCTAACAGGATAAGCATTCAGCTTTCAATCAGTAATAGCTATCGTAATGATGAATAATGACACTTTCGCAGTTGTAAATGAAATAAAATTAGATACCAACATTACTTTCATGGAATAATTATTTTCTGTCTTCAGGCAAAGTATTGACATAGAGCTTAATTATAAAACGTCCATTTTATATCACCTCAAACTATTTTAAAATGCTTTGAAATGTTGGAATGAAAGAAATTATAAAAATATAACATATTATTATTCCAAAGAGAAAGTTTATCCTATGGAGCTTGACCTGCCCTAATGAATAAAAGCCATCTTTACAGTAGCTCGTTTTAGAACCAGAATGAACAGTTGAGAGTTTTGAACACAATTATAGATTCTGCTTTAAAAATCAAACATTAATTGGGTTTTGGAATGCCATTTGTGTTCAGAAATCCTTCTGAAGACAATTCTTCTTCTAGCTCTAAAACCTGCTTACTTTTAGCATGAGAGTTTTACATCTTTGATCGTCGCCGAATGGCTTCAGGTAAGCCTGGAACCAAAGCATTAGCTTCTCAGTGAAGAAAGGACCTATCAAATATCAGATGCATGGGGCTGCCATTTATCTCTCCCCAATTCTGCTGAAAAGACTGCCCTTTGAAAAATCTGTCTGATGAGAGAGTGCTGGAGGGGAAATCCCTGCAATGACCACCCTTTCTAAACCTCAGTGGTCTGAGCTTAAGCCAAAGACAATTCAGAAGTTCCTATACTTACCTAGCTCTAGTGTGTAACCTGTACGCCTCCTAGGTCTCCAGAGAGATTTATATTCAAAGATTTATAGATAAAACAGCCAAAAGTAATCAAGAAAAAAATCTAGCTTCTAAATTACCTGTCTTTAAAAAAAAACAAAAGTTGTGAGGTTCCAATATATAAACCCCACCACACTTTTCATATCTCCTTTTTTCTCTCCCCAACTCTCTTCACCATATACAAGGGAGGGACCAAAAGAAACCCTGAGATTATCTTCTGGAGGGCAGGCCTCTTGTAGTACAGGCTTCCCCCACTAGGTGAGTGTTTCTAGGAACCCACCTGTATCAGTGTACTGGCTGGAGTTGTTGTGAGAGGCTGTGTTCAGCTTCAGTGAATGTATTTTGAAGACTCTTTCAACGCACTTGCCCGTTTCATTACCAGCACACCTGCCCACACCGTGCTGAGTGTTCAGCAGTTTTGACCAAAAACGGCATGACTCCTGAGCCCCACCCTCCCTACTCACCCAATCTCACCCAAGTGATGCTTTTGTTTGTTTGTTTCCCTGGATGAAAAAAGCCCTCAAAAGGAAACATTTTGATGCACTAAAAGGCATTAAAGTTGACAAATTCAAAAACTATTTTGAGCAATGGGAAAAATATCTCAATAGGTATATTGCTTCAAATGGAGAGTACTTTGAAGTGACTGAAGTTTAAACATGTAAGAATAAATACACATTTTTTATAAATAAATTCCAGGGTTTTGTTGGTTCCTCCCTTGTATTACTTCCAATTCCCATTCACTAACACCGTCCCACCCCCTATAAAATGCTTCTCCAACTCATTTTGCTTTCCATCTCTCACTCAGTATTTAGATTAATTTGTTTTTTCTCTATGTCATCTTTTCCATAACCTCCAACCTGTGATTTTTCTTACCCCTTTGCCCATCATCCAGAACTGGAGAGTATGATGCTAAGTGAAATAAGCTAAGCAGTGAAAGACAAATACCATATGATCTCACCTATAAATGGAACCTGATCAGCAAAACAAACAAGCAAACAAAATATAACTAGAGACATTGAAATAACGAACAAACTGACAGTAATCAGAGGGGAGGTGGGAGGGGATAATGGGGGAAAATAGGGGAAGGGTCATCAAGGAACATGTATAAAGGACACATGGACAAAGCCAAAGCAGGTAGGATCAAGGGTGGGAGGAGGGGATGGGTGGGGTGGGGTGGGGGAGTAGAGGAGGGGAAATGGAGACAACTATACTTGAACAACAATTTTAAAAAAAGTTATGCTGTATGAAAACTGAAAAAAAAAAAAGAAAGAAATTCAATTGACAGATGCTAAGTCTCCGCTAGGGGCAAAAGTGTTATATCCTAATGAGGGCCTGATATTTGGTCCTGTGATCTGCTGAATGTTGTATGGGGTCTGGTGTACTGTGGGCTTGAGGCTTGGGGTTGTTAGGCTCCTCTTGGCTGTATTCCATCCCAGTCTGGACACACTCCCTTGTCCTCCATAGGGAGGAATTGGAATGAGACAGGAAAGGAAGAGGGAGAAGGAAATGTGAGTGAAGCTGGTGTGTTTATCCTGATAGAAGCTTAGAAATACAAGAAATACTATGTCATTGGCGGAGGTGCTGAGGAAGGAAAAATGGAGGGGATAGAAAGGAGAAGGCGAGAAACAAAGAGGATGGGGAAGAATGTAGAGGGAGTTGGTGAGTGGGACAAGAAGGGGAGAAAAGAAATAAGGGACAAAGAGAGGTGAGGGATTCTTCAAAATATCCACCATCAGCAGCAACTCCATTGCTTCTGGTGGTAGTCACCTGACCCCTGGTCCAGGAAATTGAAAAGATTTATAGCAGCATAGGTTATATGTCAGGAGCGGTTTGGTGGGAGACTTGGTACTGTGATTGAAAACCTTTCTTGGCTATGAATAGTTAAATTAGTTTCCTAGGGTTGTGGCCTCAGATAATGAGCAAGTATGATACACTTCTCCATTGTATTATTCTCTAGAAACATGCCGAGGTGTCTGTCCCAGCTCCTGAGGCATCCAAGCTCAGAATGTCTGCTTCAGAGGCTTAGTTAATAGAGATTAAGCTGAGGTTTACTTAAACCCTGCCTCTCATTCCGAAGTAGGCCAAGACTCCAACGACAGTCTTGAACAGACTGCCTGCCCCTTCTTGTTTTTTTAAAGTTGGAAGAAACCTTGAAAACCTCATATGAAAACTTCCTCCTTTTATGAATGAAAGAATGAGGGGCAGAGCGACCACTTTAAAAAAAAAAAAACAAAACTACTTCTTAGGTTGAATCCATACTCTCCCATCTCCAGAAGAAGTAGAGATGAATTCTGTGGTGCCTCAAGGTTGATCAACAAAACAGGACTAACATCGGATAACAGAGCCCAGAGCGCTTCCATTCCCATGATCCTTTTCAATCCTCAGAACAATATGGTAACAAGGACAAGTGGGGCAGACCCGTTTTACAGATGAGGAAACTGAGTCCAGACTGTTTCAAATGCACAGATAATAGGGAGAGGGACTTCCTATTTCAGACACTGTATTCCAGATGAAATGTTTGTGCCATCCTAATACGCTGCCTCTTTCTTACTTATGTGAATGGTTTTCTTCACCTAAGCTCCCACCTCTGTGGGCCTGCTAATGTTGAACTGTTTGAAGTGGAGCTATTTTGACTCTTTGATGGTTGGTTTTAATATTGACAACAAAGAGGCCTTTATTATGTCCACTTTCAATAGAATTACTCAAAAGGCAGATTACATATATAGAGACCATTTAAGAGTCAGGGAGTGGGTAAAGGTAGAATGGTGAGAAGAAATCTTTTTTCCCACCAAGTCTTTCCTCTGGCTTTATACCTGTGGTTGCCTCTTCGCCCAGGGTTGTCCTTTGGTGCTCCCTTTGGCGGAAGCATCAGGAAGAAGATGATGCAGTGTGATGGTACCCACATACAGTCATCTTGTTGGGTGACGGGTAGCCAAACAGGGCAGGGCAAATAGCTTTCTTCTCCCACTTAAGCTTCCACTAAAGATCCCTCTTTAGCAGAGGGTGATCTTTAACCCCTAAAAACCCCCAAACACTATGGGGTCCAGGAAACCTCAAGAAGGGTCTGGTCTATATATCCTCTGAAAACCTGTTCTGTATGTGTGATAGGGTAAAAGCATCAATAACATATAAATATGCCTAGTATCTCTCTTATATCTACTCTACCCACTAAGGAAACTGTCTTTGATGGCTCATTATTTTCCCACTCCCGATGACCACCTCAGGGGACCAGCCAGGGATTTTACTTTTATCACAGAGGGTTCCAAAATTCAACAGACTACCCAACACAGCATTTAGGGCATTGAAATGTTTCCCTTCCTTGAATCCCTGATTGGTCTACTCCAACTCATCACCCCTCCCCACCCCACTTAAAATCATTAGGTCAACGTTCACTTTATTTACTGGAGAAGCACAAACGAGGGAAACCTGCATCCTTTTTCTTCTATGCAGAGCCAAGCATCATGGTTTCAAGACAGCTGAGCGCTGGTAGAGGGGAGCGCCTCAGAGAATAGAACCTCATCCAATAAAGCTGGGCTGTTGTTTTTGGATCCCACGCTGTGAATTGATTTATTGTTTGAAGTGATGAAAAAAGGTGTTCGGAGACTTGGAGGAGAGTTTCGCTCTGCGGCAGCGACGCCCCCACACTCAGGGAACAGTGTTCTGAGCCATTGAGAGCTAGGAAATGTGGGGTTATTTTGGTAGCTGTCAGCAGGAATTGGCTAGAGTTTGTATGTTAAATAAATACAAACTGCCTATTTAATTATTTAACAACGAGCACAATTATCCCACTGTTGGCAAGTGGAAAACAGTCAACACTCCAACTATGTAAAATCCCATCTTGTTCCCATGATGTGATTTGACCCTGCCTGCACCCCACAGGCCTGTCTTCACCCCTCCAGGGCATCTCATCGCTGTTTTATGGGAGTTGGAATGTGGCTGGAACTGGAGTACAAATCTCCTAAAGGAAGGAAATGCTGGAGACAGTGAACCTCCAAATGGGTTCCAAGGCAACCACTGCGTTGAAACTTCACTTGGGTTCCACTGGCTCTCCTCCTCCTCCTCCTCCTTCTGTAGGAATGACTACAGCAAAAATTCAAACTCTTGGTTTTTGAGAACCTAGCTGTCCGTGCTCTGTTGATTTTTCTATTTGCTTAAAAAGGCCCTCAGGGCTAGTTTAGACAAGCAGATACACACAGGCTCAGCCCACTGGAATGAGTGTGACCCAAAGTATTGAATACTAGAAAACGTCTGATTCTAGCCTATACCAACAAACCCTTTGTATTTTTTGTGCGTGTTTGTATAATATAAACAAAAGCTTGCTTTTGTGATACCATCATAGTTTTTGCCATGTCATACATACACTTTAATATTTTGGAACACAGAACAAAATGATAGCATTTAATGTGAAACATGGGTATGTATAATGGAGATTAATAGAATCACTGATACTAATCTATGAAAGTGAAAAATAAAGAGGGTAGAGGAAAAAGGAGACAAATAGAGACAGAGAGAAGAGAAATAAAGGAAAGGAGAGAGGAGAGAAGAAAACATGAACACTGGGGAGCTCTGAGAGACAGAATGAAGCCTTGTGCTTCTTGCTGTTACCTTTCTGCAAACTTAAAGCACAGAAAGGTAACTTGGAGACCTCATCTGCACTCAGACTTCTGTTTCTATGGTATGTCGCATTCCAGTGTTTATTAAATTGATTGGACTTTAACCTTGGCTTCCAAGAAGTTCCAACTTTTTGATTTGGGCTGAAAATTATGATTTAACTTTGTGAAATTTATACTTTTAGGGAAACCTCCTGTCTTGTCTGTATCTGGTAAAGCCCTCAGCAAGGGTGGTTTTATGGCCAGATTCTCAGCAGACAGACTGTAGTTACCACTGCTCTCTGGATAGCTCAGCCCAGGAAGAGTTCTCACACCCCAGGCCAGGCTAGGCCCCTCTTGCACATCCTCAGGACCCCCTGTACTTTTCGCTGGTAGCACTTATCCAGACTCTAACTATATATTTATGTTGTGACTATTTATTTAATATTTTCTTCCCAGCTATACTGTACTGTCCTGGGAACTGGGGCCATGCTGTATCCTTTACCCCTGTTGGTGTAGCACCCGCACCGTCTAGTATCCAGTAATTGATCAGTAAATATGTGTTGAGTGAATGTACACATGTAGACATATATCTATATCTATCTATATATACACACATAGTATTATAATATAGGATGTGTAAATAGATGGTCAGTCTATTCATAGAATGTATATTTAATATAGTGTGCCTGCACACACGTATCCAATGTTATCTAATTTCTCTGGATCTCAATGACTCATTTGTGAAGCGAAGGTTAATATAAGGCTCTTTGCAAACCCAAAGTGCTAGAACAATAGTAGGGATCAGAATAACCTTTCATTTTAGACCCCATGAGCAAGACCCCCCAAAATGCCTTATATGCTTATAGAAGACATTTAAGCATCTCTCAGTTAAGCTCTCTGCTCAAGCCAGTGCATCACTCAGATGATTCTAAATTTAGGGTCATTTCCAAATATAGTGCACTTCCTGTGCAATTTCTTCCCTGAAAGATAGCCATGTCCAGCCAGTAGTGGGACTAATGCTTCTTATTAGCCCAGTTGCATTTCTGTCTCTCTCTTGCCTGCAGTGTGTGAGCTGATTGGGGTAGGGGCCATGTGACTGTGTTCACAACCAGGCCCAAGAGGATGGATTCTTCAAGCATGATTTGCAAGTTACATTATCACATGCCTCCCGAGTCCAGCTGTGTTGCAGCTGCCACCTCCCCTGCATCCGTTTGTCTTGCACTTGGATCCAAAGCACGAGCACATTTGCCTGAGCGGATTTGGTCTCGGCCCAGCTGTTTGCTCCCCATTGTCATCAGGATGTTTACAGACCTGCTGTTCTTGCTGTTCTCGTTTCATTATCATACTTGGGCCTGAAGAGTATTTTGCCACATGGCCCTGGCTGAAACAGAAAATGGCTGTTTTCTGTTACTGAAACTTCTCAGAGGCATTTGTTTCAAACCCTTCTATATAAGTATTCATCTGCATATTTCTAAGTGTGATAACAAGAAGAGGGACTATATATATGTGTATATATATGTATACACACACACACACACACATATATATACACATTTTTTGATGGACCACAAGTGTAATTTTTGGCCAACTAAACTTACCACAATTAGTTTCTAACTGTTTGGACAAGAGAGCAATTTCAACCTGAGACAAGGCAGATTAGAGAAAGAAATTCATTCTTTCTCCTCTTGTTTGGGTTAATTGGGGAAATATATTTTACCTTCCCACAAAGGCATTTTGACTGATCTTAAAAAACACCTATCACTCGCAACAGGTGTTTTGTTGACAGGAGCTGTGCTGAAAGAACAGCTGGCAGGGTGAGTGGCAGTGGGGAAAGGAGCCTGGTAGGTCAGATCAAGGTTCTAGGGCCGGCTGACCCCTAACTAGGAGAACATGGAAGAGTCACTCTCTTTGTGACTCAATTTCCTCTCATTAATAACAGGCACCATTTACTATCATATTAAAACCGGTAATTAAAAATCTGTTTTAGAAGTGCAGATTTCCATACTCCCACCCCCCAACGATTCTGGTTCAGTGTGTCTGAACTGGGGCTTGAGAGTCTGTCTATTCTGATGTATCATAGCAGGTGGCCAGTATCGCCCACTGTCTCCCCTACAACCGTCACGAACTCTACAACCCAGAATATTTTATATTTTTTAATGAAATGTTCTTTCCTGATAAAGAACATGGTTCTGATTTTCCAGTAGCTCAAAGCATGGAAAGAAAAGAGTTCCCAATAGCTCAGTTGTAGTAAAAGGTGGATCCCATGCACCTTTAATGGGCTGAGACTACAGAGCTCCACCATTCCATATAAGGGCCAGGACCCATATGGCAAGTAAGCAGTTAAAGTGTGGCTCGATGGAAGTGGGATGTACTGTGAGTATATGCATTGAATTTTAAAGATTTAGTATGAAAAAATGAATGTAAAATATCTAATTAATAATTTTTGTTTTGATTACTTGTTGAAATGGTAGGTAGTATTTTGGATATGACGGGTGCAAGAGAAAGTATTATTAAAGTTAATTTTGCCTGTTTCTTTTTACTTTCCTAAAAATGTGGCTATTAGAAAGTTGAAAATTACATGTGGCTCACATTGTGCTTCTATTGGATGGTGTTGCTCTCGAGCACAAGGCAATTTTTTTTTGAGAGTACAACAGGTTCACGGGGTTAGACCACCAATATGGACTATGAAATACAGCCTTATAAAGTGACCCAGGGTGACCCTACTGGTTCTGATTAAACCCGAGCTCCCATTTTCCATTTTGATGGTAAAACTTACAAGTGAAGGCTTGAGAAGGGACTGAACAGAAAATGCAAATGTATTGTTTCCTAAGTCAGTGGGTGCACTTTTTAATGCACATCTCCTGCATGTTTCCGCTGCTATTTAAAAGTAGAAAAGTAGGGATTTCCAGTCAAGATGGAGGCAAAGGTAAACACGGCTCATGTCCTCATACAACCACAGCAAAAATTACAACTAAAGTACAAAGTAACCTTCACCCAGAATTGTCAGAAAATAGAGATGTATGGAAGTCTGACAAACATGGAATTAAAGAAGTTATATTCATGCAGACGGGTAGGAGGGACAGAGATGTGGAGATGTGGAGACATGGAACAAGCAGTCCTGTACCCATGTGTGGTGGATAAAAATCGGGAGGGATATCATGGGAATGAGGGATCCCAGCCCCCTACCAGGACCCCTAGCCCAGGGTCCCAGTGACAGAAAGATTAGTCCCTATAACTTATGGCTGTAAAAATCAGTGGGGGTTGGGGCAGCAGAAGAAACTGCAGTGGTATCAGGCATCTCAGAATCCCATAGGGTCCGCAATGGACTTAGGACTTATGCAGACTCACTCCATCTGGGCTCCAGCACCAGGTCAGCAGCTTGAAGGGCACCAGTGGCATACAGGGAGAAAATGGCATCTGGGCAAGTACTAGAGGAGAGCTTCCTCCTGAACAAAACTCTAGAGGCCAGGCAGTGGGCCCTTTTCTGAGCCCTCCAACATGCAGAGCCACAGAGCAGGGACACCATATCTGACACTCTATCAACCTGGTTCACACAGGTTGCCCCACCCAGGTAATTATGTAAGGCTCCACTCCATCCAACTTATGGGTGTGCTTGTCTACATTAGGCCACACTACCAAGAAAAGGAATCAAAGCAGCTCTACCTAATGCATAGAAACAAGCACAGGGAGGCTGCCAAAATGAGGAGACAAAGTAATATGGTCCAAATGAAAGAACAGAACAAAACTCCAGGAAAAGAAATAAATAAAATGGAGACAAGCAATCTATCAGAGTTCAAAACATTGGTTATTAGGATGCTCAAGGAATGCATTGGGTACTTCCAAATAGCATAAAAAATGCCCATGCAAAAATGAAATTTACACTAAATGAAATAAAAAAAATTATAGGGAACCAACAGTTGAGTGGATGAAGCCAAGAATCAAATCAATGATTTGGAACACAAGGAAGAAAAATAATTTAACCAGAAAAGCAAAAAGAAAAAAGGATAAAAAAAAATAAGGGTAGGGTAAGGAGCCTCTGGGACAGCTTCAAATGTACCAACATTTTAATTATAGGGGTGCCAGAAGGAGAAGAGAGAGAGCAAGAGATTGAAAACCTATATGAAAAAATAATGAAAGAAAACTTCCCGAATTTGGTGAAGGAAATAGACATCTAAGTCCAGGAAGAACAGAGAGTCCCAAACAAGTTGAACCCAAAGAGGACCACACCAAGACACATCATAGTTAAAATGCCAAAGGTTAAAGAGAGAGAATCTTAAAAGCAGCAAGAGAAAAGCAGATAGTTAACTACAAAAGAATTCCTATAAAACTGCCAGCTGGTTTCTCAAAAGAAACTTTACAGGCTAGAAAGGACTGGCAAGATGTATTCAAAGTGATGAAAAGAAAGGACCTATAACCTAGATTATTCTATCCAGCAAAATTATCATTTAGAATGGAAAGGCAGATAAAGTGCTTCACAGATAAGGTAAAGTTAAAGGACTTCATCATCGCCAAGCCATTATTACATGACATATTAAAGGGACTTATTTAAGAAAAAAGAAGAAGATCAAAACTATGACCATTAAAATGGCAATAACATCACAACTATCAATAATTGAATCTAAAAACCAAACTCAGCAAACAAGTAGAATGGAAACAGACTCATCAATATGGAGACCATTTGGATGGTTACCAGTTGGGAGGGGCAGGGGGAAAAGATGCAGAGATTAATAAGTACAAATTGGTAGGTACAGAATAGGCAGGAGGATGTTAAGAACAGTATAGGAAATGGAGAAGCCAAAGAACTTATATGCATGACCCATGGACATGAACTAAGGGGAGGATTGACAGGGAATTGGGAGTACTGGGTGGAGGGTGAAAAGGGGGAAAAATTGGGACCACTGCAATAGCATAATCAATAAAATATATATTTTAAAAAGTAGAGAAGTGTTATCCATTCCCATTACAGACTCAGACTTTCCTACTTCCCCAACACACTCTTCTCATTTTCTACTTCACTCCTTGGTAACCCAACATCAGGCTGTCCGCTTGATGCTATGACAGCTACTAAATTAGAAAAAAAATAATGTTTCAGTAATAATATCCATTATCGGAAAAAGTGTGGCGAAATTAGGACACGTCTATATTGTTGTCAGTAACAAAAATTATAACCCCTTTGAAAATGAACATGACAGCATGTTTTAAGAGCCATAAAAAATGTTCTTCCTCTTTGATTCAGTAAAACCACGCCCGAGAATTGGTCTGAAGGGAACATTCAACAGAAGCAGATAATGTATAGGTATTCAGTGCAACATTATCTATACTACAACATTAGAAGCCATTTAAACACCTAATCACTGGGGAACAGTTATGAAATCACACTGCAACAATTCAATATTATGCATCCATTCCAATTTATAATTACGAAGACTATATAGCAGCTAGAAAAATGTTTATAAGATAATGGTAGATTTTATAAAATAGAACACATGAATTGTATGAGATACATTATGACTGTACACTTACAATTTTGCATGCATCTGGAAGACTTAGAAGAAATGCAGAAAAATCAAATGGCCGTGTTAGAGTTATTAAAAATAAATCAGAGCATTTAAACCAGGAGACCATGTTTCTTACAGGATCCAAGGATAGGCTCCCACAGTGTCCATAAATCAAGTGAAAATATGTAATATTTTGTGTGGCTGTAGAGAAAATGCTTTTGGGTTTTTTTTCTTTTTTTTTGAGAAGTGAAACCAGAGTTTTCATTATATTCTCACAGGAATTTATCGCTTCTCTCCTAAGTTAAGAACCAATAGTGCTTAATGATCATGCTATTATTTTATTGTTTTAATAATAAAAGAAATGAGGTGTCTCCTCTCCAGGCACATACTCCAGGGTGAATTCACCAATGGGCTTGTGGAAGAATAAGAGCCCTCAGGTTAGAACAGGTTTGCCTCTGGTAGAGCTTGTGAGGGAGAAATTAGAAATTTTCAGGAGCCCCCACATCGTCCCCTTTATAACTCTGATATCATCCTCACCCCCACTCCTCACCCTCACTCCCATCTTAAGAGCCCAGTGCTTCTCTCTTCTACCACACTCTCCCTTTCCCCTCTGCTTTCCCTGCTCGTCTGTGATGTTCTGATCAGGACAACTTACTCAACTTCAGACCTTTCTGGTCCTCTAAAAGCAAAAGCAAAACATACAAACAACAGCAAACTTATAGAGACAGATGACAGACAGGTGGTTACCAGAGAGGAAGGGGGTGGAGGGAGGGTGAACTGGGCAAAGGGGGTCAGAAGTAGGGTGATGGAACCTAGACTCTGGGTGGTGAGCACGAGGCAGTGTACACAGATGTTGAATTATAATGTTGCACACCTGGAACTTACCTAATGTTATAAACCAATGTCACCCCAACTCAAAAGGAAAAAAGAAATACATGGGTGCTAGTGCGTTACTCTGCTAGGAAATCTCTGCCTTTTAACAGGCATTTGGGACAAACAATACTGTAACCCAACGGAGGGCTAACACAGGTGGGTATTCAAATACTAGAACAGGACCGGGGACAGGTGTGTGTGTGTGTTGGGTGCGTGTACGCGCATGCGTGTATTGGGGGACCAGCTGCTGTGCATCTCTCAGACTGCACCAGGGCGGCCTACCTGACCTCGCACCTGCGGCCCTTGGAAGGATTCACGGCTTTGATGAACACCATTATGTGAGTTCTGGGGTTGTTTTCTCTCCTCTGGGCCAAAGAAAGAAAACTCCAGTCGGGGTTGTTTTAAAGGACCCGTTAAAACAAAAAGCGGGCAAAGATCTTAGCTTTCAGGCAAGACTAGGTTGTTCTTCCTCGTCCACCTGCCTTGAAAGTGTGTGGATTCAGTCACTCTCCACCCCGCCCACCCTCCCTGAGTCCAAGGCATCACTGTAGGTTTGGGAATTGATCGCTCTTTCCGTTGGAAAGATTTTCTTTTTCTTCTCCCAAGGCCCCACACAGTCTCCTGGGCTTCCCTGAGCTGCGGTTTTGGTCTAATTCATCAGAGTGAGACTTCTTTAATGTTTTCAATTTAGCCTAGTTGCCTGTAAGATTAGATGTTCTGTAATGGACACCTATAAATGAACTGAATAAAAAGAGAAAGAAGTGAACTTTTTTTTTTTAAGTAGCTCAGTAACTCCTCCCTTTAAGAACTGCCGCCAGCTTTATCCCGTGCTCACTTATTAATGGCCTCACTTCCCAGCACTTCTTTTTCCCCTGACACTTTGGTGAAAGCTTTTTTTCCTATTCCAGTCTAACATTTACTCTTTCAACTTTTCTGTCAGACTTCTTTTTCCCTGGAAACCTTTAAGCTAATCAGATACAGCAATTATTTTTTTTCTTCATGTAAATAAGCCCCCCTTTTTTTCTAACCACTGATTCACCAGAAGTCTTTTCGGGGGTAGGAGCTCCCCACCCCCCACCTAAGACCCCAGACTGTTTTCTCTTGCCTACCCGTAAGCATCTCCCGGGAATGACAAGATGACATTACACTTTAATTCAAGACCCGTTTCCACACATCACTGGGGCAAGATCCAAAGTGTTCTTTGTGTCTGGCTTAAGCAACTGCAGTCCAACTTGATAGTTTTCTGTCAGATGGCACGGGGAATTTGGGGAGCTTGTCGCCATCACCTTGAGGATCCTTGATTGTGTGAGAAGCAGTCGATCTTACTTGTGAGGAGGACAGATTGTAGTGTAAGAGGCTGAGGGTCGGATCAAACCCTGGCCACTTCCTAGCTGTAGGGCTCCTGAAGAAGAAACCAAGGCCCAGTTTCCCCATCTGAAAAAAGTTACGTGATAATGGTGCTTGTGTTGTAAGTACAAAGATGGCACATTTGACACAGATCAATTGTTATTACCAAATGGCTCTTCTCCTTTTTATCCTCAATAATAGAATCTTTGATTCTTAGCTGGGTTCTTGGCTGTCCGGAATAAACATTGTATTTCTCAGTCTCCTGGCATTTAAGTGTGGCCATCGAACTGAGTTCTCTCCAAAGAACTACAAGTAGAAGAGGTGTGTGTAGTTTTCTGGCAATGTCTTTAAAGTAAAGCTTGCACTTCTTTATCCTTTCATCCTTTGCCCTGTCTAGAACGGGGATACAATGGTGGGAGCTCCTGTAGCCATCTTGGACAATGAGGAGACTTAGGGAGGAAAATCCACACACAACAGTTTAACAAAGTGGAAAGAACTCAAGTCCCTAACATAACGGAGTACTGTAACTTCCCGGGATTCTTTGCCTCCAGATGTTGGCAGGGGAGAGGGACATACATTTCATCTTATTTAAGTATTGAGGGGATCTTTTTCTGTTGCTTGCAACCAAATCTAGTTCTAAACAGGAGCCACACATAATAATCATGTCATACATGATAGTTGTTTTTTAAAACATCACCTACATATTTTGGAGAACCTCTTCCCACCCTACTCCATCCCACCTCACCCCACTCCACCCCACCCCATCATATAACAGAAGTTGCCAATGCACCTTCCATAAATCTAATGTTTATTGAGTTAACTCCCACCCAGGCAAAGTAACAAGAACCTTCCACAGACTATCTCACTTAAACTTCACAATAATCTCATGAGGTACTGTTTTTAACCTTCATTTTATGGATGAGTGTATGCATTTGCTAGGGCTGCCATAACAGAAAACACAGACTACGAGGCTTATAACAGAAATTAAACTTCTCAGAGTTCTGGAGGCTGGAAGTCCAGGATCCGGTTTGGCTCTTTCTGAGGTCTCCCTCCTTGGCTTTCAAATGGCTGTCCTCTTGCTGCCTCTTCACATGGTCTTTCCTCTTCGCCTGCACATCCGTGTTGTCTCTGTGTGTCTAGACCTCCTCTTCTTATAAGGACACCAGTCGGATTGGATTAGGGCGCATTCTAATGGCCTCATTTTAATGGGCTCTTCTTTTTCAAAGGTCCTGTCTTCAAATACAGCCATATTCTGGGATACTAAGGGTTAGAGTTTTAACATATCAGTTTGGGGAGATCACAACTCAGCCCATAACAATGAGGAAAGTGAGTCAAAGAGAAGTTAAGTAAGTTTTCCAAAATCACACAGTTAGGAAGTGGTACAGACATGCTGCTTTCCATTCTGCATTATCACCTGTGACATATTTAGAATGACAATAAGCACCCAGTTCCCAGAACTCTGCACATTAAATCTATAAGCACAGATTTGAGCATGGGGGTTGGGAAGAGGGGTAACTGGAAGCCTTTGCCTTGTGTCACCACAAAGGACCTGGTTGCTTTGTTCCTCCGGCTCTCGGGGCAACATTGAACACTCAGCCCTCCCTACTAGCTGGCACACTAAATACGATATTATAGAAGAGGCCTAACCCCTCCTGCAGACACCAGACAGAATCCACAGGCTTTTTCCACACTGCCCAAGCTGACCCTGGAAGGCTGCAACAATCCCAAACCCCAAGTGTCAAATTCTACCTTCAACATAAGCTTCAGCAGCAGCAATAGGCAGAGAGTGTCACTGTGTCCCCAGTACACTCGGTCCTGGGTGCTGCCTTCACTATACCATGGCTCCCTTTCCCCTCTCTTGTTGCTCCTCTCAGGTTCTTGGCTTCTGTCATCCACCCGCCTGTGCCACTCAGGGATCATTGCCCTGGCACCTCCCTGAGCACAGAGCTCCTTGGGGTCTCTGTCTCTTTCATTGCCACGGTTTTGTCCAATGCCATGTCCTGCTGATCCTAGAAACAGAGAACATAGCCATGGACTCAGGGACTGAACAGCCAAAGAGAGCTCTGTTTCTAGCGCAATTACAAATACAGAGTTAAATAAAAGTAGTTCATACTAAGCACTTAATATATATTAACTCAACCCTCACAACAAACTTAAGTTACCTCTCCCCTTCCACAGACAAAGATGCAGCACGGAGAGACTACGGAACTTGCCTGCGGCCATGTCGCAGGTACAAGGAAGAGCAAGGATATGAACCTACACGGTCTGTCTACAGAACTTAACCACAGTGCAGGTGGGCTCTACATAGAACAATTTAATCTCTCTTTCTCCCTGTGGTGCACACAGGTGTAGACACAAACACAAATACACATCCCAATGATCAGCCTTGGATGAGTCCAACAGGAACCCATGCACTTAATTTGTCAAAAAGTTTGACAGTTCAAGTAATGTAGTACCACTACTTTCTACCCTATAACTTGTAAAGCAACGGATGCCTCCAAGGTCCCAGAAGGATTCCAGGCACTTTCACATACATTATCCAATTTATCCTCACAACAACATTCTAAAGTAGGCACTGTTACCCCCATTTTAGAGTTAAGAAAACTGTGGCTCAGAGGGGTTAAGTAACTTGCCTTCAGCCACACAACTGAGAAGGGGTGGAGCCAAGATTTGGACACAACACTTTCTCTACAAACAAAGTGTAGAAGTGAGGTGCACGCAGGTGATAGACTAGGTACACCCATGCTCATCTCGCGGCACCTGCGCCCTACCACTCTGGACGCCACGGGAATTCTGAACAAGGGCGCAGAGGAGGGATAACAGAAGGGTCCAGAGTTACCTGAGAGAGAATATGACATTTATATTAGACTTAAAGTCCACATTATTGTATCAATACAAGAACTCCAAAAAAACCCCTGAATTCCAAAATAAGCTCAAGCTAATCTCCCAGTCCCACTGGCCCTGCCACCTCTCGCTTGCCAAAACACATCCAATGCAGAAACTCAACCCGAAACATTGCTAAAGTATTTGTGCTTGAAGTCAAATCCATAAAACCTGCATTTACTAAAATCCTTTCCCTAAAAATGTATTAATAATGTTTGGCCAGAACTTGCAGACAATGTGATTATTGTTACAGTGATGTGTAGCCAAAAGATTCCATTTTGTGGAAGTTTGATTTTTGCCCAGTGATAACATTTCTGTATAATTTTTAAAGGAAGGCAGATGTTCTTCTATTTGCTGATTCGCCCTGGCCCACAAAGCCAACAATGATTTAAACCCAAATTGCTTTCGACCTTCCAAGTACCGCATTTTTATTATAAAGGAATCTGTTGCACAAACAACCTGTCGTTCACGTAGGAATGCCCGTGTGTCAGGCCCAGTCGGTCTGGGTCACGGTGCTCACTCCTGCCAGCAGTGGAAGGAGCTGGGTTGTGAAGATGGTGAGCCGCAGTGGGGAACATGAGGAATTCTGGAGAGCCCCCTTTTAAGAAAGCCTGATATGCAAGAATTCTAACGAACACAGCAGGTAAATTAAGAGTAATTTCCTCCTGTGTTCCACTGATGTTGTGGAAGATACACAGACCTTACGTTATGAATTCTAACCCAGATCCTGCTGTATATATCAGCTCTGAGAACTCAACCTCTGAGCACACTTCATACTTAATGTTTTGGCCTCATTTATGAGGTGACAAATTCCAAAATACCTTAGTATAGTGTCTGGCACAAGACAGATATTGAAAATATTTTTTCAAAGAAGATCAAAAATATGAACAGTAAAATGACAACAAACTCACAACTATTAACAGCTGAACTAAAAAAAAAAAGAAACTAAGCAAACACCTGGAACAGGAACAGAATCGCAGAAATGGAAATCACATGGAGGGTTATCAGCTGGGAGTGGGAGGGAGAGAGAGCGGGGAAAGGTACAGGGAATAAGAAGCATAAATAGTAGGTAGAAAATAGACAGGGGGAGGTTAAGAATAGTATGGGAAATGGAGAAGCCCAAGAACTTATATGTGCGACCCTTGGACATGAACTAAAGGATGGGAATGCAGGTGGGAGAGGGAGTGCAGGGTGGAGGCGAATAAAGGGGGGGGAATGGGACAACTGTAACAGCATAATCAATAAAATATATTTAAAAAATAAAAAATTGAAAAATAAAATATTTTTTCAGTCTTTTAATCTGTGAGACTCAATCTTTCTGAATTATTTCTGAATTTAAAAAAATTTTCCACCTAAAAGGGCAAAATCTTAATTTTTTTGCATTTATCAGGGAACATATCTGTTAATAAAAATAAAAAGGGAAACCCTAAAAGCCTATAACAGATAGCAGAATATCTGAAATCCTATTCTCAATTTTAGGTGGTTGCCACCAGAACAACTCAAAGTCAGCCAGCCATGTTTGCTCCTTCCTGCCGATGACTTTTGGGGCTTTGGGCTTTGCTCACTATGAGGTGAACAGACCACCCCTTTCACTCTTTCAGCATATTTTTCCAAGAATACAATGTGGGTTGCCGTGGCCACTATCTAGTTCAATTCAGTTCAGTGGTTATGGACAAGGCAATAAAGATACAAATGTGGAGGAGATGTGGTCCCTGCCCTTGAGGGGCTCCCAGCCTGGTAAGGAGACAAACGGGTAAACAGAGAATTTGTGTCAGCTGGTCAGCTCTGTGACTGGCACGTGAACATTGAGAATTATGGGACTGGAGGAGTTAGGAACAATTTTCTGGAGGAGGTGATTCCTGAGCTAAATCTGAAAGAACCCACTCGACCACCCATCCATCCATCCATGTTTCCACACACCCATCCTTTCATTCAGCAAATGTACATTGTATTTACCATATGCCAAACATTGCTATATGAATTGTGATTAGAGTGTGAACAAGCAGATACAGTGGCTGCTCTTGTGCAAATTACATTCTGCTGAAGGGAGACAGAAAATACATAAGTAAACCAATAAATATACAAATAGCTTCCAGCAGCAAGGCAACGCCAAGAAGAAAATGGGGAGTGATGGCGGATGGTAAACACATACCCGGAGGAGACTATTCATTCTTCAAAAACAATTTTATTTGTTAGATTATTTAGATTCAATGTTTTGAATTTTATCATCCACCTGAATGTCCTCTTTACAATATGCATCATCAATTTTCCAAATGGGAGTTTTAAAGCTTTTCTTATATATATTTTTTTTCCTTAATCATTTTTTAAAATTTATTTTCTGTTGAGGTAACATTGGTGATGGCATTACATAAGTTTCAAGTGTGCAACATTATAATATGGCACCTGCATTGTGCTCACCACCAAAAGTCGAGTTTCCATCTGTTACCATACAATTGACCCCCCGGCCCATTTCGCCCTCCCTGTACCCCCGTTCCCACTGGTAATCACCCATCAGTTGTCTGTCTCTGAGTTTGTTTTGGTTTGTTTTCGTTTTTATATTTCACGCGTGAGTGAAATCACATGGCATTTGTCTTTTTCCATCTGACTTACTTCCCTTGGCATAATACCCTCAAGGTCCATCCATGTTGTAGATGATACTATTTTAGATAATTTCCGGGAGGAGGAAACACTGAGTCAAGGCCAGAATAATGGGACGGAGACAAACCGTGCAAAGGTCTAGAGTTAGAGCACTAGGCAGAGGAAATGAGTAAATGCTCTACGGTAAGAACTAGCTGGGTCTAATCACAAACAAAACATGGTTTAACAAAAATAGCCAGCAGCCGGTGTGGCTGGAGAGCAGTGAGCAGGGCGGCTAAGCTGGAGATGAGGGGGGTCAGAGAGGCAGGCCTCTTTCCCCGTGAGCCGGGGCAGTGTCCCCAGTGCAGTGGGAGCCTGCTGGAGGGTTTAAGGTGGGAGAGGGGTTGTGATCTGACTTCCAGCTTTCATGATGCAGCAGGAGTTGGCCAGCAGCAGTCCAGAAGAAGGCAATTCCAGGCGGAGGTGGGGTTTGCCCTCTTCAACATGGGTGCCTCCTCTGCTCCGTGATGCCCTCCAGCCCCTCCCTCCCTCCTCTCCTGCCCATCACCGCAGCACCGTTGAGATGGCCATGAGGTCAGAGTCAGTGCACACAGCCAGGGACCTAGGAGATGCCGCTCCTTGGCAACACTTTGTGGATAATCCCTTCTACTCCTAGAAATGCTGTCCGAGTGCTAGACCCCTCACAGAATAGCAATGAGGCCTCATATGCATATGGCGTTCCTACATTTTTTGCAGGGCATTTACCACGATCATCTGATTTTACTCTGGGAGATAAAAACATCAGGCTCTTTTTTTTTTTATCCCCATATGACAGATGAAATTGATGCTCAAGGTCACATGCTAGGTGCTGGCAAAGTCAGGGCTAGACTCATTCCCCTGATTCACAGCCTGTGTTTGATCCACAGAGGTTCTCAAAGGGGTGCTATTGATATTTTGTGGGGGTGGGGTGCTGTGAGCAATTCTTCATTGTGCTAGACTGTCCTTGGCCCCTGTCAGTAGCATTCAGGTGAAAACCATGTGACAAGTGAAAAAGGTCTCCACATATTTCCATACACCCCCTAGGGGGACTGGTGCTACCCTGGTGGGGCACAGTGGAGTTCAATCCTGTCTTGTATAGATGGGAAAACAGATGCCAGGAGCAGAAGGCCCTTCGCAGCTGCTCACATATTTGCTGTGTATTATTTAAACAGCTGTCGTTAACACTGTCTTCTAGCCTTGTCTGGTGACCACAAGGATGCTGACCCATGCACTCCATTTATTTATTCAGTCGTTCCGCAGATAGTTTCAGGTTACCTCGTAAGTGTTCTGTGCTCTACGTGGAGGATGTGATGTTACGGACGACCGCTCTGCTTGTCCTCAAGGAGTGACGTAGCAGGGGGTGGAGCCTGGGGAGCTAATGAGAAATTGCAAGGCAAAGGGCAAAATGTCAGGGTGTGGTCACACAGGCGACGCAAGAACTGACACAAGGGCACCTAAACCAGATTTGCAGGCTCAGGGAAGGAGGGATTTTCTGGCAGCCGCAGCTATATAGAACCGAATCCCATTGGAATATAATATGTCGGCCATTAATGAAGATATTTAAATAGAAGATGGATCATCAGGAGTTTGGGAAAATGATAAAGGGGTTTAAGCAGCATAGGGGAGGTCAAACTAGCAGGTGTTCAACATCCCCTCCACTTGAGCCTGGGATTTCTGTTGTACCTACAAACCATAAACAGATTGTAATCCCATCTGATTTCTATAATGATATGGGACAAGGAGGTGTCCCCATGTTCGACTGGGTTATAAAAAGAAGATAATACTAGGAATAATCTGTTTTTTGTCCCAAAGCGCTTTCTACAAAATAGTAACTAAAAAAAAAATATTTCCATCCTTCCATCTGTCCATTCATATAGGGAGGGAGTTGCTGGAACAGGACTGAGTATGGAGTGGGGTAAGTAACCCTCAGCATGGACGGAAGGGGTGGGCTCCAGGGAGGGTGAGGCAAGGAAAGGGTCTTCTATGGGGGAATTTTTAATTGGGCGCTAAGCATTTATTTTCCTCCAAGGTAGCCAGAAGAGCCGAGGACAGCTCCTTAGCTCCAATTTACTCTGGTCTGTGCTGATCCAGAGAGGCTGGCAGCTCACACGTCAGCAGAGGACAGCTTCTGACAACTGTGTGACAAGGGAGAGGGTCTCGAGGGACGAGGGTGCCAAGAATGGCAACATTGTTCTGCCTTCCAGGAGGTGAAGTGCCAGCATTCAGCAAGCGCTCCCTGTGTGCAAGGACAGCAAATGCCATCTAGAGAGCCGCTCGAACTCGGTTAAAAGTCATGTTTGTGCCACCCGTGTCAAAAGGACAGGCCATTGGACTGGGCAATGATGGTGGATGGCTGATGGCTTAGATTTAAACTTCAAAGGATAAATCTGTCAGCGTTAGCTTTTCTTGTTGCTTCTGTACTGTGGACTGGAAAATTTTTACTCAAACTAGACATATGACATACCATATGGGATAATTAAAAAGTAAAATAATGGCCATCAGATTTAAAAAAAAAATCTCTTTTCTCTGCCCATCATTCATGTTCTATTTACCCCCTAAATGTCTCTTCCAATTTTATATATTGTGTCCAGTTCAGCTTTAAGAAAATGAGTGCTGGACTTTATTTTTCATCAGCATGGTTTTGATGGAAGGAAACATTGAGATAAATGGGCTTTTCTCTTCGAGGATCTAGATTAATTCATTCTCTGTGTGCAGTGTCCAATTTAGGATTCCACACATATCATCTCAAACCTTCCTCTGACCTCTGGCTCAAAAATCATCACATTTTGGAGAAAGTTTTGTTTTTGAGAACCCTTGTATTTTCAAGAGCTGGTCTTTAAAATTCTGTTTTCCTCTTTCCCACCCACCCTCAGCTCCTGTTAGAGACAGCTAGAGTTTTCAGTTATAACTTCCTTCCTTAAGTTTTCTTCCTCTGTCCTCTCTTATTTCCTTTTTATTTTCCGCAGTTTCACCCAAATTCCACCTGATTTTGGCTCAAGAATTTCTTTCTAGCAGGGGGCTGTCTGTAGAACATAAATAGCTTCTGTGGCCCCCTCCACAAAATTACTCCTGGATTTGTTTTTCTAAATGATACGAAGTACTTAATTAACTTTTGCTTAGAAATCCATGATCCCTTTAAAAATGTAACAAATAGTAAAACATACCTACAGAAAATCAAAACAAAAAGGTAAAATTACTTATAATCTTACTACCCCCAAGCCAATATTCTTTCATTGTTTTATTTTTAAAAGATATTTATTTATTTATTTTAGAGAGGGGAAGAGAGAGAGAAAGAGAGGAAGAAAAACATCAATGTGTGGTTGCCTCTCGTGCGCCCCCTACTGGGAACCTGCCCTGCAATCCAGGCATGTGCCCTGACTGGGAATCAAACCGGTGACCCTTGGATTCGCAGGTGGTGCTCGATCCACTAAGCCAACGAGCCAGGGCTTTTGTTTTGTTTTGTTTTAAATGACAAACATGCCCACACATGGTTGGTGACATTTTAAAAAATTTAATTTAATTTTGTTTTATTTTATCCTCACCTGAGGACATTTTTTTCCATGTTCTTTTCAGAGAGAGGAAGGAAGAGAGGAAATGAGAGAGAGAAACATTGGTGCAAGAGAGAAGCATCTATTGGTTGCCTCCAGTCCATACCCCGACAGGGGATCATGCATTCCTGGACTGGGGTTTGAACCTGCAACCTAGATATATGCCCCAACTGGAAATCAAACCTCAAACCTTTCAGTTATGGGACAACATTCCAACCAACTGAGCTACACTAGCCAGGGCCCAAAATGAACACTCTTAATATTTTGGTGTTTTTTTTCCAAATACATAGATATATGTGTACCCTATGCAAAATACTTATTTTCCTTAACTTAAAAAAGTGGAAATGAAAAGCACTACAAGTTCACTGAAATGCAGAGGTATGATGGATGACTGCATAGAGACCCAGCAGGTCTCACTCCAGATCTTCACCCAACAGTGGGTAATTGCCAGTCAGTACACGTGGGAAGTTTAGCTTGGTTTCCTCATCCTGGCTCTGCATCAGAATACCTGGGATGATACGGGAGTATACAGATGCCTGGGCCCTGCCTGCAGAAGTTTTGTTTCGATTAGTCTGAGGTGGGACCTTAACTCTGTATTCCTCCCACCCCATAACCCTATGAGATTCTAATGGGCAGCCAGGGTTGAGAATGACTGGAAGCCAGAGGCCACTGCAGGTTCTTGCACCATGATGAATGACACCTGAAGACACTGTATGAGTTGGGGGCTTTGGGTGCTGATGTGGGAACATGTGGGAGTGAGGAGGCAAGGGGACTTGGCCTTCTAGGGGCTAATTAGCTGGAAGATTCTGGATTACCTTATTTTGTCCTATCATTTCCTCTTCATCCCCTTTTTACTTTCCAACACGTGCCAGATACATGAACTGAGCTCCCTTCATGCCTCACCTGTCCTCTCTTCACCAAGTGCTCCTTCTTCCTCTGCTCAGTCACCCCTCACCCCCACTGGCAACAATGGAAGATTATCCAATCAGGGGTGTCCAACCTTTTGGCATCTCTGGGCCACGCTGGAAGAAGAAGAGTTGTCTTAGGCCACACATTAAATACACGAATGCTAACAAAAACTGGTGGACAAAAAAAAAAAAGGTTTCAAGTAAATTCATGATTTTGTGTTAGGCCACATTCGTAGCCATCCTGGGCTGCACGTGGCCCGCAGGCCGTGGGTCGGACACCCCTGATTGTGGCTAATGGGTGTGATCTCTTTTGAGTTGTTTTCTTGAGAAAGTACTGGCTCTGTCCTGCGAGTCACTCTTTCTGCACCTCCTTGATAGAGCTATAGAAAAATATATGAAAAAGTGGATAGAAGTAGCAAAATCTTGATTAGTCAGATTTTTTAATTTCCAGAATGCTATTGGCTCTATTCAAATTGTAGGAGAGAGAGATAATCATATAATCATAGGGAAGTAATGGGATGTCAAGGACTTTACAAAAAAAAAAAAAAACCCCAAAACCATCAACCAGTTTCTGGGATATATTAACCTGGGTCTGCAGATGGACTTTACAGGGTCTATGAGCCACTTGAAATTGAAGGTCAAACGGTGTGTGTGTACCAGTGTGTGTGTGTGTGTTTCTGTGGGGAGGGGCAGGATATTTCCCAAAGGGACCCTAATTCAGGAGATGTTAGGGCTCTGCTCCAGGTTGTGTCTCTCTGTATGGTTCCTGTAATCCTGCCTCACTCCTTACCTCTCCCTCTTTCTTGTCTCCTACATGAATCTGGTTTGTGTCTTGTCTCCCTGCACTCTCCACACACACTTCTCTCGGCCAGTCCCTCTCCACATGTCACCTGGAAATGGAGAAGTTTCCTGTCCAAGCCCCTTCTTCTCTTCCTCCTTTCTGCCTTCTTTTCTTTGCTCTTTTTTTTAGCAAACAGCCCTCCCTCATTCAATTTATTCTTGTCACAGTCACAAGATCCTCTTATAAGCTCCAAATTGGATCAAAGTTATTCTCCAGCTTAAAACGGGGCGGGGGGGGGGGGGGGTTGTTCTCCAAGTGCCGGAAGGATAACAATCATGCATTTTGTCATGGCATTTAAGACTTTCCACATCCTGGTCCCAACTACCCTCCTAATGTTTCCTCTACTTATCCTCACTCAAGCTTCACTTCTGTGCCTCTACAGCTTCTATTCCCTCCACCCAGAATAATCTTTCCTTTACTTCACCTACCCATACTCTATCCAAATATAAAGTGGCATCTCTGCTATGATGCTTTCCATGATTCCATTAATTCTTACTCTGAACTCCCATTGAATTGTACCTGTACCTGTCTTTCTATTTGCATCATCATTTATGTGATCGCTTTCATTTCCTTTGATGATAGAGAACCCTTATGATTTAACCTCTGAGTCCTCTACAGGCTCTAGTGTAATACTTTTGCACACAACTGGTGCTCTGCAAATGCTTGTTTAATATTACTCTCGACATCAGTCAGCTTGGGCTGCCATGAAAATACCACAGAGTGGGTGACTGCAACAACAGAAATTTTTGTTCTCACAGATCTGGAGGCTAGAAGACCAAGAGGAGGTGCCAGGAAATTTGGTTTCTGGTGAGGTGTGAAGATGACGGCTGCCTTCTTGCTGTGGCCTCAAGTGGCCTCTTCTCTATGCTCCGGGATGGGGAGTGAGCGTTGGAGTCTCTGAAGCTTCAGGTTAGGACACCCATCCTATTGGATTAGAGCCCCACCCATATGACCTCATTTAATTGAAATTACTCCCCTAAAGGCCCTATTTCCAAATACAGTCACATTAAGTATTAAGGCTTCAACCATGAATTGGGGAGGGGGGGGCACACAAGCCCAAAAACCCCTCATTGATTTTTATCTGTATCTATAAAGTATAGAGAGACACTTTCCACCACGCTTGGTATAGATCCTGAGTTGGTTTGTTTCTCAATCAACAAATAAGGAGTCAGTGGTGTTCAATGTACTCTATTTACTAAGATGGGAAAAAAGATGTCACCTGACATTTTAGTGTTTTGTTTTCTAAACTCCAGTCATTTATACATCATTGTAATTTTTGTCATAACTTTATACCAAATCTCCCATTGTTTAGTTAAAATTCCTCTTTAAATTGATTTATGTCTTCACTTAAATATTTTAGAAAAAAATGATCTGTGAAATCATAGATTTGATTATGTGTTTTATAAAATACATTTGGACAAATATATTACAATTAAAATTATTTGTTCCAAGTATTCAGTACTCCACCCTACAGGGCCCAACATTGCTGGGAAGGATTCTATTTTCCAGCCCTATTCTTCTCAGGCTTGGCCATGTGACTGGGTTTGCCCAGTGATGTATGATGCTCCCGAGCAGAAAATTTACAAGGCATTTTCTAGACTTGCCATGATTCTCTCTTCCTGCATGAAGACCAAGAAAGCAGCTGGGCTTCAACCTGGTCCTTAACTAAAGAAAACATGAGACAGACCTGAAAGCAGCTGGCAACTTAGATATATGTGTGTGTGAAATAAATGTTTGTTATTATAAGCCACTGAGGTGTTTTTCACAGGTCATTTTGTTACTACATCCTAACTTAACCTAAGCTGACTAATCAAATGCTCAGTCATATGTTACCTAAAGTTGTCTTGCATAGTAACACTTTGAGAACCCTACCAGCCTTTGAAAACATTCCTGTGTCTTGAATGAAGCGGCAACTGTAAGGTATCTCTGGTTTGGGTTTTTTTTTTTTTTTTTTTTTTTCCCAAATGACTCAGTGTTTCCATCTTATCGGGAAATTATTTGAATAGAATTTCAAAAACCTGGGAACAATCCACATCCTGACAAATCATGGACTATAGTCCTGGGGCCCTGTCTCGTAGCATCAATAGCTCAAAATGGTGCTTCTTTGGCAGAAAGGGAGAAAACCATTACACTTTTAAAACAGCCTTTAGTCTCAAGAGGCAGTGATGTAGCCTTGGCACTGAGATGACCTAAAGGGACTTTTTCTCTCAAATGCTCCAGTTTCTCCCACAGACACTTCAAAGACTTCAAAGCCAACTGGGCTTTGCAGAGTGCCTGGCCTTTGAAGTGGGGCACAGAGCTGTGGGAATGCTTTTCGGGGCTGGGCAGGTGGATGATCTTAACATTAGCAGACAGTGGATAAAATACAAACACAAAGTGTGAAAGTATTTATCTGTCCGACCATTACCTAGTCCATGTAATCTTATAAAATAATGCAAGTTTCCTACTATGGTCAGGGAATTGTAAGAAAGTAATTAATATTCAATTTTATTAAAAAATCGCTGCCAAACTGCTATGTTAAGAACAACAAAATTTTAAAGAATCTCAGTATCATAAAATAATAGTAATTAGAGGATGTATTTAAATCTTTGGGGATTCAAAGGTATTTCTTAAAGACACTCTGGGCCACCGCTGAGAACAACTGCTATCTTTTGACTTCTGTTCCCCTCCATTCTTCTTCATTCTGCTGCCTCCAGATAATAATTATCTTCTTTTGCCAAATCAGGGGTCTTCCTTAGTTCCCTTCCTCTTTGAGTCCTCAGCTGCATTTGACGGTTAACCTCCTCCTCAAACTCCCCCTTACTCAGTCTTCTATGAAAGTCCACTTTCCTGATTCTCCTCTGAACTCCCAGCAAAGTTTTCTATCCCTTTTATCAGTTCACTTCCTCTTATCTAAGTGAGGATGCTCCTCAAGTCTACGTTTCTTCTGTTATGCTCGCTGCTTGGAGAAACACATCCATCACTGCACTGCCAATTTGAGGCTGACCCCTCCAGCCCCGATTAACCCTTTGCCCTCAGGGTTTGGGGCTGGCTCCTCCTCAGAGGGCACATCCACTTGAATGTCCCACCATCACTTCAAACTCAACATGTGCAAACCACACCCTGCCCTTTTACTGTTCACCACATTCCCATTTTCCTCGCAGTCATCTCACTCACCCTTCTTTCTCGGGACCTTCTCTAATCTATCTGCAAGTGAGTTATTTTTAAAAATATTTCTTGGATCTTTTTATTTCTTCTAATTCTGACTTCCATCATCCCAGCCCAGACTCTAGCAACATCACACCAGCATCCTGTTATCACATATGTGAGATGCCCAGTGTGGCAGATGCTGCTGGTTGCCTATTTGGTATCTATTCTCCTCTCTTCCCATGTTATAAGAGCTCCAGTTATTTAGGGGCATGGATTGCAATATTCCCAGGTAAAAATACCTCCCCTCTTATCCATGCATCTAATTCTGCTGATGACCACTTCTGCTAGGTGAGATTTCTGGGAGAGGTACTGTTTTCCTGGTAAAAGTTAAGACCCTGGTGACACGTCTTCTTTCCTTCCTTCCTTTTTTCCTGCTTGGAATGTAGATGCAATGACTGTGGCTAAGACACCATACTTTTAAGTCAGATAGATATGTTTTAAATCCCACCTTGGATACTTCCTTGTGTTGAGACCTTGGGAAATTTATCTAACCTTTTTAAGCCTCAATTTTATATCAGCAAAATGGGTGCAACAAGACTACTAGGTTGTTGTAAAGGTTAAAGGTACTAACACATTTATAAAGCATTGAGCATGGTATATGCATAGGACCTTGGAGAGAAAGTTAAAATCAGAATATCCTAATGCCCTTATTACCTAGGGTACATGGGGACCATGAATGTGGAGACTAAAGTATCTATCACGTCATTAGATTCCCTTTGGGTCTAGGATCTCATGGCACATCCTCATCTTCTTTGCATCAAAACGTCAAACACGGAAGACATTTCTTCTGCTACACACACGTCCTGGATTTTAAAATGGAAAATAATACATGCAAAGCAATGGTGAGAGAAACTGGCGTGTATATTTTCTGTCTGGTTTTGAAAAAGTCTTGCACAAGTGTCAGGCTCCCATGTGGCTCCCTCAGGTTTATCCAGGTCCCAGGTACTCCCCATGCGGAGTGGTGGCGGGAGAGCAGGCACTGAGGGCCGCTGACACTTTATTGCGACTGCAGAGCAAGTCTGCGAGGAAATAAACATTCTAATTCTAGGATTTGTTCCAACTTTTTCATAAAAAGAAAACCATTGCAGACAATTTATAGATCGTTTGGCTTCTCAGTATGATGTGTTCTGATTTCCCTTCTCCTTTTTCCTCCTCTAACTCACATCTGTCACTAAGCACTATTGTCCCAGAAGTGAAGGTCAGTGTGTGTGTGAGTGTGTGCACATCTACGTGTATATGCAATCTTGAAGGTGTACATTTAAGGCTTTGGTCATTCTGCGAGCTCATTTCAATTATGAAGACTTCTTCCCACCATGCCTCCCTCCCTTTTCCTCCTCCTTCTGCCAAACTGCTATTTTGTACCTCTGTTGCAACTGGGTCATGTTTTTTACTTTACCCAGAGGAAACAAGGGGCCTTCAGTGGGAAAGCAAGAGGTTTCCAGTGCTCACCAAATACAGATGCTCAGGAAATGGGGGACTCATGTGGCTTACATATAGGGAACTTCTCAGCTACAATACCATGTCCTGTGTGGGAGGCCCCGCTCACTCCTCACTGTCTCCCAGCCTGCCTGACTCCAAATGTCCCCTGGAATAATTCAACTTCTTATCTAAGGTACGGGCCAGCTTCCTTGAACTACCAACTGCTTGATTGCACAACAAATTGGTTATATAAGGGGATCTTAAGAAAGAATAAAATCATGAGCCCTGCATAACTGTCTCTCTCCAGGCATCAGCCCCAGACTCAAGGAAGGGGGCCCAGTGGGGGAAATTGGTCCATTTGTAAACAGAAGCTGCAGAGCAGACCGTTGGTTTTGCTGACTGGCGTTCAAGGGCTACACAACGTCTTTAATGTAACCCCTTTCCACCTCGTCCCCCCAAATGCAGGCCCTAATTATCCTGGATGAAAATAGAAGGTTCCTCATCATTTATTTATTTTTAGCACTTGCTCAAACTAATTGGTAGCCCTGCAACCCATACATAATACAGTGATCTGGAAGAAACTGACAGCTTTTTAATGATGCATTGTATCGTACCAGGACAGAGAACACGAGGCTCACTCTGCAGTGGGTCTTGTTTGACTGTCTGCCATCAACTGGGGGTGCATATTTTCTGATCCTCTCGGTCTTCAAGGGTCATTAACCAAAAACTACACAGCCAAAGCTCAGCAAGTCTAGCCCAGCCCTCTTCCTGCTTCTCCCTCTGGCCTTCAGTGGTGGGTGGCCGGATCTGAGCCTTTGAGAAAAGGAGGCCCAGCATTCAGAAGGGTTGTATCCTTGAGTCCTTTACCTGCCTTGACCCTATGATGGGAAAGGTAGGGAAGAATTTGGGAAGACCAGAAATTCTGGAGTCAGACAAATCTGGGGAGTCTCATCTTGAACGTTCAATATTTATGAGACTTTGCATAAGTGACTTAAACTTCAAAGCCTCTGTTTCCTCATCTCTCAAAATTGGAAGAATAAGACCTATCTACCAATATATTTTGGAGGACTGATATGGAGATACCAATTATATTGCCACAGACAAGCTTAGATCTTGAATAAAAACCTTTTCCTTTTTTTGAATTTATAGCATCTACAAGATTTCTTAGGGTGCTATCAATACAACATTTCAAGTTTTTGCATTTTTATTTTGCTTTTTATTAGGGGGTTCATAATATAACATAGACAAAATATAAAGATAACAGAAGATACCATGCAGGAATTTATTACTGATTATACCTGAAAAATGCACTTAAGAGCTAAAGAATCAAGAAGGCCTCCTTTTGAGTACTAGGCCAAATGTGTGGCTTTGGATAAATTATTTAATCTCTCTGAGGCTTAATTTTCTCATTTAACCTCATAAGAACTTTGTGTCAAATAGAATAATAAGTATAAAACAACTAATTAAATGGTTGAAATAGAGCAGATGCTCCCCAAGTATTACTTTCTTCTCTTCATTGATTATTGATCTTTTTTATTAATTTTATACTGTTTTGAGCTGAAATTACATATTCAATTATGTAGCATATTTTTACTGAGGGCCTATTACGTGGCAGATATGGTCCTAGTTGCTGAGATTTTATATTTTGGCTTGTGAAGAGAGAAGATAAATGACAGATAAAAGTTTCTAGAATTTTGTTTTAAAACATGGGATTCCATTGGGCTCATGCTACAGTGCTCTACTTTTCATTCAGCTGTCTTTCATTTCATGGAGAACCATTTATGTTGGCACATAGAGAGATTTTTCATCTTTTTATACAGTGACCAGGGACCAAACCCACAACCCAGGCACATGCCCTGACTGGGAATTGAACAAGTGACTTTTCACTTTGTAGTACAATACCCAACCTATTCAGCCACACTGGTCAGGGCCAAATTTTATGATTTTAATAGGTAATTTGTCTTTTCCAGTAGCAGTAATCTTTCCAGACTGATATTTGCCAGCTGCTCATCAATTGTGTCAATTTTCTAGAAACATTTTGACAAGGATTTGGCAAGTAGACCTTTCCCACTCTCCCATGTATTTCCTGTGGGTGGGCAGAGTACCAACGTGGGTGCAGGATTCAGAGTAAAGCAGATGGAGTTTAAATTTGTAGGCTGCCTCTTGCTAGGTGTGATCATGGACTTGTTTTTGTCTTTCCAGGTCTTACTTCTTTGTGTAAAAATTAAGGATAATAATTCCTACGTAGCCCTGGCTGGGGTGGCTCAGTTGGTTGGGCATCATCCCACAGACCCAAAGGTCATGGGTTCAATTCCCAGTCAGGGCACATGCCTGGGTTGCAGGTTTGGTCCCCAGTTGGGGGTGTGTCCAAAAAGGCAATGAATCGATGTTTCTCTCCCTCTCTTTCTCTCTCTCTTCCCCTCTCTGTAAACCCTCTCCCTTCCTCTCTAAAAAGCAATGAAAAAAAAATGTCCTCAGGTGAGAATTTTAAAAGATCAATAATTCCTACCTACTTTTACTTACTAATACGTGTCATTTGTTTGGCAAGCCATCAGATATATCAACCTCAAATCCCCGAAGTACTTTCAGCATCTGCTCAGAAGTGTCTCTCTCCTTCACTGTAACCTGTGTTCCTCATGTAACGACCATCTTGGGAGACTCATTCTTTTAATTAAAATTAATAGACTTCATTTTTCAGAGCAATTTTAGGTTCATAACAAAACTGAGCAAGAAGTACAGAGAGGTCCCAGCTACTCCCTGACCCCACACATGCACAGCCTTCCCAACGATCCATACCCCACTAGACTGGTCCCTTTGTCACATCCGATGAACCTTCGTTAACACATCATTATCTCCCTAGCTCCATAGCTTACATTAGGGCTTACTCTTGGCGTTGAACATTCTATGGGTTTGGACAAATGTATAATGACAGGTATCTATTATTATTGTATCAGGCAGTATAGTTTTCATTACCCTAAAAATCCTCTGTGTTCCACCTATTTATTCCTCCCGTCTAATTCTTGGCAGCTACTGTTCTTTTTACTGTTTCCATAGTTTTCCAGAATGTTATATAGTTGAATCATACAGTATGCAACCTTTTGAAACTGGTGTCTTTCACTTGATATTATACATTAAGTTTCCACCATGTCTTTTCGTGGCTTAATAGCTCATTTGTTTTTAATGCTGAATAATATTCCATTGTCTGGATGTATCACAGTATATCCATTTACCTGCTGAAAGACATCTTGGTTGCTTCCAAATGTTGGCAAATATAAATAAAACTGCAATAAACATCTGTGTGCAGGTTTCTGCATAAACATAAGTTTCCAACTCATTGGGGTAAACGCCAAGCAGCACAATTGCTCTATCATATGGCAAGAGTTTATAATAAACTGCTAAAGTGTCTTCCAAAGTGGCTGTACCAGTTTTCATTCCCACGAGCAATGAATGAGAGTGCCCATTACTCCACCTCCTTGTCAGCATTTGGTGTTGGCAGTGTTTTGGATTTTGGCTATTCTAATAGATGTACAATGGTATCTCATTGTTTTAATTTGCATTTCCATGACAAAGGATGATGTTAGGCATTTTTCTTTTAATTTTCTTATTACATTTTATTGGTGTTTGATTTGGTTCCATTACTAACATTGACACTCTATTGCAAAATAAATACTGGCTCCTCAGGGTCATTATGAGGAATAAGGAAAAAACTAGTAATTTTAAATACAAAGACTTAGTTTATAGTCTTGCTTAAGTTTGCTAAGGCCAGAGCTAGAAGGCACATCAATGGAAAGTTAGTGCCCAGGAGTAATATTTGTGTTGGGATGTGGATCTCAAATGCACAATGCCTTGGGAGCACAGAGGAGGTCCCAATTAGCTTTATTGGGAGAGGTAAAAGAGAATTTATGCTGCCTGGAATACAGTAGCAACTTAATAAATATTTATTGAATAAGATGATGTCGGAGATGATAGACTTGGGAGCTAGACTACTTGGAATTGAATTCCAACTCTATCACTTTAGCAGATGTGTGAGTTTTGAAAAGTTACTCAACTTCCCCATGTCTCAGTTTCCCCATCTGAATAGTGGGGCTAATAACAGCCAAAAGCTGGAACAACCCAAATACCCATCAACAGATTAATGAATAAATAATATATGTATATATTTAAATATACAGTAGAATATTACTCAGCTATAAATAGGAACAAAGTACAGAGATGTGCTACATGGAAGAATACTGAAAACATTATGCTAAATGAAAGAAGCCAGACATAAAAAGTCACAGATTGCATGATTCCATTTATGTAAAATATCTACATTAGGTAAACCCACAGAGGCAGAAAGCAGATTGGTTATTGCCAGGGGCTAAGGGAGGGGGGTAGTAGGAGTGACTACTTATTAAGAACAGGGTTTTCTTTCTGGTGTATTAAAATGTTTTGATGAAATAAGATAGGAATGGTGATTGTACAATATTGTGAATGTACTAAAAGCCACTGAAATGTACATTTTTAGATGGTTAATTTCATCTTAAGTAAATTTCACCTCAATAAAAATACTCACTGGATTTGTTAAACAGGAGATTTGACACAGATGAGTGGTAACCTAGTGAAATGGGTAATAGATCTTATTAAATTACCCAGGATGCCACAGAGAGATGATGAAATATGCAAGATAGGTTAAATTGCAGAGGGACAGCATGAGATGGTCTGGAGTTGCAGGCAGAGATAAAAGACAAAATGGGAAGGGGCATATTTGAATGGAAAATAACTCAGAATTTTCCAGAAGTGTTAGTTGAAAGATTCCAAACCTCAGAACCAGGAAGTCCAAAAAGTCCCAAAAAGTATAAATAAAAAGAAATGGACATGTAGGCATACTCTAGTAAAACTGCAGAATGCCTAAGGCAAAGAACTGTACCTCACCAAAATTCCGAAGTTTAATTCTTACCCCAGTACCTCAGAGTGAGACTGTATTTGGACATAGGTCTTTAAAGAGGCAATTAAGTTAAAATGAGGGCATTAGCGTGGTGCCTAATCCAGTATGACTGGTGTCCTTGTAAGAAGAGGACATTTAGACACAAAAAGTGACACGGGGACGTTTGGCCACAGAGGAGAGGCCATATGAGGCCATGGAGAAATAGCCATCTACAAACCAAAGAGAGCAGCCTGGGGAGAAACCAGCCCTGCTGACAGCTTGGTCTTGGGCTTCTAGCCCTAGAACTTTGAGAAAATAAATTTCTGTTATTTAAGCTACCCATTCTGTGGCTATGTTTGTGGTACCCAGTTTGTGCCACTTGGTTATGGCAGCCCTAGGAAACTAATAAATCCTTAAATAATAGTAATTAATAGTCATAGTGGCAATAATGTAATACCCTAGATCTTTTCAGGTTACTTCCTTTGGAGAATGCCAGAGATCAAAAAGTGGCCATGTGCTGTGGGGAGATGTCTTCCGGCAGCTCCCTCCCCACAAAGACACTTTAATAATGGGCCTTGGCACAGAGGTACCCAGCATTGTGCCCTGCAGCGGGTCTCACCATTGTCCTGCTCCATGGGCAGCCAGAGAGAGCCAAAGACGCAATGCTGTCCAAGGGAGGGCCATCTGGGAAGACAAAACAGAGGGCTCTGGCGCCCGGTTCCACCATCCTGATCCCGTGTCGTTGTTAACGTTTATAAGAAAAGAAAGTCCTCTTCCTTCCACATCCCATTGGGCTGGAGCCAGTGCACAAGCTGACGGAGCTGGGTAATAGCCACATCAGAATAATCATTCTAGAAAACATTCTTTCCTATCAGCTCTTGCTGAACGGGTTTAGATTCCAGAGATAGCATTAGTGGGTGAGAACATTTGTCCTTCAAAGACTTCAATTCCAAGACTTCAACTGTTCACTGGCTTTATCATTTGTTATTCATATGGGTTAATCACATTGTTCAAATGCTTGCATTTTTTCCCCATAAATGGATTCATTTAGAAAACACTTGATATCATCTCCAAGCTAATTATTTAATTAAAAAAAGGTTTCTTTCTTTTTTTTGTTGTTTTCTCATCTCTCTTCTTACAACATTGATGTCCTGTTTCTCATCTGAAACTTCAATATGTGCTAACTTTACATTTCTATGAATTCATACATTGAGGGCAGTTACTCGTTTTGGTCCAGTGTTCCCCCTGCCTCCCCCCCACCCCCGGGGAAGAGAAAGTTGTATGTATATGCTCCTAATAAATGCAAGACTTTGTTCTGCTGATCTTTTCTTTCTTCTTATCCCCCTCGGGGTGGTGGGTAGAAATCCGCGCAATCCTTGTTTAAAAAAAAATAAAGAATGAAAGACAATATGATACAGTTTGTCTCTGTTGGTTACTCAAGGGGTCTGGTGACTGAAAATCCTGATCAAAGGCAATGGGCTGTAAAAGCCAAGACTGTGCGGGAAGAGGCTGGTGGGGCAGCCGGCTTTAGGGAAGACAGACAGCGTTGCTGCTCGTTTCTAATTTCTCCTTATACCTCTTCCCTCCCTTAGTTTCTTTCCTCCTTTCTGCTTATTGTGTCCATTGCTGTTTCCCTGAATTTGATTTTCTCCTTTCTTTCTTTTCTTCCTGCAAAGAAGAAAACTAAATATTAGATTGAATTGTAGGTCAGTAATTGTCCAATATCATCAATTTCACATACTTCATCCTAATACAACAAACAAAAGTCAAGATTTTAAAATCTTTACTTTTATATACCAATAAAAGGGAGTAACAGCACAGTATTATTTTTTCAATGTAGACGGTTTGCCTTCCTGGAAAAGGCAATGTGGCTTCAGACTGAGAGTGAGGGCTGGAAACTTAGAATCCCAGCTCTACCTTCTCTTTGCTAGACCTTAATCAAGTGACTTTGCTTCTCTGAGCCTCAGTTTCCTCATCTATAAAATAGGGATCATAGTACCTACTTTTCGGGATATTTCTAAGTCATAAAAAGCATGCCATCTTATAAAGTGACACATTATTTTGGCATGATACACACATGTGTCTATTTTACAGTGTGTTTAGATGCTTTGGTGATTAGGAAAAAATGCAAATTACTTCAAAAGCATTCCTGAACACTTACAGTTTTTGACTACATGTAGAGGGTGTATACAGGGTAGTTTAAAAAGAAGTAAGCATGTTGGGAAAATGTACTGCTCAATAGCTAGTAAACATGTTGTAGGCACCGACTTGTCATTGTCCTTTCATTTCACATGTCTTAAGAAAACTGTGAGTCATTTTCATGTCACATTTAGTACAACCCCAAAATCCACAAAGAGGGCTGGCTGAGAGCGTTGTGTTCCTCAGACCCTGCTCTGCGTCTTCTCCCTGAAGATGGAAGATGAAACCTTCTTGCTCCCTCCACAGGCCTTGACAGAGCAGATAAGGTAAAATGATTAAACGTCAACTGCTGTTTCCAGACTCACATGGAAGATGAAGTTGACTTTGCATGTCGTCGCAAATTTAGTGATAAAACCACATTCATTTAATCAAAAAAGTTAATCTCCACAGCATCCACATACGGGACACTGAAGACCAGCATGATTCCCCAGGAGTGAAATGCCTTTTGTGATACATCACGCACAGGGGCTGTGGGCCACTGTGTCAGTGTGTGAGTGTGTGTGAGTGCGTGTGTAGAACATAGTGTCAGGAGTCCTAAGTCAGGATGTACTAACTAGAGGGTTTTTCCCACAGCTTCAGGAAGTCCTTGGAAACCTCATTTCCCGGCAGGATGAGTCTCCCCTCACTTCCATTGTGCGGTCCAGAGGTTCTTTCGTGAATATATTCCACGCCACTGGGAAAGGCTTTCTGTTTAAATATCGACTTAACTCTGAGATAGTGGCCACACGAGTTTTCAGATTATCACACCATTGACCTCTTGTGGGGACGCATCAAGAATCTCGCATTCCTGAGGCAGGGAAGGCGCGCCTCACAGCTGCCGCCTCCACGCGGACAGGATGCACTCCGGAGATTCTGGGATGAATCGACACAAGGGGAGTGTGTTGAGTACTTAATCGATTATAGAAATCATTGGGATAGTTCCTCTTCAACTTTGGTTTTAACTGCTTGATTGACAACTAATATGCTTTTACACATCTTTAATAATTTTTGAACCACTTTTCATTTTCTCAGTCAACAGCTATTCCCACTCCATTCTAGGTGTCTGCATGATTTTGGAGTTTAAAAAGGAAATTCTTACACTCAGGGAAGTTGGGAATATCTGCCCTGGGCTGGTTGGCTGAGCTCTGCCTGGATCTTTACTGCAGTTTATCTGGCCTGGTCCACCGTTCAGGCCTAATGCTTGCCCCTCGGGAACTGAAATGTGTCCCACCCTTGCTGGAGCATAGTTCTCTAGAGCAATGGGTAATGAGTTCCCATCCCTCCTCTGGCTTCTTGGGACACAGATCATCCTCTACAGGATTTTGGGGGAACAAGACTCGCCCATTGCACAGCACCATTTCTCTTAGTTTGATATGTAGAGCTGGTCCTTTACAGGAAGAAAATCATCAGTTTTACAAAATTATAACCCTAATAGAAAAGAAAACAACATGTCACATTCCAGCCCACAATCAGGAAACACTGGGGAGAAAAAAATGACTAACCCTGAGTCTTCCAGCCCATTCTTCCTCTGGATAGCCCAGTCCAACCCTGAGAAAACTCCAAAAACCACAACATGCCTCACTAGCTTCAATAAGGGCCTCTTATACTTTCCAGTAGAATGCCCCTTCCCATCTCACTGCCTCTGTCTTCTCCCCCAAGACCCCGCCTCTTCTCAGCTCCAGCTGGAAGGAGGACATAAACACATACGGCCTTCCATAGTCCCCACAAGCATGGAGAAATATTTTGACCACTAGTAATCTCATTTGGGGTTATTTCTTGCTTTTAATTTTGCAGCTGACACCAAACTCTCCTATAAGAAGATACTGCCTTCAAGCCGACAGCTCTCAGAGAGGGGGAAAATGTGAAAACTGAGCAAACTGGCTGCATTTATTCTTGCAATACAGGTCGTGTAATGAAAAGATATACTCAAGCTCAGCTTCTTGGTGCAAACCTGTAACACAACAGCAAAGTTGCTCGGCCTGACCTGCCACCTGGGTGGCTGTATCTCCTGGGCCCTCCCTAGCTTTCTTCTTTTCTCTCCACGTAAGTGCTTCTTTGTCCTTTCTCCTGGTGCCTGCTGCCACTGTGACCATCCTTTTGTTGTGGGTGCCCATTGTGTGACCTGAGTTGTGCCCAGGGGAGGGCCTCACTCCATGGATTCAAAGTGCTGAGGCTGCTAAAGGAAGATTGTCTGACCACAATCCACCTGGCATCGATCAAAGAAATAAACAAGCTGTGCTTATCACCGAGCTGCCTGGTGTAGCCAAACTGTAAATTAGAACTGTAACGGCCTCCTGAGCAGCATCACATGGCCCAGGCAAGGCCCTGGTAGCCCTTGGTGTTAACTGCAAATATATGTGGTTGCTCGTTGCCCACCACACCTTTAGCGTGGGTGTGAACTTTGTTTTATTTTGTCCTTTTGAAATTGTAATATATACATACAAGCATGTGTGAGCATGAGTGTACACATACACACACTAATGAGTGACAGCAAATAGGCCAAAATACGAGGTCTGTTGGGAAAAAGTCCAGCCAGGTAAAAGTCCATCCATTGTTAATATAACAAGAATGGTTTGTGTGACATCAGTGTAACCTGGAAGCCAAGGACAGTAGACTGGAATGCACATGCATGATGACTTCACTGTACTAGTCAGTGGGGGTGGTAGACACTGTTGAGTGAGCTTGCGTACTGTGCAGCCGTCGCATTCAAAATGACTGAGCGAGTAGAGCAATAAATCTGCATCAAATTCTGCAACAAGCTTGAACATTCCTCCGAGGAAACTATTCAGATGATTCAGAAGGCCACAGCTATGTGCAACTGGTGATTGGCAGCTTCATCACAACAATGTGCCTGCTCATGCATCACATCTCATGCATGCAGAGTTTTTTGGTGAAACATCAAATCACCCAGGTGACTCAGTGCCCCTACAGCCCAGATTTGGCACCTTGAGACTTCTGGCTTTTCCCAACTAAAATCACTTTTGAAAGGGAAGAGATTTCAGAGCATCGATGAGATTCAAGAAAATGTGATGGGGCAGCTGATGGTATTTGGGAGAACTGTGTGAGGTCCCACAGTGCCTACTTCAAAAGGGACTGAGGCATCATGGTCTTATATACAATGTTTCTTGAATCTTGTATCTTCTTCAACAAATGTCTCCATTTTTCATGATACATGGATGTACACTTTCTGGACAGACCTTGCATGTGTGTCCAACCTGTGGCCTGCAGGCCACATGCAGCTCAAGACGGCTGTGAATGTGGCCCAACACAAAATCATAAATTTACTTAAAACATTATGAGATTTTTTTGGTGATTACATGTTGCAATGTATTCAATGTGTGGCCCAAGACAACTCTTCTTCCAGTGTGGCTCAGAGACATCAAAAGGTTGGACAACCCTGGCAGTGGTTGCCTTTGACTTTGGGCCTATGGGTACTTTTTTTTTCCTTTGTATGGTTTTCATTTTCCAAAGTTCCTATAATAAGAACTTAATAACTTCTATAATTTAAAAAACTTGAACAGCTACCTTTATTTAAAAATTTTTGGAAAATCAAAAGTCCTGACTATTTGTGAATGAAAAAGAGCAAGGTGAGCTCAGTTTGAAGAGTAGGCAAAGTTTGATTGTCAAAGCAGAGCACCTGGGTGAAAGTCAGGGCCAAGTTGCAACTCCAGCAAGCTTCCCTGAGCACAGCCCTCTCCGAGCCTTGGCTGTGTCCTGTTGGCTGCCTGCCCATTATAGCTGGCAAATTCAGGCTTCCTGCTGAGACAGTGCTGATCTTGCAAGATTTCCAACCAAGGAGGGATGTGAGTGAAGTGCTTTTTTCTACCTGCTGCCACCAAACCTTTGCCAACTCTGCCCAAGGAGACAACAATGATGGAAATTCAGGAGTGGAGGCCCAGAGGCTTGTCAGTTAATTTTTGGATATACTCCTTAGCTCTTTCTACTTTTTCCAAGCAGTCTCATAGGTGAGTGAGCTGGAGTTAAGTTGGATTACACCTCATAGGTGCCTTACTCAAGTTTATGAAGCCAAGAGCAGATCAACACCTGTGTCCATTTGACCAAAACAGCCAAATTGCTTCCATCCATCATTCATTCTGTGTCTCACCTACACAGTGCCTGACAGACCTGACTGAACAGCCTGGATGTTGTGGGAATTGTGGAGACACAGTTGTTGTCATAGCATCAGTCATATCTATAGGAAAATAAACCCTCTAGATGGATTGTGTACGGCAAGAATATGTGGATGATGATACTATTGGAAACACGCACCTTTAATCTGATTGACTTGGCACTTGACTTGATACTGGGGATGGAAAAGCTGTCCCAGAATACCATGCTCCCTTGATGTTAGCACCAACAAATGGGAGCTCCATTCAAAACACATTTTCCACCAAAAGGTTAATTTCTTTAAAAAAAAATTTAGGAGTTATTTCAGAGAATTTACTCTATCAAACCTGAGGAAGTTAATTTTAACCTCTGAGAAAGCAGATCTTCCTTTCTTGTCTGCGTGCTTCTAAGATGGTTCTGCCAAAATTTTGCACAGAGATACACAGCAGAGAGATAATAGCAATGGAAGTAAGTCATGAAGCCAAGAATCACTGGGGGAAATGCAAATCTGCAGGGCTTCCATGTCCAAGGCAGCATTCTCAAATGCTGAAGTCATCTCATGTTCAGCCGAGGCCCTCAACACTGCACATCGATATGTGAAATTGGAGGCTAATACGCGCATATTGATTTTTCTAAGGGTGAGTGTCAATATTTACAATCCCAAGAGGTGGCAACTGATTGAGGCAAGACCAAAGTCGTGTAGTGACTGCCAAGGTCATGGCTGAGTGATAACCCTGCTTGTCACAGTACAGGTCAATCCCTCTGCTTCTAAATGGTGCCAGATTATTTAGATGAAAAGTGAAATTTCAATTGGTCGTCTGGACAGTACCAATCTTTATCACCTAATATCCAGGTAATGTAAAACTCAAGATAACTAGCTAGATGTCTTCTATCACATAAGCATAGTCACATTATTATCATCTAGGGAGATGGGACTTTTTCAAATTAATCGTTCAGGATTCCTTTCTCCAAAATGATGATGCTTCCTCAGTGGTGTGTGCCCCTGAGAAAGAGTGGCATGATGCTGGGAATAAGTCCCTTTTCCCAAGTTTGAAGGGGTAGACCAGAAGGTTCAGAACACCTGGCTTTAAGATGAAGTCCATCACGTTAAAAAAAATAAACAGCAGTGATTCCTAACCCTGGCTTCCCATTAGAATCCCATTTCTAGAGATTCTGAGCTAAGTTAATTGGTCTGTACTGGCACAAGCATCTGTATTTTTAAAAAAGGTCCCAGTGATTCTAATATGCAGTGAGTATTGAGACCACTGGTATGCAGGTCCTTTACCTACCTTTCCCATTACATCTCCTGCTCCTCCGCCACATGCACTCCACATCCTAATGTTATGTGTGCGCTTACCCATTTTTACTGCTTCTTGTGTATGGAATTCTCCACCCATAGCTGGACATCAAATCACCTATTTTTCCTTCACACCCCAGACTGTTGCCTCCTCTCTTTGTATATGAAACTTTTTCTGACTAGGTCTCAACTCTTCAATTAGGTTTCATTTTTTTCTTCTCTACACAGGCCTAGAAAACCACTCAACACACCAGGGCAATTGCAAGTTTCCAGGTTTGTAACCCCTGGTGGACAATGGGCTCTCTGAGGCAAAAGACCATTCATGGCTCCCCTAGGCGTCTAAAGCACTCCTACTCTGGGCCAGAGTACAATCCCCCTAGCCACTCTGTTGGTATCTGTTGTGAAGATAGATGAAATTGCAAGTTTGGGATCAGGGCTTTTCAGAAAATCAAGGAAGACCTGGGTCATTTCCATTTTGAGGGGTCAACTAGAATATTTTAAAAAGAAAAAAAATTCCAAATTTTTAATTTGAGGCTCTTTGTTCACACAAGACCTGAGCCAAATGTCCTCCCTGCCTCCCCTCCCTATGATGTCCTTTCTCGGTTCAGTTGGAATAATTCAGACAAGTTCAGCCCTGAGTACCCCGCATGCCTCTGTGACACTCAAAATATTACTCTGATCTCTGACAGGCCAGAATGCAGATTTGTATGGAGACCAGAAGATGCATGGCTGTCCCGACAGTCAGCGGGCAGATTGTAGGGTCGAATTGTGTATTGGATGGGGCGGGTGTACCTCCTCTCTCCTGTTTCAGGGCTTCCCCCAGTCTTGGCCATTCTCCCGCTTTGGATTCCTCCTTCTTCCCATTCATTGTGTAACTAATTACTGAGTGCAAAATTTTTACAGCTCAGCATCACACAACATGCATTGTATACACAGAGATGAAACAGGTCAGAAGGATCAAAACAGTGTCAGCATCAGAATGTGCAGAATGGGTGTCTGTGGCTGGAAGAACAACCCAGAATATTTTGAGAAATTCTTTTGAGAAATTCAGTGTCACCCATACTCTTGATGGCATAGAAGATAATTTTGTGTAGAAAATCACAGACTTTAATGACTTTGAGTAGAAAAGTATTTCAGAAAATCCCTACTCTAGATATGAAGATGTTTTACTCATGTGTTTCACTTATAATTTCCTTTGTGGGTGTGCAACAGTTATATTTGATGAAATTTTGTGTTTAATTAAGGATTCTTTCAATGTGTCTAAGATAAAAATTCAAAGCTTTGGTCTCTGAATTGATTTGAATTTGCCATTTTCTTAGCAGTGTATAAAATAACAGTGCCTACATTAGGTTCTAGGGCTGCCATAACAAATGATGGTCGCCAACTGAGTGGCTTAGACCTTTTGTTTTCTCACAGGTCTGGAGACTAGAAGTTCAAGATCAAGGAGTCAGCAAGGCTGATTTCTTCTGAGACCTCTCTCCTTCTCTTGTAAATAAATGGCTTTCTTCTCCCTCATCCATGCTCTTCCCTCTGCACCTGTCCAGATCTCCACTTCCTGGATTAGGACCCACCCTAATAACCTCATTTTAATTTAATTACCTCTTTAAAGATGTTATCTCCAAATACAGTTTATTTTAAGGTACTGGGGCTACAACTTCAAGTATGAATTTGGGGGAAATGTAATTTAGCCTGTAATACTGCCTGACAATTGATGGTTTCTTAGTTCAATAAAATTTAGAGTATAAACCTCAGAGGACTGGAACGATATTAAATGAGTCCCTGGAGCATAGGAAGTACTATCTGATCCTTAGCTGTTTATTATTGCCTACTTCATAGGGTGGTTGAGAGAGCTAAATGGGATAGCACTTGCAAAGTGCTTAGAACAGATAGCATACAGTGAGCACTCAGTCAGTATTAATTTGGAAGTATTTTCATACCCAGAAATCTAAGTTATTGAGGAAAAAAATGATAGATAGCACACAATATTTTGGAAAGCACAATTTAAATATGCTTTAAAATAGGAAAGGACTTTATTTTTAAATCTTGGAACTTGACGGTAACATTGAAAACCCTAGTGCACAATTAAGAAAGCAGAAGTTGCAGCTATGACTTCGAGCATAATGCTTGCAAGATTAATGTACAAAAGTGTTTTGTAATTACCTAAGTGTCTGGCACTACCTCAAGTCCTATTTTTTAACCCCTTGGTGTCAAGCCAAAGACATCTCCAGTGAGTGTGACACACTTATGCAAAATGCATTAAGCTTTTACGGCAGAACTTCGAGACCACCAATAGCGTCAAGAGATTAATAATTGGAGTAAGAAAGATAAATGTCATTTATGAATAATTTAGCCTATCATTAGAAGTTAGAAACTTGAGAGCCCCAATACTTAGGAGAGTAAACAGAAGCCTGCCTTTAATGGGCTATAATTTTTAATATGAGGAGAATGTTGCCAGTTGTCACTTAGAAAAGCTTAAAACACACTTCTCAATAAAAAGAAACTCCCTGAAAATGAGGTCACCCAGTTGAGTCAAGTTTGAGATAAAGAGGTGATTACATTTCTGATCTGGTTTAACAACTGATTCTGTTTGTCATCCTGAACAAGATAATTAACCTCTATATAGGTAAATCTATGAGGTCTCTAAACAGCACACACATATTTTATCTCTAAACTAAGCATACCCCCACCAAGCCATGCTCGTAGATTGCTTCTTCCACCCTCAATACCCAGAGTTTTTCACTGTCTACCCTTATTAAAATTTCCCCCAAAGCTCTAGAACTTTCTAATATTGTCAACAACTCTTTCTAGGAAGGGTCTCTGCATTTTACATCTGGCCTTGGTGTGCGAATTTCCCATCTGTGCCATAAGACTCAAAGGAGTGACTCCAATGACACAAATTTCCATTCAAGTAGGAGGGAAAGATTTTGTCAAGGAAATACAGCGCAAGTCTGCAGGTTACTGTCTATGAAGAAGGGTGTAAATCTGTGGCAGAGACAAAACTCTGTGCTCACCAAGCCCATTTCATGTTCTTCCCAGGTATATAGCTAAGCTACATTTCCTAACCTCCTTTGCAGTTAGTGGGGCCATGTGACTGAATCTTGGCAAATGGAATGCGAGACACTTCCGGGACTAGTGCTAAAATTCCTGGAGCTATCCTCCACCCTCTCATCAACCATTTGCCACCTGGATGACGATGCAAGCCTGGGGACCATGATGCTCAGTGCATTCTTGAGAAAAAAGCACTGAAAATGGTAGAGCCACCATCTAGAAGGAGCCTGGATCCTGAATGACTGCAGAGGGCAGGCAGACCTTCCTCCTACTCCTTTGCTGGTCATATCACACTGTAACATGATTGAGAAATACACTTTATGTGTTAAGCCACTGAGACTTAGGGATTATTTATTTTTTCTAATTTTATTTAATTTTTTAAAATATATTTTATTGATTATGCTATAACAGTTGTCCCATTTCCCCCTCCCTTCACTCCACTCCATCCTGCACATCACCTCCCTCCCATATTCCTCCCCTATAGTTCATGTCCATGGGTCATACATATAAGTTCCTTGGCTTCTACATTTCCTATACTATTCTCACCCTCCCCCTATCTATTTTCTACCTACCATTTATTCTACTTATTCTCTGCACCCTTCCCCCCATTCTCCCCCTCCCACTCCCCAGCTGTTAACCCCCCAAGTGATCTCCATTTCTGTGGTTCTGTTCCTGTTCTAGTTGTTTGCTTAGTTTGCTCTTGTTTTTGTTTTAGGTGTGGTTGTTAATAACTGTGAGTTTGCTGTCATTTTTACTGTTCATATTTTTTATCTTCTTTTTCTTAGATAAATCCCTTTAACATTTCATATAATAAGGGTTTGGTGATGATGAACTCCTTTAACTTGACCATATCTGAGAAGCACTTTATCTGCCCTTCCATTCTAAATGAAAGCTTTGCTGGATAGAGCAATCTTAGATGTAGGTCCTTGCCTTTCATGACTTGGAATACTTCTTTCCAGCCCCTTCTTGCCCATAAGGTCTCTTTTGAGAAATCAGCTGAAAGTCTTAGGGGAACTCCTTTGTAGGTAACTGTGTCCTTTTCTCTTGCTGCTTCTAAGATTCTCTCTTTATTTTTAATCTTGGGTAATGTAATTATGATGTACCTTGGTGTGTTCCTTCTTGGGTCCAGCTTCTTTGGGACTCTCTGAGCTTCCTGGACTTCCTGGAAGTCTATTTCCTTTGCCAGATTACGGAAATTCTCCTTCATTATTTGTTCAAATAAGTTTTCAATTTTTTGCTCTTCCTCTTCTCCTTCTGGTACCCCTATAATTCGGATGTTGGAACATTTAAAGATGTCCTGGAGGTTCCTAAGCCTCTCCTCATTTTTTTGAATTCTTGTTTCTTCATTCTTTTCTGGTTGGATGTTTCTTTCTTCCTTCTGGTCCACACTGTTGATTTGAGTTCCAGTTTCCTTCCCATCACTATTGGTTCCCTGTACATTTTCCTTTGTTTCTCTCAGCATAGCCTTCATTTTTTCATCTACTTTGTGACCAAATTCAACCAATTCTGTGAGCTTCTTGATTACCAGTGTTTTGAACTGTGCATCTGATAGGTTGGCTATCTTTTCATTGCTTGTATTTTTTCTGGAGCTTTGATCTGTTCTTTCATTTGGGCCATTTTTTTTTTTTTTTTTTTTGTCTTGGCACGCCTGTTACGTAAAGGGGCGTAGCCTTAGGTGTTCCCCTGGGCGGGGTAACGCTGGTCGCTGCACTGTGACGATGTATGTGGGGGAGGAGTCCCAGAGGGAGCAATGGCGCTTGCTCCACTCTCTGACAGATTTCAGTCACTCCCTCCGCTACCCACAATCAAATTGGGCCTTTCTGGTGCTGCTTCCTGAGTGGGTGGGTTTGTGTACATTCTAGGCCCCTGTGGGTCTCTCCAATGACCTCTCCTGTGAGGCTGGGAGTCTCTCCCACTGCCGCCTCAACCCCCACAGGTGTTTTCAGTCAGAGGCTTTGAGGCTTTATTTTCCCCACGCTGGAGCCCTGGGTTGCGCAGTCTGTCCCCCCCGTCCACCAGCTGCTGCCTCGCCAGCTAGCTGCAGCTTTGCCTGCCCCATTCCACAATCCGCCACCTCTCTGGGTCCTCCAGCTGCCACCTTGCCGGCGAGTTCTCTTCACAAGGCTGCCTGTCTCTGCCCTTCCTACCGGTCTGGGTGAGTGTTTCAGTGTTTCTTCTTCATCTGCTTGGTTGTCGGACTTCCATACAGTTCAATTTTCTGTCAGTTCTGGTTGTTTTTTGTTTTTAAATTGTTGTCCTTCTTTTGGTTGTGCAAGGAGGCACAGTGTGTCTACCTAAGCCTCCATCTTGGCTGGAAGTCTAGGAATTATTTCTTATATCAGCTAGCTCTAGTTACCTTGAATGCTACAGGTATTGATTTTCCTGATAGGAATGCTATAAGGATCAATTATTTGTTTGCTTTTAGATTTATTCAACAAGCGTACTTCATATCCACCATGCAAAATTTTCTTTGTGGGTAAAACCTCATGAAGCAGTCTGACAATCGTGGTTAAGGCTCAGGGCTTTAGAATCAAAATAGGGGTTTGGACCTTAGCTCTGTCACTTACCAACTGTGTGAGCTTGAGCAGGTTAGCTAACCTCTCTGTGCATTAGTTTTCTCATCAGTAAGGCAGGGGTAGTGATATCCACCTCACAGGGCTGTCCTGAAAATTAAATGAACTAACCAATGTATGTAAAATATTTAGCTCGTTATCTGGTGCTTATCTCAATAAAAGTTGATGTAAAATCTGCAACAAAGTTCCAATTTTCCAAATTAAACATGAAATGAACTGTTATTCATAGTCAAATTTAGGAGGACATCCCACTTGCACGGCCATGGAGCTCAAATCCAATAGCTCTGGAAGTACTGAAGTAATACGATCGTAGAGGTGAATTGCCCTCATTTAGACAAATAGGCACACCCTCTGGCAATGCATGCTGGGAAATCCCATTTTAGTTGAGGAAGAGTATAAAATTACTTGCAAGTTTATTTGAAGATTTGGAAGAAGAAGTAAGAAAGAAATGGTAGTTATAGGAGGGCTTCTTGTCCTCAGATGGCCCTAATGGTATGTTTTCTTGGTGCTCTGAGGCTTTTCCAGTGGGGTGGGTCCATTAAATAAATATATGTTTCTCTTTACTTCTTCAAAACCCAGTAATGCAAAGATTTATGTTTATTTAGTATGTTCATGCTTGTTTTCATAGCAAAAAAAAAAAACAAAAAGTCCGCTGAGCAGGCAGTTCCTTGAGAAAATCCTGCTTACTCTGTCCTGCCCTAGTCAAGAGCTTTTTGGAAGAACACACACAATGCCATTTTAGAGGAAGGATCAAATGCATGGTATTCAGAGACTCCATTAACCTGAAACAGGAGCAAAAGAAAAAACACCACAAAGCAAAAACTGACCCCAAATCTAGATACATTGACATTGAAAGACTTGAGGCCCAGGAAAATGCCTTCTTAAAAAAGTTTATATTATGTATTTCTTTTCTAGGCTCTTAGTCCTGGTTTCACTTAGTAACAGGTAATGAACATGAACTTCTACAATGTGAACAAAAAAACTGAAGAGAATGGGAAATGTGCTCAAATAGAAAGTTGGTGACTCTCTCTAGGAAAGAAGCAAGGAACAAATAACCCCTCCTTGCCTATTCCATGCTCCTGGGTTTCACCAAAAAGGAGAGTTTCAGCAAAGATTCTAGGTCATTCAAAGTGGGAAGGCAGTAGCTCCCTACCAAGGAAGCCAGGCAGATAGCTTAGTCTATTCTCCATCACAAACTGAAGGGATTGGGTTGTCCCAGACACCAAAAAGGTCAGTGTGAACTTTAAAATGTCCATTTTATTTGTTCAGCAGTTTGCATAGAACAGAGGGCAGAGCCATTTGTAAGAGAGGAACACAATTTTGTGAATCCAACCTCAAAAACTAGAGAAAGGTAGCAATAGCCTTTTCTGGGCACTGCCCCTTACGTGGCCAGAGATGGCCGGAAGTGCTCTGAGCCTTGCTTCTCTTGGAACTGGATGCAGAAAATGGCCCGGGAACTGGCTGCCCAGAGGAGATTAGATCCTACAATTTCTGAGTTTTTTGAACAGTCTTGGGTAAGGTGGACTAATCATATTTTCCTTTTAATGGTCTTTCACTTTAAATGAGTGTTACCTGCAAAGAAGAGAGGAATGTCTTGTCTACTTTACCATCAGAAAATTAGCCTAACAAACACAGTGAACTGATTAACCTCTGACACCAGTTTCACCCCAGATTGGGCCCAGGATTTCTTTAGCAGCCTCAGGACCCCCCAGGAGAAAGGGGGTGGCTCTGTTTTCATTGAATTCTCCCCACAGCAACAGCCCACGGCTACATTAGGAGCCTGGGGCACTGTCTTTGGGAAGTTTAGAATTGAACAAGATCTTAGGAAGGTTATAAAGCACTGGGAAACCCCAGAACAAATCCTTGTTAAAGGGAACTTTCCAGGCTTGGAAGTAACTCCTCCTCAACTGAACTTCCTCACACCCTCTCTTGGCTGCTTAAGAAACTTAAATTGAATGTGTGTGTATATATATATATATATATATATATATTCAATGTGTGTGTGTGTGTGTGTGTGTAAAATTTACAATAGCCCTATGAGGCAGAACATTTATTACCCCATTTTATAAATGAGGAAACTGAGGCTGAGAGAGTTTGAGTAACTTCCCCAGAGTCACACAGCTGGTAAGTAGCAGAGCTTGGATTTTTAGTAACTATCCTACATATCCTAAAATATGAAATCCTTAAGATAAGAAGAAATGAATCTCTGATGGTGGAAATTCAGGTCATCTGTGGGTGGGAGGGAGGAACTAGTGTTAAGTGATGTAGCCTTCCTAACACTCTGCACAACACACTACAGGAGGCCATCAATTCCTGTAAGCCTCTCCCTGGTGGATACCCCAGGAGTGCCCAGCTTCCAGCAGTTTCTGCTCTGCCTCCCATCACACCTTCCCTAGGACATCATTATCCTGGCAGATCAAGTACCACGGGAGGAAGCTGCTTTCAGTCTCTCCAACCAAATAAGCATATTCACATTTTCCAAGATCCCTGATTATGAGCCTGAATAGAAAATTTGGCTTCTGATTAACAAGCACTCTTGCCTTTATATTTCCAGAGAAAGCATTTGTGCTAATAATATGACGCTTAATAATGAGATGTCTATCAAAGGACGGGAAATGGTGATGGGGAAACAATGATGCTGGACCAAGTTAAAATGCCACGCTCCTTAAGAAGTCTTCACCTAAAGGGTTGTGCCCAAATCCCTCCTACTTGTAAAAGGTGCTGCAATGCATAGATTTTTTTTTTTAACTGGTGGTTCCATGGTGCTTTTCCATTTTTTAAAAAAATTCTGGGTCTGGACGTGTTTAAACATCAGGCTGGTAGAGCATGGCACGGTGACATTGCTGCTGACTTCAGGACAAATCTATTGCTCCCTGTGTTCCCATTAGAACCTACATCCCTGCTTGTGGAATCTGACACATGCATACTGCCCCACCCCCCCTCGCCTGCCATCAACGTGTGCAGCTGAACATCGGGCTTGAAATACACACCAGAACTGTCCAAACACAAACCCAAGGGTATTCAAGACTTCCTGGGAGGATCAGGGTGTGGGGCTAACATGATTCAAATTGGCCAAGATTCAAAAGGCCATTTAAAATCAAGCACAAAAAGGCTGTGCCTGTGAACAGACCTGGGTGGACCCCCATACAGGCACAAAGGCTTGAGTCTTGTGTTTTCTGAGCTTTTCTCACATGGCCTTGCCTGGGTGAGTAATCCTGAAGAGACAGAAAAAGGTGCTGCTTTGGAAGAAGCCTGGCCAGAGGTGTGCCAACAGACCCAACCCTGGCAAGAATGCCTTTCCCCAGCTCCTCACTCCTGAAAACCACCTCAATTCCAGTCACAGCACCTAGAGGCGATAGGATGAGGGTGCTCGAAGGGGCATCTGATTATTATGAAAAATCAAGGGATATTTATTTTGAATTTTCAGTGCAATTTTACTGGAGAACCTAAAACATAGCGTCATCATGTGGCATAGCGTAGCCAGTCTGGTCAGGTTATGTTAGGTTATTCTACAGTAACAAGTGGCTCCAAAAGTGCAGTGGCTTAACCCAACAAAGGTTCATTTCTCTTGGTACCACCTGTCCATCATAGTCCAGCAGGGAGACTGCACTCATCATAGTCTTCGGAGAGCTAGGCTGATTGCCACCATCTCCAATGCTGTGGGTCAAATGCCAAAGGGGAAAAAAGCCATGCCGGGTCTCAGGGTGGCAACTAAATGATCTGGCCTGAGAGGAGTGATGCCATATCATTTGCTCAACATTTATTGGCCAGAACTAGTCACATGGCCCCACCCAAACACAAGAAGGCCACAAGGTATAATCCTGCCTCTACCATTAATGACTATCACTGACCTCCCAGGTCACACCTGTCAGTAACAAAGTTGGAACTCCAGGCTCTAACTTTCCACACAACCATGGCTTTAAAATAGAAGCATAGTTCACTGACCTTTGGCTCAGCCTGGCTATGGAGCTGATCTAGGGGGCCCTTGTGGATGGAGAAAGCTGGGCCATTTAAGTTGCTCTCTATAACCTAAAACTGTAGCTTTCATCAGATACTTCATTCTTACTTCAGAAGAGATCAGAACTCCTGGTTTAGTCCCAGAATAATTGACTCCCTTCCTCGTCTTTTGGGAGTCCTCCAGATTGGAGAGAATTTGGAAACATAATGAGAACTCTGGACCCTTCCTGGCCCGGGGCCTTGCATTTTGGGTAGGAGAAAAGCAGACCCTGGAGCAGGGCACAGGCCCTAGGGAGTGGTTTTCTGACTTCGGTGCCAATCCCGAATCCCTGTGAGAGGTCTGTGATACCTTCAGTATCTTCAGACCTCGAAAGAATAGGCCTTTCCCAGGTGTGTATGGATATTTTTGGAAATGTATGCAGAGCTTGTGATCTGTAAAATATACATTCAATTAAAAAGTGGTACTGAATTCATTTTATCATTAACATTTTCTGTCAACAGCTCCTCAAAGCATGTACAGCATAATTTAAGGGAGGGGTGAGCAGCGGCTGTGTTCTGCCAATTGTTTTGTTTTTTTTAACTGTTGTTCTATTACAGTTGTCTCAATTTTCCCCCTCACTCTCCCCTGCCCTGCCCATCCCCCCTCCCACAATCAATCCCCACCCTGTTGTCTATGTCCATGGGTCATTTATACCTGTTCTTTAACTAGGCCCTTCCCCTTCTTTTCCCCTTATCCTCCTCCCAAGGTCACTGTCAGCCTGTTCCTTGTTTTCATATCTCTGGTTCTATTTTGCTCATTTGTTTGTTTTGTTCAGTAGGTTCCACTTATAGGTGAGATCATATGGTATTTGTCTTTCACCACCTAGCTTATTTCACTTAGCATAATGCTCTCCAGTTCCATCCATGCTGTCATGAAGGGTGGGAGTTCCTTTTTTCTTTCTGCTGCATAGTATTCCATTGTGTAAGTGAACCACAGTTTTTTGATCCACTCATTTATTGATGGGCACCTTAGGCTGTTTCCAGCACTTGGCTATTGTGAATTGTGCTGCTATGAACATAGGGGTGCATAGGTTCTTTTGAAGAGGTCTTCATAGTGTTAGAAATCTCTGCTTCCTGCTCAGACCTTTCTTGTGAAATTTCTAGACAAAGAAAAGTGGTAAGTAAATATTTCAGTGGTTGTTTCGGAAGCTGATATTTGTCTTCTAGGAGAATTATGCCCTTGAGGGCAGGTGAGGTAAGGGCGAGGAGCATTTTGAGAATACCAGCCTATACCTCCATACAGAGAAAACCCCTGCCTGCTGGAAGGTCAGTGCATGTGACATCTGGTCAAGGGGCATCATGAAAAGCACTGAATCAATAACTATAGAGCAAAGCAGAAGGGGTTATACACAAAAACTCTCCGGCGTTCATTGTGATGACTGGATGCCTGTCATCGCCCATTTCCGGTGGGTCGGAGTAATTGCTCAAGGTCGTAAGTGAAGGGAAGGGCAGACAGAGGTCAGGATTATTGGCAACATCCCAGCCCATGATTTTCTGTCATGTTGGCGCAATTGATAAACCCAATTATCTGGCGACTTCCATTCGGGGTAGAGATGGTGGTAGTACAGGGAGGGCAATAAGAGCAACCTCCTTAAGTCCATCTTGTTCACATTCCTAGCCCATGTTGCCCCCCTTGTTGGCAGGCCCTTCCGGAAGGGCTGAGGGAGGAGTTCCTGAGGCCATCTATGTCAGCTGAGTACACAGCCACCCTCTGGGAACCACCCTGCCGATTGTTTCCCCTGTGAAAGGGACAACAGATCATCACATGAGCTTTGTAGAAGAAGCCAACCTGCTACACCAGTCACAGTTTATAGGGCCAAAGGAAGGTTTGTAAGCTGAAGGCAACTATTTGTGACCTGAGTGCAAGGAAGCCCCCCTGCCCTGAGGCTTGCTTGTAACTCTGCCCCATAGAGGCATAACATTCTGGTTACCCCAATCACATCCCATCTTGGGGGAAACACTGATGAGGGGGTCAACAACATGAGAGATATTGTTACTTCAGACCAGCTTACTGTCGTGGCTCTCGAAAGCTCAGGCACAAGCTGTGGTTGGAATTGCTGGGAAGAAGAGTGGCTGCATAGACAGTCATGCCAAGGAAGTGACTTCCTGAGTTATTCTGAGTCCCAAGTATCTTTGTAATAAGTCCAAATCAGTTAGAATATGTTACTCGTTCTTTTGTTTCTCTCGTTAGAGATATATTAACATTATTCATTTGCATGGTGGCAACCCTGTTACCTTAATGGTACACAATTAGAAGAAAGAAAAGAAGAGAAAAGAAAAAAGTGTAAAGAAAGAAAGAAAGATTCCCTCCTTGTGTCATATCTCTGTTTCTTTGCATGGTTTTCCAGCCAAGGGCCCCAGTTGGTTGCCACAACATCCCCTCCCAGGTCTAGGAGTCAGGGCTGGGAAGGCCATAAAGAAAGGAGATGGGGCTGGTCTGCAGCTGCTGGCCCAGGAAAAGCCCACAGCACTCTTCTGGGCAAAAACAGACTTGGGAAAAATACAAAGCAAAGCATCAAATCCACAGGGTATCGGCAAACTCCAGATCCCAGAAGAAGCTTCTGCAGTCTGCCCAAGCAATGGCAGCAGGATGGGGAGAGCAGACAGGACATGGGGGACTCGCTGAGGTGTTGATTCACAGAGCGCGGCCCCTCTTACAGAGGATCCTCTGGAAGCAGCTGTAGATAAAGAAGAAGGTGGTGAAGGGAAAAATGTTTGGACTTTATTTTTCCTTCTCTATTTAAAAAAATTTTTTATCCTCACCTGAGGACATTTTTTCATTGCTTTAGGGAAAGAGGAATGGAGAGAGAAAAACATCAATGAGACAGAGAAGCATCATTTGGATGCCTCCTGTATGTACCCAGACCAGGAATCGTATGTGCCTGGACTGGGATTGAGCTCGCAACGGTTTGGTTACAGGATGATGCTTTAACTAACTGAGCCACATTGGCCAGGGCATGGACTTCATTTTCTATATTTGCTGTGCATGCAAGGGCTCCTCAGAGTCAAAGAATTATTGGAGAGTAAAAGAGCACAGGCAGCCTAGGGGATAGAAGCCAGCCTGTGCTCAGCAGGCTGTCTTCTGGTAAGATTAGGATCCCGGAGCCCATCAGGCAGAACCCAACACTGAACGTCCAGGGTGAGTGGTGCACACACACAGGAAAAATCTATTGCCACAGTGCTGAAGGACAGTCCTGGAGCCAAACCATTGGTGAGGTTGGGGCCTGCAGGCTGCCAGAGAAAGTGAACAGGCCACCATGAGCTAACAGAGTGAGCCCAGATGAAAGAAAGGACTTAAGAGGAGGAGAAGGACAGCAGAGCATCCCCTTGCCCATGAAGCAGCTCCTTGCGGATGGCAGGACAAGAGCCTCGAGTGGAACCCAAGAATCGGCGTTCTGAACCAGCTCCCAGGGATCCCAAGGCAGATGGTGCTGGGAGCCACGTTTTGGTGGATGGGAGGTTTTAGAAGACTGACATGTGTGGCATCCTGTTGACACCAGAAACACAGTTTTCCTTTTTCCAAATGTTTTTGTAAATCTCTGGAAGACAACAGTTTGCTGTGTTGAAGAAGATGTAGATCTTGGACAGACAATGGGCTGGGCAGGCAGGGTCAGCCTACCTTAGTGCGGAAAGCTCTGGGTATGTTTCCAGGCCTCTGTTCCCTTCTCAGGCACAATGCGAAGTGTAAAAAGGATCTTTAGGGGGCAGAGACATATCTGGAGTCCTGCATTAATGGTTTTGAGTGTCAGTGACCTGTGGGAGTAGAGCCCTGCACAGAGACTCAAACACAGCTGACTACGGAAACGTCTGTGTCTAGGCTGTGTGCACGCCTGCTAGCTGGCTAGCACCCCCATGGAGATCTGCCCTTGGTCTTGCTGCGTGTGTGCCTGTGAAAGGAAGATCAGTGCTCTCTTGGTATGAGGACCTGATCCTCTGCCTCGGGGTCTTGCCCTAATATTGTCACGAAGCCTGCCTCATGCGTTGTGACCTCCACATTTCTGAAACTGTGGTCTGAATAATTTTTAGAAAAACCTGTTTATGTTTAGGAAACATTTTTCCTTTGGGCCTTTGTTTTAGGATAACCAAAAATAAAATTTACCAGTTATAAAGACAACACTTTTCTTTGGGGGTAATAACTCCATTTGAAAGTCTTCTTCTGGAGAATAAAACTTGATTTTTTTTTAAATCAGTGTCTCTCCAGCTGTGTTCTTCAGAAGTATTAGGGGGCCTTCTAATATGTTCTCAGGGGCCTGTATAAATAAGTGGCTTTTTTTCTATTATAAGTGAAAAGCACTATTTTAGTGCATTGCCATGTAACAGCAGTTTTAAACATAGGACCCAGAAATAAAATTCTCCCCAGCTTCATAATGACTTTAGGTGGAAAATCTCCAAGGATAAAAAACATCGTGTGCCAATTCATCTGAATGCAATCCAATTCAACAAGTATTATTGAGCTGTGGTCCTGATGTTACAGCAGGCACAAGAGAATAGACAGTCGTAAAATTCCTGGTGCTCTTGCGAGAGAATTACTGCATAAGAAGCAATAGGAGCATTCTTCCTGGAGGAATCAGGAAAAGCTTCTCAGAAGGATGAATTCACCAGAGTGTCTGGGGTGGGGGGTGGAGGGGGGAGAGAGAGAGAAAGAGAGAGAGAGAGAGAGTGAGAGAGAGAGAGAATCATCTAGACCCCCTACCCTCACAAAAGCATAGCCTATAGTTTAACATGAGGAACATAGAGTTTGAGGGTAGACTGACTGGGAAAAGTGCAGAACTAGACAAGAATCTCGTGTGCCATTCTAAGGAGCTTAGGCTTGTTGGCAGGAGAACATGGCAACAATTCTGGGCTATAATGCTTTTTTGAGCTCTCTTTCTCTCTCTCCGAATGTCTTTATTACTGTTTTGTCTGGAAAGTTTGAACTCTCTCAAGGGTCATGTTTTATTGGTCTCACACTCCTACGTGTAAAGAGGTAAAAAAAAATCATCATCTTAGCAATGGCACCAAAATTCCAATTAGAGAAGGAAATGTCCTTGTTAGGAAAAAAATATGTTGTTGATAAAGCCATGAGGTAGATCCCAAATACCTGAGAATTTGTGATTTTAAATATAAGAGGGGAAATAATTCTGTATTACTGGGGAGAAAGAATTTGCGGATTTGGTATAGGTCTCTGTCCAAAGAGAGCTGCAGAGAAGGCAGAGATGTGGGAAATGATGGTGCATTAAGGATAGGTTTGAACTGCAGGACAGACTTGAACTGGGGTGCAGAATGGAAGCCACAGAGCAGAATGTGATGTGGAGTTCAAGGTGACCTTAAGAACATAAGTCCCTGGTAATGTGTCGTCTTGGAAAGGGCTTTTGATTCCCAAGGCTATGGTTTTGAACTAGATCTTTATCTTAATTTTTCTGTTTTAATTTGGCTAGTCCATGCATGCTGCCTATTATTTGGTCAAAAACAAGTCTAGATGTCACTGTAAAGAAATTTTTGGACATGATTAGCATTTATAATCAATAGACTTTGAGTCAAACTGACTAATTAGGTTTCCAATAAACAAACAATTGTGCCTAAAGACTGCACTGAAGAAGCCCTGACTGAGTTCCCCTCCTGCTGGCTTGCCCTACAGATTCTGGGCTTGATACTGCAACATCAACTCTTACCTGAATTTCCAGCCTTCCAGCTTGCTCTATGGATTTCACACTTGTCAGCCCTCAGAGCTGCAGAAACCAATTCCTAAAATCTCCAGATAGATAGATGATAGATAGATAGATAGATAGATAGATAGATAGATAGATAGATAGATAGATAAAGATAGATCCAATTGATTCTGTGTCCAAGGAGAACCCTGGCTAACACAAGGTCAAGTAGACCCCAAATGATATGTGGGTAATACAGGTCTATAGAAGACAACAGTACATATATTCAGGCCTTGGGTAAGAGCAAGCTTTTTCTCACAATTTGAGAAAATGCCCCAAAGAAAGGGATTTAAACATGATTCTTCCTTGGCTCATTAGGATGTGCAGTGAGCACGCTGTAGAATATATTGCAAGATCCTGACCCAGTAGCCATTCTCCCTCATTCTTTCCTTACTGAAAGAATCTTAATTTTGTCTTGATTAACAATGCCTACCTGAAAAATTCAATTTTCCAGCCTCTTTTGCAGCTAGGTGTTGTCATGTGATAGTTACTGCCAAAGAGACTAGAGAAACAATTGTGTTTAATTCCTGAGAAAGCTTATGAAGGGATAGATTTGACTGGCATGTTCTTTCACTCATTTGCCCTTTCCTCCTTCTCACTCTTCCTGTCTGAAACACAGATGCAAAGTCTTACGGTACTGCAGCCATCTGGTAATTATGAAGATGAAAGGCACTAAGAATGGTAGAGCTTGAAGGTAGAAGGATTCTGGAATATTGAAGTCATTTATGATTATCAGCATCAGTCTCTGAACTTCTTTTAAAAAAGGACAATAAACTTTTTCCTTATTTATGCCAATTTGGTTACATTTTCTTCCACTTAAAGCTGAATGCACACCCACCACCATCTTAGTCACTATTAGATTAAGCAATAGCATTGTTTTCAGAAGACCAGTGGAATGAGGGGCTGAGCTTAAAAATGATCATATCAACTAGGCATCACCTTGAATGGAACACAGAAGAGGTAAGTTTATGTGAGTTGGAATGGACACTCGGATGGAGAAGTGCTAAGGATATGTTATCATCAGATAACACAGAGAGTGGGAGCAAGTTAGAGGGCATTTTAAACTATCAGTGTTAGTTTAAAAATACATAAGCATAGCTAAAATTATAAGAATTTTCCTGTAAATGGTATATATGAATCTGTAGTCCAAAAGGTATCTGGTTTAAACAAAAACAAACAAATAAATAAACAAACAAATAAATACTCAGCAATATGACCAGCTTTTTCATAAATAAAGACTGGTATCTTACCTGTTTTCTCCTACATTTTCACCTTATTTTTTCTCCTAGTCACTCATTCATTTATTCAGCAAATATTTATTAAGCAAATAGGGACTAAGTACAAGGGTGAATACAATGAAGCTCTTGCCCTCCAAGAGCCAAACATTGAGTAGAAAGACAGAAATGTGATCAGATAAACAAGCAAACAAATCTGTGAGTGATATAGATAAGATAAGTCGTGAACCACAGGGGGTGTCCAGATGAATTAGGAACAACTCCATAGCACAGGGAACATCTGAGCTGGACTTTGATGTTTAAACAGGAGTTTTCCAATTGGAAAAGGGGGAAGGCCTTTCCCTGTCCCACATCCCCATCTTCGGAAACCTAAATATTAAAGGAGATTTCGCCCCTTCAGATATCAGGGGAGGCTTCTCCAAGGAAGCTTTCCTTGAACTGAAATGTGGGTGAGAAGGAGTTAATGAGGGAGAAAGAAAATTCTGGGCAAAGGGAGCAGCAGATGCAGAGGCCCCATGGAAGGTGGAATGTGACAGGCAAGAGGGATCGAACTGGAACTCACCATAAGGTGGAGAGTAGTGAGAGCTGGGGCTGGGGAAATATTTAGGGAGCCGGGACAATATAAGGATAGAGCATGTTAAGAAGGTATTTATTTTTCTTTTTTTGTAAAAGCACTGAGAAGTCAGTGAAATGCTTTATGCAGGTGGACCATATGACTGTCTTAACTGCCAGCAATGTGAAGTGCATAGATTCAAGAACTACAGTCTACCCCAGTAGCCTGGGATTCTGAATTCCTACTGCAACTATTAGAAAGCTAAGCTGCAGGCTCACCATAAGTATCAGAATATTTTGCCATCTCTAGTAGCCCCATAATTCTCCTTCTCCATAGAGACACACTGGCAAACTTTAATAATTGTCAGGTCTAATTATGAACAGCCACTGCCCTTTAAACTTGCATAGGAAGCCCTTTCCACTCCGGAGGCCACCCTGTCAGTCTCTGAATGGCATCCTACGAAACCGAGTGTTAGACAAAGCACTGGGAGAAGATGCAAATAATAGAAGGAGGTAATGCCATCTACACATAATACAATCTCCAGAAAGCAGGAGCTGGAGCTCAGCAGATACCACTGCATTGACGGCTGCATTTTATTCATACCCTTCTGAATATGTCATTTCCCAGAGTTAAGTTGTGACCTGAATTTTCAAGCATGTTGCTGGTATCATCAGCCATTAGCTTGGAGCAAGGCAAGAATTTAAGCATGGAACACAGGACTTCCATAGTCACTGTTTTAGATAAGGAAGAGGTCTTGGATTTTGGCCCAGTTGAGAGGGAGTTGTCTTTCTTTTTTTATTAATATCATCTTACTGATAACTGCTCATTATAAAAGTAGTCATGAGGATGTAAAGGACAGCATAAGGAATGTAGTCAGTAATACTGGTAAGAACTCTGTATGGTGTCAGATGGGTACTAGACATATCCGAGTGATCACTTCATAACACATGAACATTTAATCACTGTTTTACACCTGAAACTAATATGTTGTATGGCAACTGTAATTGAAAAATAAATTTTAAATAACATGTTGACACAGACAGACACACACACATATATACATACCCACATACACAAGGGACACGCAGAGAAAAGTCCTGAAGGCTTTGCTATGAAGACCTCTCAAGAAGCCAAGCTCTCAGAGCACATTTTATTCACAAAGGTAACAATCTAAGCTGCAGGGTAAAGGGAAGAATGCGGAGGCTGAGGGCTACTACAGCAGACATGCCATGATTCCTCGGGAACCTCAGATTATTCTCCAGGGAAAGAAGGGCCCGAGGTCAAATGGAAAAGTGTGGGAAAAAAATGAAAAAGGGCTCTGCCTTAAATTGCAAGCGGCACTTTTAGGAATGCTTTGCTGTGCTTTTGGTAGAAGGTGGGGGAGCTAGATTCTTTTCCAGAAATCTGCCTAGGCTATGGGAGTAGATTTTAAAAGCAAACAAAATCCTTTTTATCCTCAAACTTGAAAAGGCTAGAGGTCCTACATTCCCAACTTTCTTCATAGTCAAACTGCTTACCTGGCCTTGGCTTCACCCTGGGGCAAGCAAGCCTCTTAAAGATCCAGGTTAGATTGTGACACTAAGAAGTGACCCTGTGAACAGCCTACAGGCAGCAAGTGGCAACTGACAGAAGGATAAGCAGCATTCTCCTGACAACCCTGAGATGTGGTGCCTGGATGACTCTCCTCCTCTACCACCCACCCCCACCACCCACCCCCAACAGAAGGCCCCTCTTTTCTTCACCTTCTCCATTCCAAGCATGCTCGTGCTCTCTCTCATTCTGACTTTCATAACAACATTCCCTTAGATGCTTTTGCTTGAAGAGAGCATTTTGGAATTAAGGCTACTCTCTCAGCACTGCAGTGGGAACACAGCTAGTTGGCAGGTACAGGTTCTAGAAGTTTAGTTGTGATTCTCGCTGTGCATCTGCTATATTCGTGTAGGACTGATTTTTTTGGTTGTTGTTTGGGTCCCGTAATAGACATGTGATTTGTCTTCTCAGCAGGCTTTTCTTTGGAGATTGACTCTTCCCTATTCCATAACAATTGTGCTTATTCTGTGTGGTTTGGACAGAGTTTCCCTCCCCTCTCCCTCCTCTAGGACAGGGCACTTGGCCCAGGCCTGGTCACTCGCACTATTCTGAAGTCCTTGGCAGAGTGACTGGCTCAGAGACAAGAATGTTATAGTTGTTGACATTTGGAGATTCTTGATTCTCTTTGATTGCAGCTCTCTGTGCCCTATTGCAATAAAAAAAAAAATCAGTTAATACAGCAATTACCTTTCTCCTTTGTTCATAAACAAAATTGCAGTTGAAAATGGTTGTGCATAAACAAATTCCTCATTTTTAATGACTGATTAGGTAAGACTGTTGTTTATCAATGCAAACTTGATGCAGGAAAGCCCTCCCAGGAATGCTGCGAGAATTTAAAAGACAAAAGCTGAGATGAGTCATTTTAATACAAAAATAAACTCTCTTTACTGTCCCAGCCAAATACACATTATTTGACGTAATGAAACTTGCACACACAGTATTTGTTTGTGTTTTCTCAAAAAGATTTTTGCTGCTGATGCCAACGCCCTGAAAATATCCCTTTCTTGGGAGTATAGGAGCAATTTCCCTTTTGCACAGTTTGATTTATGGAAAACTATTTGTGCATCCATTTTTTAGTAAATCCACAGTGCTACTTTGTAAGAAATATTGGTCTTTTTCTCTCACTTACACTTTAAAAGGAAAATTGTGATAGCTAACCTATTTTCAATAGTCCTTCCACATTCATTGTATTTCTACTTAGTGGATATGATGTGGTTAATAATTTTGGGGGAAAAACCTTAGAAATTAAGCAGAAATCAACAAACTGCTCACAGGTAAAAATGCCTGGGCATGCTTGTTATGGCCATTTTTAACAGCAGTCAAAATAGACCCTCTTTGTTTATTCTAGTTCGTGCAATTCATTTAAAAATTCAGAAGTAGAAGAGCTCTATACTTAGTAAGCAAGTAGTGTGTTCTGGAAAACTTGAGATCAGGATATTTTAAAACTAGTTAACAGATTTGGAGCAGAATTAGCACCCTGACTTTGGTGTCCATCTCCTGGAAAGGCACTCATTGTGGTGAAAATAAAACACGGGAAGACACTTTTGTGATGCCCCCACGTGCAGAACCTGAGAAAGAGAGAGAGGTTGCATGGCATCGGCGCTGTCCGCATCATTGCAAACTCCCTCCCAGTTCTCAGAGTCTATGGTTCCATGTATTTTCTTTCTCCACACATGGCAAGCAACCTTGATTATGATTTGGCTCCCCATACAGCTTGCCTTTAGGGAAAAGCTGTATCCGCCAGACGACATGAGTGGCTGGTCCTGTTTGCAGCTAGTGTATAACATACTAGGTAAGGGTCCAGGCCCAGGAGGCAGAGACACCTGGCCCCACAGTCTGCCTCTGCTTTCTCACTAGCTCTGTGATCCTCAGCAAGTGTCTACATTTCTGAGCCTCTGGACTTTTTAATCAATAAAAGGAAGACAATGAATGTCTCCCTCATTCATATGTTATGATGATTAAGTGACACAATGGATATAAAGTATTTAGAACATACCGTGGAACAAGATATGTTTACTCTAGTTATTACTACAATTATAAATAAAGCAGAAGGCATTCTGATTTACTTTTTTATTTTTTGTTCTTTTTTAAAAAAATCTATTGTATTTTTTTCCATTATCATTTAGTCCCCTTATATCCCCTCCCCCCAGCAATCACCACACTATTGTCCATGTCCATGAGTCCTTTTTCCTTTTTGCTCAATCCCTCAACCCCCTAACATCCCCCCACCAGCTGTCATTGGCTCTGAATCTGTGGGTCTGTCCCCATTTTGGTTCAGTTTGTTCATTGGATTCCACATATGAGTGAAATCATATGGTATTTGTCTTTCTCTGACTGGCTTATTTCACTTAGCATAATGTTCTCCAGGTCCATCCATATTGTAGCAAAGGGTAAAATTTTGTTCTTTTTATGGCCAAATAATATTCCATTGTGTTGTCCCGTACTTGTTTTACCCACTCATCTACTGATGGACACTTAGGCTGCTTCTATATCTTGGCGATTGTAAATAATGTTCCAATGAACATAGGGGTGCTTATGTTCTTTCAAATTAGTGTTTTGGCTTCCTTCGGGTATATTCCTAGAAGTGGGATTACTGGGTCGAAATGCAGATCCATTTTTAATTTTTTGAGGTACCTCGATACTGCTTTCCACAATGGGTGCACCAATCTGCATTTCCACCAACAGTGCAAAAAGGGTTCCCCTTTCTCTAAGCTGTGCCAGCACTTGTTTGTTGATTCATTGATGACAGCCATTCTGACAGGTGTTAGATGATATCTCATTTTGTTTTTAATTTACATTTTTCTGATAATTAGTGATGTTGAGCATCTTTTTATATGTCTATTGGTCTGTATGTCCTCTTTGGATAAGTATTCAGGTTCTTTGCCCAGTTTTTAATCGGGTTTTTTATTTTTTGGTGTTGAGTTTTGTTAAGTTCTTTATAAATTTGGAATGTTAAACCCTTGTTAGATGTATTGGTGAATATGTTCTCTCAATATGTGGGCTGTCTTTTTATTTTGTTGATGATTTCCTTTGCTGTGCAAAATTTTTTTAGTTTGACGTAGTCCCATTTATTTATTTTTACCTTGCTTCTCTTCCCTGGGAAGATATATCCAACAAAATATTGCTACAAGCAATGTCCAAGATTTTGCTGCCTATGATTTCTTCTATGATTTTTATGGTTCCAGGTCTAATATTTAAGTCTTTAATCCATTTTGAATTTATTCTTGTGTGAGTATAAGAAGGTGGCCTAGTTTTATTTTTCTGCGTGTACCCGTTCAATTTTCCCGACACTATTTGTTGAATAAACTATCTTTAGCCCATTGTATGTACTTGTTTCCTCTGTCAAATATTAACTGACTATAAAGGTGTGGGTTGATTTCTGGGCTCTCTATTCTGTTTCATTGATCTATGTATCTGTTGTTATGCCAGTACCATGCTGCTTTGATTACTATGGCTTTATAGTACAGTTTGATATTAGGCAGAGTGATTCCTCCAATTTTGTTTTTTCTCAGGATCACTATTGTTATGTGGAGCCTTTTGTGGTTCCCTGTAAATTTTTAAAATATTTGTTCTAGTTCTGTGAAATGTCATCAGAATCTTGATAGGAATTGCATTGGATCTGTAGATTGCTTTGGGTAGTGTGGACATTTTAATGATGGTAATTCTTCCTGTCCGTGAACATGATATGTAATTCCACTTATTTGTATCTTCTTCAATTTCTTTCTTCAGTAGCTTATAATTTTCTCAGTACAGGTCTTTTACGTCCTTGGTTAGGTTTATTCCTAGGTATTTTATTCATTTTGAAGCAATTGTGAATGAGATTGTTTTCTTAATTCCCTTTCTGTTAGTTTGTTATTGGCATATAAAAATGCAACTGATTTCTGGATATTAATTTTGTATACTGTTACTTTACTGAATCAGTTTATCAGTTCTGATAGTTTCTTGGAATCTTTGGGGTTCCCTAAATACAGTATTATGTAATTAGCAAATAATGACAGCTTTACTTCTTCCTTTCCAATTTGGATGCCTTTTATTTCTTCTTCTTGTCTGATTGCTGTGGCTAGGACTTCCAGTACTATGCTGAGTAAGACAGGTGATAGCAGACATCCCTGTCTTGTTCCCAATCTTAAGGGGCATGTTTATATAGTTTTTGCCCATTGAATACGATGCTGGCAGTTGATTTGTTATATGGCCTTTATTATGTTTAGGTATGTTCCTTCTATTCACAGTTTGCTGAGAGTTTTTATCATAAATGGGTGCTGGCTTTTATCAAATGCTTTTACTGCATGTATTGATATGATTATATGATTTTATTCTTCATTTTGTTTACATGCTGAATTACATTTTTTAATTTGCAAATGTTGTACTGGCCTTGCATTCCCAGAATAAATCCCACTTGGTCATGGTGTATGACCTATTTGATGCATCTCTGTATGTGGTTTGCTAATATTTTGTTGAGGATTTTAGTGCCTATGTTCATCAGGGATATTGGCCTATAGTTTTCTTTCTTTGTAGTGTCTTTATCTGATTTTGGAAGTAGGATAATACTGGTTTGTAAAATGAGTTTGGGAGCCTTCCCTTCTCTTGAACTTTATGAAATAGTTTGAGAAGGAAAGGTATTAGTTCTACTTGGAATTTTTGGTGCAATTTACCTGGCATTCTGATTTAATATTGACTTTTTAAAAAACAACTTTTAAAAAAAAATCTCGAACAAACATAAAAGCAGAGAATTGTATAAAGAAGACTCATGTACCCATTACCCATCTAAAACAAGTCATCAACTAATGACAGCCACCCTTGTTTTATTTATGTCCCAATTCACACCCTTGCCCAACCACCCACTATCCCCAGTAAACCCTGCATATAAATAATTTTATCTGAGATTTAGACTGATCAGCTCTGGCTGTGTTGTCAAGTAGGACCCTGGATCATCACAGTGAATTTTTCTAGGTTGACCTTTTCTAGAATATGTTCCAAAGAACATTTTTCCTCAGTGTATTTATAGGTTTTATGCCAAAAGAACAGAGTTCTCTGGTCAAGTACATTCTCAAATCATTGAGTTAAAGAATGTGATTTTCCTTCATCCTAAATGCTTTTCAGATCATCTCAGAGGCTCTGGCACCAACAGTCTCCAAGAAGAGGAGATAATGTAAAGAGAACCATAAACTTACTTAACTCTGTAAATACCTTTTTCACCAGCATCTTGGGGGAACAAAAGCAAAGTAGAGCACACTTTGGCCAGCTCAAAACCAGACAAATAATACTTTGCAGGGACCTATTTAAGTAGTTGGATGGTCTTCTCCAGGCCACAAATTTGCACTTTCTTTGAATTTCTTTTCATTTGCTTAGTGCAGCTGGAAGTGAGACTCTTAAGTTCTAGGACCACTGTCCCCACTAGCAAAGAAGTGGTATAGATTCTTTTCTTATCTTGGCACAAAAGGAAGGGCCATTAAAGAAGCCTCATGTACCCATTTCCCATCTAAAACAAGTAATTAACTACTAATGGCCTCTCTTGTTTTATTTATCTCTCACCAACAAGTGAGAGGAGAAACGTTAATAAAATTAAATGGTTCCATTTAATGTGCGATACAGTGTCCTGATTTCCTCCCCACCCTGAATTGCTAAGCAATAGCAGCCCGTGTAAGCAGAACCTTGTGGACTTGAAGCTCTAGAAATTTACATAGTCATTGGATTATTAGCTTTAGAGTGAAATTTGTGCTTAATGACATAGAGAAGGGGAGAAATAGGGAACTGGGGAAATCTTAAGAAAATATTGAGCCTAAGTTCCTCTCTGAAGAATGCTGTCAAGACCATGCGTAGCTTACTTGGTTATGGGGTGACTCTGCTGTTGTGTGTGCCTCTGTGGATTGTGCTTTTCAGTTGATACTAAGATAGTCATTTGGCAGAAAGGGGAAGTTGCGAGGAGGTGTGGTAGACATTACCATGTCCAGTTCTCCTCTCCTTCTGGGAACTTGGAAGATGGCACTTATCACCTCCCTTGCCATAGACTATTTGAAATAGTCAAATAAAGCCATTCGACTATTTCTGGCTAAACCAATGTGGGCAGAAGTGACGTTAGTTCCCCACAGGCTGAGTTAGTGAGAGGCTCATGTATGATTATCCAGGCTTTCATTTCCTTGCCACAGGGACCAGGGAGTCGTCTGCATATTTCAGATGATACAGATACAAACATGGAGCACCATCTGTCCACCTGGGAGCCCCAATTAACTGTGGAGCCCCTAAATGACCCAAGGTGGATATGGAGTGTGGACAAGGATAAACCTTGGTTGTGTTAAGCCACTGGGATTTGGGGGTTAATTTGTTGCCAAGGTATAATTGGCACTTCCTGACTGATAGAAGGGGCATAGCTTGCCACTGTGTACCCCCACTAGCCTTCTCCACACTCAAACAGGCTAACATCAGCATGAGCAATATCATAAAATGCATCTACCAACAAATCATAATGGAACAAATTTATGAATATTTTCAGTTACAGCCTGGTCTCTAGTGATAATAAAAAAAAGAAAGAAAGAAAAAGCTATCAAGTGAATATGAATTTATGAGCCTCTTCTTTCCATTGCTACTAGGAAGTCAATTTATCTGAGTTCACTGACATTTCTTTTTATTCATTATACCAAATGGAATAAAGGGGAGGTCCATGAAGACTTTAATACCTACCAGTAATAAATAAGAGCCAATATTTACCGAGTGATTACTCCATACCAGGCATTTCCCAAAGCACTTTAAATATATTACATTTCATTTATTCCTCATAAAAATCAGGTATCAGTAGTTTTTTAAAGATTTTATTTATTTATTTTTAGAGAGAGGGGAAGGGAGAGAAAAAGAGAGGGAGAAAACCATTGATTGGTTGCCTCTCACATGCTCGCAACAGGGGACTTGGTCCATAATCCAGGCATGTGGCCTGACCAGGAATCAAAACTGCAGCCTTTGGGTTTGCAGGACAATACCCAAGCCACTCAGCCACACCTGTCAGGGTACAGTACTAATATTATCATCTCTATTTTATATATCCTGACCTTACAGAAAGCATAGGGAGTCTGAGCATCTTACCCAAAATCACAAGTAGAAATCAGTAGAGCTGGAATAAAATTCAAGGCAGCCCACACTCTAACCACTCTGTTATGTGACCCATGTATTACCGTTATAAAAAAGTTCCTTTTTATTAAGACTTTGTCCTTTGAGTAGTTTAAGCCTCAGCAAAATTGAGGAAGAGGTAAAGAGATTTCCCATATACATCCTGCCCCCACTTTTGCATAGCCTCTCCCATTATCAACATCCCCCACCAGCGTTGTACATTTGTTACTACTGATGAACCCACTTGGACACACCATAGTCACCCAAAGTCCATAGTTTACATTCCAATTCACTCTTGAAGTTGTATGTTCTTTGGACTTGGACAAATGTGTAATGACATGACACATGACCATAACGGGCGCATCATATAGAGTATTTATTTCACTGCCTTAAAAATCCTCTGTGCTCTGTCTATTCCCTTCCCTAATACACCAGCCCCAGGCAATCACTACATTGTCTCACAAATTTTGCCTTTTTATTGTCTCGCAAGTTTTGCCTTTTCTAGAATGTCATATAGTTGGAATCACATAGTATGTAACATTTCCAGATTGCTTCTTTCACTTAGTAATAACATATATTTAACGTTCCTCCGTGCCTTTTCATGGCTTGATAGTACTAAATAATGTGCTATTTTCTAGATAAACTACAGTTTATTTATCCATTCACCTACCAAAAGACATCTCAGTTGCTTGCAAATTTTGGCAAATATGAGTTAAAGTGCAACGATCATCTACATATGGGTTTATTTATGGATATAAGTTTTCAACTCCTTTGGGTAAATACCAAGGAGCACAAATGGTGTAGGTATCATATAGTAAGAATGTGTTCAGTTTTGGAAGAAATTGCCAACTTGCACTCTGAAGTGGTGCTACCTCTTTGCATTCCTGCCAGCCGCAACTGAGAGTTTCTGTGCCTCCACATCCTCACCAGCACTTGGTGTTGTCAGTGCTCAGATTTTGACCATTCTAATAGATGTGTAGTGGTATCTCATTGTTGTTTACTTTGCATTTCCCTGATGACCTATGATACAGAGCATGTTTTTATATGCTTATTTGCCATCTGTGTGTCTTCTTTAGTAAAGGATCTGTTGAGATCTTTGGCCCATTTTAAATCAGATTGTTGTCTTATTGAGTTTTTAAAGTTCTTCATATATCTTGAGTAACAGTCTTTTATGAGATGTGTCTTTTGCAAATATTCTCCCCAGCTTGTGGCTTGACTTCTCAGTCTCTTGACATTGCCTTTGCAGAACAGAAGCTTCTTATTTTAATGAAGTCCAGTTTATCAATTATTTCTTTCATGGATTATGTCTTTGGTATTATCTCTAAAAAGTTATCACCATCCCCAAGGATATCTAGGTTTTCTCTTATGTTATGGCCTAAGGGATTTATAGATTTTAATTGTGCATACCTCCCATGAACTACAGGTCCCAAATTTGCATATCAAGCCATGACCTTTCAACTACTCATCAAGTCCTGTCAACTCTATACCTCATTTATTTTTTGATTCCTACCTCTCCTCTCCATTTGACCTCTGCCTAGTTCAAGATCTCAGGATTTCTCATCCAGACTATTGCAATAGACTCTTAATTAGTCTCATTTCTGATCTTGCCATGGACTAGGACAGGGGTTACATGCCCAAGAAGGCAGGCAGAAAACTTGGACTGTGGTCTAAGTTTAGAGGAACCATGGGATTAGAAAGACAGTCTGACAATAGAGAAATCCCCCAAAGTAGAATAGTAGCATCAGCAAAAATCAATATGTTCTGTTTTTCTAGTGACGGTAAGCAGGTTTAGTAATAAGAGCACTTTGGGTAGATTGTGGTAGACAGACCACAGCCACTGTTGGCCCTTATCTTCCCAGAGGGCAGAGAGTAGAGAAAGAAAACCTGTGTGAACAGAGGTGGACAAAGGGTATAAATGAGGAGCTCTAAGACTGATTTTCTGTTAAACTTCAAGACTGAGTCCTATGAATAGTAGAGAAACAGCAAATACACCCCCAGTATTGTGCTCACCCACAAAAGGCAAGAAGTGTAAGAGGAGAGATTTGGGCTTAAATTATTTACCTAAGAATTCTCAGTGTCAGTATGTGTTTCAAACACTTCTACTTCATATAAATGTATGTAGTCATGCATGTTAATCAAACTTCTTAATATAATTCTGTTTCAATGTTTGTCCTATATTTCAAATATTCCCAAGAATGTGGGGTGTGTTGGGGTGGTGCCAAATAAGAATGTCCTGTGCAACCAGGTATCTAAAAAATTCTCATAGCACAAATCTGACTCTTGATCACCAATAGTAAACCCAACATCCTCGATGACCGTAAAAGCTGCCCCCCACCAGTGACCTTGTTCTTCATCTCTCTCAAACCTCATTTAACTTTTTCACAGGAAAAAGAATCTTTTTTAGTTAACCCTAGATGCTGCACTTGATTGTGAGCTTCATAGGCAAGAAATCTCTCTAACCTACCTCTTGTCATCATTATCTAGTACAATGCGTAGCTCATCGTAAGTGCTCAAAACAGGTTTCCTGAACAATTTATTTCTTATTTTCTATTTTTGAACAATTAATCTAATCAAGGATCAGCAAACTTTTTCTGTAAAGAGTCAGAGAGTAAATATATTTGACTTTGTAGAACATAAATTCTCTGTTGCAACAGCTCAGCTCTACCATCATAGCATGAAAGCAGCTATGGACAATACAAAGACAAACAAAACAAAGGGTACAGGGCTGGATTTAGCCTGAGGGCCGTGGTTTGCCACCTCCTGAATTAAATGAATGAGTGAATATGCAGATGGCCTTGGAACCACTTGGTTTTGACTCTAAACCCTCTTTTCTAGGAAGGCAGACTTCTCAAGGACCTCAGCACACAAATTCTTCCTATCTTCCTAAAGTAAGGCCCAGACCAAAGGATGCTCCAGTAGGACAAGGTAGCACAAGATCTGTTTATTTTCTCATTCAACAGTTAAATAAAATTATTTTAATGCAGTATCACTTGAAAGGATAATGGTGGCAGCTCTCACAGTTATTAAAGCTGAAATTTGCTAGTAAGAATATTAAAAACAAGAACAGCCTTCCTGATGCTCAAGGTGATCACCCAGTGAAGCAGACACTCGATTTCTCAATAGCACAGGATCCCACAGACAATGAAAACAAAAGGCAATAGAACAAACATGGTTCAAGCTCTCGTACCACAGTCATAACTAAGGCTTCTCTGTGGTCCGTAGGGATGTAAATGACTATGAATGACTGAGTGTTTGGAAAAGCTGGGCATCCAAAAGAAGTTTGTTTAAGCTGTGTTCAAATACTACTAACTTTGACACTTAGTAGCAATGGGACTTTGCAAATAACTTCTCAAGGGCCTCAATTTTAATATCTATAAAATGAGCATAATATTATCCATATTCAGGGTTGTTTCCGGAATTACAGCAGACAGATATTTAAAGACCTGAGGACAGTGTAGGAAACACTATTGAGCACCCTTGAGCCAGGAATTGAGCTGGGCTTTTCTCGTCTCACGTGCCCCTTCATAGCACTCACTGCGTAATACTACTTTATACATTTACGTGTTTACTTGCTCTTGTCTGTCTTCCTTCCCCACTAAAAGGTAAGCTCCATGAGGCCAGGGATCAGCCACGTTATGAACAAAGACAGAGTCAACTGTGGGCTCAGAGCCTTTGACAGGCTGCAATACCATTCAGCTAGAATGGAATGACATTTGGTTTCTGTTTACATTTACTGTACTTTCATTTATTTTTTTTAAATTTTATTTAGTTATTTTTAGAGAGAGAGAAAGGAAGGGAGAAAGAGAGGGAGGGAAACATCAATGTGTGGTTGCTTCTCCTGTGTGCCCTACTGGGGACCCAGCCTGCAACCCAGGCATGTGTCCTGACTGGGAATCAAACCAGCAAACCTTTGGTTCGCAGGCCTGTGCTCAATCCACTGAGCTACACCAGCCAGGCCTGTACTCTTTTCATTTAGGACAAGTGATACTGAGTTTATATTCATGGTTCTAATAAAAGTGACCTTCTGATTAATTTTATTTGATAAATGACTCCAACTATGCACATAAATTTATTTAGCTTTATTTATGCAAAAGTAAGTTGATTTAAAGAAAAATATTAGGTAAATGATAGTAAAGATGGGATGCTTATATGACAAAAAAAGATGTATAACTATTTCTCAAATAACTGAAGTTAAGGTCTTGCTGGATCATAGGATCTCTAGGGGTTTCCCCCCCACCCCAAGACCTTCAAGCTATAATTTGGTGCTTTTGTATGGAATGACCTTATAATGAGCAAAATGAGTCATAGATACAATCTTGCCTTGGGAAACAAAGTTTTGGGTTAAAGGAAAGGCAGCCTGGGAGTAGCTGTCTGAGCATATCCTCTCTACCCCAAAGGGAAAGGCTCCAAGCTCTTGTTTTCTTACTTCTCCCTCATCTAATTTTGTTCTACCAGCAAATTTCTGGCCAGAATCTTTCTAGTCTGACACTAAACATCTTGGAGCCAGACACCATGCAAATCAAAACAAAACAATGAAAGTGAGGCACAAAGAAGAAAGCAAGTGGAAATGAGAAGCAAGTCCATCAAGGTTTCCACACTCTCCAAGGACCCCATGCCAGGCATGGGGACATCCTAGGGCAAGGTTGCATCTCAGCTCATGAGGACCAGGAGTTTCTTCACGTCTCCTTCTTTTCTGGGTTCCCATTCCACAGCTTTTCCCTATCTTTTTTATTTTGTTTTGTTTAAAGGAGGAAATTTAGTGCATACTCTGATGAAATCTTTGGATCTTGTTCAATTCGTTTTCAATTACACCGGAGTGGGGTAAATGGGGTGAGTAAAAGACATGTCAACTTCCTCAGCACTTTCTCATTTTCAGTAAATTTCCCGAATCATGATGAAAGCTGTCCTGATGACAGCAATATTCTGCATGTTGAGATGATGGTCTCTTATGTCAGTGCATCTCAAACTTCAGTAAGAACGTGAATCACCTCGGGATCTTTTGATTCAGTAGGTCTGGGGGAGGCACAGAGGGTGTGCATTTCTAACAAGTTCCAAGGCTACTGGTGATGCCAATGGTGCTGATCCGTGGGCCACACTGTGAGTAACAAAGTTATATCAGCATTGTATGATAGGACATAGCATTTACTAAGGCATCTTCCTGCACTAGGCTCTGACCTAGATGCTGAATTGACATTCATTTTCAAACAAGAAATACTCATCTAGGTCCTGGGGAAAATATAAAGATGAATATGATTTTATGTATGCCCTCAATAAGCTTACCAACAATGTGTAAGATCAAAGCCAAGGACAAAATAGTAGTATATTACATTTTTTAAAAAAGCCCCTGTAGTAAGGGCACAGAATACACATGAAATCCATGGTAATTGACTTAAAATACATTCATTAAATTCTCTCTCATACATGGATGTGCAAGTGCACACACACTCGTGCTCACTGTTCTTAGAACTTCAAGTTAGTTATATTTAGTGTTCATAGCACTTACCTGAACTCTAGGTGGGAAAGGGGGAGGTGGAGAGGAGGTAGCTAATCATTTAGATAGAGCTTGAAGAGCAAGAATGTAAAGTACTGAAAAATTTTTTTAATTTAAATTACCCTAAAAAGCTATGAGGTCTCCAAGGAGACATCTCCTATCACCCATTGCTGTTGAATTTGATCACATCTTGGCTCCTGTCCTCAGGTTTGATGAAACCCCTGTTCTTTATGTGTATGTGTGGTATAAGTCCAAATATTAGGGCCCCAAAGTATGTGCTCCCTTGACATCTGGAGAGCTAGGGAGGGCTTCAGCTGGCCTAACGGCAAGTCACCCCCCAACTCTGCTCCTGGGAATAAGGTCATCTAACCAAACAACCCTCCTTATCATGGGGACCAGGCACAGATCCTGCTTATCCCTGAGTGATGGGTTTCAGTTCCCTGCCAGCCTGTGGAGTTATTCAAACAAGCCAATTATATTCATACCTCCTCCCTGTGGAAGCCAGGGGCACCTCACCCTCTTGATACTACAAAGCCTCCCTCCCAGCCCCTAACTGTTCATTCTGTTCCTGAGTGCCCTGTAGGATGTGTGGTGTCCTCCTCCTGGGCTGTGGCCATATGTGCTTAGTAAACTTCTGTCAATCTCATCTGTTCAGTGTCAGGTGCTTTGTGTTCAGCCATCCCCATAACTCTAGGGCAGAAATCCCTCCCTCACCAATGAGGTGAATAGGAAGGAGGCAATTAAAATAATACATGATTTGGCTTTGAGTGGGGTATCATTTTGATGCATGTACTGAATGGAACGCAGGTGGGGTTTGCTATACAGAACATGGGTTTCAAACAGCTCCGAGGTTTCCTGGACTCTCATCATTACCTTGCAGACTTTCAGTCTTCCGGATGCCTTGGTATTCAAAGCCCTTTGATTGGACATTGGGTTTCTATTTCAGTAATTCTTTCACTTATATTAAGGATAATAAATGTCCAACACAAACTTGGAAACTTTTCAACCACTCCTATATATTACAATTTATCTGGAAACCAATTTGGATTGTGTTCAATGCAATAGCATAATCATTACTAAAATGAAAATGCCATAGAAGAATTTCCACCAGCATTATTTGTAATAGTCCCAAACCGGTAGGTCCATCAAAACCCAAAGTCTCAACTCAAATATTTGTCAAGAGGAGAATGAATAAATGAACCAACAAAGATATATTTATACAGTGGAATGCTATTCAGGAATGAAAATAAACTACAGCCACATGTCATGACTTGGATGAATCCCACAACCATAATATTAAACTAAAGAAATGAGACACCAAAGAACACATATGTATGATTACATTATTAAAATTTTAAAGTAGTCTAACTGTGGTATTAGATGCCATAATAGTGGCTAAGTTTGGGGAAGAAGAAGGAGAAAAAAATGAAAGCAGACTATGGGGGTACATTTAATGTTTAATTTCTTGACCTGGGTCATAGTTTAATGGGTAGGTCCACTTTGTAATAATTCATTGTTTTGCACACCATTTTCTCCCTTTTCTGTGTATTGTATTTCAATAAAAGATGTACTATGCTAGCAGTAAAAAATCAATATCTTTTCATCAAGGTAATAGTTATTTAATAAGTGCTTCCTATATGCTTAATGTGAAGTTGAGGTTTCTGTGGTGAATAAGACAGGCATGATCCCTATAGTATATTAAGATGAGAATTTGTCACTAAAAATTAGTGCTCTTGGTAGTAAGTGATAAAGTAGGTGATAAGGAATGCATATGCAAACTGTCACAGTTCAAAAACAGGAAGGATCATTTCCAACGGGGGGGATCAGAGGAGGTTCCATTGCAGCTGGGCCATGAAGGGCAGGTAAAATGTAGATACGGAGACATGGCAGTAGACGTTGTAGGTAGAGAAAATGCTGCCAACAGGATGGCTCTAAGGTGGTGGGCAGGAAGTCAAATGCTTTAGGATGATTGAAGCACAGGAATGTGGCAGGAAGTGATGGGAAATGAAGACCAAAATGTAGTCAGAGTCAAGTCCTAGAAGTCCGTTAGAGTCAGGCTGCAGAGGGAGGAGTTTTAGTGAAGGAGAATTAAGCATGAGGGAGGTATGAATAGGTGCAATATGGCCATCAGATCAGAGGTGGAAAGGCCAGCTACAGGGAAGTCAGGGAAGGGATTGTGGCTGTAATCCAGGCTCCTGCTCTACCAGCGTGACACAGAGAGAGAGGGAATGATTAAGCAACTCAAAGGAGCAAGTGAGTCAAATGTGCCTGGTGTTTTAACCCCAGCTCCAGTACTTCGCTGATGTGTGAACTTGGGTAAATTGATTAGTTTCTCTAAATTGGTTTGTGTATCTGTAAAATGGGGCTGTCATCCAGTTGTGCTGAGGATTCTGCATATGAATAAGTGTAAAGGACCTAGTACACTGCTCATAACAGAAACCCGATAAATGGCAGTGGTCACTATAGTTATTATTACCACCATAGCCAACCTTAACTCAATTTTCTTCGGGTTTAGTTTAAATTAGATTTCTTTCCGTCAGAAAGTGAATGTCATATTTTAAGGAAACAGTCTCTTTCAACTAAGTAAAGATCTTTCAAAATTCTTCCTAAGAAGAGCACGAAAACCTAAAATGAAACTAAACATCTCCATGTGTGTACTCACGTGTACATGTATACCTCACTGCACATTCCCAGCATTAACCAAAAAAATGACACCTTTCTAAAAACTGATGACCATGACCATCTCTTGAGCTGGACTGATGACCATCCTCCATCAGGTCCAAACACAGCTTCAAGGTCATGAGTCACACCAATGACTGCTCCTGACAAGAAGAGATGCTTTTCATGCGGGTGTTTTTATTTATTTCTTTAACATCAGACACCACTCTGTCTGACTCCAAATGTGGTTAGTGTCTGTAACAAAATCCATGTAAATAGGTCTCCCATGAGCCATTGCAAAGATCTCCAGTAACTTCATGCATAATGGAAGCTTATGTAAGTATGAGTTGCCTCAGGCGGGTGCCTTTTCAGAGCTCCTGGGGGTTTCTCTTGTGATTGTTGTGTTCTCTCTCCTTCAGATGTTTGGGTTCTCTGAGCTGTCACCCCACAGAGATGATTTCAATCCTGGACTGAAAAGCCAGTCCAAAAAAAAAAAAAAAAAAAGGCAGCAGAAAGTGAACATTTATTTTTCCCTTCAGAATTAATTTGTCTGACATAAAACTCACAAAATGGTTGTCAAGAAAATAGATTTAGTTTCATCAAATGATGAAAAGTTGTCTGTAATTTAAAAGGGTATCTTATGAAAATGAGAACTTTAGGCCAAAGGGTCGATAGCCACAAAAAAACAAAATGTATTCTGTTTACTGGGGTTTATTACCTTGCCTTTAAAATTCACTATACATATTTATGATAATTAAACAGACTCAACTTAGTTCTAGTATGTTTTAAATTTGGGCTGAGTTTGATATATTATGTCTCTTAATGAGGGGGCCATTTATCTTGTAAGCTTATCAAACTAGAATACAAGGAACAAGCATTCCCCAGGGCTGTGTACCTGATTCTAACCAGCATGGATATCTGGACCCCCCACGTCAGAGATGGCTGGAAGTGAGAGGGGAGTTACCATTGGACACACTGACCACTGCAAGCAGTGATGCCTCACAACCTGACAGAAAGTGAAGTAATAACATCTAAAGTACACGCATAAAAACACAAACCAACAGTTTGGAGTCATTAAATGTAAAAACAAATCAACAGCTACTGACCCCCAGGGCATACTGGGAAATGTTTCCAGTAGTCACTGTACCTACATCATAAAACCGCTGTACATTTAAAGACACATTCCATCCAAAATGCTTTAAATTGATTTCCACTCCTTAGAGGAATAATCTTTAGACATTTAAAATTGTACTTATGTGTACAGGACTATTCTTCACTATCACTGGCTGAAAGAGATGTTAGTATAAATATTTATTAAAATGACAGCATCTATCAGCTCAGTTAGTCTAAAAAGCAAAAACATACTATGAGACCTCTTAAAGAATCTTCCCTTTTAGGTCAGTTCCCAGTGTAGGTCCGAACACTGCATTTCTGAAACCACTACATGGAAGTGTTTCTTGGAAAATTGCTTGCAAAAAAATGGTTTATGGAAACAATAGCCAAAGAAGTAAGACTTATTCCTAATACACAGTAGTTATATTAAGTCTCTGAGAAGTCCCAAACTAAAGAAACATTCTGAGTGTCTTAGGCCCAGTCTTTCCTAAACTTATTTGTCCAGAGGATCATCTTTTTATGTAAGAATTAGTCTCATTTTACAGTATTGCCATCTCTCAATTGCACTTTAGACATACATACTGGTATCTGGCAATGGCCCCCTTCTCATTCTTGCAGAAAACAGATAATATACTCAAAGGGGTTTAACTAACCTGAGTTGAATGAAGGGACTCCTTTGAGAGGTGTGCTCAGTGGTAAGAGAACCAACAAGAACCCAGATGTTAACAGTGAGAAGCTGTACGGTCCCTTGGCCTGAAGGCCCCAGGGGAGTGTCCATTGTTAACCAAAGTGTGGCTGCGGCCAGTGGTGCAGTTCCTGGTAAGTGTCCAACAAGCTGCCCGTCAGGGATGAAAAAGCCTACTTGTACTATTTGCTGGTTATTAAGGAGCAAACCCTTCTGCAGTGGCCAATTTCAAGCTACCAGTGTGAAGTCAGTGAACGTGGCATTGGGAAGAGATGCAGAGTAGCACATCTTTGTATAAGATTTCCATTGTACAGACATAATAGATGTGTGTAACCTCAAGAGCATACATAATAGTACAATGCAATAAAATAATTAGGAAGTGATGGACTTTGAGTATTTATTATTGTTAGTATAATTTGGTTAATTATAAATTTGTTCTTATTTTAAACACTGGCTATGTTTCACAGTGTAAAAATTAATAAACAGAAATCTCATTTAAAACGGACTAGGGAGGTGGAAGAGAGAATCCCCCTGTATGGGTCACTCAGCGCACACTAGGACTTACCTTGTCTCTCTGACAGGAAGGGATACTGCTTTATTACCTTAGCAGAAGGAAGAAAAGATTCCTCCTGGCCATAAGCCAGCCAATGAACCAACACTAGTCTTCAAACTCTCACTTTCCTCCAGTGGACTGGAATCAGTTCCTCCCGAGTCCATAAAAGAGTTCTTCTGCTTTGTTTTTCTCTACTTGCATGGGAAGATAGTTGGAGTCCAAGACTGAAAGGTTTGGAAGGAATTAAAGATGGCCAAATGGCAGTGAGAAACAACTGAGTACACTGCCTTCCTGGCAAACCAGAGACATCATACACAGGCGTGAGTTCAGCTGGCCAACCCACAGAAAGGACTAGATATAGAAGAAGGACTAGATATAAAAAGAAGAAGGTATACCAGTTAAGGCATGAATCTGAACTCAGGTTTCTTTTCTGCTCCAAGATGGACTGTAAATTCTTCACAATTGATTGATTGCCTATAGGATTCATGTTGTTGTTGTGGGAAAGATGTTTCTTTTTCTTTTTCTTTTTTTTCTCATTTTTAACTGTATTTTTTCCATTACCAATTAGGTCCCTTACACCCCCTACCTCCTCCCTCAATCACCACACTGTTGTCCATGTCCATGAGTCCTTTCTCCATTTTGCTCAATCCCTCCACCTACTAACCTCCCTCCCCCCACTAGCTGTCATCCTGTTCTCCATCTATGAGTCTGCCTCTATGGAAAGATGGGATTTAAATGTTTTGGAAGGAGTTAAGTGCTATCCAGGCGGTCATGGGTCATTCCACAAACATCCTCGCTCACCTGTACAAGATTTTTTTTAATATGAAAAAGCAGAGATAAGATCATTAGGAACTCTGTGTAGCACGCTGAGAATTTTCGATTCTTTTTCACTTGGCTTATTCACCAGCTTCCTAACTGGTCTCCCTTGCTCTGGTCCTGCACTTCCGCAATCCATTCTCCAGAGCCTGTAAACCACAGCTAGACTGTGTCCATTCAGGAGATACTTCTTGAAGGTTACCAATTGCTGGGTACTCTTCAACTCCTGTGTTTAAAATTTTTCACTGGGTTCTATTATCTATAAATTCCAGCCTCTATTGGGATATCCACGGCTGCCTACGATCTGATGCCATTCTCCTTTTCTGTGTTATCCTTCGTCATCACTCTCCTAATTAAGTCACTTCCCCAAAGCGAGTGGTGCTTCGAAGTTTGTCTGTCATCTTTGGCTCCATTATTTATGTGGCCATGTGACTTTGGGCATGTTTCTTAGCCCTCAAAATTTCAGTTTCCCTCTATCATATGGACCAATAATAGTATCTGTCTCCTAGGGTTGATTTGAAGATCAAAGTAATGTTGTTCATCAGTTACTTAACCCTGTGCCTGACACATAGGAAGAGCTCGTTTTGTGAAACCTATTATTATAATTACACCAACGGGGGTCCATGAAGGACAGATGGAGATGTGCAAGTGCCAGTCTGTGCCCCCAACCTTTCCCCAGTAACACTGAATAACCTGATGCCACTTCAAATAAGTGCCCTTTAAATATTTCTTCAGTATTTATTTAGAGGAGAGCCGTGCCCTGAACCGGCTCAGAAGGATTTCTGGTGCTCCACTCTAGTAGACATTTTATTCATCAAAGCAAATACCCAGTGGCTGATCAGGCCCAATCTCCTTAGAAATCAGCTTATCATCCTCTCTCAATCCAATCATCCTAGGTCCCAAGGCTATAGGAGTTCCTTGGCAAGAAACAGACACAGAGGAATTTACCATCAGCCTACATCCAAGTCAGCATAAATGTTCCAACAAGGGGGAAGGATTCCTTTCATTAATTTTCATAAGGCAATTATGACTTTTTTAACCACATTTGGAATATAAGAGGACAATTTTCTCCTAATTTTTAGAGCAATTTATAATACAAGCATGTATAATGCTATTTTTCAGAACTTAAATGCTCTTATTGTAGATATTCAGCTAATATTTTGGCAGCTCTAGCTATACCTTGCCTAAGAACAACAAACAGTTAGTCGCCTCCTAATGACAAAGTTAGGAGCCTGCAACCCCACCTATGAAATATTCCTAGGGATCTTCCTCAAAAACCTGCCCAGGCTGTTTCACAACCCAAACCTTAAATCTGCTGAGTCTTCTCTTTCGTGTATTGTTCCATGTCCCATCTGTATTAGTTTGCTAGGGCTACCACAACAAATTACCACAAGTTTTCATGATTTAAAGCAATAGAAATTGATTGTCTCACAGTCCTAAAGCCTAACGGTCCAAAATTAAAGTGCCAGCAGTGTTGGCTTCTCCTGGGGGCTCTGAGGGAGAATCTGTTCCATGTCTCTCTCCTGGCTTCTGGTGGTTACCAGCTAAGCTTGGCTTTCTGTGGCTTGTCCACGCATCCCTTCCACCCCTCCGTCTGTGTCACATGGCATTCTGTGTGTTTCTGGGTCTAAACTTCCTTTTTCTTATAAGGTCAGCAGTCTTTGGCTTGGGGCCCACCCTCATTCAATATGACTTTACCTTAACTTGATTTCATTTACAAAGGCCCTATAAGATCACACCACAGGTACCACAGATTAGACCTGGACCATATCTTTTGAGAGAGCACAATCCCTCACAATAACCTTCATTCGGCAAACACCTAGCTATCTTCAAGACTCACATTCATTGTCTGGGAAACTATGGCCTGTATATGTAGAACATTTTGTATTATAAGTAGCATGTCAGTAGACCTTTATTTCTCAGCATACATATCTTTAGTTTTTACATGTTGTGCCCAAAGAATGAATATCAACTATTAGCCACAGCAAATAATATATTGATGATTTCTATTTCTGTCCATTCTTCTAAATCTATAAATAAAATTTTAATATTGTCTCCAAAGTGAACTTCTTAGTCTCCTGTAGTTACATAACAGACTTAAATGTTTACTATGCTTAAATGTTAAGACAGAAAGGCTTGAAGCACTAACATTCTGAGATTTTGACTAAATAATTCCACTTGAACTAAATATACATATAAAGAAGAGAGGGGAAGGGGAGTTATTCTTCAATGGTACAGAGTTTCAGTACGGGACGATCAAAAGTTCTTGGAAGAAACAGTGGTGATGGTGTACAACAATGCGAATATGCTTAATGACACTGACATGTGCATAGCTACTGAAAACGGCTAATGGTAAATTTTGTTAAAAAGAAAAAAGGACTTAGCTTAATGATACCCTCAGATAAGATGCTCTGGATCCAATCCTCCCAGGTAAACTTGGCCATTCACTTTTTGTGTCCCCTCTGATCCTCTGTCACTTATATCCTAACTCTCTTTGTCCCTATCAAAATATTCAAGCATCAAAAAATATCTAAGCATATTAAGAGCTTTCTCCTTTTTATCTTTTCCTCCTTGTACCACTCCAGCCTCCTAACGACGAGGTATCTATCTGTGCTGTAAGCCATTTTGTGCTGTTCAAGGTAATGTGTAGAATTGTAAACCTGACAGAGACTAAAAGAGGTGACTAAAGTGACCTACATGAGAAATGGATTGTAATACAGTTGCCCTTGAACAACATGTGGGTTGAGAGTACTGAACCACCCCACTCCCAACCTGCAGTCAAAAATCCACCTAGAGCTTTTGACTTTCCAAAAACCTAACGAGAGTCATCCTTCAGTATTGGTAGGGGATTGGTTCCCAAATCCTGTACATACACCAAAATCCTGGGATGCCGAAGCCCCTTATATAAAATGGTGTAGAACAATGCACGCCATTGGCTCTCTGTATCTGTGGACTCCCAACCTCTGATCAAAAATACTGTTTTCCATATGAAGTTGGCTGAATTCATGAATTCAAAACCTGGGATTATAGAGGGTCAACTCTATACATATTGAAAAAAAATTACATATAAGCGGGCCTACACAGTTCAAACCTCTGCTGTTCAAAAGTCAGCTGTGTATGGCAGTAAATAACTAATACAAATGCCTACCTTGTAAATTGTTGTGAAGAATGATTGGACAGTTGTGCTTAATTGGATTATATATGCTAATGAGCTAAAACCTGTAAAGCAGGGAGCACTATGCCTAGCTCATAAAAGACAATCTATACATATTAGTCCCCTCCTCCATTTTCTGCTAAGATGAGAACAATCCTACCTACTCTATTGTGAAAATGTTTTGGAAACTGTAGTGTACTGTGGAACTATAATACATGTAGTAATGTGAGGTATTATTGGAACAGAAAAGAATATATTTTTACCTTAAAAGCTATTTGCAGTTCTCCTTAAGAAGAAACTAGCTCTTTCATTTAGGCAAGAGGGAAAAACACTAAATAAGCAGGTAAGATTATAAGAAAGAAAGTAATTTAGTGGGAGCTGGAATTCAAAGCTGGAAGTGACTCTGATGTGAGACTCCCTGGGAAGCTTTGGTGAATCTTAGAGAAGGTGTGTTTTTCCCACAATACACAGCAGAGATGGGGCCACCTCCTATTTAATATGTATGTTCCAAGTAAGTATGTTTCTAGAAAGATGGAGGACCTAGAATCACACAGGCAGGAAATACACATATCACACATTATGTAGAGGACTGAGATTTGGAATAAAGCTGTCTTGCGTTTGGGGGCAAATAAAGGCATAAAGTAAATTACCATATAAACTCAAGAAACATGTTATTTCTAAAAGCATGGAAGACAATCAGGTTTTAGTAAATTTTTTTCACTATCATTTTATATATTCTTATTAATTCTTAATTAATCTCATAAATCTCATTAAATTAAAGGATACAAAGTAGGTATGTTATTTACTAATTAATGAACCAAGTCAACTATAACTTAAAATTTTCCTTAATTTATATTGTTTTAATAAACCTTTATGATTCCTTGTGTATTTTTCTTTTTTTAAGTATGATTTAAAAAAAAAACAGAAAACTAAGAATCTATGGCACTTCAGAGAATAAGACACTCATATGCCAGCTTCAGTGTTTTGCCCACAGATGTGGCTGTGTCTCTACTTCAGTCTTTCATAAGCTGTAGGACAGCATCTGAGCCGCCTGCTGCCGCATTCAAGGTCTTTCATGATCTGCTTTCTGACCACCTCTCCAATCTCATTTTCCACCCACGCCTTACCCCTCCTACAACATATACCAGCATCACCAAACTGCCTGAGTTCTAGAATTCAGCCCGCTGTTTCAAACTTTTATAATCAACTGTGTACTCATCCTTTTTATCTCCAACAAGAAGCGTCTCTATCCCCTATCAGTCCTTCTCCTCAACCCCTCCCATCCTGGCTTCTGTTTTCATATTCACTTTTATGGTTTAAAAGGTGGGCTGCCTTGATCCACCACTCACTAGCTGTGTGACCTTAGACAAGTTTTGTCACCCTTCTATTCCTCAGACTTCTCATTTGTAAAATGAGGGCAATCAGTGCCTCTGACATAGATTCATTGTGAGGATTAAATGGGTTAATATTGTAAAGCATTTAGAACAGTTTCTGGCACATAATCACTACTCAATAAATGTTATTTTATTATAACTATTAATTTGTTTATCTTTCTGTTTGCTTATTTGAATCTGAGCTCCTTGAAATTAAGGATGACTCAATGCTCAGCACATAATAGAATCTGAATATACATTTCATGCTAATGAAAATCATGTTTGTATGTGCATATATATCTGTCTATATGTATATTTTTTAAATTGGAAACTCATAGCTGTAGTGCCTGAGTGAATTAGTTAATTATGCCCATAGGTTGCAAACATAAACTAAATTTGATTTTTGATATTCCATGAGCATCAATTGATAATGATAATAAAATTCTATTTTTGTTTAAAAACAAGCTCCAAAACACAATGCTCGTAGTCCATGGAGAGGCCAATGAAGTACTTATAGTTTTTCTTTATGTAAGCACAACACCAAATTCAATTTGCATCTACATCAAGAAGTTTAAAAAAATTCATTAGAAGCAGAATATGGCATTTGGGATAGATAATTAAATGCATCTGAAACCCAGGAGATAAAAAGAGATGAAGAGTTTTGTAGTAAAAACATCCTAGCTGGATGCCTTCCCCTTATTCTAAGTTCAAAAATGACTGTCCTTGCAAGACAGAGTGGGCTTTTCATTTAGAGCATCTCTGAAGGCTTAGAGTATGGACTTCTCCTTGGGAGTCCCCACCCCTCTGGATGCCTGAGGTGAACATCGTCACAGAATCAGCCTTGATCCCTAGGAATAAAGACAGGCTTAGGAAAATATCATTTCCAGTCCTACTTTTCCCTTTCCACCTGCTCCTCACCTCTCTTTTAGAGGGAGAAGAAAGGGAAGGAGAAGAGAAGAAGGAAGGAAGGAATTCCACAATGTTTCTCCTGTTCTTCCTTTCTTCCCCTACCTCCTTTTCTTTTTCCTTTGCACTGTATTTCTGAAACAGAATGTTCTTAGAATATTATTGAATCAGCTAATGGAATGACAGCAATGATTAGTGGAGGCATGAAGCCCACTAACATTCCCAGGAAAGAATGTCAACTGCCTACCCTGTCTCTGGTAAATTTCCTCCTCAGTTAACACCTGTCCCCCCTCCCACCCCTAAGTCATCAATGTCACCTCACTGGAGCCTTCCTCTCTGTTTCCAAACTAGCTCACAGCTTCCCAATCCAACAAAAATTTTTAAAGTTTCACTTGCCTCTTCAAATTACCATAGCATTTTTTCCTTTCTGTCAGAGCCAAGTTTCTTGAATGTGTCACATACTACTTTTGTCTTCCTCACTATCTGTTTAGCCCATGACTCCCTCAAATTCACTGTTCTACTAAAACAGCTGTCTATAACAGCTGTTCCTAAATTTTGGGAAGGATTCAAAAACTCTTTAGAAATCTGGTGGAAGTTACAGACCATCTAATCAGGATTAAAAAAATGTATCTTTTTTACAATAAAATTTTGCATGTAATTTTAGGGATTAATAAACTTCCTGAAGATTATCCAGGAATCCCTGAAGGACCAAAGATTAAGACCCTTTGCTTTCACAGGTCTCAGCAATCTTTTAATTGTATTCATTTACATCTTGAAAGGTTTAGAAGAAGCACAAATACTTTGGGTTCAAACTAAGAACTTGGATTCAAATTCTTCCACTTACTAACTGAATGACCTTGGCCAAGTGACTCTTATCACTGATTTCCTCGCCTGTGAAATGGGGAAGATAATATCCATCTCAGAATTTATGGTGGGTGGTCCACATAGTAACGTGAAAAACACCAAAGATCATACTTCACACCTGTGAGGCACTCGAAAAATGAAACTTTTATTTCTCCTTCAATAGCCTTATATTCCTTCTTTGTTTAATTCAGTTTTATCCTGCTCCCCTAGCACATTAGATGGTTCCCAAGATTCAGCCGTGATTGGCATTGCACCCCAACTCTTTCCTCAGAGTATGTATCCTTTCTCAGTGCTTCACCTCTGGAATGAGCCAATCTCTGCTTCCTGTCTTCCTGTCTCCAGTTCTAACTACAAGGCCTTTATTTCCATCATCACCTGAAACCCAGTGTTAAAAGCCCAACTAACTCACCTCTTCCAAAATAAGTCCTTCTCTTTTGACTTTCCTTATTTCTGCATCATTCTCCCAGTCACCTCTAAGATTCTTGGTGTAATTTCTACCTCCTCCCTCTGCCTCACTTCATATATGATCAGCCACAAGAGTCCTTCCTTGTATCTTCTGTAGTCATCTCTTTTTCTTCATATCTACTGCCACTGTCACCTTACACTAGAACTTTGCCACCAGCTTCCCTGGGCATTCCTACTTCCCATCCATCCTAAACAACACTTGTTCTCCAACCTCACGTTGTGCCAGCACCCCATTACCTGCTGCTCTCAGCTCAACACCATTTGGATTGGGGAGTAAAATGATTAGTGAAATTGACCACAAACTTTGTTAACATGGTTATGCTCAAGTACTTTTTAAAAAGAGGTACCTTTATTCTGTAGAGGAAAAAAAAAAAACAGACTTATTCCCAAACACGAAACCAATAAAGAGGAAAATTTAAGAAAGTCTGTTTAACAATAACTAATGACTGTGAACCAGTGAAAATAGAAATTGTTGTTCTTTGAAAAACTTGAATTGCGATATGCAGACACTCAGAATAATGTCGGTGGCCTTGGTGTTACTCACCAAGAAAGGAGTACACTGGCACCAAACACACCATTCAGTGCAACAACCACTCTCCAGGTTAGAACTCGTGTAGTAAAATATTGGAGGTGAGTCTGATATGGGGCTGTTGGCTACTTGGTGAGTGGCAGTGCTCGACACAAGGAGAGTCCGGAGTAGAAATGTGTGTGTAAAGAGACACCAAAGAAGACAGAGGAGTGGAGGTTTTGAATAACTGTGTAAATCTAAGCTTATGCAATTCATAAAACCTGGAGAGTGCAGTGTGGAGAGCAGGACCAATAAAACGGCATTGGTTCAGTCAAAATAGGATAGTCTATAAAACAAAATGGCATAACTCAGTCAACCAAGATTGCTGGCGGTCAGCCATGACACTTTGGTTCAAGAAGGAAACTACCTAAGTCATGCCAGGAACCCTGCCAAATGCCTGTCAGAGTGGCATATCCAAGATATCGGATAGAGATACCCGCTTGCCGATGCTGTCTCCTGGACCTGGGACTGAGGTGCTGGGGCTCGGGTTTGTTAATCCCCCATTGATTGTTGTGTGTTAACTGTGTATGATATTATAGAGGATAGACTATTAATGTAATTTTAATGTTTTATCTCATGTGAACCTGCATTTAATAAAGGCTGAGTTGGAGCAGCAATAGCTACTGTCCTCTCCCCGTGTTCGTTGCTGCTGCCTGTTATGGACTTAGCTGGTGATCTACTCCCCCAAACCAGAAGATTTCCCTGACCTAGGAAAGACTTAAAGCAATCCCCCTGGGGAGGTATGCCTACAGGGGTTTTATTGAGGATGCTCGTGAGACTGCAGCCGTATTTTTCCTCCTGCAGACCTGACTCAGCTTCTAGGACCTCCTCGTGACCTTACCTGATCACTCCAAACCTCTCCGAATTCACAGTACCTATTATCTAACCCACAGATTCCCGAAATTTTCTCTGTTCCCAGCATCTTAAGTGTCTCCTCTCCACCCCCCCTTTTTTTCATGGTATCCCTTGTCCAAAAGAAAAATCTAATACTTTTTTCAACATTAAGTAGTTATGTCCAAACAACTTAATAAACCTTGTTCTAATAACTTAGCTGCTTGAAAGAAATAGTGCATATAAATTAAAAGAAAACGGCTATTTAAAATTTTATTCTTAGATAACCATGACTACAAATGGATGTATGTGTCTGCTGGGCACTGCCCAACTTCTCAAACTTTGATATCAGATTGGACCCACCACCCACATTGCCTGTTTGCGTGGATTTCTGTGCAGCACTTACATTTTTATCACAGTAACTGCCAAGAAGTAAGCTTTGCAAAGATATAAGATCAGAGGAATGTAGCATGATCTAATGTCAAAACTATGAACTACTTGTAGCTCACACAGCAGATGATGAGCATCACTGTGTTCTTTTTTTAAATAAAAAAATGCCCCATGTTGCCCTTGTGACGATAGCACCCTGGGGTGCCTCAGCTTACAGTTTAGGGATCTTGAATCTAATCACTGACTGTCCAAAATTTGGTCGTGAGCCATCAGCATTGGCATTAAGTAGGAACTTACTCTCACACCCACTCCCCCACCAGACCCATGGAATCAGAATGTGCATTTTAACAGGATGCTTAAGAGATGTTTGCGCATATAACAGTTTGAGCAGCACAGTTATAAACCAGTATGTATCACACGATCATGTCTTACTGTTTGAGAGATGTCCTATATTATAACATATTTTTAAATTCTTGCCCTGGTATTTAATCTTTTCTGCACAACCTTCCCAAATGGATAGTTTGCTAGATGAAGGAAAAAAAATGTCAGGATGTTTTGTGATTCCCCACCCTCCGTGTCTAGCATAGATAACACTTTGCATTGAGTAAGGGGCTCAGATACCTGGTGAACAGATGAACCCAACCTCTAGGCCTGCCACAAGGCCTGAGCAGGGTCACCGGGGCAAGAAAACTATTGACAAAACCAGATTCCAGACATATCAACATTTTTTGGCAGGTTTAGAATGAAAATGGCATATTTAGGATCTTGGGCTTGATATGTTCATTTTTTTTAATGGACATATCCATTATTTGGCTCATAGCAAGATAGAATTTTATCTTGCTGTTCACCTGGATAAGGAATATAACTATATTATAGGGATATGTAGCCCAAAACTATAGTGACATGACAACATAAAAATGAAGGCAGAGTATATGTTGCTAAAAGTTAGATAGACTGCATTTTCTGAAAATGTAATGTTCTAAGTGTTCCAAAATAATGCTGCCATTTATTAATTGAACTCACAAATCATTTGAAAGCCAAGATCTGCGTGTGTGAAAAATGTCATGAAAATTGGATTTAATTATGTTTGAAACAGCTGTCTCCACTATATCCAAACTGAATGTACAAAGTTCTTGGGAATAAATTTGAAAGAGAAAAAAAAAATGAACAAAGGAGTCTTTGCTTTGTCAGAGGGTTCAGGTTTGTCTTAATGCCTCTAGTGACTCCCTACTTTTACTTTCTCTTGAGTGATATTTCTCCCATGGAACATTCCATGGAGTCACTGAGATGAAGCATCATGCCAGCAGACCTGAGGTCACTATGATGTCTCTGCGGCTAAGTCGAATCAGTCTCATAACCACAAACCACTGTTCTCACCCCCATCAGCCACCTCCGAGATGTGGGAGGAGAAAGAGGGGAACTCAGATAGGAGCATAGAATAATGGAGCCTTAATAAACTGATAGATCATGGAGACATAAACATCCACTGCTTAGTATCCACTAATGTTTAAGACATAAACATCCTCTTGCCTCTGACTCTATAATAACACATCCAGCTCTGTTTTCCCCATCGCCTCCCTCTGTTACCATCTCTCAGCTGGATTACTGCAGCAAACACTACACGGTGTCTTTGTTTCATCTGGCCCATTAAAACAGTCCATCTTCACAGAGCACCCTGAGCAATCTGTTTAATGGGTCAAAATTGCTCAGGAATGCAGCAGTCCCCTCCACCCATGATTTCACTTTCCATGGTGTCCATTACCCGCAGTCAACAGCAGTCAACCTCGGCTGGTCCAAAATATTGAATAGAAAAGTCCAGAATAAACAGTTTATAAGTTTTAAACTTCACACTGTTCTAAGTAGCATGATAAAATCTTGTGTTGTCCTGCTTCATCCTGCCTGGGACATGAGTCACCCCTTTGTCCAGAGTATTTACACTACATGCTGTTAGTCACTTAGTAGCTGTCTTCATTGTCACATCAGTCATCAGAGAGAGAGAGAGAGACCAGATTCACATAATTCTCGTTACATTATATCATTCTAAGTGTTCTATTTTATTAGTTCTTGTTGATAATCTCTTACTGTTTCTAGTTTATAAACTAAACTTTATTATAGGTGTATACGTATAGGAGAAAAAATAGTACATAAAGGGTTCGGTACTGTCCATGGTTTCAGGCATCCACTGGGACACCCGTGGATGACGGGGGCGGGGGGGGGGGGGGACTACTGTACTTGAAAAAGTCCAAATTCCTTCCACAGCCAACCAGACCTTACAGACTCTGGTCAGTGGCCACCTTCAGGCCTTGTTTCACATCACTCGCTGCTCCGTTCACTACACTCACTCACTTCATTCACTTCAGTCACACCACCTCCCCATCCCTGCAATACACCCGTTTCCTTCACTTTGCAGGGGCCTTGCGATAGGTATTTGCTGCCTGAAGTGCATTTGCCCTAGATCTTTGAATAGACAACTATTTCTCATCACTCAGGTCTCAGTAGAAAAAGAACATCTTCAGAGAAGTTTGCCTGCCTACCCAACCTATGTAAATAATTTCTCCCAACAAACACATCTCTCTACATACCATTATGGCCTTTCATTTTTTTAACACTTACCCTGTCTGAATGCATCCTGTTTGTTACTGCCAGGTTTATAAATTATATCTCTCCATAAGAATGAGTGCTCAATGGGATCGAGGATCATAGCTGTTGTTCTCAAGCCCACATTTCTCCAGCAGAGCCGGGCATAATAAGCACACGCATGTAGAGGCTTCAGAAATGATTGAGCCCGGCTCCCTTGTTTTCCCAGAATAAATGAGAGTCAGGAAAGCCACTAGCTGTGCTGCATCCTATAGCCAGTTAATGATGAAGCCAAAGTGAGGACTCTGTCTCAGGGTTTCTGGTTCACTGCTATTTCTGTTATACCTCCTGGCTGTTCATTCAAAGAAAAAGCAATCTCATCCCAAGTGGTTTAAACAGATTGTTCAAAAGAAGTTCTGGTGACTCTAATTAAAAAGTGTCCCATCTTTGGATAGGAAACATGCTCTGTGAAGTGCATCCTCCAAACCCTTCTGTGCAAAGACTCACCAAACTTCCTTAGCATATTAACAATGTTAATACAAGTTAGTTTAGACTTCAAGATAGAAGGGTGTTTTTTTTTTGAGTTTCTTCTCCCATTATTAAAATAAATCTGTTGATGAAATTAACATATCAGATGGAACAACAAAACTAGAAATAACTTAGATTTCTGAAGATAATTTATTCATTAAATTAGAACTTTTAAATACAGGCAAAAGAGAAAATAACTATTATTAAAATGTTCCAACCAAATTGCTGCTTATCTTACACTATGCTAATTAGTAACAGCACCCAAAATTCACTCTCCCATAACCATCAGAGAAAATTGGAGATTATAGAAAGGCTCTGAGAGGAGTGTGAGAGGAAGGGAGCAGGGTATGCTACTAGTTATTATAAAAGCTGAATAATAACCATTAAGGTTTGAGTTCTAATTCCATCCTTGGGGTTTCAGCCCAGATTTGTAATACGTCTTTCCTCTTCCTATGAGGTTAAGGACAACCCTTTAATATAAACATGTTAGGTTTCTCACAGGATTAAATCTCCCTCAACCCATTTTCTGCATGGCAGACAATAATCCTAATAAAGCACAATCACAGTAGATCACGTTCCCACTTAAACCCCTTCATAGTCTTCCCATTGCCCTTTTGAGTAAACTACAAACTCCTTAACATGAACTACCAGTCTTATCACAGTTTTACTCCTGCTTGTTTCTCAAGCTTTATCTTTCCCCTGTATTCTCTGCCTGAGCCACACTAAACTACACTCAGTGGCTCGCCTGAAAGTCTTCATAGGTGCTGACCCCTTTGCTGGGATGCATACTTTTCTTTTTAAGTTTTGGAAGTATAATACAATACAACACAACACAACACAATACAATATGAACTAAGTTGTGCCCTCCCAAATGTCCTATGTTGAAACTCTAGCCCCCAATGTGATCATAGGAGATAGAGTCTTTAGGGAGGTAATTAAGGTTAAATGAGGTCATAGGGTGGGGCCTAATCTAATAGGATTAGTGTGTTCATAGGAGAAACCTGATTGCTAGTTCTATCTATCTATCTATCTATCTATCTATCTATCTATCTATCATCTAACTCCCTCTCCCTCCTCCTTCTCTTCTCCTCCTCCTCCTCCTCTTCTTCTTGTTCTTCTTCCCCTTCTTTCTCTTTCTCTCTCTCTCTCTCTCTCCAAATAAGCGGTCATTGAACACACGGAAAGACGGACGGTAGTCACTTACAAGCCAAGAGAAGGGGCCTCAGAATGAAATCTACCTTGACAGCATATTGATCTTGGATTTCCAGCCTCCCAATTGTGAGAAATAAATTTCTGTTGTTTAAGCTGCCCAGTCTATGGTGTATTGTTATGGCAGCCTGAGTTGGCTAACATATATAATATTAAAATATAGTAATATAACAATAACAAAAATGTACTTCATGCATTCCAGGCATTGTGCTAGCCATTTTACATAGATTCCCTCAGACAATCTTTAAGACAACTCTTAATGTAGTTATTTCTGTCCCCATTTTACAAATAAAATAACTAACATTCAGAGAGGCTAAGTACCATACACAAATCACACAGAAGATTTAAAATGTGTTGAGAAGTAAAGGTTATGACTTGGTTTATGTGGCTGCATGTCCTTTGTACCTAATTGCTACATGACCCAGTTCCTGCTCTAAGGGGGTTAAAACCCTCATTTCTCAAGTATCTAAAGAACTGGAAAGGGGATTAATTTGGAAGAGGGACTAGATTTATTTTCTAAGAATATAAGCAAGGGCATTTGAACCAATGGCAGGAAGCTTCATAAAACAACTTTCAGCCCAGTATAATAAAGAACTTTCTAGCAGCCTGTAGATGGAATGGGCTATCTGGATACCTGAGTTTGTCTTTATAAGTGGATTCAAGGAGGAAGTGGGAATTAATTCAAGAGCAGTAAGGAGATGATCAGACAGCAGATGGTGATTAAACCAGATGACCTCCAGGCTTCAGCCAGCTCCAGGAATCAATGACACTTGGTTTTCACAACCAATGGACTCCTTGTGATCTTATTGTTGGTACAACCATTTGATTTGGCAAAACACGCAGTCCTACACCAGCCAGACCTGCTTGATGAAGATGTAGTGCATTTTTCTGCCACTGTTATAGCCAGCCTTCTAATGAAGGTGCAATGAAGATTCCATTCTTGTTTGGGAATGAGCAATTGCACTTGTGATTTGGAAAGACCATTCCAGTTTCCCACCCTCTCTTTACTCTCTTTTCCTCCCATTCAAAGCTCAAACTGGCAGGGTGAGGTACAACAAAGCTCAGGGAGGAAAGTTAAACTCTCTAGTTTCCATCTTTGGTAAGCAAAATCAAAATTATTTTATAAAAGAAAAAAGTTGTTATTTATAACAAGAAGTTTTTATTTGAAAATATTGGAGAACAAGGAAGGGAAACAAATATCTCTAGCTTTCTATAGTTCAGTTTGCCAAGTTGGCAGCAGATCTATATTTTTCTGGAATTGTTTTACTTTTTCACTGTTTTTCCCCCCTTACATTTAATTGTATAAACCATCAAGCTCTGTTGTCCCACTACACTTAAGTAACACTTCTCATTTTCTTTTTGGTTTTGCTCTGACTAGCACAGTTCTCAATAAATTAATTCAGCCAATTTATATGCTGCTTTAAAGCAATAAACAAAGATCTTGAGTGCCTACTCTTTGCCAGGGTCTATATCAGACTCTGAGTTACAAAAAAATGAACAAACTCAGACTTCCATTCTGGAGAAAAACCTTACAGGACTCTTTGGGTGGTAAATCCTAAAAACCAGACTTGAATTAGCCGAAGCAAAGAGGGGCACTTATTGACTCACATATTGAAATTGCAGGAATGATTGGAATGGCATGAACCAGAACTTTGAGTACTTTCCAGATGTTTTCCTCCATTTCTGATCTCAGCTTGTTTTCTACTTGGCAGCTCTTCCTGTGAGGCTGACACCATAACAACCAGGAACTCTAGTTTTGCTTTCCTTAATTTATTTCTCAAGAAGAAAAGGCTCCTCCACACAGTTGCAAGTTAAAAAATCCTGGGGAAGAACTTGATTGGCCCAGAGTAGGTCACATGGTGCCAGTCACTGTGGCTAGAGGGGCAGGGCCAGATACCTTAAAAAAAACCCAGTTTCATTAAAACATAATTAATATACAAAGAACTAGACATATTTATTGTGTACAGTTTTGAGCTTGGACATGAGCTTCCATTTGTGTCACATTTTAGAACAGAGGGATTTGGAAGAGGATGCTATTACCTGAATAAAGAATGGTTACTGGACAGACAAACCAAAAATCCACCTTAGTGAGCTTACTAGCCTATAGGGAAGATAGATATGCAAGCAAGCAATAATAACGCAATGTTATACATGCCTTAATGGAAGCATGTTCCACAGTTAGGTTGAAGTTCACCAGGCGAGAACCCAGAATGCTCCTACACTGCTAGAGGGAATGTAAAATGGTGTAGCCACTTCAAAAAACAATTGACAGCTCCTCAAATGGTTAAACATAGTGTTACCACATGACTCGGCAATTCCACTCCTAGGTATCTACGTAAGAGAGATGAAAACATGTCCACATATGAACACGTACCCAAATGATTATAGCCAAAAGGTGGAAACACCCCAAATGTCCATCAACTAATAAATAGATAAAACATAGTTTGCCATCTACACATTACAATAGTGCTCAGCCATAAAAAAGCACGGGGTACTGACACACGCTACAACTAGAGGAACCTGGAAAACATTATGCTAAGTGAAAGGAGCCCGACACAAAGGATCATACACTTTGCAATTCCGTTTAGAAGAAATTTCCAAATCTGTAAGGACAAACGGTAGATTCCTGGCTGCTTAGGACTACAGGGCTTGGAAGGATAGGGAGGTGATAGCTCAAGTGCACAGGATTTCATTTAAAGGTGATGAAATGCTCTAAAATGAACTGTGGTGATAGTCACACATATCATTGAATATACTAAACACCATTGGATTATATACTTTAAATGGGTGAAATGCATGACATAAATTATATCTCAATAAAGTTGTTAAAAAATTTTAAAGGCATTTTGAAGGGAAGAGAAAATAAATAAATATTTAAAATGGACACATATTTAAGATAAAATGTCCAAAAGAATTACCAAAGATGTTAGGTTATTCTGTAACTGATCATACAAATGACATCTAGGAGTTCCAGCCAATCCAACTACCTGTAAAGAGGTAATGCCATTCCCTGGGCTTATGTTGCCACGTGGGACGTCTTCCAGGGTAACACTCCTGGCCTCTCCCTTCCCCCTCCCACAACCCAGAGGCAACTTACCTGATTGGTGAACTTGAAAATGAAACTGAGCATGATCTCTAGTGTAGGCTGGACTGCCCACAGAGAGGCATTTAGTAAGCATTTTGTAGCAATGTTCACCCCTGCAAGGGGTGAAGACTACAGCATGATTCTAAATTCAGTTCAGGGGAGAAGGTGTTAGAGACCCATGTGGTGGCATACTGTGGTGGTTTTAAAACATGTCTGCAAATTCTTTGACATCCTTTCTATCAAAAGGTGGAGTCTATGTTCCCACCTTTTCAACCTAGGTGGGGCTTTGTGACCATCTTAATAAATAGAATGCTGCAGAAATGGTTCGGTGTGCCTTCTGAGCCTATTTAAAAAGCTACATGGCTTCTGTTGGCTTTTCTTGAAACAATTGGACCTTTCAGTCATTGTGAAAGAAGTCCAGGTAGCCTGAGGTCACCATATGGAGGGGCCATATGGGAGGAGGGGAGAGAGGCTGCTCCAGCCCCAGCTCTTGGAACCCTTCCAGCCCAGGTGCTAGACATGTGAATGAACGTTCCCACTCCCAGTCCTCTGACTGCGACCGCATGAGATCAGAGTGAACTTACCTACATGAGACCAGCCAATTCCCACATCATGAGCAAATGAATGATTGGTATTATTTTAAGTCACTGTTTTGGTGTAGTTTTTTATTTAAAAAACATCTAGAACGCATGTTCTCTATAGCTGTCTTTACTAAAAATGAAGTTTAAGCTTCCTTTATCTAATCCCTTTTTATTTCTCAGGAAGGAAAAAGTTATTTATTGGCCCGTAAAACTCCAACTTTATCTGCCCATTGTAAGAATTCCTCCTGCTCCCCTTTGTGGGCATGGATGGGCCTTAGGTCTCTCTGTTGACTCTTTCTAGTGATTGGAAATGTTTCTAAAAACATTCAGATGAGAAGGGCTCTTTCTTAGAATGGTCTTACCTTCAGTTTATTGAAAACCCTTAAAAGCCTTAAAACCCTTTAGCACTGGACACACCTGCTTCATTGTCTCCATACTCACCTTTCAAACACTTCACGGCCGATATCGTGTATTTCTCTAGTTAGTTATCTCCACTTCCTTCAAGTTTTCCTCTTGTTAAGAGGTTCAAGTAGTGCAGTGGTCCTCAAACACGAGAGTGCAACAGAATCAGCCGCAGGGCTTGTTACAACAAGGGTTCCTGGGCCCCGCCCCTGGAGTTTTTGATTCAGTAGGCGTGGGGTCAGAGAGTTTTCACATCTAACACATTTCCAAGTGTTGCTGATGCTGTCATGCAGGGACTACTCTTTGAGGACCACTGAGCTTGACAAACCAAATGCATAGCATGGTGCAAAGGGTCCTCGCGCTGACTGTGCTATCTTCTAATAAAATAATGAAGCTCCCTAATGAAACAAAAGTCCCCAACAAAAATTAAGGTCCCTGCTTATATCACACGGTTGTGAGGATCAACAGTGATGATGACATGCAAGAGCTTTGCACACTGTCTGGGGTTATGTAGACAGGAAATATGGCTTGAAGAGATTTATTTGCCCGTGAAGTCATCTAAATGTGAATATCCTCTTTCAAAGTGACACGAGAATCAAACAGAATAGGACAACTGAAGACTGTAGCAGAATCCACTAACCTATTGTCTTTACAGAGGCCTGTGCTTTCAGAAGCTCTTATAACCTGTAAGTACAAGCAAAGGCGGTAACACATACTGAGTGCTTTCATGGACCTATGGAAGGGGCCATATTTCTCAAAGAAGAAAGATGAGCCACTTCTTAGCTGGGAGCATTATTCTGAGCCTCAGTTTCATGTGTAGAAAGGGATAACAACAGCCCTACTTCATAAGTTGTGAGGATTAAATGAGTTAATATATGTAATGCTCTTAGAAACAGACCTGACATGTATGATTACTGTTATTGTTATTGTTACTCCTATTTTCTCCATTTTAAAGATGAGGATTGAGGCTTAGAGAGTTTGAGAAACGAACCTCAAACCTGACTGCTGGAACCTCTCTGCAATCTTGCCTCTCAGTTAAACAGAGGGGCTGGCACGGGAAAGTCAAAATCAAACCATCACCTCCCCTTGTGAAAGACTTTGCTAATGCAGCACACTGCTCTGGCAGAGCCGCACACGGCCTCAGAGCCCTCCTGGACACACTACTCTGGATGGGATGGGAGGCACCACCTGGATAGAAGCCCATGGGGCAGATCCATTTGGCCACACTGGGAGCAGGGTGACTGAATCTGGGATCACTTCTAGAACATTACAAAGTGGAAGGACCAACCCCATTAATGGAAACCAGAATTGAAAGGCTTACGCTACCTACGGATAGGGGAAGACCCCGACCACCACCCCTCTCTCTCCTTCTCGGTTCCTTTCCCTTACTCACAGCCTTCCAGATCTTGGGGAAAAGTCAAAGAAAAGAGATGCCATTTTTACCGCCACTTTACCTTTGGTATAGGCCAATGGTTTCTTCATCCTTTATAAAAATAACTTTGTATTTCAGAAGGCATGCTTCAGTGACTCAATTTAGTCCAAGGCAACTTCACATTAAATGCTTCCTGATCAGCAGCAGGAGCTCCATTAAAACCAAATAAAAAGGGAAACATTTTAAGGATCAAAGCAGATGAAACATTACAGAAATTCTGCCATCATATTCAAAGGTCCAGTAATTCTATACTGTGAGTCCTTGGTTCTTTATAATGTTGCTAGAAAAATTAATTGCTTAATCATGATGAAGATGTGGTTATAAGTAATATTAATTAATATTGCCTTGGGCCTACATTTTATTCTTCTACCATGCTGAGAAGGGGGTTATTATGCGTTATAATGGATAATCTTCAAAGAAATGCTTATGCTTATCCCCAACATACACACAGGCACTTTCTTTTACCATTATTCCCTGGCTGACTTACAAGTTCCTATTCTAGTTAAGTTCTCCTTGAAGGTGAACATGTTTAGAATCATAGCTATCATGTACTAAACTCTGAGATATTCCAGGCAGTCTTGTTTATTTAATAAGCACTCATAGAGCACTTACTATGTGCCAGGTGCTGTTCAAAGCACTTTACAAATACTAACTAATTTAACTCTCATGACATTCCTATAAATTTTCACAGAAGAACAAACTTAGGTACAGGAAGGTCAAGTAGCTTGCCTGAGGCCATACAACCAGAACAATCACATTATGAGAGGGTATGGTGAAGTAGCTTTGGGAAAGTATGATGTCAGGAGTTCATGGTGAGGCTCAGTCTGTCTGCAGATGACCTTCACCCTGGGTGTGAGTGATACCCAATTGCATGCATTATCTTTGTTAATCCTTGATTAACCACATAAGGAAGGCTCTGTTATTTCTTTCCATTTTGCACTTAATAAGAACCAAAACAAACGAGGCTCTGTAACTTGTCACAGCCACACAACTAATATGTGAGATTCAAACCCAGGAGGTAAACTCCAGAGCAGGTACCTGCATCCAACAGGCTACATAGGAGAGAATTCTAGCTGCATGCCTTCTGTATTTTGTCTCAGACATGATTCCCTCATTTCTGACTTTGAATGAGGCTTTTCATCACTACTCCTTACGTGGCTCCTAAATAAATAATTTCAAGCATTCAAGTATCCCAGAATTCACCTCCTGGGTGCTCCATGCGTTTGCTTTCAAGGCAAGTCCATGCACATGAATAAGTCTGTGTCCCCTCCTAACACCAGGAGGAAGGTCACATGCAGTAGCCAGCATGTAGTCATGCTTATGGCCAGGCATTCCTCACGCTGCATCAGCAAATCTGCTCAGAGAGAATCATTGAGCCCAGAATCAGCAACTTCATAGCACACAGCTCTGAACCTAAGAATTTGCATTTTCCTAGCAATTAATTTTTTTTGCCCTTATAGCAGTAACAGTCATCATCTATGGCAGAGTCTGGACCAAAAAAATAAAACTAAGTTTAGTTTTAAATAAAGAGTAGGAGAGGAGCACAATGAAAATATTAGCTTCTCAACCTTTTTATTATAGTTATCTTTGGGGGGACATAGCCTTTTTCTGGAGGTGATGGAAACCCAAACATCTGGATTCAAGGGGCTTGTGCTAATGATTATCTTAGAGATATTCTCTCTCTATCTGTCCGTGAAGCAGCACATTCCTGTTTATTTCCTGATGGAGAGCTCCCAGCAGCTGAAAACAAGATGTTTTCCATGGATGCCCTTTATCTTTGGAATCCCTTCCTTCCTGGACTGGCAGAATCTTAATCTCTTGGCCTTCCACAAAGCCTGTTCCAAGGTTTGTCTTTTAATCGAGCTTCCTCTTGAGAATACTTAAGACTCTATTTGCTTACTACTAACAATGCAATGAAACTCAGTCATAACCAAACAGTTCTAGGCCCTCATGTTTTTCCTGGCTTTTAAAGACCCAACTCAGTGCTCACAGAACTAGTAAATACCCTCCCTCTTACAGTTTTCTATTAAAAATAAAATTGTCACTGTTTTATTCCAAAAAAAAAGTTTTCTTTCTCAGGCTTTAACAAAAGGCTTTACAGTGATTTTCTCAGGATTTAGTTTTGACTGTCTGAGGAGGTTAGCCCATGGTAAGAGGAATACACAGATGGAAAGCCTGTAGGAGTGGACTCTAAAGGCCTGAACACGCCAAATCCAGCCATCAGATGTGAGTTCCAATCTCTGGAACCCACAACAAATGATAAAACATAAATTAATTAAAAAATATGTTTACATTAATGACTTCAAAGTTTACTAAAGAGAGCTGTTTTCCCTAAGTTTGTCTTGCACAAAAAAATTGAAATACCATTTTATATGTCCAGACTTGAGTAACCAAACTTATCCGAGATTGTTAAACTTTTAGGAAAAAAAAAAAGATCACATAAACACAAACTTTCCAAAAACAACATATTTAGTAACAAATGAAGTTTATTTTCTCCACTGAAATTCATTTTATGGTGTGTCCCATTGTCCTAGTAAAACTTGAGTGGGGAAATCAAAATGAATGTTAAAATAGGGATATGACATTTTGCTAATCTGGCTGGCTTCCACTAACTCTTGATTTGTACATTTCTACAAGCTTCTGTTAGCCAGAATTGGTCTCTGCCTGTAATACTATCCATCCTTTTTCCTAAGTCTGGTTCATAACCAGGAATGGGCTTCGTATTCCCCCTGGTTGGTCATTATTCTGCTATTTCCTAGCACCTGTCAAAACTCTGAGGTGGTTTTTTAAGCCACTAAGGTCACTTTTGGTGATCCAGAGCAGAAGGCAGGAAGGCCCCATGATGTTTGCCGATCAGAGTAGTCTCTGCATGTTGGCTTCTGTGCTCCTGTTTCCTGCCTGTCGCCCTTGAAGGAGTCCCGGTGGACCCATGAACTGAAGGATGTAGTTCCACAACTAAGACGCTACCAAGAGTCCAGGTCTTAGATTTGTGATGACCTCTGGGCCTCTAGTTTGCTGACTTCCCCCACTGTCCCCTATTGTCCAGGTGTTTGAAGTGACAAGCTACTATTTATTTAGCTCCTTTTACCACTTTTAACAGAAGCCAGTGGCTAAAGATGTCCCAGGTGGCGCTGTTGATAAACAACTAGATCTAATACAAGATTTCCTCCTGGAACTCCAGCTTTTTTTTTTCTGGCTGATGACCAAGGTGGGAGGAAACTTGGCTATACCTTCTAGAAATTCTTCCTCTGGCAACTCATCACCCTTCCCACAGAGGGACAGGAGAAAGACAATGGTAAGCAGGATGTACAGGAGTCCCTGTGGCTATTTCTCATGGTGGCCAACACTAACTCTAACCTTACCCAACATACTAAATTCCTGAGGTCAGGCCACCTTCCCTCTGAGAACCTGGTCTTGGGACGGTACCCCCATGACTCTGGGACTCCCCTACTGATATGTTTTCACCTGCTACAGCCACACAAAACCTACCCCTAAGATCTCTTGCGCCTTCCATCAAAATGTTTCTTATCTCTCTTCCTGGACTTAGTAAGTACTCAATAGGTGTTTTTGGAAAGTGAATGAACTCACTGCTTTCCAGTTTCACTAATATTCCATTATTTCAGAATCAATGCCTCAATGCAGTAACTGACTTCCTAGCACTGGGGGGCTGAAAATCTCGTGGGAATCAGCTTGGCCACTTACTGACTTATGTGGTCTTGGCTATTTGCTTCACGCATACAAGAAACACTGATTGGGTGACTATGGGTCAAGGACAGTTCAAGACACAGAGTGTGGAGAAATGAAATGCACAGTGCCTGCCTGTGAGCTGTAAGGATCCCACCATCCAGTGGGCACAAAAGACACAGAGAACAGCAGCATCTGCCCAGTGTAATAGAGAGGCCATAGAGGTATAGTGAAGGTCCAAGTCCAGATGTTGGTGGGAGAGGCTGCCAGTAAAGACTTCCCAGAGAAAATCAGTCTTTGACTAGGACTGAATTATGAATTAGCCATTCAGAGAAGGGAAAGAAGGGTACTTCTGGTACAGAGAACAAAGTATGCAAAGTCAAAAAAGGTCAGAGGGATCCATGACACTTTGAAAAATCTGGAACAAAAGTTCTTATGGAAGATTGGTAGAAGAGGGTGCTGGCAGGTAAGGCAAGGGGCCTATGTTATGTAATAAGGTATTTGATTTTTTACCTTGAAGGTGATAGGGAGCAAATGAAGAATTTAAAAACAGGAGTAGCCCAATCAGACATGTAATTTAGAATGCTAACTCTGACTAAAGAAGAGAAAGCAGTAAAGGGAGTTAAAAGTCATTTATTCAATAAATATTTAGTGGCATCTTCCATGTGCTTCACACACATTTGGCAGGCAGGGTTTCTGCCAGCTAGAGCATGCAGCCTAGTTTAGAGACAGGAGGAAGATTTGGAGGCCAATATAGGGCAGTGGGAATGAAAAAGACATTGATTTGAGAAATATTTGGGGCATATAATTGACAGGACTCAGTGACAGCTTAGCTGGGTGAGGGAAGAAGAGAGAGGAAGAGATCTTGGGCGACTTCCAGGCTTCCCTCTTGGGCAACTGGGTATCCAATTATAACATTCATATAGTGTTTCTTAATAGAGGTGCTACTGGCATCTTGGAGGACAATTCTTTGTGTGTGGAATTCTCTTGTGCATTTTTAAATGTTTGGCTTCCTTGGCCCCAATCCACTAAATTGCAGTAGCATTTCCTAGTCATTGTGACATCCAAAAAGTGACTCCTGCATTTCCAAACAGCCCTGTACAGCCAGAATACAGAAGGAAAAATGGGTTGGGGATTTGGGAAGAGAAACAAGACCAGTTTGGGGCACACTCAATTGGAAGTACTAATAAAAGCCTCCATGTCTGTGTCCGCCTGTGTACCACCACCCCCAGTGGCTGCAGAGCACAGGCAGGTAGAGATGCCAACTTCTCACTGCAGAGACACCCAGGGTGCTCTCATCTGAAGACCACATACAGATCTATTTGCCCGGCCACTGCAGAATCCCACTACTCCAGCCAAACCCATTGTTTTCTAAGTAATTAGTTATAATTTTCCTTCTTACTACTTCCTTCTTCACATTTCCCCCTCCTGACATTGCCAACATCCCAGAAATCATCCAGGACTTAGAAGGGCTATGGTTCAACACAACTTCTGACATATTAAGGAGACATAGAAAGGGCAGGCTTGCTCTCACTCTTACCTTTTTCAATTCTTCATCCTCCCTTGGTTCCACAGCTCAACTCCACTGAATTTGAGTTTCTTGACCCATTACAATGCCCTTAAGCTTCCCCTTGCCCTTTCTCTTAGACAAAACCTAGTATCTCCCTATGGCTCTGATATCAGAGCAATAAGTAAAAGGTGCTCCCACTTCCCACTTCAGTTCCTATAGGACTCACGCATTTACTGATGAAGCCAGGAGCATGAATGTCATTGCCCAGGGAATATGTATTAGAAAAGATGATCCAAGGCCAGGACTTTGGTGAATATCAACTTTGAAAAAGTGAACAGAGGCAGAGGCACCCCAATGGGGATTCAGGAAGTAACAGGCACAGAACAGGAGGAAAACCAGGAGAAGCCACAAAGGAAAATATCTCATGAAGGAAGGATTGGTCAATTATTAAATACAACAGGGAAATCAAGTACAGTGAAAACTATAAATGAATATTCTGAATACTTCAACCAGGAGGAAATTGGTATCTCTTGTTAATCAGTCAGGGTACGCTAGGTTATGTTGCATTAATAAATAATCCCCAGAATATCTCTGATATCAGCTTACAATATCAGAGCAAATACTTCTTGCTCTTATTACACGTCCACTGTTGGTTATTGGCTATAAATCTGTTCAGGTCCTCTTCACACTAAGACCCAGGCTAACAGGGTAGCCTCTGTTGAGATGGAAAAGGACAATGGATCTTAAAGGTTCTGCATGGAAGTAGCAAATGTCACTTTCACTTACATTTCATTGGCCAAAGTAAGTAACAAAATCAAGCTTGATGTCAATGGGACAAGTATAATCAGAACATTGTCTGGTAGGAAGGATTTGATAAAAGAGAGTCCCCACGGGAGTGACAGAAAATATTTTTGAACAATGACATAGTCTACCACCTTCGGCAAAGCAGTTTCTCTCTAGCCTTCAGTTCTTTCTTCTATCACATAACAACTATGGTCATATTACTATCCCTACCAGATTGCTGTGAGGCATAAATGACATGATGTATGTGGAAAATTACTGTAGAAGATGACTTTATCACTGATGTACTCAATGCACAGCTATTTATTATTAATCTATCTCTGTCTCTCTTTTGTCACTTGCCTATATCCAAGAACCATTACTCCCTTTATACCATCCAAACAAGGACCTAGTACCTTCTACCAACTGGCTTGTTTGGCATTCATTTCCAAGTGTCCCTTCTCATACCTACGAAGTTACTCATACTATTATCTCTGTCTCCTTTCCCTCAATTCATGTCTCTCATTTTCTTATGAGTCCATCTTAAAGCCACTCCCTCTAGAAAGTTATCTTGGATTGAACCAACTCAACTCTATCAGTTCCTCTGGTGCACAGTATATCCTGTATAACGTGGTCCGAACGCACTGTGTTGTGTAAATGTCTGGCAGTGGTTTCGATGTACAGGTGCATATGAAATTTCATAAGAAGCCTGAGATCGAGGGGGTCAGATTATATTCATAGAATGTGGAGTCTGTGCTGGCTATTGTCCACGTATCTCTCTGAATATATTCTCCATCATTCCCTGCCTTGTTCAATGCCCCCAGGAGGCTGATATCCACAGACAGCAAAACTCGGAATTACTAGCCCTCTAGCTGTCCATTGATTTCGCCAATAGAAACCACCAGTACGGAGACTGAAGGGTAGAAGAGAGGCTGGGGTATTTACTCCCTCTCTCATCCTCATGCAGCCCGCTCTGATTCTGGCCGGGTGCTTGGATGTAGCTCCTGTCGGGCACCTCTGTCCCACTGCTCAGACTCCAGTAGTACCATCCACACCTCCTGCTCTTTCACATTAGGAAGGCTAGCTCGTGTGTTTGTTTCCTTAATTGTAAGTTTCATAATTAGGACCTGAGGAAAGAGTGACAACCCCCACGTACTCCTGCCCCCACGTACATATACTATAAGGTATTTCATTAGTCACCTTTCATTTATACTTCCCTCTGGGTTCTTTTGTTGTTGTTGTTGTTCAAGTACAGTTGTCTCCATTTTCACCCCCCCATGACCCCTGCAACCCCCACCCCCACCCCCCACCCTTGAACCTACCCCCTTTGACTTTGTCCATGTGTCCTTTATTCATGTTCCTGGATGGCTCTCCCCCTATTTCCCCCATTATCCCTCTCCCCTATCCCCTCTGGTTACTGTCAGCTTGTTCTTTATTTCGATGTCTCTGGTTATATTTTACTCACTTGTTTGTTTTGTTGATTAGTTTCCACTTATAGGTGAGATCATATAGTATTTGCCTTTTACCACCTGGCTTATTTCACTTTCTGGGTTCTTATATTCTCCTCTTTAAGAGGAAATCTATGAGCTATGTTGAGTCTAGCACAAGACCCCTCAGATGGTTAAATGAGACCCAAGGTTCCGAAGGACAGCTGCCCTGACTGGAGCGATGGCTCACCTGGTCTGCATAATTGGTCTCTCTGATAAAATCATGGGCCTGAGTCAAACCACATAAAAATGCATTCCTCCGCTCCCAATACAGAAGGCTTCATGATCCATGTAGAGTTTTCTAGCCTTGAAGTTTCTAGATAAATATGGAAATCAGCATTCTGACCAATCTCTGAATTGCCATATTAAAGCTCTTTAAAAAATTGAATAAAGTATATAAAAGCCCAAAGAAATGATAGATTTAGAAGACCCCACAGGTCACCTTGATTTTCTCAAGCTCCCCTAATTCCATTTTGTAACAAGGTAGGACATTAATCAGTCAGTGGTAACAGGTTATCTAGGGGCTTGCCCCTCAGAGTGACCTATGGGCCAGCAATGCCACTAGCACTCAGGAGCTTCTGAGTGCGGTTAGAAATGCAAAGTCTCTGTCTGCACCCTGGGCCCGCTGGGTCAGGATCTGCACAGCTAACAGGGTTCCCACGTTTCCTTCTTATATTGAAACTGGAGAAGCACTGATCTAAGAGAGTTCTCAAAGTAGCTGCGCTGAAGGGCCAGTTGTTGGTTTTTCTCTCCCCTAGTCTGTTGTGGACTACTTTAAAATATATACTAAACATGAATGATCAGAATAAAGAAATTTAAAAAAGAGATATACAAAACACACATGCAAAGTTTTATTATTAGATTCAAAAGGCATGAAATTACTCTGTCAGTTGCTGTGGAAGTCTCTAAAGCATGCTGGACACTTCTCGGGATTTGTCATCTCTGGGCGGTAACAGTTCACGGATGTGCAGCAGACTGTGAGCCGTACTTTGTTCTTGTTTGTTTGTTTCTTTTACTTTCAATATTATTTTGTATTGGTTTCAGGTGGACAGTATGGCGGTTAGACAATCATGTACTTTACAAAGCATTCCCCCCGTATCACAGTGCCCGCCTGGCACTGTCCATAGTTAACAGTTATCACGACATTATTGACTGTCTTCCCCATGCTGTACTTTACATCCCCAGGACTATCCCGAAACTACCAATTTGTACTTCTAAATCCCTTCACCTCTTTCACCCAGTCTCACCCCATCCTCTGGCAATCATCAGTCTGTTCTCTGTGTCTGTTTCAATTTTGTTTGTTTTGTTCTTTAGATTCCACATATAAGTGAAATCATATGGTATTTTTCTCTGACTGATTTCACTTGGCATAATATCCTCTAGGTCCGTCCATGCCATTGCAAATGGAAAGATTTCCTTCTTTTTTATAGCTGAGCAGTATTCCATTATAGATATGTACGTGCCACCGCTTTTTATCCACTCAGCTGTGGTCGGGCACTTGGGTCGCTTCTGCATGTGGAGCATGCTCGGAGCCCCCCTGTTCTGGCTGTTGTCCTCTTACAGATGAGGAAACAGAGACCAGACAAGCAAGGCACCTGAGGTGACACTGTTGCTTGATGGAGGACCCAGTACTGAAGTATACATCTCTAAAACTACTCCTAATACACCTTATTAACCCTAGGAAAATGTTAAATATTTCTTCGGATCTCGATTTTGGCCAGGTGTTATGTTTTACAAAGAATATCTTGTAGTCACTTCACTTTCTGGTCATTGAATTCTGTCAATGCCTTTATTTTTCAGTTGTGGAAACTGAACTTTAAAGAAGTTAATACGTAGCCCAAGGCTTCTTGATTAAGTGGTGAAGCTGAGGTTTGAATTCAAGTTTAACCTCAAAATAAACATGCTTGTATTAGTCCCAGTTCTTCAGAGAAACAGAATTTACAGGGTGTATGTGTGGGTGTGGGTGTAAAGAGGTTTATTATAAGAAGTTGGCTCACACAGGTATGGAGGTGGGCAAGTCCCAAGGGTGAATCAATAAGCTGCAGGCCCAGCAAAGTCAATAGTGTTGTTCCCATCCAAAAGTCAGCAGGCTCAAAAACCAGGAAGAGCTAGTGTTTTGCTTGGAGTCCAAAGGCAGGGGAAAAAAGCTGATGTTCCAGTTCAAAGGCAAACAGGCAGGAAGAACTCTCTTTTACTCGTGGGAGTGTTAGCTTTTTTGTTCTATTCAGGCCTTCAACTGATTGGATGGGGCCCACCCACATTAGGGAGAGCAGTCTTCTTTATTCAGTCTACCGATGTGAATGTTAACCTCATCCAACAACTCTCCTACAGAAATACCCAGAATAATGTTTTTCCAAATGTTGGGGCACCTGCAGCCTAGTCTGGTTGACACATAAAATTAACTCTTACGATGTGTAACTACTATTCCACTTTGCCTTCCTTTTCCACTTTGTTCATAAATTGTTAAATATGAGGACAAGAGCATCAGTTATACAGAACCCACGGGCCTGGGCTTACAGGAAATTCTATTTTACAGTAAAATAATATGCTGGCCCAGAGTCCCTTCTGGGCCTCTGGAATTGAGCCAAGTTTTCTGCCACTTTGTAACAAGGACCACTTTTTCTCCAATGTCCAATAACATGCTCCTCATTTCCATCTGCAGACTCACTGGAAGCACCTTTAACATTCATACATATAGCAGCATACTGTTCATAACAATATAGGTATTATCTAAAAAATAGAAACTTTCTGTAAAATTCTCCTGACTTCCTTCTGAGTCTTCACCAAAATTGCCTTTAATGTCTGTATTTCTACCAACAGCTCTTCCAAGTAATTTCTCTCATACATCTTCCAATTCTTCTAGCCTCTGCCATTACCTACACTTCCACATTTGTAGTCATTTATTACAGTAGGACCTCGTTTTCAGTGCCAAAATCTGTAGCAGTCAGGGTTTCTAGAGATTTATTTTGTGGGCTTGGAGGGCTGGCACATTTAAAATCCATAGGGCAGGCCAGTAGGCTGGAATCCCAAGCAGCAGTTGATGTTGCTATCTTGTTTGGGTCTAAAATTTGTGGGGTAGGCGAGCAGGCTGGTACTCAGGCTGCAACCTTGAGACAGAATTTTTTCTCCTCTGGAAACCTCAGGTTTTGCTCACAAGGACTTCAACTGGGTAGGTGAGGCCAACCCACATCATCACAGGTAATCACCTTTACTTACAGTCAACTGATTGTAGATATTAACCGCATATACAAAGTGCCTTCACAACAATGCCTAGGTTAGCGTTTGGTTACATAGCCTAGCCAAGATGACACATACACTAACCTTGAGGACTGCCCACCACCACCCTTTCTCTCCCTGATACTCCTAGTCCCCTACCTTTATCTTTATTTATTTACCTTGCCACACCACTTCTAATATATAATGTAATTTTACTTATTTACTATGTTATTTATTGTATGCTCCCTCGGATTTAAAAGGTAAAGGATCTTTCCTGTTTTACTCACTGATGTAGCCCCAATGTCTAGGATAGTGTCTGTCACTCAATATGTGTTAAATGGATGAATCCAGGTTTTGCCACAAATGAGAAAGCAATAACCAATGGAGGAATTATTTAAATTCACTGAACAATTAAAAGCAAACAAATAAATAGCAATCTATTTCTTAAGATTGTCCTAGGACTAAGCAAGATACATGTTTATAAAGTTTCTGGAACCCAGAAAACATTCAGTAAATGGTATGAATAACGATCACCTCCACCCATTATTCTTTAGCAAATGCTTACAAAACACCTGCTGTGTGTTGAGAACTGGACACTGAGGATACCACAGAGTGCAGAAAATGCCCTGCCCTGTCAGAACTTGCTTCCTTGTGTGGAACTATGACCATAAACAAATTCCCTGCCCTAGACAGCCAGTTTCTACCCTTTGATTATGACCCATAGCTCTACTGCAAGGTCAGGCTCAAGGGCAATCAGAGGTTACTGCACAGCAGATTGGACACAGCTGCCTCAAGGACATGATAGGAATCTGCTTCAAACCTCAGCTCTTCTTCACTGTCAAATGCTTTGCCATGTAGCCCTTGCCTCTCTGGGCAGTTGGGATAATAACACTTGAGCCTTGCAGTTAGATGACAGTTCTTCCAAAGATGGAGGGTCAGGGAAATTAGCACAGCATCTGAAGCCTCCTCTTCTTCTCCCAGGGAAAGTGCAGGCTTATTTTACATGTGACGGAAAACGAGAAGGAAAACTCATTAGAGTGGGATCAGGGAGAGCTTTCTGGGCCAGTCTTGTCTGAACAATGCTAGTTCTGTTACAATTACTACTCTTCTGATGAGAATAACTAGCAGAAGCCTCAGGGTAATGAGGTAATCAAATGATTACTTACATATGAAGAAATCTTTCAAGGATTGCTCTAATCCCCCAAACCCAGAGGCAGTTCAATGGTTGGGGTGCACTCCGAGGGGTTGCTGAGGACTGCAGGGCATCCCAGAGCAGTGGCCCTCAACCTTGGCTGCATTTTAGAATTATCTGGAGAGCTTTTAAAATTCCCGATGTCAAGGTTGCAAGTAAGTCAGAATCTCTGGGCATGGGATCCAGGCATCAGTACTTTTTAAAGCTTCCTGGGATCCTAAAACATGGTTGCGATTTAGAACTATGCCTTTTAAGGCTCTAGTTCCCTTTAGACCATTGTTTCTAAAACTCGAACACGCATCTGAGTCACCTGGGGATTCTGCCAGCGGTGCAGACTCAGATTCAGGAGCCCTGGTGCCAAGATTCTGCGTTTCTCAGAAGCTCCCAAGTAGATGCTGAGGCTGCTAGTGAGCACTGACATTTTCAGTAGTGCGACCCTAGTCATTTCCGATCCAAAATAGACTCTGGAGGGTTGAGGTGGTTCCAGAACTAATCGGAGAGTTCAGATGAACTCTAGAAAGTGTGTGGGATGGCTCCAAAAATCATAAAGAAATAGGTTTATCTAAAGCCTTTTTAAAGTATGCAAACTGGCACAGTGAGAGGGAGTTACATAGTGGTGATTTAAACATGTGAGTCCTGGGTTAAATTGCTTGAATACAAGCCCTTTTCTGCCCATCTCCAGCTGTGTCATCTTCAGTAAGTCACTTAACGATTCCGTGCCTCAATTTCTCTATCTGTACAGTGGGAGGGTTAGCAATACCTACCTCACAGTCTAGTTATAAAAATTAAATGACTTAATGCAGATACAGCACTTAGAACAGAGCCTGGAAAATAGTTAGTGCTTGTTAATTGCTGAGTGGGTTTAGTACTCTGTGAGGCCCCACAGAGATCCCTAGCCCCTTCCACCATGTGAGGTCCCAAGAAGAAGACTGCAACCCTGGAAGAGAGCACTTATCTGGCTTCATCTCAGGCTCCCAGCCTCCAGAAATGTGAGAAATAAATTTGTGCCATTTATAAGCCCTCCGGTCTGCAGCATTTTGTTCTAGCAGCCCAGATGGACTAAGACGGCGGGCATCAGTGAGTGGCAGTTGCTGGGGAAGGCTCAGGCCCAGGCTAGACTTCAAGGGCAGGGTGCTCATTCACTGTGCGACCAGAAGCAAGGTCACTCTGCTCAGAGTCTCCGCTTCTGCATCAATAAAACAGAGCTGATGGAGGTGCACTGAGAGGAGAAATGAGTACGCATGTAAGTGCTTAATAAACTGTAAAGCTAAAAAATGCAAATTTAAGGTTTTAATGTTGAAAGTATTTCTCTTCCCTCCCACTCATTGAAAAAGGAAAGTGAGACTATTTTTCTGGCTATGGAACTGCCAGTCATGCTTTCAATAAAGTGGGAAGTTGATGCAGGTAAACATCTCACTTGCCACTCAAGCCCGATTACACAGTGAAAGATATATCATCACGCATTTTTTTAAAAATCTCTTTTGCCTTGTTGGTGGGACAGTTTCTCTATGACAAGCCTTCACTTCTGCACCACTCTCCTCCCTCTTACAGATTTTGGTGGCATCCCTTAGCCAAGGCCCCTCCAAACACATCCCACCAAGTCCATTAAAGAAAAGAAGGGAGGCTGTGTGCTTAATGGGTATCTAATCTAAAAGCAAATTGGATAATGTGCTCTAGAGGGAACCCCCAGAGGGAGTGAGGTGGCACCCAGCGGTGCCAGGCCACTTGTCTCAGCTAATAAAACCTCACTCAGCAGCCGTCCCACATGCCCGGCTCCTAAGTGCCATCTGGCACCCACATCTTGAGATCTGGCACTTCTGTTTGTGATCCAGACAGCTACAACTCACTTCCATGTGGCAACATAAGTGTATTGACATTTATCACTGGATCCCACTTTCCAGAACAGAGAGACGGGCCTGGCAGGCACAGAGGGCATGCATCTCCGTGGTATCGCACCCAGCAGCTGACACTGGGGATTATTTTTCTATTCTGTCACCCTTTGGCACAGGCTCCTCTGCTCAGTGCTAATGACAATCATTGGCTTGTGCTTCAAATAAGCAGAGGAGAGAGTGACTGTGAAATCTCCATGCTCTTCTTCCTAGAATAAGATTATGCAACTTTGCAGATGCAATTTGCATTTAAAATACAAATGTATATGTGTGTGTTTGTGCCTCCATATGTTTCTGTTAAAAATACTGTGGCATTATTTGAGCGTGTATCTGTACATGTGTCAGTGTGTTCACATACACATGTCTGAATGGATAAACAGCACATAAAAATACAGGTGATTTTCCCACAAACTGCAATCCTAACACTGCATTAAGCAACAGACTCTGTTTTCCATTATTAGGACTCAGACTTTTGTTCCTCAGTCTTCACCAAAGGGACGAAAAGCTGCTCAAAGCCAAAACATTTTTCCCTCTGCAGTTAAATTCATTGTAGTCCTGTTCACGAGAGTCTCAAATGAGCTCGGAGCAAAAGAGAAAACACTGACTCAACTTTGGGAGCCTCTGTAAATGGTGTGTAAACCAGAAAGTTCCCAAACATTGCCTCATTTATTCAGGTGTTACCCCATTCTTTTTAGTTTTTTTTTTTTTCACCAAAAGCCATTGTTTTCAAGGTGAACTCATGGTCAGAACAATACATTTTATATAGCAGGGGCTGTCCAAGAAGGAACCTCTCACCCAATGTTATCAGGGCTTCTTGTTTACTGTGATCTCACAGACAAATAATCAGCCTTAGAATCAGCCAGTGAATCACGCTGCCTCGGAGGCAGGAAGATGACGACAGTCTTGGTATTTTGAATCCTCCAGAGAGGAGAGCGAGAAGGAAACATCGGTGGGTGACCAGGAGTTTACTATAGAGGAAGAAAAGGAATGGCCTTACCAGGAAGAATGAATATGGGTTTCTATTATGCCTAGTGTGTCACCACAAACCGTGGAGTTGCTCAACAAATATTATTCGAGGTGAATTGAAAGATCTCTATTAACCTGAGCTAAGGGAAAGATAGAATCCAAATTTCTAATAAGGATTTACATTTGCAAGGACAGAATAACGAGGCAGAAGAATTTTGTCCAAATATACTTGACTTTGGATTGACCTTCCTGTCCACAGACACTGAAGATGCGCTGGCAAGAATGTTCCCTGAGACAGGAAGACAAAGGATCGTAGAAACTAAGAGCTGGAAGGAAGACAGATGAGGTGCCTTGAGCCCAGGTATAAGAGTAACACCCAGGAGCAAGACAGATGGCCCCCAGTCTAGTACTTTTTGACTTGAAACCATTTTGGCCTCAACATGTTGTTATGAGTCCAGGCCTTCTGGTGGCCTAAAAATGGTGGCCCAAACCCTCTCGCCAGAGGTCATTCAGTCCACGTAAGACAAAAAGCCAAATAAAAGCAGTCTGATTTTCACTGTGGAAACACAAATTAAGGGTCAAAAGAAGTCTCAAGAAGTCACCCACAGTAAAGATGTTTCAGTTATAACAGTGAGAGCGATGGTGTGGGGATGCTCGCGTTACCACATCCCGCCAAGAGCAAGGTAACCTGCTGACATATTTCTGGAGGACCACTTGGCAATGTTTATCAAAATCCTTAAAATTTTGCATATCCTTTGACCCATCTAGGGTATTATTGACCCAATTATAGGATCTAATTCATAGGAAATAAATAATCATGACTGCACAAAGATATAGCTAAAATGGTATTCATCCGGCTGTTATTTCTAATAGAGAAAATATGGAAACAATTTAAATTTTCTTTAACAGGAATGGGATGAATAATTAATTTATGAAGTGAAATTCTAGGTAGTTATTAAGTTTATGCATAAGAATATTGATTAGCAAGAAAACTGCCCATGTATATCATTCAATTAAAAATAAGTTACAGCCCTGGCTGGTGTGGCTCAGTTGGTTAGAGCATCATCCTGTACACCAAAAGGTCACGGGTTTGATTCCCAGTCTGGGCACGTACTTAGGTTGTGTGTTTGGTCCCTGGTCTAGGTGTGTACCAGAGGCAACTGATTGATGTTTCTCTCTCGCATCAATGTTTCTCCCCCTCTCTCACTCCTTTTCTTTCTTTCTCTTAAAATCCACACACATGTCCCTGGGTAAAGATTAAAAAAAGAAGTTATAAAACTATATATCTAGCAAGATACCATTTTTGTACAATGCATGTATAGAAGTATACACACCAAAACATTGGGGGTGGTTATCTGTTGATGGAGAGATAATGTATAACTTGTATTTTCTTATTTATATTTATTTTTAAGTTTTCTACAATAAACATGTATTATTTTAATTATGTTTAAAAATGAGAGTATTTTAAAAGTCATCTATTCCTGATAACTTTGTAGCTCATTCTATTATTTGGGGTGGCTGTGGGGGGTTGGGAGGAAGTGGATAAGTGTAGATCAAAACCACCTTTTGAAAAAAATTTTTAATCATTTTACCAACAAATGAAGCAAAGCAACAAGGCTCTAAGTTGGATAGGAATGTGCAAAAGTAGTACTGCTCTACTGCTCTGAGCAGTTCTGCACCTCCAGGAATTCCTCCAAGAAACTTTTATGACCCCTCCCTCTCCCGCCCTTTGTGTCCAAGTGCAGCTGCATATCGTTGCGGAGGCAGGAGGAGCCTTTGGTTCCCAGGTAGTTGCCTTGATTCTTACTGGCCTCTTCTTAGTTGTACTGGGTCCCAGATTATCACTAGATACCAGACCCAGGTACCCACCTGGTCTTTTGGGGTGTCTTACATGAATTCTGGGATGAATTGAAGTTAAGAAGCCCCTGTAATCTTCACAGTGATTCTGACCTCCTCGCTCCCACCGGTCTCTCAGCCTACAAGTATACCTGGATCTTCCACATACCATCCACAGATGGAGGCACCAGGGACACCACCCTTGGCCTTTCTTCTGCCTAATCGTAGCATCCTTTGTGACCCTTGTTGCTGCTTCCAGACCATTCTCCTTCTCTTTTCCACCCTCACATTGGCTTTAAATTGTATGTCTTTGGATCACATTACTTGCTACTTCTCCTGGCTGAGTTCATGAACTAACCTCAGATCACACCCTTTATTCCCTGGAAACATCACAGTCACTCTCTCCAGCACCACTCTCAGCATAACAGTTTGCAGGTTCAACATTCAGGGAGGCCAACCTTCTTCTGTCTTGGTGTCTCAGCTTCTTAACCTTTTCCCCTCACATGAGCTGATCCTCCACTCACTTTATCTGTTTACTCCTATGATTATACCCTAGACCTTGTCATTCACAATAATTGAAATCCTCCATGATCTCAATTCAAGTCATCCACACTCCTACTATCTCCTATATTTCTAGCTCTTTCCTTCTAGTACTCCCCACCCCAATCCTTAAGCCCACAGGAATCTAAAATACTCTGCCTCTACCACATTTTTACTGTGCTTTGCCTCTGCCATGTTCTCACTTCCCTCCTAACCCAGCTTGGATTCCCTGATCACATAGATATTCTCTTTCTTACCCCTCTCTCTTTTTTATTTTACCAACTTGGTGAAACTCCAACCCTGGTTCAGTCCAATTTTCTGCCTACAGTGTGCTTATATCCATGCAGCTAGGTAAATGTGACCTAAGTAAACCACAATCACGTTGAATAGTCTCATTTTAAATCTGCGATCACTAACATCAAGTGAGTATGTTTACTAGCCACCCTCTCCTTAAACTTCCTTCCCTATTCTTATTCTCATCTGATGACACTACTTCTTATTTCCCTGAGAAAGCACAAGTAACCAGAAGAGAACTTCCACCACCACACCTACCAGCTTGCTAGCGTCTGTGTGCAGATATCTTTCTACTGCAATGACTATGGATGAACAGTTCATGTCACCAGCCAGGACCAACACCTCCAGTTGTACACTAGATCCTGTCCCTTTTTATAAGCCCAAGGTCATAACTACATCAGTCCTTCCTCTTTTTTCCTGCATTATTTTTTCTTCTGTTGTCTTAAAAATAAAAGTCAGTTATTTTACCAGCACAAAATGGGATTATTTGGGAACAACAAAGAGTTGTAATTTGGGACATGCAAACTAAGGCAAAACCATAAGCAAGTAGGGAGAGCAAAGGAAAGGAACACTCTTTTATAGAGGAAAGGGGGAAGTTGGGAGGGGCTATTACAAACAAAAAGTCTATTGGAAGAAACTAGGAGTTTGAGTACAGTGGCTTTTCTTGGCTGAGTTATGACAGCCTTTTATTGGCTGAGCTGTTGCCAGGCAAGGAAAAATATCTTCCTTCCTCCTGCTGGGTAGTAAATTAGGAAACACCTTCTTGTTAGAGATGCAAGTCCATCTTCTCTCCCTGTTTGGGGTAATTGATGATGAGCGGTAGGGTGCGAGAGCTCCCACACTTGGCCTCCTGACTCCATTTTAGTGAGGTTTCCCTTTATTAATTTCCCCATCTCTATTAGCTTTTCCCATCAGCATGTAAACATCATTTCTCTCATAAAAAAACATTTCTTGATCCCATATTCCCATTTAGTACCACCCCATTTCTCTTCTGCCTTTAACACAAAATTCCTTGAAAAATTTGTGTGTTCTCATTGTCCCCAACCATCTCTCCTCCCATTTGTTCTTGAACCCACCTGATGAGTCATTTTCTACTCTTATTAAGGTCCCCAATTACCTTCCCTCTACCAAGTCTGGTTGTTTATTCTCAGCCCTCATCATAGTTGCCCTATTAGCAAAATTGAGCAAGACAACTACTTCCTTTTCCTCGAAACACCCTCTCCCTCTGCCTTTCAGTATGCCACATTCACTTGGTTTTCCTTCTACCTCATTTGTTGCTCTTTCTCAGCCTCCTTCACTGGTTCCTCCTCATTCTCCTGACCAAGACCTTGTGATGGTGTAATATCCCATGACTCCGTTTTAGACCTCTTCTCTTTTGTATCTGCACTCACTTTCCTAGTGGTCTCAACCAATACCGTGGTTTCAAATGCCATCTCTGATTTGGTACCTCCCAAAGTTATATCTTCATCCCTGAATTCTCTTCTGAATTATAGGCTCATAGATCTGCCCACCTACTCAACATCTTTACTTGGATGTATAACTTGACATGTCAAAAAGCAAGTTCCTATTCTTAGTTGCTAAATCTCCTTCTCCTCAGTCTTCACATCAAATAATGGTAACTTCATTTTTTCAACAAAAAACTTGGTGTCATCCTCACTTCCCTTCTTTCTCATATATCGCATATCAATCCAAGGATCATATAGACTCTTGCCATTCCTATGATACCCCTTCATATAGGTGGAAATTGCTAAACTGGCTCTTTTGTCTCCCCAGACTGAAGGCATTCAGTTCCCTCCTTTACCACTTCCCTCAATAAGCAAGAAGTACATATTTAAAGCCAGCTGTGTACAGAATGGAGCTAGCCATTATAGGGAATATAGAAATGTAAAGTGTTTTTCCTGCCATCCAGAAGAGTAAGGCCTGCTTTTCAAACTTCAAAATCACAGTGCTATTGCTCACTCAGCACTCTCTAATGCCCCTCCATAACACAGGTGTTTAAGTACCTGTGCTTTGAAGTCCTATGGACAAATTATGTGACTACGGGCAAGTTATTAATATTTATGAGCATTAGTGTCCTCATTTATGAAGTGTGATAATATTATTAACCTTATGAGATAGTTTGAGGATTAATAGAGTTAATGTATGTGTAGAAATTAAAACAACTTTGGAAAGAAGTCACAGAAAGCATGATTTCATGTGGTTCCAGGAGAGAAGGGGAATTTGTTGATTTATACGACTGAAAAATCCAGGAGGGTATGCCCATCAAAGAAGTAGCTTTATCCCGGAGCTCAAATGCTGTCATCAGACCTTGATCTTGTTCCATGTCCAACTCCACTCTCATTTCTTTGGTTTTGTTCAAGCCTCTACATGGTGGCAAGATGGTGGCAAAGAAGCACAGACCCCATTCCTCTTATGTCTTAGTCTAACACTCAAGTGAAAGTCCTTGACACTCATTGGTGTGAAGATGGCCTGATGCCTCTCCTTGAACTTATCACTTGGCCAGGACACGGGATATGTTAATTGTCTTGATCTTGGGTCATGGCCACCCCTGGAGCTAAGGAGGAGTCTATTCTGCCCAAACATAAAATATGTTCACTATAGTATTTAAAACCCCTACCATGGTGGCTAAAACATATAGTCCTTAATGAACAATCATTATCATTGTCATCATCACAGGGATTAACTTTCAATCATGGGCATCTCAAGAAATATAACTCAATACTATTCTTAAATAAGAGCCTTCACTATGCTGAACTGAGAGAAATATCTGTAGTACACATTTGTGATTTGTGGCTCCCAAAACTCTCTTGAACACTATACATTTTGATAGTTCCCGACACTATAAGTCCTGCCTACCCCAAATAGAAACCAAACACCTTTATTCTTCCCACACAACCCATCCCCACTACCACCACCACCATTTAGTTTCTTCAACTCCTATGCACCACGACAGAATTTGATGCGGAAATTAGTTAAGGAAACAAGAGCGACATGGGATATCCATTTTGCTGTTGCAGAGATGGTGGGAGCTGCCTGGTTGGTTCTGGAGTCAATACGACTCATCACCCTTATCAGGCTAGTTCTCTGTGGTGGCTTTGGCATTGTTCCAAGAATATCAGTTCAGAAATTATTCCTCTAGCTCTCCAAAGATTGAGTGTAATATGCCCCTATCAAATTCCATCTTATATAAAGCAAGTTGAACGATAATGTTGTCTGCAACTTCAAACACCAAGGTGATCAAGAACTATAGCCTTTGGATGGCACAGGCTTGCATTATAGTTATCTAGGCTGGTGTCTCATCAGGCCTCTCTCCAGCAGAGTGCCCTGTAAAAAAGTCCACACTCAGAAAAATACCAGTTCCATAACTGAATAAATGAACTCATGACTGGTCTGAAAGATCACCTGGGGGAATATTAGAATCTTAAAATGTGAATGGATCAGGAAATTATTGATCTCTTTCTACACAATGGACAGATGAAGTTGAAGACCCAGAAGGTTAATTTGACTTGAAACATTACCCTTATATTCCTAGCTGATATTGTTTTCATCAAAACTATCACAAAATTATGGGTATAACACTCATATGAAATTTATAAGGATAATATTAATTATTTTCAAAGTTCTATTGACCCATTTTGTGCACTATATTTAAAACAATTAACATAGACTTTGAACATCCATTTTTCTTTTCACTGAGACTTTGAATGAGTTTCAACCAAAAGCAACATTAAATGGAACTGACTCCATAACTGTTTCTTAGCAGCTGTACCTCACTACTAGCTTATATCAAAGTAGCACATTAAAAGCATGTACTCTGGAGCCATACTGTCTGAATTTGGCGTTTTCTAGCTATTTAACTATTAGCAAGTTATTTGGTCTCTTTATGTCTTCATTTCCCATCTGATAACTGGGCATAATGATAGTACTAACCTCATTAAGTTGCTGTGAGAATGAAAAGAGTTAATATTTAAAAGTATCTAGAGTAGTGCTTGTTATTACACTGTAAGTCCTACATATTTTTAATATGAAAACATGAAGCGTGCAGTAACTAAACTCAAATCTCTTTCGTGTACGTGGCTGCTGATTCAGTCTACCTCAATCTAAAATTGTGCAATTAATTTCTTTTTTTCCAAGCTAACTGCAAGACTTTGCATTTAACCCTGTTGACTTTCTTTTGTTGGTGTTGACTCAGAAGCACTTTCATTTCCCCTCACTTTCTGCACTCACAACCCACCCAGAATTCCTGGGTGCAGGTGCTAGTGAGAGAGGTGGAAAAGAGAAGGGAAAGAAGACTCTGGAAAATTAAGCATGCAGTCTTCACTCAAGATCTGCCTGCAGCTAACTTGGGAGCCCCACACAGTTTAAGTGGCTCTATTTACTTTTAAATTAGTCATATAGTTAATATATGACAAGCACATAAACTTAATAGCTGATTTCCAGGCAAATTACTATCAAACCAATTTTTAATTACCATCAAAATAAGCCCAGGTTGTTATTTAAAATATCCCAGTAAAATGAAATGACAGTTATGACAATTATAAAACTGCCATCTTCAAAGGTAGAACTAAGTGTTTGTCCTATTAATGAACTGAAACACAATTCAGGGAAGCAAGCCATCCAAATGCATCTCTTGAATCCTGTTTGGCTGTTCTGACATAGGAGAAGATAAGAAAAAGTATCAAGTGGGAAAACATAAGATGCGGAACTACAGAAATAAACTTGTCGTCCCCGACATCTGTGTTTATAAATGCATTATGTTAAACAGCAGAGCTTTTCCCTATGGTTAGCCAATACCAAGATGGCGTCATGTGTGTTTCGTTTTTTCTATAGCCCTAATCCGTAAGGACTTTCCTGACTGTCTCTTTGCTTCCCGCTTTTGTTTTAATCTCTTCATAAAGAGTTGGCAGAGATGTAGCTGGGCAATTTCAGAAACATGGCTTACAACCTATTTGCTCCTTTCTTATGCTACGAAAAATGAGTCTGGGCTAACTCTGTTTTAATGAGGAGTTGGTCACAGTCCATTCCCACCTCCTCACCCTGGTGGAGATTTTCCCTATCAATAACCCCAGAGCAGGTTTGAATCAAAGAAATGACACATGCAGGGGCCAGATGTTTGGGGAGTGAGAAGGGGAGGTAAGTTCACACAATTGTTCTGCCTTCTTGCTTTCCGCTGAGGTTCTTTCCTGTGGGCTGTAGGACACATTAGCAGGCCTGTGGACGGACGGCCCTGCAGCGAGAGCCTGCGAACAAGCAGCCTTCCTTTTCCTGTGCAGCTGGTGTTTGCAGGAGGACCTGATTTGAGAGTTGATTTATTTACCCTGTCTTTTTTTATTTTTTAATGAATGGACATAGATGTCTGTTTGTTGAAACAATTCATAAACTCTAATGATACGTTTAGAATTTAACAGAAAAACATCCTTGGCTTGCAGGTGGAAATCTAAGGACTTTGACTTTCAGAATTTCTGTCATGCAACTCAGAGCAAGGTCAGAGAACATTTTGTCGGTCCTGTTTTTAAGAAAACAGCCAATCACTTTCCCTTGTGGAAACCCGTGGGCTCCAGTTCATGCATTCTCATAGTGAGCCTGCGGTGTGTGGGGGCTTGGAAGATGTTTATATGGCGCCTCGACAGTTGAGAGGAAGAGAACATGCCTCCCTTGGGCCAGCTCCTCCTTCCAAGTCTCTTTAATAAAAAGTCAAGGAACTTGAGACCTGAGACATACAACCTGACTGCAGTGACAAGAGAGGTAGGCAAGAGAAGGTACACTTTCTTCCTTTGGAAGATGTGTTTATTATTTTGGGTAGTAATGTGAACATGCACACCAAGCTAGAAAGCTTTAAAGGAGTATTCAGTGAAAAACAGTTCTCTTACATCCCTGCCCCCCACCAGCCACTAAGTTCCTTCACCAGAGATAGTGATCATTACCAGTGTCGAGACATCCTATGTAAATGTAAACAGTTACATGTGTATGTGCTTCTTAAGTACACAAATAATAATGCACAATACACATTGTCCTACATCTTGCTCTTTTTTCTTAGCAATACATCAAAGAATCTTTGCTTTGGCTTTTTTTTTTTGTTTCCTGCCCAAAGTGCTATCAGAAGTGAGTCTTCTGTTCAACGACCTGCGTGTGGTTCTGGCTCATTGCACTGACAACAAACAAGATGCCAAGTTCAGTCTCACCTCAGCCTCAGGTCACCTCAGCCTGGAGAGATAGGAATGATATTTAAAACTGGAGACCTTCACATAACAGGAAGCCGGGGTGGGTAGAAGGAAAAGAAAAGGATGGGCTCTGTGTTAAAGAATGTTGTATGGAACTGACCGTTAAGCGTCAGATACTTGGAGCACAGTCTTGCAAAATGAAAGTTCATTGGTTCCTTTGCCTGCCTTCTAAGTAGAACACAGGTACACTGACTGTAATGGTCGTGTCTTTGCTAGCTAAGGACCTGTCGGGCAACATGGCATCAGTATTCAGGACACAATACGAGGGACGTGGAGAGGGAAAAAGAACAGGCTTTGGAATCGAGCAGACCTGGGTGTGAATACTAGCTATAATAATTATTAACTTAAGTCATTTAACCTCTCAGAGCCTTGATTTTCCTTCATGTAACATGGACACGTACCTTAAAGAGTGGTTGTGAGGATTGTTAACAAAACAAAACAAAACAAAGTCAGACACTGCAGGTATCCACTATTAGCGTGATAATGACACCTAACAGGCAATCCCCAATTTTTCCATAACTAAAACCAACCTCTATTTCACATTCATGGGACTGTTTACTGTGATTTGTAACCGGTACATTGTTACTTCAGCCCTTGTTCTATTGGGCAAAACATCACATGGCCAAGGCCAAAGTCAAGGGAGCAGGAAAAATACTCCACCCACAGTGAGCTACAAAGGCAGGCAGGGAAGGAAGAATTGCAGACAAAATGCATAGGCACCCAGTACAGAACCAGGCACCTAGAAGGCTCACACAAATGGGAGTTGTTATTACTATATTTTTATACTATTATACCATTATATCTTAATAATTACATTATATAGTATATATGTTAGATGTTATAAAATTATGTATTATTATTACATAGCTTTCACATATGAAAGGAATAAGAGATGGCTCTGAATTTACAATAGTTCTAAACACATCCTAAATTTTTTTTTTTGAAAAACACTTTAAAAAGTCAATCCATTTGTTACCTTGTCATGGTCACACTTAATCATCACTGGCATGTACGATGCCTCTGTGAGAATTTGAAAAAGATGGTCCTTCTAAGAAGGTGCAGCCCCAGGGCCAAGAACATTGCAAGTACATGACAAAAAGACCCCCTTCCATGGGACAGACACAGCTCTGCACAAGAGTGTATGGCTGGGCACCTCAGAGAGCAGCTGAGAGCAACCCGTCCGCTGGCACCTTGAGCAGGCATGACCTGCGCACCATCTGCCACACCACTGCTTCTGAAAGGGGAATGCGGCCCAGGACTCTCATCGTGTATTGGGTTCTGGTTCATTGCCATCATTGCTATAAGCAGTTTCCTTGGCGCTTTGATTCCCAGCTTCCTTTCTGCTTTCCAAGTTATGGTCTAGAAAGCTGGCACTTTGGGAACACAGGAGTGCCTATTTCCCAGAATGCCGACAGCTTTTCATGTCTGAATCCATACCCAGGCGTTGTGGCAGCTTCCAGGCAGCTCTGAGGCCTAGAAGCTGGGATCACGGAGAAACGTACAGAGTTACACAACTTAATTTCTTTCATCCTGACTGACAGGATAAGGACAGAAGGGACGAGGAGAGAAATCTAAAGAAGCTTTATAGGCACTGACAGTCTAAGCTTGTAGATAGATAAGCAGCTCACCGGGAGGTGGGTGCGAGGCAGACGTGGGGAGAGAGATCGAGAGAGGCGCCCCGGGGTGGTGTGGCAGTGGGAGACCCCTATCTCTACACATAACAACTAATGCTCACATTTTCTCAAAAGATGTGGAATTTAGTCCTGAATTTCTTATTTGGAAAATTAATAAGTGGCTAGCAAAAAATGATTTCACAGAACATTCATTTCAAAGTTATTTAGAACCTAGGTATAGAGAGGGAGGGAGACGAGAGAGGAGGAATGGAGACAAAGACAGACACACAGAGACAGGGGGAAAAGAAGAGAGAGGAGAAAGGACAGGAACAGAGTGCCTGGCATAGGGGAGAGAGGAGATGCTCGTGAGAACTGGAGTGCCTGAGGGAGAGAGAAGGAACACAAGATTGCGATACTGACCCCCATGATTTTACCAAAAGCATTGCCCAGCGACTGACGGGGAACATCTGAAGTCCCCACCTGCTTGTTAAAAATCTTATTTGGAGGACTTTCTAGGCTAACTCATCCATCCTTTCCCAACTTCCTTCAACAGCCTTCTACACTTTGTTCTTTCTTCCTCTTCCCCTCCTGCAGGCAGAGTAAAGGAAAGCATCTGCTGCGCACTGGCTGGAAGGTGCTCTTCGGTTTTCCTGTTTTCTCATTTGTAAGAGTCTGTTGGGCACTTCCTCTGACGTTTATTTGCGGTCTGACCTGTGAATCTTTGAAATAGTCTCTGTCATGGTCCCTCACTCCAGTGACACCACAAGGCTCCCTGAGCAAGGCATGGATGGCACCAGTTCATCTGCAGATTTAGCAGCCAGGCTCTCCTTTCCCCTGCTGTTGGGGTGGAGGCTGCAGGAGAAGGCCAAAGCACTGAAGGATGCTCCCTGAGTGAACTCTCCTTGGGTCCTGGCCAGAATCAAAGCTCGGCTTCCTCTCTTCCTCTGCAGTGTGGTTGGGCTCTATCAGGTCTCATGTAGTTGCCTGGGCTTCCATGCTCAGGAAAGAGTCACGCCGCTGAGTAACCTAACCTCCTCTCCAGAGCTCTCCAGATCCACTCAGAACCCAGCTGCCGGTGTGGGGATTCAGCATTCTGAGGACAGCATGTTTATTTCAAAACAATCATAAAGCTTGATTTGATATAGTGAAAGAAATTAGTGCTTGCCGAATATGGCCCAATTATTACTGCATTAATTCCTACAGACGAGCAGCTGACACTGGCTGGAAGGCACGCGTCAGGATGTTTCAGTAAGTTCGGCTGAGGAGAACAGATTCTCTGTGATGCTGAACCTCCCCTCCCTTGCCCCAGAACTCGGATGATGACTCCGTATTCAGAATGACTTTCTCATCGAGCACACATGGTGTTGTTTTAATGTTAGCTGAAAACAGACACAATTGAAGCATGGTTGGGAGTTGCCCCCAAAACTCGGCTGTCAAACTGACACCTGCTTTCTCCCAAGCCCACATTCTGATCATTAAATGACTTCAAAGATGGAAGAAATTGTAACACACTACCAAGGAAATACAGCCAGACACCTTATTGTGGATCCTCAAACTTGGTACGTGAATCTACAACTTGGTGTGTGACTCTACACCTTGAATCTCAGCTGCAGGTAACAATGGCTTCAACAAATCAAGGATTATTTGCTCACTGTTATGGGTTGAATTGTGTCTCCCTCATCCCCCAAAAATCAAACGTTGAAGCCCTAAACCCTGATCCCTTGGAACGTGGCTGTATTCAGAGATAGTGTCTTTAAATAGGTGTTTAATGCCCTGGCTGGTGTGGCTCAAATGGAACATTGTCCAATACACCAAAAGGTTGTGGGTTCGATTCCTGAGCAGGGCACATACCTGGATTGCAAGTTTGATCCCTGGTCGATAGTAGACAGAAACCAATCGATGTTTCTCTCTCACATCCGTGTGCCCCCCACTCTCTCCCTCTCTCTCATAAAGCAGTGGAAAAATGTCCTCGAGTGAGGATTTAACAAATAAAAATAAAATAAATGGGGGATTAAATTAAATGAATCCCTTAGGATAGGACCTTGTGTTAGTCAGGGCTCTCCAGGGAAACAGAACCAATAGGAGATAGGATATTTTAAAAGATTATTTTAAGGAATTGGCTCACGTGGTTATGGAGGCTGTCAAGGTGAGTCTGCAAGTGGGAGACCCAGGAGAGCTGCTGGTGGAGTTCCATCCGAAGACTGGCAGGCTTCAGGCTTCAGGAAGAGCTGATGTTTTAGTTGGAGTCTGAAGGCAGGAAAAAAGCTGATGTCCTAGTTCGAAAGTAATTGCAGGAAGAATTCTCTCTTACTCAGGGGAGGGTCAGTCTTTTTCAGTCCTAGGTCCTTGCTTTGCTGGTCTGTTAACCAGTTCCCAAACAGACTCCACTTCATGCTGTACTTAATCCCTTCAAAGCCCATTCACCATTCATTCATTCACTCATTTATTCATGCACAAAGAACAGTTCTAAATGCTTGGCATGCATTATCTCATTTAAGCATTGGAGTAGAATGGTGAGAAAAACAGGAAGTCTGCTAGTATAATTTACAGATTAGAGGAGAGAAAAATATTCATGTTATTCTAATGAAGTGTGGCTAGGCTTCTGAAAGAGAAACTACTGGGAGATACAGGCACTAACAGCAGAGAAATGTAATGTATTATCTGCCTACCCAAACCTTTCCCATTCTGCAAGACCTGAGTCAAATGCTAGCCATTCACCAATCAGCACTCACCCCACACCCATCAGAATAAACTGCCCCTTTGTGTTGCAGTTGTTGGTAAAATTAAAGAATACTTACCTAGTGCTGGCCTTCGAGTTAAATATTTTTTGATACAGTGTACCTTGAACCTTTACAATTCCATTAGGTAAATTATCTCCATTTTATATACTAAGAAAATGAAAATCAGAGACTCATATATCCAGACCTTTACACCAATATTTCCTTTTTGGAATTCTCTTCTGCCGGATTGTCACCTGGCTGCCCCTTTACTTAGGTCTCAGTTCAAATGCTACCTCCTTCAAGAAGCCCTCTTTGACCACTAATTCTTACAGATCCACAGTTCTGAGTCAATTTTGTACATCACTCTATTTTTTCATATCTCCCATTACTCTCTGAGATTACATTTTTTTATTGATTTGTTTTCATGCTTATTGTTTGTCTTCTTCCAATACATTATGTAAGTTCTATGAAGCAAGGTAAGTCACCTCCTCTAAACTGGGCCTCTCTCTAGCAGCGGGCCTTACCAGGATACCTGGTACATAGCAGACCTTCAATTAATGTTCATCAGATGAATTAGTGAGTATAACCAGAGCCCCGTAAGTAGTAAGTGGTAGAACTGGAATCGAAACCTAGATGTGTCTTTCTGCAAGTCCAGAATTCAGTTTTTGTTATAGATTTCACACTATCTTACTTTAGAGTTTGTTTACTTTTCTGTCTCTGCTTCCTGCTTCTCAGGGCCATGAGGCCACATCCTAGACATCTTTGTATCTCTTGTAGCTCCTGTGGGGACACCACCTTGCTCCTTAGACACTTGGCTTAGGTTTGTTAGACACTTGGCTTGGGCTTCCACCCAAGGAGGAAGGAGGGCTGTATGATTTTCTCTCTTCTCCATTGAGGTGAGTATCACAGACTGAGTGAGTTTCCTGCTAAGGGTGACTTGGCCAGAGGTGTCATTCATGGCTTCCAGCTGGCTAACCCACATCCAGCGGGCAGAGGACATTTCAGCGCAGCTTCCATTTGAGGAGTACAGGCCAAGTCCTTGAGTTTCTTAGAAGACGCTGGCTTGGCTCTATTATTGCGGGCGGGATCCTTCTCCACCAATGAGAGGCTGGGCGTTTCAGTGGGGCAGAGCCATCCTCTTGCACGGCGAATGGATATAATGCAGCAAAGGGGCTTCCTGCCCTAAGCCTGAATCTTTGCTTTTCCTGTTTTTCTCTTAGCTAAGAAGTCAATGGAACCTTAGGAAGTTGCCCGTTCAGCCCCCTTTTTTGTGCCTGTGGGGAGAGAGAGCAGTGAAGACTTTCCTTGGGGCTGATGTCATCCACAAACCCTTTCCTTGGGGCTGATGTCATCCACAAACCCAGGGGAGCAGAGAAGGCAAAGTCAGTGCCTGTCTGTGCACAGAGCCAGGTTGGCTACCCTGAACCTGAGGGCCCTCCTGGAGCCACATGGAGAGCATGCTGTCACCTCCTCCATGGGGACCAGGCCCAGGCATGACAGAGGCCTCTCCTTCCTGGTGCTGGTGGTTCTGCACAGGCATGCAGAAATGACTGTCTGCTTTCCTGGACTGACAGAGACACAGCTGCCTATAAGGGACGATGTGACGGCAGCAAGACATGACTTCCTCCTCAGAATAGCTCCTTATTACCTGATTTCCTCCATAATTCCCTTGAGTCTCACAGAATTGGCCTTTAAGAGAATGTTACCAAAATGTAAACTCCCCAGAAGGTGAATAATCCACTAGAGAGGGGTCAGTGTTTTGGTGAAAAGGGCAAGGCAGGAGGTATTTTGGGCTCTGTGGATCTAGGCTCTCTGTTGCAACTTTTGCCGCTACAGATCTGGCCCCAAGGCAGCCCCAGGCAGTGAGTGGGGTGTGACTGTGTTCCAGGAAACTTGATTTCCAAAACCTGCAGCAGCCTGGTTGTGGCCAAGGACCGGAATTTGCCAACCTAGCAATAGGCACATTCGTTACCAACTCTGTCCCCGTGTCTCTCATGTGAGGCACATGGTGAGGACAGGTTGAAATGTCATTTGCTGAAGAACTTACCAAATAACAACAGTTCAGGAGAATTGTTCAATAGCCAGCCTTTCCAGAAGCAGCTTCAATACGGTTGGGGCGGGGGGGGTGGGGGGGGGGGCTGGTATTCACAGGCTGAGAACTGAGGAGGGTAGGGCTCTAAAACCAAATTTGCTACCTTAATCTGAACCAAACAGATTCCACTGGTTATAGGCATAAACTTCCAAATCCCGGGAGCAGTGGGGACCAATGACAAACACGGCACCCTGAGCATGGTCACCCTTTCCAGCTTTGGCGCTTGTGTTGCGTCCCTGCACTCAGGAGCGATGTTTGCTCTTGTCCTTCTAGAGACTGAGCCAGATCCCACAGTTCTGGCTCAGATAAACCATGAAAGCCCTTGGGCAACAGGGTAGCTGTTCTTTAAAAAGCCAGCACTGCACTCTGGCGGCCCACTACCTTCTTTCCCCTCCCTTTGCAGTCACCTCACGGTGGCAATTGCGGAATCCGAGATCGGCCTGGTGGTCCCCTTGAAGATGCTGGGAGTTGTGGTGGTAAACCTCAGTGCTGGCTTAGGAGACGATCATTGCTGCCGCCTTGGGTCAGCTGCTTTCTGGACCATCGTCTTTGTTTGGTCCAGTCCAACACGATGGCCTGAGTTGGGTGGTCTCATTGCAGTTCCAGGCATTGGGGGACCTTATGTCAGTCAGGACAGGCAAGGTTATACTGCAGTAATAAACAACCTCAAAATTTCAGTTTCTTAACACAACCCAAGTGTTTCCTCTTGCTCACGTTACACGTCTAACATGGGTTGTCAGGCAAGCTCCACTCCTGAGTCGTTCGAGACTGAGGTAATGCAGGCTTCGTCACGACACGTGCCTTCTTAGTTACCTCATCAGGGGAAAGGGGCAGGACGTATCATGTCCTGGCTTCTAAAGTCTGTGCCCAAAAGGGTCATATCTGCTCAAACAAGTCACATGCCTTCTAAGAGTGTGGGTAAGTGCAATGCTACCATATGAACAAGTCTAATGGCTGCCCGAAAAAAGGGTCAGGGGACTCTGCCTGCATGTACAGTTAAATATTTTCAGGGGAAAGAGACATAACAGGAAGCTGAGTGCTGATAGGGAAGAAAAAATGTGAAGGCCCCACGAAGAGGAGTTAATCGGACATTTCAGATGTGCCACAGACAAGAGCAACACTCATCTAGGAAAGACGGTTTCTGAAGGGAGCTGTGGGCTGGAGCCAGTATCGAGGACAGCTGATGGTTCCACCAGTGGGAGAAACAGACTGCCGTCTTCTAGGGAAAAAAGCAACTCTAGGGAAAAAAGTCTGAGACAAAAACTAGGTTCTGTGTAAAACCAAGGATTCTAGCGTAAAGGTTCTGAGCTGCCGTAAGACCGCTGACTTGGAAAGGTTCTGATGAAGACAATGGAGAGATGAAGCAGAAGCTGGTGTGTCTGCCACGTCCTGCAAGTCGTGCCCCCGCCCCATGTTCCTGACGCCAGTGCCCAAGACAAAAAAGCAACAGGCCCCAGAGCAAGGCTTGTGTGGTTGTGGGGGCTGGGCACTGCACACCTCACAGGGTGCCGATTACGCTGTGACATATGGGAGCGGAGCGCCCAGGAGCTGGCAGCGCACAACCTGAAGAGCCCTCGGTGGTGGCCTGTTCGGGGCAAGGTCGCGGACTCGCGCTCTTCACGTCACACAGCTCCTGACCTCATTAGTGCGGGCCCCTGCTTCCGGCATTGCCCTCACTCTTTGGATTGCGCCACAGACACAGGTGTTCTGGTCACGACTCTGGACTCTTGTGCTTCACCAGTGTGTAACTAACATATTCCCCAGGCGGGGAGTCACAAAGGGGGCGTTTTCGGCCATGCAAGTGAGGAGAGGTAGGAAAGACTGCTGTTTGACATGCCCCACGGAGCACCCCAACCAGAAGGAGGGTTCCGATGACACCGGGATGCCCACTGAGCAGAGGATCCAGGGAATTACCTTTTTGTTCTAGGCCTGTGATGCTCCTGAGCCACTAAGGCTGGCCTGACCTGGGAGAACATCCATAGCAGGGGTACGCTCGTGGTCCACCCAACTCATGGCACAAAGTAGGTTCTCATGAATATTTGTTGGAAAAAATCATGAATAAGTATATTTAAAGAACAGTTCAACTTTCTTCTTTCCACAGTTATAAGGGTGATGAGAATTGGACCACCAAACAGGCTGCTAAAATGTGAAAAAGTCAATCAACAAAAGTAGAGGGAAAGTGACCATCCAGAATTAGACTGATGGTGGGAGTGTGTCTTCTAGACACACCCTCCCTCCTGAGTCTGTCCCTATAATTTCAGTCCTAAAATGTTCAGCGGTATGGTGAGTTTACAACTAACTCTTCAAGTGCTTATAAAAATGCAAGGCAGGGTTAATATTGAATCTGGTATTGTTACGAAACATTGAAGGTATTGCCACACTGAAAACTAACAGTAAATGTAAAATGTGTTGCCATAGCAATATTAAACAAACAGAGGGAAAATTGCTTTTGCGTGAAAACAATGCACCTACATACTTCTCCGTTATAATAAGCAATTTTTTTTTGCATAAAATCATAATGCTCAGGAAAATAAATACTGGGGATGAGGTCAAGCTGGTTTCAGGGAAACGTTGGCCTTCAAATACATGTGTGGCCTCCTCCTCGAAGTCATCTGATATTTTCTTTCCGACGGAGACACATGTCAAAACGTGGACCTCATGGAAACCTGACTCACCATCAGCACGGCTCCTGGTCCATGCCATGTCTGTCCTCAATAAATGAGAAACCCTACCTCGAAACAGAAAAGAACGTCTCGGAGAGGGGGAAGGACAGGACAGAGGGCAGGCCTGGCCAGATTCTTAGGACATTGTCGCCCAGCGGATTTTTCTCTGCCCATATGTGTGCTTGCTGCCACAAAACCCGTGCTTACCAAAGCTTTCCATCATCACATTTGCACAAAGCCTTGTCTACACGCAGGGACTTTCACACAGCCTTGCTTCTGACCCGGGAACTCCACTCACGGGAAACATAACCGTGACATGGAGCTCATGCTCTGGGACTCACTGGTCTCCCCACATGTCCCATCGCCCAGGAGCAAGTGGCCTGATAGAAAGGGAATGAATGGCTGACAGAAGACTGAATTACAGTACAATTTGGGAAAATAACCTGCAGGTCAGGGTTGTAGTTTATAGGATGTCACATAGGCTTTGGGTCAGTTACCAATATGTGGTCCTGTTTCTCCCACAGCCAGAACCTATGGGTCCACCAATCAAGGGTGGAAGCGAGAGTGGCATCTCCTACCATTACACCTATTGTTCACTCACAGAGTGTTCGCTTTCTGCCCCTGTGACTTGGGCCTCTTCTGGTTCTGAGGCTTGACTGCATAATGGAGAAATGCTTCTGCCAGTGGACATGAAAACTGCTCCACTGATCTGCAAGTCGAGACTGCCCATTGGCCATTTGGGGCTCCTCGTCCCACTGCACTAGCAGGTGGAGAACAGTGTTACCATGCTGGTTGGTCCTGGTTAGTAAGAGACATCGGATTTCTACTGCACAAGAACTCTGGCTGGAACCCAAGGCATTCTCCAGAGTATTTCCTAGTACATCCATGTCCAATAGCAAAAGGGAATGGGAAATGATAGCGTCTATAGCCAAGGCAAAAAGTAATTATTTTCGTTTGAGACTTCAAAGATGTTGAGAAAGTGTATATAGCAGCCGAGTAGCCATGGGAGCAAACTGTGCTCAGAAGCTCCCTTTCTATCTTCAGCTCAGTGCTGCAAGGGCTGCTCTTTCATTTCACAGTTGGCTCCGGTTATGTTCTACCAATAGGGGGCACTAGAGGGATATCAGAGAACGAGAGGTGGAGTAGGGAGCCACTGCTCCTACCAACAACACCTTTGCCAGGACCCTCTGCCCCAGCATTGACAGGGTGTGGCTACTTTCACCATTGCCAGAAGCAGCCTCCAACGCCCTCTCGGAGATAGGCCCGAGCAGTTCGGTTTGGCTGATCCCACCCCTTCCCTTTGTTTCCTCAGCCCTAGAGTAGTTGCCACTTCCGGAGGTAAGGACATCGGTTACTTCAATGGTCCCTTTTTATTCCTTTAGTCCTCTCACACTTGTGTGACCTCCTCCCCATCCTAAATTCCCTATGCTGAAAGAGCAAACGTGGTTTCGTTCTCCTGACTGATACCCAGCTTTAGAAACAAGCTAAGATTGTTTGACGTTTCAGTTACTAACAATTTCTCAGGAAGATGTATTAGGACACTCAATTACAAAAAAGAGGGAGAGACATTTTTAAGAAAATTTAATATGGTAGTACTATTTTTCAAATGTCACCATCAAAAAAGGAATGAACGGAAGAAATTCCTGTAAATGCCTGCTGGAAAACAAATTCATTTTGTTAAAAAGTTTCCCTTTTTTGTATTTGGAGGTTAAAGAAATGATAGAATTTATTATTCCACCAAACAAACCATTTTGCTTATTTTTGGTAAATTGCACTAAATGTGGTTTAATTACTGTGTCCAGAATAGCATTTCACATCTGTGGCACCAAAAGCTATTACGGCAATCAAACTGTGGGACAAAGAAATAGTCCCCTCTTGTGGCCAATTTAAATACTACATCTCCTTGCTGTTCAACGTTGATGGTGTGACTGCCCTACCTTGGTTAAAAAGGGATTCTGCGATAGGGCACACAAGTAGTCTACTTTCCAGAGAAATAGTGCCCGTGCTTCTTGGCACTGTGAAGATATAAAAACACTTATAAACTGTGTAAGCAAGGTCATTATTGAAGGCCCAATTTTTAAAAGGAGGAAGTAGAAGATATCAGAACAGCTCTGAGTGTGTCTAGCAAATCAGTCACAAGAGATACTTAGATCTCTTACCTGACAGGGGTCTTAGCACAAACCACCATAATTTCCTTCTGAATTGGTTACACTCGTGCGCACATACACACAGGTAAGGCCCCAGGGCATCCCAGTGAGGAAAACTCAATAAATACAGCAAGAGATGGATGTGCTGGTGGACTGTGTTGAAATCAGCACATTATACGTTATCCTTTGTAGGAAAGGACAAGACAGTCCAGTGAAGTGCAGTGTTAGAGACCTTACATGACAAACCTGGGGAGAGGGGGCAGGGAGGAGGGGAATCGTGTAAGCTCGGCAGCTGTGTGATTTAGGGCAAATTTTCCAGCCTCTCTGTTTCTTGGCTTCCTCGTCTGTAAAATGGATATACAACAGCTACTTGGAGACAATGTGAAGTGTAGGGCACATGCTCCAGAGCCAAGCTGCCTGTCTTCAAATCCTGACCTTGCTACTTACTGTGTGTCTTCAGGAAAGTGACTTAACCTCTCTGTGTTCAACCCATAAAACGGGGTAGAACAGTACTGACATTGTAGGACTGTTTTGAAGATTAAATGATTCAGTGTACATACAACTCTTAGAACAGGCATTGCACAAGAGTTTGCCATCATCGCTACTGTTTAAAGTGCCTTACGAGGCCTTGCACACGGTAAACACACAGTGGGTGTTAGCTTTATTATTGACTATAAGTCATCCTGAACATGTACTTGTTATCTTTTTCCTACCTGCTTCCTTTTCTATTAAGTAGAGTCATGTGAGATTGTCATTTTTGTAGGTCAAGAATACCCGAACACAGCAATGTCTTGGTTTAATCTAACATAAACCAATTGTTACCAGGTCAAAATAGAGGTTATTGGCAAGAGCCTAAGACTGAGGAAAAACAGAGTTTTCTGCCCAGGTTTATGCCCCTGAGCCCAGGAGCCCTTCCCTACCCAGGATGGCAACCCCTTGAGCAGTTTTAGTGGGACCTAGTCCCTCCTCCCTCATGGGCTAGCCCCTGGGAAGGAGGAGCAGGGCAACAATTGGGTTCTAGGCGCTAATGAGAGCCAGGTCAGGAAAACAGAACCCATGCCATGTAGTGCCATAGAGGGGTAACAGTTTTATTACCAAAAACTATCTACAAAAGGGGGCAGTGAAGCAACCCAGAGGTTAGCAACAGGAGGGAGTAGCTACTGCTTTGATGGCTGGAGTGAGAAAGGGCAGAGGGGGCAACCCCAGAGCCGGTAGCATCCCCAGATCCAGGGCCACCAGCAGGGCAAGGCACGGTGTGGGGCTGCCCAGCCCTCCCACAGCTGCCTCACACCCAACACAGAGAGGAAGGAGGGGTCTCCCCTCCTCCTGTTTTTCTATCCCCTGCCAGTGCCTCCCCTTGGCTAAACCTAACAGTACTCCAGTGGGAAACGGCCTAGGCCCACAACTCACAGAGACTAGCCCCAGGTATACAGAGCAGAGCAGGAGAAAAGAGAGGAATAGATTAGAGAGCAGAGAGGCAAACACCTTTTTAGGCAACTGGGAGCTAGGAGCAGAAAGGAGGGAAAGGAACGGGGAGGTGGCAAGGCCAGGACGTAAAATCCAGCCGGTATCATCTTGTTTTGGCACCTCAACATCTCCAGAATCCAGCGGAGGCGGAATCCTGACACTCTGCTACTCTAGCCAGGTAATTCCGAATAAAAACTGAGTGCAGGCAACTCAGGTAGGTAGCTCTGGGAATCTTTAGGTTGACTCCTTCTGATGGAGAGGTTAAGGGCCTGCCCTGCACGTTCTCGGCGCTTTGTTGCTGGCAACGAGTCCAGAGAACAGGGAGCCAGACTTCTGGGAGAGATTCCTGGTCTTAGACATTATCTCCTTCAAGACATTGAAAACAAGAAGACAGAATGCAATGTGTTAGCCTGGATGGAGTCCTAGAACAGGAAAAAGCGCATTAGTGGAGAAACTGGGTATGATATTGTGATTTATAAAATATATATATTATATATAATATATATTATCTATGTTATATATATGTATATTTGGTCATTCAGATAATGGAAAGATACTTGTCAGATATATTTTGTCTTCATCCACAGTTCCTGGCTTACAGCTCCCAAACCCCATGGAGCAAGAAAGGTGTCTCTTGTATGTTAACGAGTTGACTTTTGGACTCTACTCAAGGATGGGGCCTGGATGCTAGTAGGAGACCACCGTGTGGTTAAAGGAGGAACTTCCAGTCCCACCCCCTGGTTTCCAGGAGGGGAGAAGGGGTTGAGGTTGGATTAATTGCCAAAAGCCAATGATTTAGTCCATCCCGACCATGTCTGGGAGCCTCCATCAAATCCCAGAAGGACAGCACTTTGGCCCTTTTTCGGAAAGCTTCCTAGTGAAGAACCAGACTCTTCCACGCGCCACCTCGCCGGGCTCTCTGAGCTCCATGGGGACAGAAGCTCTTTTGTTCGGGACCTTGGCCTATGTATCTCTTTACCTGGCTGTTGATTTGTATCCTTTAATATCCTTTGTAATAAATTCATAATCTAGGGAGTAAATAGGTTTTCCTTCATTCTGTGAACCATTCTAGCAAATTAAGTGAACCCAAGGAGGGAGTCATGGGAACCTGTAATTTATAGCCTATAGGTCAGAAGGACAGGTAAGAACCTGGGCCTGCATATAGCATCTAATGTGGAGGGTGGTCTTGTGGGACGAGCCCTTTACCTGTGGAATGTGATGCTACCTGCAGGTAGACAGCATGAAATTGAGTCGAATTCTCAGATAGCCTGCTGGTAAGGGGGAACTGCTTGCTGGTGCGGGGAAGCCTATACGCACCCCCCCACCCCTGCCAGCTAGAATTGGGTTGGGGAGCCCCTTTCTCTGAGTAATGTCTTCATGTAGTCAGTAGGGCTGCACCAATGCTGATTTCTTAGTTTTGACCAATGTGCTATGGGTGTGAGCTATTAGCATTAATCACAGGAGCTGGGTGAAGGATACATGGGAATGCTCTGTATTATTTTCTCTCCTGTAAAACTAAACTAATTTCCAAATAATAAAATTTTAAGTTACCTTCTCCAGAAGGACGTCTTGCATTAGCTCAGCTGGCAGCTCCAGCGGGGTTGCTGAGTTGCTGCCAATTCTGCGAGGTATCACCAGGAGAAGATGACCCTTGCAAGAACCCCCGTCACATCAGTGAACACAGCCGGGAGAGCGTCAGAGAGACCATGTCTGCGAAAGACTTCTGAGGACATTTCATTACTGGTGAAAAATATGAATTCGTGAACAGTAGCCAACTTACAAAGAAAATGATTAACACTTATGTTACTCTCATCAATTATCAACCCTTTGGCTAAGGCAATGCATTGGGTGATGTTCAAACTAAAGGGCCAAAATTCATGCTCTAAAGAAGTTCTTAAGAACAGGCAGGGTACTGCTCACAGACATGTGGGGTTTATCTATAAATGAGCTGCCCTTACACAGACACTCATCTTTTGAAGTTGCCTTAAATACCTTTTAGAAAAAGCAGAGTATAACAAGACACTTACAAGCTCACATCCTTTCTGCAGCCAAGGGCACAGGCTCAGTATATTTTCTGGGCCTCTCAGAAACCAGCTCCTGAGAGGGTGGGCTTTGCCCCTTCTCTGTCTGGCGCGCCCTGCTTAGGACAGATAAGGCAGGTCAGGAAGCTTGGTGGCTGCTAACCACAGCAAAGAAGTCACCCCTTTCTAACAGAACCTACAGTTCTGTAAGTAATTTGGGGGGTTGGGAATGACTGTCGAAGGGAACCATTTATGCTTACCCTCCCATCCCCCCCGAGGGAGGCAGAAGTAAAAAAATGGCTTCTCTTTATTGTAGTCCCTCAAATCAGACCGGCCCTGACTGTGCAGGACCTAACCCAGGCCGGCATCTCCCACCCCTGGAACTAGGCAGTCTTACACCAAAAATTATTTCTTATTTGCACTGACTTGGCCCTAGAAGATGCAGCAGCTTCTCCCACCAGACCATCACCATAGTGTGTAACCTCCAGGGCAGAAAAAGATCTCAGTTAGGACTTCCCACCGGACTGGCATTCATACACAAGCACCTTCCGGACTGTCCCTGAGGTTGGCCTCTCCGGCTCCAAAGACGTGCTCTTTGAGATGCAATAGTATGCGATAGATCTGTCCCCTCTTGACATTCCTTTGAACTTCACGTATTCTTTGTTTTGCTCTTTTAACACAATAGTGGCAGGGGATTTGGAGCAAAAACCAGAGTGGTTGTTTCAAAGCCCCATCCATTTCAAATCCAGAGGAGAGGGAGTTGCCCCACCCCCCGCAGGCCACTCTTTCAGGGAGCCTCGTCATATCAAAGGACAAAGTACTCCGCTGAGCTCATCATCCCCAACCACAGCTGCACACCGGCTTCTGGAGTGTCCCCAGAGAACTTCCCTTCTGTCTCTGTCGAAGGCCCGTTTGTATTGATGATTTAACAGTTAACATCTCCCCGCTGCTCACTTACACGCTTAGACTGTGTTGAAAGGTCATTACTCTCCTCATTTCTTCTTTCCCTTTGCTTTACTCTTTCCAGGGATTTAACTAGAATGGAACAGTGGAGGTCAAGAGGTGAAGCGACTCTCTCAAACTGCATCAGAGCATATTAATGTTCACAGCTCTTAGCATTTTGTTTTTTATAAATATTTGCTGGTAGCCTGATAAATGCCAAGCGTAAAGCAAGTATTGGGAGATAAAGATGAAGAAGACAGGGTTCGTGCCTCCTGGAAGCTCCCAGGCTGGCAGGAAGACAGGTAACTGGGAATGTTCAAATAAAGCATATCATGTGCTCTCAAAGGGACTTACCTTTATTCTTGGGTGCCAAGGTAAGGCTACAGAAAGGAAATCATATATGAGCTGGAGCAGAAGGTGGAGGTGGAAGGAGGCTTGGCTCAGGCAAATGGAAGAGCTGGATGAAGGCCTGGAGAGGTGAGAGCTCAGGCACGCTCAGCGTGGTGCTGTGTGGCAGAGGAGATTCCAGGGCCCAGGCTTTGGGACACATGCCCCTGGTGGCCGCCTATCAATAGATCCTGAAGGATAACCCACATCTTGTGCCCAGGTCACAGTAGGGTTGGCAAAACACTGGAAGGTTTGGGAGCAGAACTGCCCAGTGAGCATTGGTGTTCCTATTTCTATTAAGCGCTCATTCGTGTGTCAAACAGTCCACTATGCACACTACACACAGCAAACCCCATTTAATCCTTACAACCACCCTGAGAGCAGGACTGTGTGTATGCACCCCGTTTTGTAGATGAGAAACAGGCTTAGCGATTTAATTAATTTTGTCAAAGTCATGTAGCAAATAAATCACAGAGCCAGGTTTTGAGCCCAGGTGAATATGACTTCGAATATTATGTTGTCTCCACCCTCTCCTCCAGGAGAGAAATTAGGAGGCACAGTCTAACATTTATGAGTCTGTGTGTGTGTGTGAATTTTCTCAATTTTATAACCCAAATCATATTTTGTATACTCCAGGACTCCTGCTAATTAGGATCAGGTAATTTTACCCAACATCACATGTGGGATTAATTACTTTAGATAAGGAGCATCTCTCCTAAGAAGCCAGAGGATTAAATTTTTTAATTTAGGAAAGTGATTTAGGAACTCATCCCAGATCAGCAGTGGGGCTGAAAGGAAACCTGGACTTTCCTTAAAGGAGACCTTCCCCCCTGCCAGACTCCCCCATTTCTATTCCTCTCCTAGTCTGGTGTTCTGGTCCCTGCTGCAAATGAACAAATGAGCATTTTTAAACAGTTGAAGCTGATTAGGACCCTGTTAGGATAAAAAGTGTTATGTTCCACCTTGTAAAGTTACTAGTCAGAGCAGGGAATCTGATTTTGAAAGGCAAACATATCCTGACCATTGGCAAAGCTTCATTCACCTTTGAATTCAAGGTTTTGCTCTAAAATCAAGATTTTGATTATCCTGCCAAGATGTTATACAGAGTCATTAGTTTTGTTAAATTCAGCTATTTCAAGATAGAGTGTTTTATTGAGTATAGAAGAAAGCTGAGAGTTATAAGGAGAAAATTAGCCTCACCCTTTAACCTTATTTAGAAAACCTTTTTCATTCATTCATTCATTCATTTATTCATTCAACAAATTTGGATCAAGCACCTCCGTATGCTACGTTCAGGGTATCACACAAACCATGAGACCCAGTGATGGCCCTTGAGGAACATGCACCCTGTTGAATGAGAAGCAGATGAGTAGCCAGTCCCAATCCACAGTGGCAAGAACTAGGATATATACACAGTCTTAAACAAAGAAGGGATGACCGTCCAGCAGAGAATGGGGTCAAGGGAAGATTATGGAAGGCTTCTAGGAAGTGGTGAAATCTGAGACTTAAAGGATCAAACTGCGGGGGTATTAAACTCACATTTTCAAGTCAATCTTCAGTTAAAGCCAATAAAAACCAACTTATGTGCTCGGGCACTCACCTGGACAATAAAACATACACAACACTGGCAACCAAAAACACATCATGGGCAAACTCAATTTCAAGGCAAAGATTGAAAGGAATAGGCAACACAGCAGAACATACAAAAAAATATACTCTCATATCAGCAGATGAGGGAAGCTCAAAATTAGTGGTATCTTCTTGTACAGTAGTAACTCCAAAGTCAAACGCTAGGTGGTGATCTTAGCACAGTCTGTCATCTGTGACGTCTCTTGGAACCAGCCAGCCACTGAAAGTTCACTCTCCAGGAAAAGAAAACCAAGACAAAACTCTGAATACAGCTACCATGAAATTGATTCTATAGGGAAAAAAATGATATATTTCATGGTATCCTCTCTATGACATGAACTATGAATTTATCTTTGTCAACAGCAAATATTTTCTTAGAGTTACACCTTCCTTATAACAGCAAGGTAGAACACTAGAGGTACAGACTCTCACGAGCCCTTGCAGCCAAGCTGTCTTGTACAGGTAACAGTTCCTCTGGATGATTCAAGGGTCTCCAGGCAACCTTGATCCATCACTCAACTTCATAGTCTCCGAGGAGAAGTTTGCAACTTGGGAGAAGTTGTTAGAAAAACTTCAACACCCAAATCACCAAGGCTGGGCCTGAATACAGAATGCCTACCTTCCCTTCCCCTAAATAGTAAAGGTTATAACAGAGGATTAGTGGGTAGTATGCGAAGCATGTTAAGCTGCTTGTATTAAAGAAATTATGAGAATACCAGATGTCAGCAATAAGTCTCAAAGATGATAAAAGATAAGGGGAGACCTAAACTTATAAAGGCATTTTCATAAAATAGCAAGAATTTGATGGCACAAAGTAGAAAAAAAGGAAATAAAGACAACTGAAATTATGTTAGGCAAACAGTTAGATCTCATTTGTTGTTTTTTAAAAAATGGGAATTTTTTTAATGTTGCAAACTAGAAAACAGCTGGTTCAAGATGCTAGACAGAGAATAAGAGAGGAGAAAATAATTTACTCCTGATAACATTTTTAGGCAAGCAGAGCAATTAGGTCTGGTTTCCAAACACTGGTCTAAGAACCAATCCTGACACGTGACAAAGTTGCCCCTGTTCTGTGATGAAAAGGGGAAGGAAGGACACTGGGAAAGGTTTTTCAAAAGTCTAAGTAAGTTGAATTTAAGAATTTACTTTTATTCTTAGATGAGATCTTTCCTACCTTTCTGAAATTAAAGAAAAGCCTTCCTTCTCTGAAGTGGTCATCAGAGAGCTGTTCATGTCCCATTATTTTGCTCTGTGTTGTTGCTAGTCCTGACGAAGTTGGCTCCATGATGTGGGTCCTGAAACATATTTTTGGAAATGTTCCTGGTCTGAGAAATCTAGAAATCGGATAACTGCTCTATAACAACCCATCTAACAGAGAAATGGCCAGCCAGGTGATGTTCACTTATTTATTTAACAAATACTTTATTGAGTCCCTCCCGTGGGGCAGACACCATACTGGGTTGTGGGTGGTGAGCCCTGAGCAAGGCTGACATTGCTCCGTCCATCTAGGACATCGTTGGTGCCATCTACCAGGAATGGAGGTGGTGGGACAAAGGCTGGAGTTCTGTTGCTAAAGGGCACGACCATATTAAGGATTACAGCCTATTAGTCTTGCACTTGCATACGAGATGGTTTTTAACATCTTAATGAAAAATGTAACCACACATTTCTTAAAAGCCAGCTTGGGATGAGTAGTGTGCGTCTTTGCTATAAAAGTTGAGGAAGTGAATGTCTGTTACTATTGAATTACTTTAAAAACTTTGATCCAGCTCCCTGCTGATGGCTGCCAGGCTCTGCATCCAAGGCCCACGGCCTGCTCTCCATACATAGTACGCTTAACAGGAATCCCTCTCCAGGCAAAGCCCCAAACTGAACGCCCCTATCCATCCTGCAAGGCAGACTAGGCACAGTCAGGATATTTCTCACTCCGCCAGGGAAGGAGGAAAACTGTTAACGGGATCCGTGGTTACTGCCGTTTGTGCTGTGTGCAGTGTCCCTGAAGGATAGGTGGTCAGTGGTTGCCTCACTTCCCAGTGGGACATTTGGAGACTCTGAGGATCATTGGGTAATATTGGAGGCACATCCCAGCTGCTGTCTGGGCCTCCAGGCCTTAATGGTCAAATCAACAGGAGGATTTTTGAGACAGAAGATTGATAAAACCTGACAGAACTCGGGCTGGTTTCCATGGTGACCTGCAGAGCACTTACTGGTCCTTAAAGACCAAAAACCATGAATAATTAAAATAAATGAGCACATGACTTCTTAACTTAGAATATGGTGACTTGAGTTAAGAAAAATGTTAATAGCCTCTGCCTCTGGAGCAAACGTGATAGATATAGAGACTTACAGAGAAAAGGAGGGCTTGAAAGTAATACTCAGGTGAGGGTTTATTTATAGAAAAATCAAAACATTCAGAGATGGGCTATAAGTATTTATCCATCACAGAATTGTTCCAATGCTGTTCTTTACGAGATTTTCACGTCCTTTCGGGAAGTGTTTCAGTACATGTACAACCTTCTTCTCTCTTACTGGGACTTAGTTCTCCTAACTCTGCACCTTTGTGTCTTCATTTTCATGCCTTCCCTTACATTTTATTTTAATTTTTTAATCCTCACTTGAGGATGCATTTACTCCTTTTTTTGCTTGTTTTAGAAAGAGAGAAAATGAGAGAGAGAAACATCAATATGAGGGAGAAACATTGACCTGTTGCCTCCCATACACATCCTGACCAGGGACCAAATCCACAACCTAGGCATGTGCCCTGACTGGGAATCGAACCCACAAACTTTTGGTGCACAGAACAATGCTCCACCCGAATGAACCACACCATCCAGGGCCTTTCCTTTACATTTTAAATTCACTTTGAATTATTAGTTCTACAATATACTTTTCACCCATTTGGCCAATTCGGGACCCACTGAACGAGTGTGGGCAGCAGCTGTGAGTGGAGTGTCTTCACGGCTGCTCAGTGTCCTCGGGCTGGTCCAGAGGAGTCTTTCCTGTACCCCTCGACACCCTTGCCAGCTCCCATGAACCATCCACAAACCATCCATTTTTGCCTCGTGGTTTGTACTTTGGGAGTTTTGCTTAAGAAGTTCATCCCCCTCTCTGAGTCACAAAAACAGTCTCCTAAATATCATCTATTAAATCTATTAACTTTATATCTTTACCACTCCTATATGTAGGTCTTAATCCAGCTAGCGTCCCTTCAGGTATGTTGTGTTAGGCAGGAATGCAGTGTTCTCTCTGAACCCCCAGTTGTGTTTCATTGCTCTGTTTGTTCTCGCATCAGAACTGCACTGTTTTTGTGACTCTGACTTGATGGTAGAGCAAGTCCCTATCCCCCACCCTTTTCTCCTCTTTTCCACAGTTGACTTGGTTGCTCATGGGTTATTAAGCTTCCTGATCAAATTTACATAAAATTGTTGAGTTTCCAAAAAGAAAATCTAGCTGGGATTGTATTGGGATTGCACTGAATTTATAGTTTCTTTTCAAAGAAATAACATCCTTTATTATATTGTCATCCCATCCAAGAGCTTGGAGTAACTCTTCATTTATTCATATCTTATTATAACCCCTAATAAGGTTTTATATTTTCTCCACTGAGATATTAAGTAGTCATTTCTAAACCAAATTGTTTCAATTATTTTGCTTTGTAATACTTCTAAATTTCTATAAGTCTACTTCCCCTTGTTATCTTATTTTTATCTTTAGAGTGTTCCTATTCTTTTTTTTAAAAAGCTTATTTAGTTATATATGACCTCCATCCAGAAATGTGCACTAAATTTTATTTTTATGGCTTGATGAATATTCATAGAATGAATATTACCTACATAGTACACCAAAGAGATTATTAAATGTTTTTTGATAAGTGAGTCCCTAGATACTTCATAGTTTTTATTTTTATTGTGAAGTCTTCTATTTTAAAAAATATATTTAGTAAACAGTTGTTACTGATGTAGAGAAGTATTACTGATTTTTATAACTTGTATCTGGCACTTGTATTGCTGAACTCTTATTTGTTCTAATGGTTCATTGATTATTCTGTTGTTTTCTGTGTAGATGATCTTGTCCATGGCAAATGACAATGACTTCTTTTCTCTTCAAATCTTTTTGCCTCATGTTGTTTTTTCCTCACGACGCAGTTGCCCAGGACCTCCAGTGTTAGTTAAATCATGGCGGTGGGAGTGCGAACCCTGCGTTCTTCCTAATCTCAGATGGAATTCTTCCAGAAATTCTGCAGCAAACACAACGTTCGCCGTAGGCATTTGGCACGTGACCTTTACAAAATGAGGATATTTTTCAAGGTCTGATTTTCTGAAAGTTTTTATTTTTAATCATAAATAATTATTAAACTTGATCAACTGCCTTTTCTGGCTCTATTACAATAATAATGTAGTTTTTCTCTTTTAGTCTATATATGTGGTGAGGTACTTTGATTTTCTGGTACTGACTCATCTTTGCTGTTTGGAGGTAAAATGTTCTTAATGGTGCGTCATCGTTGTCATAACGAGGACGATGATGATGATTGGTGAAGTTAGATTGGCCTTACTAATATTTTTAAGACTTCAGTTTTTAGAGCACTTTTATATTCACAGCAAAACTGAACGGAAAATAGAGTTTTCCTATATCCCCTTCCTCCGCAAACGCACGGCCTCCCTCATTATCAGCGTCCCCCACCAGAGTGGTACATTTGTTACAGTGGATGAACCTTCAGGGACACGTCATTGTTACCCCAAATCCATAGTTTACATTACAGTTCACTCTGGGCGGTGTACGTTCTATGGGTTTGGACAAAGGCATCATGACATACATCCGTCAGCAGAGTATCTACAGAATATTTTCATTGTCCTAAAAAGCCTCTGTGCTCTACCTGTTCATCCCTCCCACCCCTCACCCCCTGCAACCACTGGTATTTTCTGTCTTTATAGTTTTGCCTTCTCCAGAATGTCACGTAGTTGGAATCATATGGTAGGTCGCCTTCTCAGAGTGCCTTCTTTCACTTAGTAATTGCCTTTAAGCTTCCTTCATGTCTTTCAATGACTTAACAGCTCTTTTCTTTTTAGTGCTAAATAATGTTCCATTGTCTTGATATACTAGTTTATTTATCCAATGATCTATTGAAGGACATGTGGGTTACTCCCAAGTTTCAGTAATTCTGAATTAAAGTTCTATAAACCCTGATGTGCAGGTTTTTGTGTGGACATTAGTTTTAAACTCCTTTGTGTAAATACCAAAGAGACAGATTGCTGGGTTGTTCAGTAAGAGTCTGCTTACTTCTGTAAGAAACCTCTGACTGCCTTCCAAAGAGGCCGCACCATTTCTGCATTCCCGCCAGCATGTATGAGCTTTCCTATTGCTCCACATCCTCCACAGCGTTTGGTGTTTGTCAGTGTTCCAGATTTTGGCCATTTAAATAGATATTTTTTAACACAGGGAGTATCGCTGCTCCTCTCCTCAAAGTCTTCCACTGCTTTCCCGTCACAATTAGGAAAGTAACTGTGTAGATTACCCATCCAAATCAGGCGATTTTGAGACTAAAAGGAGGTTCTATGAATAATGATACCAAAAAAAAAAAAAGGCAGTGTTGCATCCTAACCCTTCCCATGCCTCCTGAGCTCCAGCCACAGCGGTCGTGTCGCTGTTTCTAATGCTTCCCGCACCAAAGCCTTTGCACCAGCAAAGATCCCACAAGGATGTGTTCACTGCCTGGTGTGTCAAGCATTGCATCTGGGGAAAACAAGTTCCTACTTTCATGGAGTTCACATCCTAAAAAAGTTCTTCTGTCCCAAATACTCTCCCCGCCCCCCTGCCCAATTCTCACAGGGCTCGCTCATTCACATCAGCCGGGTATTGGTTTAAACGTCACCTCCTCGGAGCGGTCTTCCCTGAGTGGCCCGTGTAGCACAGCCTGCCCTCACCAGCCAGTGGTCTCCATCCCCCAACCCTGATGCGTTTCTCATCAGTGCTTGAGGTTATGGTCAATTTTTCCGTTTCTTACAGTCCGTCTCTTTCTGAGGACGTAAGCTTCAGGAAGGCAAGGTTCTGCCTGCTTTAGTCACTGCACTATCCCCAGCCCCTGGAACACTGCCAGAACTATCACTATTTGTTTAATAAATAAATAATGAACAGTTCCCTGGGGGCATTTAATTCATACAAACCTTTCCCCTTGAGCCCATAAAACTGCTTTACGGGAACCTTTAAAGACAGTGAATCCCCCAGAGGTACCTAAGGGGAGTACCACGATCACAACCATTTCTCTTGAAAAAATATTTTCTCCCACATTCACGAAATGTAAATGGCTTTTGTCTCTGCACTAAAAATTGTACGACACAGGAGGAATCCACCCACGTAGAGGTCCGAATTCTCTTAGCACCGCTAACACCCAGGCTGAAAACACCTGCACGAAAGAACTGATGTTTTCCCTTTCCCTGGGGTCTTCCTTAGCATATTTATCCACAGTCTCCCTAATAATAGGCTGCAATTTTTAAACTCTGAAGTAAGCCCTTGAAAGGGAGCTTCATCTTTCCTGAAGAGCCCTAGTGCCGAAGCCTGGGCTGCAAGGACTCCTGAGCGGTGTTTACACCTGTGGCCACAGTCCAGCTGGCTTGAGTTGTTCCAGGTGATTGCCTCTGTGCTTTAGAAAGCTCTCTGTAAATAAGCACGTGAGTGAGAATGAACTGTAATTATAAAATAATGAAAACGATTTTTCTGCACAACTTCTGGCTATCATTCACATGAAGATTGCCTGGCTAGTCAAATGTTTTTCCTTCACTCGGCCAAGTTTCTCAGAAATTTAATTAAAAATGGCTTTGATGGTGTGTATCCAAGGGAAACCGATTCCTGGTTTTAACTAAGGGAGAAATGAATACTTAAAGCAGGTTGCTATGATGGACCAGGAGAGCAGAAGAAGGGTTTTGAGACATTGAACTGGCTTGCATGTCAAATCCAGTCGATGGCTTAAAGAATTCGTTGAGAATGATGTTTCTTTGGGGCAGAGGATGTCATGGGAACATTTGACTTGACATTACTGTCTGAGAGGCGCATGTTAAGGACTCTTTGGAAAGTGATTGCTTGAACCCCTACAGTCATCCTGCTTTAATCATCCTGTGATCTCAGTTTTTAATTATGATAACATCCTAGAATGAATTTTTACCTGATTCCCTGTGCTGTTCTTTGTATTATTGCCCTGGACTGTAGTTACGTTTTGGGAGAAAGAATGTAGCTTGAGTTCAAATGCAAGTTGAACAGGTTAGAATTTTCTATTAGCTGCATGAACTTTTAGCAAGACACTTAATTTTTCTGTGCCTCAGCTTGTTTCACCTTAAAACAGAGAGACTGATACCTACCTCTTGGGTTGCTTGCTCTGAGTGAAGGTTATCACATGTGGGAGTACTTGCTGTGCCGTTTGGTATGAGCAAGACTGAGACCATGGAATGGCAAGTAAGGAGCAAAATTTAAGCCCCTCCCCCCAAGCCCTCAGCAATAAGTATAAATAATATTATAATGTAATATGACATTTCTAGAAGTCAGACTTAATGCAAAGAAATCCATGATGAGCAAAATATAAAAAATGCTAGCCCTTAATATAATATTGTATGTCAACTGTAATTGGAAATAAGAATAAGGCTGGCCCTGCGTATATGAATGTGAGAATTGCCGGTATGAAGGACAGGCATTTGACCCACAGCTTAAAGACTGTCCTTTGAGTTCAGCAGAGCCAGGTTGCCATCTGCTTCTGCTGCCCCACTGTCTGGTCACCTGGAATGTGTTTTCAACTTGGTGCTTGAGTGAGCTCTTGCTTTGTCTTCCTTGGGTTACACAGTCGTCTTTCTGACCACTCCTTCATTCTTCAAGTTTCTCCGTTGTCCTGCAAGGGGCACTCTGGCTCTTTGAAAAACCTCTAGTTCTGGCTCAGGATTTGGTGCCAACAGTTCTTTAACCTTGGGTTCCGTGAGCTCGGACTCATCCCACAAATGTGCGCTTTCTCTGAGGCTCTCAAGGTGACCTGCTGTTGTCAGATGAAGCACCTGCTGTATTGTACACTCTCAGGTGATTTGTTCACTCAGGGTTTCATTCACTGCGCCAGCCACGTGACAAACCCAGGTGTACGACCTGCAGATTTTATGCAAACACAAAGGCAACTAAAGTTTAAATATGGATTAAATGAAGCAAGTTTAGAAGTCTAGGACACGTGTCCCTGACAGGGAGAACCTACTCCCAGGCTCTCTGCCTGGGTGAGCAAGGGCTATTCATTGATTTATTATCACCATCATCCGATCCATATTTCTACCAATAATAAGTACTCTTTACTGCTTACTTTCTATGTGGTTATTGCTGTGCTTACGTTATCTCATCAAATCTTTACAACATCCCTTTGGGGTAGGAATTATTAGTCCATTTATGGATAAGGAAACACAGTCTTAACTATTACAGTTAACAATGGTAGATTCACTCATTTATTCATTCAACAAATGTTTCCAAAGTTCCTTTGGTGATTGAGGCTCTGTGTTGATATCTTTGGAAGCTAAAATACAAGGAGGGACCCCCCAAAACCCAGAATTATCTTTTAGAGGATAGGTCCCTTGTAGCACAGGCTTCCCTGCTAGGTGAAAGGAACCCATCTGTATCAGTGTACCAGCTGGCAGTGTTGTGAGAAGCTGCATTCAGCTCCAGTGAATTTTTTTTTGAAGACTCTTTCAACTGTTTGCCCATTTCATGATGGGTGATTTACGAGCACACCTGCTCACACCGTGCTGAGTATTCAGCAGTTTTTAACCAAAAAATGGCATGACCCCCAAGCCCCACCCTCCCTATGCACCCTATCTTGCCCTGAGCAACTTTTTTTGTTTCCCCAGATGAAAAAAGTTTTCAAAAGGAAATGTTTTGCCGATGTGGGAGAGGTGAAACAAAAAATAGCACAAGCACTAAAAGGCATCAGAATCAACAAGTTCAAAACTGTTTTGAGCAGTGGGAAAAAATCTTGATGTGTGTATTGCATCAAATGGAGGGTACTTTGAACGTCACCAAAGTTTAAGCATGTAAGAATAAATACACAATTTTTATAAATAAATTCTGTTTTTTTGAGGTCCTCCCTTGTAGACTCTGGCTGAGTTAAGTGGAAAGGGATTCATAAAAAGATGACTGACTTACAGAATCCTGGGTAGGTGTGGCTATGCCAACAGGGACAAAGCCTACGGTCACATCACAGACCCAATCAGGTAAGAAAATTATCACCACTGACTTTATAGTCACAGGCACTGAAATATGCCATTGGTACTGCCACTATTGGTACCCTAGGGCCTTGGTCCTGCTGGACTGCCACCTCCAACAGAGAGCACCCCTGATGTTTGCGCTGCTTTGCATCATTGGCTCTCCATTCAGGGCCTCATCTCGGGCTCCTATTTGGAGAGGTGCAAAGCACATGTGCACATCTTAACTACAAGGAAAGCCGGGAACATGAGTGTCCGGGAACTTCCACAGTAGGAACTGGGCTGGGTCTTCAACAAAGGCTCAATCCTCAAAATATAGAAAGGGACTTCAGATGCCGGTGCATCCTAGAGAACGATAAGAGACCACTACATTGAGTCCTTGCCCTTCATGCACGTAGAAACTAAAGGAGAGAAGATGAACACAAATAACCACAGTCTGTGAGCTATGCCACCAAGACGATGTGGACAAAGAATGCTTCTTGCAGGGACATCAATTCTGGCTGGAGGCTGAGAGGACAGATTCAAAAAGGGATCGCACTTCTGCTGGGTCTTAAAGAGTAGAATTTGGAGAGATAAAGGTAGGCGGGTCAAATAAGAAAGACAATTCAAAGAGCAAGGCACCCAGGCTACGAGTCCGATGTGTGTTGGTGATGATGAGTCCTGATTGTGCTAGAAGGGCTAGAACAGGAAGCCTGAGGCAGAGACCTAGACACGAGATGATGAACCCTAGCCACACTGCATGGCCACGCTGGAGGGAAAGAAGGGATGAACGCAGCAGTCATTACGAAACAAGAATCAGCTGAGTTCCTTTCTCCTTTTAGCTCCTGTCCTGGTTGTAATTTCTTATTTGTGTCTATGATTATTTGAGTAACACCTGCCTCCTCTGTCACACAGTTGCCTCTGTGTGGCAGGCACCGTGTCTGCTATTCCTCTCTGTCATACATTCCGGGCCTTGCACAGGGCCAAGGGCACAGAAGGAGCTCAGTAGATATTTACTGGGGGGAGGAAACAGGTGGATAAACAGACCGATATATAATTAGATAGAGAAAAGGAAATGGAGATTTCAAGAAATGATTCTGAGGTTTTGGTCATATGGAAGTCTTACACATATGTTGAATCTGAAGTTCAAAAGGGACACCTTAGGGGCAATTTTCAACCAGTTTTGGAGACAAGGGAGAAATGATTTCTAGCCTGACAGAACTAGGCAGGTAAGCCTGTTCTGCATAAATGCGCAATGGCTCACACATCTCAGGCATGCCTGGCAATGATGACGTATTACACATGCAGGGTAGGAAACTGGTGTTGGGAAAAGATGATGTTTGGATATTATCTTTAATTTCTTTGTTTCCATGCCACTGTTCAGACATTCCCCAGACCGGTATAAATATTCCGGACAGCACCGTGCGGCCCGAGTAGAGAGGCGGATCCCCTCTGACAAGCTCCATCTGGCTGCCTGTCCTCCCTCACACGCAATGTGAAACAGAGGGAGAGTCAACATCCAACCAGGTTGGGAGAAGAAAAAGAATGTATGTCAAAGATGCAGCCCCCTGGGTGCACCCTGTGTCATTAAGGAGGTCCCCGCGGCCCCCCCGTTGCCTGGATATAGGATATACCTGAAGGATATACCTGACACAGGATATACCTGAAGTGTTCCTCAGCCTTATGCTATGATTCATATCAAGAGATGATTAATTTTTCACCATGAGCTTCTTAGTGTGTGTGTGTTTGATTTTCAGTCTGAGGTCCAGGGACCCCAGCAGGCTTTGGTGGCTCATAGGAGTGCAGGACTCAGGGAGCATTTCCACCAAACCCCCCTGGTAATAGCAGTGAGGTGATAGGGAGCATTTGATAAATTAAGCTGCTTTAGCCAGAAAAGGAAGCAGAACTGTTGCTTCCTTAAAGTTAACTGTTTCTCTTCCAATTGTAATAAAATTGAATGATGGATGTCTGCTGTGTTTCTCCCAAATTCAGTTTGAAAGAACAATTGGGGACCTCAGAAGAAACCACTTGCCCAGGCTAGCAAATTGGGGACATGTTTGAAGAAGGGGAAATCATAAGTAGTGGACATGGGTGGCTTTGAGCTTATTGCAGCCTTTATTTTTATAACAGAACACATTTCGTTGGACAATCACACCACGCTGGTATCAGTTCAGGTTACCAGGATGGCATGAGCTAGGAGAGTTTGCCTGCTCACTCTCTCTCCCCACTCCCTCCTACCCCCCACCCTTCACCAATTGAGGTTACAAGGAAAAAATGGTTGTGTGCAATCTAGAAAGAAGGCCCTCATCAGACACTACATCTGTTTGTGTCCTGATCTTGGACTTCTCAGCCTTCAGAACTGTGAGAAATAAATATCTGTTGTTCTGTTATAGTAACCCAAACTGAGTAAGACAGCAAGCTAATTTTGCATGACAATTGTATATATGTTCCCAGAGCGCTTCGCACAGTGCTTCATTTACTGAAATGAAGCAACCTCAGCTCTGTTCATACATGAATGATAGACCCCTAAAATAGATGGGCATGATGGAAAGCTTCTGTTCAGAGGGGTTCTGCAACCTACCCAAGGTTTCACTTCATGGATAGTTGCTTTAGCCAGAGAATAAATAACTTTATGAAAATGTGTCTTCATTGGCTAAGCCTTCCATGAAATAACTCCTTCAGAACTAAAAGCAAAATGCTTTGCTTTCTTGGAAAGGGTAATTTTCCCTTAGTGGACAGTAACACCTGTGTAAGTGATCATATTTCTCTTTTTGCTTTGGCCACCAGGAAGCTCTGAGGGAAATTTACTGCTCAATTATTGTAATTGAGTTAGATTTTGGAGGGGGGCAGTTGCTCATCTTCACTCAGTGTTTATTCTTGTTTACATTCCTCTGGCCCTGTTTTTCAATTTTAAATGTATATGTTAAGATATGCATTCCTATATTGTTTGTTGAACAACATGAGGGATACTGGCAAGCCAATTCTGACTTATAATACAAAGTTTTCAAGCACTGGATGCTTAAGACAACAGTGTTCAGTGTCTAGAACAAGGGGCTATTTGCTTGGCTCTTATCACGCAAAAAGCTTTGTTTTCCTAAAACATAATTCCTGCTTTGGAAATGATACTGATGGTGAAAGTTCTTTGCTGAGCTTTCTGATTAGCAATAAATCATTTAACCTCGACAGGTTCTCTTCCACTATGAAATTAGCATTGCTCACTGCTCAACTGCATTTGGATGAATGGGTTCATGTTTGAAATCATTTTGAATATAAAACATGCTGGGTTATGGCTATCTTAGCTGCAATGCTGATTCTTGCCTTTGTGACAGATAGGTGTGCATCAAGTCTTTCTATAACACAATTTCCCTTAGGAGTCTGCTGGTATCACCACAAACCGTAGGCAAGCCAGCTACCAGCCAAAAGGAACCCAACCTGCCCATCTGAGTATGGCTTAGAGACATCAAGCAAGGGGCAGAGAAAGAGGTTGGGGGGCAAGAATCTAGGGCTTGTAAGGGACCATCAAGATTTCCAGGAGAGATTACAAAAACATCTGCAAGGTCAGGGCAGGAAGTCCAGAGAGGGAAGTGCCTTTGCTGGGATGGCTGGGGCAGCACTGAGACATGACACAACCCGGGACCAGGGAGGCTGACCAAAGATCAGGGAGTAAAGCCCAAGAAGGATCAAGAAGAGCAGACAAGCCTTGGGTCTTTGGGACCCAGTGAACTGCTTAGCCAGGCCAAGGTGGAGTTCAAAATTAATTGCATAACAATAAAGAATCTGTGTTTGGGAAAATCTCTAGACCGCCTTTGCTTCTGTTCCAACCCAGACTTTGCCAATCATGGAGCGGCAAAGGGCTAATCAAAGGATAAAGCAAACAGGGTTGATTGCTGAGTTACAATCAAGCAGTTGTGAAACTTTGCAATTTTGGTGCTTAGAAAATACAAGGTCTACAAAACCTCAGCTGAATAACATAATTGGCCCAGAAAAACACATCCAGGAGGGGCTTGGATGGCTTTGGGTATGAAAGGAATGTCTCCCTGGGGGAGTGGCGAGTAGGACTCGGGTGGGGGCTGGACTACTGGGGACTCACTTCAAGCCCTGCCTGCTTGGCAAGAAGCCTCCTGCTCTCCTGGGTTGGCTCTCTTAGGGCACATCCAACCCTTCCTTGCTAACTGCAAACCCTGTCCACTGTTCCCCAGCAGAGAGCTCACCTTCAGCCTGACCATGTGGCATCCCCACCTTTGGGACCCTGCCACTGTACCTCAGTGCAGCATGGCTCAGCCTGGAAGATGCGCCAGCCTCCTCCCTGTTTTCTTTAAAAATAGCAAAACATTTGCTTTCTGGAAATACAAGGCTGCATCCAAATTTAAAAAAGAAAAAATAGGAGAGGAAAGCACTCAAACAAAACTCTTGGAATTGGGCTCCTGTGGTAACATACCGAATAAAGAAAAACAGGAAAACAATTGCAATATTAAAAATAGATGACTTCCTGCGTGTAAATTCTTCGCTGACCTTGTTGATTGGAGTGTGGTCAATGTTTGCTGGCCTGCCACCTCCTGACTCCGTGAGAGTTCATACCCAGGGACAGTCCTCAGGGCTCAGAAATCCCTCCTTCCTATTTTAGAAACATTTGTTTTTAGCTCTGAGTGCTGGCATCACGAACCTTTCCCCCTTGATCTCAGTGCCTATCAGAGATGAATTCCTTATCTTTTGTTTCATTCCTACGTGTCTAAGGAGAATTTACTGGATGTTGAGAATACCCTGGAGCAGAGACGGTGCGTGTGCACAGCACCATCCACCTTCATGATGCCAGCGCGTACCACCAACATAGCGCAAGAGTAATAATGGCGAAAACGATATGTCATCCCGCTGACAGAGCATCCACCCACCCGTGCACTGAATGCTCGGTGAGCACCTGCCATGTGCCAGGCACCCCTCGATGCACTGGCGAGCTTATATTACTGTCTGATGAAAGACAATAAGCAATAAGAATAATAAATAAGTAAATTACATAGTGTATTCTAACATAAATGAATGGAAAATTGAAAGTAGGGTAAGGAGGATTGGGCAGATGGGTGACATTTGTTTTTGAAGTATACTTTATTGATTATGCTATTATAGTTGTCCCATTTTTTCCCTCCCCTTTATCCCCCTGCCCTGCGTACCCTCACCCTCCAGCATTCCCCCAACCCTTAGTTCATGTCCGTGGGCCATACATATAAGTTCTTTGGCTTCTCCATTTCCTGTACTATACTTAACCTCCCCCTGTTTATTTTGTGCCTACCAATTGTGCTTTTTATTCCCAACACCTTTTCGCCCCCATTCTTCCCCTCCCCCACCTCACTGATAACTCTCCTTGTGATCTCAGTTTCTGTGATTCTGCCACTGTTCCATTTGTTTACTTAGTATTTGCTTTTGTGTTTTAGTTTCAGTTGCTGATAGTTGTGAGTTTGTTGTCATTTTACTGTTCATATTTTTTATCTTCTTTTTCTTAGATAAGTCCCTTTAACATTTCATATAACAAGGGCTTGGTGGCGATGAACCCCTTTAACTTGACCTTATCTGGGAAGCATTTTATCTGCCCTTCCATGCTAAATGATAGCTTTGCTGGGTAGAGAAATCTTGGATATAAGTGCATGCCTTTCATGACTTGGAATACTTCTTTCCAGCCCCTTCTTGCCTGTAAGGTTTCTTTTGAGAAATCAGCTGATAGGCTTATGGGAACTCCTTTGTAGGTAACTGTCTCCTTTCTCTTGCTGCTTTTAAGATTCTTTCCTTATCTTTAATCTTACGGAACTTAATTATTATGTGTCTTGGTGTGTTTCTTCTCGGATCCAGCTTCTTTCGGACTGTCTGAGTATCCTGGACTTGCATGTCTAGTTCCTTTGCCAGATTGGGGAAGTTTTCCTTCATCATTTGTTCAAATAAGTTTTCAATTTCTTGCTCCTCTTCTCCTTCTGGCACCTGTATAAATTGGATGTTGGAATATTTAAAGTTGTTCCAGCGGTTCCTTAGCCTCTTCTCATTTTTTTGAATTCTTGTGTCTTCATTCTGTTCTGGTTGGATGTTTATTTCTTCCTTTTGTTCCACATCAATGATTTTAGTCCCAGTTTCCTTCCCATCACTGTTGGTTCCCTGTATATTTTCCTTTATTTCACTTTTCATAGCCTTCATTTCTTCCTTCATTTTGTGACCAATATCAATCATTTCCGTGAGCATCCTGATTACCAGTGTTTTGAACTCTGTATCTTATAGCTTATCTACCTCTTCATCGCTTAGTTGTTTTTCTGGAGCTTTGCTTTGTTCTTTCATTTGGACCACATTTCTTTGTCTGGGCACATCTGTTACATAATAAGGAGCAGAGCCTTAGGTATTCGCCAGGGTGGGGCAACCCACATTGCTATGTTGATGGCACTGTATGTGGGGGAGGGGTCCAAGAGGGAACAATGCCACTTGCTCAGCTCTTGCCACACTTTCTGTCACTTCCCTCACTTCCCACAAGCAGATTGTGCCCTTTCAGGTGCTGATGCCCAGGTGGGTGGGATTGTGTATGTTCTAGGACCCCGTGGGTCTCTCAAATAGACTCTCTTGTGAGACTGGGAGTTTCTCCTGCCCCTGCAGGTTTTTCAGCCAGAGGTTTTGAGGCTTTAGTTTCCTGCACTGGAACCCTGGGTTGCACAGTTTGTCTCGCTCCCCAGTTGTTCCTCCTGGCTTATCCACAAACAAATGTGGGAAATCCCGTCCGCCAGCTGCCATCTTGCCACACGTCCTCTCTGACTCTGCTGCCCGTCTCCACCCCTCCTACCGGTCTGATTGAATGTTTCTTCTTTAACTTCTTGGTTGTCAGACTTCCATTCAGTTTGATTTTCTGGCAATTCTGGTTGTTTTTTGTTTTTAAATTGGTTGTTATCCTTCTTTTGTTTGTGCAAGGAAGAGAAGTATTTCTACCTACACCTCCATCTTGTCTGTCATTTAGATGGGTGGCGTTAAATAAAATAGAGTGGACCTTGATAAGAAAGGAATATTAAAGCAAAAACTTGATGGGAGGTAAGTAGCCAGACAGATATCTTGAGAAAGTGTCCAGGCTGACACAGCAGCCTGAGCAAAGGTCCTGAGGCAGCACCATCAGATTAGTTGTGTAAGACTTGACTTCCCTCTCTCCCTCTTTTGAGAAGCCTCAGTTACTCTCCTGGGCAACAGAGGGGATGGCTTTGAAGCAGCAGAAGCAATGACAAAAATGGTTTCAACGGGGACAGCTCTTTGGAACTGTGGTAGGCTGGGTGAAAAGGAGAGGCAAAAGGTTAAAAAATGGGGCACATTCCAAGATTCCACTCCCTGACTGGCGAGTAAGAGCTGGAATCCAAAGGGCACACCCCAAACAAACCAGTAGGAGACAAGGAGCCAGGTCCTCGCGTGTTCACTCCCCGCACAGTTGTGAGGGTGGCTCAGTGCCTTCTGAAGCACTCGTGGAATTTGGCCTGGGATCACAGGATTTTAGGACTGAATTGTTCCTTCCTAGCCATGCTTGTTCCCCGCAGCCCCCTTCACGGCACTGCCTTGGCTCCTGGAATTCTCTGAAGCTTTTTCTGCTCAGGGCCACTCTTGAAATTAGATCTAGCCAAGAGATAATCAATACCTCTCAGGACCCTCTTCTCTCCAATAAGGCAGATTAACTCACTGGGAACCAAGGTCCCCAGGGGGTATTCATACCTATGATTGAAGAGGCATAGCAGTGGCCAGGGCCTGGGACTCAGGTATTTATCAAAAAGCATTTAATTTTCTCTCAGAGCCATTCGGGGTCCAGAATGAGAGAGAGAGGGGTGAAACTAGAAGCATGTGTATTCAAAACACTAGCTACCCACTGTCCTTGGCAGAGTCAACACCACTTAACATGTGTCATGCCTCTGTGGTCTGTATTTCCGGAGTCCTCCTTGTTAATGGAACACCTTGGCATTTTTTGGAGGGGCCCTGCTTTCTCCTCCCTTAAATTTGAACTAGATGGTGCCTCTCTCCTTCCAGAATTCAGCATGGCACCTGGCACAGAGTAAGTGCCCAATCAACATTATTGCTTTATAAGTTCATTTGACTGATGAACGAATGAGCACTGAACAGCAAGAAAAGCTAAGATCAATGTGAATTTTTTAAATTGAAGACCAGGATCTCGAAAGTTCCTACCACAAATAGAAGAAGAGAATCAAACACAACACATCTTGGAAGGTCTGAAGTACTCTCTTGCTTAGGCCAGGTCAAGCAGGTCAATCGCCAGAGAAAGCAATGGGGATTTGGTGTTTGTCTGCCGGTTTAGTGTGGAAAGTAACATTGTTAGTTAGCCATGCTGGCTGAGACCCAAAATCAGCTGGATCCCCCAGGCAGAGGCAGCAACACAAGGGCGCATCCAGGAAAACTGAGCTTGGAAGAGTGAAGAAATTAAAGTACAGCAACATAATTTCAACATTTTGCTGTCTTGATCCACTGTGGAGGACCTTGGGCAAGTCCCTTAACTTTCGAATCACAGATTTATTGTCAAAAAAACCCTCCATAAAACTTGGGGACGTAGAAAGAAAAAAGGGTATTTGCCAAGTCTATGTATGACCAAAGGTTCCACACAACGGTATTATTATTAATGATCACCGATGCTATCCCCAGCTGTTCCCCAGTACGATTTTATTAGTCCCACTGATGTTTCCTGATTTGTTTCCATTCAGGAAGCTTTGAAATAATGGTTAGCAGAGGGACACATTGCAAAAATAAAAATTCTCACTCTTTTAACTTTTCCATCCACTTTAATCCCACTGCCCATCCTGCCTCTCCCCATCCTCAGCTGGAGCCTTGCCACTGCTGTGATCAATCACGCACCGGAGAGAGCCTTACTCACGCAGGGGCCGCGGGGCGGGGGCAGGGCGAACTCTGGTTCAGCGTGCCTGTTGAGTGTGATGTCCTTTTGTGGTGCCCTCAGAAACAGAAGTGAGGAAACAGGCCATCATTTATCATGTGGCTTTGTAATGGATGCTGATAATGCAAAACAGCCAGGATGCTCTTGAGGTCGCTCCAACGAAGCCCGGAGTCAGCTGTTGGGGGCCAAGTCGGAAAGGGAGGTTCCCTGTGTGGCCTGCCCTTCTGCCAGGGATTTCCCTGCCATAACAGCTGCCCACTGGCGGAGGGAGCCTGCCATTTGACCTCTAGAAGGTACACAGCCTCCTGCCTTAGGTAGGCTGAGACTTGGAAGCCTCTAGGGGGAGCTGAAGACTTCTCCCCATTCCAGTCACTGCCCCCCACCCCTCGCCCCCTCTCTCCTCCCCAAGCCAGGCACGCCATTGGATGTACTGGATGCAGGCACTAGAGGGTGGGTGATGGTGCCTGCTGACCTTGAACCAGTCACTGGGGCAGAGGAAATGTGGCATTCTGGTTGGCCAGGCCTAGGTCCCCTGCCCACACTTAGTTGGTTGTGAGGTAACTTCAGCCATAATCAAAACTCTTGAAACATGTGCCCAGAAGAGAAGGAAGGGGAAGCGTGATGGGGACTAGAGGGACATGGGATGATGCCTCCATTTCTGTGCATTCCCATGCCTTTGCCTGAAGGAGGCACCAATATTTGTTTTTGGTTTTTTTCAGTAGCAAGTAAGGTTTATTTTTAGATTCACCAACTTAACATTTTTTTAATTTAAATATTTTTTATGCTATTACAGTTGTCTGAAATGTTTCCTCCTTTGCCTCCTCCGCCCAGCCCTCCCCCCGACTCCCACAGTCAATCCTCACACTGTTGCCCATGTCCATGAGTCCTTCATATAGGTTCTTTGACTAGTCCCTTCACCCTTTTCAACCAGTCCCCACCTCCCCGCTCCCCTCTTTCAGCTGTCACCCTGTTCCATGTTTCTAGGCGGCATCAATATTTGCCCAAAGGAGGCATCAATCAATATGCGTTTAGTGGCAAGAAAACACGTGAATCCATAATGAACACATGATAAAAAGCCATGCAAACATACAGCTCCATGGCAGCACCTTTTAAAATGAGACCTTTCCCGCCCACCAGGAACCCCCCTAAGAAGGTGCCAAGCCAAGAGAAGGACATTGCTGAAATAACTACTGATCCAACCCACTCAGCCACACGCTCCTTCTGACCCTGGCTGCCCTTGTCCAGGTCACTATAGCCACCTGCCATGTCACTCCGTGTGGGGCTCATTTCTCAGACCTCATCTGACCTGCCCTGTTAGCAGCATCTGGCCCCGTTGATAACATTCCTCTTTGAAACCCTTTCTTTCCTTGGCTTCTAGGACCTCACACTCACTTTGTTTTCCTCCCACCTCACTGGCCATTCCTTTTCAAATTCTTTTGCTGCTTCTTCTCATCCCTGCAACCCCTGACTGTTTAATAATCAGTACTTGAACTTCTTCTCTTTTATCTATGCTTAATCCCTAGGTGATCTCTTTAATACCATCCATGTGTCTAATGCTTGCCGAACCCCAGATCTACATTTCTACTTGAATATCTGAGAGACATCTCCAGCCTATCCCTTCTAAAATCAAACCTCTGATAGCTCTCCCTCCACTACTACCGAAAAGAAACCCGTTCCTCCAATGATCCAGGCACTCCAGCAAAAACCCACCATGCTGTTCTTCATTCCTCTCTCTTATACTCCACATCTTGTCCATCGGAAAATTCTATAGGATTTTTATTGAAAACATATTTAAAATTGAATACCATCTCCACTGCTGCCACCCTGCTCCTAATTGGTCTCCATGCTTCTGCCTTTGCCTCCTACCCATCCTCATCCTCATGGCCTGTTCTCGACATGTTGGCCACACTGACCCAATCAGAACATTAGTCAGATCATGTCACTCCTCTACTCCAAAACCGCAGTGGCCTCAGAGAAGGAGCTAAGTCTTCATTATGACCTGTGTGGGTTTAAGCCATCTGCCTCTTACTTATCTCACTTAGTTTATCTCCTATTAACCACATCCCTGTTCCCTCCACTCCAGCCACGGGACCTCCTTCCTCAGATACACCAGGCATGCTTCCACCTCAGGGCCTTTGCACTGGCCCTTTCCTCTTACTAGAAACCTCTTCGTCCAAATATCCACATGGTTCCCTCTTCAACTCCTTTAAGTCTTTACTCAAAAGTCACCTTTTCAGAGAGGTTTACCCTGGAAACCCTGTCCAAAAGTCAACACCCTTACTCTTCTTGATCCCCTTCCCTTTTTATTTTTTTCTCTGTCTTTTTTTTTCTCTTTTTTTGTCACTACCTAAAATTCATCAGTTAAGGTCTGTTGAAGGAAGATTTTACTAAAAATTCTTACTAAGATTCTTTTCTTTTTTAAAAAACTTTATTTATTTATTTTAGAGAGAGAGGAAGGGAGGGAGAAAGAGAGAGAGAGAATGTGCAAGAGAAACATTGATTGGTTGGTTGCGTGCGTCTCGCACACACCCAACCATGGGCCTGGCCCACAACCCAGGCATGTGCCCTGACTGGGAATCAAACCAGTGAACTTTTGGTTTGTGGGAATGACGCCCAACCCACTGAGCCACACCAGTCAAGGCCTTACTAAGATTCCTCACAGTCGGTGTCATTGTCTAGAAAACTAGGACACAAATGTAAAAATGTATATAATTCATTCCTTTTTTAAAAAAAATGCAGTACAATAGACATAGTATTTTATTAGTTTCAGCTGTACAGCATAATTTTATAGTATTTTTTCTAACATTTTCCCAGCTTGTTTCACAATTCTGTAGTGAAGTAGTTAAGTGAGAGTTCACGATACAGAACCTGGAGCCTAAATGCCCTGATTCAAATGCAGGTTCTGCTTCTGTTTGTGTGGCCTTGAACAAGTAATACAACCTCCCTGTGCCTCAGTCTTTTCTCTGTAAAATGAGGACAATAATCTTATCTTACAGGTTTTGAGGAGGATTAAATGCATTACTATGTAAAGTATTTGGAAGTATTTCTACTCTGTTATTGTGGTGGTGTGGAGGTTAGAAATCCATTTTCAGTTCGTTTGATTTTTGGGGGTGAAACTTAACAGCTGGATTTCTTTCCAGTTTTTTAAAAACATACACCTTAATTTTATTAATGAATGAGAATATCATTTTTCCTTTTTTCTCAATTTGAAGGTAAGGTGAATTAAATTCATTACAGGGAATCTGTGGTACTATAAACAATTTCATTGATTTTTTTTTCCCTGCATAGAAAATATACAACCGCAATACAAGTGTAATATTGAGTTGAATGGAATTCAGCTACTATTAATTGAATTGACCCAATGTGAAGAACAGAAAGATAAAGACAAGGTCTTTCCCAAAACCACTGTCTAGAGAAGGTCAACTTATGCACAGTTAACACTCAATATCCACCACGTGTTCTATGGTTCCTTTATCTTCAGTCTTCCTCAGTCTCCCAATCATATCTTTTTTATAATTTTGAATCCATGAATCATTAGTTCATGTGACCCAGTTTCTTGTTTTAATGTGGGAACACATAGCATTAGTTGTAGATTATTACTGACTACTGAACAAAATTGTTTTTGAAACCCTGCCCATTAATCTTTAACCTTGAGGCCCATACATAGTTTCCATATCCATTCAATGATTAACTCACTACCAGAGGTATTCATGAGTTCTCGGCTCAGCCTGAACCTGCCTGGCCTCACCCAGAGGTCTGGGAGTGTCCAGAATGATGTCCTCAGCCTCCTCTTGAGACATGTCGCTGGCTGACCCACTTGTTTTCCGTCTCCTAGTCCTCCCCACATACTATTCTCCTACCTCACTTTACTCCCGCCTCCAGGAGGTACAACTGTAGCTGGTCCTCATGTGATTAATTGGCTTTGCAGTTACTTTTATAGATGTTTAATCAGGTGTGCAGGTAAATAGATGAAAAATAAAGGGTGAATGTTTCTAAATATTTGTTCAGAAAACAGATTCAGCAATATTCGTGTGGCCTCTTGTCTTCCAGGGGCATTGCCATCAACATCCTCCTGTTCAACTGCGCCTGAGACATTTGGCCCTTGAGGGTAAATCCTGGAACTACAGCTTAATACCCATGAAATTAATTGTTTTTTCATGCTTGAAAGTGTCTTCACTCTCCACTCTGGATAAACAGGCTCAGAAGTGGTTTATATGCCAGGTTGTTTTCCTTCTGAAAGATAATCCTCAAAGTAACTTCAAAAAACAAAAAGGCAACTCAAGAGATTTAAAAAAAAAAAAAAAAGGAAAGGAAGCCATGATTATGATAAAAAGCCTTTCAGTAAGCTCAGGTGCTATTCACAAAAGTCATGGAATAATCTTCCACCATTTACTAATATTAAAGTATTTAAAACAACAGGATCTATAAAAAAAGACACCTATGAGGGTAGGCCTTGGGTCATTTTTCTGAAGGTAGTTGAGATGAAACAAAGTACCTATACAAAATGAAATGAGTTTATTGGGAATGAAATGGATGAAAATAACTTGATTGGGAACGTAACCTGTGTGAGAGGTGTGACTGAACGAATGCCAGTGGAGACCTGAAACAAGACTGATGGCTTGATAAGGAAGTGATGGAGACTCAGAAAAAGATGAAAATGATTAACACTGACATGGGCCGAAGACACAAGAAAGGTTGTCATAATGGTTCATTTCTCTGAAAACTGAACAAGGCTGGCCAAGAGGGAATGATCCTTCCATATTATTTTGGAACTACTCCAATACATTAAGCTTTACCTTTAAGGTATCTTTGTAGTCCAAGGTCAGGTATTGTGGGTCAGCTTTCCAAAATGTACTGAATGCCTTTGGTCCCAGACCAATAATGATAAAGGCAAGGATCTATACAGTTTAAGAATCTAGCTTGCATAAGCCATCTGGCAAATTATAAGAACCACTAAAACTCATCTCAGGGAATTTGGGGGACTACTTTTCCCATTGAGTCATAACCAAGCTATGACCACAAAATTTTTGGTAAACAGAGCCCTATTTTTATCAGATGTTTGAATACCCCAATAAAATGACTACATCATTTACAAAAGATTAAAGGAGTCCACATGATTCTCCAGGCCAAAGACTACTGATGGGATAGGGAGTTCAATCAATGACCACAGTGGGTAAGTAAAATAGGAATTTGAGATCAGCAACCTCAAATAGATGAATGAGCTACATGAGACCTTCACGGGCAGAAAGAGAAACAGAAGTGACAGTGATCTCCATCCATGGTGCACAGAAAAAGTTGTGTCAGACAAGCTTGAGTTATCAGGATTTGACTATAAGTCCAAGGGCCACATAACAAGGAGGAGGAAAACCATCTGTTTTGTTGAAGAATGGTTTTCTGGGAATTCATCAAAAGGAAAAAGCCCATCATATGCATACCTAAAAGGAAGCTAAAACCAACACTCAAGAAATGAGGGTCAGGCCCTAGCTGGTGTAGCTCAGTGGATTGAGTGCAGGCTGTGAACCAAAGGGTTGCTGGTTCGATTCCCAGTCAGGGCACATGCCTAGGTTGGGGGCCAGATCCCCATTAGGGGGCACACGAGAGGAAACCACACATTGATATTTCTCTCCCTTTCTCCTTCCCTTCCCCTCTGTCTAAAAGTAAATAAACAAGATCTTTTTTAAAAATTATTAAAAAAAAAAGAAATGAGGGTCAGATTCTTGGACTTCAGGGAAGTGTACTGCAACCTTTGCCAGAAGTGGCACAAAGGTGCTCTTTTTGGAGGGAAAAATGTCTCTGGGTGAGATTCTGACATTAAAGATTAAAAGTACTAATCACTTAAAAGAAAGAAAGAAGAAAAACCAGCTGTGCCAAATGTTTCTATAATACCTTATTTAATCTCCTCATTGACATGTGAAGTTACAAAAAAGGAAACTGCTCAGAGAAGCAAAGTAGTTTTATCAGTTTTACCTAGCTAGTAAGTTTCTACCCAGAATTTAGATCTTGAATGGAAAGTTTCTAGAGTCCCACCATTATTTCTATAACATGCTACCTCTGTTTGGGACAATGGTCTCTGGGTGGATTAAAGAGAAAACGGACCAAGGTAATGCTCTAACAAGGTAAGTATGAGGCCTTTGACCTCTCTGTAGTTTCTTTAAGATGCAAAATGCATATTACATCAAGTTACCACATTAGTTACAATGCAAAATCCTAAGTTTTCCATGTAAGGCTCCTCATGATTTTACCCCTCTTCACATTTCCCCAAACTAGCTTGTTTACACCTTAAATCGACTGACTCAAAAACAGTATGGAGAGATGATATACACTGGGGCTCGGGGTGTAGACAGGGAATAATAGAGTTCTATTTCCCCAAAATAAGAAAGCTAGATCATGCATACATGATATATCAAAGAAGAAACAAAAGATGTCTTGCTAATTGAAAGGAGCTACATTTGGTGGATAGAGAATACAGCACTTCAGCAACTCTCTTAATTATATCTATTCTCCTGTGCTCCATGTTCCAACTAGTGAAAGAGTAATCAAAGCAAACAGCTTCGGAATGAAAATAGCTTGATTGGGAACGTAACCTGTGTGAGAGGCATGACTGAACGAATGCCAGTGGATACCTGAAACAAGACTGATGGCTTGATAAAGAAGCAATGGAGACTCAGAAAAAGATGAAAATGATTAACACTGAAAGATAAAAACAGCCTACCGCAGAATTTGGAAGAAATTTCTACTAACTGTAAGGTGGATAGAAGTGTAATGAAAAAAACAAAATGATAGTCTTCCTGTGCTTTTCCTCATGAAACAGAGCAGCCCTAGCCACCTGGCAGAAGGTAGAAATACACATAAGTTCCTTTCTTTCACTCAGAAACATAGAATTTGTCCAAGCAGAACTTAATATGTGGATGGCTAGATTTTGAGATGAAGAGAGGACAGTCTCTTATCTCACCTCACCCCCAAGTCTATAATCTGCGTAGAGACCATTGACCTTCCTAAACAACACGGTGGTGTGTGTGTATGTGTGTGTGTAGTAGTAGCAGTAGTAGATAAATGCATCCTTATGAAGCCAGTCTTCATAGAGTAATAAGTAGAGTGATAAAGATGTGAGTCCAAGCTAAGAATTATGGTCCTTTTACTGATAAGAAGAAAAAGAAGAATAAGGAAGGAAAACATTTTTTTACAGCACTTCATATGTTAGTCAAGAATCCAAATGCTCTTTGTGTATTAATTATTGTTTAGAATAACTCCAAAATTTTCATGGTTAACACAAGTTTTTTTTATTGTTCTTGCAAAGTTTGATTTAGGTAAGCAGAAATTCTCCTCCCTCCAGTAACTCGGGGATTCAGGCTCTCTTCATCTTATGTTACCACTGAAGGCACCATGGTAGAGGACAAGGATACAGAAAGCAAACCAGTTCTCAGTGCCTTAGCCTCCCAGTTCCAGTCCATTGTCCAGAACTAGTCACATGCCCCCAATCACAGCAAGGAAGACTGGGAAATGTCGAGGAGCTCATGGATATCCCAGTGAACACTGTCTTTTTCACAATGTTCATGAGGAAGACTGTGGGGGAGCTCTGCCCGCAGGGCCCCCATCCATCCACCATGGATGAGAATAAGTCTACCAAGACACGATCTGCTTGGGGAGGAAAGGTGGCCGATCTCTCAAAGGAGAAGGACCAGGAGCCTATTCCTCAATGGGCTTTTATTGAGTCCATTTTGCACAGGAATACAGGTAAAGCTCATCAATCATTGGTAGGCAGTAATGATCAAACAATAGATAATGTTCAAAGAACTATGAGGGCTTATTCTGAGTCAGGGTCAGTTAGCTAAAGGGCTATAAAACTTTGGGGAACAAACTCATTTTATGCTGGACCCTTATCAGAAAACTGAGGACATTCTTAGCAAAGCAGGTTTAGCAGGATTTTATGTATTCTTTCTTAGGCCTGACCAACCTGGGGGACCGCCCCTTCCTGCCCAGGCTGCAGGGCCCTCCAGCATTGTTTCAGGCTTAAGTCAGGCAGGGGAAGTAAGGCAGCCAAGAAATTAGGAGACTTCTCACAGACAGAATGAGGACTCAGGCTATGTCAAAGCCAAGGGGCAAGGGTCCATCACCCCCTTTTTCTATAGCCCCCCAAGTCCTTCCCTGAGGTCCCCGTTGTGACCATGCCTGTCTTAGGTTGTCCCTCCCTTGAGGAATCTTACCCATCATTGGCTAACCAGTCATCTGCCCGGGGCCAAGCAGGGTGAAGTGAAAGGGGGCAGAGGCGGCACCTCTACCAGGAGATAAGATTTGTCTTCTTAGTGGCTCATGGTCCCAACGTCTTTTTACTCAGCCTTAGCCACAAGGGGTTACAGTTTCTGAAACCAGGCAGGGCAGTTCCCAACAGAAGACAATAGCATAATCCTCATAATTTTTACAGGTGATAAGAAATTGGCACAAAGAAAAATAATTTACCCAAACTCACAGTGATATTAAGTGGTATACCTGCTATTTTAACTAGATGGTCTGGTTCCAGAATTCATGTTTCAAAAAATTCTACTACATTATCTTTCAAAAGTAATAAAAATACCAATGATTTTATTAATGACTTCTCCCAGAAAAACAAACTGTGGGTGGAGATAGAGAATCCTCTCTTAGAAACCAGAGCCAAGTTACAAGAGTAGCAGCCAGACCTGGAAATTAGGCAATGAAATGTGCAATCACATGTCTGTAGACCCAAGAAGGGACTCAACCAGAAGGCTAGTGGTCAGCTAAAACAGTCGAGGGACATTCCTACATCCTGCTTATTGGCAAACATACCATTTAGATATATCTTTCTTCTTGAGGATAAGTAGCACGAAAAAAAATCAACTCAAGACATGGGTAAAGTATTGAAAATCCAAGGTAAAAGGATTAGGATACTGACAATACAGGAGTCTATTCTGAAGGGCAGGGGTGGGCAAACATTTTTGTAAAGGCCCAATCGGTAGTAAATGTTGAAGGCTTTCCAGACCACACTGCTTCTATCACAACTACCCAACTCTGCAGACAGGCACAGAAACAGCCACAGACAACACATGAGTGAAAGGGAGTGGCCATGCCCCAATCAAATCCTATTCACAAAAGCAGACTGTGGGCCGGATTTGACCTGTGGACTGTAGTTTGTCAACCCCTGCTTTAAAGGAAAATAATTAGGAAATACAAATGATGAATAAACATTTGAAAATATTCTACTTGGTAGGAATCCGAGAATTACAAATCTGAACAGTGATGTGATTATTTATCAACAAACTGACAAATGTTTTTTAAGGATTTATTGTTAGAAGAGGGTCAATAGAATGATTTTATATTTCTGATAAGAATGTGAATAGCTTGAATATAATTTAGCTTTAAATTAATTTTTTGTAGAAAATTACATATATAAAATATGTGCATGCATATTATGTTAAGTGAAACAAATCAGACAAAGACAAATACTGTATGATATCATTTATATGTAGAATTTAAAAAACCCAGCTCATAGAAACAGAGAGTAGAATAGTGGTTACCAGGTGCTGGGGGAAGGTGAGGAGATGGGGGAGATACCAGTCAAAGAATATAAACTTCTAGTTGTAAAATGAGTAAGTTCTGGAGGTTGCACGTGCAGCATAGTAACCACAGTTAACAATACCGTTCATATACTTGAAAGTTGCTAAGAGAGTAGAACTTAAATATTTTCACCACAAAAAAGGTAATTATGTGAGGCGATGAAGGTGTGAACCAACCTTGTCGTGCAACCACTTATTTAGCCATAGATACATGTATCAAATCATCATATTGTACACTTTAAACTTACACAGCATTACATGACAACTATATCTCAATTAAACCAGAAAAATATATGCATGCACACATGCATGACAATTTTATAAATATGTATTTAAAATCACATAAACTTCCATAATTATGAAAAATTTATCAAATACAAAAGGAAACTACGGGCTTTGAGTCAGGCCTGATTTTGATTCTCTGCTACATACTAGCTGGTGATCTTGGCCAAATTACTTCATACATCTGACCCGCAATTTTCTTATTAAAAATATATATAGATATATATACATGAATATAAAATCATACCTACTTCACATGATTTTTCAGGATTAAATGAGTTCACATATATATAAAGCATATATTTCTCATGTATATTAGGTTCTCAATAAATATTAGTTACATTTTGTGAAAAGGATACAAATTTGGGGTTGCATGGAAAAGGCTGAGAACCTGAAAAACTGAGATGCAATCATTATAAACGTTTTTAAAATTGAAGAGAGGGACAACGAAGAGATTGTTTGTGCATGTGGTGTTGGGGGTGTGGCTAGGGAGAAGAGGAGCAAGATGGAGAGGAGGCAGAGTGGCAGTGGGTTAGGTGGAGAGACAGAAACAGAGGAAGAGGAGGAAGACTGATCTTGTTTTAGATACTTCTGTGAATAGTGGATTGTGGATGCTTTTTCTAGTCAGGATTTGGGTGACTATGACAGGTTGGCAGGGGGTGAAAGAACTGGGGTGCAGGGACAAAGTGCCATGGCTCCTTTTCTGAATACAGGGGCTGAAAGAAAAACCTTCTCTGAGAAGGAAACCAGCAAAGAGGCCCTCAGGGATTGGGGTCCAGGGCCAAAGGGGGGGGGGGGCTCAAGACCACATGAAGCTCAGACAGCAAGTGTCTGTGCCTAATGAAAGCATGGACCTTGTAAGAAAGGTCACGAATTGCATCCCAGATCCTACCTTAGTGAGTTTGTTCCCTGAGTCCCACACTGCAGCAAAGCTCCTTGCCAAAGTATAGAGGATGCAGAGGAAATATTAGGGAGGAGATGGAGGAGAAAGAAAGATGAGAAAAAAGGATCTGAGCAGAAGAACCCTCTGCCCCCATTATGAAGCCCCGTACAAGACACCAGGGAGGCACCAATAGCAGTTGGACAAACATTTCCTCCGATATCCCTTGCTCTTCTCACCTCCAAGAACAGCACAAAGTGTACCTTCACACCAAGAGCCACTTTGCAAATTCTCCTTGTCTTGTTTCTTCCTAACATTCCTGCTCTCGCCCTACATCCCAGGAAACACACAGGAGAATATCCACTTGCAAGCACATGTCTGCTCTTCTGGCTGAGTCCTCGTTTACACTTTTCCTTCTCAGCTCTGGTGACCCTTTCTCTGGCCTCCTAGGAGGGTTAGCTGTGGCTTCTAGAACCCTACAGCAAAACCCATTTGACACTCACTGTCCTGCAGTGGCATTGCCCATGTGCTTATCTGTCTCACGCACTAGACTATGGTGGGCAATTTGAGGGCACAGACGCAGTCTCGGGCCATTGTTGCCTAGGTTCCTGGCACAGCATCCAACACACGAATGCAAATAGCTGGGCTCACCTTATGGTCATTTTTCAGCATGTCTTCTTCAACACCACACCCAACACAGTTCCCCTTAGTGCTTTAGGACCCAAATTATGACCCACAGGACAAAGTGTCTCATGAATCATGACATGGAAAGAAGGAGGAGCTGCAAGCAGCAGAGAGCTGATACACAATGGGAATGGTGGACTCAGGCTGCAGTCACAGAGAGGACCACAGCTGCCAAGCAATTGCATGATTTCCACCTGTCTCATCTTTGGCTAGTCTTCCTTGGTTTCACATTTCTAACACTGTTGTAAAATTTTGGCCAAAGACTGGGCCACGGTGAGTACAGGAAATCAGTCTACCAAGCTCCAGTTTGACTTGTTCTCCCTACAATTTTGAACCTAATTCTGTGGTCTCTGTTCTTGGCAACAAGTCAGCAAACTGCTCTCGGTAGAACTGATGCCATGATGCCCTTGTCAGGAATGCAGTCAGAGCAACAACTACTGTTGACTGAGCCCCTGCTCTAAGCCATGTCCCGTATGAGCTGCTTTATGTGCGTGATTTCACTCAGTCCTCACAACAAACCTCTGACATGATATTGTTGGCAACATCATTGCCCCAAATTTGCAGATGAAGAAACTAGTAGAATTTGAGTAATATGCCCATGGTCACACATTTGAAAAGTGTTATAGTCAGAATTTGAAACAAGTCTTCCTGTCTCATCCAAACTGTACTGCCAAGAATCATAGATATAAGAAACTCCTAGAGATCACTCAGCAAAAGTTTAGCTAGGAAAGACCCCAATCTCAAATTAGATGTTCCAACTATGAAGGAAAGGGACTTATCTAAGAGACCAGGGGTTGGGTTGGACTACCAATAAGCAGGCAGCCTTTAGGTTGTAGTGGTAGCATTCACAAACCCCAAAAGCATGTTGGAAGTTGACCCCAATTAACACCACTGAGCATACTGAGTTCAGCTCTAATATCATGTAACTGCTACAACATCCTTAAAGCTCCAGGTTCTGTTTTCCAGGGTCATTGATGACAGTTTTGTTTTCAGAACAAACAGCCAGAGGGGAATAAGGATTCCCAGTGGATGTATAGTCTCAGTGCCTATGACCCACATTTTAAACCCTAGAAATAAACAAAGTCCACTTGCCAAAAGGTCTGCCTATCATGTTGGTTCAGACAAAGGTAAACCCAATTAGGTATAGCCAACAAAGTGAAGAAAGTTGCTGAATAGAGGAAAATTCCACACCATTCCAAAGTCAGCAAGACAAATCTACTTTTCTAGGGGTTAAAGAGTGCTTGGGGGGTGACTGGATTAACTCTGACATCTGTGCTTAGATTCAAAACCTTGATGGAAGTAAATCTTATAGCTTAATTTTGCAAGAACACAGCATGGAAACTTTGTTGGCCAGTAGGGAGATGGGGATCTGAGAAAATTGGATTAGAGCTCCTGAAATAAGGACTTGACCAATCAAAAAGGAAAATGCAATTATAAGCAATTGTAGGAGACAAGGTCTTTCCCCTGTGTGATGTTTCAGTTCCAGAGAAGATCACAGCTGGATAACCAAAGCATCACTGACCTGTTCCATCCAGCAAGGAGCATATCCTGGGAAGCAGCAACTTTTGCTCTTGGTCATTGGAAAAAATAAATCCTTTTTACAGGCAGTTGTGTTGAGCTGCTATTTTCCTCTTTTTAGAGAAAAGGAATGGTCGGCTCCTGAAAGGTAAATTTGACAAAGACTGCTCCGTCTTCACTTGTTATTGGTATTTCTACCTTTACCTCACCATCCATGTTGGTCAGCAGCCACCTTCCCTTTTTTGACCCTGAATCTATTCAAGAGCTGATTTCAATGGTGATGCTCTTCCCAATGTTCTCCTTTAACTTATTGCACTATGTTATAATTGCTTATGTGCCTTCACATATGGGAATTTAAGTCTTTTGTCTTACTCATTTTTCTATGTCAGTGTCTAGCACAGTGTCATCCAGTTTTCAGAAAGCTCTCTTAAGTGAATTCACAAATGGATGAATGGATGAATGAATAAATGGTTGGTCCACAGGTCCTCTGAAGATATGCTAGGAAGATAAACCTAGATGATCTCTCAGAACATTCCAGCTCCTTCTGCCTCCTTCAGATGAATCACTTAACATTGTTAGGTTCAGTTTTCTTGCTTATAAAGTGAAAGCAATGCTACCCATTTCATTAGGTTGTTGTGAAGCTTAAAATAAGTACTTCATGCCGGTGCCTATCCATACACCAGACACCGTTCCTCCTCAATCTCTCTATGTTCAGTCTGCCTTCTGCTGGGAGAAGTTGGCCAGAATTGCCCTGGGGCAGCAGACGTGCTGTAATGTGGTAAAATGATAACCTGGCCCCAGTAGCTCAGCTGTTTAAGTCTGATGTGTGCAGATGGTTTTTTCTGGGGGTGTGGGAGGGAGAAGGATTACATCAATTCCTTAATACAGTTTACTTTACAGTATAAATATTGTGTATTAGAGTATTTAAGAATAGTGCTGAAACTTTCACTGCTCCCAATATTAAAGAAAAAATAATATGAGGAAACTTCCCAGCTCACAAAATCTAAAAATGCTTAAGAAAAGATACTAAAATGCTTATCTGAGCTGTCAGGAAAATAAAGCAAATCATAAGAAGCTAAAAATACAATAAAACACATATATTCAGAGGTAACTTCCCTGAAGCAATGAGTCCCTGCAGGCATTAACTTATCCCTAGTGGCCTAGAGTCGTCATTTTAATGGGTATCAAACAGGGTTCAGGATACAATGCCTAGGACCTGAACAAGGTGAGGATAGGAGAAGATCCCCAAAGGGGCCAGGACCCAGGAGTTTTAACATCTTTGATGCAAGGGTAAACCAAAAGAAGAAAAATTATCCCACAAAAAATATAGTAAAGAAAAGTTCTTATCTCAACCTTGGCTCTAGGCAGACTCTACCTTGAAAATTCCAATTCACAAGAGTTCACACTACCTATGTGGTCCCTAAATACCTGACTTTAGAATTTAATTTAAAGTAATTCATGATTAGTAATGCCTTCTGGGGTAAATATACCTTAAACCAAGGCCTCAAATAGTCTGCTCAGGTAATTATAAACTTACTAAAATATAAAAATTATAAAACAGAATAGAAAGCAAGGCATTTGAGGGCAGATAAGTGGAAATAACAAACAAAAGGATTATAGCTACAAACATGGTTGAAATTGGAGCTATCAGTTATAAAATATAAAATAAGGAGGTTTGATATACTTAATAAAAAATAGAACATCTGAAGTATAATAAGGTACTAGAAACTATGAAATATAATCAGGTAGATTTAAACAGGAAAAAAAAAGACAAATAGAACTTCCAGGTGAAAAAACATAATAAATGAGACTAGAGACTCAGAGGATGGATATAGCATTAGATACAATGGAAGAGAAAATTAGTGAACTGTAAGAAAGGACTTGAGATGTTTTGTTCTTTCTTCACTTTTTTTTTAAAACAAATTAAAAGCCATTTATTGTGTAGTATTCTGTACCTACAATGGAATATATGCAATTATATATAAATCCACTGGCCAATAGAATAATCCCAACATTAACAATATAACTAAAACTAGCTGTGTTATTCTCCCCAATTCCCATTCTCCTGCTTTCACCTCAAACAGAACTACTTTCTTGAATTTTGTGTTTATCATATTCTTGCCTTCTAAAAATAATTAACTACAATGTAGCTATCCCCAAACAATATTTTCTCAGGTTTGCTTGTGTTTGTGCTAATATTTATAGTGCTTTTATTAACTGTCTTATACATTTCACCTGGTGTATATATGCAAGAATTTAGGGTACACACTTAGGAGTGGAATTGCTGGGCCACGGACATGTAATTTTTACTGTGCCAGACACTGCCGAGTTCTTTTCCAAAGAACTTGTACTATTTTACAGTCCCAACGGTAATATGTAAGATTGTTTTTCCACGTTTTCACCAACATTCGTCATTGCCAGACTTTGTAAATTTTTTGCCCATTTAGTGTATGTAAAATGTTATCTCATTATGATTTTAATTTGCATTTCTGTGATTACTAACAAAGTTGAGAATCTTTTAATATCTTGACTAGTCATCTATTTTTTTGTGAATTACATTATCATTGTTTTTGTACATTTTTCAACAGTCTGTAGGTATTGTTTCTATACTCTGGATCCTGGCCCTTTGACAAATGCAGTGTCAAGATTTTCTCCCAGTTTGTGGCTGATATCTGTACTCTCTTTATATATTTTCAGTAAGGACAAGTTATAGATTTTAATAAAGTAAATTTTTCCATTTTGGTTTGTGCTTTTTGTGTTTTGCAATCCCATAGAGAAGGAGTAATTCATTGTGAAAGGGAAAACTCTAAATTTTTAGAAGAAAATACAGAATATCTTTATGACTTTTGGGTAGGGAAGCATTTTTTAAACAAGACCCAAAAAAAGGTTAATCACAAACTATTGCTATGTTAACAGACATTTTTAAAGATTGTTAGGATAAGTCAGGGGGATAAGCTGAGCCTCTGTTGTTTTCATTATTTTTCCCAGAGAAATAGCACTGCTCTGTGCTGCTGTTGAAGAGGTGGCATCAGAACTGAGGGCTGTCTGCACAGCCTCGCAACTGCCCGAGTCCTAATCCTCATCCTTCTCGCCCCCACGGCTACCACCTTCCCAGAAGGGGGCACAGGGACCCACAGCAGTTTCTTCATGGTTAGTTTTTCTTTGTTATTAGCACTGATGGGGGTCTGTTTCCGCTAATCTTAACTGTGGCAAAATGCTCCAGGATGTCTATTCTTTTGGTTACATATGGAATTTCCTGGACTTCAGTTGATTGCTTGGGATGGGGGCTGATTAGATGCAGCTATTTCCAGGCATCCTTGCCTTTTCTTTCCTGAAAAACCATTGTGTTAGCAACATATTTTTTAGGTGGGGCTACAATATTCACATACATTTTCTTTTCTTTTTCACCATACAGCTTCACACCAAGTTTTTTTCAAAAAAAAAAAAAAAAAAAAGAAAAACAGCATCAAGGGCTACTTTCAATAGTCCTATGCTTTGTAAAACAATTTGTATAGTCCTGTAAGTATTCTTTTATCATTTTTTAGCTTTTTAAGGCCATTTTTTCCTTGTGCAATATCATGAGGCTTCCCCCACCCTCCACATCATTCTGTCTTTCCCATATATCTATTTATGGATCATTATCCCTCTCTCCATCAACATCTCAGCACAGCTGAATGCTCCAGGGAGACTGGGCTGGTGTGAGGCTCTGCCATGATGAATGGGTTTCTTCTCACTCTTCAGTAATGGGCTGGCTGCCACTAGGGGCAGCTAATTTCTTTGTAGCTACTTGGAGTAAGTAGATTAGGTTCCCCGTATTGCTGCTCATCTCATTCTAGAAGCAATGATCCAATTCGCATGATTACCACCTATAAATCTGAGGAAACTGTTACACAGAAGCCCTACTAATTGATTAGTGGGTATTTCCTGAAATGAGTCATTTACAAAACACTGCCTTGGTTCCTAGCCTATTTCTGAGGCAATTAGAACCTAGTGAGTTGCTCACATGTTGGCTGTTGGATGGCGGCTGTGTATTCCTGCTGTAATGTCGAGTCTTACCCCAGTTTCTCAGCGTTCTGGCCACCGGCGCTTTCTCGTTTCTTTCTCCTGTGCTTATTTCTGAAGCCCTCTCAGGCAGGTGCCCAATTTGTGATACAGCCGATCCTGAGTTTCCATCAGTCTGTTGATTTTGATGATAGTGAAATATGTCGTTTGGATCCTTGAAGCAAATTGCAGCCAGAATCTGCTTCCTTCTGCCTTGCCTTCGCAGGTCCGGCTGACCACATGAGAGGAAAAGGCCAAAAGGGCATGTGCGTGGAGGACACACACAATGCCCTGTCTCTCCTCCCAAAAGCTCTATGCAAATGGGGTGTCCCATATGAGAACGGCAGCTCTCCAGCATGAGGGTCTCTTTGAGGCTGGAATCCATATTTTTCCAATCCAACAAGGTATTTATAATTTTGTATGTGCCAGGCACTGAACTACAGACTGTGCCTTAAAATCTGGGTGGACGGGAAGTCAGGTAATAATTGCTGTCACGCACTGAGCACTTGCTATGAACAAGGGGGTTTGTGCTAAGAGTTGTACCTATAGCACCTTATTTAATCTTATAAGGGGTCCTGGATGTTATCACCTGCGTTATCACCTGCGTGAGAAACAGGCTGAGAGAGGTTGGGTACATTTTCTAGATCCTTCAACTAACAAGCGAAGACACTAAATTCAAACATAGACTTAGCTGACCCCACAGGCTGCTTTAACCACTATACCACCCTGCCGCCCTCTTTAAAAAAAATTGATAGAGCAGAATTACACGGTACTAACAAAAAGGAGGTCAGAGGAAGGTGAGTTCACGGTGGGCTGGAGTCATCAGGAGCTACAGAGTAGAAGGAAGGGGTCCATAGAGAGCATTTAATCACGTTTCTCAAACTATTTTTTTTTCTTGTGGTAAAAAATCCCACATATTCTTTTCTTTAAACGTGGAATGCTTCATGAGTTTGCACGGTGTCTCGCACAGGGGCCATGCCAACCTGTATATCATTCCGGCTTTAGTGCAGGTACATGTGCTTCTCAAGAGACCACTCCCCAACGTCTTAACTTACAATCCACAACCTGAAATGTGTTCTACATCGTGACCCGTGAATCCACACATGTAACTGGAACAAAATTTTACTTTGTTATACTTGCCATATTCTATGCAGTGCACTTAATTTTTCTGCTATACTTTATATCTGTTTTTAAGAATAATTCTAGTCCTCGTCTATTAAATAGACTTTCTGGCCTCCAATACTGATCTAGAAACCCTGACAGATGGGAAATTGGGGCCCAGAGATGTGCTGAGTACCAAGCACAGTGTCTTGAAGACAGTAATCCCAAGTGTCTGTGCCTTATCTTCCTTGTGACCCAGCACACCTGGGTGGCACCTCATGGTGGAGCCGGGACAGAACCCCGATTTCCCAATTCCTAGTCCAGGCTTTTTCAGTCAAGGGGATGCTGTCCAACAGGAAGGGTTCTCCCATGGCAGTTTCTTCACAGGCGTGGGTAGAAGCGGGAGGAAACCGGGAGGTTGTGGGAGACTCACACCACGCCCAGTGGGCCTCCTTCAAGGTCACAAGGCATAGAACAGGGCGTCCAGTTCCTAAGCCACTCTCTTTCTCTGGTTGTCTAACCTGGTTGCTCAGTCAAATCACCTGAGAGCTCTTCAACAATTCTAATGCCCGGCTACACTCAGATTGATTTAATCCAATTATCTAAGGATGGGGTGTTTTCTAAAAGCTCCCCAGGTAGTTTTAGTGCAGAGCCACCCCCTCAATGTAGTGTAGAAGATAGCCTTTAAAACCACTCCTGCTTACCCTTCAGGTCCCAGCCAAAATGCCTCATGGAGTCCTGGATCAAAGCACACTCAGAGGTAACTGCCTTCCATTGCTGCATTCATCCAGTGCTCATGGATCCCTTTACCCTGCGTTTGACTCCCTGCCACATGCCGTACTCACCTTTGTATTCAAGCAATAAATATTTCCAGAATTCCCCTTTGCTCAGAAAGCTCTTCTTCCCCAAACCACTCAAACCCCTTAAATCTCCTGTGATTACCTATCACTCCTAAGGAGGGGGATAAAAATTCTCCCCAGGGTCAGCGCTACTTTCGGACAGGAGGGACATGCACTCTGGGAGCTGCAGAATCCTGACCAGAGAAAAGCACTCACTGAAGGCAGTGAGACTGCGGTCTCCCCTCTGGTGCGGCTGGGCTTTCTGACAAGGGAGTGTGGCCCAGCACGCACAACCCTGGACAGGAGGTGGGGAAGACACACTTCCTGTCCTGGTCACGCCGTGCCATGCCATAGGGCCTCACTTTTTCATTTGGTTAGCTGGGAATGACAACATTCCTAACACAATTGTCACTCTTTGCTCCTTTCCCTCTTGGGCATTATATAAGAACTCTTATGTATAAAAACAAACTTCGTTCAGGTCCTTGAGCTTCTCTGAGGACAGCTCGGTATAAATATAAGATACCTTTTGTTATTGTTTGTAGCCCAGAGGACTTGCGGAAAGAAGTTGAGAGCCAGCGGTGCTCGTTTTTATAGGCAGAAATAGCTGCTGGAAAAAACAACCCGAAGTGTAGAGCACAATGTTCTTATCAAGCACGCAGAATTATCTTTCCCAGGCAGCCATGAACACAAAACACCTGGCGCACACGTTTCCTGCCCCTTCGCATGTTTTGAAAGAAAGAGACCTTTACCCTGACCTGTCAAGTAATGATCTTCAGGAACTTCTGTCCACAGACCGTGACAGTTACCTTGGCTTGCTGCGGTGGATTTAAGTGATAAACATAGCTGATTCTCACCCACGGGGCATCTTCTCCTGCTGTCACTCAGACCTTATCGGATCCGCACATGCATTTCTTACTCCTTAAAATGCAACTATTGCATTGGTTAGGAGTCAGGGGCTTCCTGCCACAACTGCCCAGCAATGTGTTGGGTGCTGTTGAGGAGACAGGGAGCTTGATGACTGGATCCTGACCCCGTAATTGCTTTAAATCCTTGAGGGAGAGAAAACAAAATTTTGATAAACTCACTGGAAACAATTAGAAAATAATGCAAACCTATTCATAATAAGATTCATTTCCTTCGTTAAAGGCTCAAAGCTGTTTAAAGAAGGCAGAAATCAGTGTGGGAAAGCTTCACGGAGGAGGAGGAAGACACAATGCAGGGGGAAGGTGCTCAATAATATCAATTCAGTGAACAAAAGAAACTTGAAATGGGCCTTGAAGGACAAAAGCACTGAGGAGGGGGAGGAAGGAGCTATTGCTGGGAAAGCCGTACTGCACAGTAGTTGAAGTACTGACTTCGGCGAGAGGCAGATTGTGCTGGGTATGCCACTCAACAGCTGTGTGATTCTGAGCAAGTTAAGTAACCCTTCTAAGCTTTCCCCTTAAATATGAGTGAGTACTAACAATACTTCCATCATAGGTTTGGGGGAGCACAGTGCCAGGAATATAATAACTCTTACATGTTTATTTATTATTATTATTATTATTATTATCGAAAACATGAACAAAAGCAGGAGTTACTTTGTACTTGGGGAATATATATTTTCTTCACAATAAGATAATCAAAATACTTGATATTAAGTGTTCTTTATGTGAATTTGAGCAGACAGAACCCACCCACTGAAGCATTATGAAGGAAGAAAATTGCATATTTATTATCTCCCTCAAGCTGGAATTTCTTGCCTCTTCCCTTTCCTTCAAGGTTTTTCCCCAGCACCACTACGTCACACCCCGACTGTGCCACAGTGAGCTCACGGTCTCTCTTCTCTTCCCCGCCCTCCCACTGCCCTACCCCTGCCCCCCACTGGCTGAGAGCTGGGGACATCCTAAGGGAGGGGTCTGTAATGGTGGCCTTTCAGACAGTGATGACAGAGTGTGGGGTCAGGGGACAGAGATTCTCTTGGATGTTTCTTGATTCTATCAAGTCATGTACAAATAGCTAACAACCTCTAACACAAGGAACACTCAGCAACAGAAGTTTGCTTTGCTTTACAATCAAATCCACAAGAGTGAGAGTTTAATGAATTCTTTATTTTCTTTCTGGCAGAGACATGGATTGGGCCACAGAGGCCATAGCTAAGTCATGATGTCACAAGTCATTAGGGCTGTCATACTTGTTCGGTTGGGTAGCCTGAGCACTGTAGACCAGCGCCTCATGTAGGCATCTGCTGGTCAAGCTGTGAGCCCCCCTCCTCCTAGTCCCCCAATGGGTGACAGCCATGTTCTTACTGAAACGTGCTTAGCCACATTCTTAGCTTCATACGGCTCTCTTGGCTTCCAATTATCTACCGAATAAAAGCCAAACTTCTTAGGCTGGCAGATAAAGCTTTTCACATCCATCCCTGCCTTCTTCTCCTCATCTGCTATCATAATAAACTTCTCCCTGGTCCCCACAAACACCATGCCCTTTTAGTTCATTGCCCTTTGATCCGAGTACCTTCCCTAACCTTCTTCGCTTGGTAAACTCCTGCTCATTTCCCCCCAAAATGCTCTGGAGTTAGTTCCAAAGTAAACACTACCTTTATAATCCTTTGCTCTGGAATGTTTAAACCCCAAAAGGTTAGCACATAGTGGGTGCTTAAGAAATATTTCTTAAATAAATGAATGAGTTCTAACTTCAAACCCGCATTTATTATGATGTGGTAATTGTCCTACTTACTTGTTGGTTTCTCATCAGATGCAGCTTCTCAAAAGGAGAAGGTGAAGGGAGATTGTGTCTTTCATATGTTTATTCTGAGACCTTGGTAGAGTGAGTCATAGAGTAGGATTAAGTCAAAGTTTGACAAAGAAATGAATTTCTAATATATTTTTTCTCATCATGTTACTGAACAGCAGGTGGGGTTCTGTTGCCCACCACCACCCTCTAGGCAAAACTCTGGAGGCAAAGTTTTGGTAATAAAGGAAAGGAGTCTTTATTCAAAAGCTACACAACTTTGGAATAACAGCTTTCCATAGACATTAGTCAATTACAGCCTTAATCACTTAAGCCTATCAATTAAGGCTAAACTCTTTACCACCTGAGTTCTCCTATCATTCCCCCTGTTAGTTTTTATGTCTATAGGGTTAGTTTACAAACTAAAACAGCATAAGACACAAAAGCTACACAACCATGGAAGAATGGGAGGCTTCTGCTATCAGAGCCCATCCCCTCTACAACACTCAAAGAGAATAACCCTGCCACCATCTGCCAGGCCAGCCCAATCCTAGGTTGTGCCCAGAGTTCCTTCCCATCCAAAAGACTGTCTCGTGGGAAACACAGGCAACTGCAGCACAATCATCATTGTGCATCATTGAGGAAGAAGAGCCTGAGAGCCAGTCTTGGCCCTCTTTTTATTTTAAATCTTCTGGTCCATAATTCCAATGCCCTGGAGGCATCTCAGCCAATTGTGTCCTAGACTATTTACCATCGCCTCACGCAACCTCCTTTACAGCCCCTCTCTACTCCTCCCCAGTGATCTGATCAGATCTCTCTATATCAATTATGCATTCTTTCCTTCATGATTAGGCTGCCCTTCTCTGTTAATATTGGGTTGGGGGGAGAGGGAGTGAAGAGAACAGGGATCTTTTGTTAGCTTCCCTCTCTAGAATATAGCTGGGAATGTGAAAAGGAGGAGGAGACTGTTTTAAGTTAGAGTCCCTCAAATCAGAGGCTTGGATGGGGTGTCCTATGCAAGTGCCCACAGGGAGACCTTGAAAGGGAGTGAGGGATGCCAGACAGGACATGGGAAAAGCAAAGTGAGGATGTGGGCTAAACTGAAAGCAGGCCTTAGCCTAATCCCATGGGAAGTTCTGGGACAAGACAGCCTCACATAATTGTCCCACTTTGAGGCAAAGGGCTAGGTTTTTACACACCTGTAGTAGTATTAGGTTGCAAACCACATACAGAAGCAGTTTTCGACAGCATGGGTGGAACTGGAGACTGTTATGCTAAGTGAAATAAGCCAGTTGGCGAAAGACAAATACCATATGATCTCAGTTATAACTGGAATCTAATGAACAAAATAAACTAACGAGCAAAATAGAACTAGTGACATGGAAACATGGAATGGACTGATAGCTGTAGGAGGGGAGGAGGCAGGGGGAAGAGGGGAAGGAAGGGGAAGGGATTGGTTAAAGAACATGTATGAAGGACCCGTGGACATGGACAATGGAGAGGGGATGGACTGTGGGAGAGAGGGGTGGGCTGGATGGGGGGGGGCAAAAGGAAAAAAAAATTGGGACAACTGTGATAGAACAAACAATAACATTTTTTTTAAATAAAATAAAATTAGAAGAGGAAGCAGGGTACAACCTCCCAGGCATTTCTGGGTAGTGCAGCTCCTGTGGGCCAAGAGGAGCCTTAGTCACCAACAGGCACAGCTTCTGAGTGAGGAGATAACAGATCTAGTGAAAGGATGTGAGCAGCACAGCAGAAGCCCCTACTACACCCTTAAAAATAAGGATGGTAGAAAGTGTTTACTCCTGGAAGGATTATCCAAGACTTTACTTAAAACCTGTCTACTCCTGTGTGATCAACAAGTCTAATCAACATGGTTATCTGGACTCGTTTATCACTCCTCAACAGATTAGAAACAGCTAGAGAGAGGAGGGTGCACAGACTCTTAACAGTAAGTGCACCAAGAAAAGGAAAAAAGAAACAGGAATTCCGAAAAGTAGAGCACATTGGAACCCTGTAGTACACAGCCTTAGCAGGCAGTGGATTAAAGAAAAGTCCAGAAAAATCGAGATTTACAATAAAAAAGTTAAATAAGCTATGTTTGGCATTCTATATTTAAGAGCACAGGGTGATAATGCAACATAATTTTAAAGATTCATTCAAAATTTGGAAGCTTAAGGTATGTGAACACATACATAGACATTTTATTTTTGTAGAATATTTCCTTCCCTGCCAGTCCTGGATAAGTGAGGTGTTACTAAACTACCCCCTGGAAAACTTCTGACCCCAGGAGCCCATTGAAAAGTCTTGGACTTAACTTCATACTTGAAGCTAAACAAGTCTGAAGGTGCATAACTTCAGACTTGTTTGAACATTCTCACACTTCTGATTCTATCACAAATGTGAGAGGGGACCCCAAAATACCTGGAATTATATTATGGACGGTGGGCCCCTGGTAGTATAGGCTTCCCCTGCTAGATGAGTGTTCTAGGAACCAATCTGTATCAGTGTACCAGCTGGCATCATTGTGAGAGGCAGCATTCAGCTTCAGTGAATTTGCATGTTTGACCCAAAACAGCATGACCCCCGTGCCCCATCCTTCCTATTCATCTATCTCACCCAGAACAACTTTATTTTGTTTCCCTGGAGGAAAAAAGTGCTAAAGGGAAACCTTTTGCCAATGTGGAAGAGGTGAATCAAAAAATGGCAGAAGCTCTAAAAGACATCAAGATTGATGAATTCAAAAACTGGTCAGCGGAAAAAATGTCTCTATAGGTGTACCCCAGCTGATGGAGAGTACTTTGAAGGTGACTGAAGTGTAAATATGTAAGAATAAATACACAATTTTCTACTAATAAATTCTGGGGCTTGGGGGTCCCCCCTCACACACACAATCTGGTGTAGAGAGAGTTCTCGCCTGGCATCAGACATATGGAGTTCAAGTTACTCCACTGCCATTAACATCTGTGTTGTCCTAAGAAAGTTGTTTATCTCCTCTGAGTCTCGATGTCTTCCATCTGCCAATGAGAAATAATCATATTTATCATAGTATTAATAATATTTATGATATAATTTTATATATTATACCAATGTAATGTAGCACATGTGATATATTATTATACTAACAATATGTTATTATTTTTTATTAATCAGCCTGCTGGGAAGAGCAAATGAGATAATATTTGTGAAGTTGCTTTGTAAAGATCAAAAATTAATTAAAATGGAAGTAGAGTATTTGGCAAAGTAACCACCCTTTCATCCCTTTCTTCTTTCTGGTGAACATTTTGACAGTTTTTCTAAACCCATAAACTAGTGAGAGACACATGGATGCCATTTCCCAGAGATTCACTCTGTCCCAGCCGCCACCATCTGGCCTCCAATGCTGCCCTCCCAGTGGCCGACCGGTACCCCCATTTCTTGCTCCTATTTCAGATGACTGCCTTTGGAGAATGGGCTTCTCAGGAAGGACGTTGCACAATCAGAAAACGCTGATCTGCCAAGCCTGTAACATTTTTTTTTCCTGGAGCCCTTTCAGGAATGTGTCACAGGAGGTGGGGGAGATGGCCTGTGGAACAGAGAGTAAGTACGGGGCACCAGCAACCAGGTAATAAAATGTCCAAGCATTCCTTTTCAAAATCTAATGAAGACATCAATCTTCATTAAGTCAAAGGGTCGGGTCCACAGCGGTGAGAAATACTGAGCTGCTTCAAAAAGCTGGAAAAACAATGACCAAAATGCAGGCCATAGAGCAAGAGGCAGTGAATTCTAGAACTTGATGACGTCTGTTTTCAACACGTGGTGAACTTGCCAATAGCAATTATTCTTAAACATGAGCCTTGAGCTACGTGCTGTGTCAGAGCCAGCTTGACCCGACTGAAGAGCTAGCGATCGTTCATGGCTTTTCCAAGTCCATGTTCAGTGATGTCATGTTGGTAGCTTATCGTCAACCATGGTTGCAGTTTTTACATGATGGAATTCAGCAGGTGCCACAAATAGGGGTTTTTCCCCAGAGAACCAGCCTACCAGTGCACCACTGCTGAAGCTTTTATCCAAATGTGAGTAAGATGTGTGGAATCCTAAAATAGTTTTTAGAAGAACAGCGTTGTTCTTGAATTTCCATGTAAACCACTTAAAGAAGAAGTTTATGTGTATATAAATATCAGAAAATGTGTGTTTTCATATCCCAAAATCACCCTCCTCATAGAGGCCTTCTTTTCCTTTGAATGCAGTGAACGGGCGCTACCAAACGGAGAGAGACCGCAGTCACTGTTACATCCTGGGCATTGCCAACTTCATTGTTTGTTTGCCCCCACCCTTGGCCCACCCCATGAGTGTTTCCCCAGCTCTACCAATGCAGAGGATGCCTACAGAAAGTAACTTTCCCGCAGGGAGTACACCCTCAGAGATTGAAGTATCCCAGAAAAAAGTAGTGGCAAGATGTTGCTGTTTGATTGGAGGAGTTTTAACTAACAAATTGGATTCAGCTCAAAGTGGCCAACCTTAGTAGAAGAACATAAATTTCTTCTTTCTTTTTATACAACACTGTAAGATTAATGAATAAAGGGGAATAAAAATGCAAACATGTACACTTTTTCCTTCAACAGACCTTTATTTTACTAATGCTTTTGTGGCTATAGTTGATGATTTTCATCACTCTTCATTAAAAAAAAAAAACCCTAAAAAACAAATTTCAGTCACACTCCCTATCTTCAGCCTGGTTTAGAAAACAGGAAACTACAAACTAACCAATGTCTGTCCCTTTGGGGAAATCTTTTTTTTTTTTTTTCAAATGAAGAGGTGAAAAAAACAGTTCCTGAAATATGGTAGATGGCGTTTAGAGCCCACAGGAAGCTTGCCTCCGTCGCCCTGGTGAAGCGGGATGTATGCGGTTGTCGGAACACAGCCCCTCCTGCTTCTTGCTAGTAGTGGTCTTCGTCTGAAGGAAAGATGCTAGCCTGGGCGCCGTTCAGTACCACTGACGCCATCTGGAGCCTTCCATTCCACATCTTCCCTGAATCTCCCTCAAACCCCGTCTCTTGTCACAGGTGATGAGAAAACAACGGGCTCACTGGGGTGAAAAGCCACTTCATTGATGGAGCCAGCGTGCCCAGGCAGCTTATACAAAATCTCCCGGCTCGTGCTGGCCTACACACACACAAACCTGTTGTCTGGGCCAGCTGCTATGTGGCTTCCATCAGATGACCAAGACCGTCTAGAAGACTTTTAAAATATTTTTGCATATTTCCTTGAAATATCTTATTATTTATAGTATCACCCCTAAAATGGAATACTTATAAATCTAGCAAAATGTGTACAAACTCTATATAAGAAAAACTATAAAACTCTGATAGATAAAATCAAAGAAAAACTAAATAAGCTAAATAGCTATGCCATGTTAACAGATAGGAAGACTCAATGGTGTCGAGATATGACTTCTTCCCAACTGGATCTATAGATCCAATGCAACCCCAGTCGAAATCCCGGCAAGTTATTTTATGGATATTGACAAATTAATTCTGAAGTTTACATGAAAATGCAGAAGCCCCAGAAGAGCCAGCACAATATGAAAGGAAAAGAGCACAGCTGGAGGCTGATAGTACCTTTAGGACTCAAAGATTTACTGTAAAGCAACAGTAATCAAGACAGTGTGGTGCCAACCGAAGAACGGACAAACAGATCAATGGAACAGAATAGAGACCCCAGAAATAGACCCCAATAAATGGATTTCACTGATCTTTAGCAAAGCAATATAATGGAGCAAAGATAGTCTCTTCAACAAATGGTGCAGGAGAAACAAGACAGCCACATGCAAAAAAAGAAATTATACCTAGACACAGACCTCACACGCTTCACAAAAATTAACTCTAAATGGATCACAGACCTAAACATAAAATACAGAACTATGGATCTCCTATACGACCTGGGAGAAAACCTAGAGGGTCTGCGGAATGGCAGTGGCTTTTTAGATACAAAATCAAGGCAAAATTCATGCAAAAAATTGATAAGCTGGACTTCCTTGAAATTAAAGACTTCTGCTTTCTGAAAGATAATGTCAAGAGAATGAGAAGACAAGGCACAGACTGGGAGAAAATATTTGCAAAAGACACATCTGATAAAGGAATGTTATCCAGAATACATGAAGAACTCTTAAAACTCAACAATAAGAAAACAAACACATGATTAAAAAATGGGTCAGAGACCATAACAGACACCTTACCAAAGAAGATAGACAGACGGCAAATAAGCATATGAAAGGACGGTCCACATCAGATGTTATTGGGAAAAAGATACCACTACACACCTAGTATAATGGCCAGAATTCAGGACACTGTCAATACCAAATGCTGGCGAGGCTGTGGAGTGACAGAAACTCACATACATTACGTACAGAAATTCCAAATGACATAGTCACCTTGGAGGACAGTTTGGAAGTTTCTTACAAAATAAAACATACTCTTGCCCTACAATCCAGCAATCGCGCTCCTTGGTATTCACCCAAAGGAGGTGAAAATTTATGTCCACACAGAAACTTTCACACAGATATTTATAGTAACTGTACTCATAATAGGCAAAACTTGGAAGCAAGCAAGATGTCCTTTAGTAGATGAGTGAACAAATAAACAGTGGTGTATCCTGACAATGGACTATTAGTTAGTGCCAAAAAGAAATGAACTATCAGCCATGAAAAGACAAGGAGGAAATTTGAATGCATATTGCTGAGTGAAAAAAGTCAACCTTAAAAAACTACATACTGTATGATTCCTACTATATCGACCTTCTGGAAATGGCAAACCAATAGAGTAAAAAGATCAGTGGTTGCCCAAGGGGATTGGGGTGGGGGATAAATAGGCAAAGCACAGAGGATTTTTAGGGCTGTGAAAATACTCAGTATGATTCTACAATGGTGGACATACATCACTATATGTTTATACAAATCCACAGAAGGTACAAGACCCAGAGTGAGCCCCAAAGTAAAGGATGGACTTTGAGTGCTTATGATGTGTCCACGTGGGTCTGTCTTTGTTAACAAATGACCATGTATGCATAGGGGCAGAGGGTGTGTGGGAAATCTCTGTATCTTCCCCTCAGTTCTGATGTAAGCAACCCTAAAAATGCTCTAAAATCTTGTTTATAACAAAATGATAAAAGTAAGAGAGACATGCAAACCTTTTAATGACGGCGTGCCAGTTTAATTATTTTGAAGTCTTCGGTTTTAGAACACTTGAGAAGAGAGAATGCTGGTAACTACGGGTTGCAGGTATCTATTACGCAGTGGCACACTCATCCAAAACTTAGTGGCTTAAAATAATTTATCATTCACCGTCTGTGAATCGTCTGGGCTCATCAGCAGGGTGGTTCTTTTGGAGGTCTGCTATGGCATTGCAGTTCGATAATGGCTGGGCTGGGCTGGAATTATCCGAAGGCTAGACTGAGCAGGACTCCAAGGACTCTTCCCATTCATGTCTTGATTCCACCCACAGTTTCTGTCTCTGTCTCCGGTAGGGTAGCCTGCACTTCCTTAAGATAATTGGCAAAAGACTGAAACAGACACTTCATAAAAGTATCATTAACCATCAGAGACATGCAAATTAAAACCACAATGAGATACCATTTCACACTAACTAGAATGGCTAAAATTAAAAAGACTGACGCCAAACGCTGGCAAGGACAGAGATGAATTGGCAAACAACAGCCAGCAGGCTCACCCCCTGTTTTTGTATATAAAATTTTATTGTAACACAGCCACACTCTTGAATTTATAAATTGGCTATGGTTTTCACATTACAATAGCACAGTTGTGTAGTTGCAACAAAGATCATATAGCTCACAAAACCTAAAATATTTATTCTCTGGCCATTAACAGAAAAAGTTTACCAATCCACAGCGTAAAACAACTCTCATGCATTTAATTAAAAAAGTGTAAAATGCTACATCCATTTTGGAAAAGTTTGGCAATATCTTATAAAATTAAAAAATATACCTATCTTTGACCCAGTAATTCCAATTCTAGGTATTTGCCCAAAAGGAATAACAACAAAATTTTACAGAGGACTCATATAGAATGTTCAGAGTGGCTTTATTTATAACAGCCAAAAACTGGACGTAGTCTGGGTGTTCATCAACAGGAAAACAGAGAAAGCTGTCCCATAGTCATAAAATGGAATACTACTCAGTAATATAAAGGACTGAACTATGGATACACAGAACAGGAAAACTGAGCTGTTGAAATACTATGCTGAGTGGAAAAAGCCTGACACAAAGAGTATACTACATGACTTCGTTTCCACAAAATTCTACAACAGGGAAAATAATATGGCGGGAAAAATTCAGAACTCTGGTTTGGTGGAAGTGGGGTTAGCTAAGTTTGATCAGGAAAAGCATAAAACAAGTCCCTGGGCCTGATGGTGCTGTCCAGTATCCTGAAAGAGGGTTGGGTTACACAGGTTCATAAATTGTCAAAATCAGCAAATCTATACTTCAGCTTATTAAGATTCATGTTCTATTTGAGTATTTAACATCAACAGAAAATACTGCAAACAACCATTGAACTCTACTGAATGTTATAAGCTGAAATATAGAGAGAAGCATACTGAGGTCTGCAATTTACCTTGCAATGCAATAAAGAAAAGATGAATTAATGGAGGGAGAGAGGGAAAAGGAGATGAATAGACACATAATATAGTTGTATGTTAAAAGAAGATTCTAGGTGGAGAGTATACAGATGTGTACTGTCTAATTCTCTCAACTATGTTGTAGCTTGAAATTTTTCATAGTAAAATGCTAGAAATTTAAAAAATAGAAGCCAAAATTTATTTAGAAAAGAAGAAAGGGCTTGTGGGTGTGGAGCGAGTAGTTAGGGGGTTGCTCCTTCTTCTTCGTTGTGATTCTTGCCTTACCGATAGAAGAAAACGCTTCTGTAAAAACTGACTACACAGAGATCCCAGTAGAATAGAATCTTACAGGATATCTATATTAAGTGGTTTTCAAATCCTTCCAGAATAGGTCGGAAATGTCCAGGTTCCTGAGGTTGTAGGACATTTCCTTGCCTGAATTTGCCATGGCCTATTCAAGGTTGGTGGCCAGTTTGGGATTGAGCTAGGGCATCCCAAATGCAGCAAGCATTTGCTTTGAAAACCACTCAGACTGAGAAGTCTACTGGGAAGATAAGACCTATAAATGGATATCCAAAGGATCTTGTTATTTTAATACAGCTCCCAAACTCTTTGCCAATGGCCCTATAAAGGACACAAGGGGAAAATGTTCTCTGTACTATAAGCCCATGGAAATAGGAACGTATCTGTCTTGCTCACCATCTTATTCCCAGCACTTAGTACAGTGTCTGGTGCAAATTAAAATCCTGTGCGAAATGTTTGGTGAACCAATAAATGAATGGATTAGGAGTCTTCCTATTGGAAATCTTGGGATAACTTTCAAAATAAATGATCTGCACATTTCCACTGCCCTCTCTACTCAGCACCAGTGGAAACAACTTCCCAGCAAGGTCTTGATTAAATAAACTATTTTACATCCTTTTCTAAATAGTTAATATGTTTTCCCAGTAAGAGAACAACCAAAACAGTTACTACTGCTACTACCACTTATTGAGGAAGTATTATAAAGCGAGGCTCAATGTTAAGCACCTTAACTCATTGCGAATCTTTGCCAATGACCCTGAATGGTAAGAATGAGATGAGAAAACCAGTGCTTAGCTAAGATAATTTAGCAAAGAATATACTGCTAGTAAGACCCAAAGCATTCAAATACAAGCTGCCTGACTGTAACACTTATTAACTACGATACCTTGCACAGTAGAAGGTCAAAGTGTTCTGTGCAACACAACACAAAAATAAATTTAGAAAGGCCAGGATCTGGTTCGGGTGTTTTTCCCCATGTGCATATATGGAGAATTTACTCTTGGCAAACACGTACTGCAGATCATGGTCGTGTGTGTGTGGAGTAACTGCCTAAATAATTAAAAGGAGGAAGGAAGCACATCCTCTCTGGCCTTTGGCCTCTCTCTTCCTTACTCTCCAGAAAATACAAACCTGTCTAAACCAGAAAACTCCCCCTACCTCTAGTAGAAATAGCTGCCCCAGCATAGTTTGATGTTGCTGGGTTTTTTGTTTTTTAATATCTGTTCTCAGCAGAGGACTGCTCCTGGGACTTGGAGTTTCTCCATGTCCATTAGGGACACTCCAGAGTCCTGTTGCTCCCCCACTAAGGTCTGTTTGAACATTGGACATGCATCAGTGTCCTGGCCCCACCATGGCCATCCATAAACAGGCACAACAGTACCCGTGAGGGACACGGGGACCATAGACCCGAGGGAGAAGCTCATTCTGCCGAGAACCAGGAAATGCCTAAAATTTGTCTGGCATGCGATCCACCACGTGCCATCAGTGTCCCTCTTCTTGTTGAAAACCATCCTTTCCAACTGGCCTCTTGTTCAGAAATGATACTGACTAATAAGGGACCTGAGTTAGGACACGTGATTTCTGGGCCACAGTCAAAACCTCCAGCTTTTACAAGTAGACTCTCATGTTATAAAAGGTCAATATTACAAATCACAGTTCTATGCCTGGAAACACGTACCATTAGATATGAAAATTGATCAAAAAATGAAAATAAAATTCCTATATATTTACTTTTTAATGTGAGATATATTGTAATCCAGAATGTATACAGTTAAAATAATAATTACAAAGTTAACACTCATCTTAATACCCAAATCTCAAAAAAGATCCACTCTTGAGAACGATGACCTGATTCAAGAAATTGGATATAACCAGCGTCCTAGACGTCCCCACAGGACACTCCCCAGTCACATGCATTTCTGTGCTTCCTCATCAGGGGTAGTCACCATTCAGTCTGTAGTGATCAAAAAATGTCTCGTTGTTCTTTACTATATATGTTTACATATATATCTCAAAATAATATAAATTGGGTTTGCCTGTTTTTGAACTTCCTATAAATGTGTTTCAACTGTAAGAATTCTAACTATAGGTATCTGCGTGCCACTCACATCTGTCTCTCAACATAATATTTAGAGTTGTGCTCAAGTGCTGCTTTAAAGCATTCATTTTGAGCTCTTTTGTAAATGTTCACCTTTATGAATATTGCCTCATATATTGGAATAGATGGACTGAAGACCTCATCTTCCTCTGGAGTAAATCTCCGAATAGTTAGCATGAATAGTTTTCATTGCTACGTGCTTCATGTTTGCAGCACTTTTGATTTATAGGAATATATTTCAAAAGAAAATGTTGGGGATGATAACTTCATTTTCTCTTTTTTCTCTCTTTTTCCCCCTTCATGTCCTTCTCCTTCCTTCCTCCTTAGGGATCAGGATTTTTGAGGCTGCCTAACACAGCTCAATTGCCCCTTGCACGTGCCCCTGCTGTGCGCGGACTATCTGGCCTACGAGTCGCAGATGGGGAAACGAAAGCACAGAAATGTTATTTCCTTGATGCAATACAGAAGGCCAAAAGATGAGAAATGCGAAAGAAATATCAAGGAAACCTGAAAGACAGAATGAAATCTCCAACCTCTAATCCATCTAATTAGAAATTCCAGAGAGAATGGAAGAAAAAAGAGATTATAGCTGAATACTTTCTGAAAATGAAGTAATAAATGATACTTCACAGTGAAGGAGCACACCAGGTCCTGAGCAGTATAAATAAAAATAAGTGTTTACCTGGCTCATTGTAATGAAACTATAAACATTAAATTCGAAAAGAAAAATCTTAAAGCTGCAAAGAAAAAACCCGAGTATCTCCAAAGGAGTAGCAATTAGACAGACAGCAAACTTCTCATCAACAGCAAGTACCAAAAGACAGTGGAATAATATATCCATAGTTGTAAAACCATTGTTAAGAAAGATTTGCGTAACTGGCTAAACTATCATTCATGAATGAAGATGAAATAAAGGCATCTTTATACTGACAAAGGTTGAGAACATTTTTAATGCATAAATCCTCATGGAAAGGAATGAATGCAAGAAGAAAATGAAACCAGAAGAAATAAATGCATAAACTATAGTGAACCAAAAAATGGTAAATGTGTTATTAAACCTAAATAAGAATTCATTTTTTGAAAATTAATAGTTATTTTAGAGAATTTTAGGTCTAGTTCACATGGCAGATGGAGACAGGAATAGCTTAAAGCAAATGCTTTTTAAATTCTTGTGCTGCAAGTGTTGGCAAGGATGTGGAGAAAAGGGAACACTTTCATATTGTTGGTGGGAATGCAAATTGGTGCAGCCACTATGGAAAACAGTATGGAGGTTCCTCAAAAAATTAAAAACGGAACTGTCTTATGACCCAGTGATTCCACCTGTGGGTATATATCTGAAGAAACCCAAAACACTAATTCAAAAGACTATCTGCACCTGTAGGTTCATTGCAATGTTATTTGCAATAGCCAAGCTATGGAAGCAGCCCATCGCTAGATGAGTGGGTGTAAAAGCTGTGGTACATATATATAATACAATATTATTTGGCCATTATAAAGAATGGAATTTTGCCATTTAAAACAATATAAATGGACCTGGAGGGGATTAATGCTAAGTAAAATAAGTCAGAAAAAGACAAATACCACATGATTTCACTTATATGTGTAATCTAAAGAACAGTATAAGCAAATAAACAAAACAGAAACAGACTCATAGATACACAGAACAGACTGATGGTTGCCAGAAGGGAAGTGGGTGGGGAAACTGGGTGAAAAAGATTGAAAAGTGCAGATTGGTAGTTACAAAATAGTCATAGGAAATGGAGTCAGTAACATTGTAATAACTTTGTATGGTGCCTTTGGATACTGAAAATAATCAGGGCGAAACACTTTCTAAAGTATATAATTGTCTAACCCCTATGCTATACAATTGGCATTAATACAAAATAATATTGAATGTAAACTGTAATTTAATTTTTTTAAATTTTTGTATTGCCTGAAAGGAAGATAATAATTAATGTTTTACTTTGTTCAGAACAGGTAGATTTTCTCATAGAGCATTGTTTTTAAGTATTTTTATATAAAAATATTTTTATTTTCTAATTTTAAAAATAATAGTATCATGTAGGCATTGTATAACAAAACTCAGATAGATATGTAATTTTTCAATGCTTTAATATCTGACAAGATTTAACAAGTAAATTTAATATTTTTAATTTCATACTCGTGCAAGGAGATTTAAAGTATTTTGAAAATTCTATTATCCCCAAAGGAGATTAAGACATTAAGAGCTGAATATTTATGATGCCCATGGTTGGAGCATTTTGAGAGGAGTAGGTTAAACTTTTGGAAGGAGCCAGCTATAGTCTGGGACAAGAGTCAGGGCACCTGAACCTGCCGTGTGACCCTGAGGAAGCCACTTTCACTCTCTGGATGTTAGTTCTCTACGTCTGAAAAATGTGAGACAATCTCCAAGAAGCTTTCGTGTTTCTAAAGCATCTAGATTGTTCCCCAAAGTTTACTATTTACAGAAGATGCTGCACGACAGTTTTGTATAGATAGCTACCTCCTGCCTTTGTTTAATTTAGATAAATTCCTCAGTATAAATTCCCAGAAACAGGATTAGTAGGTATAAATATTTTTAAGGCTTTCCATAAAACCGACAAAATATGTTCTCTAAATGGCTCTCCTAGGGTGTTGTATCACTTGTATGAATTGAAAAATTCACAGGAGTTAATAAAGGCTTTAAAAATGTTCTTAACCTTAATTCTTCAACTCCATCTCTATGAACCGGTCTCCAAAAGAAAGAAAAGAGTGACACAGCAATGTTTATCAGATTACTAATTAAAATAAAGAAAACTTGGAAAAGAAACACATGTCAGACCACAGGGACTGGTTGTTACGGTACAGAATACTATATGAACATCGGAAGTCACAATTCAGAGACGTATTTAATAACATGGGGAAATGCTCACAGGACACGTGCACTGAAAAAGCAGATCCACAAAACACCACGCATGGTCTAACCCCATTATGTCTCTACATATGTATGTATAATATGTTTGTACATAAGAACATATGCACATACACACTATATATGTGTTATTGATATTAATATTTGGCTACTAACCTATACATATATGCTAAATATGTATATATATTTACATATATTATATATTATATGTATTTACATATATTTACATATATTATATATTATACATATATATATGCATATGTATATAAATGTATATATTCTAAATATGTATATGTGTGTATATATAGGAAATTTAAATCACTTATTACTTTCCACCTGATAACATTATTGTTTGGGTTTAACTATGCTTATACTAGTAGAATAGATATTCACTTACTATTAGGTTTAACTATATATATCCTAAATATACATATAATACTTTTTTTCATGCTCAGGTGCTCAGACGAAAACTAGTCTGAGGAAAGACGACTGTGCCCCTTTCGTGGAGATGACTGTACAATTAACACAAGCCGCTGGCTGCCAATAAAACGTAATAGGCCAGGCTCACAAGACGGCAGGCTCACTGTGGGAGCCGCTCAGGCCCACCACACCACTGATGGGTTTTGTGCCATTAAACAGCAAGTAAGTTCATAATTGCCGTGGTTTATCTCAACACTCCCTGCTGCTTTTAGCCCTTAACTCAAATGTGATGTTCGTCAGCTTCCACCAGTAAGCAAGAGGGAGAGCTTTATCAGAAAATGTAAAGATCACCTTGTAATTATTATTTTGTCTTAGAGTAAGGCTACCCTAAGTGCCCCCACACTGCTGCTGGGGGGACATTATCTCCTGGAAACTCTGGAAATGAGTACCACGGCATTTAGAGTTCTGTCCATGCCTGCCCCACTCCACCCACACACGCGCTTTTTAAAAAAAGTCTTAAATCACACAGAGTGGCAATTGATAAGATATGGAGTAAGCTGTGTTTTTGTCTCAACATATCCTGGCTGACCTGGTCACTCTTTATTCCAGTCCCACCTGGTCCTTGCTGGCCACAGAGCCACTTACTCTCCTGCCATCCTAAGTCTGTTGCCCAAACCCTGTCATCTGCTGCACTCAATGTTCGGGAGTCATGCTGCTCCCTTCAACACTGTGCAGTGCGGGCCCCAGGAAGACTGGAATGAGAGGCCCAGCAGGCTGCCCAGGTCAGTAGTAGCCTGAGACTAACTTTTAATTAAGTTCCTGGTGGGAGAATCTCTTGTCATTTACAAGAAATCATTAAAGCTTCCATTTAGAGTGATTCAGTCTCCAGCAATGTCCCATCACAAGTCAGTGGATCAAAGATCCAACTGGCATCTGAAAGAGAGCAATTACATCACAATTTGCCTCTGCAGCGGATGCAAATTGGAATCTCAGATCAGACATTTTCCATGTTCAGATATTTCTGACTGGAAGATGCAGAGAGGAGACCAGAAGAGAAAGAGAATGCCAGCTCCCACGAAGGCAGTATGCCAACTACTCACCCTTAAGCATCTTATCCCGCTTGGGCACACACACTCTGGAGAGCCTGACTATTGGCATGCTAGCTGGCCAACCCAAAGGAAAGAGACTTTCCCTAGATTTTGCTTTAAAACCCCAAATGTGAACACAGGGATGCATATATCTTTTCAAATTTGTGCTTTGTATTTCTTCTGATAACAACCCAAAAGTGGAATTGCTTGGTAATAAAGTACTTCTGTTTTAAACTTTTTAAAAAGATTTGATTTATTTAATTTTAGAGAGAGGGGAAGAGAAGGAGAAAGAGAGGAAGAGAAACATCAATGTGTGGTTGCCTCTGGCACACCCCCAACTAGGGACCTGGACCGCAACCCAGGCATGTGCCCTGACTGGGAACCGAACCTGCAACCCTTTGGTTTGCAGGCCAGCACTCAATCTACTGAGTCACACCAACCAGGGCTGTTTTTAATTTTTTGAGAACCTCCTTACTGTTTTCCACAGTGGCAACACCAATCTGCATTTTCACCAACAGTGCAAAAGGGTTCCCCTTTCTCCACATCCTCACCAGCACTAGTTGTTTGTTGGTTTACCGATGGTAGCCATTCTGACAGGTGTGAGGTGATATCTCATGGTGGTTTTAATTTGCATTTCTCTGTGATTAGTGATGTTAAGCATCTTTTCATTTGTCACTTGGCCATCTGTATGTCCTCTTTGGAGAAATGTCTCTTCAGGTTCTCTGCCCGGTTTTTAATTGGATTGTTTGGTTCTTTGGCATTAAATTGTATGAGTTGTTTACATGTTCATTGCAGCATTGTTTACAATAGCCAAGATATGGAAGCAACCTAAGTGTCCATCAATAGATGAGTGGATGAAGAAGATGCGGTACATATATAATGGAATATTACTCGGCCAGAAGAAATAATAAAATCTTGCCACTTGTGACAACACAGATGAACCTAGAGGGCATTATGCCAAGTGAAACAAGTCAAACAGAAAAACAAATACCATTTGATTCCTCTTAGATGTGGAATCTAAGGAGTGCAATAAATGAACAAACAAAACATAAACAGACTCATAAAGGGAAGAGACTGATGGTTGTCAGACTGGAGGGGGTGGGGTGGGGGGCTGGGTGGAAAAGTGGAAGGGACTAAGAAATGCACATTGGTAACTACAAAGCGGCCGCTGCGATGTAAAGGACGGCATAGGGAATTTAGTCAGTAATATCACATAGCAAATGTTCATGGTGCCGGCGGGTACTAGACTTGCCGGGGGATCACTTCGTAAATTATATAAATAGCTAACCACTATGCTGTACCCCTCAAACTAACATAAAATAATATTGAATTTCATCTCTAATTAAAAAAGAAAAAATAACAGCTAAAGTCCCTAGAAAGATAAACACTCAAATTTTAATTGCAGCAGTTTTCCCAGCATCCCACCCCAACTGTTGGCTATTTGCCTGAAAAGCCCTGTTTATAAAATTTGAAGACACTCAAAGGCATGATCATAAATGCTGTTCACTGATCGCTTTGCTCTTTCACCATCTCAGAAAGTTCCCCAACGACATAAAGTCAGCTGTGACAGGAAAGCCCCAAATGCATCTCCAAAGATCCGGGTAGACCAGGCAGACAATGAGAGAGGACATAAATGAGCTTATTGTTACGGGCTCCATCAGCATATTCATCTACTACATTTTACTTTTGGTGGATCTTGATCCCAGTTGCAATCAGGAATGGCAGAGTTCTCTATACAGCTTATGGAGAGATGTTTCTGATGAGCCCTAAAATACCTGCTATGAGTTTAAGCTCCTGAATCAGCTTCTGGGATTAAAATCTGGATCTACTACTTATTAACTGTATAGTTTTATATAAATAAATGAAACTGCCTGAACTTTAATTTTCTTATTTTTAAATCAGTGAAAATATTAGTACTTAGCTCTTAGACATATGTTGTATGTCTAAGATGTACATTATGAGATATACATTAAATTATAGATATATAACTGAGGTACTGTGCCTAGAACAGAGAAAGCTATAATAATTATCAATTATTATTTTTGTTCTTGTTGTTATTTGTATTAAATCAGTGAAAGGAATTTGGAGGTGCCACTGGCACATACGGTGAGGGCCATTTAGCAGTTACTTCGCCAGAAGTGAGACTTAGAGTCCCCTTCCTTTTAACAGACTGCAGCTTAATGGCCTTGCCAGGCGTCCACCTGGCAGTTTTGGGGGGCACTCAGCCTTCACCAAGGTCACCTGGCAACTTACCACAGCATCAAACCCTGTGTCAGCAGAGAACACTAAGCAAGCTGGCTGCTCTATGGGGCCTTGATGTGACTGCTTCAAGGCCTTTCTCAGAGGCAACTCTATTGACCTTTTCCTTATATTAGGGAAACAAAAGGCCAAGGGCCTTTGGTCGCTTATGGCTGCGCTCCCCCATAGGTCCCTCTTCCTTTGGACCCTAGGGCTTGCTGAAACTACATAAGCTCAGCCATCATCAGTGGCCATTCTAATGATCTGGCAGGAAAAGATACCTGCCTTCAGTTCCTCTGGGGCAAATTCACAGTAATTTATGAACTGGCAGAGCACCCCTTCCTCACGACTTAATATGTTTAACAGCTAATTACATCTGTGTAGGGATTACACTTTACATTGTCCAGCTTTATGCAAACAAAATCTGGGCTTCCTCAGATTCCCTTAAACAGCTCCTTATCTCTGGGAGGGAGATCCTTATCAGGGCCATATGTTAGAGGGCCTGTAGCAGTTTCCAAACAACCCCAAGAAAGTCTGGGGCCTAATCAGTCTGCAGGCTCAAGGAGGGGCCTGACCGAGCTCCACCCTGATCCAGCTAAGAGTCCAAAGCCAAGGGAGGTTGCTCCCTGCCTTCCATCCTCCATAAACCTGTCAAAGGCTGAGTCTGGACAGCGACGACCCACGTCATCTCCTCTTCCCAGGCAACCAGGGCTTCCTATGTTGACCTCTTTCCAGCGTGGAGCTTCAGTGTGCAAATCCCAGGGGATTATGGGCGCTTTATCCAAAGTCAAAGTGAAGTCTTTGCCCTTTCCAGGGGTGTTGAGGACTATTTTGGTAGTGACACTTGGCTTTTTAACTCACAAGCTAACTACACCCTTCCACCCCCTGAGGACACAAGTCAACACTACTGGCTTCCTTTTGCTAAGACGGGAAAGTACACCCCAGCAGGAGAACCATTTGCCACCACACAGTTTTCTCAAGGCTGGGGAGATTCCCAGCTTTGGCACACACTAAAAACACTCCTTCCCTTGGGTTATAACAATTCAGTGAAAGACCTTGTCTTAAGGAACTCCTGGGGGTGGAGGGAGGGGACGGAGGATTGCAAAAAGCAGGAAATGTCTTCCAGTGGGAGGAGCCCAAGAGCCAGAGGGGCCCCGAAGGAGCTTCCCAGCCTGTGACTCATGAAGAAACTTCCCTGTTTAACCCAGCCTGGACTCCAGCTCCCGGGCCACTGTGTCTCAGCACCTCTTCCTGTCTCCAGTCCGCCCAGACCCCTGAACAAAGCAGAAGTCTGGAACCCACGGCAAAGACTGAAGTGTTGTGTATGTATTCGGGTGTCATCTGTGGAAACAGCTATTTGGAAAACAAAAAAACAACTTCCCTGCCCTCAGAAGAACTTGGTGAACTCCTGGAAGAGCCTACTTTAACCATGTGAGACTGAAACCTTGGGTATCACTTCTTGAAAAAAGAAAAGTAGACACAGTACATTCCTTTTAATTGATTCATAATAATAATAATAATAATAATAGGTAAGGCAATTGTTGTGTGCACTGTCCCAGGCACCATACTAGGAGATTTACATCCATTACTTTATTTAACCCTCACAACGACCTCGTGAGGTATGTACTATTATTATCTCCATTTTATGAATGAAATAACTGAGGCTCAGAGAGGTCAGGTAACTTGCACATGATCACTCAGCTCCAAACATGGATCCAGACATGGGTACGTCTTACTTGATCTCTGATATGCTGAGCTGAAAGGGAACTTGGAGACCGCCTGGTCCAACTGGTGCTCTGATTCCTTAACTCCTCACATCTTCTTAGCTTTTCCCCAACAACCTTGCAGAACAATCTCTACTTACTCTAAGGAAGGGGGAGCCCATGAGTCACAAAGAAAAGAGCATGTGATTAGAAATCAGAGGATCCAAGATCTGACACTCTCGTGGTCTCTATCCATTGACCATTGACAAAATTCACCCTTCCAGAAGACAAAAGAGAATCAGAGTACTTTCCATGGAAGTCTCTTCACTTATTAAAAGAGAACCCTTGCATATGCCTATTTCCAGTTTCCCAACCACTCCTTATGTAAGACCATCTGGTCTCCCTCCTCTGGATATGCAGCCATTTGTCAAGTTATCTCTTAAATGTGGTTACAAAAATGGAGCGACAGAATTCAAGTGGGTCTGATGAGCTTGGAAACAGTGGGACATCTCCCTCCCTTGATTTCCACATGTTTATCTAGTTACTCAGCTTAAAATTTCCCTCACTCTTTGGAAACACCAATATGCCCTGAAATACAGTCAACAAAAGCACCTGGATTTTTTTTTTTTTTGGCTCCTCTTGGTGACTAGGAGAGCAGGCTAAAATACCAAAATCAGTTTGCTGAGAGTCAGTTGGCTGAAATTCTATTTGCCAAATGACCAATTTTATTGTTGCATTCCACAGATATTGAGTGCCTACTATTGTTAGGCCCTGTTCTAGGCACTGGAGATAAAGGGTGAATGAGACAGAAATCCCTGTCTGGCTGGAACTAGCACTCTTGGTATAATGGAATTGCTCCTGCTACTTTTGAGTTCTGATTCCCTTGACTGTCATTTCGACATGCCTCAAATGTCATATAAGTTTTAATTTTACATTTCTAGCTATTGGTAAGAAAACTTCAACATTTCATATTGATGTGATTAGTTTGGATCCCTTTGTAGAATTTTGAAATTAATGGCAAATATATAATATAATGTTATATTATGCGGAATTTGATGAATTTGAATTAATCATTGGAAGTGACTAAATATTTTCATGAGAAATTTAAGCCCTTTGAAAAATTGAACATTCCAGCCTTGGCCGGTATGGCTCACTTGGTTGGAGCATCATACTGTAACCAAAGGGTTGCAGGTTCAATTCCCAGTCAGGGCACACAGCTAGGTTGCAAGTTGGCCCCCATTCCTGGCATGTACAATCCGTCATCCAGGCACATACGAGAGGCAACCAATCAATGCTTCTCTCTCACATCAATGTTTCTCTCTCTCTCTTCCCTCTCCCTCCCTCTCTCTAACAGCAATGAAAAAATCTCTTCGGTGAGAAAATTCCATAAAATTCTGCTTGAAAGACATGAAGAAACAGTTTGTCACAATTTCACAGAAAACTTCAATATCAATTGTGGTAAAGTTTATAAATAATTCTTAAGGTTTCAGATATGCAAATATTGATGAATTTAATTGGATGAGTTAATCATTGTGCAAACTGACCATTTGACAAAACTGATTTTTAGCAAATTGGTCATTGTCTAATGGATCTTGGCCAACTGATATTTGTTCATTTCAAGCCATGGAGAAAGCCATGGTGCCCCATCCCAAAACTTGTGCACAGAAATCAAATTGATTTGAGTCAGCCTTCGATCTTGACCAGTGAGCCCTTTCTTTCTTTTACTAGAGTATAATTAACACACAATGTTATGAGTTTCAGGTGTACAACACAGTTATTCAACATTTATGTACCTTGTGAAGTAATCACTGTGATAAATCTAATAGCCATCTGTCACCGATCAAAGTTATTATAATACTATTGACTATGTTCCCTGTGCTAGGCATTCCATCCCTGTGACATACTTATGTTATAACTGGGAGTTTGTACTTCTTATTCCCCTTCACCTTTTCACCACCCTCTCGCCCTGCTTCTCTCTGGCAATCATCAGTTCATTCTCTGTATCTATGAGTCTGTTTCTGTTTTTCTTTGTTTGGTTGTTTGTTTTGGCTTTTAGATTTCACATATAACTGAAATAATGCAGTATTTATCCTTGCGTGTCTGACTTATTTCACTTAGCATAATACCCTCTAGGCCCATCTATACTGTTAAAAGTGGAAAGATTTCACTCTTTTTCATGGCTAAGTAACAGTCCACTGTGTGTGTGTGTCTCACACATTCTTTCTCCAGTCATCTATCGTTGGACATGGGTTGCTTCGCTATTGTGAATACGCTGCTGTGAATCTGGGGGTGCATATATCTTTTCAAATTAGTGGTTTATTTTTCTCCAAATAGATGCCCAAAAGTGGGATTGCTGTGCCATATGGTAGTTCTATTTTTAGTTTTTTGGGGAAACTCCATATTGTTTTCCATAGTGGCTGCACCAATTTGCAATCCAACCAGCAATGCACAACTGAGCTCCTTCTGAATCCTGAGTCTTTCATGCCACAGTCTTCCCAGGCACATGCCATTCAGCCCTTTGTTCGTCATGCTAAGATAATCCTTATGCATGTCTTTAATGGACAAGGGAGAGTGGAAAGTTTAGGAATGAACAATACAGTCCTCAAATATTGTCTCCAATTTAAGGAGGTAATATGCAAGGTGTGCGTAGCTCAACGCCTGGCATGATGCTCATTAGTTCTCTGCCCTTCTAGCTGCTCAGGTCTCGGTGATTACAGAGGTACTTGCAATATCTATTGTTATGAAACATAGAAACATAATAAAAGTTAAAGTTCATAAAGTATATTTATCTAAAAATTCTATTATGTTGAATTAAACCTGCTCTAATATATGTCATCCAAAATTAACACTCATCGGTACATTTTAAAGTGAAAAGTATTAACTAATTGTGTAAGATCTGACTCAGGGGTGGTTTCTGGCATGACATCCTCTTGTCTTGCTCCTCAGGTAACGAAGCAATAAGCTCTCCTCCAGCACAAAGGACCACAAGCATGAAAGCGGGGCAGGACACTGAAATTCACTGATGGGGAAGGTGATAAGGGAAGAATGAGGATCTTTTTCTCTCTTCATGACAGGTCCTCAAGGCGATTTGCCAACCATATTGGACAGGGGATGGGAAAAAAGGCACAGCAATGTATCATGATTTATCCACGATGATTGAACTAAAAGAAAATTCATTTCTATTGATTTGAAGTACAGGCTGCTTGAAAGATTCTCGAGGAGGTTTACATGGGATCACACTTTGATTTGTAAGACTGATGTATGGAAGAAATGTTGCAGGGCACGTGATAATGTAATACCTCATAGTGACCAAGGAGAAGTCATTGTATAAACCAGCCCTAGTTGCTGAAGAACCCCTAGTAAAACTAAGGACAATGTTGAAATTTACTCTTTCTGTACTTTGGATTTGCAGCCACTGGAAACATTTAAAATGTAGAATAGTAATATAAAGACACCACAGTGTTATTTATGATAAAACCAAAGATTCCTTCTGTTTTCTATATAATGTCTTCCAACATGGCATTCTTCTGGGGCACTATCAGAACCCCATCTTGCTTTACAAGTGAAAGGCAAATTGTGCAACATGAGGTAAGCCAGACAAAAATAAGCCTAATTTTCTCAACCTTCTGTAAGATGGCTTCTTACTGGGTTGTTCCCATGCACATTCTGACTCTAAAGTAGGTTAAGTGTCCCCATGGTGCAATCTATGTATTACAACACCTAGAAGGGTTCTTGAACTCAGATCTTTATCCAAGAATGACTGTATAGAGTCAATAATGAGAACTACGCTCAATTCGTTAAGGTGAGGCCATGATAATACATAGAGCCCTGAAATAAGATTGGGTTGCTCCTCTCTATGGTTCTGTTGCTAACCCTTAACCCATGCAACTAAGGAAATACTCATGGTTTTGACCACTGCCTCCCAAGGTGCCTGGTATAGAGTAAATGCCTAACAAATGCTTGTGAAAACATCAGAGAGGACCCTTTTATGATCCTCTGGCTTGCCATCTGGTCCATACCGTGCTGCCTACATCTCACTTTACGGTCCCTATTAATTAACTGAGTGAGTATTAATAAGCCCTTTAAAGGAGTATCTGGCACACTGTAAGCATTTTATACGTACAGTTAAATATAAGCAAACAACAAACACATACATAAAAAATTGCTCGCTTAACGTTTACTACTAAGGGCCGAATCTTTGGTACGTGACTCCATGGGAGGCCGAGCTTCCCCGCAATGTGTGCTGCAGGACTCCGTCTGCTGACTTGCTCCTTAACCTGGGGAATGAATGTGGGATGTGTTTGGTCACCGTCTATCTGGGTTGAATTCTCTACTTTGCATCTGGCTTTTCATTTCCATTTACGTTCTCTCTGTGGCGATGAACGGAATGTTTTCAATCCCCTTTGTCAAGATAAGTCATTTCAGCTTCAAAAGATCATCCACACAACATAGCACCAGGCTCCCATTAAACCTCTCCTGGTTAGAGCAGTTCAGAGGGCTCCTGAGGAGTCACGGCATGTCCCATAGCCGGTGAGCTGTACAGGGGCTGAGAGTCAGGGAATGAGGGTTCATTGAACACTGAAGAACTCAACCCACTTTCCTACATTTATTTCCTCCAAATGTCGCTTCCTGACAAAGGGAAGGCACAAGCAGAACAGAGAGTGGATCAAAACCAGAGCAGAGTCCAGTTTTCTTACTCCCTGCTGATGCATCTGAAAGTAAAGAGCATCAAATAATTAAGGTATGAGGGTCCACTATCACCAGTTATTGGGAAGTACACTGAGCATAGGTTCTAAAGTCCCTGGAATACATGAAAAGATGAGGCTAAAATAAACAACCAAGCCATATATTTCCATTCTTTCATTTTTAAACAAAAAAAATGAGTGAGGCTACTGAATTTAATGTTGTTTCAGAGATGTCTGGAAGTTGTATTAAAAGGTCACATGTTGTGTTGTCAAGAAAGGTAAGAGAGAGGTCTTCTCACTCACATTCACTTGATGTCAATCACAGTTTACTGTAACCCTCGTCTTATCAGTAGTCTTCCTTTTTTTTTAAGAAACTTTTCCCCTGACTCAGGGTCCTTATCTCTGAGTCAGACCTGTGCTGGGACTGGTATGTTCTAAGATTTTCAGTCCAGAATGTCAGGCCAATTTGGCTGTTAAATTTCTCTCTGAGTTGCTCCTCCCAGAGTTGCCCACTTCTCTGCATCACAACAGAGTAAATTATTTTTACTTTTTTAATCTCTTCATCACCTAAGATCATTCTGTAACTGCCCCCACCAAAAGTGGACTTAAAATTGCTTTTACAAAGACTGCCTAGACTTTCACTTATGTGTAGGCCCTTCCATGGAAGAGGTTCATGTAACAAATGCAATTTGATAGGAACAGGTTGGAAGCCCTTTTGAGGCACTCGCTACCAACCCAGGAAGGCGTGAGCATGGCACTACCGCAACCGAGGGAAAGGGGCATGCAAATGCAGAAAGACGTGCATGGAAAGTGACTCATTCAAAGGCTTTAGCTTTCTGGGTTTGCCTGCATTTTATCATCTTGGTGAAACATACCTGAGTAAGAAGCAGAAAGAAAGACATGCTAAGAGAGACAGAAAAACTGGGTTTCATTAACTACATAGTGTGGGTTTGAGATTTTTACTTTTCTTTCTTTCATTGAAGAGGACAAAGAAATGTGCATTAACAAGGAGCCCTAGTCCACGGGTAATAAACTTGAACCTCCCACAACTCTCACCCTCCCTGTTGATGTGGTTGAGGAGAAGGGCCGCTGGGGAAGGGGGTGGCAAAGGGAGAAACAGAAGGGGAAGCTGACAGGGGAGTTTGGGAGAAGGGAAAGGAGCAGATGAAGTAAAGGGTAAGGGGAGGGAGGGCAAGAGCCAAGGGGAGGCAGAACGGCTTCATCTAAAACACAACTAATGCCTCCAATTAAAGCTTTGAAAATAAGGCCATGCAAGAAACACTTCAAAAAGCCACCGACTTCTCTTCTATACAGGGGCAAATGAGGAGAGAAAAGTAGCTAAGAACAAGGGGTGTGGATGGCAGAGGAAAGAGAGGGCCAAACCTCACCTCCTAATCAGTCTGCCTGAGGTGTTGAAAGCATTTCTTTACAGTGTGAAGTTGCAATTGAGTCCAAATTCCTGGCATTGGAAATGGTGCCAGGGGCCGCTCATGAGAAACAAAATCTCTTTTTTTTCCTAAAATGAAGAAAATTCTGTTTTTCTGAGAGGTCTTTTCTATCTGGAATAATCTACACTCTCCTTCTATTCACTTACTGGACATCACTGTAAGTAATGGGAAAGGCAAAGCCAGGCCTGACCTATAGTTTACTATCTGTCAGAAACCCCAATCCACTATTCCCAGACAACAGCCCAGTCTGTAAATGCCAGGACCCACACACACCCATAGCCACACTCTTCAGCGTCAACTCACGCAGTGTCTCAGGAAGGTGATAGGGTTTGAAGAACGATACAATGTGTATATTCCCAATCATGGGGGGGGGGAGAGGTACCCTGAATAAATGGTGCCCCCATGATTGACAACTGCTTGAAGAAAGCAAAGCTAGACCCCTACCTACCTCACTCTGTATAAAAATAAATCCTACATGGATTTGAATGTAAAGAAAAAAGAAGAAAATTTTGAATTTGGGGTTATTTTAGAATTGGGAAGACCTTCCTCAATAAGATTAAAAAGCCTAGAAGCTATTTTTAAAAAAGATAAGCAAATGTTTGACTATACAAACATTTCAAAATCTTGTATAAAAAATATCACAAAGAATAGGGCCACTCGCTGGTATCATGATTCGTTAGATAATTCTACTCACTGAATTCGGGCCAAAGTAATCATTAGAAGTGGCATCGTTGGATCTGATGTTCTGACACTGTACGTACAGAGTAAAATACTACGGAAAACTACTAATGTGCTCCCTGCTTCCCTGCACTGCCTGGGGCTGGCCACCTATCTCTGGATGCCTCACCCTCTGGCTTCATGGCTGGCTATTCTAACAGGCATGGGGCTTACTGGAGGCCATGGATACTTTAGGCAACTGATCGCATATCTCTCAGTCCATGTTTCAAGACTCCCACAACTGCCTGGACTATAATGAGAGTGCGCATGTGTGTGAATTATTTGTGTCCTGAAGAAGGGGAGGGAGAGAAGTAATTCCACCTCAAGCCAGAAGTATAGACCTTCAAAATAGTTAGGATAATATTATACCATTGTAATTTTTTTTTACTAAGAATACATTTATTGGTTTATAAAGTATATAAACATTTTATGAAAATATCCTTTATAAGAAAAATAGGAGAACAAGTAAAAATAAAAAACTACCACATGGAAATTACGTCTGATTCCCCTCCTTCATTTTAGAAGTGAGAGAAATGATAGATACAGTCATGATAACTTGCAAAAGGATTCCTTCAAGTTTTTCAGTTTTTCTTAATAAAATGGCATCAATTACTGAAAGCATTATGACCTTTGTTATGCTACATGTACTGATAGAAAATGTGAATAGTACAAAGTTCATTATATATACTATAAGGTTTTAATATATTACATTTGTTTCTACATAAACAGACTATAAATATATGTGCCATAGCATGTCTTATAGTCCTGGTTCCCAGCATCTCACACTATGGTACCAAATGAAAAATACGTTTTGTTTTGTTTTTTAAAGGAAAAGAAAAAGGCAGAAATCAGTAGAAATAGCTTTACATGTTAAAAGTCTACACAATACAATAGATGTTGTTATAACTTTAGCTATAAAATAATTTTGAAATCTGACTAAGTTATCCAGAGAGAGGACAAACCAATCAGCTTTTACTAGGGTGCTGAGGCCAAATGACTAAAATACTGGCTAGCTGGTGAGGAAAGGGAGGGGCACGGCACAGGGAGGAGAGAAGGAACCACAGAGCGAACTCCTTCCTGGAGCCTTGACACCACAGCTTGATACTGAACCTGCTGCACTCAGGCTCAGACACATCACACAGGGACAGACATGTGAGTATTCATCCACGAGAAGCCAGAAGCCGGTTTGTACAGTCAGAATTCTTCAACACGACAGGGAGCCTCTGTCTGAATGTCCTTTCTTTGTGGTGTCTGAATAAAGGATCAGCCTGGGAGACAAGGAGCCAGAGCTGCATCATTTCCTTCCTGGGGCTTGGCCAGGAGACACGTAAGAGTCCGGAAGGAACTCTCATTAGGAGTCGGAAACAGCACAAGGAACTCTCATTTAGCCCAACTGGGAAGAGCACGCAACCTTCTAAAACCAGTAACCTCGTCTGAAGCCTCTACGTTGCCTCACAGACCCCACGCCCACCTCCACTAGAGCCTACACAATGCATTTGCAGGCTCCAGTACACTCTCAAAGGAAGCCGACATCTTCCTTTCTATGGGTCCAAACCCCACACGTAAGGCTTGGCTCAGGGCCCACATCCTAAACAAAGCCTCTTAGATGGACTCAGCCCTAAAGGTCTTTCTCATCTTCAACACCAAAAGCACTTTCATTGCCTGGATTACCTAGTTTTACAGAGGTGTCAACTCCCCAGGTATAGCTACATCTTGGAAGATGAAGCCATTTCTTGAACTTCTTCTGTTATAACCTGTGGGGAGACCCACAGTAGGGAGTATCATACATGTTTTTCAAATAAATGAAAAAGAGAATAAGGTCAACACTGAGAGAAGACACAAACACATTCTTGGGTCACAAGCATCTTGTCAGGAAATGCCTACGGGACTGGCTCCCTGCAGTCTGAGATCCACTTTTTTTTTTTTTTTTTTGAAATGAAAATCAAATGCGGCGACTTCCTGCTGGTGGAAAGAACAACACTTGAAAATCTGAGCAGCACCTCTCATGTGATTTCCAGGAGTGGGGGACTTGGGTGCCTCCCTTTAAATAGGAGGAAAGCTCAACATGGTCCCAGAGTCAGGCTGGAGAATCTGAGCTGCGCTGCCAGCCTGCGGCCCAATCTCCATCAGCTTCAAAAGTTCTGCCTCCTCGCTGGAGTACACAGTGGTGTCCGTGTCATCGGAGTGATACCCGGACTGGTAGCCGCTGGTCTGGTTGGAGCCTTCAGATGCCACAGACTCTTTGCTTTTGCTGGGCATCAGTCCACTGTGGGGAAAAAAAATGCAACCACAAGAGTTGGCAGAGAGAAGGCAGTTCTTTTGCTTCTTACCCTAACCCCCTTCCCAGCCCCATGTGGGCTGTAATCTCCCTGGAGACACCAGCCCCTATCTCTCCCACTTGTTAATCAACGTATCAGGTTTACTCAGACAATGTCTATTTTCAGGTACTAGCATGAATTTGTCCTTTCAGATAAGTCCTCTTATTCAGGTCCAAGTCTTTCAAGCCTGAGATGAGATGAAAGGCAGCTCTCCTGAGTTATGCACAGGCTCCAACCAGGGAACGTCTTTATGGCCTTATGGATTGACAAGTTTGTATACAATGATAGGAGCCAAAGGGACCCTTTCACGATAGGAGAGGAAATAGGGATGTTCTGCAGTCCACTCGTGCTTTCCCCACACTGTCAGTCAGAGGATCGCAAGGCATGTGTGTGGTGTCAATAAAGTTCTCGAGCAACGTTAAACTTTAATAAGCTGATGTGTGTGTGTGTGCAATCAAGCCAGACATGTCAGAAACTGCTTTTTTACTCATCAAAATCACATTCTTTTGGAAAGACTGAGGACCTGGATCATTCAGCAGCAAGAAGAGAATGCTTTCAATGGTGTAGAATCAGGACAGATGGTAATCGTGTCAGAGCCTAGAAGTGCAGGCTGTGCTGACCTAAAGCTTTAGGATTTACACTGCTTGAATCATTCTGAGATGTGGGTTTTTTCCCCTTAATAAGTGCTTTACCAAATTATTCATAGTAAAAATTGCAAAAAGGACTTATGAACTGTGTGCTAATATGTGGTTTAAAAGTTATTTCTAATCACTAGCAATGCAATTTTTCTTTTAATCCAACCCCAATAAAAATAAGTTTAGTGTCTCAATCAATGGCACGGTAATTATCACAGTCATTGCTCGATGGATATATTTTGAATCGGTGAATAAAACATGATTAGCTCTCACAATGTCTTACCTTGGGCTTAAGGCAAACAAAATAGCACACTGGAACATTTTAATGTTTTTTTTCCAACATGAACATCAATAACCCATGGGTTATTTATTTAGATTATAGGTAGATCAAAATCTTCTCTATTCTTACCTACAGTGAACTCACTAGCAAATAAATAATTATTCTGTGTGCTACTATTCTTTTTCTAATTTTTAAATATTTTATCGTTTTTCTATTACAGTTGTCCCAACTTTTCCCCCTTTGCCCTCCTGCATCAAGCCCACCCCCTTCTCCTACAGTCATGCATCCTACTATTTTTATAAGTTCAGATTTTCATTTATTTGTTAAATCAAAGCAGGTGCATCTATTCAAAGCAACTACAAATTCCTATTGAACCTCATGGAGAAAATGATATTCGACACAGTATTTTTCCTACAATTAAGTAAGGTGAACTCAGCCAATAATATTTAAGAATCTAAACAAGTAGCTATTGCCTTACTTATATACTATACTTCTCAAGGACAGACACATCATTTATGTACAGGTTTGAAAATTCTTCAGGGATCACATCCAATGACCTCTTTGTTATTTAGCCGGTACCAGACAAATCTCATAAAAATCCTCTGATTCATTTTAGATTTTTCTTAGACTTACACTTAATTGTTTGACTTGTTTAAGTTTTTTATTAGTTTGATGTAAATTCACCCAGCCAATGACATAAAATGCAAAAACTATGAACCTACATCCCAAATCCTAAGTTCCTTCCAAAAATTCCCATTGAAATTAGTCTTTTCTATTTGGCTGAGCCTTACCTAAAAGACGGAGATAATTTGGTTTTGTCTTCCAAGGTTTTCAGCTCTTCTGATGCAAGAACCATACCACTGTCCGTCTGGTTGTCCTTTTTAGGAGACAATGAGATGGCACAGGTGATTAAGTGTGTGCACGGACCAACCACTTAATCAAACTGACTACTTAACCCACTTATCAGACAATACATCCCAATGTTCTGCAGAGGGAGGTAAAGGTATCAGAACCAGGAACTGTGCAAGCTGCAAAGAGTAGCTTCCTAGAAGCAGGCCCAGGCCAGGAAGAAGAGAGGAGTTTAGGAAGAAACAGCTGAGGGAGCCATTTTCATCCTTCTTTTCCCTTGATAGTATTTACACTTGAGTGGAATTGGACATGACGGTAGAGTATCTTGAATTTGTACCAGGGGCTTTCCTTACGGAATAAGTCTCATTTCAGTAGCAACCCCATGACACAGACCCTCAAGGAAAGCCATATAATTTGCCTCCAAGTCTCTAATGCTTAAGCTAATATTTACTTAGCTAATGTTTCATCTTTTACATAATTTTTAAGACTATTTTTAAAAGATGTACTTACATCTGGGATTACTTTTACTTCTGGTTCTTCCAACGGGATATCTTCAAATGTTTTTACACTCACAGGCCGGCTCTTTCGCTTACTGTTCTGCAGATACTGACTGCAAAAGAAAAAATATTTATATTTCAGTGGTGGTATATTTGGCTGCAGATACCACAAGTGATACCTAAGTTCATTATCTTTCAACCACAAGTTTAATAGTGACCTTCAAAACATCCTTTGGAAAAAGAAAAACAACACAAAAATCTTTCTCTGCTAGCACACATTGAAGGCTTAATTTCCTGTGAAAGTCCATTTTAAAGTATAATATAAATGAGGGGCCTACATGAGCCCCTTTTCCTTTGAATTCTACTTCTGAGGTCCAGGGCTGGACTGAAGACAACAACAGCAAACTAAGTGATGAACCACCCTCTGCCTGGCTTCCTGATTGCAAGAGACTCCTCCACTGAGTTCTCGACATGTTCCCCAGTGTTTCACATCTGCCGGGCCATCTCCTAGGAAAGTTTTTCTCGGTAATGTTCACAGAACAAACTTCCAATGGGAGATGGGTGAAGGACACACCTGCAGATCTCACTGACTCTCACTAAAGGATGCTGAAGTCAGCAGGATCTGAAGACAATCTGCTCTGCCTACATGTAATAAAGGCTTAGTGTGTAGACGGGGGAGGGGTTGAGTCTCACTATCCCCTATTTTCAGCCCGCAGAATTGTTGGTCTTAGGAAAGGGCAGAGGTCCAAGAGCCATGAGATATTTCATCAATTTCAGAGTCTACCTGAGCTTGGGAAAGTCATAAATATTCCTATGCCTCTGGTGCCTCATCTTTAAAATGTGTTGGCCATAGCTTTCCCTCCCTACGTCAGAAGGATGGATGAGGACAATGAGAGTGGGAAATAAATGGCAGATGGTAAGTGTTCTCAGAAAGAGTGATGTTCTATCAACCAAAGCTTGTTGTCCTCCTTTGTATTCAAAGGGGCTCAGTTTCCTTCAGGAGTCCAAATAGGACTTGTCAGACAATGTATCACCTGTGTCCAGGGGGTGCTCCTTCCCTTCCTGTGACTTTGGGTGGGTCTGAGTGACCTGGTTAAAATCACTAATAGCCTAAGTGGAGAGCAGGAACGTCCTTTTCACAAGAAAGGACAGAAAATTCACTCTTCACTCTCTTCCCAGCGTACTTCTCACCACAAGTAGTCTTCTGGACATGCTAACTTGTGTTTCCTTGTGTTTTCTGTGAATGAGTAGAGTGAGGACTCACTTGGGCCGAAAGTAGAGAATGGAAACTGAGTCTCCCACCCCTGCCCCAGGAGGTGGGTTCCTCTTCCTACACAGAGAATCCAATGAAGGTCACCAGTGACATCCTCACTCAGGAAAGTCCATGAGAAACAAGACAGGAAACACAAAGGGAGAGGAAAAGCCCTCTTCTCCTAAGTTCGGTCCCTAAAAGTGGCACTTACTAAAACCTATTGGTAGCATAGTCGATCACTCACTCACTCACTCACTCACACACTCAGGAATCCCTTCCATGGGCCAAGCACTGTGCACAATGTTCCTCGACCATTGTCTTGTGGCATCTTCACAAATGGTACCTCTCTAGGGGAGGATATTATTATCCTAACTTCAGATGACAAACTGAGGCACGGAGAGGTTAATGAACTTGTCCAAAATCACAGAACTGCAATGTGTGGATTATAATTTGGGATTATAATGAACAAGCACTGAAGAATTTCAAGCATGAGCTTGACCAGCTCAGATATATCCTTTTGAAAGACGACTCTGAGTCGAGAAGGGTAAGATCTAAACCAGTGAGACCAATGAGGGGGCAGTTGCCCAAAGAAGGGCAGCCTGACTAAAGAAAGGTGATGCTCACAGGGTTTGGAGAAGTGGACAGATTCAAGAGCTATTCAGGATGTAGAATCAACTAAAGTTGGTGATCTTGGGCAATAATTCAGCTACCTCGGAAAGGACAGCTGCTTGACTTCTGAGCACAATAACTCCAAAAGTTGCATGGCCCTTCACTGTTGTATATGCTCTTTCCAAAACTACAAAATAGGTTTTGTGCGTGTGTGTTTTAAAGATTTTATTTATTTATTTCCAGACAGAGGAGGAAGGAAGGAGAAAGAGAGGGAGAGAAACATCAGATTAGTTGCCTCTTGATCACCCCCCACTGGGGACCTGGCCTGCAACCCAGGCATGTGCCGTGACTGGGAACCGAACTGGTGACCATTTGGTTTGCAGGCCCGTGCTCAATCCGCTCAGCCACACCAGCCAGGGCAGTGTTTTATTTCTCATTTGAAGATGAGGAAACTAAGCCTTAGGGAGGAAACAGCTAGAACTGAGACTTGAACTTTGGTCTTAAGACACTAAAGCCCGTGCAGGTGATTTTTTGGTTGTTGTTGGAGTTTTTTGTTTTGCTTTGTCTTGTTTCACTTTACCGTACTCCCTATTGACTCCCCTGGAAAAGTATCAGGAAGGAAAAAGAAGAGAGCAGTGGGCATGATTGTTCAAGTTTTTATTAAGCACCTAGAATGTGCACAGCACTGTTCTCTCCTTTGTGTGACCTGACTGTGTGATGAGAAGCGGTGGGAGAAGAGGGCATGTGGGGTGTGAGATAGGCAAAAGATGGAGAAAAGACAGTTTTGCTTCCAGCTGCCTAATACCAGAGCCAAATTCAGAGACCTCTAGCCGAAAACATCACTCTACAAGGAACATTTAGTCATTACCAACAATTAACCAAAATGAAGAAAATGCTATGTGCCAAAACCTTTTTCTGGGAGAGAATTGAAAAGAAATTTTTGATAAGTTGCTTGGCGTGGGACATGAAACTCCCAGGGAAAATGATGGAGCAACCGCAGATGGTCCCCAAACTGCCTTCAAAGAAAGATGAGTGCAATTAATATGTGTTTTCTTGCAGGAAGCATGCAAACTTGGGGCCAGAGCTGGTCCTCAGGGAAATGAGAGTAAATGCTAAGTCTAGACACTGGTGGTCCTTCCTCCCCACCCTTCCCCCAGCACACCTCTCAGCCTCTCTCTCAGCTGAACACATATTTTTAACCAGGCAACAAATCATCAGGCTGGCTCCCACAGTGATGTCTCTGTCCAGCTCTATTTATAAAGCAATGAATTGAAAATTAGAAGGAGGGAGCAAGTGAGAACGACTTCTCGGCTTTTCTACTTGACTGGCAATGTGGAAGAGGAGTAAACAAGTCCGAAGAGCATACCCCAGCCTCATTTCTGTCTCCCCAGGGAAGCAGACCCACAGAGAGCGTCAGAATGAAGTGTGTCATGCGCAGATGCCTGGATTATGCCTTTCCTTTAGCCCAGATGATTTACACGGGACCATGGAGTCTTATTTTTATAAGAGGAGAAAAGGTGGAGGTGATTGGGAAAGGGTGCAGACAAAAGATTCCAATTTCCATTTTATTTTTCACATTGTGGCTGGATAAAAGAGAAACTGAACTGGAAAGACCAATTCAAAAATCACAGGCAGAAAATAGAAGCCAGGCCTATGTTCAGAGTGTGGTGTCACATTTGTCCACGCTTCTGGGGATAAATGTTAGCAGCCCTGTCTCAGATCCAGCACAGCATTTGGCACTTCCATTACACAAACATGACTTCATCGACTCTCAGCACCATATGCAAAGTGCCCGAGTGAGCCAAGACACTGCCGACTCCGGTGCTCATCCCACCTGGGCACTGAAAACCCAAGGAATAGAGCTCGTGATCAAATGGCTTTCAGATATACGAGGAGGCAATAGTGTTGTGGGAATAATAACCATACCAGAATGCCGGCTGAACTTAAACTAAGACTTTTTAACATGGGAGTGGAACTGTAAGCTTTCATTCCGTGGCTCTTTCTCTCTGATAGGCCCTCCTTGGTGTGGAAGAAAATGGCACAGAGTTCAATATCAGAGAAAATGGAATCATTCTGGGGATGTAATTTTAAGCAGCTCACATAAGAGCTATCATTTGTGGAGAGCTCCCTAAATGCCAGGCACTTAGAAATGCATTGTATCGGTAATTCTCACAACAATTACCCTGAATGACACCAGTGACCTCACCTGGGTTGCAATGAAGACTTGCCCCAAGTCACACAGCTGCTAAAAAGCTTACATGGGAGTCCGAGCCACTTCTGTCGGACTCAGAATCTGGATCTTGAATCAGAATATTGTATTCCCCCAGGTAATCACTCCGAACCTCGCGTTCAACGTCTACATCCTAAAACATCACACTTTCTACCTTGCCTAACACAGAGTTATCCTGTGGGCAAAATCTGATAATGTAAGGAAGAGCTCTTTGAAAAATACCCAAAGTTCTCGACAAAATGGAATAGGGGGTTCACATGTTGCCTCCAACCACTCTGAGCTTTCTTCTCACTCGTAACAGAGTCCCTGCTGCCCCGAGTGGTTGATTCCAGGGCACCGACTGCTCAGGTCGCCTCACCTGCTACGTGGCAACCCGGCCAAGTACTCAAAGGCCTGAGCTCCTCCCTGCAGCCACAGCATGCTCCAGAGGGCATCTTGGCCAATCCCCCCCCCCCACCCATGGTGTCCAGTTACAGGACGAAAACACCCAAATGGGTGCGAAAAGAAACAAAGCAAAGGTAAGTAGTCCCAGGCTTAGAAAAAGGCAATTTTAACATCATAATGTAGAAAACCTTATCAACTTTTTCCTTATGCACAGGTGCTGGGAGAGAGAAAAAAGGAAGCTGCCTTCAGAACCCCTTTAGAAATCAGGGGAGGGCTGCAGTACACGTGTTTTAAATAAGCCCAGAAGCCTCATTATGCTAATAAACCCCTGAAAATCAGACTTGGGCGGGGCTTCTGGAGTCGTGTTGTCCAGTCTGATGCGGGACACATCCCCACGGTTCACTGTCTCCTTGCCCCAGAGGCACAAGACTGTTTTCACAGATGCCTAGAACTCTTCCATCCTGAATCGTTCCTAACCTACTTAATTCACATTAATAAAAGAGTACATGGGGATAATTTAAATACAGATGTCTTTGTAAAATCGGTCTCTTTTTCTGGAGATTAACAAACTGTGGCATTCCAGCTATTTGCAGCTGCAGGGCTTAAAATCCTGAAAGGAAGAGCTATGGCAGCAATGTGGGCTACAGATGGGAGGAAACACACCTACCAGGCCCTCTTCGAGGAGCGCTTCCCTCTGTGTCAGTCTCGGGGCTATGGCTGCGCGTGCAAGGGGGATGCAGCAGCTTTATAAAACGTCTTCCTCCCACCCCCCTCCCGAAGCTGACCTTGAGGCCCAACCCCTGGGGGATGTTGGCCATAGACAGTACCTGATTCCTGCTGTGTTGTCATAATGGAATTTGGGGTCACACACTTCCTCTTCCTCCATACAGGAAACAGGTGAGGTGGGCAGAGAGAGTCCAGAATCATCTTCCATGCTCAAAGTCTCTGATATGGGAAGAACAATGTAGTCTTTGCCATCCTGAAACAATAAACACAGAGTGCTATTGTTTTGGCTTCAGTGCTTCAAGGGCCTTTTCATGAGAAACAAAGGCCAGGGGGCCTTCTTGGTTAGGGGGGGTGTTGCCTTCATATCTGAAATATAAAACTTTAAGACAACATTAAAAATGGCTTGTCAAAAACCAAAAGGGCATTTGAAAGGGATGGGTGCCTGAAAGTATATTACAGGAGTTCATGAATAGGGAGATGGGGGAGGGGACACACAACACTGTGGCCACAACGAAGACCAAGTGGGCTTGGTCACCGACGCAGCAACAGAGCACGCGGAGCCCCGCAGAGCTGAGAAACCATCCACACGAGCCAGGTCCTTTAAAGGACGTGTCAACCAGTGTTGGCCTGTGGATTTCAAGGCAATGGAAAAACTGATGATGGTCTAGAGAAAAGCAATAAATGTGCAGGAAAAACGGGTCTTCTGAAAAAAAAAGGTGGCACCACTTCACATTATTTCATCAAAAGAAAGAAATGAAGGGAAAGATGATACATTTAAATGTTTGGAAGGTTCACGATAAAAAGAGATTTGACCCACTGTCCCCCAGCTGTTCAAAAGAAAAGCGGGAGGAAATTGGCTTCCATTCACTGTAGTAAGAGGTGTTGACGGGAGATTAAATAACTTTCTAGTGGCAAAGGCTACAAGTCTGAAATCCTCCTCTGGAAGTTATGGGGGCCTGGGATTTTATTGGGGAAAAAGAAAGCCATCTATTTTGCAGGGTTCAGATGTGTTTTTGCCTGCAGAATATATTAAAAATTCCTTGAAATTCCATCCATTATTGATATTCTTTGGATCAACTAGTTGGTCAGTGTTCATTTTAACTTTAGAAGAGCATCTGAAGACTTAACAGAAAGAAACATTGTTAAGACTAAGAGTGGTCTGCTCCCAGGTTATGAATTAGGATTTCATCTGTCTCAAAGGGTAATTATAGCTTGGAAAAAACCACCCCTGCTCAGATCTGGAAGACTATAGCTTCTTATTCAGTGGCTGAGGGAACAGTACGGTGGCCATGACAAGGTATAGGCAGCAGAGGAGTCCTGACACCTGAGTGCTCTTTTAGGAAGCTTCTTGGATGGAGGTCACAAACCTGCTGAGCATTAGCTTGTAACAGATTTCCCAAGTGTTCCACCAGCTCTGAAAACGTGGGCCTCTGACTAGGCTCTCCGTGCCAGCAGTCAAGCATGGTCTGGTACCTAGAGAAGCAAAATATTGATGTCATTAATGAACTGCCTCCTTCCTCCTGATCCGATGCTGAAAGTAAGCACTTGAATGAGTAAACGTTTACAGAGAGTCCATCAGGAGGCAAGATGTTAAACAGGGATACACACAAGACATTTGATGCTTCCCTGCACTTGGAGCGTCAGGTGTGTACAGAAAGAAAAATGGTAGATCAACACTTAATAAAAGTTAACTGGCTGGTATAGATAAAATGTCATCATTTCAAGAAGAAGAGATCGCTCGGGGCTTGAGATTATCAAGGAAGGACTGTGAGACAGAGGAAGGGCACAAACTGGGCCATGAAGGAGGAGTTTATGATGGCAAGTCTTTTGGGCAGGGAGCGAAGAAGGAGAATAAAAGGGTACTTTTAAAGTCTCACATTTCTGGTGTGGTATAATCAGGGGCCCTCATCCTAGTTCCTTCTTTCAATCGCCTGCAAAATTCCTCATCAATCTTTACTCCAGGATAAGGAGAAGCACCTAGAATGAAACAGGAATGGGATGTTTGTTATTTGACTTGATTTTCTCTTATAGGAAGCCCTGAATCTGATTCTTGAGCATACTGATCATCTATATATTTTTTTCTTCCTTTCTTTTTTTTTTTTTTTTTTTAGGTTTTACAATACAAAGCTTGCAAGTAAGTTTCACTCAATAAAGGTTGACTACAAGACAGGGAAAGGTGTATTAGGGGCCACTGGCTGTTATCATTCTCTTTGGAGTCTCGATGGAAGGACCAAGAGAAGTGACTCACCTAAGGAAAATATTTCCCAGAGCAAGACACCAAAAGACCACACGTCACTCTGAATTGTGTACACTCTGTCAAAAATTGTTTCTGGGGCCATCCATTTCAAAGGGAGGCGTGCCTAAGAGGGTAGAAGACAGGGAATCAGCTTCCAACTTGGCAAGTTTCTGAAGAAAAATACTTCCTTTACTCCTGAACACAGGCTCTGATGTTTGCTAAGAGGAGTTTGAATTCTGCAACTTAAGAGGTCCCGGGTTCATCTTTGAAACTTACATCTCCTTTTCTGACATAATCTGGGTCTTTATAAATATCCCGGGCCAAGCCAAAGTCACAGATTTTAACCACGTTCTTCTCCGACAAGAGGATATTTCGTGCCGCCAGGTCCCTGTGGATACACTGCAAAAAGAATCGTGTGTGTGTTAAGTCTCAGCACAGCTGATCTTTTCTACATCTGTTGTGACCTCATGCTCTAAAAAAAACAAACCCACATCAGAAAACCAACTGATTAACAAGCACCGGGTTAATATCTTTTATCAGCACTTCAGGGAAAAAGTCTGAGTTTTGTTGAGATGCACATCTGCTTATTCCACAAACAGCCCCAGACTGTGGAGTTAAATAATTAAGTTATAGTATGAGGAGGGAGTTGTAAATAGACTTCTCTTGGACACAATTAGGAATGTGTTTCTGGTCACATCCACACATCCCTTTTGCCTGGCTCCATATACAGTTGAAACATGTTATTCTAAGGGACGCCCCAGAATGGGATTTATTTTGAATGAATGCACGGAAACCAGAAACAAGGGCTCTCACTGATTTGTTGGTTTCCCCATTCCATATGTAACTGAAGCTGGACTGGCTCTGATAAACAGTTCCCAGTGGGGCTCATCCTGTTTTCAAAGTGGAGGCTTATCATAAAGGTCTATTAAAGCCATTGCAGCTTCTCACTAGCCAGGCTGATTCTCTGGTGCACTACGAAGGAAAACCAGCTCTCCTTGGCTTTCTTTCTATTCTTTTCCGCCCCCATGCCTCCCTTGTCTATGTCCCCCAACATCATCTAACTCCCTACTGCTAAGCAGCTTCAGCTCCACCTGGTAGAATTGTGAGAGAGTAAGTCAAGGGGGATACTTTTAAATGAATGAAAGGCTTTGCTGAGAATTCTCAAGTCATTGTAGGGGTGATCACATGAGCAGAGCATCCCTGACCACCCGCACCTCACATCTGGGTAGCACTTTCCTCTGAAGGAGGCATATTTAAAAACACATTGTCTAGCATAACTGAGCAAGACAGGAGGTTCCAAAAATGAGACAACCCTTCCTACTTTCTTTCCAACCTAAGAGCTTCTGTTATTTGCCCAAAACCAGGTGGCATTCAATAAAGCAGGGGAAGCTAAAGGATCTTTAGCTTCCTTCCCCAGTCACTGAAAAGGACCCTGACTAAATGGCAAGCTGTGGCCTTAAAAAAGTAATTTAAAAAAATCAGAATCTCCAAGAAGGGCAAAGAGCTTTTCTCTTTGAGAAAATCCTGTGAGACTCCACCTCTCTCCCTTCCCCGTAGGAGGAAGAAGACAAGAACTCCCGGCAGGAATATCTGAGATCCTGAAGCTCTGTGACCTGGGACGAGCTTGAAACCTCAGGAAAATAAGTGGGTTAGGGATGTCGCTCTGATATAGAAGCAAATAAACGAAAAACAATAAACTCCAAAACTCTTTGTCTTTCTTCCCCTAGCAGGCTGCAACAAATGCATTTTATCAAACAACAATTTTTCTTGAAATTTAATTTGAATTTTTCTTGTTTAATGTCAAACCATCCACTATACCCTTTTCCAGGGCAGTGACTTGAATTAACCTTGCTCCCTCCGGAGTGTTTACAACCTTCAGAATATTTGTAACTTGTCACGTCCCCACCTCAGCCTTTGTTTGGCCTACTTTGCTAATTTTAGCTCTTTAGTCTCTCTCATCTGAAGCCTGTCCTTCCTGGTTTCTAATTATACTACTAACACATGTTTTTTGATGGATGGTGATGAATGTAAAAATAAATTAAAAATAGACTTACACCAACATATCCACAAGGCTCAGTCCCTCAGTCTTCTAGGTTATTGCTCACATGTCACATTCTTATACAGTCTTCCTTGTCCACTTTGTTTAAAACTGACATTCGCAGACATAAGAGCATGCACCCACACAAGCATACCACTCCTATACACTCCATTACCCTTCTCGCTTAACTTTCCCCACAGCGCTTACTCCCATCTAACCTACTATGTGTCTGACTTGCTGATATTTACTGTTTGCTCCTCCCCATAGAATGTAAACTCCACGAAGCTGGAGAGTTTCACCGGTTTGTTCACACAGTATTCACACACTTAGTGCTTAGATGACTGCTTACAGCTCATGGATGCTCAATAATAAAAGGCTCAAAAGTCACACAAATTAATTTCATGAAATCCTTATACCCCCTTAGGGAGCAGAAATGGGGGCCTCCCCTGTAGAATTCTTTTAATAGTCTCAGGAGTGGTGAATGAATTATAGTGCCAAGCAAACACCAGTGCCTGGCACTGGAGATCTTATTTCCAAATCTGTGATCTGTAGAGATACTTTGTTTTCCCTTGAGCTCTCTTACCTTCCGAGATGCCAAAAACTCCATGCCCTTAGCCACTTGGAAGCTGTAACAGATGAGATGCTCCAAGGTCAAGAAGTTTTTGTACAGATCTTCAGAAGCTGTCAGAGGATCCAGGAGTACAGAGATCAGTATTTCCAATAGAAATGATTTATTTATAAGTTTTTTTAGAATAATCTTCATTTTCAAATGTGGGAGTTAAATTTGGGAAATATAAGCAGAAAGAAAATGCCTCTATCTTCTGTGAATTTGCTGAATACCAGCGTTATTAGCCTTCATCCTACCCCTTAGCAAAAATATTACTTTTTCCATTTCAGCCAGATTGAACCAGCGAATCCAGGAGACAGAAAAGAGGTAAAATTGGCCCAGATAACAGAGTGAAAGAGAACTTGTTCAAATTTACTGTTTTAAACTTGTTTTTTTTTTCCTGTACCCAGAGGGGTAAACAATAGTTTCATATCAAGAACTCTAAAAATAAAACAACAATATGCAGGGTCACTGGATCTCTTCTCTCCAGGCTTTGTCCTGGGACAAATGACAAAGGTCAAATTATAATCTACAACGGATAACTAAAAATACCAGAAACAGATTTACTTCTCTCACTTCCAAGGTGAGAAAGTGCCATAAATGCAATAAATCTGGCCTAGGAGGATGCTTTTTCTCCAAGGACGTGAAGGAGAGAATGCAGGGACATGAAGACAAATGATGAATTTCGTAAACTGGGGTATTTACTTCCGTGCATACTGGTACAAATAACCACTAAGACATTAATGGGTGTTTCAACATGATCTCTTAATTTTAGTCAGATGGGATAAGACATGGCTTCTTTCCTGGAGACAAATGCCAAAGTACAATAAGTGGAAACTCAGTTGTAATAACGTTGTGTGTATTAAAAACACTTCGAACTGTTTCCTCAATGACTTTTTACACGTAGGGCTACAAGGCTCTCAATGAATAACAAGTGAGAGCTCTTCATTTTCCAAATGAGGAAATGGAGGCAAAAGTCTAGGCCAGCACTCCTTCTTCTCCGACACATGAGCCCACCCCCTTGGTTTGCAGCTCACCGGCCACCGTTTTGGGAGACAGAAGAACAGGGCCGAGGTGGCTCTACTCAAGAGTGGGTCCAGTTCTGTGAGGTCTAGACCACCTCCTCACGCTCTTCCAGACCACCTTCCAGCCTCACACCTCCCACTAGGCTTCTCAGGGCAAGAAGTCAGATTCCAGTACTATCTATGGCCTCATATCCAGGGAAAGAGAAGCAAGTTCTTCCACTATTCCATGATTAGATTATTCTAAGCTCATGCTTCATGAGGAGCCAGATGTCAGGAAGCCCTAGCTCTGCCTCCATGGAGCACTCTCTGCTTCTTCTGGGGGAAGCAGGTATATAATGTATCCTGGAATTGGAAGAAGTACTGGAAGTCAGGCTGGGAATGCAGCACCACTGAGAAAGAACCCTAAAATGTCATTGGAAACATGACCAGATAAAGAAAAGATACCTCGGAGGGTGTATGGTTGGAAGGAAGACTTGATAAGCCACTTAAACAGTGGGGAAGAAGTAGCAGATAGCCCCTGCACTGCCTTGGAGAAGGTTGGGTATGATTAACTGAGCAACTTCTGTTGGGCTGGTGAAGTAAGCAAGGTGGGGCTGCACCGCTTGGGGCAACGAGGAGACTAGTCAGCCACCAAAACACCTTCTCTGCCCTTCTGGAACACAGGACTGAGCCTCTCCTGCTAATAAATGCTGAACCAACATTTTAACAGCATTGGCTTGATAGCTGCCAACCTCTTAGATCTCCTAGGATTCGAGATTGCTCAGGCTAGCCAGGCTTCATCTTACAGCCTCGCCTGCCATTATGTAGAGCTTCCATGCTTCCCCTCTGGGGAGACTAAAGGAAGCCAGTCTAGAAATTTGGGTGTCTTTCAAATATTAGGTAGTATCAGACTTTTCCCATGGCAGAATTTCTCATAGCACCCTGTCACCTTGTCTGTTCCTACAAGAGCATGCATGAGAAAGCAATGGCAGGTACCTTCCTCCTCTTCCACATCACTGAGGGACTTCTCCTCCACAAATCCAGAGCTGGCTGAGCTCTGGCTACTGGTGATGCTGTCCAAGCGGCGTTTAGGATCCACGGTGATTTCCCCAACGTATTCTCTCCCTTGACGGAATCGTGCCCCTTTGGTCTAGGAAAAAGCACATGAACACACTCCTTGACTACAAAATGGACCTCTGAAATGTAGCCAACTTTGAAAACAGTTGTAACTACTTAAAAACAGACCAGAAGGACATCAACGTCAGGATTATGCAGTCTCCAGGCTAAAATCTTGGACAAGTATTTTAGATGATAGATTTTCTTCCATAAAGCCTCGTTCTTTCTTGAGCCCACAGAGATAGATGCCTTGTTTCAAGTTGTACTCAGACACACTTCCAACATTAGGGTGCTCTCTGCAGAGGGATTCCCACTCTAGGGGACAGAGACTACTCCCGAGCTGCCCTTCCTTTCCTTAACCACACCCATCTTCTCCCCTCTCCAGGCACCATCTATCATGGGTCCATAGATGAAGCCACAAAAATAAATCATGAGAAGCCTACATCCACCCAGAAGGTAAAAGAGGAAGTTATGACACCCAAGAGATAATGTGAGAAGACCCCTCACAAGTTTTTCACAGAATTTCAACCAAAAAATTAACCTGTACCACTTGGAATTTTCCCCCATTTTACAGTGCAGCCAGAGTTGAGTTAGGGAATGCCATACCTTGTAAGGGACAAATTCATTTCTCTTGCTCCTTAAGTAAGTGGATAGGTTTCCAAACTTGCAGAATTCCACAATCACCATGAGCGGGCCTGCAGACAGCACAGCATGTCAGGAAAGGAGAACGTGTTTCACTCATGTTTCTCCCTAAGTGTTTAATATATTTTTCAACCAGAAAATATCATAAAAAAGCTACAGCCTTTCACAGGGGACAGGATCATGGAAATCAGCTGGTCATAAGCCACTTATATGGTAGCCTGGCTTTTTCTAAAAGGCGATTCCACAAGACTGACAAAAATTTAAAAAGAGAACACACCCACTTGCTTTTCAACATAATCACCTAAGATGACTCCATTTTAGGGAGACCTGCTATCAGTGTCTTTTGCTTTCAAGTTTTGGGGGAAGTTTACTTTGCTCATCTAAATACCTGCTACACAAGTAGCAGACTGTATTATAGTGATGTGACCTTTTTTTCATTCACACCAAGCGCTAGAACAATTTATAGTGCCCAAATAACCTCCATGAAATACATTTATACGGGGTGCAGCAAAAGGAGGTTTACAGTTGTTCATATGGAAAAGTCACACAATAATTCATAAATAATAATACAAGAATCAACCCTGTGTTTTGCATACTCACAACTGTAAACCTCCTTTTGCCACACCCTGTATCTGGAAATCTGGCCAAGTATCCTAAGTTAAGGGAATCGAAGCCATGGTAGTTGAGCGGTTTCCCTCAAATAGCAGCAGAGATGCATATGCCTGAATCAGGGAACCAGAGCCACCCACAGGTACTCACCTCCTGGCTTGGTACAGGCACCTAGAAGATTGACCACATTGAGATGATGGCCAATGTGAATGAGGATCTTGAGTTCAGACATGAGGGCTCGGTGTTCACTGTGTGTTGCTCCTTCTGCAAATACAGGGCAGAGAGGGTCATCGTAAATGTGGGTGTTGCCTTAGGAAGACTCATGCACCTCTGCAACCTCCTCTCCAGGGATAAACCAACTGTAGCCCACTTTACAGACTATGTGCATTCTCCTAAAAGTCAAGTATAAATTGTATTTTCTGATTCCAAATCAAATTCTTCCTTTAAGTGCATTCAGAATGTTTGATATTTAAAAGAATTCATAGTGAAGTCTTTTGCAAGTGGAGAATCCATCTGCAAATGGAATCATGCCCAGATTCTCTTCTTTTACAAAATTGGGTTTTCATATACCAGGTTTACTATGCTTCTTGGGGCCTGATTACTTCAGTACTTCCTCGTAAGGAAGCAATACCACGTATCAAATATCCGTGTGTGTTCGGGGCTGTGCTGAAGTTCCCACCAATCTGTGCCAAGCAGGAAACTTAACAAGGGCCAGCTGGTAAGGCCAGTTGGCATATGAGGCTGATGAGGCTAAGACTGAGTTTGATCCAGTGCTGACTGGTAAACTTCCCTGTAATTCACAGACATGGTCCATACCTCAGGTCCTAATGAGCCACCTTAAAATTACATATCCCCTTGGCCACAAAAGAGAACAGGCAAAAGGAGGGAGATGCCTTTGAAATGCATAAGACCTACTGGCAAAGGGTAGGTAGCATCACCTCCATCAATAAAAACACATCATAATTGGAGCCAAAGGTGTTGTATGCATCACCTCCCCAAATTAAAATGGCAAGACCAGAATTCCATTACTATTAAAATTAACAATTGTTTGCAAAAGTTTGAATTTTTTAAATATCACCCATAATCCTTTTTTCCTAGCACAACCATTCATATTTTGCATATTACTTTTTATTTGTGAAATCTTTTACATATTCCAATTATAGGGAACATAGTGTTCTTGTACTCTACTATTTTTACTTATTATATCAAATTTCTCTTCGTGTTTCTGGATGGTCTATAACTATCTTACCAATGCACCATAATATAGTACAAAACAATTTGTTTTTTCTCTCCCTAGAGCCAGGCCACTCAGTACAGTTGTGCAAGCTGTGTCCTACACAAGGACCCCCAGGCAAGGTGGGGAAGGAGGGAGCGGGCAGCTGAAACCCATCCCCAATTTTGCCTGCCTGGCTGTGCACCCTAGCATGAGGTTACAAGAGAACTTTTTTTCCAATTTGCACAAAGGTATACAGGTTGGCTGCATGTTGGGCTGGTGGGCCCACCCAACCACAGAGCCACTGATTCAAGCCTTTCATCGTGTGTAAAGACCAGATGAAACAGAGGGAGGGTCACATCACCACATAACTTTGCTTTTACCTTTCAACATTTTGACAGCCACTGTCTTGCAAGTTGCTATCTTGTCAATTCCAAAGGCATCTGCTTCAATCACTTGGCCAAAGGCACCACGACCGAGAGGCTTACCTACAGTTAACAACAACAGCGGCGACAAAACGGACTTGGGCTATTATACCACCAAAGTGATACGCAGATTCCAACTAGGTAGGGTAACCATACATCCCAGTGTAACATGGACAGTCCAGTTTACTCTTGGTCCAGGCTTAATTATTTAGATATCTCTTCCCTTCACCCTCCAAATGCCCTGCTTTAGACGATTACAGGGACACTACTTCTAAGTGACTAAATGGATGATTATTCAAATTCGAGAGATGAAATGCTTTCTGAACTAGAATCCAACCTTCGTGTAGACTAGATTTGTCATCCTCCTAAAGAAAAAAGAGATGGCCTGATAAACTCAACATCAAATCAATATCACTTGAAAGCACACCTAGTTTCAGCCGGTCCCTGGGGAACTCCCATTTGCTGGCATCATAAGGCAGGCGTTCACAGTGTTCGTCCAAGGGGAGTTCATCTGGATCCATGACGATGGACAAGTAGCCTGTCTTCAGTTCCCCTCCATTGGCCTGGAAAGCATTACTCCTTTAAGCGACACACATTCCGTTGTTTGGCTGTTGTTTTGTGTGCTTCTTATTATTTTGGTAGAAGCCCTATTCCTGATGTCTCATTTTTAAATAAAACTCATGGAGTGTGAGAGTAGTCCTATTATAATCCTATTTCCAGTGACCCCTCAACTAAATGAACTCGGAATTAAGTTCTTAAATCTTAATTACACTAGACAGTACCAGCCTGTTTTTCCGCTAGTGGCTTCTATCAATTAAAGCCCAGTGGTCCAGCCAAAAGAAAATGGGCAAGAATGTTATTGTATTGAAATAAACTGTGCTCATCGAGCCCATAACAATGGGAAGAAACAACTCAAAGAGCCCCAGTCAGCTTTCATTAATCATGAAAACCAAAGTGCACGGGGTGGAAGAAAAATTATTTTTTACCCGCTTCACAGTCCGTAGAACAATGACAAGAAGCAGCCAGAAGAACATGGCGATCACCGCAGTGCCTACTAGAATAATGACTTCCAAGTTCGTTTTTTCCTGGGCACCTGGAAAGACACAATTGAATGAACATCAACCGTTGGAGACTCATACCTCTTGATATAAGATGACAAAGTTCAAGCTCACCAATAGGGAAACATCCTAAATAAAAAGTCCCACACCTCTGACTTGGATGGAGTCTATAATATTCTTCATGGGTAATTTAAGGTTTGCAAAACTTTGCTCATGAAAGCTTCCAACAATAAAATTCTAAAGCAATGAAGGATAGAAATGTTAATGTCTTCAAAGACAACCATAGGAAGTGTTTGAAAGAAGACTTTGCTGGAAAGAAAACAGGTCACGTTCTACAGAGAAGAAAAGTATTTCTAATGGGAGAAGATAAACATCCAGTTTTATTGTGATAATCTATGTTTTGATGTGTATAGTGTTTGAGAAAGACTAACAGCAAACAAACAAAATAGAAACAAAGTCACAAAGAACATTTTGATGTTTGCCAGATGGGAGGGGTTTTGGCAAAAGGAGGTGAAAAGGGGGAAGGGATTAAGATGTCCAAATTGCCAGTTCCAGAAAGTCGCAGGCTGTGAAGCACAGCACAGGGAATATAGTCAATAATGTTGTAATAACTACGTATGGTGTCAGATGGGTACTGGGCTTATTGAAGTGATCACTTCCTATCTTACATCAATGTCTAATCACTGTGTTGTACACCTAAAACTCATACAAAATTGTACGTCGACTATAATTGAAAAATTTAAAAAGAAACCTCTCAGGAAGGGAAAGAGAAGAGAAAAAGCTGCAGAAGCTCAGAGCTCCAGAGGACAACTCTGAGTGGGTGAAATTAAGGCCAGAGGGCGCTTTCCACTCAGAGTGATTAGCAAAGAGGTGATAAGGAAGCAATTATCACTTAGGGTCCGCAGTGGCTGAGAGCAGTGTGAATCAAACTGGCCACCAGCTGTGAGTGGCCCATGGGGGCCTCAAGAAGGCAGAAAGACAAGTAATTAATGCGTTAGCAAAATTAGAGTTCACAGTTGAGAGACAAGCACCAAAGATGCTTGGAGGCAGATTTTGTTTCTCTATTGGTCATACTGAAGTCATTCTCTATATGGAGAGATTAAAAGTCAATTCATACAAGGTAAAAAATTCAGAGATTCAATTGTCTAGATAAGTTTGTGTATGAATATTCCCACAATAACATCTGGGAACCTAGCAGGGGAGGTAAACATTTCCCTCTTCCTGTCTGAGTATTTTCTTCAGGTGAGAAGTAAATCTAATCCCTGTGCCAAAGTTACCCAGTTAGCTATTGGCAGCCAGCAGCAGTTAGTGAAGGTGAGGCAGAGCAAGGGGGAGAAAAGGACATCTCTCTTAGGATCTGCCCCAGGCTTGAAGCACTGTGGAAGTGACAAAACCACCATGTCACTTGAAATCTTTACTTATTTCATGCACTTGAAATTTTATTTGCCAGCGCAGCGTGTGAAATGGTAATAAGCCTACCCAGGTTTCAAAATAAGTCAAGGTATCAAGACGCAATACTCGGCAACAGAGATTTGACAGATAAAAGAGCCTGCAATCTAGACTTGGAGAGAAAAGCCAGGAGGAGTTCGTAGAGATCCGTCATTCCTCATTCCTCTGTCTGTTGCCACCCTTCTTCCCTCCCTTTGCATACCACCCCTTCACCGGCATAACACACTGTCGTTGTCCCCTGATGGGTTATTAACCAAAAAAGGCACAGGAATACATCCCTGAAGATAAAACATCCTGTCACAGATCACCTTTCCCATCTGAGGAAATGCCAGATTTCACATCATTCCTGCATACACACACAAGTATCCTTTCACGTTTAGATAAGAACCCCCAATTTTTCATTTCAGAGAAGCGATGGTCTACTGTTCACAAATGAATCTTAATTATCTTTAGTCCTGTGAAAAGTATGAACATTTGTGACTGTCTAGATAGTATTGATTTTCATGACCAGGCAGTTATTCTAGTGATTTTCCAAATAAACATAGGAGTATAATTCCATATAACAAGCTCACTGAGCCATTCAGATAAAGAAAGAACCAGGGAAAGGCAGAAATTCTGCCGGCCTGGCTAAGAATTTTTCCACAATGAGAACTGAGGGATAGAAATGTGATGCAAACAAAATTAAAATAACAGTAATTATGTTCTCTGCTCCAAATAATATATACTCATAATAGAAAATTTACAAAATACAAAGAATATTACAAAAATCATCTATAATCTTCCCATGCAAAGTGTATGAGTGTCTATCAGACACAAGCTAATTGTTAAAAGCTGCCTGATGCCCCTGTCGAGTCCCACTGACCTTCTACAATGAAAAATGCCTCCACTTTTGCACACCCAAGAACACTGCAGGCCTGGCAGGTGTAGAGGCCTTGGTCCTCCTTCCTCACCCTGCGGATGGTTAGGTTCCGGTTCCCATCTTTCAGTACAATGCCTAAGAGAGGAGGAAAATGATGATTTTCATTTACGATGTGGCCTGGTGGAGTTTTTCAGGAAAAAATTTTAAACTATAAATGCCGTCCTTTATCTTGGGCTATTATATCTAACTCCAAAGCAACTGCCGCCTCATCACCCCTGGCTTCCATGAGAATTCAACGAGACCCTGAGTTCTCTCATTATAAGGCTGTGAAATGAACCAGTACATGGACCCTTAGATCGTTACTTTTTTCTATCTCAAACAAATCAAAAAATAATATGGATTTTAGACAACATCTCCAGGAAAATTCTGCAACCAAAGAGAGACAGACATGTTCCATTCACCTGAGTCTTCCACGAGTGTCTCGTTATCTTTAAACCAGGAAATCTGTGGAGAGGGGTTCCCAGATGCTGTGCACACAACTTCGATGGTTTCCCCAATACTTGCCGTCTGATTCTCCAGGTTCACTGTCATCACGGGTGCCAGGCGCTCTATGCACACAGAGAGAAAATGTGACGTTTAGGTGCAACTTCTAAAACGGTTTGAGTACCAGTAAATTATTCAAACCATTTAAACTTAGTAAACAGCACACTGTTGGTTGACTGAGCTGAAAACACACAGAGATTGACAGAAGGACCGCTGGTCACCGAGTAAAGTGAAGTAAAATCAACAGGTCAGCACAGTTCAGGCAGTCATTGCGTCTCTTCGAACTTTCATATCAGTGAGTCACGCTGGTAATCACATCCCAAAGCGAAGGTTGTCACCTTTATGGATTTTTCCTCTAGTTAGACATGGCTTCCCTCCCAACAAAGTTCCAGCTGGTGGCACCCTAGAGTTCTGCCATGTTTCTCTTGGAAGGTGCAAAACTTCAGTGTAACAAACACTGAAGTCAACAAACGAAAAATGCCTTATATTTATTTGTTACTTTTTACAGAACTCATTTGTACTGCCTCTGTTCCTCACTATCAGTCCATGATTGATAGGAAAGGAGTTTCCGCTTTATTTTACAAGTGAAATAACTGCAACTCAGGGGGTTAAACAATTTGCCCGAGTCTTAATAGTTAAGTGAATAGGTGAACTGATAGAATCTGGTGGAACCTAAAAGTCCAGACCAATGCTATTTCCACTAAAACACAAACAAAAACACCACCCTAAGGAAAGTCAAAGATTTAAAGAAAAGTAAGCCCATGGGTACTTGGTTACATGCACAGCAAAACTTTAGATTTACCCTTTTCTTATAAATCATCAAAGTGCTATGGAAACATCTTGTCCAAACCAATCAAACGCCAAAAGGAATCTTGCTGAAATAATCTACTTTAACATGCAGCGAAATGAGATTACCTCAGTGGTGAACTGCATGGGGTTTAGCAGATGTTCTGGATGCTAGTCAATTCCTAAGAACAATTTTTGGGAAACAACGTGGGAGCCCTTAGGGAAGCAAACCACCTCTCCGTGAGCACGCGTTTCCTGGGCAAGGCCAGGAGCCTCCTTCGCATCTCTGTCTGAATCCTCCAGCACTTGAACACCAGCCCAGCCTCCAAGGTGATCAGAAAACATGACACGTGGCGGTTTTTACAGGCCCAGGGATTTCACCTAAAAACGTCTCTTCTTTTGACACCTGAGTCTTAACACTAGCAAAACCCATCCTACAGTCTGTCCTAGATACCTCTTAAAATATGCCAAGGCCTCTGAAGGTATTATTCCTCTAAAACTTTGGTATAGATTAGTTTACCTGAGAAGTTCTCCTTCCAAAAAACAAACAAGCAAATAAGCAAACAAACAAACAGGACACATACACTTTAGAAACTTGGAAGAGACACTGAGGATAGGAGAAAATGGAGGGAGAGGCCACCAGAGAAACTTGCCAAATTTGCCTGCTCTCCCTAGAGATGCCGTGCAGGGCCCAGGGTTAGATGAGGTACAAACAGTGGCTTCACAGGGAATTCACAAAGCTATCTAATCATGGAAATTATCATCTCAGGGTAATCCCTTGGAGATGATAACTAGTGGGTTATTCCACCCTCAGGGCTGGAAAGAACCAAGCTATTCTGGGGGTGTCCAACCTTTTGGTGTCTCTGGGCCACACTGGAAGAAAAGTTGTCTTGGGCCATACATTAAATACATTATGACATGTTATCACACACAAAAAATCACATAATGTTTTAAGCACATTTACAATTTTGAGTTGGGCCACATTCACAGCCATCCTGGGCTACATGTGGCCCACCGGCCTCAGGTTGGACACCCCTGGATCACTTCATCATTATTAGCTTCTTTCTGCCTCCAAGACTTTCAGTGAATGAGATAAGTGTGCACCAGTTGACTTTATAAGCTTCCAGAGTGCAGTAATCTCTACTCAGCCCCTGAAAACACACATGCAAGGCATTCGAAAGGCCTCCAGATGATCCAGAGCTGCCTCCCTACCTAGGATTCTGAGCTGCCTGACCACGCAGTGTCTTTTCTTGGTCTTCCTGTCCTGAGCAAAGCAGACGTAGTCTCCTTGGTCCTGCAAGGATGCATTCTGGAACTCCATGATCAAAATGTCATTTGTGCTGTTAGAGAACATGGTGGCATCCATTTTCCAAAGAGCATCCAAGTTCTTGCAAACAGGTGTGGGCGGAGCCTGTGGGCCAAGTTTGTACCACGTGAGGTTCTCAAATGTAGCTCTGTCTGCGCTGCACCACAAAGACACGCTCTCCTGCTCAGTTGGCTGGGTGCCAGGTTGCAGAATGATTTCAGGACCCTCTGAAATGTAAAACCCATGGTTAGAAGATAGTCATTCAACATGGGAAGCGCACTATTGTCTTCCTGTTGCCTTCAGACTACTAGAAAGCGTATAGAGAAGCAAACCTCTAGCAATCTCAGACAAAGTAATACAAGAAGACAACCCAACTGGACAATTCAGGTATCATTTTACCAAAATATATTATTTGGAAATGTAAATAAATTTTTACAAATTTTTACAAATATTTATCAAAGATCAGTTAAAGCTTATCCATAAAACTAAGATGAACAGACAAAATCACCAGCATTTGGAGGGCACTGCTCCTATGTCATTTCAATTGTCTCCAGAAAACCCAACCTTGTCAACAGGTCAGCAGCAAGCCTACCAATATTGAGTGAACCCCAATAAGCCAAGCACTGTGCTAAACTCTGATGAAAATATGATGCACAACCTGTGATTTAAACGCCTGTGTGAAACCATTATCTCTCCAGTGAAGTTGGATATACCTACTTCACATGATCCCTGGAGCTACCTAAGGGGTTTCAATTTATAAACAAAGCATCAATTATCAGCCCAAGTCCTCTTCCTAAACACCATGGCACTCAAAGGAATAGCAAGGGCCACTGAGTGTCAGACAGCTTAGCACCCCCTTGGCGAGAGATCCAGCCCACCCCTTGGAGAGCAGCACTTACTGGTCACGTGAAAGGAGATAACCCTCTCTCCTCTCCCAGCTTTGTTGGTCACTTCACATTTGTACAAAGCTGACACATTTGCCGCCTGGATAACAAGGGTACTTACAGTCTGAAAAAAAACAAATGGCAGGCCATAGACAATGGAGGCTGTGTTTATGCACATGCACTCATTAAAATACAGCCATCCCCACAACAGCTACGACCTGCCTATTGCATTCACACGACTCAACTGACCACTCTCACATTCGTGCAAGTATAATTACGTCATTTTAGCTCACATGTTACACAAAATGAGCTCTGGAAACCATGTGTTTTAATATAACATTATTTTCTCATTTTCATACTTATAAAATCAGAGTCACCTTACAATGGATGTATAGATTTCATGACACATGTGTTTTATCTTACTCTAAGCTAGTAATAAGTCAATGGTGCTTCTAAAAGTCAGTGGTGTTTTCAAACTGACTAATATGCTAATATTTTATCATCTGATTTATTTGATTATCAGTCTCCAATATTCTTCACGTATTGTTATACTGTGCTTCCATGCCATCCTTCCATAAGAGAAAGAGAGACAGATTTTCATATTAAAGCATTTCAAACTCACTTTGTTTTTTCCTTCAATTAGGGCAAATTGATTTTTGTTGACTTCAATTTTATTTCCCCCCTGGAAGTCCTCCGCATTTCTCCATTCCTTACAGGTATATGGGTTTGCCATTAACATAGCTTGCCTAGAAGAAAGAGATAACAAATCATACAATGATTAAATATTTCTTTAATTCACATGTATAGTAAGGAACAGAGTCACACTTTCATTATTATGTTCTTCGAAGGCCAGGTGCCCAGGTGAATGCGTGTGAGAGGCAACTAATCAATGTTTCTCTCTCACATCAATGTTTCCCTTCCTCTCTTTCTCCCTCCCTTCCCTTCTCTCTATAAGTAAGTAAAAATAATTTTTTTAAAAAAGAAATAACTTCCAATGCATCCTACCCTGCTACAAGACTTGGTGCCAATTAAAAATAGGTCTCAGCAATGAAGGAAGAAGGTGTAGGTAAATTCATTCAGGATACAGGAGGGAAGCAGCTATTCTGGCAACAAACCTCCATTCATAAATTGGATGGACAAGACAATTCAAGTTAATTTAGTTCAAAGGAAGGCAAGGAAACTAAGAAACCATTCGGCTTCTTAAAGTAATCTCCGTGGGACGGTGGCCTCTGGGTAGGAAACGGTCAGCATTGGAGGAAGAATCTAGTAGTGGCCATCTCAAAAACAACAACAGGAAGTGAACTGCTTAGGGTGGTGTAGGTGGCTTGTTGTGGTTGTTTTTTTTTCCCTAAGGATGTCTGTACTTGTGTGAGAACCTGATAAGCTGGGCCTGAGCCTCTGAGGGCTGGCTGCAGCTAGTTCTATTGCTCCCTTGAATCCAGCAGCACTTCCTTGAGATGAACCTTCTCACAGATAAGGAGAGAGGAGGCATTCACTGGTTAATTGGCATAAGGAGAAAACCCAAAGACTGGTGATTGATTAGCAAAGTGAGCCAAGAGCCTGCATGTGGAGAGGTGTACATCAGGACTGACCTCTGATGAGAGAGCAGCTAACCTCAGAGCAGGGTGCTCCATGGAAAGACATCTAAAACGTAAGACAGAGAAAGATGGAAGGAGATTAAGAGCACCCCCTGAGGGATAACTTTTTTTTTAATTAGAGACAGCCTTCTCAGCTTAGAATGGAGTCTGAGCAGAGCTTGGCTATAAGAAATGCCAGATGGCAAGAAAAAAGAGGGTGTGGCCCTACTCACGTGGGGTTGTAGGTACACTCTTCCTCCAGCTGCCAATACCAGAGAATGGAACTCGGGGGAGGAACTGCATACACTGTGCACGTCAGCGTTTGGGTGGTGCCATACTTGTAGGAGTCCACAGGAGAGATCAAAGATTTCTCTCCAATCTGGGGTGGGACTGGAGATGGGAAAAACAACTTTTCAAATGTCAATTAACTTGGCAGAATGGAAAGTAGAAGTTTTGAGCAAACGAAGCCCACATTTTTCTAAGCAGGTAATTTTTTCTCCATTTGGTTTCTCAGAGAACATCTAGGCTTGGAAACAGGAGACTTGACTTTTCCTGATACTGCCAATACTACTACCACCACCGCCGCTAATAATAATAATAATCTAATAAACTGAATGAAAATCTCCCCACGCCGTGCCTCAGTTTTTCTCATCTATATTACAGGGATAGTTCTCCTAGTCCTTCCAATGTCGCGCATCAGGGAAAAACGAAAGGCAATGGTTGTGAATAATACAGTGAATACATTTATTATGCAACAAGCATTGTTCTTAGTGCTTTACATTGATTAATTCATTTAATCCACACAACCACTGTTTTTGTTCTCCAATTTACGCATGAGAAAAATAAAACATAAGAAAGATCAATGATATGTCCAAAGTCACTCTCACCTCTTCTCCTACTCTGTCTCCCTTCCCTTCTTCCTCTCCCTTCTTTGTTTTTCTTTTAATTTCCTTTTTGGCTCCAAAATCATTAATGTGAAACTATTTTCTCATCACTTTCAACTTAAAGCCTTAGATTACACTTTCAAAACTTGACTTCTTTTTTTTTATGCTGATTTTATATAGCCAGGTAAATGCCAGGGTGAGTCAAATGTTCAGTGAATTCATGAATTAATGAGATGGGATTATTCACTGTTCATTTTTACATCTTTTTTTTTCCTGTTTATTTCCTTCTCCCCATGTAACTTAGCAGCTTCTCAAATTCACTCCTCAATCCCCTACTCCCGAGTGGCTTCTAAGGGACATTTCTGGAAGTTGTGACCTTTAAAATACCCCCTGAAGCTGATGTCCCAGCAAAGAAATAAAGCCAACCTCAAGAGACACACGGGGAGGAGGCAGGATGTATGGGGAAGCACCTTAATGTCACATGAGAAGATCCTGAAGTTTGAGCATGCGTGCCAGCAGGGAGAACAAAGAATTACAACGGAGAATCACTTCCCAAACATGTTTGGAACAAGATATTAATGAGTTTACTGGAGGAGGGATGCTTTGGTCAAATAAATTTGTTAAACCTGGAAGACTGTGTCTCCCCTTGGAGAACGCAATATGTATTTGCGTAATAAAGGCCCTGAGAAGCCCTGCAATAAAGCTGCCTGTTTTACATCAACTTAGCATTTGCTACACTCACTTGACCATAAAACTCATTTTTCCCCCACCTAGGGAATTTATTTACATCTTTCAGTTTGGGAAAGCAAAGTTCAAATCATATCCTTAAAACAAAAACTTAGTATCTTCCTTTTACAGTCTCAGAGTCAGATCACAGACTCCTGTTAAAAAAAAAAAAAAAAAAGGAAAAGCTTCCAACCAGCTAACAGCGTGGACCTGCCTTGGCTTCACTAATACACCCACTACAAAATCAAACTGGAAGCTTCCCACAAAGTTCAAGAAGTGTCTTACACATTTGCAATGCCAGCGGCGCAATTCCGGGAGACAGGCACAAAGGTGGTGCCGCTTAGGCTTGTCAGCTGTCCATCCCCACAGGCATTCTCAGCATTTAGCCATTGAGGGTACCTTCCACTTCAACCTTGCATTTGACCACCAAACGGTTCATCTGCATGGCCTCTTAAGCAAACGTGTCCAGAACACATTCTCCTACACCTCATTTCAACTCTACTGCTTTGGAGCACAGTTATACACAGGAGCCCCACTCCTGCTGTGAGCGAAGCTGCAGGCAACAAAGGAGTGGCGGCCTGGCTGTTTCAGAAAATGTAATCATACTCTTCATAATAAATATTGGGCAGAGAAAAAAAACTTACACTCACCATGCACAATCAGAGATACCACGTGGCTCTGCTTCTCCTTTGAGATGGGATTGGTAAGAACGACAGTGTAATTTCCTGTGTCCTTTTCACTAACTTCCATAACAGTCAGGGAATGTCCCACTTTAACTGTGTGATTGGACTCAATGGGCCTTCCGTTTTTATACCTGGGGGGAAAAAAACCAGGAATTACACAATCTAAAGACTTACTTTCATGTAGAACAACGCTTTGCATTTATTTACACGAGTTACCATTTTATTTCTGGAGCTGGGTAACCAAGGCACCTCACAGGGATTTTGACATGGTCTCCCACGGTGGCTTCCACCAAAGATTCCATGCCACTATCAAAAGCGACAAAAGGTTTTTCTGAAAGAAAATAAAAATAGTTATTCTCAAAAATGTCAACTTATTATAAGTGGTCATTTGGGCTATTATTTCATTGCAAGTGAAGAGTCAAAGGCCTTGGGGGTCAAAGTTCAGAGATTCCCCATACTATTTGCTATCAGTCACTTCCCAGCTTTTCCCACACCACCAGGCTTCGGGTCTGCATTCTTTCTCCGCAAGCGTACTCTGCAAGCTTACCAACTGCTCAAGTCTCAATTCAAGCAGGTTTCCCTCTGTGAAGCTTTCTCTATGTCCCCCTAGGACACTCGGGTACTCCTTCTCCTCTGCTTTCCTGACACTCCACCCATGACCCACCATGCGCCCCAGGACTCAGTCCTCAGGCCTCTTCTCTTTATCTACCCTTCCTCTAGCCTCAGGTTCAAACTCCTAAATTTACATCGTCTGCCATGACTCGTCTGGGTACCAGGTTTACATATTACATATCTCCCTTGGGATGTTTGATGGGCATCTCCAAACAAACACACCCAATCCTGTCTCCCCCAGTCTTACTCCTCTCTCAATCTTCCATATCTCAGTAAGTGAAATCACCGTTCACTCAGCTGCTCATGATAAAAAGCCCAAAGGTCATCTTCCATTCTTTTTCTCTCACACTCCATAGCCAACAAAATAACAGGCAGATTCTATTGGCTCTAACTTCTAAAATACATCCAAAATCAGATCACTTCTCACCACTTCTACCTCCACCACTTTTGTCCAAGCCACCCACCCTCTGTCATCTGGATTATTGCAGTTAGCCTCCTAACTGGTCTCCCTACTTTTGCCCTTACCTCCCTAAAGTAGACCACATTAAAAAACAACAACCAGTAATCCTATCAAAACATAATCCGGAACATAACTCTGTCTCGGCTTAAAACCCTTCTATGCATTCCCACATTATAAAACCCCAAATCCCCACCAAGGTTCATAAGTTGGGTGTCACATAAATTATCATCTAAACCGAGACATGTATGTGAGTGAAAGAGAATAAGTGAGTAATGAGTAATTAAATTATTTGCTCAAAGCCCCACAGAAAGTAATTCAGTCCAGGTTTTTCCAACTGCAAAGTCCATGCTTACTCAAGTAGGATCCTCTGCCTCGCAGTAAGATGAAAATTTAAAAACTACCTTAGACAGTAACATTCTGCACATTATAGCAATAACAGCAGCAACAGCAGCTACTGCAAGTACTATTTAGTGAGCATTAGTGATATGTTAGCTCATCTCATCATTAAAATTGGAACTTCAACCCAAGCTATGTTCTTGACCTCTAGGTCATGTGGCCTGCCTAGCAAGAGTTCAAAAATATCTTCTGAATGAACAAAACAGGAATCACTAGCTGAACTAAATTTATTTAAATCATCTCACTTTGCAAAATACAGCATACTCCCAAAGGAGATCTTAGCTTACCATGGACCATGACGAATGTGCTGTTCTTCTTGGCCATCAGCCCACTGGAAGCCTTACAGGTGTACAGCCCTTGGTCACTCCGGGTTATACCATCTATAGTCAGGGTGCTCAAAAATTTCTTCACGTCACTCCCAGACTGAGTTTTTAGGTCCCGGTTTACCAGCTTCGCATGCTGATGCTGAAAAACAGTTTACTGAACTTCCAAAGTCCAGCATAACATTACCCAGTAGCTTCTAGATACCCAGAACATCAAGTCTTGGCCCTTGGTGAACACTATTTAATGCTACTAATAAAGACTTCAGAATTTTTAACATAGGTAGACAACAAATATATTTAGTTGCAGGAGAAATAAATAGAACCAAGTGAATTAGGGTTTTTAAAACCTGAGATAGAGGGAATGAGATGGGTATGAACTGCAGAAGCACAGGCAAACAGGACTGTTGTTTAAGGACAAGTGTGGCTCATGCACTTCTTGAAGAGAAATTCCCTTAAAGGGAAAATGCATAAAGGACTTTTCAGGACAGAGAAATAATGCAAACTGGGAAGATGCAATCACCCAGAGAAAAGTAATTTTCACAACCTGAGTGTAGCAGAGTGGGACAGAGCTCTTGGCACTGCACCTTCTTTTCCATTAACGCTGTCCTGCAATTCTCTTAAAATGTGTGTGTGTGTGTGTGTGTGTGTGTGTGAGAGAGAGAGAGAGAGAGAGAGAGAGAGAGAGAGAGAGAGAGAGAGTTAAGGCATTTACATTTTATCTGGCTAGAGAGATCCCTATCTCTCTCAAGTAAACTCTATTGGAACTGATTATCAAAGTCTTTAGAGATCTGGCTTTAAGTTGTTAGTGTTACCTTGGAAGAAGGGTATTCCCAGTTGAAGTCAATCCCCACATTTAGTTCAGTCCTCGCCGTACAATTTAAAACAAGCTTCTCTCCAACAGACAGCTCAATTCTGTGAGAGGGGCTCAGAACCACATCATAAATCTTGGACCCTGGAGCAAGTAAGTTGAAAAAACAGAAAGTGAGAAGGAAAACAAATCTATGACTTGGCACAAGTTTTTCCAAAAATGATGCAGCTTTAAAATGTGTCGCATCTTCTCTCCCTGAGGGCGTCACCAATACTTTGGAACTCCCGGAAAAATGGCCTATTAAGATCTATAAAGCAGATCTGTGGGGATCTCAAAGATGTTGTAGCCCCGTGGATAGAAAAATAGTAAAATTTGAGTAGTCAATAGCCAATGGTGCCAGCTTTAGTAAACTGCTGACCTTTCCATAAAGCAAGTCCAATTAAAATAATCGATGCCAAGCAATGCTCTAAACATTAAATTTTCCATAAAATATGCCTTAGTTAATAGTATTCTTTTTCACCCTTGGACTTGGCAAGAGAAGAGAAAACCTGGATTGCACATAGGTTTATTTGATTTAAAAAAAATAGATATCACGAGTTGCCCAACACCATGTCTTGAATTAACACCTTTTTAAAATCCCTTGTCCTTTACCCTATACTTTAATCTCCAGGATCTTAATATAGGAAACCAACCTTTTTTGTGTGGTAATAATGAATTAGAAAGGAACCGTCCTCTTACCTACAACCACGACTATGTACATAATAGACTGGTAACTTTCATCATTAATTTTTGCTTCACAGAAGACCATGCCAGCATAGCTGATCATGTAGCTGGGAATAGTAAAGCCGTTCTTGCTGTCCCAGAAAATTCTGTTCCCATCAGGAACAAACCTCTTCTCTGGGTATCTCTGGAGAGAAGAAGAAACATCAGATATTTAATCGAGTGCCATCCAAAAGTAAAATGATCACTAAAAAATGGACATTTTTAAGAATACAAATTAGTTTTGCTTATTGTCATTTTGAGCCTTCCTAAAGTATCTTTCAATCTCATTCTTGATGTTATGTAATAAACAAGCTACCCATCTTAAAATTAGCTTAAAATTATGAAAACGTAAGAGATGATTAAAGATGTAACTTACTGCGCAAAGGGAGACATTGAGGTTTGAAATGGACCCGCGACATGGAATCACCACAGTTTTGTTTCTGTTCTCCACGATGTACACAACGCCATGCTGGTTACTAACAGAGGCAATAAACGGAGATCTGTAATCTAAAAGAAATTTAATTCCATTTAGTTAATGATTATCTTCCAGGTTCAAAAACTCTGACCCAAGAAGTGAATGATTGGGAACGACATTTCACACGAGGCAAAGGAGTCCACGCATCAATCTGAGGGTCGAGATATGGCCCCAACGACATCCTGCAGGAGAGGGTGTGTGTGTGTGTGTGAAACACTTGAAAAGAAACCTCTCAGAATGGGATCAACTCCTTTCACAAGGGTCATCAATAACTGGAGTATATTTTATAGGTTTCACATTTAATCAGATCAACCATTATAATTTTTTTCAAAATAAAGGAGCATATGTCTTCATTTTTATATACACATATACATTTTTATATGCACTATATTTTTCATATATAAGTTTTAAAGTAAATGTAAACTTAAATCTCTACACTTTACCTACTGAGGTTACTGATGTTAAAAAAATGGAATACTACGCAGCAGAAAGAAAGAAGGAGCTCCTGACCTTTGCAATAGCGTGGATGGAACTGAGGAGCATTATGCTACGTGAAGCAAGCCAGGCTGTGAAAGACAAATATCATATGATCTCACCTATAAGTGGAACCTAATCAACAAAACAAACGAGCAAGCAAAATATAACCAGAGACATTAAAATAAAGAACAAACTGACAGTAACCAGAGGGGAAGGGGGGAAGAAATAACGGGAGAAAGAAGTGAAAGGGTCGTAAAAGAACAGGTATAAAGGACCCATGGGCAAAGCCAAAGTTGGATAGGATTGAGGGTGACAGGTAGGGGAAAGTGGTGCCAGGAAAATGGAGACAACTGTACTTGAATAACAATAAAAAAATAAAATTAAAAAAAATTCATGCTTTCTTTCTTTAGGCAAATAATGTGAATACCATGAAAAAAAATTAATGGATCCCAAAAGACCTTTAAAATAAACAAGGAATAACTAACAATTTTTTAAATGTTTTATGTGGGTATTTTAAAATTGTGAAGACTACATATGAGGTTCTTTACAAAATACTGTTTATTAGTTATTACATTCAGTTCAAGATTCAGCAGTCATTAATATCTTCCATGACAACAACATGAAAAGCCACCATGGCAAAGAGTGAGAAGACAACAAAAGAGATTTTAATGCCGTTCAAACATTATTCATATGTTTTAATATGCTCCTGGGAGACTCTTCCATTCCCCAGAGACAGAGTCGATGTGGTGCGAAGTCCTGCTTCAAACCTCAGGGGATAATGGTTCAAGCTGCCATGCCCAGCACACCTGACTGAGCATTTTCAGCGCTCTTCAAGACAGTTGGTCCCAGTGAAGGAAGAGTTAATTACGCCAAAAAGGACAAGGCCACTAATTCTCTGCAACAGCAGAAGTTTGATTTCCTTTCCAGCTGGAAAGCACAGAAAGGCAGCCAGTCCAGCCCACCACACGCCACAGCCATTATTTTGTGAGGCCAGGACCCACTTCCTGGCTCCATCCATTGCTGGAAGGAGTGGGGTCAGAAAACTAGGGAAGTAAGGTGGGGACCAAGGGGGACATTAAAGGGCTGTCCATAGGGAATACTTAAATGTTTTCTTTCCCATTGTTAAGCTTCATGACCAAAATCTTGAACAGCTCCCCTCTTAGGCAGGAAACAGAATTTGATGGCGTACCAAAGACGGCCAGTGTACAAATAAACAGCGCTAGAGCTTCTACTTCTTCATAGTATCTACCTTCTATCTGTATGATAGGAAATGTTATAAATTTTACTTACAGAGCTAGTCTTTTGCTTGCTTTACAGAAGCCTTTGGACACTGAATTAACCCCTTGACGTAAGACTAAAGCTATTTGGTAAATCAATTCTATTTCAGTATCCCGTGAAAAGGAAATAAACAAAAGAAATGCAAACAACCACCCATCCTCTCAAAATAAAATATTTACTGAAACTCATGAAATGAATTTTCACATGTCTCCAGGTTTCCTGACTCCAGGGAGAAGGAAATAAGGAGATATTATGGGAGAGGTTCATCTTGTAGTCTAGTTCCAGAGAGGCTGAAAGCAGGAAATCCTTGCCATCTTCTGAGAAAGCCTGGCCTCCCAAGGCTGCCGGATCAAAAGGAGCCAGAGATTCTCGAAGATCTGAGCCTTGTCTTTTTCAAATTCTGCAGAGGAGAGGAGGGTACAGAATTCTGTCTTGGATTGTGCTCGCCCTGAGCAAAAATAATCCTCAAATATTTTACAATCCAGGAATGACATACGTTATTTTGATGTGGTTTCCACGTTTCCATTGCACTGACTATACTGCATTCTCGAAATGTAAGTGGAAATATGCAAGCGTGTTTCCAGGGCTGACGAAATTCTGGTTCTGTAAAAGACGCTTCTGGAAAAAAGTTGAAGCCCTCTTCACCTACCTCAAATCCTCTAAGATTTAAAGATTTGTGTACATGTACAGATAATACGTCTGAAAAGCTCATCCTCACTGAAAAAACTATTTGGTACATCCAAGCAAAATACTACATACAACACTTAAACATTCCTCTAAGTTATATGATAGGTATGTTGTTAGTTAAGACAGGTTTTCTTAGGGAAATTCGGGTAGTAGAAGAGTCTTGAAACACAAAAGCAAGAATCATTCACGTTACAAATACTGAATACATGTAACATTGTGTTTTGATCCTACACACATGTTAAGTTGGCCTCCATGGTGTCAATCCCAACTGTGGACTCTAGAAAGATGGGGCATATCGTCCAGTACCTCAGACCACACAAACTGAGGAAAGAAACACTGTCCTCGAAGGCCCTTGGACGCAGCATGTTCATTTGCACCAGATTATGGAATTGTTCATTACGAAGTATAAGAGGGAAAAGAAAAGTTCCTATGTACAAAAAAGGTCCAGAGTCCTTGGCTGTTTCCCTGTGCATTCTCGGAAAAATCTCTTACCACCACAGATAACCTATCTCTCCACAGAAACCTCTCCATAATTCACTCTGAACCTTCCTTTTTAAGTATTTCTGAGTTTTTTCCCCCTCAAACATCAGAAGACTTTTTATAAATCCCCATAGCCAATTGTGAACACAGATCTCCCTTAGAAACAAAGATCAGAACAAAACTAATTGGGCAAGGACAAAAGAGATGCAACAGAGCCCAAGCTCCAGAACAAATCAATAAGTCTTACTCCCAGAGGAAGCCTTGGTAGAGAAGAATTCTGTATATTCCTGTTGGCCAAGAGCCTTTAGGACGAGCCTTTTGTTGTACTCTGATTCTTCTTTGTGCCTATTGTGTTTTATAACTTGCAAATCAATGTAGGAAAGGAATTCCTTTTAACCACTTACCTTGAACGTAGACGTAAACAACCGAGGCCACGTCAGTGTCCTGGTAGAAGCACTTGTAGGCTCCAGTATCATTTCCAATCACCTTTGGAATTGTCAGTGTCTTACAGAAGAGGCTGTCACTGCAGTTGGTCACCTCCACTCTTTTCTCAAAGCTACTCTGATTGTTAGGCCAGACCCAGTCCACGTCCCTCTCTCCCCTGAAAAATTAATTCCAGGAAAGTAATACTGTGAAATGCCACACTGTGAGGCTGTTTCTTAATAAGAAGCAACAATAACAACAACACAGAAGGTTCTGTTCTCAAACTTATAAATACTCAGTCACAGAGACTTTTACCTACAATGACAGGTTATATCAACAAATGACAAAAAGCCATAGACTCAGCTTCAGAAATCACTCATAAGGATTTGTGAGTTTTTTATTAATTTACTCATTCATTTATTAAACAAATATTTATTAAGTATGTGCTATGTGCCCAACATTATTAAAGACTGGAGATACAGCCATGAGCAAATCACACAAAGATCAATGCCTTTGTGGAATCTATCTCAGTCTAATTAGAGACAGGCAATTAAAAAGTAAATAAACTGCAATAAAGCAGACAGTTTTAAAAAGTAATTAATATGTATTCTCTAAACAGTGGTGATTAGAACCATGGACAAAATACAGATAATGCAAAGAGAAGAGTGAAGAGGTCTGGAAGGAGGGGACTAGATGACGTGGGCCACATGAATATCGGAAGGCACAGAATTCCAGGCAGAGGGAACACAAACGTAAAGGCTGTGGAGTGCGTACATATGTGGAGTATTAGGGAAATGGCAAGCAAGACAGAGTGGCCAGGTAAGACCGAGTAAGCAGAAGAGTAAGAAGAGAGGTTAGGAAAGAAGGAAGGGGCTGCAGCTGTCTAAGAGCCTCGTGGGGCCTTGTAAGGAGTGCGCTGAGACACAGGTTTCTTTCATTGCAGCATTTCCCTACAAAGTCCTCAGGGAGACAGTCCATGTCAGGGGGTAGGCGACATCACTGACCCTTCTTCCAAAGAACTTGAAATTTTCAAGAAGTTGCAACTACATCCATGGACTTCCACAGCTTTTTCAGAACATAAGAAATATTTATTCGGAGTTTTAAAAAGCAGTATGAAATCTTGAAGACTTTAAATATTTTTTATTGTTGAGGCTAAAAGGAAAATCTACTGAGAAATGTGTCTTGAAATAGCAAAGCTAGAGAAACAGCACCTGTTAGTGTGCTTTTTTCCCCAAGGGCTGGGTGTCAGTGACCTACTCTTGATAACAGACTCCAGTATCCTTTACCCTCTGCAATCTAAAGTAGATCTGTGTCATTGTGTTGAACACTCGATATTCTACAATCGTAAACAACAGCAATAAGCTGCCCAAGGTTCTGGGTGAACCTCCAGCACTCTTCTCAGGGAGCAACCTTGCCTCTACCCATCATTCTGCCAAAACACACTGGGCCTGACAAGCTTCTGAATAATCACTGCGTTACACCCCAAGGTCTTTGACTTTCTTTCTGGGGTAGGAGCTGCAAGGCAATATTTAAAGGCCTCCTCTTCTTGGCATAAAGGCCTGTTTCCCTACCGAGCAAAAATCAGTAATAGCATGGCTTCTTGCTAGCAAGTGAGAAGAGAGGCATTCCGGAATATCAAGCCACGTTATGAAGTCATTACCTGCACAGAACAGGCACTCGGTAACATTAAGAGCTGAATATTAAATTCCTACGATAGTCAGAATTTTATCATGACATGAAGTTCTTGAAAATAGCTAAACAGATGCCCGAGAGCCACTCTGGCTATTATAAAAATATGGCCCCAAACTTCTTCAATTCTATCGCTTAAGGTTATGTACTCAATTTCATTTATTTGTTCAGTATTTATTGAGTTTCTAGTATATACTATATGCCAGGTGCTATACTGGTCATTGGTGTGTGTGTGTGTGTGTGTGTGTGTTGGCAGAGGGCACTAGAAAAAAAATGCCAGCAAAATTGTGTAGAATTTTGGGAGAAGACCTTTCTCATTTTTTCATTATTACATCATTTCTTAGAAACCCAGCTACTTATAGACTATTAATATAAATCAATTATACTGTATGGAAATTATTTTTCACTCAATAATGAGTTACTTAACACAGGAAATACATATCTAAAATCAACCCTTACCAGCAAGTAATTTGAAGAGTTGTATTAGCCACAATTGTAAGGATGTCTTTTTGGATGCTGAGCCTAGGTGGATCAAGAGAAACACTAGGCAAACCTAGAAACAAATGAAATAAATGAATGTAGTTGCCACTGAGTCAGACCCAATAGGAAACACCTTCCATAAACAGTGCACACTCCATAAATGTAAAAGACCTTTTCAGCAAATCATTGTATAAACCTGTGAATTTACTTTTCACCATTCCCAGTAAAAGTTCACAAGCTGTGTCATAACAGGAAGAATGGGCAGATGGTCATAAACCAGCACAACAGTTCTGCAATTCATGGAGCTAGGGTGGAGTTCCTGTTTTCCTGCATTGCCAACTTCAAGGTCTTACAAAAGGATATGGGACATTGAAACCCAATGAACCTTCATCTGATGATCTCACTCCCTGGGAAAGGACCCACCGACATTTCTTATAAAACATAGGATGCACACATTTGACTAAATTGCTGATTAATGAATTCTACTTAGAGAGATTTCTATGTAGTTCATGTGTGCCCTGGAGGGGGTAGGAGTATCCACAAACTTGTCTCATTTTCCTTTATCAATTTTCTAGTGTACTTCCTCTGGTAACTGAACTGCCAAGGTTGAAAGACTACATTAAAACTAGGTGAGAGGAACTGAATAAAAGAAAATGTTTTCCAATGTCATATAACATGCTTATTAATATACTTTTCCTTAGAGAATGGGACTAGAAAAAGTATAATGGTAATAAACTACAATTGAGGAATCTCAACTTAATAACCAAAGCTCTGAGTTCCTCCTGATACCGAGCTTGGAACACAAGAAATCTGATTTTACCTAAAAATACCGTGGGACAGATTCCTCACCGTGGGTTAGGTTACTCCACAGCAAGAAAACCGAGTTCTCTGTCAACTAAGTACAACCAGCTACAAGGTGTTGAAAAAGCATCAGAGAAAGTAAAACCGTTCGTGATGCTATAGGCTTAGCTGATATCCAGATCTTCAAAATACCACCTTAAAAAGAGATTAATGCTTGGTAAGCACCCAAGCTTAGTATGATTGTTAATTCATATCAGCTAAGTACAAATGACTCTCTAGGCCTAAACCGGCATTGACCTTGTTGGGCAAATAAGAGGGTATTAACAAATATGAGAGAGTATGAGTAAACAGAGTGTGAGCAAACACTCAGTGCAAATATCCAATGCATTGAATCTATGGACCCCACTGTGAACAAGCTGCAGGCAAAACGAGCAACCGATCGCATGTGTTCTCACAGACTCACCCAGACGTGCAAAATAGGTTGCTGGCATAACTGTAGATTTGTTGATAAATAACATACTAAAAATATATAATAAAAAATCTTTAAAACCTGTACATTAACTTATGTCAACAAATCTGAGAAACTAACTGGCACTGGTACTGACTTGTGTTTCAGGCAATGGCCCCTAGAATTTAGGATGTGTCAGAATATCTCTGGGCCTATACAGCTGCATTTTAACAAGCATTTCAGGTGACTTGATCATTCATGGCCTATAGGCCACTCTTGGACAACTACTGGTCTTGGATGGTCATATTCATTTAATTAGCACAGCCCCTTCCAATATGAAGGGAATAACTACCCCCAAAGTAGATAAACAGTAAAGCAAAATGTTTAAAAACCAAAGAAAAACCTTCCAATAATGGAGTCCCACTTTGTCTCAGAAAAGGAAAATGAAAACAATTCATTTGGATAAACACAGATATAAAACTTGACTGAAAACCACTAGGTGTTTCAACTTGAGAAACATGTTAAAAACAGTAACTTAAAATAATTTACACAATGATCCAAATGAGAAAGAATCCACTATTTGGGCGCATTCGTGTGAAAAATAAAAAAGGGTAGTAAAGACTAAGCTCTTCACCCTACCACCAAAATAAGAGATCCCTGAAGATCCTCACAAATTATTGCCACAGATGACCTCACACTCTAGATGTACTTTCCTATGTTAAAAACATTTGAGGTATTTTTCATGGGAAGCCAAACAACACCATACTATTCTAAAGCCACATCAACAACAAAAAAAATACGCAACAAGGCTATCAATAATGGTAACTTTCAACTTGTATGTGTAGCCAACACTCAATTATTTTTTGCTCCGTTAAGTTTCATTCATTTTCATTGGCAAGTCTGGGCTCTACTCTTTAGAAATTCCAAAGAAATAATTAGAAGAAGTACATATGCTACTGCTCAGTAAAAAGCCCCTCTATGTTCAAATCCCATAGCCAAAATGAATTAATTTGTGCACTGTTACCCTTCCAAGGACAGGAAGGAAAAACAACAGTGCCTCTGTCTCTAGAATTTGATGGCACCAATTATAGTCCAATCCAATTAAGCAAGTCACACACTCCAAAAGGGCAACCTCATCATTATATTCAGGACAACGCCATTAGTTCACTGCTGCTGGGTGAGGAAACACCCCAGGATTACACGCAACTCACTTCTTTGTGGGATATAGAACCACATGCTCCAGACCTTCTTTCTCTCCCCATAAAGGGCAAAGAGAGAGGGCTTGTCAGGGACAAATGAGTGTCCATGGTGTAGCTGGCCCTGGTGAACCAAATAATTAAGAAAATTCAATGACTAGATACAGATGATCGTGTTACTTTATACATGTGTCTTTTTTAAAGACCTGATTCTTTTCTTGGGTTATAAGGAATTTCCTGAATTATTTACCTTTTTTCCATTTTCTCCACCCTCTCCCCGTTCTCACCCTTCAAAGAGTGCAAATCTGGAAATCAGCAAACTGTGGCTGCAGAAAACAGATAGGGGCAGAGGGTGGAGGGAGGACAAAAAGAAAAAGAAAAGAAAGAGAAAGAAAGAAAGAAAATAGAGAAAGAAAAGAAAAAGAAAGAAAGAAAGAAAGAAAGAAAGAAAGAAAGAAAGAAAGAAAGAAAGAAAGAAAGAAAGAAAGAAAGAAGAAAAGAGAATTTATTTCATCAAGAGCATATATGCTCCTAAATGTTGAAGGAGATAAATATTTGCTGACAAGGAGAGTCAGAGAGGGGCTAAATCTAGGTACTAACTCCCCTGGAGTAAGTTTTCTGACCTTGCGTTTACCGCAAGGACCAAAGCATTTTTGAAAGATGGTTTTTACTAGGTGACTGCTACTTTGGAGACACTTTGGGAAGCTGTCGAAGACCCGGGTCCAAGCCATAATTTCTCCTTCTCTCTTCGAGGAAAGTGGCGTCCTGCACCAAGAAGGGAAAACATGTTTTCCTCCCCCTGGACTCCACCTCACACAGTGGGTGTGTATGTGAGTTCGGGCCAAAAGGGAAGCAGCCCCAGGTCGCCGCTCGCCTCCTACGGAGGCAGAGCTAAGTGCACTGTGCGATCCCAGCGAACTGGCTGGGGTTCCCTGCAAGGCTTCCTTCCCTGCGCCGGGGCCAGGATGGTGCGAGCAGCCAGACGACGTTTCAGCGTCCTTTCCCGCCTGCTGGAGCACCTCCTGCGTGGCAGCCTGGGACCCCTTCCCACACCCGCCTCCCGAGAGCCTTAGGGTGCGTCGGGTCCGTCGGACACGCTCCAGCAGAGGCTCCTGCCCGAGACCAGAGTCGTGGAAAAGGAACCGGGCTCAGGGGACCATTAACTTTCGAGGTAATCTTGGGCCCGTCGCTGAGCCTGTTTCCTCACTGGCAAATGAGAGAACACACAATGTCAGGTTACTTTGAACTCTCCAGCTCTCGGATTCCGAGGTAGATCCGGCCTCCAGGTTCTCTCCGAATCCCCATCTCTCCGCCCGCACCCGAACTCTCCGCCTTCTTTCTAGAGAGCGGGCTCCTTACCCACAGAGGCAGCCCGGGTCCCCACGCAGAGCCACAGAGCGATGGCCAGCAGCGCCTTGCTCTCCATCCTGCACCTCGCGCTGGGCGCAGTGACCACGGTTCTTTCTCCCCGGGCCCGCCCCGCAAAGAAGGCGTGGAGGTGGAACGCGCGCCGCAGCCCAGGACTGCACGGTCTCGGCTCCCGGCGCGGCTGCAGGGGCGTTTGAAGGTGCAGGTAGGAGTTGATATCCCGGCTGCAGGGCAGCCCTGGACTTCTTGTAGCGCGCGAGTGATGCACCGCGCGGGCAGAGGAAACAAAACCTTATACTGCCTGCTCTCCCGGGGTCCCGGGACTCAGTGCTGGGTGAGAGCCAGGGCCGAAACTCTAGAGCCCGGGGGCGGGGCAATGCGGGGCAGGACGAGGGGCGGGGCAGGACCCGGTACCCGGCTAAGAGGCGGGGCTCCCCCACCCTGTTGACCGCCCCGCCTCTTAGCCGGGTACCAGGCCTGGATCCCGGGCTCCGAACACCCGTCACATCACCTTATCTCCCCACTGGGCTCGGAATCGCTCCTGGCCCCGGGTCACCCGAGGGAGAGGAGAACATCTCAGGCACAACAACCCTGTTTCTGGCAAAAATAAAATGTAGCCATTTACAGTTTCTAAGCGTCGGTTGCTGGGCTATTGAAAGATTGGGGAGCAGTACTGGGAGCTCGGCGAGGGACACTGAGCCCTCAGTACGCGAGCCAAAGTTTGGTACGGTCTTAGGCGCTACGCGAGCCTCAAGTGGCTGGGGGACAGGTTGAGGATTGGCAGCAGGTTGAAGCAACGAGGGAAAAGCGGATACTATGCGGAAGGGAACCCGGATCTCGAACTCCAGTAGTACGGGTGTAGTTTAAAAACTGAGTCTAAATGCCTTTAGTCACAATACGCACTTGCCCAGTTCTCCAAAGTTCCTGCTGTTTTCTCTTCTACCTGGCGGCTTCCAGTGTTTTCAGTTATCTGTCTAGTCGCCAAAGGCATTTAATTTTGAGCCCCCTCCCCCAACCCGGCTTGCTCCAAAACCTATCTCCGGCCTCCGGAGATCCGGAGGTGCCCAGGACTCTGGCGTACCCGCGGCGGGCGAGAGTGTCCCCGGTCCCGTCAGTGGGGCTCTCCTTGAGAAAGGGCTTTTGTCCGTCGTGTGACCCCACAAGGAGCCCCTAGCGTTACCGTTCTTGGGCCTTAGACCAGGCCCCTTTTCAGAGCACAGCGTCCAGCCAAGATACCCTTCGGCGTAGGGGACCGAGGCCCAGCAGCCGGCTTCACTAGAGAAGCGATGAAGCGCAAACTCCCAGACCCCTGGCGCCCAGAGCGCTCTGTACCAAACCTCACAACTCTCTCTGCGTGTGTAGACTCCGTGTGGCGCTGTCAGGAGGAGAACTCGGATTCTTTCCTGACCACTTTCGCTCCTTCTTTCCTCTGCATTTCTCCCCACATGTGGGGAATGACATTAGATGTCCCCTAACTTAATTAATAGAGACGTTCCGGATCCCTGTCTCCTAGTTCTCAGGTGTTTTGAATGACAACTTAAAGGACCATCCTTCAGGGACATGAAGAGGTAGAATTAGTATTATTTCTACATCGAGTCCAAACCCCTTCTGAAATACACAATGAATGTAAACTGTTGCCTTTGTTCTGCTATTTAAAAAAATACTTTACTGTATTTACTCTCCTATTTTGCCAGGTTAACAATTGAAATACTCTGAAACGTAATGCATATATATGATTAAAGGTTGTTTTTTTTTTTTTCCTATGACAAGATTTAGAATGAAAAGCCCTTCCTTCGGCAGAGGCAAGCATTTCTACCTTTCCTTTTTGTCCTAGCAAATTCTAGGCATATGTAAGTACAGCTATGTCACCCTCCTCAGTCCACAAAGAGCTGCTCTGAGTGTTGGCTTTCTTCACTTTGAAATATAACCTGCAGACCACTCTACATCAACCCTCAGGCTCCATCTTGTGCTTTTTAATGGCGGCATGGTTTCCACTGTGTGCATGCACTAGTATTTAATCCAGGACTTATTTATTTGTCAGGGGCAGGAGTATTCTTAAAGAAACTCCTCATTTCCTGCTAGTAAACTTAGCAAAGAAAACAGGATGGGCTCTGGCAAACTTGGATAAGGGGGAGGGAGATGGAGCCTGATTTGGAGAAGGCAATTTTTCGCCATCTCTATCTCCAAACAATTCTTCTCTCTCAGCCTTAGTCACAATTCATGACACTTCCTTTTCCACGCCTCACTTTAGAAGATAGTGTCTCCTCTGAATGCAAACCAGAACCTGCAGGCCATGGTAATAGCCCCGTTTAGAAGTCCTGGAAGGAAATGATGTGCCTTTGATGGCCACAAGACCAGAAGTTGGCAGGGTCTCAATGAAATGAGTCTTGGGCATTCCCTCCCACACAGCACTCACAAATGCCTTGTGTTCATGAAAAATGACAAAGTCTGTTTAAAAAAAAGTCTGTTCCATTATTAGGCACTGCTGCAAATGAGTGATTTTATGAAGTTATCCATCAGTATAGGTAGCCCACCTCTTACCCAAGTACCCACATGTGTTCAGTGCTCTGTAAATGGTGTTCAGACACATTCAAGGGCGAAACAACGAAGAGCAGTACTAGGTCCACAGACTCTGGAGCCACGCTGGCTGGGCTTGACCCCCAGATCTACCCCTTACTATCCATGTGGCCTCGAGTAACTTACTGGTTGTGTACTTATAAAACACACAAAAATGGTCATAGATAGTACCTTTTTTGCAGGGTTTTGGAACAATTAAATGGGTTCCTGCCTGTAAGGCACTTAGACTAGGACATCTGGTAAGCACAGGTGCATAGCACATAGTAAGTCCCCCCCCGACACAATAGGAAGTATTCTGCACAGGTCTGTTACACCACAATGCACGGTCTCCATCGTGCTGCCCTGATCTAAACTGCAAATGAGGCTCATTCATTCAACAACAATCTTTGAGCACCTACAATGTGCTGGTACTGAACTAAGGACTAAGGTTACAATGATGACAACAAAGGTAATAAGAGCACAGTGAGTGGTCTTCACAGTAGCTCCTCTCAGGGCAAAGTTAACTTACTCACAGAGAGTGCCCTGTATTCTTCAGCCACTTCTCTGGATTTTATGCACACAGAATATACATTGTTCACATCACCAAAGCACACTGCATAAGTTACACTCTGTGTGATTTGGTTCCATTGCCACCAATATTTTGGACTTCACAGCTTAAGAAGTAAATATGAAAATAAGCAAAAGGTTAATAATTGTGGAAGTTGGAGGATGAGTACATAAGGGTTTATTTTGCTCTTCTCTCTACTTTTACATGTTTTTCCATGATTAAAACAATGTGCGTTAAGAGGAGAATCAAAGTGGTACCTGGTCTAGTAAAATACCACTGACGTTTTCACTTTGTCAGAGTCTCAGTGTTACCGCTGGGAAATGGTTGAAGCAGAGAGGCAGGTGGATGGAAACTTGCGCTTTTGACTACACATATTTCTATAACATTTTGTCAGAATAAGAAAGTGTTACTTTTACAAACAAAAGGTATAAATCACGATCAACTCTGTCTTCTAGTGCCTGTTATATTTTCATATATTGCCATTTGTTGATGACGGATTTGCATGACACTCTCTCCTCTTTCATGTTTGCTTCATTTCCTTTGTTTTCAGTATTTATTTGTGCTGTAACTTACCAGAACCTGTGACTGCCTTGCCGGACATGGGCAAGGTGTGTACCCTTCACTACCGTGCACTAAGAGATTATGAACATGCCCTTTCTCTGTCATTATCCACTGTCCTTACACACTCCCATTTTCTTACTCTCTGTGTGATTTATATTTTTAATTGAAACTACCGGAGGCATGGAAACACGGGATGCCTGACAGCGGCCAGAGGGAAGGGAGTAGGAGGATAATGCAGAAGGAAGGTGAACGGACTAGTCAAGAACATGTTTGAATGACCCACGGACATGCACAGCGGTGTGGGGCTGGGCTGTGGGAGCAGGGCATGGGCTTGGCTTAGGAGGACAAAGGGGAAAAATTGGGGACAATTGTATAGAATAACAATAGCAATAAAAAATAACCAATCAAAAAATGTATTTGTAGATTCAAGATAAAGATGGTTATCACCACAAAGCCGGGTTTGCCTTGGATGGGTACTTCAGTGTTTGGTTTTATTCATAAAGCCTTACAGTCTAATAAACATGAAACAAACTCCCCATCCTATGTGGGAGACAGATGAGACAGAACTTCATTACCTCCACTTGCAAAGGCAAAATCTCACTTATGATAAATATGTATGCCTATGTGCCCTCCCAAGCTCTCCCATTTAGTCTCTTGTTATATCTCATATAAGGATAAATAGAACAAGTTTTAAGGTGGGAAACATGCAGGGAATTTAAATAATTAACTGGAAATGCACACAGCACCAGAAAAGGATGTTAGAAAATAATGCAAGTAGCCAAAACCCATCGGGGCCCCGTTCTGAATGCTTCCCTTCACCCCTCCTTCATTCCACAGCACCCCGGGAGGGCGGTGAGCACTACTAGCCGCCCTTAGTAAAGAAGAGAGTAAGGACAGTCAGTTATTTATTCTTAATTTAAGTGAATCTCTCTTTGCCTTCCTAAAACTCTTGCAAAAAAATTGTTTTATCTGTTTTCAAACAGTTAATGTATAGTTTTCTCACCACTAATTAATGACACGATGCTAACCCAGACGCTCTTTGCTGTTTAAAATAAGTAGATCTGATGTGCCAGGTACTTTCCTTGGATTATCTTACTGTAAGGTTCTCAGGGACTGAATGGAGAAGATACTGTCAGTATTCTCAGAGGCGGGGCTGAGGTGAGATAAGATTTAGAAATGAAGAGGTGGAACCAGGATCGAATAGCAGGGAAGTATGGAAACATCCAGGACACACCCCTCCAGTACTGACAGTTTCTTGCAGAGGACTGGCTTCTTTCAAGGAATGAGGCTGAGTGAATTGGCACAACTGGCTTCCTCAGCCTCCTCCTGGTAACCACTTTCATTTTCCTAGGTGGGTGGAAGGCCAAGAGTCACTGAGAATCACTCTGGGACAAATGTCCAAGGAAGAATGAAAGGCAAATAATTAGATCCTCCCACTGCCTCCCCAGGAATCCCAACCCAACTGGATCTTGACCTTCTACCCAACCGCTGAACACTGGTCTTTTCCTCTGAAGAAAAGCAATTGCTCCTATACACCTAAGTACTTGTGCATCCGGAGGACTACTTTTCTCCTATGGCTTATTTTCTTGTCCTTATTCTCCTGAAAACTAGTATTCATCCTTCAATACCCAGCTCCATGCCCTTTCCAACTGATATGTTTTAGTTTTTATCCAGCTGTCTTCTTCAATTGAGACCCATTCAGAAGAAATAGACAGAGATTAAATCTTACCTGAGCAGGTAATTGGATTTAGAAGGATGGTTAAGTTATAATGAAAGTGCCGAAATATATGTTGATGATGCTTATTCAGTAAAGAGTATTTTGTACACTATAGACTTATCATGATTATGTCTAATTAAATACAGTTGTTATGAAAGATACCATGGGGTTAAAAATATATGTGCTAGCTATGTATCATGTACTTTACATGATCATTTTTAAGTTGATATTTAAATAATAGTCATACATTTAATAAAACTATCCAGGAATGTACTGAATTTATACTTTATTTTAGGCAAATTAATATGGACTATTTTGTTATTTACAGAACTAGGAAATTATTTTCATTTTTCTATAGACACAAAGCACTTACATAATATGATAGATGATAGATGATAATATAGTCATGTAGTTTTATGACTTTTGATTTTCCCTCAAAAGCAGGAATTCAGTCGAATTTATTTTGTGTTCTTGGTGTCTAACACAGTCTCTGTGCGTACTCACTTCTCAATACATCGATGAATTTCAAATAATTTTCATCATTTCCCTTTCTTCTGCTCTTTCCTTCTTCTTCCCTTCCCCACCCCCCAGAATCACATGCCTCTTGCATATCCATCACAATTATCTACAGAGAGAAACTTGTTGGAATAAATAGAACTATACAACAGCAACATAGTTACAATCAGTGAACAAGTCCTTCATTTATTAAGCAGTGGGGATGGGAGTTTTGTTTTTGATTTTGAGTAATGAAGGAAAAGAAAAGAATATTTCTAAAATGTGCATGGACTATATAGGAAATGTGTGCGTTGAACTTCATGGCTGTGCCTTTTGCAGATTGTAACCATTTTCCAACAAATTAATACCATCTCCCCTCTTAAAAGCTTATCAAGTTTTCCAAGAGCCAAATAATGAAAAAAGAAAATCACTCTTGTTTCCAAGCAAATTGTTACAAGTTACTCATCTCTCACAGAAGGATATATGAGGGGGGACCCCCCCCAAAAACCAGAATTTATTTATAAAAATTGTGTATTTATTCTTACATGTTTTCTCCATTTGATGCAGTTCACCTATCGAGACATTTTTTCCACTGCTCAACACAGTTTTGAACTCCTTGATTTTGATGTCTTTTAGTGCTTCTGCCCTTTTGTTTCACCTCTTCCACACTGGCAACACGTTTCCCTTTGAGGACTTTTTCCATCCAGGGAAACAAACAAAAAAAGGTTCTCGGGGCAAGATTGGGTGAATAGAGAGGGTAGGGCACATGGGTCATGGCATTTTTGGTCAAAAACTGCTGAACACTCAGCGTGGTGTGGGCAGGTGCGCTTGTAAATCACTCATCATGAAATGGGCAAATGCGTTGAAAGAGCCTTCAAAAAAATATTCACTGGAGTCAAATACAGCCTCTCACAACAATTCCAGCTGGTACACTGATACAGATGGGTTCCTAGAACACTCACCTAGCCGGGGATGCCTATACTAAAGGGGCCCATCCTCCAGAAGATATTTCCAGGGTATTTTTGGGTCGCCCCTCATATATATAAACTTCCAGCTTAGTTGTATTAGTTTGCAGTGTTGTTCACATTTTTACAGAATAAAGGTAGTGTTTTCTGATAATATTACTTCATTAGCATTGCTAGTCAATGACAGCAGAAGAGTTTTATGTTTTTTGTATATAAATTTAGTCTCCAGAGTTTCCAAAACATTGGTGAGTATTCCCCTGAGGCGCAAATAAAAGCTCTCTCTCCGGGAGTGTTTCTGAACATTCATTTCTAATATTTCACTACCTTGGTGCACATAATAAAACCAAATGCAACAATTCACCAAGGAACACCTCACACAGGGAGAAATTTATAAATAAAATGAAAAATACAACTTCAGATCTAACTGATAATCATCCAAAAATTGGTCAGGCTGGTTATAGGCAGATGAAAAGCCAGAAGGGAGTCATTTCATGCATCTGACCACATAATATAAATAGAAGTTCCAGATGTGGAGAAAATGAGTCCAGTAACAAAGCAACACATCGAAAATATTGCACAATAAATTGGCCTTTGGATTGTATACAAGAACACATTTCCTTATCATAAAAAACCTTGTCCCTACTTCTCCCTAAAGCTACTTAGTTGTCTGTTACTTTTTTCTTTCCTTCATCAGAAAATGTTTTGAAAGAGAAGTCATCCCTCACCTTGTCTCCTCAAACACAGTAACTACTTCTCAGTCTTGACTCTGCCCAGCATCTCCATAGCAGCCATCCCATTGCCCACCTCCTCCTGAAGCCCCATAGCAGAGCTTGATGCTTGTTACACTGAACAGCCCCAGCTATCCAGCCAAGACCCTTCAGTGGCTTAAGCTCCTTTGCTCAGCCCTAAACATAGGGCATCTCCAAATCCATTCTGGGTCATCATCCCTTGTCTTCTTCCTTGACTTTCTCAGAGATCTCATTCCCCTTTGTGTCTTCAACTATCTTCTTTGTCGGTACAACTGGCAAAACTGTGCTTTCCAGTTGTGATTTCTTACCATAGCTTCAGACTCTGATCTCCAACTCTTCCTGGACATCTCCATGTGTATGTTGTATGTTCTATCAATGTCTTAAGTTCAAAGTGTCCAAAAGTGAACTCTGTGTCCCCACTCCTACACCGGCTTTTCAGCCTTGTCAAGCACAGAGACCTTCCGGACTCAGAGACTCCATGCCTTGCAGCTGTGTTATTGTCCTGCCTTTCCCCTCCAGCCAAATCCAATCTTGTGGCCATTATTTACATCGCTCATATCCATTCCCTATTTTCATTCTCAGCCTGTCCCGATTCATGACCATTTTGCTTTTGTCCTAGACTATTCCAATCCATTCATCCCACTGCTGCCAAAGTTCTCTTCCTAACACACAAGGTTCGCCTGTCTTTTATCTTTGACAGTTGACGTTTGCACACAGCATAAAGCCCCAACACCTAAGGCTGATATTCAAAGGCTTCATTGTTTGCCCATTTGCTGTTTTTTTCAGCTTACCTTCCAATGTACCATAAACATATTCAATATTCCAGTCATATAGGGTCCACTGGCCACTTACAGAAAATGCTTTATTCTCTCTTGTCTCAGGCTCATACTTAATGTGTTCTTTCAGTTAAGAATGTACTTTATTCCCCCCTGACTGGTGTAGCTTAGTGGATTGAACACAGTTTGTGAACCAAAGAGTCGCCAGTTCGATTCCCAGACAGGGCACTGCCTGGGTTGTGGGCCAGGTCCCCAGTATGGGGCGCTAGAGAGGCAACCACACACTGATACTTCTCTCCCTCTCTTTCTCCTTCTCTTCCCCTCTGTCTAAAAATGGATAAATAAAATCTTTAAAAAAAGAAAAGAAAAATGTGCTTTACTCCAATATCTGCCTCTAGGAGGTTGGCCTTCCTTTAAAACCAGACCCCAAGACGTCTCCCCCTCCCCTGTCCCTCCTGCCCAGCCCATCTGAATACTCTCCCACTGATACAATACTCAGGATTCCTTGGGTTTTAAGCAGCAGAAAAACCGACTGAAGTTGGCTTGTGTGTGTAAGATCCCATACTGTAAGTTACAGGCTGGCTTCAGCTAGTTTTGTCAGTCTCACCCTGCCATCCTGCTGATTTTCTCTGTGATTCTCTGACTTCAGCCCTCACACGCTCGTCATAGTACAAAACAAATGGCTGGACTTACACACACTGTCCGCAGAAAGAGAAAACTCTTTGCCAGAAGCCCCTGAGGAATAACGAGGAAGATTCTTTGTCTTCAGCAAATATTTTTCATCTCATTTGCTCATTCCTACATCAATTATCGTAGGACAGTGTCTTAGTCTGTTCCAGCTGCTATAGCAAGATACTACAGATTGAGTAGCACATAATCAACAGAAATGTATTTCTCACCGTTCTGGAGCCTGGAAGTCTGAGATCAGCATTCCAGCATGGTCAGGGTAGGGCCCTCTTCTGCAGACTTCTTCTTGTGTCCTCTCTTGGCAGAAGGGGCTGGGGAGCTCTGTGGGATCTTTTATATGAAAGCACTAATCCCATTCATGAGCCCTTTACCCTATGACCTAACCATCTACCAAAGACTCCACCTACCAAGATTTCAACACATGAATTGGGGGAGAGAGGAACACAAGCATTCAGACCATATAGCAGGCAGGATTGATGCCAATAGGCTTAGATCAATTAATCTGCTTCTGAAATTAAAAGTGTGGTCTATAGCATCAAAACCACACCATTAAAATGAGGAAGGGACTATTTCCCAAAGAAAACTGTGAAGAATTTTTTAGAAAACAAGGGAAAATAGATCTTAAGGAGACAACGAACCAATAACCACTATATTCCCCACACTCCAAGAACCCATTATTCAGTATCTGGTGTAGTGAATATGATATCCTACTTTATATCAGATTTAGTTGGATATGTATTTCTGTCTTCCTCATTATATTGTGAGATAGAGAGCAGGCTTAGTGTAGTTTTCATAATTATTTCCTCTAAACTTCCAGTCAATTGAAGACAAATATTTTTCATTCTTCCTCTGAAATACTTCCCCTTCATCCATTGGTATCATCATAACAATAACTGAGTTATCATGTGTTGGGCCCTAATGTAAGCATTTCACAGGTGTTGACTCCCTAAATCTTCACCACCAACCTATAAAGTAGGTACTATTATTATCCTCACTTGGTAGAAGTGGCAACTAAGGCTCAGAGAGTTTAAATACCTTGCCCAAAGCCATGTAGCTTGTGTGGGGTGGAGCCAGGATTTGAGCCAATGCAGAACAAATCCAAAGCTACATTCTAAAGCAAACTCTTATGCTGGTTCACCTCTCAATGAAATACACTCCTTCGTAAAAACAATCTCTTAAAAGCCACTTCTTGTTTTTCAGCCCTCTCATTCAGAGCATCACCCAATCTTGCCAACAATTCTTCTTTCCTAACATCTGTTCTTTCTAGTTTGTTCTTCTGTTAAATGAACCATCCAAGTTCTGACCATCTCTTGGCTAGACTTCCAGAATCATATATTTGAGAATTAGTCAATCTCATATCTTCAGCCAAAACTATCCTCCAATCCCCAATACTCTTCTTCCCAACCTGATCTCCAATCTCAAATGTTTAATGTCTTTCAGCTCATAATCATAAAAGAATAAAATCATGAGAAACAAATGTTGGGTCATATTTGGGGTTGTTCCTAACAACAGTTCTTATGGGACGGTGTGTCAATTGACTCCTTGATGCTGTTCTTCCTGAGATGGAACTCCTAGAACTGTGGGGGCCCTCAAGAGATTATACAAACAAGTTTCCTGTCTTCAGCCAACAAGTCATAAGCCGCTGAAGACAGATCTTGATTATTTGCACCTTGAAAAAGTATTGAAAAGATTCTCCACAACCACACTTGGCAACATCGAATTTCTTCTAGCGTGTGACTGTCACAATCTTCCGAAAATGTCAACGCTATGAGGTTTTGCCCCATACTCTGTGCCCAGAGGTCTGCTCCTAAAGTACAAGTGACAAATTACTAAGCAATCCCTATTTATTCAGCAAATTATCCATCTCTTTTTGATAACAAGGTAATTATGACATATCTATGAAAACAATAGAAATTTAGACATTTAAAAAGTATTACCCATGAACTAAATGTACTATACTATTCTTGTTTTTTACTAGAGTGTTTATTAAACATTTATTATTTTATTTATTTTCTAGAGTATTTATTAATGTTAAACCAGTAGTTCTCAATCCTGGCTATACATTAGAATCCCCTGGATCTGGGGCATTTAAAAAAAATACTGGTACCTGGCACCATCCTACACCAATTAAATCTGAATCTCTGGGAGGAAAACCTGACCCATAGATGTGTGTGTGTGTGTATGTGTGTGTGTGTTCTAATGTGGTTCTAATCACATTAAACTCTTGTTAAACTCTTGTTTATGAGAATAAAAAAGGTCCTTCCAAAACTTAGAAATAAGAACATTCATTATAGCTCCAGGACCACTTTACCCATTGTGTGTTATAGTCACTGTGAGCTTTCCCAAGAGTACCAAAAATATGGGAGAAATGTAAAAAGTAACTCATAAGAACAAAATAATTTATCCTTAGCAAACTCAAAGTTATTAAAAACAGTTTTAAATATTCTTCAACCAAAAATATATGTAATGTGAGATGTGAATGCATTTTAATATATTTGCTGTGATTCAAGGTGAGTCTTCCAAACGAGTGCCTACAATATAAAAAGGCCTCATGACCAGAGGGAGGAGATAGGGATAGGTAGGACAAAGTAAAGGGGGGATAAGTGGTGATAGAAGGAGACTTGACCTTGGGTGGTGAGCACACAATACAATATACAGGTGATGTATTATAGAATCATACACTTGAAATTATATAATTTTATTAACCAGCATCACCCAATGAATTCAATACAAATTTTTAAAATAAATAAATAAAATAAAAGGTCTTATAGTATTCTTGAGTATTTCAAACTACAATTCAGTATTTATAGTATGAATTGTTCCTATCTGCTGCTGAAGAAAATGTCAAGGTATGAAAGAGTCTGAAGTCACCAGTTTGGTAACAACAATTCATTTTGATAGAAAGATTTACAGCTTCCCTGATCTTAGCTTCAAACAGAAGATAAGCTTTTATGTTTATTGAAGCAAGTCTCCTGCTTCTTCCGAGTTGTGCTTTTTGTTAACTGCAATTCTGAATGAAAGAACTGCTTGGGGGAGTTTGAGAGGGAGGAAGACACCAAAACTGAGTTTCAAGAATGATGAATCATTGAAATTAGTTTCTCTGATCTAGAAACGCTGTTGAAATCAAGGCAGTACATGATGCTGCCTTTCACCCTTCCTAGCTCCCAGAGTCAAAGCCAAACTCCAACGAATTGGAGCAACATATAGAGCTAGCTCGTCTATCCAGTCACAAGAATTATTCACAGTCTAAAATGAGAACCCCAGAACCAGAACCATCCTTAAAATTTTTAATGAGTTTGTGTTTCTAAAAGTTTCAAAATACCTGGATGTGTGTCTTTGTACACAGAAAATAGACTAAAAACATACACATCAGAATTTAACAGTGACTATTCCTTGGTGAGAAAAATATGGATGACCAATTTTCTGCAAGAGTCACATAATACTTTTCATACATATATGCAAAGATGAAAATTCTTGAAGGACACACATCGAACTTAAAAGTAATTACCCCTTAGGATCAAGGTTGGAATGGGAGGATAGAAGAGATTTTATGTATTACTCTGTATTCATATTTTTGAATATTTTCTTGACGATGTGTATTTTAAATATTAATAAACATGTGATATAAATTTTGAATTTTTAGAAAGCTATTAAAGGCTACACTCAACACCTCATTTGCCCAGATGGGTACGAGAAGGTGAAGAGCAGTGCTTGGCTTTCTCTCTCCTGCTCGAACAGCATGGGGTAGTTCTCTTGTAATATTCCTTGCTTCCTCCTGTGTTTTATGGTAGTGTCAAAACAGGATCTTGACCCCAGAAAAGTCACAAGTTTCCAATAATAATTCATTTTAAAAGCTAAAATATACGAAACTCCTGCTGTGCAAGGTATTTTCTTATATGTTATCTCATTTATCTTCAAACCAATCCTATGAGGTTCAGAAAATTTAAGCACCTTTGGCAGCCCACACCACGAATAAATGGAAGAGCTGGGACTAAGTTTGCATAATTTTAGCTTCACAAATCAGTGTCCTTAAATTAAAGAAAAGAAATTAAAATTGTGAAGTAATCAGGAAATTTGAACAATAACTGAATACCGGTCTGAGTTGTCTATGATTCTTTTAAAAACTTTGTAGTTCTTTTACAACTTTGCTTGATATTCACTCTATAAGTCAAAATCCACATCCACAAATCTCTTTGAGATAAGAGTTTCTATACCTTGCACTTCTGCTCAGGCTGCTGGGAAACCATGACCTTGAAGTTTCCTAGAAGCCCAATTGTTTAACTAAATAAGCTCGGAGACAACATCTTAGATCTTTCTGCTAAACTTCCTGCCTCATATCTAGTATTTTCCTTTAAGACCATACTCAAATCTCATGAATATTCTTTTCTTCATATAATTTTTTACATGTACATATTTTAATGGCTTAATACAATTTTATGTGAAGAAGATTTGATATACAAGGTTTGGTCCAAATATTTTTTATTTCACATTGATTGATTGATTGATTTTTTTTTATTGATGCCTATTCAATTCTTCAGCCTGGGTCCTTCTTTCATAATAAGATCTTTAATAATTATCCCTATGACTTAAAAGGGTGAAAAATCCTTCAAAATATATTCTACCTAGCTGTGGAAGGGGGAAAATACTCAAAATATATAGGGAATTCACATTAGCTTACAGGTACAGCCTGCAATTGCTATTTTTAAATCTGATTCCTATTTAATAAAATCTGTGGTATTTAGTTTCAAATGGAATCTCCTAAAGACATTTTCCTTTTCCCAGTCTTCCAGGTTTGTTTGAAAGGAAAATACAGTACTGTGCAGTACAAAGGCATGGGAGTTTTGGTACCAGAAGAACTAGGATTAGAATCTCAGCTCTGCTACCTGGACATTTTAGCCATGCTGAGCCACAATTTTCTTTTTTTATTTTATTTTACTTTATTTTTTATTGTATTAAGAACACTTAACATGAGATCTATTCTTTTACTAGATTTTTAAAATGTAAAATAGAACATTTTTGTCTACAGGGACAATATTGTGCAGTAGATCTCTGCAAAGCATTCATTTTACATAACTGAAATGTAATTATCCCAAACATTTAAAGAAGAATGAACTCCAATGCCTCCCAAGCTGTTCCAAAGAAATTGAGCAGGAGAGTGTACTTCCAAACTCATTGTATGAAGCCAGGATTACCCTGATACCAACGCCTGACATAGACAGCACAAGAAAACGACAGCCTGATATTCCTGGTGAATATTGAGGCACAAATCCTCAACAAGGTACTAGCAAATCAAATTCGACAGCACATTAAAATAATCACACACCATGCCCAAGTGGGATCTGTCCTTGGGATGCAAGGATGGTTTAACACATGGAAATCAATGAATATAATTTACCACATTAACAGCGTGAAGGGTAAAAATCACACGATCACCCCCTCAGTATTCTTCAGTCTTTTATTACCACGTTCCTCAAAGCCCTACAGCCTCTTCTGACCACTCCATTCAAAGTCACTCCCACATGCCAAACGTTCACAAAGCACCTCACCTCCAGGTACCAAAACCTGTGTTAGTTTTCTGTGACTGCAGAGAAAATGACTTTAAAGGCTATTGGCTTCAAACGACAAGCATTTATTATCCTGGGGTTTTGTGTAGTTCATGAGTGTGGGTTCAGAAGTTGGGGGCCGTTTACTGAGCTGTTCTAGTTCCAGGTCTCTCACGAGGCTGTGGTCGAGATCTAGCCCCGGAATTAGGTTCATGGGAAGGTTTGATTGGGGCTGAAAAACTTACTTCTGGTGTGACCTGCATGACTTTTGACAGAAGGACTCGGATTCTTGCTGAGTGTCGGGAGTCCCCACAGGACTACTGAAGTGTCCTCGTGACACAGAAATTGGTTTCCCTAGAACGAGTGACCCCAGGCACAAAGGTGGACGCCACAGTGCGATTTACGACGTAGAATTAGAAGTCCTGTGCTGTCACGCCCACACTATCCTACCAGTTACACGGTTCAGACCGATTCCCCGTGGGAGAGCGCCACTACCAGGGCTCAACTATTGGAAGGTAGCAGTCACAGAGAATCACCATGGATTTGGCTATAATTTTTCTCATCAGTGTTTTATAGTTTTCAGCATCTAGGTCTTTACCATATTTTTGTGGATTTATCCCAAAGTATTTCATGTTTTTTGATATCATTGCATATGCTACTATTTTTTTTTGTTTTAATTTTCAATTGCTTTGTGCTACTATATAAAAATACAGTTTATGTTTTATATTGTTCTTATTACCTGTGCCCTTGTAGTTCCAATAACTTTTTGGTAGATTCTTTGGGATTTTCTATGTAGATTACCATGTTTCTGTAAATGAAGACAGCTTTATCTCTTTCCAATTTGTATGCTTTTATTTGTTGGCTTATAACATGGGATAGGATCGCCGATATAATGTCCAATAGAAGTGATGAGAGTGGACGTCCTTGCCTCATATCCATACTTAAAAAGTAAGCATATATTCTTGTATCACTAACTATAATTCTATAAGTTTTTCATAGATTCCTTTTATCAGAAAGAGGCGGTCTCTTTCTATTCCTAGTTTATTGGAATTTATGAATGGATGTTGAATTTTGTCAAATGCTTTTTCTGCCTCTATTGAGATAATCATATGGCTGTTCTGGAAACCTTCATGGATTGATTTTTGAATGTTGAGCCAAACTTGCATACCTGGAATTCAACCCCACTCGGGCATGATGTGCTATCTTCCTTATATTCGGCTTGATTTGAGTGGATAATATTTTGGTAAAGATTGTTGAATCCATGTTCAGGAGGAACACTTGTCTATAATTTACTTGTAGTATTTTTCTCTGGTATAGTTGTCATGACAGTGTTAGCCTCATAAAATTAATTGGGAAGTGTTCCCTTCTCTTCTGTTTCTCTGGGCCATATACATTTGCAGGTAAAGTAATATTGTTATCTTGGATTTGCTTAAAAATAACTTGCAGTAGATTTGAGGTAAAGCTCAAGAACCTGCATGTATAACAAGTGCCCAGATAATAATGATGATGTTGGCTCAGCAACCACAAGAGAGCTTTTGCTTTAATATGAAGCCTCATATTTCAGAAATTTCAGGCTTTTCACAATGTAAACCGTGGGTTCAATCCAAATATAATATTTTTCAGTTCACGTGCTACATTGACTCTACATTCTATTCAATTCATTTCAGGAAATTTGTTTCGACATCTACTGTGTACCAGGCACTCTGTGAGCTTCTGAAGGTACATGGATACATATTAATACATTGTCCCTGCTATTGAAGATTTCACCATCTGATGTCCTTATTTTTAGTCTTGTCTATTCATTTTAGAAAATTTTTGTTCAATTCTAAGTTGTTTCATTTGTATTGGACTATTTTTAAATTTGCTTCTGTAAAATAAATTAACAGTCTTGTGGTATAAATTCATTTTGTAGTATAAAATATTATGGTCTCTTTCTATATCTTGGTTTTATATAGTCCAAATCCTCCTGAGTTTCCCTCAGGAAAGACCTTAGAAATCATCTCATTCATCTACCCATCCCACAGTGAGAAAGCAGAAGCTCAGGAAAATGACACAACTTTCCCAGGGTCACTAAGCCAGTAAGTGACAGAGCTGCAACTAAACCCATCGTGCTCTTCATGTAACATCAAGCCTCGTGACTTAGATTCCAATTTCAAGGAAAACTATGGATTCCATGCCTAGGAAATATTCCACAGATTTCAGTGGAATTTCATAGCTAAATTAAATTATTCAAGACCTTTGTAAATTAAAGAAGGGTGGAGAGAGAAATATGAAGGAATGGGACAGGAGCTGCGGTAGCCATAGTAACGGCATTAGTAAGAGTAGTAAGGCAGTAGCAGTAATAAATAACTTCTTATGTGTTACGTACCATAACTTTCTTAGAACATTTTCTTGCCTCAGTAACCCTATGAGATGTGCGCAATTGTTATACCCATTTTTCAAATAAGGAAACTGAGGCACAGAGAACTTTAGTAACTTGTCCAGAGACATGACTTATACACTAAATTTCATCCAATGGCCTTGGGTAAAATTAATACCACAAATATAACCAAGCTCTGCTAAGAAGAAGATGTAAATACTGTTTAATCTTTGTGTAGAGTCGTACAGCTCCTCAAAGCCCTAAACCCTTTTTAGAGAACTTAACAAATCTCAGCCAGATGGTTAAAACAGAAGGAAATGCAGAATTCTTTATTTTATGCCTGTTAAAACAGATTTAACAGCTCTGTTCTTCTGAATAGGTCAAATATTAAATAAAAAGTTGCTTTCAGCAACTGGGATTTATAAAGAGGTCAATAGGTACCATTGGAGTGGAGCAGGCACAGGGTACACACACAGACACAGACACGCACACACACCCCCACTCAACTTCACGAATAAACAAACATTACCTACACCCTCGGGGATTATTTTTCACTATCTTTAAGCCAAACTGGTTTCGCTTGGCAGACTGTAACCCCTACAGGTGGCACCTATTCTCTGTGAAGTGTTTCCTTTTCCCAGAACTGAGACATTGGCACCACGTACCTCCTTACCATTTTCAACATCTGTTTCTACTTATGTGCCAGCTAAGGCCACCTGACCCGTGAAAGGAAACAAAACAAAGGTTCATGGTCATTGTCCACCCGGACCCTGGAAACACAGATTGAGAAACTCAAATGGGATGCCAAGTATTGGTCTACCTTAGGAAGGGTCTATGGAAATAAATGTTTCCTTTATTTACCTGTTGCTGTTGAATAGAGGATAAGGCAGGACTCTTAGGGTCTGGAGAAATCAATTCATGAAGTGACTAAGTATTCATTACCATTTCCAAAGCTTTGTGTATTGCTGCAGAGTTGCTACAAAAGACATAGAGAGGTATAAAGCTTGCCATGAAGAGGTCCATGAAATTAACAGCTCGGAATACGTACATTAGGAAATAAATATGCAAGGCTAGATACGTAGCATGTCAAATGTACAGCATGAGCAACGACTATCACAGGCTTCTTCAGAAGGAGCAAAACCGAGGGCTGGGGTGATACAAACACCTCACTGGTGGTGAGACTTAAAGAAGAAAAAGTAACTTACTCTGTGGCGGATGTAATCACTTCCTTTTAAATAGTATACCAGGAGGAAAATTACCAAGGCACACCTCTACTAAGAGCTGAACCTCATGACAAATAAGGAAATCCTTGTCCATATTTCCTAAATATATTTATTTTCTGCTTCTCTTCTTTTCCTATAGTCAGCTTTCAATCACCTGCAGCAGTTGAGGATAAAGACCAAAGAGGATAAATCTAGGGAGATGTCATAGCCTTCATTTTTGCCTTCAGGCTCTGTTTCCAGTTTTCAAAAATTTTACCTAGAGTAAAACTTTTAAAGCTAGAGTTGGTAACAAGTCTACAAAGGTGCTTATAATAACGATATTTATTGCAGTATTAGATATCAAAATAAGCCAGTTAGAGAAAGACAAATACCATATGATCTCACTCATGTGCAGAATCTAATGAACAAAATAAACTGACAAAAAAATAAAACCAGAGGTGTGGCTACATGGAGCAGACTGATGGCTCTCAGAGAGGAGGGAGTGGGGGAGGGGATACTGGAAGCGATGAGCCAAAGAACATATATGCATCACCCATGGACACAGACAACAAACAATGTGGTGAAGGCTGGGAGAAGGCGGGGTAGGGGCTGGGTTGAGGGGAGCAGGGGGGAGAAATTGGGACATCTGTAATAGTGTCAACAATAAAATAAAATAAAAGTAACCCAACATTTTATATATATATACAGATAATATAGAATTGTACACTTGAAACCTATATAATTTTATTAACTGATGTAACCTCAATAAATTCCATTAAAATATTTTTTAAAAGATTTAAAAATAAAAACAGCCTGAGTATCTATCAATAGGGAAAAGTTAAATATATTGCTAATGGAAAAGAGCAAACTGCCAGGAGGCATGTCTCGTATGATCCTATTTAATTAAAAAAAAAAAAAGACAGCTGTACCTCTAAAATACACCGCATACACAAACCAATTCCAGAAGGCAATGTGAGGAATTGTACAAATGTTGATATTTGTGAGATTGGCAGCTGACTTCTCGTTTTTGCCTTATTATTTTCTATGCTGGTGGAGATTTTTAAAAATATATTACATTTATAATTTTAAAAATAATGTCATTAATATACATATATGTAATATTTACATTTTTTCTTTTCAGATAGTCTTGCTTTACCAAAAATGACCTAGGAACAGCCACTCAAACTGAGGTGGAATACTAACAAAAAAGCCATAAAACTCAACCATTAGGCATGAAGAATGGTCATTATGCACAGATTTTTTAAATATAAGAGTATTGGGCACTGGACGGGTGGCTCAGCTGGTTGTCTCCCGGTACATCAGAATGTTGTGGGTTCAATTCCCGGCCGGGACACATAGCTAGGTTGCAGGTTCAATCCCCATTCAGGGTGCATACAGGAAGAAACCAGTCAGTGTTTCTCTCACACACTGATGTTTCTCTCTCTCAGTCAATCAATCAATAACATATCCTTGAGTAAGGATTAGAAAAAAAACAATAAATATTGGTTTTAAACCTGAAAATAAAATTTTCCTCAGTTAATAGCTGGATAAATATTTTGACTTTTTGGTGCTAACAAACAGTCCAAAGCTTCAGAAGCCTGAATTTTAAATCTGATACAATGTGGCTCATGGAATTTATCATAAGTTGTGAGAGGCTAAAGGTTTCTAAAGTGGAGAACATGTTGAAATGATGCTCTGTTGGCTAATGGCATTCCGTGACAGCTGCCATCCTTGAGAAAGACTGAGCTCTTCTAGATGTCCAAGTGGCCTTTCTTTCCCTTTGCCTGCTGGCGCCCAAAGTGGAGCAGCCAGGTGGTCATGATCCCCAGTGTCCGAGACTCCGCACGTTCTGCTGATGCACCAGTTCAGGGAACGTTAGTGGATGCAGCCCTCTGCCTTCCGCTTGGCTTGAATAAAATCAGGAAAAGTGGGTTAGGCTCAGTACTTTCTCTGCGCTCCTCAGGGTCCACATGTTTCCTGACCCTTGACCTTTTTTTCTGTCACCTGCACATGAGCTTAGCTGAAAATGACTTCCTGCCCCTCTCTATGTCCTGGACCCACCGTTGTGCTTCGTCAGTCTGCCCATGGCTTCTGCAGATGACTCGCTTCATGTCCACCATTGTCTGATCACCCAATGCTTAACTGTATCATCAGGCTGGTTTTCCCGTTTATGGGAAACCGAAACCTTTAAAATGGAAGAGTTGGAGTGAGTCTCTAAAAATCACCTAGCTCTTTTACATAGTTACACGTAACCACAAGGGGATTAGTTTGACCTCTGTAATTTTTAAGGAGCATACATTGGCCAAATCAATGGCTGATGATTGAGACATCTCTTCCACACTGGCTGTTCAGTACGTACTTTCCTTCTAGATAAAGGTAGACAAATCTGGGGGGCTCCATATGCAGGAGTGGGTCAGTACCTTGTGTCCACCTGTCTGGTGACACCCTACAAGAAGAACAGTGTGTCGTGATTGACACAGTCCCAAATCTTAATTCAGAGGAAAGAGCACTAAACCAGGAGTCAGAAAACCTGATTTCAATACCGATTCTGCCACTGGCATAATCAGGGCCTGTTTCTTCATTAGCAAAAGAAGGGAGAGGATGACTGAGGTCTCCTCGTTATGAAAGGTTCTGTTCTGGGGATCAGGGGCCAGTTAGGCGGGCAGATTATATTTGGCTGTATTTGCTACTCCGTTCAGAGACCTACAATCAGGCTGTCACACAAATGTCCTGAAATGAGGCAAATCCTCCTCACATTGTAAAGGAATCAGAACCGATTACATCACCTGTCAATTGTGCAACTCTGAAAAACTTAGTGTATTTTCAGAAGTTATATGTCAACTATATAAGTGAGTAACTGGGTTTAATTTTCTTGAAGGCAACTTGAGAGGCTTAGTGTGGCAGAAGAGATAGAAGAGAGAGATAATGGATGTATACATGGATGATAGATAGATGATAGACAGATGATAGATAGATATGATAGGTAGGTGGGTCCTGGGTAGCAGAATGTATGGAGAGATGTATAGATGGGCAGCTAGACGGAGTCGAGGTTCTGAGCAAGGTCTCTAGAGTCAGACCACCTTCGTTCAGAACACAGCATAACAACTTCTTGGCTGAATCATCTCAAGCAAATTACACCACCTACTTGTGACTCAGTTAATTTACAGGAAAAATTCAGATAATAACAGTAATATCTCAATAAGGTGGTTGTCGGAATTAGGTAAGATTATTCATTTAATGCTTTTAGCATAATACCAGGCATATGGTAAGTGTTCCATAAATGTTAACAATTGTAATTTTTATTACTTAGGCAATGTTAGGTATGTCCCTCCTTCTCCATTACTCTGGTCACCAATCCCCCTGCCTCACACACACGTACCCAGAATTAACCACCGCTGGGAGACCGGTGTGTGTTTCTTCCTCTGACACACATACACACATCTAGTGTTATTGCTTCCAAAAGTGGGTAGTACGCAATATATTGTTCTCAGTTGTACGAAATATATTGTTTTGAGAGTTTTTTGCTTAGCACTATGCCTTGTAGAGCATCCCATATCAGATATAGACATTATCAATATATCAAAATATATTAATTTATGTCCCTACTAATGGACGTTTAAGATTTTCAATGGGCATCTTTTAATATTTCTTTTCCTCAGGTCTGAACATCTCTGTGAGACAGATTCCTATCTCGCTGAGTCGTAACGTGTGTGCTGAAATGTCTTATATGCCCTGCCAAGTTATTCCCTGAAAGGACATTATCAATTTCTACTCCCATCAACAATTTATGAGCTTGTCTGGTTTTCCACATGTTTGCCAACATTGGATATTGCTAACATTTTTAAAGCTGCCAATCTGATGGGCAAACTGTGGTATTTTTAAAGAATTTCCAAATCCCTGACTCATTTGGAGCTTGAGCAAGCTTTGTGTAAACCTTTACTCGACTTTACCTTTTCTGCCAACTATTTATCTGACAATGTTGCCAGAGAGTGTGAACAAGGCGCTGTCAATGCCCAGCAGGTCGGGTGGTCACTGCTCTGGGTTCTCACTTCCTCACATTTACACAGAAAAGGTTGGAGAAGAGAGTATTTTCTATTAGGGTCGTTCCATCCTTGTTCTTGTTATTTTTTGTTTTGTGTTTCTCCTACTATTTTACTTGGAAATCCAAAATTCCACCTTGGTACTATTCTAATAATACTATCTTATGAACAATTTGCTCAGTTACATGGGGAAAAAAACTAATAAAACCTAAATGCTCCTATTACAGCAAATGTCCTTAAAAATTGTAACATTAATACTCACTGATAAAGGGAACACAGGGAAAAGCGTGTTCTCAAACAGTGCTGGTAGAAATTCAGGTGCTGCAATCTTTAGAGAAAGCAGTCTGTTCAAACACCTATTAGACTTTAAAGTATGTATACCTCCCTTTGCCCCGAATCCCACGTCTGGAATCTAAATATCAAAATGATAGCACTGTTGTGGAAGGTTACATGGGTCAGTGTGCAATCTTCAATGCTAACATGAATCTTCTGGGGGACTTAATGCAGATTCTAACGCACTAGGCCAGGGCTCCCGAGAGTCTCCACATCTATAAAGCTCTCAGCAATGCCAGGGCTGCTGGCCCGTGGACCACACCTGAGTAGCAAGGATGTTTATTGTAGCGTTGTCCATTAGGAATTAAGTTAAAACCCAGAAACAATGCATGAACACTCATCAACAAGCTCAATAAATTATGAAATATCCACATCATTGGGAATTATGCAGGCATTTATAATAAAGAAATAAAGGTTTACTGGTTGATTTGGAGGGAATTCCACAAGCAACATGCAGAAAATAGAAGAATAACACGATCCCGTTTTTGTAAAATAGACAAAAATTCCATTTGGGTGTCTCTGTGGATGTGATGTGTGTGCGTGTGTCTGCAAAACTATTATCATAGAGAAGACTCGAGAGAATAGTTTTTAGGTTGCTAGTATTAATTACCTGGTAGAGGGAAGGAAGGTAATGCAGGAGGGAGAAGGAAGATGAGCACAGAAAAGAGAAAGGAAAATCCAAAGTTTATACTGAAAATAGCATGTTTGTCATCATGCTGATGAAAACTAATGCATGTCAGAACACATGCTAACTCATCCATGTGTATGTGTGAGGACATGTGTAAAGAAATTTAAAATATTTAAGATAAAAAGTTAAAGAAATAAAGCACAACAAAATTAAACAAAAAATCAGAATCTAGATTCTTCCACTAACTAGCTTCTTAATTGTGGTTAAGTCAATTAACTGCCCTGGAACAGTTACTAGAGATGAATTAAGCAACTCTAAGAATTTCCATGGTTCTACCTACTTCTGAATTTCAATGATTGCAGTCACTTTGGAAAACAGCTCGGCAAGCCCTCAAAAGTCTAAGCATATAGTTGCCATATCACCTAGCAATTCCTCTCCTGGGTATATACCTGAGAGAAATGAAAGCATATGCCCACACAAGAACTTGTGCAAGAATGTTAATAGCAGCATTATTCGCAAGTAACAACAGCCCAAATGCCCATTGACTGATGAATGGATAAATAAACAGTGGTATATTCATACAGTGGAGTGTCATTCAGCAATAAGAAGGAATGAAGTACTGACATGTGCTACAACAAACCTTGAAAACATTATTCTAAGTGAAAGAAGACAGTCACAAAGGACTGTCTATTGTGTGATTCCATTTGTATGAAATGTTCCCACTATGTAAATCCACAGTGACAGAAAACAGGTTGATTGTGGCTCAGTGGATTGAGCATGGGCCTGCAAACCAAAGGGTCACCGGTTCGATTCCCAGTCAGGGAACATTGCTGGGTTATGGCCCGGGTCCCCAGTGGGGCACGTGCAAAAGGCAACCACACATTGATGTTTCTCTCCCTCTCTTTCTCTCTCCATTACCCTCTCTCTAAAAATAAATAAAATCTTTAAAAAGAATACTATGAATTTCTTTGAGGGGAGATAAAAATATTCTAAACTTGATGATGGTAATACTTGTATATATCTATGAATATACTAAGAACCATCCAACTGTACAGTTTAGATGGCTGAATTGTATGGTATATAAGTCATATGAAACAAAGCTGTTTAAAACTTCTATGACTAAAAGCAAATTATCTAACATAAAAGAGCAAGTAACTCCTTTTAATTCTTGATATTTTTCCCAATATTGGACTTCAGAATTTTTCTCCCTAGAAAAATAAAACTCCTAACTTCTTATCAGAAATTTTTACTCATTTCTAATACAGCTTCCTGAATTCATAACAATCTAAAAATACCATATAATTTCCACTCTAAAGTGGTGCTCACCAACCTTAAATGGACCCCAGCAATCCTACTATTTTTCTTTCTCATTCTCCGGGAAACCTTCCTCAAGCCTTCTTCACTTTAACCCCTTTACTCTAACATTAGGGAAAAGAGAAAAGCCACCAGGGGGAATATCTCATCTCCCACTCTCTAACAGGCTAACCCACCTACCTCTGTTCCTGTCCTGTGTTTGTTTCTTTTGGTCTAAAAATAATCCCTTCTTCCGTGCTTTGGAACCCATCCTCTGCCACTGTCCTAGGATCCTAACACCGACAACAGTGCTTCTCCTGTGGATGTTACAGTGCCCACGTTGCTGCACGGACCTTCTGCCTGCTCCCCGCAGTCGTCGAAGTCTATGACACATGCCTTCTGTTAATAGTGTGCTATATAGTTGTCGTATTTTTATGCTTGATAATATAAACATGCTCACCATATCTAAAGCTCTTATTGTTGTGTTTTACAAAATTAAAGGGATCCATCTGGAATTCAATTGTTTACATATAGTATTAACCAGGTAATGACCTAATTTTATTGCCTAGGTTCAAATTCTGACTCCACCTCTTATGAGCTGTGACTTTGGACTCTCCCTGAGTTTGTTTTTTCGAACAAGGGTAATAATAGTTTCTATCTCAAAGGTTTGCTACAAGGATTCAGTTAATCTATGAAAAGCTCTTAGAATAGTGTCTGGCAGACAGTGAATACTCGCTAAGTGCTAGATGTTAACTGATTTAGTTCAAAAGTCTTGCAACTACTTACTAAATATTTTTTTCTATTAAAAAATGCTTCTTTTAGCAATATGAAGTCAGCAAATATACTTGAATCTGTTCCAGGCTCTTGTATTCCATTGACTTGTAAAAAATACGAAATTGTTTTATTATTAGCTTTACAGTAAATTTAAAAATCTGGTGAGGAAAGTGCCTCTCCCTAATCTTCTTTTACAAAATTTTCTTGGTAATTTCCCATAACATTCATTTATATAAACTTCAAGATAATCTTGTCCCCTGTTACTCATCAGTATAAACTTTAAATAATTTTAAAATAATTTTGGATGGAGAAATGGAACTAAGACACCTGCTCCACCCTCTCCAGAAGGAAACTAGTAGTGAACTAATACAAAACTAGTATAAAAAGTGGAGCTCGGGTCTATTGTGGTTCACTTGAAGGTGCTCACAACTTTTGGCATGAGGATGCCAACTCCAAAAGCTGTTGGATGGGTGAAAAGCTATCTCATTCATTCATGCATTCCTTCACTCACACAAATGTCGCTGTTTCACTATGCATTGCTCCATCATCGAAGTCTCAAATTTTACATCTGCAAGAGGACAGACACACAGGCAAGACACACCACTAAAAGGCAATTATTGCATCAAATTGTCCTTAATATGGAGAAGGGTTAGTTTCTCCCACTGCTGTATCCATGGGGCAATATATAAGAATTCTTGTGTGTTGACTTTAAACTGTGTTTGGCATGTATGCTTTCTAGGATAAAATAGTTTATCTGGATTTGCAAAATCATTTCCTGTCGTTTCAAGATCAAGCACCGTCTTGACTGTAAACATGCCCGCCCGAGCCGCTCAGAGGGCACCAATTCAGGTTTCCCTTCCGATCGTGACCAGGAAGCGGCCCAATAAATATTTCAAACATAAAAGGATTGTTATAACAAAGGGGTCTTAAAATCCTCCTGGGTTATCTGAACAGCTTTCCGTTTCGTTTTGTTTTCACGTCTACCCCCACCCCTGACGTTGGAAGAGATTGTTTTACTCAGGATGAAACAAAAGTTTAGGCACAGATGGGTTGAGATTAGAAAAGAAAATGAACAACAGCAACAAAAAAGGGGGGACCTCCTGTGTGAAGATACAGATATCAAACGGGAGAGAGAGCTACGTCAGGAAGACAATCTGACCAAAGGCCAGCCTTGGTAATCCCCGCTCAGGATGCGTCCCGTGACAGCGAGCAATTCCTACCGCAGTGGCAGCCCCGTGTGTTTGGGTTATAATCGCAGACCTATCAGAGCACACATTATACACACCTTACTGTTACATGGCAAATGGTGCCTGGCTTCCAAGATAAGCTTTATGGAGAGTGAAGAGGAAGGGAGGAGAGAAGTAGGTGAGAGGCCCAGAAAAAAAACACTTCCCTTAATCCTTTGATGTCACCCAAAGTGATCAGTGATGAAAGAAGCATCATTCTTAGCCCCCATCCCTTCCATACACTGAAAATAGAGGCTAAATATCATCCAAGATGGCTCTCTTTAGGGAGATGGTTTTCTATGAACCACAAACAAAAACTCAAAGCGAATGACAGTGGGTATGTTTGGGCATAATTGCAAGGCATTTCCTCCACTTTATTTCTTCAAAGACGCTCACACTGAGTGTCATCCAAAACTATCTCTAAGAGTCTTTAATCTTTTAATCTTACACAGATTAAAGAAGAGAAGCGATAACCCCCTGGAAATTGTTACAGAAGCCTGACCACCAAGATAATTTATTAGACATTTAAATTTACAAAAAGTACAAATTGACAATGGACTATTGAGCTAAATTGGGGAAAACAATATCCCGCCCCATAGAAACAAATTATAATACAACAAATGCATCTGGATATTTATTCACTGACTTTGGGCTCAGCTGAGGGAAAGGCTTGGGTGGAGGGCATAATAATGAGCCACACAACTTCACCCCTCTAAGGACTGTCTTTCTTGAGGAAGGTCGCCAGTTCAATTGCCAGTCTGGTACATGCCAGGGTTGCAGGTTCAGTCCCCTGCTGGGCACATACGACAGGCAACCGATCAATGTTTCTCACATTGATGTTTCTCCCCCTCTCTTCCTCCCTTCCTCTCTCTCAAAATAAATAAATTTAAAAAATCTATAAGGAAGGAAGGATGGAAGGGAGAACTGTCTTTCTTGTTAGAAAAAATGCTTAGGCAACAAATTAGAGGCAATGTATAATTATACTATTAAAACTATGTAGAGACCATACATGCAATTGGACTTCCAATAAGGGAGAAAATAGTTCTTTGGATTTAATTGTAATGAGATTATAATGTAGAACTCAAACTACAGTGTCAGGTCTTTAAATTATAAATTATTCTAGTGAAATTATACTTCTTTTTCTTGAAATACGACTTTGGGCTTTTTCCTCCTCCAAACTCATTTATATAGTTGCTTAAGGAAGGATTTTTCTCTCTTTAAAATTCTTAAGTTTATGTAAACATTAGTCTATTTAACTTTATTCAATTATCTGAAAATAATCTGACCTGAAATAAAGCAAATAAGATTATACTCCCCCCACATATAGTTAGTCTTAGCTTGAAATACGAAACCCCACATTAAACCTTTTAATAATGTTTAATTACAGTTCTAAATAAGAATGAATTAGGTGTAGGAAATAACACAGAAACAAAGCCGATTATTCATTACAACCGCTTTCCATAGAGGGGGAAAAAGGTAGGTCAGCAGGCAACCACGGAGAAAATGAAGTAAACAGTTGAAGACGATATGAAACGTCGACAATATACATCCCCAAGCCTCCCAGAAACGATTGATACAATCACGGGGAGGTTCACGGTATTCGGACCAGCTGGCTGCACTGATCAAACCACAGACAGCTGCTTACAACAGGAGTCACTCAATAAATAGCTGCCGAATTAAGCGAAATACTCGACTCTCAACTTTAAGCAGTTATACCTCAAATCATGAGAAGAATCAGGCAGTGCATAGAGCAATAAATTTTAAATTAATTTAATAATAGCTAATGTTTATACAATACTTGATCATAAAGAACTTTCTTTCACTCAAAGGAATTGCCTCATTTGCCTCAAAACAGAACTCTGGGAGGTAGCTAAGATGTTACTGTAATCCTCACATGAATAATAATAATAACAACAAGAACAACAACGAGTCTCAGAGAAGTTTAATGATTCTACTCTCCTGAGGTCACCCCACAAGTGAACCCAGCTCTCTGACACTACCCCCCACTCTGGCTTTTGAGTTGCAAAAGCAGCCCTCAGGTTTCATACCCTGTGCACGTGGAACTGTTAGTGAAGCCTCTCTATTCATCAGAGGTGCATGTACTACCTGAATTGTTTTTACTTTTTCAAATGATTGCTGCCAACTACTCTGTGGACGACCTCTCCCCCTTTTATTCCAGCTGGAGGGCGCCTCCCTTAATCACCTCAGCCTGATTCCTTGCCTTCCTATGACTTCTTGGTTAATACAGAGTCTCATTTCAGTTAGCTCCCTTCCTTCCTGGAGCAGGCAGTGCAGGGGGACCCTAGATTTGGAGTTGGATGCAGGCGTGGCGGAGGAGGGGTGGGATGGGGAGGTATCCCTGCTGGTGTGTGGCGAGGTGGAGGTCCTCTGTCATGGGCCTTCAGAGCTGTGGGTTGCTGTGACCTCATGGAGGCCTCCACAGGCCTTGCCACGGCCTGACTCTGCCCCAGTGGCCCTGGGTGGGCCCCCCATCCCACCCCCAGCCACGTCTGACTTGCAGGATGGAAACCGCCTCTCCAACTGTGAAACTCTGCTTACTTCTCACCCCAGCCGCTCCTTCACTCCCTTTTTCCCTGGGCTCTTGCACCCATTCTGGGAGCTGCATGTCCACTCACACTTCCAGCCAGGACAGAAGGTGTCAAATACCCACAGAGTTCAGAGGGAAATCTTTTGGAGACCACGTCTCACTCCCTAGGCTTTGGGAAGGAGAACTCACTGAGAGTGCCCCCTCCCCGACCAGGTTTGCTTCCCCACTGCCCATCCACCCTGAGGGCTCCTGCTGCTCTCCCCGCACCAGCCTGGTATCCACATCCGCATTGCTTCTGAGTTCAATACTGATCTTTATCCCCTGTACACCGGTACTGCCAGGCAATCTCTGAGAGGAAAAAAAAGCCTCAGAAAATGCCCCCACATCCACCACACGCAGCATGTGTGAACACGAACATTGCTTGAAGTAGAGGTGCTTACCTTCCCCCATTTACTGTGTTAGCTTTGTTTCCAGGCCCAGCAATGGGCATTGCACGAAAGAGACTCTCCACAAATTCTTCTTTTCTAATCTAGGTCAGCTTTGTAAAACCTGCTTTTAAAGAACTTGACATAATTGAATTGACTTTCTACATTCTACATTTTTATACTTTTCGCTGTAGATTTGAAGTGGCCCTTCTAACAGTAAGTAAACTTTTCCAACTTTTCCGGTTAAAAAAATAATTGCATCAGGTGTTATGAAAAGTAGCATAATGTGAACAACAAGCTCCAGGGGATATAGACAGTCTTAACTCAAGTGACAAGTCATAAGAGCTGTTAAACTTTATTGCAATAATAGTATAACCTTTCACTCCTGGAGTCTTTGCTGTGTGCCAGGCTCTGGTCTAAATGTTTCAGGAATGTTAGCTCAGTTATATGTGTTAACTCACGTAACCCTCTCAGAATGCTATGGAACAGGCCACCTTCAGTCTTCGTTTTACAGATGAGAACGTTGAGGCCAAAGGCTTATGCCTGGAAAGAGAACAAGATGTGACTGCAGATGTGCTCCACTCTTAACCACTATGCAAACTGTCTCTCTGACTGCTTCTGGGGAGTACAAAAACCTTGTCAGTCTGGTCATAGGATTACTAGCGTTTATTAAAGCTTTACACTTTTACACAGCCACTGCATAAGAGCTTTAAGAGCATCATGTCATTTAACCCGAATTTGGCCATCCCCAACCCCACACAAGTCAGATGTGGAAACTGCAGCCCCGTTTTACAAACGTGGAAGCTTTGTCTCTCTAAGACATTAAGTTCTCTGGCCGTGGTCATGGTGTTAGTGAGCGTCCAGCCAGGACACAAACCCAGGTCGGCCTGACCTGGGAGTCCGTACTCTAAACCGTGACACTTTGGGTTTTGTTCAAAGTGAACTAAATCAGGTTTAAACACAACCCAAAATCCAGCCACTTGGCACAGTCGCTGATGCTCTCATCAAGTCAGATGTTACAAACTGATACCTTCTGGGTTTCCAGCCGCTCTGTGAAGCGTTGAAGGTCCGCAGTGCAGGCCCCATGCTGCATGGGTACATGCCTTCTAATCGGGGCTGAACAGTGGCAACTCCCTCCAGTCATGCAAGCCAGAGCTGCCTGGCCCCGGCGGACATTCACGTTTTCAATCCCTAATCTAGGGATGCTCAGGCCAGTGCTGGGTCTCATCTGCCCTTTGCAAACTGGTCAGAACATGAAATAAATTCTTGTCAATTGAGCATGGTTTTCCTACAGTGTAAAGCTGGACCCTTCAAGTTAGGAAGTTCAGTGTCAATGCCCTCTTGGCATTAGGCCAACTCTACAGTCCCACATCAAGGGTCTAAGGTATGGCTCTTGGTGACAGATGGGTGGCACTAATTGCTCTCTGGGGAAAATGGTCCTTCTAACAGAAGCTAAAGTCAGCCTCCATTTGCATCTGTGGTCTCAGCAGTCTCCTTCCTCTCCCTACAGATTGCCACCACACGTTTGTGTAAGCCTAACAGGCCTTTTCCTCAAGACCTGGCAGGTAAGGACACCCTGTAGGTTAGTGTGATTCACGTGTTAATACTGGGGAGATGCTCCCTCTGCAAAGAGAAACTTGGCTATCACAGGGCTTAGGATAAGATAGGATGTGTAGAGAAAAGACAAAATGGTGATAAGAGACACCTAGTCTTTGCAAAGCAGACACTGGACGGGATAAGCCTGGATGGACAGGGGATTCGGACATGGACGAGCTCTCTGATCACCATGTGACTTGTCAGAAACACATTGGGAGAAAAGAAAAAAGATAACATGGTTTCTCATTCTGACCTACTTTGGAAATCAGCCAATAGGAAAACAGTCTCATCACGAGATGTATCTCTGCTTTTAACACCATGAAAATTAACAGGATATTCTGATATTTTATTTCTCTAGGCTACAAATTTCCTTATTGATCAATTCTTCCTTTCTGGGAGTGAAATTCTTAGATTTTAAATTACTGGAGATTTAAAAAGCTCAAACCCACTTGAACAACAACAAAAAAAGACTTTATTTGTTCATATAACAAATATCCAAGTAGTTCTCATTTCCAGTATGGCTGGATCCAGATACCCATGTGGTGTCATCAGGAGTTATCCACCCCTGACTCTGCTTTTCTTTATGTTGGCTTCCTTCTCTGGCAGGCTCTCCTTGTGCAGTAGCAGATAAGCCTCCAGCAGTTCCAGGTACACATTCTGCCAGTGCAGCAAGCCAGCACAGAGAAATAATCTCTCTCCCAACAATCTGAGCAAGAGGCTCAGGATTGTCGCTCTTTGATCTGGTGCTGGTCAGTGGCCCACCCCAGAATTAGTTACGATGCCCAGAAGGATGTGGTGTTCTCATTGGTTGAAGTTGAGTCCCTGCTCCAGCCAGAGAGCAGCACCATCTCTATTTACACAGTAAGATAAGTTTCAGAGAGATGCGATTCTTCTAAAGAAAGACATGAACTCTGTGTGCAGAAGAAGGGCACTGGGCGGGCCAGACCGCAGAGGGTCACTATAGCATTCCTTACTCAGAGCTTTGGGGAGGCTTCATTAATTCCTTTTTCTCCTGGTCCTCTTTCAGTATTGTGTTCCTTAGCTTCTGGGTTCAACCCACAAATAAACCAGAAAAGTAAAAATTATTGTTTTCATTGGATCACTGCACCAAATAAAATAAAACAGCAGCCAATATGTCAACACAGGGACTTCTTTCATGAGATTTCCTGGCTAGTCTTATAGGCCCAATAGTCATCTCCAGGTATTAGTAAGCATTAAAATGTTATTCCCCCAAACTCCCACATATTAGTTCTGAGGCTCCCACAACACTAATATCAAGCCAACTCTTAATTATTAAATGACATAGAATATGGGAAACCATGGATAAAACCCAAAGTCTTATTTCAGCCAACAGATTCGGCCTCTTTTCCAGATAACCTTCACCCCAGCTGCAGGGAGCCTACGCTAACTAATTTGACTTTCACACCTGGTGGAACTGATCTCCCACATCTACCTAGGTAGGTCATGACACTCCTCAGCACATTCAGAGTCTGATTCACTCCTATCAACTCACCCAAATGCAGAAGAGGAGCACTTTATCATTTTGGCAAAACGATTCAATTAACCAGGAACTCAAAAAGCCAATGGTGAAAATCAAGCACAAAAGTTGACACTTTTAAACTGCATTCCTTCCTGCCTTACCCCATCTCCAAATTAGCCAAGGTTCCCAGCCATTTTTCCAGCCATCCCATAACATAAAACTTCTTTTTCATCTACCCTTAATTCATCTGTAAGTTTTGGTAATTACCTAAGCATAAACAGATCGCCACAGAGAGGTTGCAGATGAGAAATGGAAACAGTTGGAGACAGAACCTTGGAGGTAGGAGGATGGGGAGCAGCCAGCTGAGTAAAGGAAGAGTGGTCAGAGGAGCTGGGAGCGCCCCGCAGGAGTTTCACAGTGGAGGCTGGTTGAGCAGGGGCTGGACAGGGGTAGGCTCAGGGGTCAGGTTTATTTCATGTTAGACTCTCCTCACCGCACTCACTCCAACTGCCAAAAACCTCGTTTATTCACTAGAAGCTTTCTCCACCCTCTTTTGGGAATTTCCACATGGACTGCATGTTGTACCCAGTTTGCTTGATAACTAACTGTCCACTCTTGGGAGTGGTTTGTGCTCCTACCACGGCTGCCTGCTCACACTGGGCATCAATTACCTGGTTCAATCCTCACAATAAATAAGAGTGGGGTACTTTTGTTATCCCCACTTTCCAGATACAGATAGTTGGCTTAAAATGATAAAAATAACTTGCCCAAGGTTAACCCATTAGTAAGCAGCAGAGTAGCAGTAACATGTCTCAAAAAGGGAGGAGAGAAAGAAGAAACCTAGAAAACCCATAATTGTTGCCTGATAAGACTGTATTTATATTTTTAAATAAAGCTATGATTCTCTATTTAATATGTCTACTAAGCAAGCCCTCGATACAAAGTGTATAGACTGTATTCTTTAATAAAAGTCATGCCAAAACATTAGAAATAATTAAAACTCTACAAATCATTTTTCAAGACCAACATAGTGGTGGTAACACTGAGCTCCAAGGAAATGTGTGTTCTTTTCAGAAGCACAAATCCCTCTTTTAACTAAGAGAGAGCAGAGACTCTTTGGTAGTGACTGGTTTGGTGCTTTAGGCTTAAATTCTGACTCCCAAGATAAACTGAAAAAAAAGAAAAACAACCAACTTCACAATAACAGCACTAAAAGCTAGCACACTGTGGAACTCACACAGGATACGGAGCCAGGAGACCAGAGTTGGGATTTTGGGTACTGACTAGCTGTGGGATTCAAAACAAATCTCTTAACCTCTGCGGGTTATGAGAACGATAATAACACATAGGCACCAGGTAGCCATGAAGGTTAAATATGATAGTGAACAAGAAAATACAGTTGGCACCTAGCAAGTGCTCAAAAAGGGTATTTAATTGAAATTTTCAATGCACCTATTCTTTGACCTAGCAATCCCACTGCTAGCAGATAACCCCTCAGAAAGAAAAGCACAAGTGTATACAGATGTCTGAATAAGATGTTCATTAATCACTAAAATAACAACGAAGAAAATAACTGGAATGGCCGACGAGACTGTGGGCCATCCATGCCATGGTGGCTGCGAGTGTGAGCAATGGAGCCGAATTGCGTAGGTGACAGAGTCAAATTGCCCAAGCTGGGATCCTGGCTGCATTAGTGTTGTGTGATCCTGGGCAAATTCTTCCCTCTGTAAAATGGGAATGACAAAAGTGGTTACCTCATAGGTCACTATGAAGATTAAAGTGAGTTAACACTTGTAAAGTGCTTAGAAGAATAAATAGCACATAATAAACTTCACTAAATGTCAATGATTTTTGTAACCATTGTTAAAAGGAAGAATTCTAGGTACCGATGTGAAAAATCTAAGTAAAAAATAGTCAATTTTATCCATGTCATTTAAGAAAGGGAGTATACATTTAAACACACAGGAAAAGAAATGGAGGAATAAACACAAATTGTTTACAGTGTCACCTCTGGGGAATGGATGAGAAGAGCGAAAGAAGATACTTCTTTTATTTCGTCAAAGTGGTGGAATTATGAATAATTTCTTTATTCTCATCTTTAAAATGTTTTCGCAAACATAAAAACATTAATGGTACTTGAACATGATGCTGCACTGGAAAGAGACTTCCTCCTTTCTGAGGGACCCCTGAAAAACAGGTGCTGTGGCTCCAGGTCCCCGACAGGGTCGGAGGAGGTATAAAGAGGGCCTCCAGGAGGGCTTTCCCACGGTTTGCAGAGCCTAGCAGAAACTGTGCGTTTGCTGGCAGTAAGGCCGCTTGGCATAGCTAGAGCGACCTGTGCTTGTGCTCCTGCCTGGAACGGCATTAATTCAGTGTGATTAACTCTGATATCCTAAGGCTCATGAGACATTCAAAAGGGTAGTTTTATGTTTTACAAATTATGGTTCATTAGTTTGAAAGAGAGTGAACAACTCTTGGCTCAATAAATCCTGTTAGTCATACAGAAGCTTTCGAAATACAGAATTCAGTGGATTAAAAAGACTGAAGACCAACAAGCCAACAAACCATTGTTGTTTGCTGGTGGAGCTACCATTTTTTTAAAAATATTTTATTGTTGTTCTGTTATAGTAACAATATAACAATATAGTAACAATAGTTACCCCACTTTTCCCCCCTTTGTCCTCTTCTTCCCAGCCCAAGGAGGTACCATGGTTAAGCATTCAAAAACCTCTAGGATATTTCCTTTATTGAAGCAAATGAAGGCAGTCCCTCTTGGCTGTTCTTGCCTGATAGTAAGAACTTTTTAAAGCCTTCGAGTCAGGTAGCAGTTTTTTCCAATTAACAATTTGATGGCCTCCAGGTCCAGTATAACCTTGCCTCAATCTGTCGTTCATTCTCACCAGACTGGGAATCCTAGTAAAAAACCTACTGCAGTGAAGCGGGCGGCTCTGAGTCGCTCCCGTAGTTACCTCTGCCCCTTCTCTCTGCGGCGGCCCAGGGCCTTGGCCTCTGCCAGTTAAGCCCCGCGTGTCTGAACATTTAGTCATCACTTCAGAGCCACTTTTCCAGGAAATGGCTATTGTTCCTGCATTTCCTGATCACCTACTTCCTGTCTTTTTTTCAGAAGGAAAAGAGTCAAGACCATTCTAAAATCACAGTAATTCTGCTCAAATTGTAGTTCGTTGTATTATAATAATTTACTTGATTTGGGGGCCATCTCAATACACCGTGTCTTGCCTGACTTAATCAACAGTGGCCCCAAGCCATGGGCAATTCCCACATGAGGCCCGTGTGAGTGTTTTCGTTCGTAAGTCTATGTGGTTTACAATTTGGTTTGCTCCAAGACGTCAAAGAAAGCTTGTAGGAGTCTCCACCTTATCAATACTACCCCATGACCCATTTGGTGAGGAAGATGCTTAGGTCGGAGAGGATCAACACCTTCCCTAGCTGGAGAGGATGAGGCAGCCACGTGACAACCAGGAAATGCCTCCTTTCTGCTCCTGCCCTGCCCCCAACTCACACAAAGATAACTTGGTCAGACAAACTGGCTGCCCAGAAGTGACTGAGTCACCAGGAGGGGGAAAATGAAGTAGGAGCTCAGGAAACGAAGAACTTGGGTTTGAGTCTTGGCACAAACATACACAGGCATACACACACACGTTCAAGGGCTTACTGTGTACCAGGCACTGTGCTACGCATTTAAATACACTATCTTGATTAATTTTGACAACTCCCATGGGATAGGTACTCCCACATTCCCCATTTGATGTATTAATGTACTCGTTCAAGTTCACACAACTAGTAAAGTAATTCATTCACACTTGTCTGACAGCAAAGCTACACCATCGTGCCCCTATTTGCTCGCTGTGGGACTTCTGTGAGTCACCTAACCATGCTGGACCTCAGTGTTCTCATCTGTAAAATGGGAATAATGCAAACTATGAAGTCTGCTTCCATATTGTGTTGAGAATTAAATGAATTTATGTGCATAAATATCTATTGCATACTTTTCTCCTCCTTACCTCAGCTTTGGTTTGCTTCTAGGTAAAATGCCTACATCACTGGGTTATTGCGAGGATTAAATGAGAAAACACCTGAAATTCTTTGGAAACCATAATTTACTACATGAGATTCATCATTACTATTCTCAGACATATTTTAAACCATGTATATGACCAGCTAATCTAAATTAGTCGTATAGTTTGCCAATTATCATATGGGCAAAGATAAAATGTTTAGCATTTTGTTGTGTTGAGGGAGTTAGAAGAAATATGCTTGTTCATACATTGCATATGGGTGTGTAAATTGTCACATCCTCTAAGGAAATAAACTTGACATTTGTCAAAATTGCCTATTTGTCAAAAACATAAACAATCTTTGATCTAGTTTTTTCAACTGCGTAAATGTAAAATATACAAGACCACTTATTTAGCGTCATCTGTAAAAATTGAGAAAAAAATGGAATCAACCTAAGGATTCAACAAAAGGGGCTAGTTATGTTAATAGAGTTTTATGCAACAGAACCATAAGTCAATTTTTTAAAATTCTCTTTATGCAGTGATGGAAAATATTTTCCAAGCATAGACATATTGCTAAGAAAGGTGGAAAAAGAAAGGTGAAGAACACAAATTATATTATGCTCCCATACGTGGCTGTGCACATGGGCACACACACACAAACATGTATGTGTGTGTTCACTTCTGTGTGGGCCAGCGATGTCCAACAGAGACAGAGTGCAAGCTGCAAATGTGAGCCACATGTGTAACTGAAAGTTTCTAGTAGCTACAAAAAAAAAGTAAAAGAAACATGTAAAATGCATTTAAGAATATCCAAAATGTAACTTTAACAATCAATACAAAAATTCCATATGAGGTATTTTACATGCTTTCTTTCACAAGTCATTAAGATAGGGTGTGTGTCTTACATTCATAGCACATCTCAGTTTGGACCAACTGCATTTCACGTGCTCGAGGCAGCTACACACGCCCCAGCACAGGCGGCCGGCAGCTCCCTCACCGGACATCACAAGCACAGTTACCTCTGCAGGAAATTGGTAGTTGCCTCTGCGAAGAACCAATCTCTCTGGGGATGGTGGTAAAAGGAAGAATTACTTTTCCCTTCTATACCTTTCTGTGCTTTCTTCATTTCTTGCCTTGTGCAGGTATCACCTTTTCAGAACAAAATGAATAAAATCATTTTTATGATTCTTTACAGTAACTTCTTATTCACTCTGGCAGACACATAGTGACAGATGATTCATACGGTGTGAAGAGAACTATCAGCAATGAATGACTCTCCTAATCCGCCTACTCTTGTCATTGTTTAATACTTTAAAGAGTCTGTCTCAGAGAAGTGGCCATAGAGCAATGGGCCACTGAGGGCATGGAGCCAGGCTGGGGAAATACTTCGAAACTGTGGAAATCAGTCAGATTAGAAACGGGGTTTTTAACTAATTTATAACTGAGTAAGTGGAGAATATACAGTGATCCTCCCGGGTAAGGATCCTTTCAAACACCTCCACCATGAGCTCAGAGAAGCTTCCACGGCAGGACACAGAGCAGGAAGTCAGGGGGCACATGAAGCACAGACAGGAAGAAGGGAACAGGAAGGACAGATGAAGAAAGAGGAGGTTTCTATAAACAGGAAACAACCATATGGCCTCTTTACCTCTTAAATCTTAGGCAGAGACAAGTAGGGAACTCTGCTCCCAACCGGGCTTACTCCTGGTGAGCTAAAATGAGGTAAGTTATCTTCCTCTAATTCCTTCACTGGGGGCACAGGGAGTGAGGTGTCCCTTGGGTGGGGGGAGGGAGCAGGGCAGATGGTTCCCTGAAGGGAAGGGGACACTGCATGTGCCTGGGAGAAAATTTCACAGAAGTCTGGGGCACATGGGGTCTCTCCAGGAGATCAGTGGCCAAGAAACAGGTTGTGACTATCCACAAGATTCAACCTCTCAGACATTTATCGAAGCAACATTCATGACCCAGCCCACTGAAGACAGCCCCGACGTCTTCTTTGGGGGTTATTAGTGACATAATTCAGGAGGAAGAGCAAACGACGAAAACAATAGGGCACTGTAATTCCACTCTTAAAAATAACCATGCACACACAGCACCTACACCCACCTGACTGGACGGATATTTGTGAAAATAAAAAGGGAAGTGGTGGGACTATGGATGTTAGTTAATTTTGCCTTTTAGCTCCTCTATGTTTTCCAGAGTTTTCAACAATGAGCATATATTCATTAGCAATAATGCAGAGGAGATCACAAATTTATCTCACAACCATTGGACATACAAAGAAGAGGCAGTTTCTTTGTTTGATGTGTAATTAGCCCACTCTTCTTTACAACACTCACTTGTCAGAGGGGAAACGTTACCTTTTCATCCTCCCTACTTTAACACATAGTTCGATCCGGTACATTAAATAGTCCCTATAGAATATGCACTGGCCAGTATGGCAGCCACTAGATATTTGTGGCTATTTTATTTTAAATGTTAATTAGTTAATATCTAAAATTCAATACCCCTACACAGCTACATTATTTGATTTCCTTATTGAGTCTTTAAAATCATCCTCAAAAACCTACCAAAGTTTATTTTTACAGCCTTGTACTCAGAAATATTTTAGCTCTCTTCTGAGACACCCTTAGAGGCAAATTAATTCAAAGTTTATTTTTATTTGTATGTGTTCCATGAATTCAAAAATGTAGAGATGCAAGAAAATAAAGGCTCAAAGAGAATTCACAAATAATTTTATGTTAGAGCAACAATTTTCAACAGGTGTGCTGCAAGAATTTTTAAAACATGCAATATCTGACTATTTAGTCAGGGACACTGACCTCTTTTCCCTTAGATTGTCAAATAAAAAAGTGACAACATTCAATACAACAATAGCCATCGGCTGTGAATGCCCTGTCGGGAACCATAAATATATAGGTCATGTAACAGAATTGCATCTTAATTGGTCAGGTCACATAATAAGGTTGTATCTGGTTGGTTAATTCTTGGTACCAGAAATCCTTATATTCAAGTATAGGTGCCTGATTTTTTTTAAAGGTCTCTTTGGAGCAAAAAAGGTAGGTAATTACTATTATTACTTTTTTTGTAAATCAATCAAAATTATATCTATCGTCAGATCAGGAAAAAATATATTTTTTGGTGTGCTAAAGAATTTTAGTAGTTTATGTGTTACTGTTTTAAATTTTCCTTTAATGTTGTTACATTGTTTTGTACACTATATCACTAGCCACATTTCAAGTGTTTAGTAGCCACACATGGCTCATAAACACCATATTGGATACTTAGAATGTCTGTATCCTTGTAGAACCTTCTATAAGACAGTGCCTCTCCAGGTAAGAGTCAATGTCAGAGTTTTCAGCCATCGGGCCTCCTGTGCTTGTGGGAAGTGGAGGTGGGGGGACTGGGTGGGGTCTGGGAGAGGTCTGGAGAGGTTCTGGCAGGTGGGAAAATGGGCGTGGTTTCCCTTCCTCCTGGCTTGGGCAGGCAGGAGACCTGTGACCTGGGGCAGGCCTTCAGTGAGCTTGGGCTTCCTGGACTTTGGCACTCTTCAGTGGTCTTCAGTCACCCATGAGATATCCTTTCCTCAACTTTCCTGACGGCAAGAGTTTTGCAGAGGCTGAGTTTCTCTTCATTCTTCTGACACACTGCTCTAGTTCACAGGCAGGCGTAAGAGGCCAAGGGGAAGCCAGCACTTTCTGTGACCTCCTTGGCAGTTAGGCCCACAGGATTCTTCCAACACCTGCCACTCTGGCCTCAGCATCTCAGGAAACTGGAACTATTCCTTCAGAAGCCTCCCTCAGCCCTCTCTGACCTTAAGTCTGCAGGGCACCCAGCTTTTCCAGTCTGATGTGTCTGGGGGCTTTTCCAGAGAGACTGCAGTCATTCTGGGCTGCGCCTGGGAGGCGCGGGCAAGGCCCTGGGCCTCAGGCTCCCTAAAATTTCTCTGGCTGCATTTAACACATACCCTTGTGCAGAATTTTCAACCTGGAGGGGGGGACAGTCCAATCCCCACCAGCCAGGAGGGGCCGCATGGCCAATAAACCTGAGGCTGAGCATCATCTGGAGAGGCACTGTCCAACAGGACACTCTGCAGTGGTGCAGTCCTTCCAAATGGCCAACATGGCAGCCGTGGCCCATGCGTGGCCATTAAACACGTGAAATGTGGCTAGTGACAATGACAGGTTGAATTTTTTTTCAATTTTAGCTGTCATTTTTTATTGTGAAAAAAACAATATAACATTCCCTGCTTCCCATCTCTCTCCTCACTCCCTTTTCTCTCCTGCCCACTTCTCTTTCCATCACTCCTTGGGGCTGAAAAAAAGATGGGCTAATCACTTTGTGCCCATGTTATGTAGCAGTGCCACGAGCCTAGGAACTAGTGTATTTCATTCCTAGTTGAGAAAGCAAGAACTTTTCCTCAGTGTATTTTAGGGGGAAACGAAGGAATTTAGAAAATCCCTCCTCAGAACAATAGCTGTCTTCCGGCAGAATGCAATTTGTTTCCAACAGCGGGAGGGATCATTACTTGCACCTTTGTCTTTACATTCTATACATAAGATTTCTAATCTCCACACCCTCCCTTCGTGTTTTCCCACCCCACCCACCTAAGCAGATGGATGCCCCGGTCCCACCAGGGCCAAGGTCATTGCCTCAGAAAGATTAACCTGAAAAAGCACCATGAACAAGTTCCAAATCATTATACAATGAGGGGAGAATGTTAACTTTTAGAATTTTCATTACAATTGTTGGCTTCAATTAATCAGAAACCGCCTTTAGAGAGGAAATAATTTCTAAGGTTACATTTTTATAATATGTATGTAATTGGAGAGGGGGTCAAATGGATGTTGAAGGGCTGTCACCCAAAGTCTCTGCCACACTACTAGCTCTGAGACATTGAGCAAGTTGTATTACCCCTCTTTGCCTCAGTTTCCTCATCCATTAAATGGAAGTAATAAAAATGCCGCCATGCAGTATAGTGAAAATTAAATAAAATCGCATGTATAAAGCAAAATGCCTGCAACACAGTAGCCACTCAGGAAATATCCCATAATACTATAACTTAAAAAAAAACAAGAACAAAATTAAACAGAGGAAATCTTATGACAGAGAGTAATCATAATAGCTTAATTCTTGATTTTTTGGCCCAGGATTATGTTTTCAAATGGTTATAAGTGCCACTATTTAAGGGCTTAATGTCATTGAATCTCAAAATATAGTAGAATCGCAGGGATGACAGATCCTCACAGATCACTAACCCAACATTCCGTCACATCTCAGTGTCTCCTGCCAGCAGTGACCAGCCATTCTCCAGCCCTCACTATTTCCAGAGAAGGGGCACTCATTACTTCCAAGGGCAACTGACCTTTTTCTTTTAAGTATTGATGTTCTAATTCTCTTCCTTACGTTACTTTCCCTCACCACAACGTTTTCTCATTTATTCTTTTAAAAAGCCATGATAATTCAAATAGTAGCAGTTTCTAATGTGAAGTATTATAAAAGTTTGTAGAGTAAAATATTACAGATTCCCCACTACACACCACCAAATTCTACTCTCCAGAGGTAACTCCTTTTAACAGTGGTTTTTCCATTCTATTTATTCAGATATTTTCCATTTCTAAACAAAGTTATACACAAGGTCTGTCCAGAAAGTATCATGCCATGTAATGTGAAAAATAGAGACATTTATTGAAGAAGATACAAGACACAAAGTAGGCACCTTGAGACCTCACAAAGTTCTCCTGAATGCCATCAGCTGCCCCATTGTATTTCCCTGAATTTCATCGATGGTCTGAAATCTCTTCCCTTTCAAAGGTGATGTTAGTTTCTGGAAAAGCCAGAAGTCACAGGGCACCAAATCTGGGTTGTAGGATGGCTGAGTCACCTGGGTGCTTTGATGTTTTGCAAAAAAACTCTGCACAATACATGATGCATGAGTGGGCACATTGTCATGTGGGCTATCACCAGGTGCCCACAGCTGCAGCCTTCTGAATCATCTGAATAGTGTCCATGGAGGAATGCTCAAGCTTCACACAAAATTTTATGCAGATTCATTGCTCTACTTGCTCAGTCATTTTAAAGGCAATGGCCACACAGTACACATGCTCACTCAACAGCATCTACTGCCCCCACTGACTAGTACAGTAAAGTCGTCATTGTTCATGCATGCACACTCCAGCCCACTCTTCTTGGCTGCCAGGTGACATAAATGTCACAGAAACCATTCTTATTGCATTAACAATTATTGGGCTCTTTCTGGACAAACCTCATATGTTTGCATCCTTACTTAAATTGAGTCAGATTCTATATATATTCTTCTGCCACCAGCTTTTTAAGAATTTATTTGTGTATTGTGGACAGAGCCCCATATCCTGACACAGGAATTGCTATCACTACATCCAAAGGCCGTGATTAATCTGTTTCTCATCAGTGGGGTTCTCACTGGTCCTTAGTGGACTTCTGGTGTCACTTGAAGAGTCTTGATGGTTTTAAAACATTGAAAGTCAGTTATCACACGAGGGGTTTCTTTAAGCCAAACATCTCATGGTCTTAATGTCGCTCCTCATGTGACACAGTTCTAAATTTCTCTAAATGTACGGGAGCTTCTTTGGGTCCCCAGAAGCCAACAGCATGTCCAGAACAGCTGCTAGAGCCAGTGTAGAGGGCAAAAGACCAGGCCTGACCTTCCTGCCAGAGAGCTTAGGAAACCACAGTGCTCACTGGCCAGGTAGCCAGTTCTCCACATCATTCATAGTTTGGTGACCGTATAATGTACATCCCAAACCTGACACTTTTAAGAGTGGAAAGTACACTAACTGGATGGGATATGAAGAAACCAGGACTATTTGAGGAGTAATAGAGTTTTCAGGTGGAAATTGAAGTCAGTAAAAATGTTAAGGCTTTCCTTGTTTATACCATATACTTTGAAGCCAAACTCCAAAGCTATAGTTTATTCATTAGAGACAGACTGGCCTCCACTGGGGGTAAGGTAGAATTGATTTTTGAAAAGAGAAAATCTTTGTTAGATAGAGCAGACTACTCTAACTTTTTTTATGGATGAAGAACTAGGCCCAGAGAAGTGAAAGGATTTGTTTAAGGTCACTCAATTGGCGACATCTATCTATCTATCTATATATAATGAAACTATTATTTTTAAAGTCACAGTTTACATACAATCTTACCTTGTATTAGTTTTAGGTGTGTAGCATAGTGGTCAGACAATCATATACTTTACAAAGTGTCCCCTTCAATATTTCAAATAACCACCTCGCTCCATACATAGTTATCACAATATTATTGACTATATTTCCTATTCCCAAGACTAGTTTGTTACTACCAATTTGTACTCCTTAATTCCTTCACCTTTTCCATTCAGCCCCTCAATCCCCCTCCCCTCTGTCAACCATCAGTCTGTTCTCTGTATCTATGAGTCCGTTTCTGTTTTGTTTGCTCATTTATTTTGCTATTTAGATTCCACATTTAAGTGAAATCATATCTTTGTCATTCTCTGTCTGACTTATTTCACTGAGCATAATACCCTCTAGGTCCATCCATGCTGTCACAAGTGGTAAGATTTCGTCCTTTTCTATAGCCAAGTAATATTCCATTGTATATATGTATCACCTCTTTTTTATCCGCTTGTCTACTTACGGGCACTTGGGCTGCTTCCACATCTTGGTTATTTTAAACAATGCTGCAATGAACACAGGGGTGCATATATTGTTTTGAATTCATGTTTTAGGTTTCTTTGGGTATATACCTGAAAGTAGGATCACTGGGTCATAAGGCAGTTCCATTTTTAATTTTTGAGGAATTTCCATAGTTTTCCATAGTGGCTGCACCAATCGGCGTTCCCTCCAGCAGTGCACGATGGTGGAACGACAATTCTAACCAGCAGCTATTATGTGCCAGTCACCATACTAGGATTTTTTAAAACATTTTTATTCAGTTAATATTAATTGAGTATCTACTACATGCCAGTCACTGTGTTATGTGCCTGGGAGGCAATACCTGTTCTCAGAGAGTTTAAGTCTATTGACTCATGGAACCTACCAACAAACCCCCAGAGTCAATATTCTTATTCCATTCTAGGATGTGTGGGGATACGCAGGAAGAAGATACAGTGCGTGCTCGATTAATGTTGTTTTGTTCATTGTCCTTTTATTATGATATTTGATGAGATGCCATAGGAACTTAACTCTAGTTTATATCCAATAGTCTACGGTAAAACTGGTTTCCTTATATGTTGTTTAGCTTAAAGTTGTAGAACCTTCAACAGCATTAAGGGAGGACTTACTGTATATACAGAGGAAGACATGGAGGCTCTGAAAAGTGAAATATTTTCCCAAAGTCACATAACAAACAAGTGGGAGAGCAGAATTCTGACTATCTGCCTTCCTCCCAGGAGTCACATAACAGCCTGTTCTTCCCTCGCACAGAGCTCAGTATCAGGAAGCCTCCGTTCTTCCTGTTGCCTTGGCGGTGATTTAAACTATAAGGGCACCTTCCAAGCACGGCTGTCAGGCTGAGTCCCATCAGAGCAAATAGGCAGACTGACTACTCAGGTTTCCTTTCCTTGGTGTTTTCTTATCTGTCTCCCACCAATGGCTTAGCCTCTATGGGTTACTGAGGTCAGGAAGTGGCATACGGTCTCTGTTTTTATTCCCTGTGTGGAAATTTTCTAATTATAGGTCACACCAAGAGTTTCCATTCTCCCCCATGGCACTTCACTCTGTTTATGTAACTTAATAAGCCAAGACCCAGAGCTTTCTTTCTTTCTTTCTTTTTTTTTTTTTTGACTTAAACCATGAAGCTTTTAATGAGAAATCAAACTCATTCCCTTATCTTTCTGACTAGTGAATAGCTGAGGTCTGTTATCTGCTTAGTCTGCAGCTGAAATTATGGTCTCCTTTCTGGTTGGGACTTTATAGTCTGATTGCACCTTAAGCTTCCTGTGTAAGTCATCAGGGCAAGTAGGAACGTTAACTCCCCGTGACCACCACCACCACCACCAAAAAATAGGTTCCAGCACAGGCCTTTAAAACCCCAGCCTTCACAGAACAAAGAGATGTTATATTACAATATCAAGAAATAAGAGTTATAACTCAAGATAGATATATCAGGGCATCAGATGCAACAATGGAGTCCATTTAGGGCACAGAGGGGAGTGAGATTTTAGACAATTGTTGTGCTTCAGAAAACACGAACTAAGGGCCAACACTTGAAACAATTTTATTCTAATCATGTGACTATTTCTTCCCTAACTTAACTGCCTAAAAGGGAATTCTGAAAGTTATGCCATCCAAGTCTAGGATCGACTGGAAATGTATTCAGTAACAGTAACTTGGGTAAAACCCGAACAGTAGCAATAAACCACTTCTATCGAGTAAAATAAAAAAGAAAATCCCGGTTTTACAAGGCAAGAACACATTTTTAGGCAAAAAATTTTAAAGTCAAAAAACAGCTCTGTAGGAAGGACTGTGTTCTCTCTCTGCCAGCAGTGTGCAAACAGGAACCTGTTCTTGCAGAGCTCAACAATGGAGGCTAAAAAGGAAACGTAAAAGATGGGATTTGGGTAAAAGATCCTGACCCTGAAAATCTACGCTAATATAAACTATTGTAAAATTAACTTTTTAATGATCCCTTAGGGGCGGCAGAACACCCCTAAATGAAGGGAAACCACTTCAGGGAGCAAGCTGCCAAGTAGGATCAAGGAAGGTGCCTGCTGCTCAGGAAGCAAATTGCACCAAAGCAGGAGCGCAGGGCCCAGAAGGAGAGTCAGCTGACAACCGGAAAGTAGTGATGTGGCAACAGCAGCAGCCTCAGCACCAAAACTCTTCTCAACCAACCTACCTCCCTGATGTGGCGAAGAGCGAATGAGGTGCCAGGTGGTACGCTCCGAGCGCAGACCCTGGCACAGAATCAGTGCTGTCACCATCACGGTCATGGCTATTGTTTGGAAATTCCCAAGCAAACTGCATTTAGGAGATGTTCAGAATCGACCATTTTCCAGCCTTTGGGCTTCTTGGCCAATTTTGTTTTAACTCATGTTCCCTTTTTAAAAAAAAAATGAAAAGAAAAAAGAAAAGCTTACGTCAGTGTCTCAGTTAGATTTTAGTTTATTCCCCTGTGTGGGAATAACCCTAGGAATCCCACAAGAGTCCATCATCTGTGTTCACTCACCAGCCAGGAAGAATTGGTTGGGCTTTACTGTTTTGTTGCTTATATTAAGAAAAGTGTACATATTTTCTATGGTTCAGTATAATACAGAATATTTCATATATATAGTATTATATTGCTTTGTATATTACACATATTATCACATTGATATGTTTTTCCCAAGCATACACAGGTGACTTTCTCCTCTCCCCATCCCCTCACCAAGCCCTTCATACCAATCACTGCTTTAGAACTTAGTTTAGGAGAATTAGTTCATCTTTGATACATATTGCATGGTGGTTTTCTAAAGCAGTGGAACTTAGGGAACCTGCTGAATTCTTGTCAAATGAAGTAAGAAAATATTCAAGAGCATAAGGCTATTATGGAGAGAAATTGAAAGAGAAAGAGGATTAGTTTGATTATATAGACAAGTAAAAAATAACTATTATGGCCTTTCACCCTCAACAAAGTGAAAGGGGTCACCTGAGCCCCAAGAACAGTAACATGAATGCAAATATCTTTTAATGTAATCACCAGGTCCACCACCTGCCCATATAGCCCTTTTAGGCAAATTAGGAAAAGGAACCCATTCTTCCATGCACTTTATTTTCATCATCTAATGAGTGATTGTAATATACCAGCTTCGTTTTTAAGAACAAGAAACTTAACTCCCATCTGTTGAAACAGCACTACATAAAGTTCAAGTCCACAATGTCCAGGATGTGAATGATGTTCTGTAGAAATTCCTTGGTTCAGTCTACAAATCAAGCTCAATGACATTCAGCTTCCCTGGGAATCATTTATTTGATGCCATCACCCAAACCAGGGGAAGCAGTGTCTGTTTTATGCATTGCTTCAGCTAGCTCAGTCCTTGGCAACTAGTATGTACTCAACAGGCATCAGGTGAATGAATGAATGAATGAATGATCCTCCTTTAACACAAGAATCTACTGCAAAAATGAAAAATAAATATGGCTAATGTTTACTGAGCACCTACTATGCATCAGGCCCTATGCTAAGCACACATGTGCATTCTCATGAAAACCTTGTGAGGTAGGAACTGTTGCTCTCCACACCCTCAGAGGCTAAAAGAGCTTAAGTAATTCACCGAAGTCTTTACACTGATGAGTCATAAAACACATGACCACCATAATCACATTCCTAACCACTACGATGGCAAGTCAATTTGTAGCCTGCATCCCTCCAAGAGGCTGCTATACCTACTGGAAACACAAAGAGGTCCATTCATTGTGTGGCCAGTCCAAAGGAGGGAAGGCACCAGAGTCTCCACTTCCTTTTTTGTCTATAGAAACAAAGTTATCTTCTTTATGCAACTGACACTGGTAGTGAGGTCATACAGCATTCCTGATCTTGGCCTGCATGCCCAAGACTCACCTTTGAAATCAGTTAGAAGCAATTCATTCAGCTACAGAGTACAGGCCCTTGAGTCAGTCACCTGTGGGTACAATACCTAGACTGAAAGCACATTCTGAAATGTCCTGGCCACTAGATGGCACCGAAGCTCAAATGTCACAGAACTATTTGGAACACTTCACCCGCCATATTATTTTGGTCATTGTTAAGAAAATAATAACAATAGCCATAATAACAGCATTAGAAACACTTACTATGTGCCAAGAACTCTCCCAAGTTCTCTACAAGCATTATCTCATCTAATTTTCACAACTCTTTAGGGTAGATCCCTTACTATCTCCATTTTACAGATGAAGAAATTGACCTTTAGAAAGTCAAGTATCTTGACCAAGGTCACACAGCCAGTGAGAGGCAGAGCAGGTGTTTTAACCTAGGCAACCTGACTCTCCACAGCCTCATGTTCATAACTGTCCACTGTTCTGTTGCCTCCTACCCTACCATCGTCCTCACATGTAGCTACTAAACACAGGTTCACACTGATTCTTTTTGAAACTCCTTTGGAAAATCCTCTTTAAAGGGAAAGAAAAGAAAAACCCATTCAGGGCACATAAGCAAGTCAAGCACAAGCCAAGATTCAGGTGCACTGTAGTTATTTACTTTAGGGCACAACCTCATCATCCTAGTGGTGAAGAAAATGGGTCACAGCCTGTGGTACAATGAAGCCAAGTCATCCAGATCTGGCTGCAAGGTCTCCCATGCTAGAGAAGACCCTGCCCAGACGACCTGGGGCAGAGTCCTGCCTCCTACTTACCCATCATGGGATCTAAAGCAAGTCCTTAGCTTCTCAAGCTTCTGGTACTACGTTTGTTCAAGGGGTTGATAATCCACACCCTGTCCTTTTTACTGGGTAAAAATAAAGCATATAAAAGTGTTCATTGTTGTTTTTATTTAATGGTGAGCAAAGTATAATATCATTATATGCCCTCTCTCCGTTTTCACCTAGGCAACCTCCTCTGTAATCTTCTTACCCTAGACTTTCCTTTCAACAGCCCAAGGCTGTTTATAGATCACTGTTTTTACAGCACAGATCTTAGCAGACCTGTTCCTCCCACTCCCAGCCATTGATTCTAAAACCGATTCCAAACACAGTGGCCAAGGCCTTTCACTGCCCACTTCCAATCTGCCTCTCCTTCTTCATCTCTGCCAGCTTAGCCCCTCCTTCACCTTATGCCCCAGCCAGACAAGATTCTTTGCTATGCTCAAACATTTTCTTTATTTCCCTACCTCTCTGTCTTTACTCAGCTGTTCCTTCTGCCTGTCTGTCTGTGGTTTGTGCAGCACAACATCAGAGCCACTGGATTTGGTTTTCAGCTTGTGATCTTCCTTTAAGGAATGACTCCCCTGGCTTTGCACTGGCCAAGAGGTGGACACAGGGCCCAAGTCATGGCTGCCAGGCCCTGTCACCTTGACATGTGTATCTTGAGAGGAGCGACCAAGCCTGACAGCGTTAGCGTTGACCCATCCTACCATGCTCCAAGAAAAACCTACCGCTGGTCCTGATACATCAATCCACAATGTCTGTGCCCTCGCAGGTTCAGTTTTCAATTCAGTTCAGGAGCTACACCCACAATTCTCTATAGATTCCTCCGCTCTTCACTTAGCCAGAGTCTGTCTCTGCTGCTTGCAGCCACTAAGCAATCCATCAAGATTCAGTTCAAATGGCAGCTGCTTCATGAAACCTCATTCCAAGCGCATTGTATAGCGGTTATTCGTATGCCTTTTTATTTCCCCTCTAGATTGCTTATTCCTTAAATTCAAGGACTTGGGCTTGGTCATTACTGTGTCACCAATAACCCTTGTTATAGGGCCTAGCACATGGCCATTTCTTAACAAATATTTGTTCACTTGGATGGCAAGCCACTTAAGAAGCAGAGTTTAAAACAACTTATAGGATTTGGCGGTATTTTAACTCTGTATTCTGCAGCATTCATGTATGTTGTTAGCTAATTGAATTTGTTTTACTACTCGAATCATCTAATCAAATTCTACAACCATTACCATATTTTCAAGTAAGCCCAAGGATGACAATGAACTTGAGAGTGCTATTTAGATCCAGAGACTTTCAACTCTGTCCCTGCTTCTCCTCCCTGCTGAAATGTCAGGCTTCTGGCAGCTGCCACCATCCGATCCCAAACAAGCATGCGAATAACAATGGGAAGTGTGACAATTCCTTAGGTTTTTTTTTTTTTTTTTTTTTTTTAAGCCTTCACAGGAAGAGCTTGACTACGGACAAGTCTATGTTTAGACTGTTGTTTGTCGTATTTAGTTTAGTAAACTGCATTTCAAGGCCCCTAGGATGAAAGTTATACTCATTATATGCACAAACAATTTCCCCTTCAACATGATTTGTACGTCAGAATGATAAAGGGTAACCAAAATGTGAGCACCACTGCAGTATAAAACTGACACACAAGTAATATAAAACCTTAAGTGAGTACAATTCAACTGCTCGTTGAAGCATATATAACATTACAGTAAACCCAAGTGATTTTTTTATCTCTGTCATGAAAATGCATTACTTTTCTCTTTCCAAGTTCGAGATAATTTTGAAGCACGGGAAGAGGGAACCATAAAAGAGGCTGAAGGGGAGTTGACAACAAGGTTTCTGAGCCCGCTGCTCCCTCCCCCAAGAAGTCAGGAAATCAGAGGCAGTCCTGCTAGCAGCAGCTAACTAGCAGAAGTTTTAAATCTACCGTAAATAGTCACTGAATTCGCTGTCTTAAGTTCTATGTCTTGCCCGCTTCCAATACTTACTGAATATCCATCACAAGGATGAAAAGCCAACATATAAAGCTATTTCTCAACACCCCCTATATTTCCAAAGGGTGTCCCTTAACACAGCAAAGATAAGGTTTAACTCGACCTGTGCCCCAGTAGTAAAATACAAGGACATTACCCAACATATAAACAAAATGTACAGACTGGGAAGACGGAGTAGGCGTACTCTCCCCACTAGCTACAACTGAAAACTCAGACATAACGTAGAAAACAAACATTAAAAGACTCTGAAAGGTGGAGAGAAGAAGGCAGACTGAAAAGAAAAAAGGAAATAATAACAAGATGAAATCAATAAACTTAAAAATGAAAAAAAAAAAAACCCAGTAGAGTAAATCAGCAGAACAAAGAACTGGTACTTTGAAAAGATTCACAAAATTGGCAAACCGTTAGCAAGACTGACACAGGGAAAAAGGAGACGCAAAGTGCCGATACAAGTGTCAGGAATGGTAAGGAGACATCACTGCGGAGGCTGCAGACATTAAAAGGGGAATACTGGACCACTGCAAAAATACCTGCACACACGTTTAACAACTTAGACAAAATGGACCAGGTCCTCAAACACTACAACTACCACAACTCGAACAATATGAAAGAACTTGAATAGCATATAACTGTTAAGGAAATTGAGTTCACAATTTTAAAATTTCCAACAAAGAAATTTCTAGGCCCACATGGTTTCACTGGAGAATTGCAGCAAACATTTGAAGAAGAAATTAGTGCCGGTTCTATAAACTCCCTTCCAACAAACAGAAGAAAAAGGGAATGCTTCCCAATTCATTTTTTAAAGCTAGCATTATTCAAATATCAAAGTGAGAAAAAGATAGTACAATAAAAGAAAACTATAAGACAATATCCTTCTTGAATAAATGCAAAATCTTTAACAGATTATCAACAAATAGAATTTAGCAATATATAAAAATTATACATCATGTCCAAGTAGGATTTAGTTCAGTTGTAAAGGATGACTTAATATTTGAAAATCAATGTAATCTATCATATTAATAAGCTGAGGAAGAAAAATAACATTATCATACCAATAAATACCCAAAACAGCATTTAAACATATTCAATAAATTCATGTTAAAAACCATCTGAAAAAAAAAGAAATGAACTTCCTCAACTTGATGAAGACCATCTACCAACACTTGCAACTAACATTGTATTCACTAATGAAAGAAAGTGCTTTTCCTCTAAGATAAGAAACACAACAAGATGTCTACTAACACCACCCTTCCACATGGTGTTGGAAGTTTTAGCCAGTACAATAATGCAAGAAAAGGAAATGAAAGGCATGAAGACCATAAAGGAATAAATAAATAAAACTGTTCTTATTTTCAAATGACATAATCGTCACATAGTAAAATCTCAAGAAGTGTACAAAAAAAAAAAACCCAACCAAAACCAGACCTAAGAGATGAGTTCAGCAAGGTCATGGGATATAAAATAAGCAAACTAATCTCAATCATATTTCTGTACATTAGCAGTGAACACATGAACACTTACATTAAAAATAAAGTCATTGTACAATAACTTTAATAAAATGAAATGCTTAGATGTAAATCTAACAAAACATGTACAAAACTGTATAATGAAAACTACACAACACTGATGAAAGAAATCAAAGAAGATCTAAATAAATAGAAGAGACAGGATGCTCATGGATTGGGAGACCCAATATAGTCCTAATGTCAGTTGTCCCCAAATTGGTACAATGGCTTAATGAAATTCCAAGCGAGTCCCAGCAAGATTGTTTTGTAGATACAAGACAATTTAGATGGAAAGGCAAAGAAAGTAGAATAGCTAAAACAATTTTGAATAAGAAGAATAAAGTGAGAAGCCTAGTCTACTCACTTTTAGGCTATAATATAGCTACAATAATAAAGATTCTAGAGTACTGGTAGAGAGACAGACATATAGATCAATAAAACAGAATAGAGAACCCAGAAATACATCCACAGAAACATACTCCTCTGGTATTTGACAAAGGTGCAAAATAATTCAATCGACAAAAGACAGGTTTTTCAAAAAATTACGCTTGATAAATTAGACATCTATAGACAAGGAGGGAAGGAAGGAAGGCAGAAGGGAAGAAGGAAAGAGAAAGAAAAGGAAAGAATATCTTTACCTAAGTCTCAAACTTAGATAAAAATTAACTCAAAGTTGACCACAGACTTAAATGTAAAACATAAAACTTAGTAAAGAGGAGGGAAGTTTGGAATCAAAGAGTTTATGCAAAGGTTCATAGAAAGAGTATTAGACTTAATACCAAAGGCATGAGCCATAAAGGAAAAAAATGATAAATAGGAGTTCATCAAAATTTAAAACTTACTTTGTAAAAGTCCCTATTAAAAGGCAACCTACAAACTAGAAAAAATGTTTTCAAACCACAAATTCTAAAAAGGACTAGTATCTACAATATATAAAGAACTATCAAAACTCAATGGTAAAAAAAATAACAAACAGAAATGGGTAAACAGAAAATCAGAAAATAGGTAAAACACACAAAGAGATACTTTTCTGGAGAACATACACAAAAGGCAAGTAAGTACAAGAAAAGATCGTCAACTCCAGAGAATTATGCTGAGTGGGAAAAAAAGCCAAACCCAAACAAAAGGTTACTACTACTATATGTTTCCACTTATGTAACATCCTTGAAGTGACAAAACTAGAAATGCAAAATGATTGCTGCTGGCCAGGGAGTAGGCAGGGAGGGGTGGAAGGGAAGCATCCTTGACTATAAAAGGGCCACAGCAGAGATGCTGATGGTGAAGGGAATCTGTCTCGGGCCTATATCGATGCCAATATCCTGATTGTATTGTGCCTTAGTTTTATAAGATGATACCATTGGGAACAATGGGCAAAAGGAACACAGTATTGCTTTATTATTCCTTACAACTGCATGTGAATCCACAGTTATCTCAAAGCACAAAGTTCAGTTGAAAAATGTTTAATACATAAATAAAACACAAAGTACAACCTTGAAGGGAAACCCCAGAGGAAGTTAACAAAATAGATGAACAGTCTCCGTTAACTGTAATATACAGGGGTGAGCAAAAGTAGATTTATCATCTTGAGTGACATTCTTTTGAGTTAATAGAGCTCTTGTAATAATCATATGTTTTTTCCATGCGAACAACTGTAAATCCACTTTTGTACCCCCTGTATGGTTTCTACCTTTTGTTTTATTTTTGAACTATTAAACCTCTTTTCTTAGGGATAAAACAAAAAGACACGGTAAGAGGGAAATTTTTGAAGGGGTTTTCAGACCAGTTGGTTAATCGTAACATGAAAAGAGTTGAAAGTTATAGCAGAATAGGATGTAGATAAAGGTGGGAAAATAAACCACAGGGCCAGTGAAAGTAAAGATATGTCACTCAACTGGTTAATTACATTTGGCCTGTGAGTCTACAAGGCCTAGAAGAGATATTTATGACAGACAATAGAACAGAAAACAAATAATTTTAATTAAAAGATTAAATGCAGAGAATAAAGAAACCCAATTTCACATTGGCATTGGATTTTCAAACACTTTTCTATTCTTGGCCTTCACACTTTCTGGGCATTGTGGTTTTGCAATTTGAACACCCCAGTTAATTCTCCAGATTATGGTACACAAAAGTAAAATAGGCTCTCGGGCCCGGAAAATGCTGCTCTCAAAGAAAGGTTTTAAAAGTTTTATAGTCAGCCTTGGAAAAATATTACTATTGGGCTGTTAAAAAAATCACCAACTATGTATTTCCCAGCCATACCAACTTTAGATAGGATGTATCTGATAACACTTATCTTAAATAAGGCATTAATCATTAGTCACAAAGCATTTTGTTTATTTTTGACTTTGCTAAACTTTAACATAATTTCTCTTAGGCCAATGATGCATCATTCATTCACATCACAATTTCTGTGATGGAAATTTCTCTCAGAATCCAGACAAAAGCTATAACAAGAGCATCTATAAATTCCTTCCAATGTACTTCATGAAAAAAATCATTAAAGGAAAGCCAAATATTTCCTTAAAAATGAGAATAAAATCACTGTCATAACAGATACAATTAAGAACTCAGCCCCAGTAGGGGGCAAGGCAAATGGTAGGAGAAAATATATACTCAGTAGCATTATTTTGCTTCTACAGGTATAAGACAGTCTAGTGCACAATAGTTTAACTTCTAGTCTTAATTTGACTTCTGAATAAAGCAAATAATTTTAGCCAGTCTTTCTTAGTTTTAGATTTGGTCTGAATTATATTTTTGCTTCATTTTTGTGATGTTCAACTAGTTTGTTTTTTCTATTTCAAAGGAATTAAAAAATAAGTATCTGAGTCATTATCTTAAAATCATTGCTCTATAAATGCTATTTATAACATATTATGTGTTTTAATGCCTTACTTCACTTGTCATATATGACTCTAATAGAAATTTGATTAGAATTTTTGTATGTGTAGAGCATTTAATACCAATCAAGAGAAATTTTTCTTCATGTGGTAGAACTAGATAAATGTGAAAGATTCAGTTGGTCTGATTTATGGCCATTCATTATTAATAACACACAGTAGAGATTCCATGTTCCTTGTCCCTTCACATATTTTAAAATAAATAGAGACTAATAAACAAGTGATGAAAATGGAATCAACTTGGACTTTTGCCCTGTATGCCTCCCGTATGAGTAAAAAGAAAATTTGGTCATGATTCAGGTACTTTTCTTTTTTAGTTTTTATTTGATTTGAGAGTGAGAAGGGGGGTGAGAGAGAGAGAGAGAGAGAGAGAGAGGGAGAGAGAGATATTGAATAATGTATGTGTCCTGACCAGGGATCGAACCTGCAACCTTGATGTATCAGGATGATTCTTCAATCAACTGAGTTACCCAGCCAAGACCTCAGGTACTTTTTAAATGCCGTTTTCTCAATGAGTATTATTTGGGGCTGTATATTTAATTTAAAAAAAAAAACTTGTGAAAAACACAAGCATGTACAGGTCTAAGCATGTACTAGCTTCCCACATAAAAGAAGTCCAGAGGGAGGTAATTTAGAGCTGCTATGGAAATACCAGATAACTTACACCTTTCTCCTCCATTGTCCTTGGCACATGACTTTCACAGCTGCATTAGGGTGCCCCAGGGAAACAGAAGTAATAGGAGGCATGTATAATCTGTGGGAGGAGGGGTTTTAAGGAATTGGCTCACATGATTATAGAGGTTGGCAAATCCAACATCTGTAGGGTAGGCCAGCAGGCCACAGACCCAGGAAAGAGTTAATGTTTCCATTTGAGTCCAAAGGGAGACTGCAGGCAGAATTTCCTTTACTTTGAGAGATGCCGGTTCTTTTCTCTTGGTCCTTCAACAGATTGGATGAGGCCCACCCACATTATAGAGGGAAAGATACACTCGGTGTACTGAGTTAAATATTGACATGATCTAAAAAATACTTCACAGCCACATCTAGACTAGTGTTTAACCAAATGTCTGGGTATTGTGGCCTATACAAGTTTGAGGCACAAAATTAACCACTACAATGGTACAATGAACCTATAAAGCTGCTGAATCCCAGCTGTCACACCTCATTCTTTGAAGCAGGAAGTGGGTAATGGGCAAGGGCAAAGGGCATGTGACAGTGTCTATTTCTCCTAAAGAATTTTCCGGGCAAACCAAATCAACAACTTCTGCTACATCTCAGTGGCCCCCCCTCATTGCACGATACTCCGAAAATTGTACTATTTTAGTTGGGTTAACTAGCGGTAGGCCTAAGTAACTCATTCTGGCAATCCAAGCCCCAGAGTGAGTCTTCTGCTTGAAGATTCTACTTGAGACCCACAGCACTTTTTCTATTTGTGCTGTGGTATCTTCCATCCGTTTCAGGGAACTCTGATCATTATTAAAATACTGCTTTTGCTCTGAAATTCTCCCCTCTGCTGGCCCTCCAGCCACAAGTGTTAGATCTCGTGCTGTGCTCCAGTGTGTCTTACCTTTGTATCTACTGTCGGTTTTTCTTTTCTTGATTTTTGATTATTTGGTTTTGTCTGCTAGTATCCCTGGCAAATTTTTATTGCATGCCAGACATTGAGGATAAAAAACTATAGAGATGATTTGGAGCTCCGTGTGATATTATAGTCCTACAGAGATGATTCACTTTTGCTTCTGGCAGCTATTCCTAATAATAACAGATCCCTGTCCTCCAATTAAGAGTTGAGCTGGCGTGAGAAAGGGTTTTGGTTTTTGTAAGGACTGCCCATTCTATCCTTACCCCTGGATTACAACTTGGGGGGTCACAAAGGAAAGCCTGGAGTGTTTACAACAGCCCGTCCTTCTTGGTGGGCCCTAGATTCCAACATTGTTCCGACAACGCTGTAACACAGGAGAAACTCAGCCTCTCAGCCACCATTTTCCGTTCAGCTTCTTCATGCTTCACCCTCCTCTCCTGACTCACCCAATGCCTGGAGAGAAATATTGGCAACAAAAAGTTGGATTTATTTTTGTGTTTTTCTTCTCCCTGGCATCTTGGCCCCTCAAACTCTGCCTGTCTTGCTAACTCTCAGGTGCCTTCAAAGATATCAATATATATTCTTAAATTTTATCTTTCATTTCTAATCATCGTCATTTGAAGAACCGGGCTGCAGTTCAGCATTGCCAGAACTGTCCTGACTGATGGTTTCTGACTAACCGCCCTGGAGTGACTCACACCTCTCATAACCTACATTTATCAAATCAGCTCACTGGTTGCCGAATCTTCCTTTCTCTCTGTGCTATTTGAATAGCCTGTCCCTTATGCTGCAATGTGTTTAGAACATTGAGACATTTTTTTAGTTAATAGAGAACAAAACATATTACAGATATGCTAGATTGTCACAGTACAATAGCCTATCTGAATTCATTTTCAAATAAATAATTTTCTCCTAAGTCTACGCGTTCACTTCAGTGTGTGTCTGAGAAGCCCGTTTTGCTGCACAAACAGACATGCTTACACTTCAGCCACGTGCGGAATACGGAGCACTCGGACACTTCCAACACGGCACTCAGTCCTTGCTTCGTTCACCCAGGCCTCCTTGCCCACAGAACACTGTGCTTTGGTTCTGAGAAAGGGGTACAGAACCACAGTACTTCTGATCTGAAAGAACCTTAGAGATAATCTAATTAGACCCCTCGTTTCACAGACAACTTATTTGCTCCAAAATAATAACTTTGGGTTTTCAACTCCCATTCAGTGCTCTTTTCATGACGAAGTGCGAGTTGTTGGTTTGAAAAAGAGATTCCTTTCTATCTCCGTCCCCTCTCCCACTATGGACCCAAACTTTTGAAAGATTTTATACCAAATATGTACTTCTGAAATGATGATTTATATAATCCTAATATAAGAAAAATATAATTTTTCTATCAGGCTTTTTGAAATAATGAACACAGCTCAAAAGAAGACCCGATGCTATTTTCAGAAAATTAATGATATAGGAAATTGTCCCTTCTCACCAGAAGTATATAATCTCTATGTATTATAGAAAGACATATAACTGAATGATCATATTCTATGCATACATTACATTATATATGATATATGCTACACATATAAGTCACATGCTGTTGTGTAACATCATCATGTATCTGCTATGTATGATTAAGGTGGTCATGTTCTGTCTGCCTCCCCTGATGGAGAAGAGACTCCCTTAGAGCAGGAATTCTAGCTTTTCATTGTGAGCCTCAGCTTGACGCCTGCAACATGGCCAAATGTAAAACGAATGAGATCTTCCAAATCTACATAACTGGTCAAGACATTAAATGTTCTAGGAATTCACAGGAGGACAGGAAATTTTGAACTGAGGTCACTGGGTAAAACATCATGAAGATGCAGGTTGCGGTAGACAGCTGTTACCATTAGAGCTAAAGTGGAGAGGAGCTAGGTAGCTGCAATGTGGGGTAGGATGTTGGGTTAGTTTCTGATTGCTGCTGAAACCAATTACCACATACCAAATGGCTTAAAGCAACACAAATGTATTGTCTTATGGTCCTGAGGTTAGAAGTCTGAAGTGAGCATTACAGGCCTACAATCAGGGCAGTGGCAGAGGGTTCTTTCTAGAGGCTACAGGAGAGAATGTCTCCTTGTCTGTTCTATCTTTTACAGACCACCTGACATTCTTGGTCTGTGGCCCCTTCCTCCATCTTCAAAGTGCATCACTTGAACTGCTACTTCTGTCATCACATCTCTTTTATCTGCCTTTGACCGCTTCTTCCCTCTTAGAAGGACCATTGTGATTATACTGGGCCCGTCCGGAAAATCTAGAATAATCACCTCATCTCAACATCCTTAGTCATAACTGCAAAGTCCCTTTGCCAGTTTCTGGGGATAGAGATGTGAACATATTTGGAAGTCCATTTAGTCTACCACAGACGTTTCAGGCAAAAGTCTATTGCAGTAGTCCTCTAAGTGAGGTCCCAGAACCCACAGGGTCAGCATCACCTGGTACTTTGTTACTAATGCAAATGCTCAGGCCTCACCCCAGACCTGCTAAACAGAAACACCGCTGAGGCCCAGCAATCTGTGCCCTCCCGGTGATTCCGAAGAACACTGAACCACTTTGACAGCCATTGCCCTAGAGTTTGGAAAGAGGCCAAGCAGGTTCAAAGAGCTGAAAATGGATGGATTCCACAAGGCTAGAGGATTCTAAAACCTAAGAACAGTGAGACTACACAGATAGAATCAGAGAGAGCCTAGAGTCTTGGGTGAAGGGTCACATCACAGGTAAATTTCTGCCTCCAAATGTGAATTTGCTGGCCTTCTTAATGCATTTCACAATATAAATTACTTCATGAAAACCCTCATTGATTTCATGAGTCCTAAAATTAATCTGTTCAAATTTGCAAATTTAATGGATTGACCTAGAAAAATAATTTTTCTTACTTTTAAAAATGTAATAAAAATTTATTATGAGGTTTTCCAGATAAAAGACATAATTTCTTACATACTAAAAGTAAATAAAATATAAAAACATTCAAAAGATTAGTTAATAAAGTTTTAATTTCAGAAAGTCTTCCTTGAGTAGCTATAACTCCTCAGCAATTTTACCATGTTCATTTTTTGTGCCTCTAACAGGCAGCACAGTGAGGAATTTTTAACAACACTGTTATCTCTAGGAGGCTAGACCCCCCAAAGAATCACAGGTGACTTCCCAGGAGGGTTGATTAAGAGCAGAGGACAATTGCTTTTGCAAAGGCAGAGAAATGGGGCCATTTAGAATTGTGCTCTCCTAGAGGCAAACAGGAAACAGGAAACTGTCAGCCATTCTTACCCTGCCCCCACCCCCAGCAGGAAAAGCGGGTGGAGGAGCCGCATCAGTCACTTTGACCTACCCCAGGAAATGAAATGGTTTCTCCAGTCCATAGACCTGGACTGCTAGGTAGAGAGCAGAAGGCATCAGCAGCCCCCATCACTCTCCCTTACATCCTGATGACATCCATTCAATGTTAATACAGAGGAAATGAAAAGGAACATCCACTAAAAACACATTAAGTAGGTTTTAAACAAAAAGGGACATAATAGCAGTAAACAAACAGGAGACAAGCTACTTTTCATCTCCAAAAGTCTTTTGTTGAGCCCATAACTCTTCTCGGTGAACACTACCCTACATCACGTAGTATTCAACTCTAAGAGCTCAAATGAACATAAGATGAATTACAGCACCCCCTAGCAAATAAAACAGTAGTAAGAAAACCTAGCCCATGCTTCCATACACACACGCACACACACGCTCGCGCACACATCACTATGCCTAGCCTGCTAGACTTGGTACAGTAGGGTACCCATAGCTGGAAATTTTGTGTTAGCATTTTTTCATAAAATGTCATAATACTCCAGAATGAACCTGAGTTTAGAAATAGAAGAATATCAAGTGTTAAACGTGTCAAACCATACCAATGTGTCAATGTCACAATTAAACATTTTGAAACTTATCTTCAGGGCACTGAAAAGGCTCTACATTAGATCTACATTATACAGACATGCTATAAGGGGTCTGTGCTGTGACCACACATGTAGAACAACATGAGGCAGAATTCAAGCCATGTGTTAGATTCTGTTAATTATCTTAAATGCTGGTCTGACTGCTGCCAGGTTAAGCCAGCTGATTGTATGATTTAAGGTGATTCCAGATGTGTTCCTCTTCCAAACTTCTCTATTAGTAAGGACATCAGCAACCCAGTCACCAAAAGGAAAGCACTTAGAGCCACTCTTGTCTTTATTCTCTCCTTTTCTGGCTCCCCCACCCTTCACACACACACCTTCAGTCACTTGAGACCCCTTCTCACCCTACCTCCCTCCATTCCCACTGCCTGACTCTTGGCCCCAGTCAACTTTCTCTCAGGAGCACTAACACTGCCTCTTGACTCATTCCCGAATCCTCGGAACCTTGATCGGAAGGTCTGAACCTCCTCAACACTACGTCAACTGTCTCTCGTGTGTGCATCTCATTCTCCCAAGACAAAAATAATGGTTTCCTCATCAATGTTACCGTATCACTTTCTTTTATTTTAACATAATTACTGTATAAAATTATTTTATTGAGCCCTGGCTGGTGTAGCTCAGTGAATTGAATGTGGGCCTGAGAACCAAAGGGTCACCGGTTTGATTCCCAATCAGGGCACAGGCCCGGGTTGCAGGCCAGGCCCCCAGTAGGGGGTGTGCAAGAGGCAACCACACATTGATGTTTCTCTCCCACTCTTTCTCTCTCCCTTTCCCCGCTCTCTAAAAATAAATAAATAATATCTTTAAAAAAATAAAATTATTCTATTAAGCCATAACTTGCATACAGTAAAAGGCACAAATCCCAACTATACAGCTTGATTGATTTTTATAAGTTGGGACCCCTATCATTGCCAATCAGATCAAGATATCAAACATTGCAGCAGCTCAGCAAACTCTTGTGCACCATCTTCGTCAGTAACTGGGCCACCCAAAGGTAACCACTATGTTAACTTCTGGGATAGTAGATGAACTCCTCTGTTTTTAAACTTTATATAAAGGGTATCACACAGTATGTACACTTTTGTGTAGTATTCTATTCCATGACTACAACACAGCTTGTTTATTCTTCTGTGAATAGGCATTTGGATTGCTTTGGTTCAGGGGCTATTACTATGAATAAAGCTGCCTTGAACATTCCTGTACATATCTTTTCTGGCGGCATATGCACTCATTTCTGTTGGGTATACGCACCGAAGCTTTACTTGAGCACACACTGCTAAACAGTTTTTCAAAGTAGTTGCACTCATCACCTTCTACTGGTTGGAACTATTCCAATAGTCATGCTATTGCATAGTTAGTTTTTTGTGCGTTCATTCCCCAACCATGCTTGAGCGCTTGGAATACAGATTCTTGTGCTGCCTACCCCATACGCCCAAATATATATACTATAGGTACAATTAATATTTATATTGCATACAAGTATTCAATAAAACATTAAATGCATTACAGAACAAAGTGGGGGAAGAGAGTTTAAGAATCTTATGTTTACCTTCCTTCTTAAGAAACTTTTGTTTACCAACCCAGGGGTGACACACACCTATCCTGGTCCTGTCAACACCTCAGTCACCCAAAGTGAGGTGGAATATTCAAATCAGTTCCCGACATCGCATCCACTGGGCCCCACTGAGTTGCTGACCAGAAGCCCAGTTGTGTCTGTCTGCCTGGTGCTACTAGGTTTTAATTTGCAGATAAGTATTTGGTCAATCATTAAACTGCTGGAAAAGTAAAAGGCTAGAGAACCTCCAAAGTTCAACTCCTTTTTCCCCCATGCAGACGCTGGAAACTCTTTCTGAAATGTGCCCAGGAAACCGTGCCCATTAACTATCCATCCTGCTGTCTAAGGTGGAATCAAAGTTAGTGCCAAAGTCCTCCACCTCGACCCGGATCCCAGTGAAACAGCTCGAAGGATGCAGGTCCCTTGGTCTGTTTGCGCGGATGGAGGCTGTTAGTTACACAAACACACGGACAGAAGATAGGGTTAGGAAGGAAGTTCTCCCAAGTCCTCCGGCTCTCCCTGAAAGTGAATTTCTTGTCCTCCCTGTTTTCCTTCTGAGTCTTAAATGCTTCGCTGCTCTTATACGTGTCTTGGCGAGTGTCACGGCACAAGCCACTTTCTGCTCCTTTGCACGGGGACTATTTTCTGTGTTTTGACGTCGCTTTTAATAAAACATTGCCTCCCCACAGCATCAGCAACCACCTCCAAAAGAGGCCCACTGCCAGACCGAAACTGTAGCCCTCCGAGAGCTAGAAGTAATATAAAGCCCCGAGGGATAAAGTTTTATAAAACTATGCAAAATGGAAAATATATATGGCTATTATTTTCTTTTACTCCAAGAGGTAAAATTCAAATGTGCCTTTGATTTTAAAGAAGGGTTTTCTTTCAGTTGAGAGAAGCTCCCTCTGTCTGAGTTGCTTGCTGTTGCCACCCTGTTCAACCAGAGAGGTTTTATGGGGGGAAATTCTAATCTGGCAGCAGGCAGCCATTCTGTGAAATAGAAGCACCTCGTTCTTCCATCTTCTAAAATGAGTCCAACAAATAAGTATTTCTGAACACCCCAGGGTTTTCACCAGCCTCCACCTCCTGCCTCCCCCTTTCAAAGCTACAGTTAGGAAAATAACTGCTATAGAAAATTGGCAAACATTGTCATTCATCCTGGGCCAGGGGTCAAGTTACCATTGGCAGAGCAAGACACACAGCATAATAATCTGGCTGGTTCTTTAGAATAACCTCCGGCAGTTTAAATAAAGTTATTTATTGAGGGACATTTTTATAGGTTTTACAAACGTCCCACGTGATCCACTCTGCCAAGTCGCTATGTCACTTGAGGATCCTTAATACAGATGGCATATAATCTCCAACTCAAATATGCCTTTTTATTTAAAAATCAAAAAGTGGAGCTGGAAATACAGACATTGGGGGATGCATTGATTATCACATAAAACAAAATACATAGTTCGTAGTTGTGTGAATGTTTCCACAACTTCTAGCCCAAGGAACCACCATAACCCCTTTTTATCTTAGATCTTGCTTCCTCTAACCTCATTCTTTTGCACCTTCTTCTGCCTCTTCCTCTCTTCTTTCCTCGCCCAACACACACATCTCAGGATATACCCCTGAACAAACTCAGACCATACAGTTGCTCAAACCAACCCGACACATTGGTCTCTTGTGAGTACCCAGCAAGTAGCACTTTGCTGTTTCTACATGTCCCTTCCAGGCCCAAGGTGCAAGGGGACAGGAGAGTTCACACTCTCATCCAATGACTCAGCCATGGATCAATTACAATTCAGCCAGGCACCGTGTTTTAAAAAATTAATTTGATATAGAAAGGCTAAAGTAACAATAATCATACTAATAACAAGTCTAATGATGATGATGATGATAATATATTACACACTATTCTACCCCAGTAACTCTAATTTTATTTTGCATATTTAATTTTATAAAATTGAATATACTGTGTGTGCATGTTAATTTTACATTTCTCTTTTTGCACTTAACATTATGCTAAACATTTCCCCATGTTTCCCCATGGCCATGCCTTTTCATTTGTGTGACTGACCAATGTTTTTTACCTAAAATTCACTTAATTTTGCCATCACTGGTATAAACTGGTTATCTTATGTATTCTACGACTACACTACTAAGTTGCACAGCTTGATATAAAACTAAAGTAAATATGTCAAACTATTAATAAGTGGTTGCTCTGGGGGATGGCACACTGGATGGTTTTCCTTCTTTCTGTTTTTGCACTTCCTAAGTTCTCTGTAATGAACACGTACTTTTTTATTTTAAGACTCTGTTTTATAATAATGATGATGATTATCATCACTTCACTTATCATCAACTATCATCATGATGATAGTTATCATCAACTATCACTTATCACATGTCTGTTCTATGGCAGGTACTCTCCTAAACCCTTTATATATCAGTAATACTCAACCTTATAACATTTAATCTTTGTAACAGCTGTAAAAAGTAAATACCATCACTACCCCCATTTTACAGAGGAGAAAACTGAAGCGCAGAGTAATTACGATACTTGCACAAAGTTGCAGATCTAGTAAGTAGAGTAGCAAAGATTTTAACTCAGGCAGTCTAATTCCAGAGCCTATACTCTTACCCCATATGCTATACTTAAAAAAATACGGTATGTTTTCTAAATATATTAAGTTGATATCTTGATATTGCAATGTGCTCACTATAGGACCATCTCTATCATCATCACCATCACTATCAACTCTAATACCACCGTTTTAAAAACTTTATTGAGGGTTGAGTGTATGCAGAACACTGTACTAGGCACTCGGGGAAATGCAAAGTATATGAAACACAGGTTCTTTATGCTTGAGAAGAGCAGAGGTAGTCTGAGAACAGCTTCAAAATGAAAGGCGTTAAGTATCAATGGAACACAAATAGAAAATTTGCATAAATGTTGAAAAATTATAGGCAAAAAATAAAAAACTTCCTCTACCTGAAACACAAAAGTGATTGAAGATAGAGCATAATGGAAGGCTTTTGTTTATTAAGGATAATAGCTTCAGATCCCCTTCCCACCCCACATACATAAAGTTTACAAAGGAAAAAAATGAAGATTAAAGTCAGCTGTACATATTACACTATTCCTTTATGATGATATTTTCAGCCTGGACCATATAATCCCCTAGTTCTTGTGTCAAATTAAAAATAACTATTTTCATATGTAATATGTAAGTATATGCCACAAATTTATGAAATACGATTCAGACCCTTTATTTTCCAAAATATTCTGAGCACCATTAGTAAAAGGAAGTTTCTAGTTCTAATCATCAGATACTAGTTGCAAATATATTAAGCAGATTGCAAGTCTAAAATTAAGTAATGGCTCTGCCAATTTCTTCAAATGAATGTGCACAGCTCATATAACTTATCTTACATTTTGAAACCTACCTGATTTATTTGGTATAATATGTTAAAAGTACACATACATTTTGAAGATTAAAAACCTTCTGCTTGCACTAATTAATATTTTAAAAGATTATAAGTATGAACATTTACCTTCAAATGTATACTAAAACCAAACTAATTAAAGTGAGGCTTAGAAAATGGCCTAAGAAATCTATTTTAGCAGATAATAAATTGCATATAAAATGTTTTTCTGAAATACTTGGAGGTACTTAATTAGGATTTGTGCTCTCAAGCACTTTAAATATCTTCATGGCATCTTGTTCAGGTTATTAAATTATTTGGCAATACGTTTTTTCATAGCACAAAAGTAAAATTCTATGAATGTGGAATCCATGGTGTCCAATTAATGAAAATGTCTTCAGCTTAGAGTAAAACCCCAATCATGTAAGATTGCTCCATCCTTTCTCAATGCTGATTTTGCAGATATCCTTGGGCCTAACTCTGGTGAAGCATCTCTAAGTAAAGCCCTTCTTTGGAATAGATTGATTTATTTTTTATATCAAGTGACTAGTTCTTTTCATTTTTCTTCATATTTTATTTTTTGTTCTGACTTTAATTTTTATCAATCCATACAGCCAGCTTCTCATTTATTTCATTTACAAATTTCACCAAAAATATACTTTATGTTTTATAAACATTAAAACATAGTAATGCCTTTAATTCAAGAAGTTTCCTTTCTATGAAAAAAATTTTTTCACATAAATTTATTTCTGTAATAACTTCTAAGCTTTAAAATTTGGGGGAATACTATTTCTCTTCTGGGGATAAAGCAAAACAATAAAAACAAAAAACTCCACTATTCACAATACCTCTCAGCTAAAATCTATATTTTTTCACTTCGTACTCAGGCCCTCCTAATCTTGCCTTCCACTCTATCTTAAAACCATTCTCTTCAGTACTTAATTTCAAGTCATTATTCCAAGCTCCTCACCTATAAAACAGATTAATAATCTTTATTTCTAGTTGGTGTTATGTTAACTAACCATGAACTCACCTAGCAGAGAAGCCAGCACTTGGTAAATGTTCAAAAAATGGAAGGAAGCGTAGAAATCATACGGTCAGTCCTAATCTCAGAGAACTTCTCATGGTGACATCATTACTCTCTAGGCTCAGTTTCCTCTTCTATAAAACGGAGTTATACTAGATAGGGTCAACCTACAGCACCTGGCACAGAGCAGGCTGCAAATCGACACACATTATGAGTGAACAAATGAATGCTGCTGTTCTTCATGTAAAGCAAGAAAAATATATGTAGATTTCCAGACACTCACTTTAATCTATGGAGACTAGTTCACCTCTTTAAACCAGAGAACATGTGCTCTTAGGAGGCAAAGGCAAAGGCAAAGCAACTTCATTGGAACTGCCTTTCAAAATTTATTCCAGAGCTCATCTCTGCTCAAAATAGCTGATCTGAAATCTGGCTGCTTATGAGAGTGAAAAATGAACAGTGAGGTACCTTGGCAAAAGCTGGCTTGGCCAATTATCTAAGACAATAATCAGACACAGATTAATCCAGTTATAAAGCGTACTAGGGCAATTCTTATCTCCAACAGACGCTGGGATACAGACTTTCTACCCTAGGTCATCTCTCCATAAAGAATGGGAAGTGACAAGGCTCAATAAAAAGTACCACTTGGTTTTTTTCCGAAATAAACATGAAACATCACATTCACCTACTTTAAAGTTTAGAATCAGAAACATAAGAGTTTATATAATAAATACAATAGAGTCTTAAAACAGAAACTTAAATCCCTCTTATAGTCCAAAGATGCAGACACTTGGTATCAAGAAACAGAGGAAAGAATAAACAGCAAGTCGACTAAGGAAGGGAAGAGTCAGAGGCAAAAAGAAATCATCTTGTGGGGGGTGGGGGGCTGAGGGGAGAGAGAACGAATGAGGAAAAAGGAAAAAAGAAATGACCGTAGAACCTCAGAGAAAATAATAAATTCATCTGAGAAAGAGGTGAAGTTCTGATGCTGAGGAATCAGATCTAACAGGAAAAGGAAGTAAAATTCTCTTATTGAGTACTTGGGACCCAAAACGAGGCACTTGTGCATTTACAGTTGTAACTCCTGTACTTCAGATGAGGAAAATAAAGTCACTCCATGAACTTTACAGAGTGATTAGAAAAAATCAAATTCAGCCAAGTCTCTGACAACACAAAAAAGAAGAAGACAAAGAACTGACTTACTACCACTATTTCCTTCGACCCTCATTCATTTTCTTTAACTCAGCAGCCATTGGTCAGTGAGAAGGTTTCCGATCGCATACAGTTGTGGGAGTACACACCTCGGGGGCCCCCCCCGCCCCCCCCCCCCACCCCGTGAGGAGAGACACAGACAATTCCTTGTTGCTCGCTTTCTACTAAAGAACACTACAGATACAGCACAAAAGTGAGCTGAATTTAACTGAATAGGTTATACAACACTGAAGAATGTTCATATTGAATTTTTTGTAAAAGCAGAGATTTAAGGTCTTGGCTATGACAAGCTTTCTTTTCAATCAGGTACACCTGAAAATATCCAACCACCTCTTCTGCATTTGGCTTCTTGCCATGATGCCATCAGGGTGAAGAAAGCTAACTGGATTCTTCTTACAAAAATGAAATAAAATTAAATTGGTGGAGGAGAACAATCTTCCTGGAGCATTTTATTTTCTGAACCCCATATTGTACACAGTGCTTGGTATCCTTGGTTTTTTCTAATGAGACTGTGTCTGGTTCTTCAAAATGGACTGTGTCTTGTGAAGTCTTTTTCCTCCCATGTATCCCCAGGAAGGCCTTACAAACTCTAGGGCTTCAGCAAATTCTTCGTTGATACTGGCCGTCTAACACAGAGTTTAGAAATGCCCTCTTCAGGCCTGCTTTTAAAAAATTAAATTGTCATCCTCATTCTTCAAATGTTACTGGAAGTCAACCTGTTTTAAAATAAAGGAAAGAATTGAGTAAATTAGGTTGACAAAACAATTTTGCATCCCTTTTATTGTCCTAGTTTTGGCTTTCCTCATCTCTTGTTTGGACAAGCTTCTCACCTGGTTTCTCTGCCCACAACTTCTTCCCTTCGACTCACTCTTTACATTGCTGCCAGAAGGGTGCTGCTAAAATACAACCTGGTTAGGTCACTCCTCCCTTCAGAAAACTTTAATGGGTCTTTCTTGCCTGCATAATAAAGTTCCAATGTCGTTGCTATAGTATTTGAGAACTTTCAAAGTCCGACACCAGCCTATCTTTTTAATCTCAACACTTTAGCTCAATCCATCCACCCCACTCCCCAAGCTCAAGGGACCATTACCTGAACATGCCCTGCATTTTCAAGCCTCACTGCCCTGTTCTTCCACTTCTTCAACCTAGAAGATTGCCTCTCTCCCCGGTTTTCATCTACCAAAGTCCCATTCACTCTCGAAGACCCAAATTCAGTTTCTCATCTCTAGAAATCCACCTCAGAGATCGCCCAGTGTAGTTCATTGTTCCTTTTCTAGGTTCCCATTGTACTATACACCACTAATAAATACTTATTTTCTACATATTTCTGTAACAGTTATATAGTGGTTGTCTCGGCTGCTAGTCCAGAAGCTTCTTGAATGCAAGCCTCAAGGATATATTATTCATATTTGTTTCTTCCACAGTCATGAGCCTAGGGCCTTATACAGAGTAGGAGATTAATAAATAAAGAATAAATGAATGAGTAAATGTCATAATGTTGTCAGTGAACCATCAGCAGTTTCTTTATCAATGAACTGAGACATTGAAAGTCTGAATCAGAACACTTGGCTCAGCCCCTTTAGGGCTGAGAAAGCAAATAGATGAGTTTGACCAAAAATATACATTTTGCTCAAAATAAGGGAAAAGTGTGTCCTGGTGAAGATGACAGCTCATCCTTACGGCTGGGCCCCTTAACTGTGTAATGAAAGCAGGCTGCTTTCTCCTCCATTTGCCTCTACCTTACACTATGTTTGCCCTTGGCCCAATTCGCTCAGTGCCTGGCACATGAAAGGTGCCTAATAAACACTGGGCCCAGCCCCAGCCTGGACCTGAAGCCCAGTCAGCAGTGACTTGCAAACCCAGAGGTTCTGCGTGAAGGGTTCAGGGTTTTCCACAACAATTCAGCATCCCGGTGCCAGGCACCAACGCAGCTGCAACATACCCCGAGAAATGCTGGACAGAAATGAAGGCATTACGAAGGCGTTGGACATCACAGAGGAAACCAGGACAGGTGGGCAGAGAGAGCAGAGGCCAACGGAGGTTCCTTTGTGATTGCTGATGAGCTGTGGAAACATCCACTGGAAGGTTGACTCTGTGCCTGGCTCCTGAGCCCAGACCCTAAGGCCTCTGGTGACTCCTGGAAAGCCAAAGACTTAGACCCCAGCTTAAGCTAAGCCATCCCTTGCCAGAACCAAATGGATTCAAAGTCATGAGCAAAATTAAGTTTGTTTTCAACCACCCACCATATCTTGCTTGTATGAGTTTCAGTGAGCAAAAAGGAGGTTGAAAGACAATTTGGAGCAATGGAATACAGTGGCACCTCGGTACTCGTTAATTCATTCTGGAACCTGTGAAGTGTGCCGAAACCGACTCATAAAGTTCTAGCAAGTGGAATGAGTCCCCAGCAAGCGCTGAGTGCTGAAACAGCACAGGGTTTGACAAGTTCTGAAGCCGACGAGTACTGAGGCATGACTGTATCTTTACCTTCCTTACTGTATCAACATATTGTGATTCTTTTAGTAGTATTTATCTTAGCACTCTTAAAATCAGTGTGACATAAGAGAGGATTTCTAACAGGTCAAAGCCAAGTGAAATTATAGTCATACTGGTGGTTCTCAACCATATGGCACTAAGCATAAAAAGCCCCTCTGCCCAGGTAACTCGTTCTGAGTGTAAAAGGGAAAGAGTAACTTCTGCTCTAGATTGTAGAATTTTAACTGTATGTGATTAAGTTCACAAGAAACAAACACCCTGTTAAACAGCCCCATGGCTCCCTGCTTCCTCCAAACAGGCCTGGAAAATAGATCTTCACGAGGCAGCAGAAAGGAAGACGCTTAACAGAACTGTGATCAAAGTATCTGGCTGCCTGTTTAGGGTAGGTCTCCAGGCTGTGTTTACCAACTGCCAGCCTCTCTTCCTCCTAAACACAGAAGAAAAACAAAGTGGAATCCTGAAGTACATTTCAGAAAACCCCATGCAAATTTCAGGATGAAAATCAGAGAGGGCCAGAGCTAGAGAAATAAACAAGTTACCAGGTTAAGAGGGTTGCTGACATACAAACACAGGAAATGTCAAGGATGAGATCGGCAATATAAGCGGGAAAAAACATAGGCTCTTAAATATTTTGACTGATCTTTTTTCTCCAATCCTTTCAGAGCTATAGTCATATATTTAGATGTGTGTTCTCATTCTCATTAAGGGAGATAAGTCATCTATAAAAATAACCATAGGAGGCAACAGGGGGAGGTAAGTTCTCTAAGATTTATATGTAATATGTGTTTGATGTACAGAAGAGGGAGACTTTCCTGGCTGGGGGAGTGGGGATGACCTCATCGAAAGGGTTGGGGGCATATGGACTGTGTCTTCAAGGATTTTGACAAGCAGAGATGAAAGTGAAGGGGCACTCAAGAAAAACAAAGCAATGTGAATAAAGGCAAGGAGGCAGTTCAGTTCGGTTGGTGGGTAAGATTCATGAGTTATATGAGTAATGAAAAATTGGAATGGAAGTGAAGCTGAGACCAAAGCATGAGAGGCCTCGAGCTCAGTAGGCCTGGAGTGCAAGAAGCTCAGTCTGTTCTCAGTAAGCAGTGTGAGCCATTGAAGGTTTATGGGCAGTAATGTGATCCAAGTGATGATTTTTCTGATTGGTTGATTGTTTATTTTCCAGGTGAGAAGGCAGGGGGCAGATCCAAGCAGGGAGGAGGTGGAGGAAGAAAGACCATTTGGGAGAGTATTGCAATAATCCGGGGAAAGAGGATGGTGATTTGAATTAGTGAAACAGGAACATCTGACGATGCTACGACGGACACTGATGGTCTGGAATAAGCAAAGAGACCTTGAAAGGTGATCAAATCAAGCAATAATGTCATGAGCATCTCCAACAGGAATGGCAGTGGGACCCAAAATGTTTTTGCAGCTCCTGGGACTAAAAGGCAAAATCCACAGTGATTGCTTTCTAAAAGGCTGACGTGGCTGCTAATGGCAGGGCCGAGGACCCACTCCCTGCAGGGGAAGCAGCCATTCTGCTCCACAGGCCTGGAGCAGAATCTTCAAATATAAAATAACAATAAATGTTTTTAAAAACAGATGATTAAATAAAGAACTATTCTGGAATTCACAAAAGGAGAACTATAATGACCGATAGTACTTCTTAAATATACAAACCTCACTAAGAAAGAAAACCAAATAAAAAGATACCATTTCTTACCTACTTATCTTGCAAAGATTTTTAAAACTTTTAATTGCCAGGTTAATGAGAGCAGAGTCATTTTGCAATATGTATCAAAAATCTTAAAATTATTCATACCCTTTGGCTCAATTTCATTTCTAGGAAATGGTGCTAAGAAAATAATCCTTAATATTTGTAAATATTGAGTTTGTTTATATTATTGAAAATTGGAACTAGTCCAAAAGTCCATAACTGGGGATTTCTTAACTAACTTTTGGTTCATCCATACAATAAAATATTATGTAGCCATTGAAAAGCATGCTGCAAAGCATTATGTAATGCCTTGGAAATTGGTTCATTATACATTAATTGAAAATTAGTGAGCAAAACAATGTATGAAATACATACCACTTTTGAAAAATACATGATACATGATAGAAAAAGCATATCATGTACACTAAAGTTAACCATGCTTGTCTTTTAATAGCAAGGTAATTAGTGATAGTTACTCCTCTGTTACTTTCTTTAGAAAATTTCTATAACAAACATTTACTTTGTAATAAGAAAAGGGGGTATTTTTAAAAAACAGACCAGGTCCATGGGCCTCCTTGCTCTAATTACTGTAACAAATGCTCGTCGAGCACCTACTATGGGCCAGGCACTGATCTAGGTCATGGAAAAGCCAACACCCCTGTTGTCATGAGACTTAATATTTAAAAGATTTCATTGTTATTGTTCAATCAGTGGGGAAGATAAAAGTGCCTTTATATTAAGACTCCTTCGGCTGCAAATAACGACATCCAGTTCAAATTTGTTTCAGCAAAAAATAAAATTTAAGAGGTCACGAAACTGAAGTCCCTGAGTACAACTTCACACTTGGCTGGATTACTTGGAATCTTCAGAACTGGACAACTCACGACACTGTAGCCTCGTTTGCCTTGTGACCGCTCCACTGTCAGCCAGGCTGTTCTGATAGTGACAAGATGGCCATCAGCAACTCCAGACTCATGCCCACAATCCTTAACAGCCCCCGCAGAAATGCAGATGCTGTCTTTCCAATAGTTTTTTTTTTTTTTTTTTTTTTTTTTTAAGCATTAGGACCAGTTGGTTCTGATGGGAACCACTTACCACAGCCTCAGGAAGATAATTCGCATACAGACCTATTCTAGTTCATACAGTCTCCTTAAACATGGACTATGGGTAGAGGAGAGATTTTCCCCAAGGAAAATCTTAAGGTTGTTTCCAAAGAACAAAAAATAGATGCTGAGATGGCAAAACAACTGAGAAGTCCACAATAGCCTTGTGGCAGAAGTACAGAGGCAATATGAGCCAGTTGGAGTCCTGGCCTTAACGCATGAAACTTAATCCAGAAACCAGGCTGCATTTTGACGCTACATTTAATGTAAGCAGATGATGTAATATCGCCAGGCAAATTTACTTTTAGACTCAGACCTAACTGCACACATATCTTGAAGACATAGTTGTATGTACATTTTGTCATATGAATTCTGATCTTACACGCATTACAGATGAACAGAGAAGCAACCACGTTAGAAATCTGCTCACTTGGCAGATGATGTAAGGGGACCAAAGTCTTGCCACTACTTAGCAGCAATGCCAGGGCTAGGGCCCTGGCTTCTCTTTCTTCCAAGTGTTTCTCTACACCATGTAGACTCTTACCCCATATAATCCCAGCCAATAATCACTCTTCAGACTTTTAAGATTTCATTGTAAACAAAGCACACTTAAAACTTTATAGATCAGCTCATAAACATCTCAGTATTGCTCTGGCTAAAGATTAAACAGTGCCTATCCATAGGAATAACTAGCTGGTTAGCAACATATGACCCCTATTTTTCCCCAAGGCTCACTTTAAGTTCCTTTTTTTAATAATTATTTTTCATAAGTATTTTAACATTTCAAGGCTCACACTTAATAGTCAGAAACCAGGCTTGCCAAATATGTTTACAGTAGAACATCTGTCATCCTATACCTAATTCCACCTTCTGCTCACCTCATCTCTCCATAACTGGGAACAAGACTAATGTTGACATATAGGACCTGGTTCCATAGAGAACACTGTGTTTGGGGGATAAGATCGAGGTCTAATAACTGGAATTAGTGTACAAGGTCAGAACTGGTCCAGTAGAAAGTCTGATTTGATTCTGAGTGAATGAGTCTAAGTCACTACCCTTAATAGCTTCCTTTCCACCTGTGCACTTGGTCAAAGACCCTATAAGCAGCTGTGTCTACGATTTTATGGTTCAGGGACTTCCTCCAGGTTCCACCTCCCATTCTTTACTTTGAACCTTATTGTTTTGGTCTGGTTTCCCTAATTCCTTCCTGTTTCCTTGAATCTGGATTTTCCCTCTTTGCCTATTCCCTTTGGGTTGATAACTGCGTTCTGGGCTTATTTCACTTCATCTTGGACCTTTAGCAATAAGCTCTGCAGCCCTGGATAGTCCTTCTTATCCTTCCCAGGACCTAGCCACGAAATTCCAGCGGGGCTGGGTGCAGCCTGTGTCCAGTGGCCTGGCCCCTTGCTTGTCTCAGTGGACAGACTGGACACTGAGTTCTCCTAAATGGAGTTTCTGGAGTCCCTTTAGTCGAAGATGAGGACTGAATCCAGTCTAGGTCGGGGAATTCAGTCACAAATACTAATTGCGAGCTACTCTGTGCCAGGTACTACTCTAGGTTCGGGGGATGTAGCAGGAAATTAAATGAAGTCTCTGATCTCGTGGAGCTTATATTCTAGATAGAGGGTGGGAAGGACAAATACATACACAATTAGACAAAATATTAATAACCACAAGTGAGGTTAAGATTGTGCTACAGCGCAACCGAAACTGAAGTGTCAGGGAAGACATCCTGAGGGCAGAAAGGAGTGAGACACAGGAACTGGCCTCAGGAGGGTTTGGAGAAAGGGAGTTTGGAAGGAGAGGGAGCAACAGATACACAAAGGCAGGAACGAGCCTGGCATCTCCCAGGGATGGAAAAAAGAACAGCAGGGCTGGATCCCAGAGAATCGACAAAGAAATAATTTGCTTTCAACATGAAAGGAGGCTCAAAAATTCAGCTTAAGAAGGGGCCAATTTTTCCTTCCAGTTCAACCAGAATCGTGACATAAATATGATGCATACTTGTACTTGTTTGTGTGCGCACGGATCTTATTGGAGGTTCTGATAAATAAATGCAGGACCAGTCAGGGTCTCCCTGACGCCTATCACAACTGTGAACGCGGCCTCCGATAACATTGTTTTGTCACTTTTCACTCCCACCAGCAATGAAGACAGATAAATGGCTTCCTGACAAATGGCCCTACTTTCCAGGGCCCGGGCTTCTGAGAGAAGGAGACGTGAGCCTTGAAACATTTCTCGGGGTGACTCCTGCAAGGGTTCACGGCCGCGAACTCTCTGAGTCTGCTTCAGAAGGGGCTGCTGCATTATTTCTTCTGAAAAATTAGATTTTGCTTGCAGCTCATTAAAATTTCACAAGGCTTATGAAATAGATTCCAGACTAACTATGTGTCACTGCAATTTGTGACAGAAAAATACCTGATCATAGAAATAATAGGGATATAAAGTGAAAGATGCCTTATGTTTTGCCTGTGTTTTGTGCTGGGAAAGACAAAAGTGTGTCCTTTCTGGGAGTGGATTCTCCCCCCAGTAATATTCTTTCCAAAGATAACTGTGGTAGAGGGCTAAATAGTGCCCCTCCAAAACTTCGTGTCCACCCAGAACTTCAAATGTGACCTTATGTGGAAATAGAGTCTTGGCGGGTGTAATCAGCTAAGATAAAGTCATACTGGATCAGGGTGTGGCCTAGATTCAATGACTTGAGAGTCAGACACACGGGCACAGAATACAGGGAAGAAGACCGGGCATAGGGGCAGATTGGAGAGGTGCAACGATTCAATACATGCCAAGGAACACCAAGGATTGCTGGGGACCACCAGAAAGTAGCAGAGGTGAAGAAGGATTCTTCCCCAGAGCCTTCAGAGGGAGCAGGGCCCTGCCAACACCTTGATTTCAGACTTCTAGCCCCCAGAACCATAAGAAGCCACCCAGTTCGTGGTACTTTGTTCACTGCAGAACCTGGAAACCAGTCCAACGCCATGGCTGCCTTTTCCCTGGCACCAGAAGAGAGAGGGAAACTACCTGCTGATGGGAATCACCTGCATCTACACTAGTAAAGAAGAAAATTGGGTAGTTATTTGATGAATTTGACCACCAACCATATGGGCATAGGGACCTGAATTAAAAGTTGAGACTTGGGATCAGAAAGTCTTAACTCCGTACTTTACCTTGTGTAAACTTCTAAACTCAAAGCCGCAGCTTTTCAGACATGGGGAGATCACCTTAGTTTACCTCCTAAGATGGCTGTGAGATTGAAGAGGGGAAGCCCTGTGAAGAGCTTAGCACGTGCCTGTCCCATAGGAAGCCCTCAGTAAAGTGTAGCTGCAATCATCATTATCTATCGTCATCACTTCTCCATCTTCAGAAATGTTTCCTATCCCTGGAGGAAGGAAGCAGTGGTCATAGCCAAATGGGTTTCAGTATCTATTCCTTCTCTCCTACATTCAGCTACTACTCGGCACTACCAGTCTGTAAACTAAAAACACTACATGTCCACCAATTCTGAATGAGAGACAGCATTGCTATCTTCTCTGTTATGTCCAAACTCCTCAAAATATTTGTAAATAATCTCTTGCCTTTCCCAGGATAGAAATATTTCTCCCCCAAAAAATAGATTTTAGGGACCATTTAGTATAATCAGTGTCACTACTGAGAGCTTGTCCTATGCTAGGCACCTCCAGAATGTGTTACGTCCCCTGGACCTCACAACAAGTCTGCAAACTACACTCGAACAATCTTGTCTTACAGGTGAGGAGGCCAAGGCCCAGAGAAGCTTCTAACTGAGGGTTCCAGACGGACTGGAAATGCACAGGAGATAAAAGTGGTGAAGAAGGGGCTAGGGGGAGCAGGGATGTTGTTGCAAATACAGTTGACCTTTGAACCATGCAGGTTTGAACTTATACGGGAGTCCACTTACAGGTGGATTCTTTTCAATAAGTACTTGTACTGTTTTCCATCTGTGATTCAGAGCCCACAGATGTGAGGTCCAGCTGTATGCATTGACCTACACTGCTCTACATAAAGGACTTGAGCTTCCACGGATTCTGGTATTCCCGGGGTGGGGGTGGGGGGCAGCCTGGAACTGATCCCTCACAGATACTGAGGAACAACTTTAGTTTGGAGGGAGTCAAAAATTATATGTGGATTTTCAACTGTGCTAAAGGTCTGAACCCCCAAGTTGTTCAAGGGTCAGTTGTACTCACCTTTCAAAAAGGTAGAATGAAATGCTGACTGGAAGCCAGAACTGGGCATCGGGAGGCCTGCCTGGGCTCTTATCTGGGCTCTGCCATCGCCCAACCAAGTGCAGTGCTGCTTCCCCGGGCGTTGGCGCCCCTGCCTGCGAGGCTGGGACGCGATGATCTGGAACAGTGCTTTCAGCTGTTACTCAAGACCAAACATTTTTTTAAATTGTGATCATAAAATTAAAGTTTTATGATACGTGGTATCATATACTTCAGTCTTTTTAAGTAATGTGATGTGGGAAAAAAGATTAAAGACGCCGAGACTGAAATTTTTCAAGGAAATTTGTAATATTTACCATACATTATTGTAATTTTAGTTTTCATAACACTGATCTTACTGTAGTTAGCTTATATCAAAACAAAAGCCTTTTTTTACTAAAATCATATTTTTTTCTCCTTATGTAGGAAAGTCTGAGTAATAACAAAAATAAAAATAATAGTGCTTCACATTTAAGTAGTATCTCTGATCTGAGGCCTTCCTGGACGGTATGTTTGTAAGCCACATGTGTTATTACTGGGGGGAATGTCACAGCCAAGTACTAGGATGTCTAGACCACTGATTTTACGGGAGCGCTTCAAAGCGCCACAATGACTTTTAATAATAAACTCAGTTGTTGCTTCAGTTGTACCTTACATCCCAGGAGTACTGCGCCTTTTGGGTTTAAATGATGTTTCATAATCCTGTGTGTTTTCCAGGTAGAAAACCTGAATCAAGTCAGAGAAGGAAGAGCCCAGATGTCTGTGATGTTTATTAGTACAAGTAACAAGCGTTTATTAGGTGTTTACTCTGTTCCCGGCCTCATTCTAAGTGTCTTACTGGTGTTAACTCACGTAACTCTCGCAACTCTAGAAGGTAGGTTGTGACATCTCTGCTTTACAGATGAGGAAACTAAGGCATAGAGAAGGGAATAGCCCGGTTTAAAAGCAGTCTGGCTCCAGAGCACACAATCGTCACCACCACCTGCACGTGGGGAAACTGAGGCTTATCAAAATAGTAACTCAAACACTTGCACATAACTCCCATTCCCTCACAACACCATAACTACCGCCCGTTCACCCTCTCCAGGAGGAAATCACGTGTTCGAGCAGCATTATTGACCGGCTCGGCCAGCTTGCGACATTTTCGTCGCCTTTAGTGAGTACCAGCTGAAGACTCCACTGGAACCGCATCAATCCGTTGTATCTGACGTTAAAAGATTCAACGCTCAGACATCTAATCCTCACGTCTTTGCCAGAAGAGCAAAAGGTAGGCTAATCTTTATTTCTGAGCAGATTGAGTTTCATATCAAATATTTCATCTTTTAATGCATAATGCAATTACTTCCAAATCCCCATTATTATTTTCATTTTATATTCATGTACTGCAAGAAATTTTTTTAAAAAAGAAACATCTGAAAAAACCTTTGGTATTGGACCACATTCATTCTGAAGTATTCATTGCTTTTTTTTTTTTTATTCCTTGAAATTACTCTAGGTCACATTGGTTAAAATTGCTATCATCTGTGAAACATTTTAAATCCCTTGACTCAGAAGCACACTGGTCAAACTTGAGTGTTAGTGAGTTATTTTACCAGACACTTGCTTACTCCTACGGTGTCACCTCTAGCTCAGGGGAAGCGGACTTCATTCCTCCCCCAGAAGAAGATGGAGTGACCTTCGAAGCTGATGTAACTGCCGCTAAGGAGCAGCAATAATGGCCTCTCTATAATTACTCTTTATGAACCTTGTAAGAACACCGAGTTTAGGAGCAAAGCAAGCTTCTGGATGATTTAATTTTTTTAATTTATTTGCTCATTTATTTCTTTACTCCATGCCTTACTCCACCAAGGATTCAAGTCTGTCCTTTTTTTTACGATATGCTGCTTAAGAATTTTTATCTTCCAAGTGACAGATTTATTCATAGCTACAGGCAGTGCTTCCCTCATATTTCCAACTTTCCTCCATTCTTGTGTCAGGTAAGGTCTTAGATCCAAAAAAAATACCAATGTTCCTCCAGACAGAATCCCTCTATACTCCCCACCCCCACTGATTTCTTAGGGATCTCTTTAAAAGAGCCTAGAAATTAAATTTAGAACTATCAGACATAAGCACGAAAAACAAAAAAGGGGTTATTTAGTGTAAAAATTGACTTTATCTCTCATGCATTTGCTTCTGATTATTAAGCAATCCATGAGGTCCACCTTCTCTGTGTCTGCCAAAAAGGGCTGACGTGAGTTTGAGGCATTCAGAGTTATCACGGGGTATGAGGGGAGGAGGGGCGAGGCGAGGGGGGTGGACATGCAGGCTTGCAGAGCCCCGCCGTGTCATAGCATTCTTTCCAAAGGAAACCAGGCTAAAAGGCTGATAAACCCCAATCTCTTTTCACAGCTTGCCTTCAGAGCCCCTTAATGCAACTCCCTCATTTGTTCATCAGCACTTTATGAGAAAATAAACAAAAACATGGCCTGTTTCCTCATTGTCAGCACATCAGAACACTTCCTGCCCAGAGAGGCCACCATCCCACCCCAAGAGTCAGGGGTCCACTCTCTGGTTTGCCTTGACTTTTTAACAGCTTACTTTGCAAGCCAGATTCCGAGGCTAATCAAATCTGAAGCCCCTCTGGGTGGGGGAGGCGTCCTAGCCCACAGTGCCCTGTGGGGCAGCAGGCTCCTCCTAAAGGGTCAGCGAGTGAGCCGCACTGAATTTGTGGAGGGGGCGTCCTTTCCCTCCATTCTTACTTTTAAAAAAAAGTACACCAAGGAAAAGGAGAAACACTTAAAATAATTACCTTTTCACCAAATCACCAATTCTACTAAGTACCACAAATTCTATCATTGTATCATTTTCCTTTTTTTAAAGATTTTATTTATTTATTTTTAGACAGAGGGGAAGGGAGGGAGAGAGGGAGAGAAACATCAAGGTGTGATTGCCTCTCACGCGCCCCCTACTGGGGACCTGGTCTGCAACCCCAGCTTGTGCCCTCATTGGGATCAAACCAGTGACCCTTTAGTTGGCAGGCTGGCACTCAATCCACTGAGCCACACCAGCCAGGGTCTATCATTGTAACATTTTCAAATCAAATTAAACCTTCCAGATTTCTCACTAAATTCGACTGTAAGAGAAAGAGAGAGAGAGAGAAGAATTAAAAAGAAAGGAAAAAAAGGAGTAAAAACAAAGAGTGAGTGAGTCATGGCAAACACAAGAACTGGAAGTTTATAACTCCTATGTTTAAATTCTCAACTGGCTCAGTGGTGCACTGAGCTAGGTCTAGCGCTGGTATCTCCCTTTCAGAAAAAAGGTGAACGTTTGAAGAGAAAAAGCATGGGCAGGGGGTCTAGCTGGAGGACACAGACAAGATTTCGGATGGATGTTGGGATGTTCCAGTAGCTCAGAGATGCGGTAGGTGCCCACCATGCCAGCTGTTAGGCATTTAATGTACACAAATAGCGTGGAGCTGTGGTTACTGGCATAGGCTCTGGAGCCTGACTTGTTGGGGTCACAGCATAACCCTGGCACATGCCATCTCTGAGAGCTTAGACAGTTCCTTAAATACCAAGCCTCCGTGTGCGCCTCGTTCTGTGGTTATGGCAATGAAGTGAGGGAAGAACATGGGCTTGGGCCATTGGGCTCGAGAAATTTAACTGTTAAATATCAGATTCCATTCATGAGTTCCAACATTTCTTACACTGTGCAGATTATGGGCACTATCCTAAGGCGAGGGTTTAAAAGAAGGAGAAGAAAGAAAATACAGACATGGTAGAAACTAACTTCAACATATTTGCTAAGAAGTAGAATTCAGTATAAGTTGCATCTTTCTTAGGACCCATGCAATAGGGGTTTTATCATCACAGAACCAAGGCCTCATTTACAAACAAAGCAAACTCCTGGCAGGAGCCTGGGGCAGACTTTGGAACTGAAATCCTAGGAAAATGCAGGACCACTGCCACTGCCTGTGATCACGTGACCTTCGGCAAGGCATTTAACTTCTCAGTGTTCTCATCTAGACGAAATGAGTTGGATAAAAAGGTATCAAAGGTTTCTAAGAGTCCCATTTCACCCTAACATTCTATCATTTTCCTTAATGCCATGAATAAAACCAGAGAATAAGAGCAACAGCTTCTACACTGTCACAATCTAGGGTAGAAACGTAGCCCTGTATCATTTAGACTCTTACGAATATGCTATTGTTGAACATTTCCAGGGGTGACTGCTCAACCAGAAACTCTTTGGAGACAGAGGCCGTGCATCCTCTTATTCTTCATCAGCCCCTGCCCAGGGTTTAATGCATAATAGCCATCGGAATGTGAGCCTAATCCCAAAAGCCATATAAACTCATTCATAGTCATGCTGGGTACTAGCTGATCAATCACAACAACCTCACCTGAAACAGGCATCAGTGAAAATAGCCAGGTGTGTGACTCATGAGTCAGGCATGTGACTCAATAAAGCATATATCTAGCCTTTCATTCATTCACAAACATATACTTAATAACTATGATGTACCCTCAGGCACTGTGCTAGATTGGGGATGCTCTCCACCATCACAGCCCTGAAGGTCTCACACAGGCCATGCATGAGTCACAAATGTGTACCAATGAAACTGGGCTGGGTCAAGAATCCCTTTTCTCCCAAATCATGCCCCCTCCCCTTGCACATGAAGGAGCTTCCCAGCTCATCCCTGGAGTTTTATTACTGAATAGTGTTTATCATATCAATAGGTGTGACGTTACTAAGTTAACGTAAAAACATGCATTTATAGGGCTTTGCTCAGGTGTAAAACCCAGTGTTTATCAACAATATTTTGGCCTTTCGGAAAGCGGAAATATTATTCTGTAGACTGGCGTCTCCTTTTCCTAGAAGCCTCCTGAACTTAACATTTCCTCCTGCTGTGTTTCTGGTCCTAACCACGTCAGCAAAATACTCTGTGATCTGTAGATTATCTGTAAACCAGCTGACAGGTATCCAATAAAGACTATGGGAGGACATTTCTTTGCCTCTATTGTTGCCCTCAGATGATGCTGTGAAAAGCAAAGTTCATCAGATGCAGACCTGGTTCACGATAGACCCTCACTGTGAATTCCTAAGGCTGGAAGGCCCTTTGCAATTTATCACTCCTCCTGCTTATCAGTCGCAGAGTGACTTCCCTCCATTTAAACAGCAGCCTGGTTTCCTCCTATGGCTCCATCCCAGTTGCTAAGGTTCTCTAAATGCTAATCAGGAGATAGAGAACACTCTGTAATCTTGCAGTGTCCACCTAGCAATTCGGTGACAACAGAGTGTAGATATCAGGCCTGGATACCTGCATTTGTTCGTCAAGGGTCAACACAGTAATCACCGCTACAGAGGCTGTGTGTGCCACCGCAAAGAGAAATGGAATATCTAAACATTTTTTGATAATAACATCAATAAGAATAAAATCAATACACATATCAATGGTTGTTTGTGCCAAAAAAACAAAAAGGAGGGAGGATTGAAATTACAAAGCTCACAGTTGTAAGGCTTATGTAGAGACATAACCTGGTTCTGTGAAAAATGTTTGATGTAAGAATATATGGACATTTCCAAATATTGTGAATAATGGCATCTGGGTGCTTAGTGAGTAAGATAATCAATGATGTTATGTCTGACAGTCCTTTTTAGAAAGTTGCTATGGTTTTGTGGATAGAAAACCAACTTGGAATTGAGAGGTCTTTGTTTGATTCAATCAGTGTTTATAGAGAGCCCTGCCAACTTCACCACGAATGCATTGAGTAAGCATTATAAAGTCATACCTCCTTCCTACAGTTTACTTTTTAGGGTTGTCCATGAAAGGATCCAGGTTGAGTGATTTTTTTTAAGGTTCTGAGTCATCACTCATATTTATGCAAGTATATAAGATAGTTAACCAATAGAGTATTTCACTCGAAAGCTAGTAGAGAATTCTGTGTGATGACTTCTTAAAAGAAAATTATCCTGCTAATAATGTTAGATCTATAAGGAGTGTCCCAGAATCTCAGAGCTGGAAGCATACTCAAGAAGTCACAAAATGAAGTACTATTTGGCAAATACCCATATATAAGTAACTTGGCCTAGACAGAACAATTAATGTTCAGCATTAATCAACTAGGGGATCCTAAGGGACCTGAAACTGCAGAAATCAAGAGGAGATTGTTCCCAGAAGGAAACAACAAAGTTAAGATGTTGAGCCAGGATTACAAAATCAGAGTTAACGTCAAAACCATCAGAGAAATATATCCTCTTGGGAATGCTGGTAATTTCGATTCAGCATAGCTTCTTTTACATTTTTATTCATTAATGTCAAGTCTGGTTTTAATATTAATTGCTAAGGGTCAAGTTCAGACACAAAAAGCATAGGCGTGCAAGTAGATACAACCTGATGTGTTTATCTTTTCAGCGCACACTTTCTGCTGCAGGCGTGTGCCAGATGTAGCAGCAGCTGTAGGAAGTTGTTTATCTACCCTCTTGACCTTTGGTGAAGTGTTAGGAGATGGTAAAAATCATGTTTTTAAATTACAGGCTTCTCCTTTCAAACTAGCATCTTCTTAGTAATAGTCAAAACACATCAATAAAAGCATAAGGAGGTCAAGAAGTTAAGACTGTGTTCCAATGATATTTGTAAAAACATACTTCTGCAATGATTTGCAATACCAGAGAGACTCTCTGCTTATTTCCAAGCTCACTTCACCCATTCCGCATTCAGTCAATATTTATTGCACTCCTCCTGTGTGCAGGGCACAGCTAAAATGTGCAAGTCAGATGAATCCTAATATCTGTAACATTTGTGTCTTGCCAGAATTTTTACAAATGTCAGTCATGCTTTGCAAACTTATCCTTTAAATTTTTCAAAATCTATTAATATTCTCAGGATGAGAGGTGGTTCAAAATCATAAGGCATACTAATTAAGAAAATGTTATTTGGGGAAGGTAGCGTTCACAGCCAATGCAAAAATGTCACAAGCAAGTGCCCCAACCTCCTTGCAGAGAAGAGAGCTTTGACCAATCATCAGGGCCACACAGCTTCTGTACCGAGGGGCTCACCACTCAGGTCTGTAGGGATTACATTAAATGCAAGTGGGATTGATCTATCAACCTAATCACTCATGAGAAATAATAACAGTGTCATTAGCTGAGTTTCCAAAACAACCCAGTTCCTGCTTGAAAGTCGATCCCCCAGAAGCATGCTAAGACTTACTTTTGTTATGACATTTGGATGAAGTCACAAACGTTCCCTTGGTCTTTCTCTGTCAACGTCAACGTCCCCTGGGGAAAGCAGTGTGGTGTTATCAAAAAAACAAAGGGAAACAAGTTACCATCTCCAAAGAGAAAGACACAAACAAAAATTATTTTTAGGGAACCCAGTTAGTTTCTTATTTTGATCCAGAAAAAAATGTAGAAAAGATCATATTTGTTTCCCTTCAAAAAGTTAGCTTGCAACCCCAATCAAAATGTGTTCTCATACATCTTAAACCACATTTATCAATTTGTCAGCATTGTCTTAGCATGATAAAATATCTGTGAATTTGAACATTTACATTAAGTTATAGTTAGACACATTTACTATATGTATAGAATTCAATTATACAGGCATTAATGAATTCTTTGGAACTCTAAAGAACTGGCAACTGACATAAAATTTTATTTCTCTTTAAGATGTATTTTTTTCTTTTTCTTCTGTTTCGTCCTTTTAAAACAACCATGAAAAACTGTAGCTACAGGGAGGTGAGAAGATACCACGTGAATTTTACCCATTGTTTTTGTGTGTACACATGTGTGTTTGCTGAGAACACCAGGATTGTCAGGCATGGCCCTTCTTTGCCTTCAAGGAGCTCTTAATCTAGTAGTTACACTTTAGAGCTGATTTGCTTGACATGATGTTCTCTGGAAATCTTTGTTTATATAGTAAAAGGCCATGCATTCACTGTGCAAAGACATCACATAAAATTTTGAGTTTTCAGCTTCCACAATTGGCTCTTTTGTTTTCCACTCAGCATGGAACCTGAAAGTAGCCCTTAAACACTCTGAGCCTCAACTTTTCTATCACTTCAACCTGCCTTAGAGAGATGCGTCTTTTAAAACAACAATTTCCATTGACAACCCTCTCCCTCCTTTCCCCCTGTTATTTCGTCAATGAACATGTATAAATGAACCATGGACAAAGCCAAAGAGGGGTGGCAATGAGGGTGAGAGGTTGGGGTGGGTGGGGCAGGGGAAAGTGGTGGTGGAAAAATGGAGACAACTGTATTCAAACATTAATTTAAAAAATGATTAAAATGAAAAACTAAAGGTAAAAACTAGAATTTGGCCAAAATGAAGAAAAAAAAAAAGGAAAACAACAATTTCAAAACTTCTGTTGCAACAATAACCTGTTCAGTTGATAATCCAGTCATGCAAATTGCATATACTCAGTCTGAGGGCTGAGCAGGATTAAAAGAAACATAAATAAATTCTGAAAATACTTACAGATGCCAGAGAACACGACAATCAATCATTCAGTCGTTCAGTAAATACGACCCGCATGTGTACCTGGTGCCAGCTGCTGTGACGGAGTGGATTCCGAGTGTCTTCCTCACTCCCCTCAGAGCTCTGGGGAGTCATGATGACCAAGTCTTGGCCACGATCACAGGAAAACAGCCCAAATCTCTTTCCTGGGACATTTTTGGTAGGATTCCTGGGAGAAAGTATTGATGGGGAAAATGTTGAGTGTTACTGAAGGCAACAATATGTGTATTATTGGAGTAAAATATAGACAATTCATATGGTGTGATGTGCATAAGTATGGTGTGATTTTAGGGGAAAAAGTGACTTGTCCCTATGACACCAAAGCACAGGCAAAAAAAGAAGAAACAGATAAACCCCAGTAAGAGTATAAACATCTGTGCCAAAGACACAATCGACAGAGTGAAAAGGCAAGCCACAGAACAGAAGACAATACTTCCAGATCATATACCTGGTAAGAGGTTAATATCCAGAATAAAGAAATCCTGAAACTCAATAACAACAAGAAAACAAACAACCCAATTTAAAAACAGGCAAAAACTTGAGTAAATATTTTTCTGAGAAAGATATGCAAATGGCCAATAAACACACGAAAAGATGCTCAGCATCACTAATCACTAGGGAAATGTAAATCAAAACTACAATGAAATATCACTGCACACCCATTAGGATGGTTATTATAAAATAAACAGAAAATAACAAGTGTTGGTGAGGGTGTGCAGAAATTAGATCCTTTGTGCACTATTAGTGGGAATGTAAAGTAGTGTATCCACTATGGAAAACAGTATGGTGGCTTCTCAAAATTTCAAAAGTAGAACTACCATACGATCCAGCAATTCCACTTCTGGGTGTATATCCAAAAGATGTGAGAGCTGGTCCACAAAGAGACATTTGTACACTCATGGTTATAGTAACGTAATTCACAATAGCCAAAAGGTGGGAGCAACCCAACTGTGCATCAATAGATGAATGGACAAACAAAATTTGGTATACACATACCATGGAATATTATTTAGCCTTAAAAAGGAAAGGAATTCGGACGTATGTTGTAACATGGATGAAACTGGAGGACATTATGCTAAGTGAAACAAGCCAAATACTGGGTGATTCCACTTCTCTGAGGCATCTAGAATAATCAGACTCATAGAGACAGAAAGTAGAATGGTGGTTTCCAGGGCCCAGGCGGGAAGAGGAAAATGGAAATTTGTCCCTTAATGTGTATAGAGTTTCTGTTTTGCAACATGAAAAGAGTTCTGGAGATCTTTCCGCAGTGATGTGATATATTTAACAATACTGAAATGTACACTTAAAAATGGCTAAGATGGTCAGTTTTATTACATGTGTTTTATCAACATTGTAAACAGTAAGAACAAAATTCAAAATAAGTCAAGGGTCCCAATGCAAATTTAGAAAGTTGATTAAAAAAAATACCACTCTCAAGGATTTTAAAAATCTGAAATATTTCAGTTGGAGGCAAAATACAGAGGACCATCAGCCCAAAAGGGGCATGGAGTCCAAAATTTAACACAAGGTCAGCAAGCATCTCTTCTCAAATTGATAGCAGTAAGACTAACACACAATGGAGATACTACTTGAAGACTTGGGGAACATCAATTGGTCATTGAATTAGAGCTCACCAGAGAAGCAGAACAAATAGAATACATGTAGAAAGATTTATTTTAAGGACTGGTTTGCATGACGGTGGGGGCTGACAGGTCAGACCTATGGAGCAGGCTGTGAGCTGAAAATGCTGACTAGAGTTGATGCTGCAGTCTTGAAACCAAAGGCTAAAACCTAAGGCAGGGTTTCTGTGTCACAGTCTGGGGACCTCAGTCTTTGCTTTAATAGTCTTCAACTAACTGGATGAGGCCCACCCACACTATGAAGGGCAGTCTGCTTTACACAAAGTCTGCTGATATAAAATGTTAACCTCATCTAAATGAGAATAATCTCATTTAAATGTTAATAGTAATCTCATCTAAATACCTTCACAGCAACATCTAGACTGGTGTTTGACTAAACTAGTACCATAGCCTAGCAAAGTTGACACATAAAACTAACTATCTACCAATAATACAGATTTTCTTTTAAACAAGCATATCAAAATTTGTATAAGTGAATTTCTAATTCCAAGTAGTCCCCTTGGGAAGTTATACGCTCATTCCATTGATACTTTCTTTTTTCTCTTTTGGAAAGTCTTTTGTTGTACCAGTCACAGAGCTAGTTCTAAAGCAAAAAAAGAAAATAAATCCCTTTGCTTATAGTAACTTTTTAAAATAGCCAAAATGCTATTAATTAGTTAATGTCATTAAATTATTAAAATAAATTTGCTGCAAAGACTTTGGGCTATTTTTGAAAATCAAATTCACTATCAAAGTTGAAAATTACCACTTTTGAGAATCTTTAAAAATATGTCACTAGAAACCATTGCACCAGCGGTGTTCCAAAAACCAACCCAAACATCAGCGTCCCTAGATTTAGCACAACACTCCCAAAGGTGAAGTCTTCCGAAGGTCGTCCTCACTCTTCTAGATGGGTAAACTCTGGTCATTTACAGTTAAGCCTTTGAGCTACATGGTAACTATATACGTGTCAGTTGGGTACTGAAAATATCAAGGGGACCACTTTGTAAAGTATATGATTGTCTAACCACTATGCTGTACACCTAAAACTAATACAAAATAATATTAAATGTAAACTGTAATTGAAAAATAAGTTATAGTATTACCTTAAACATTGGATAGAATGTTGTATAGCGGTCCATAATGGTATGAACAGGGACAGAAAATGTACAGACAATGTGTATGCAACACTTCGTGTGCGTGGTCACTTTTCAAAGCAAGAGACTCTAACTTTGATACAACGTGTTAAACCTCCCAAAATTTACAAAACTGTGTAGCAGAATATTTAATTCAATGGAAAAAATGTCCAAGTTATATTGCTGAGTGAAAAGGTAAGTTATAAAAAACCATGTGCGGTATGCTGTATTTTAAATATTTTTATGTATGCCTAGTAAAAAATAAAAGAAAGTATATATCAAAATGTTAGCAGGAATAATCTTTGAGTAGTGAGATCCCAAACAATTTTTTGTTGTTGCTCTTATTTTGCTTTGCTGCTATCTTATGTGTATTTTCTCAGTTTTATACAGTAATATGTGTTGCTTTTATGCAGGAGAAAGACACTAAAAATTTAAGTTGTAAAGGGAGAGTTGAAGAATGATTTCTCGTGCATCATCGGCGCCATGCAGATCGGAGCACACAAGTCCTGGTGATTAATGACAGTGATGAGAGCAATAGCGGTTTGATAGTAAAAGTGAACTACTTCATAACAACCTGTGCGGATGAGCCCTAGTTTCCTCATCTATAAAGCAGGGTAACTTCAGGGAACAATATATCTCCCCATGGCATTGAGTTATTGAAATAATTAGCTGAAATAACACAAACAGAGCATTTATTGTAGTACCTGACAGACAATAAGTCCTTGCCAAATGTTCTTAAGATTATTTGCTATAAGCATATTAGTTCATTTTAATGTGAAGTTCAGAGAAATTAGATGTGTTATATTACAGATCCTATGATAATCTTTGTCTCATAGGAACTAATAGTATCTCAGATGATGTTATTCTCAGACTTGAAAGCTCCTTTGAAGTGCACATGAATCCCGGCCACTTGCCAAAGGTGACCCAGTCCTGCATGACAATAACTAAACCGAGGTGACAAGCGGTGTGACTTTGTGGATTATCAGTTTTCAAATTTGCTCCTCTGACAGGAAGACATGCTTTGCATTTCCCATGTAGTTTTCAACATCTGTTAGTCACAGATTATTATTATCACCATTAAAAATAATAAAAGTGATATATTTTTACCTGAAAGCCTCCATTTCTTTTAGGTATTTCTCCTTAGTTTTGGAGCTTCAGCTTGATATTTAAAATGTAAATTGTATTCATGTTTCCTTCTATTTATCTGCCAATTTTGCCACTGCCAGGTTATCATGTGAAACTTCAGAGAATTAGGGACAGGAGAAGATGAGGGAGGGGAGAAGAAAAATGGTTTAAAACAAGAAAAAACAGCAGAAATATAAAGAAAATAGAGAACTAGTATATTCCATAATCACCTAAAAGTATGATGGGAATAGAGCAGGAGGTGGCAACGGAAGCTTCCAAAGGCAGAACTGCAACCTTTCATCTTGATCACTGAGTGTTGGAAAATGAGAGATGGTCATAGATAAGCCAAGCTTTTTCCTATACATTTCACAAAGTGGTAGTCTCAGATTTCGCAAAGCAAGGCCAGACTTGGCTGGTCTCTAGACAATGGGTGGGAAGACTTCCTTCTAAATTTAAAACAAAAAAATAAAAAAGGAAATCTCATTATGTTCAGTCTTTAAGTTCTTGGGTACAATTGTTGCTCAAACAGGCTTATTTCTGATAAGGAAATCGATTTGATTGAAGTGCACTAAGACTTCAAGCCCTTTTCTAGCAAAGCTAGTGAGGAGTCACTCCTCCGTGAGTAAGGATTTTTCCATGTTAATCAACAAAGCTTAATTACAGCCACTAAATCAAACACAAACCTTTTACTAAATTAGTTATTGATTTCCCCAAAATCTATTACTCAGAATCTAGAGTTTCAAATTTTTTATTCAAAATATATAATTTTCCACCATCACAGATCACCAAGAATTCAAAAATACTGATCATCTTTGAAAAATACAACAGAATTATATTTAATACCAAGCAGAGATCAGTTTCATGAACTAAGAGTCGGGACTCAGCTTTCCTTCCAGGCCACAGCCCATGAAATTCATTTTACTCAGCCCTCTCTCACAGGTACGAAAGCAACTCACTGGCTGAGAAGCGTGAGCTTTGTCTCCCAGAAATGGAGGGGAAAAGAGAAGAGCAACAGAGGCTGATGCAATTTTAAAAACATAAGCAAACTCCTGGTGGAAACCACCTTGCTAAGCAGAAGGATTCACAGACAGCCTGAGCAATTAATTGGCAGACCTGTATCATTCTTTAATTCCATTATCAGGCACTTATTGTGTGCCTACTGCATGCCAAGCTCATGTGGAGCTGAGCAGACCTAACCATACTTTCAGGCAACTTGAAAAAAAAAATGTTGTGGTACCAAATACACATTTGATTCCTAATAACTGGTCCCTCTCTATGAAAGTGGAGTCTTTCTGTTCTAAAATGACTCCGAAAATAGATCATTTCCCCCCTGATATCTTCAAGATTTCTGTGATTTAGGTTTCTTTCAGGTACACATTGAAGACCTAAACCAGATATTTTTGTACTAAGCCTACAGGAAAAATAAGTTAAATGAAATACAGTAATATTTCCCCTCACTCCTACCTCACTCCTACATGCAGATTTCTAGTAGACACATATTCCCAATGTAAGTCCCCTGGTTCTCTCTCTAAAACATGTTCTGACTGAAAAGAGCAGGTACGTGACAGGTGGGTTAGGTAAACCCAACATCATTGCTCAGAGAGCTGAAGTCTTAATACGACTTTGTATCTGAAGCCTGGGGTCTAAAATATGAGAATGAGGGGAGATGGGATTCGTGGTGGTGGTCACGAGGAACCCAGGCCCCCGCGTACTCTCCCCTGCATTTACATAATCACAGGAGTTGTAAAGCCATAGAAAATGTTTGCTATTCTGAAAAGCTTCATTTATCCTGCTATTTCAACAAACCCCAGTATATGTTTGGTTCCCGTTTATGGAAACAGCGTAATGCTCTGAGCCACAAGAAGGCAGTAAGAGGTCACAGAGGAAAACTTAAGTGTCAGTTTTCATTTCTGTCCCAATGACCCTCAGTCTTGTCATCTTCATTGAGACATCGGTTGCCTGCCTGCCTGCCGAGCTCCCCTGACCCTCAAGTAAGGAAAAGCAATTCCCAGAAGGAAACTGAAGAAAAAGCAAAACTGACATGTACGGCGCTTGAAGAAGAAATGAAAGTGGGTGAATGGAAGGTTCACATTCCCACAACCCCAAAAATAAACAGGTCAGCTTAGAAAATCTGCCTTTCTGCTGGAACATGCAGCAGAAGAGGACAGAGCAGCTTCACCACAAAGTTTGTATGCCTCGACTTTCAAGAGAGCTGGTAGGTTAGGGCTGGTAGAAAAGAGACTAAAATAAAAATAAAGAAAAATGTTAATAAATGATTGTGTTTGAGGAGAAACTTTATTCAATTCCACACAGTCACTAATGCCAATAATTATTATCATAGCTAACATTTAGTCAGCACTTAGTAAATGCCAGGCACCGTGGTAAGCCCTATAGAGGTCATATATTTAATTCTCACAAAGATCTGATGAAGAATGTAGTATTATTATTATCTGCCTTTCACAGATGAGCTGAGATACACAGGTGTGAAGGACCCTACATGCGGTCAGAAGGCTAGCAAGAAGGCTGACTCCAAAGCCCCACTGGTCAACGCTCACCTGGAAGTCCAGCCTCTTCCCAGAGAAACTGTTCCACTTATCTATTGCTATGTAGCAAACCACCCCAAAACCTAATGGCTTAAACCCTTGGCTTTTCTTTCTCCTGGTTCTTTGGCTTGAATGAGCTCGGTGAGGCGGTTCTTGCTCAGGGTCTCTCATGTAGTTACAATCGTATATATGACAACTGGGCCCAGAGTGACCTGAGGGCATGACTGGGCTGGCCTGAATGTCCAAGGCGGGGCACTCACACGGCTGCCAGGTGGTGATAGCTGTCAGCATAGTGCCCAGGTGGGGCTCTCAACCGGAGCACCAACACAAGGCCATCCACATGACCTGGGCTTCTCATGGCGCAGCAGTTGGGTTCCAAGAGGTAATACTCTGAGAAGGTTACCTTCTACAAGCAAACATTTCAAGAGATCCAAGCAGAGGCTGCAAGGTTTGTTATGACCTAGTCTCAGCACGATTTCCACCAAATCCTATTGGTCAACAACAGTGAGTCACAGGCACAATCAGACTGAAGTGGAGGGGCCTCTAAAGGGCATAAATTCCAGCAGGTGTTGGGTTGATCTCTAGAGAGTAACTACCATAATCTTATCTGTAAAGTACAAGTCTTTATGCGCCCCTCTTGGGGAGAAGCCAGAGAAGGGAGTCTGGCCCCTTGAGGCTCTGGGAGTAGGGAAATTCTTACAAAAATATTCAGCAACTTCTTACTTAGAGGCAAATCTGAAAACAATGCAAGAAAAGCAGATACCAGTTATGGACACCAATTTAAATCTAGCCCTCCCTGTGATCTCTGCAGAAAGAACCACTTATTGCCACAAATTATGAGTTCCGCGGCATCTTCCCAGAGCCCTGCCCTATAGGTAGTTCTCTGAAGGCCTCATATATTTCCTGGCATACGTGTGATTTCTTCCATTTTACCAATCCTTCCTTCATACAGCCTACTGATTTAGAGGCATTACAGGATAAGTAGAAAGAGGGGGAGGGTCTTTGGAATCAAAGAGGCCTGAATTCAACCAGAGGCCTGATTTCCTACCAGAACTCTGAGTCCTTAAGTAAGACTTAACATTTCGGACATTCTGTGTCCTCACCTAAATAACAGGAATGCTAATATCTGCAGCTACAGCTGAGTGTATGTCTGTCTCTCTATGTTACTGATATACAACATTACATCTTTAATTCAATACTCAAAGGGAATATCAATGTTCAATTTCCTATATAGCTCATCATACCTAATAGAATAACAACAACAACAACAAAAACTAAGTCACCTTCATATCTCACTTTATAAAGAAGAAAACCAGGAAGGAATTAAATTACTTGCTAAGAACTTTATCAGATCAACACCCTCAAAACTTTAGACGCTAGGGATGCAGATGCTGGTCTGAAATGGGGCCTTTCTTCAGCAAGGTCCTGTACCTAGGGCCACATGGTCCTAGTATTTCCATATCTAGGCAGGAAGACCATGTGAGTCAGGAATAGGAGCAAGAAAAGAAGAGCACAAAGATTATTTTTATCGTACAGTATCTGTCTCAGAGTAGGGATACAGTAACACTTATTGAGTAGGTGGGTAGGTGAATGAACGAATGGACAGACAGACAGATGAATGGGTTTTAGTTGCAAATCTTTTTCTTCACACCAATATCAAAAGATGGACTCTCACTTCTACCTTGGGAAATTCCTATCCATTCCATACTCCTTAATCAGAAATAGAGCGAAGATTATCTCTCCCTTCCTTGCTAATGTTCTGTCTATCTCAGTTTGTCCTCTCAACCTGTATTTTCCTCTTTCCTCCCCACCTGCCGTACAACAGCTAAAGGCAGAGCTCAACAGCCAAGGAAGACAATTGTAAGCTCTTAGCCTGTGAAGGGGAAGCTTCTCTTTCTTCTTCACTTAAGTCTGACAATGTAGTCTTATCCTTCAGCTTCTGCACCTAGCATCAGGACTAGTGAGAAGACATCAGAAGTGTTTCCCCAGCATGCTGCTCCTACGTCAAAGGACATGGAGTAGGACTCTTCCTTTTACCCTTGAATAGAGTCAAGGGCTCCTGGCTCCAGACAGTGAGAGCCTAAATATACCCCACTCTAAAGTGAGCCACAACACAAGGACTTTCTGAAAGTCAGCAGAACCAGCCCTACTACCATCACCACCACCACCATCACCCTACCCCCACACACATAAAATCTTTTTCAGTATAAGCTAAAAATTTAAAAAAAAAGGAGATAGTTGGAATTGAGAGCTCCCAACCTCCTTAGTACACACTGTACACAATACTGGAGATGTGTGCTTCTCCAGTCCTCACAAAGCCAGGGGGTGGACAGTGTTGCAAGATCATCGCTTTTGGAGACTAAGGGTATCTTTAAAAAAAAAAAGAGGAAATTGGCACCTCACACTTGGATGGATGCTCAGTGAATTGCACAGTCTGAAGTCCCATACTTGGGTTACCATTCAAGTGGAATGTGATAAGATGTCTTTTAGGAGAGTTCAACATGCTTCTCCAAGAGTTTGGAAATATCCATGAACGTACAGCCTGGTGTCTGCTGCTTTTCTGGAAATCTGTGAAGGCAGAATCCCTGCTGAGTAGCTCTTGGAAGAAGATGGAGACAACAATGGAGGAGGCACAAGAAAACTCCAGTGGTTCTCATGCCTACTACATGGGACATGGAGTCAGAGGGACATGGTGTTAGAAGGAGGAGCAGAATTTGGAGGCTGTCCAAGGGGCTTTTGGGTAAAGGGAAGTGAACCCCCCATTTACTTTGAAGCTACCTCTTCCCCAGAGAAACTGTTGGAGGCATGGATCACTGGCAGAGACAAAGGAAGATGCAGCTACCCTCTCTAAAGGGATCTTCAGCAATAGAGAGGTCCAGAGGAAGATAAACAATATCTCTACAAATCCAACCACACTGTCTATACAGAGATTACCATACAACAGCAGAAAGATCCAGATGAAACCAGACCCAATCAAAGCACAACTTGTCCACCACTGACTCTTGCCCAGCAGTCTAAGATTTTGCTCTCCCATCCCTTTTCCCTGTCCCCAACTGAGGAAGGTTCCAGTGGTTCTCAGCCAAGGCAGAAAGATCCCCCTGGGAGGTGTTTGAAAAAGTGGTAGTGGGGTTGCTCATCAAAAGACTGAAAGGCACTGTGAGAATTTGTTTTGGGGATGGAGGAGAAGAAACTTAAATATTCTCAAATGTGCAAATGTGCAGAGTAGTTCCACCCTAAGGATTGTCCCATCCAAAGTGATAATGGCACCACACCCCTACCCTGCATGGAGAAACAGATCTGTAAACCCAGGAGAAGGAGGAGGCATGTACTTGGGGTAGATTATTTCTCCTCTATCTCCCTACCTCTTGCTTATCACTACCTCCTGCCCCCTGTTCCCAGGTGCTGGATTTGAGGAAAAAGTAAAAAGGCAGTTTATAAACTCCAGATGTCCCAGGCCCCTAGGGTCAAAGCTGTGGTTTGGAAGAGGTAGATTAGATTTAAACTGAATCAGAGATTGACACTTTAAACCAAAATGAACTGAAATTTTTATAACTAAAAAAGAGCAGAAAGATAGCAAAGATGTTAAAGAGTAGGAAGTGGAAATTCAGCTGAACACTGTAGAAATCGGTAATTGGAAAAAAAATACAAACACTTCATGTTTATACCCTCACTTAGTTAAACCTCCATGCTTACCTCCCCCATAAAGGAGAGTAGGGTCATGGTTTTCAAACACGCCAAGGAAGGAAGGTCACAGAGAATGTTTCTGTCTGCCTTACTGACCACTGCAGATAAGCAGCTGCTGCTCACCCACTTGGAAACATGACATCCTGCTTCCGCCCAGGGCCCTGGGTGGAGCCCAAAGGCCACTGAGTGGGGCTGTGGCAGTTGGATGGAAAGCTCATCGGAAGCCGAGCAGGGGTGCTGGTCCATGGGCACAGATGCGACCCTCCTGCTAAAGGGTTACAATGGGTAAGTGATGATCACGAGGTGGCTTTTCCTTTCCTCCTGCCATGGCAGGTGCTTGATATCAGAGCCCACTGCCAAATGATCCAAGAGGGAAATTTCCCAGGTCACAGCAAGCCAGCCTGGGATAAGGAGACCTGGGGAGCATCTGCCTATGAGACACATCAGAATTTGCTCTGAGCTCCCATCTCTCCACCCAGCTTGGACTCAGCTCACACAAACTGTACACGTCCAATCCTATTCTTCCTTAGGATTCCTCCTACCTCCCTTCCTTTCCATCCCCTCACCCACATGTAGAGAAACAAATAATTGGAAAGTGCCCCTGTTGATACCTCATCAAAAATACCCCAGCTAAGAAAAAACACCATCTGGTGTAGACTTTTAGAGGACAATTTAGCAAAATCTATTAAGATTTCAATGTGCTTAACCCTCTGACCCAGCAATCCTTTCTAGGTAATTCTCTTGTAGTCATGTCATTCATAGCCGTATTCCCAGTGCCTAGAGTCTTAGAACAGTACCAGGTATAGAGGGGGCACTCAATAAAAATGTATTCAATGATTAAACCAACAAATATGCAATTTTAAAAGAGAAATTGGCAAGCAGACCAACACATAATTTCATCTAGATTTATAAAAAGCACAAATTATATTTTTCCTGCTGCTTTAAAAATTGTGCAAGCTTTTCAGTTCACAGGACACTATTGGCCATAGGAAAGTTGTCATGTTCTCTGTGCACGGTCCTTCTCTTACCGTATTTTATTCTGGCGTGCCTCTTTGTCCCCTTCACATTCTTCACATCCCCACTTTCATCTCCTGCCCCACCTTAACATTTATAAGAAATGTCTTTTTGCCTGTTGGTATGATTAAAAAATAAACAATGTTTTCATATATATTTTTGTTTTACAAAGTAAGATGACATATAAATCTTGTTCAATTTCTTGTTCTTCTTATGATTTATTCCTGTTAAAGCATAGCTACATCTAGTTCATTCCTTTGTGACTGCTGGATAGTATTCCATACTGGATATCTCCTATGTGACCCCTTACGGACCTGCACAAGGATTTCTCTGGGGCCTATGACTAGAAAATGGACGATGGGTAACAAAGAATAAGCATTCTTCTCCCTTTCACTAAGGAGCACCAGCTTGCTGCCCAGAATGGCTGCACCCACCCACACTTCCATCAACAGCACACGAGGGCTTCTCCTTACCCACATGGAATTCTTTGACCAACACTCAGAATTATCAAACCTTGTGATTTTCTGGTAATTACCATCGTAAAGTGGCATTTCATTGTTTCATTTGCATTTTTTATTTCAACAAGATTCATGTTCCTTTGTATGTGCTCTACTTTTTCTTTCCGAAAGATCTTGGAATTTTTTTTATCTTTGTCTTTAAGGATCTTAGTTTTCACTTTAATATATATAATTGAATAACATATATAATTCTCAATGATCTCAAAGAATGATAAGGGGCTGAGATCATCTGTAAATTTATCACAGAGACTAGATCTGAGAAATCATTCATCTTCTATTCAAATTGCTCAGGTAACGCCAAAATCCCGTCTACAATATCTTGGTCCAGCAGTAACCCAGTCTCTGCTTGAAATGTCTAATTCCTGGCTCTATCCCACTGAGGGACGTTTCAGCTGTTATTCTCATCTTCCTTATGTTGAGTTGAAATACTTATCCTAAACACAGAGGCTGACACATAGTAGGTCTTAATAAATAAGTGCTTCCTTTCCTTCCTAATTGTTCTATATGCACTGTCTTGGGCTACAAATCCTCATACAAACCCTTTAAATATCTGAAAACAGTCACCATGTCAGTCTTAGTGTTCTCACCCTCTAGCTAACATCACCTGCTCACAACACCTCACACGTCAAATTCTCTAAACCGCTCGACATCCTGTTGGTTCATTGAGCAAGCACTCTGATTTGAGAGTCTCCTAGTATCCCTTAAAATGTGATGAGCAAAAAATGGACCTCCAGGTAAATTCTAAACAAAACCAAGTACAGTAAGTTTATGACCTCCTATGATCACTCTGTAATTCTATTATGCAAACTAAGGACACGTTTCCTTCTTAGTGGTAGCAGCTGCCTGACAGCTCAGTGAACTTATGGTCAGCTCAGTCCTCTGGGCCTTGTTCACATGAATGGTTGCTCATACCTGTGGAATTTATCTGGGGGACTGCTTGGATGGTTGAAAGCATGAAATGAAATCAAAATGTGTGGCTCAACCTGAACTTTAAGTGCTTTATTCCAATTAAGTTGACTTAAGTCCTGATTTTTCTTTCTTCTTTCTTCTATTCAGCTGCTATATGATTGATCAGACTTTAGAACCAGATAGACCAAGGTTCAAATCCCACCTCTGCCTCTTTATAACTCTGTGAACTTGGAAAAATTATTTATTCTCTTTGAACGTTTATTGCTTGGATTGCCTTGGAAATAATAACCTTTACTTCATAGTAATGTGACATGCTATCAAAATTAAATGGAGAGTATTATGCTAAGTGAAATAAGCCAGATGGTGAAAGACAAATACCATATGACCTCACCTATAAGTGGAACATAATCAACAAACAAATAAGCGAGCAAAATAAAACCAGAGACATGGAAAGAAAGAACAAACTGACAGTGACCAGAAGGGAGGAAGGAGGGGGATAAAGAGGGAAAGAAGAGGAAGGGTCAAGTCAAGGAACATGTATAAAGGACCCATGGACAAGGACAATGGGTGGGGGGGTAGGATTGAATGTGGGAGGTGAAGTTGGGTAAGGCAGGGGAGAATAATGGCGCGGGGGGGGGAATGGGGACAACTATGTCTGAACAATAAAAAAGAAGACTAAATGAGATCTAATATTATATAATGCCTACCACTTAGAAGCCCCTCAGCATTTTCCTTTCCTTCTGGAACCTCAAACAGGAAAATGAAGTACCCAGTTCCTCCTAGAAACATCTAGACTCTTGAGACCCACAACAAAACCTACCTATCTGCTTTCATGTTTCCTCAACTCTATGCGTTCTGCTACAAAACACATTAATTGACCCAAGATCGTGCAGGAAGAAGTCACAGTGGATCCAGTGGTTCCCCTTCCAGGCCACATTTGCAGCTTTACAGGTTTTCCATACTCTCAATGCCTTAATGCTTTTGAGTTCAAAGTCAGAGTGTAGGGTACAAAGCCAGGCAAAGGGGACTATCCCCACCTCGGTGGCTTGAGGTTGGCCCAGCGTGGCTGTGATAGGCCTCAGAGGGAGAAGGCTCAGATGGAGGAGGCATCAGCCCGAGGGGCCACATTAGTCCCAGAGCCGCGGCAGTGGTGAAGAGCTCTGCAGGGTTCAGAGGGGCCTAGGGCTGTTTACCCCAGACATTTTTGCTCCAGCCACATGACCACAATCATACATGAGGCCCCCCTGCACATTACCAGAAACTGCTGAGGAGCAGAGAGGTCTGCAGCAAATAGTTTTTACGGCCCTTGCCATCCTCTTCAACCCACCTCCTTTCAACACAGCTATGACTGTCGGCTTCACACAAAACATCTGGCTCTCACTCAAGCTCTTACCAAGGTGTCTCCAGGTTTTCTGTTCATATATTTCCTCTAAAGCCAAGGAACACTATTACTGAGCCTGCATATAGCCATAGTCCAGAAGACAGGGAACTAGCACCCCTCCCCAGAAGCATCTTTACCCAGTGGGGTACAAGAGTTAGGGGATAAATGCCCAGCTTCCTGCTCATTAGGATAATTCTGAGGTACCTTCTATAAAGTCCTTCAGAGCCCCAATTGCCCACTGCAGAAACCAGCTCGATAAAGTACCTTCACTGGATTTTTCTTCGTTCCCTATCTCATCTTCTGAGTTCCTCATGTGCTTCCTGGGATTATTTCCTCAAAACTACCTGCACCCTAGATTGTTCTCAGACTTTGCCACTGGAGGTATTCAACCAAGGCTTTATATCAGCTAGAGAGTGATGATTTATTTTGTTCCTGTTAATATGACACCACTTTATTTTCAGACTGATGTAGCCTGAGAGATATGGAAACTTCTTGAATGTCACCTGGAACACTTGGTTATTTTCCAACTCAGCAAAGGGGCTGTCAATAGAATTAGCTGTTCTTCCTATGCACTCCAGTGTTCACAGCAACACAATTTACAATAGCCAAGAGCTGGAAGCAATCTAAGTGCCCATCAGTAAATGAATGGATCAAAAAACTATGGTATGTTTATACAATGGAATAATACACAACAGAAAGAAAGAATGAGCTCCTAGCCTTTGAGACAGCATGGATGGATCTGTAGAGCATTATGCTAAGTGAAGTAAGCCAGGCGGTGAGGAACAAATACCATATGATCTCACCTTTAAGAGGAACCTAATCAACAAAACAAACAAGCAAGCAAAATATAACCAGAAACATTGAAATTAAAAAACAATCTGACAGAAACCAGAGGGGAGGTGGGAGGAAATAATAGGGGGAAAGGGGAAAAGGGTTTTCAGGAACAACTATAAAGGACACATGGATAAAACCAAGTGGGGGGTGGAATCAAGGGAGGGAGGTGAGGATGGCTGGGATCCAGGGGGAGTGGTGGGGGGTAAATTCAGACAACTGTACTTGAACAACAATAAAATAATTTAATTTAAAAAAATAAAAATAAATAAATAAAATCTTTTAAAAAGCAAAAATAGAGAATTAACTGTTCTTTCTGCTGTGATCTTCAGCATTTCATACATACTTCTATTGCTCACTTCTTACATTGTAACACAACTACTTGCTAAACATCTGTCTCCTTCTAGATCATTAAAAACTATGTCTGATTCAACCTTGAATCTCTAGTGCCTAACCCAGCACCTGGTACACAGCAACATGTTCAATAAGCATTGGTGAATGAATAAATTCCAAAGGATAGTGAGGAGGGTTCCAGTTCAAGATAATAAGCAAAGAATATTTTATTTCTTCTCCCTCTTGGACTCTAGTAAAATGACAGAAAAAAGTATTAAAATGATATAAACTCTCAATAGCCAAAGAACACTGCAGAGATCATGAGCACCCACGAGAGTTCAGCAAATTTCTGGAAGATGAAAAATACATGCAAATCTCATAATTGATGAAGGAGAGAAAGGAATCTACAGTTTGGGATTTATGCTCCAGCTGGGGTGGGAGCAATCAGTCTGGCAGAATTCCAAGGAGACTCTGAATTCAATGATGGCAGGTACAAGAGATATAGAAGTGAGAAGTGCCACTAAAAATGAGGTATAACTAAAGATCAATAGAGCAATTAACACATGCCCCCACTCTTCTCCTACTCCTTCCCCCAAAGCTGCCTATAGCTTAACCCAGGCAAAAATGAGAACAGTCTTCTTCAAGAAAATTGAACAAACTGTCAGGGGGGAATTAAGATGACTAGTGCAAACATCAGCGCTCCAGAATGAGAGCCTGCCAAATGTGCATTTACTCTCCGCCCCTGGATCAGCAAACTCTCTAGGGACTCACACTAAAGCAAAGCATGCCAGTCAAGGAACCATGCTAAAATAAAAGGTGCTCTCAGACAGCCTTTCAGTCTACATATTCGAGAAAAGCCTGCAAGATTAAAAATACACATATTGAGGCAGAGAGAGGAGAAGAAGGGAAAAGAGTAGGAGAGAAAACCCAGAACAAAAAGAGGAGGCCTTTGTATGTGTGTGTGGGAGGGAGTGAGACCATTTTTTAAGTGTTGGTATGTTTTCAAATGTGAGAAGATACTGTATCTTCTAAACATAGGAAGAACAGTAGGCTGTTAGAAAGAAGAAAACAGTATAATCAGAGAATTAGTAGAAGCCAGGGCTTAAAGTATGATTGCTGGTATAGAAAGTTAAATACAGGAGTTGGTAGGCATAGCCAAAGAAAATTCTCAGAAGGTAGAGAAAACTTTCAGAAGGTATTTCAAACACACATATAATATACATGAATATGACTACATATGAAAGAAAATATGAGATATGGTGATCAATCCAGAATGTTCACTATGCAATGAATACAAGTTCCAGAAACACAAGGGCATGTGATTATTAAAGACATTGATATTAAAGAAGAGAACCTTCCATAAGTGGAAAAGACACAAGTATTCAGACTGAAAGGAGCACCATGTTCTGTGCAGGATCAGTGAAAAAACCTGACAACTAGATCAATCCACATAAAATTTTAAAACTATCCATACATAAATTTCAGACAGAAAAAGAGGTCTCTAAAAAAAATTAGAATCAAACTAGCATCAGATTTCTCATCAGCAATACTGGAGGCTAGAAAATGGTAGAACAAATCCTTCTAATTTCTGAGGGAAATCCATTTTCAACCTAGAATTTTATACCCAGCCAAATAATCAATCAGGAAAAAAGAATAAAAGCCATATTCAATCATCCATTGATACATCAAAGAAAAGAACCCTTTTTCTTAAGTTGCTTCAGTTATACCCCATAAAAGAAGAGAACAAAAACAAAACAAAGGTTTAATCGTTTTTGAAGTTGAATATACAGGTATAACTATACTGAGAAGAGAATATGCATGCATGAAGTAGGTAGTGTAACTGATTTAAATTGTTATTACTGGAAAATGTTAAATTGGATAAACTAAGAACTATTCTAAAAGTAATTTTTCTAGGTTTATGGGCAAACTTACCCAAAAAAGAAAACAAAACATAAATTGTTTAAAATGATTGCTTCTGGAGAGTGAGTATGGACTAGGAGAAGTGCAGCCAAGAACCGTGACTTTTTATTACAAGCTTATTGTTCTATTTCTTTTAGCATGAGCATTGATTACTTTATGTTTCAATACTCTGAAGATTTAACAGTGTCTCAATTATGAACATCATTTATCAATGTGATGACAAATGGTTGAAGTACAAGTTGTCATTTTGATGATTAGAATGCCTCAGTTTCTTCATCACTAAACTGTAGATATTAATGCCTACTCCATGGGGATACGATGATAATGCATGAATAGCTCTTCGCACGAGGACTGTAATATCATCAGCTCTTCATGAATGGTACCTCTTACTTGAATACAGATGACAAAGTTGTTGATTTTGAACCCAGTTCCACCACTTACTACAAGATGTGCAGGCTGGGGTAAGTCCTTTCCCTCATGTGTACCTCGGGAATAATAGTTGTCCTGCCTTGACATGTTAAAGCATGGAAAATGATTATCATAGTGCCTGTACTAAGTATATACTTAGTAAATGGTGGATATTATTATTAAATAAAACTTTAGTGTAGTTATTTTATTTTGGTAGTTTTCCTCATTCCATATGTCTGGCATGATAGGGCATATCCAGATTCATTCACATCCACCTGAAAGTACCTCCTCTCTGGTTCCCTTACACTCTTCATACTCTGCTTTGCTTCTTAGAATAATCACCAAACTCTCAATATTCTGTTTATCAGTGTTTCCCATCCCAATCTAATAATTTACCAAACATAAACTAAATAAATTATCCCTTGTGTACCCCTGTGTGTCCTAGTTGCCAAAAAAAAAAAAAAAAAAAAAGAAAGAAAAAGAGAGAGAGAAGGAAGGACAAAAAAGAATTCATGCCCCATCCTTACCAAGGACAGAAAACAAGCATTGCTGTTTAGTGAGGAATGTTGCTCTAGGAGGTGTGATTCGAGGTATTTTATAAATAATGCCACAGAATATACTACAGTCATGTGCTACATAACAACAATTAGGTCAACAATGAACCGCATATACAATGGTGGTCCCATAGATTATAACGGAACAGAAAAATACCTATTGCCTGGTGATGTCATAGCTGTCATGACATCATAGTACAACGCATTATGCATGTGTCTGTGGGACGCTGGTGTAAACAAACCTACTGTGCTGCCTGTCCTGTGAAGGGATAACACGTACAATTACGTCCACTACATAACACCTCATAATAAATGACTATAACACAGGTTTATGTACTTACTTTTGTTATTATTTTAAAGCATCCTCTTTCTACTGTAAAAAAAACAGTTTGATATAAAACAGTGTGCTGTGTTATGCCAGTTGCAGCCTCGTACACCTCATGTTTACTGTGTCTCTTGATTGTATCATTTTCTCTTGTGCTTGATTTAATCTCAAGTTGTTTTGTACAGCGACATGCTGTACAGGCTGGTAGCCTAGGAATAACAGGCTATCCCACATATCCCAGGTGTATAGGAGGTGGTACCACCTAGATTTGTGTAAGTGCACCCCATGACGTTCACACAGGAACGAGATAACCCAAAGATGCCTTCCTCAAATGCATTATCCCCATTGGTAAGCAGCGCGTGGCTGTACTGAGTCCGTGACAGGATGCCACACAATGAGTAGGCTTTTTTATTTCATGTCTTTTTTTTTTTTAACTTAAGCGTAGTCGGTATACAATATAATCATCATATTTCAGGTGTACAATATAGTGATTCAACATTTTTTCTTAGCTTGTGATCAGAATTTTGGGGGTGCTCAGAGTAAGAAAGATCATTCTCCATCAGAGAAGCACACATGTGATTTCTAACCAGGGCAAGAGGGAAAGGACACAGACGTCCCACATGTGCTCTGCGCTGGACGCTGACACTGATTCATTTAATGCTCACAACAAACCCCTGATGGATGTATGTTTAGCCAATGAGGTGAATGATGCTCAATGATATCAAGTAACTTGTCCAAGTTCATGCAGCTGATAATCAGAGATTTGAACCCATGACTCCAGAGTCAATACTCTTCCCACCAGACCTCCCAGGATGTCAACCAGACCTATGCCACCTCCCAGGGTGCCCTGGTTGGAGAATCTGGAAACAAGGGTTTAATTCCTGGCTTGACCACCAAGTAATTTAGGCCAATTTATGCTTTTAAGTGTTTTACTGACTCCACTTAAAATATGACTATACTTTGCATAGCATTATAAGAACACAAAATGAACTCATGTTTATACAGTACTATGTAAAGCCTAAATATACTTTTATTTTAAAAATATCCTTATATGCAGAAAAAATTATACTTTCAGAAAGGCATTTGAGGACCCTAAACTAAGATTAGATTTCCATGTCTTTATTTCTTAACTAACCAGACACCAAATAATGTCTTTCCAAATGACATAGGTAATGTTTTCTTGAAGCCTAGAAAATAAATGTCATTACTTGCGGTAGTTTCTGAGAATTTAAAAGTGCTAGCCCCAGAATAAATATATATTGAGGGGAGAGGTAATATAACCCAGGCCAATAAATATTCATCAAAAACACTCACATAAAAAAACATGTGGGAATCTAAGTGTATTGATTAAAAGGAAAGAGAGTAACTTGATGCTCAGATTGAGCTGTGATGGGCCTTTAACTCTGGGCCCTCCTGGCTGCCTGGGTTCACCGTTGCCCAACAAGTCAGGGCCAGGCAGAAAACTCACATGCTCCTAGCAGAATGGAAATGCGCTCCACGTGGCTAACACGGTCTTCCTTCATTTTCCCTTGCACAGACACAATACCTAAGAACTCATCTTATCTTCATCTTGTCCCTTTCTCTCACCAACCTAGCCCCCTCCCTCAGAACCTATTGATTCTATGACCCAGTGTCTTTTCCATCTGTGCTTTATTTACCCATTCCTTCTACAGCTATTTACCACTGTCTCTGGGCCTGCCCCTGGGTTTGGAAGTATTGTGAATACAAAAAGAAGTGAGCAAAGGCCAAATGCTGTCCACTGGAGGGGACTTTGCATTCCCATTGGCCCTGCCTTTGGTCATCCTCAGTCCTCTTCTTTGGATTATTGTTGGAGCTTCTTAAGCATTTTTTCCAATCTTTCTGCCCTGCAATCCATCTGTCATCTTCGTACTTCATAGGACTTAGGTCAAGTCGCTTCTCTTGGCCTGTAGAATAAAGCGCATGACTGTCTCCGAACAATCTTTATTTCATCACCTCCCAGTAGTATTCTCCACAGTGGGCTTTCCAACCATGGTTCCAAAACACTGTGCTCTCAGGTGCTCTGTGACCCTGCTCCTGCAGCTGGCTCCTCACTCTGATCACCTGTTAAAAGTCTCCCTTTGCCTTTCCAATCAAAAGTCATTGTTCTTCCCTCTCACAAGTCTTGTGCTTGCACTTGACATTCCAGTTGTTGTTTATGTAGCTAAGGTTGGTTTGAGCCCAGGCTGCCTTTACTCCAGGATCCAGACAGGGCCTGGGCAAGTCTGGAGAGCCCAGGGGTGGGTCTACCGAAGTTCTACTTGCATAAAAGCCTGAGAAGCCTCCTGGGAAATGAACTCATCCTGAGGGAAGAGAGGGCCAATTCACACAAATATGTTCCAAGGACAATCAGCCAGGGTCCAAGGAAGGGATCATTTTGATACAGCACAGTGTCTGCCACTCAGCTTGTCCCTAGCCAAGTTCACAGGGATGCGTGCTTGAGTCATGTAGTCATCCATCTGCCCTCAGAAAACATCGAGTGGGTGCCTACTCTGGGTCAGGCTCTGTACTGGGCACTGGGGATATATGAGTGAGCGGACAGACCTATTCCCTGATCTTAAGGAGCTTAACTTAGAGCGTAGTGGAAATTCTAAAGAGAGGGCCACTGCAATCTGAAAACTGAGTGCTTTATGTTTGCTTTCTTTATTTTTTAAAAATATTTTTATAATTTTACTTTTTACTTTTGCAATTTGAATCCACATACAAGTGAGAGAATAGAAGGCTACCCTGTTCTGTGGTCTGAGTGTGAGAGTTCAACAGGGTAAAGGAGAAATGATGCTTTTCCCTGTTGCTGTGAAAGTTAAGGGAGGCTCAGGCAAAAACTGGCTCAAGAAGCTGAGCTTTAAGCCCTGACTTGTGTGGCTCAGTGGACTGAGTGCATGCCTGTGAATCAAAGGGTTGCCAGTTCAATTCCCTCTCAGGGCACAGGCCTTGGTTGTAGGCCAGGTCCCCAGTTGGGGGTGTGCGAGAGGCAACCACACATTGATGTTTCTCTCCCCCTTGTTCTCCCTCCCTTCCCTTCTCCCTAAAATAAATAAATAAAATCTTTTTCTTTTTTAAATAAGCTGAGCATCCAGAGATGACATCACCATTGACAGAATCAGAGCATCTGGGATGAGCAGCGACCCACCACCACAGGGGGAGCAGGGGAACAGCTGCCTGCAATTCTGTGTGTTGGTACCCTGTTTCTCGTCCACCAGTTAATCATTTCTTAAGGGCAGAGACTGTGTCCTTTCATTTGGGGAATCAAATCAGTAGCTAGCCAAAAGTAAGCATGCAACAAAGTTTTGTTGAATTAAAGGGAATATGAAGAACCTGCATTTACGTAAAATAGCCAGACCATGCAAATGCGTAGAGGACAAAAAGCAAAGAATACTTACAGCTGGGTAGGTTTTTTCTCCCTTATATGAAAAAAAGCAAATTTTGCATTCATTATTCATTTTACTTTGGAGGCTTAAGGCAAAATTAAAATAAAGTTAATTGGTTCCTGGTCATTTTAAATTAGTTCTTTGTTGTTATTGTAAGAATAGTACATTCTCACAATAAAAAACAAATAAGTAAGTCTGGTGAAGGATGGAAAGGGAGAGACAAACGTGAATACCACACAGACACAGGGCGATATGTTCAGTGTTGGAATCAAATGCAATTATATCATTTGGAAGTTCCAGAAAAATCTTTCTCCTCCTACTTTTCTACACTTCAAGTATAATAATTTTCCCATCACCTGGGATAGAGATGGAAACAGGAACAAAGTGATAAAGAGACTTTCTTACAATCACACAAGCCAGCTGGCTTCAAAAAATCCAGACTAGTGTCAGAGTCAGCCTGGGTTTCAGACAAAATCATTCAAACATCATTGGTTTACCATCCAAAGCCTTGGTCCCTCTGAAGTCACTCATCATGAATTCCAGCCACAACCTGCTGGAATGTGTCAACGAGAGGAGGAAAGGCAGTAAGTAGCCTTAGCCAAGCCAGTCAACAGGGACTCCTAGTTCATTTTTCATTCTTGTTTTCTGTGGAAGCAAGAAAAGAAAATTTTAAATTACAAAGGTGGAGTATGTCTGTTTTCATTTATTGTCTGTTCATACGATGCTAGGGAAAAGGGCGCTGCAGCAAACACAGAACAAGGAGGCAGAAGCACTAGCCCTGCTTCACTGCTTAGTAGTAGCTGGGTGACTTACAGCAAGACATTTAACTTTCTAAGCCGCTGCTTTCTCTTTGGCAAGAAAAAGAAAAGAAACACAGAAACAATAATTCCTACCCTGCCTAGCTCACAAAGCTGTTGTAAAGATAGATGAATTTCTGTTTTTTGAAAATTCTGAAAAGTGATAGAAACGGAAGGTGTGGAGGCTGCTTCAGTCTTTACAAAGGGCCTCAAACATGTTTCCCTGTATTTCCCCCAGTATGCTCCACCCTAAACTTGACCCCCACTGCTTCCTACTATCACCTCATCCTCCCTCCAGCAGGATTCTTTCATTTCTGGAAAAAGGGCCTCGTACTCAAGGACCACTCAGCACAAGGTCAAGAGCTGACTGTCATCAGCAAAGAAAGGCAGATAGAAGAAATGAAGACACGTGAGAGGAAAACACCCTGCTTTCCTGGCTCTGCCCGATAAGGTCCACATGAGGGTGAGTATAATGTGCAGAAATTCTGGCAGCCAGAGCTAAGGTTGTAGGGGGTGCAGGATATTTGCTAGCATAACACAGAATACAGAGGGGAGGTTGTCCCAAGAGAAACCCAGGTGGGTGTAATGCACCAGCCCTGGAGCCAGACTACATCCAAGGGTCATTTGGTATCTACATGACCTTATGCAAATCAGACTCCTCTGTGCCACAGTTTTCTCCTCTGCAAAAGGAAGAATATAATCATGGCACCTACTCCATAAGGTCGTTGTGAGGACTCAGTGAATGAACATGGATGCAGTACTTCGCACTGTAGCTGGAGCAAGTAAGTGGCATGTGAACGTTGGTGGTGACAGTGGTAATGGTGGTGGTGGTAGCCGTGAGGGTGGTAATGGGGGTGGCAGTGGTGGTGGTGGCAGAGAGCAGAGAACGGCGTGCTCCAGGGAGAGGCAGTGGGCCTCTGCATTCTGCAGAGGGCACACTGAAGGAAACCAGGTGTCTCAGTCCCTTGGGTCTGCTGGAACAAAAATGCCACAGACTGGGTAGCTCAAATGACAGATGTTTATTTCTCACGGTTCTGGAGGCTGAAAGTCCCAGATTAAGGCACTGGCAGATTTGGTGTCTGTTGAGAGTCCACTGTAGAGAAGCCCATTTCATAGACAATCACCCTTTCCATGTGTCCTTCTATGGTGCGAGGATGAGGAAGCTCTCTAGGACCTCTTTTATAAGGGCACTAATCCCATTCATGAGGTTCACACCTCCCAAGCGCATTGGGGTATCAGGGGTTAGAGTCTCAACGTGTGAATTTGGGGAGACACCAACATATAGTATAGCACCAGGCTTCTTCAAGGTCAGGCCATGCAGAAGTTCTACAAGAGTAAATTATAAACAGCAAGAGTCCAGGTTATAGAAATAGCATCCTTCTTAGACTTTTTACAACTGCATCCAGACAGACTGAGAAGTCCTAGCAATTTCTGTTAAAACCCTGATAAAAGAAGAGTGCCTTCCAGTGCCCACGAGCATGGGGTGCAGACCAGGAGCACAGAGCAGAGCCTCTGAGACAATGCAAAGCCAGGACCCGGAAAGAAAATGAGCCAAGACACGCAGAGCCAGGACAGAATGATTTCCCTGGCCTCTCTCCACTGAAGCGGTTACTCAGTTCATGACGAGTTAATACCAGGCCCATCCTCGTCACATACTTAATATCGTGCCTTCGTTTTGGTAGCTATGTGACCTTGCTAAGACATTTGCTTAAGACATTTGCTTAAGCTGTTTAGTGAAGTGTTTATAGCTCATCCCATAGTGTTGGTTCACCTATAAATTGTCATTTGTTCATTCAGCAGATATTTATGGATTGCTACAGAATTCCACACCCTGCGCTCGGGAATGAGAGTCCAGAGCCTACAGCTTAGCGGGGGACATAGAATGGTCAATAGCTCTTTTACACTGCAGACTGGAGTTCAACCTGAGTCTTAAGCACTGGGCTAAGGAAGCACTGGGATGGTCAGAAGGGTATGGACATGAAGGGCCCCGAAGCCTTGTGACTGAGTTTACACTTTATTCTGAGGGAGCCACGGAAAGATGTATCAAGTCAAATGCTCTACCAGTGTTATGTCCAATGCTCACAATGTACATGAAGCCCAAATATCCCATCCACATTCTGGCACCTAGAGGGAACTCAATTAAAACCTCCCCTTGCAAAATTACTACCACCCAAGGATTATATGTGGGGGCAGGGGTTGCTGGCTCAAAATTGCCTTATCCTCACTCAACAGCAGTACAGAGCTAGGCAATGGCTTTCCTGAGGTCCCACAAAGACTTAAAACTTCATTCCGATAGACTGAAATGCAGAAATCCTCTTTGTAAAAACAGGAATCGTATTCAGGCAAGCAACACTTTCATTTACCGTAAGATTCCCAAGATTACCCACATGATAAAATCAGAGATGCCCAAGGCCAGGGCTTTGCCAGTTGATTACTAATATTTTAAAGACGAAAGGAAGGAATTTGAGTCATTTTAGGTGGTAAAAATAGAGTGTGCTGGAAGGAAGCCAGCCACCTATTGTAGTAATCAGGACGCTGCTCTGTCTATGGCAAGGGGTAATGTCAAAATTCATGCTAGAAATGTCTATTTGCTAAAAGCCTATGAGAAAACTTTCTCAGTCGCAACTACGGAGTTTCTACAAAGGAGGGGCTTAGGGCCAAGCTATGAGTTTGGAAGAGATTTGTCCTGAAGCTGCATTTGTTTTTATTCAGATCGTATGTTTATTTGTAATGACTTGGAGATTAAAGAAAGGGGGTTTAAAATACTCCTGAACTACCTACTCTCTTGTCCTGCCACCACTGCCCAACAACAAATGTGTGTATTTCAGTAAGGATAATTAACCTATGAGATTGGTAAATATGAATGATGGGAAATTAAGGCCATACTACTGGGAGGAAATGTGACTATACCTAAATTGCTTGGTCCATTGATATCCTCTTCACTTTCTGCAGGACCAATTTTTGTACCTAGGAATGCAATGAAAGAATCGATGCCATTACCCGTGGGTGTGACATTGAGTCTGAACTAAACAAATGTGGGGTCTACCCTGAGGAGCCCTGGAAGATCTCACTTCATTTCTTTCCACCCCCTAAGCCCTGCCTGGTGCTGAAAATTCCCACTTTTTTTTTTTTACTTCTGTGAGTGAAGACATCAAAAGCTACTATGAAAATGCACATTTTATCTGGGAGGGGTAGCACATTAAGTCATTAATAATAACAATTACTTGAATGACTTCATCTAGTAACCCAGCCAGTGACTGGGCAGTTTCCCAATAGTAAAGATGCCTTTTGATCCTGAAGAAAAGGCTAGAAGATGTTTGTCTGAAACAGACTCTGGGTGTGGGCCCAGGAAGACTTAAAAGGAACCTTACTGCTACCCCATTCTTCCACGACTGCCCTGGTCCCACCGATGGAGTGATTTTGGCTGAGATCATAAGAATTATTCTGGCTATAGCTAATTGCTTTATTGTAAACTTCACGCCATGTGAAGAGGCCAGATTAAGTGCCTGGGTTACACATTCACTGACTGTGTGAATTTATATGTTTTACTTAAACCCTAGAGCCTCTGTTTCTCATTTAAAAGTGGAAATAATAATACAGATTTCACTTACCTCAGAGAGCTCCTATGAAAACTGAGTATGTTAATGAATGTGAGAATGCTTTGCAAATAAAAAAGGGTTAATCAAAGGACCGTGTTTGATTCAGAAATCACCCTCCTTGCTATTTACCCAAATGAATTGAAAACTTACATCCACACAAAATTTATATCTACACAAAAGCCCGCATATATATTGGTAGTTATGAAATTGCCAATATCTAGAAACAACAAAGATGTCTTTCAATAGATGAATGGATAAACAAAATATGGTACATCCATACAATGAAATATTATTCAGCAATACAAAGGAATGAGCTAGCAAGCCATGTAAAGATAAGGAGGAACTTAAAAGCATGTCACTAAGAGCAAGAAGCCAATCTAAAAATGGGTACATAATATATGATTCCAACTATTTAACATTCTGAAAATGGCAGAACTAGGGAGACAGTAAAAAAGACCAGTGGTTGCTGGGGGGCCAGGGGGTGGTGGTTGGAGGTAGGGAAGGACGAATAGGTAGAATGAAGGTGTGTTTTTAGGGCAATAAATTACTCTATATGATAGTGTAATGGGGGATGCATGTTAAAGCCCATAGAATATACACTTGTCAGAATGTACAACACAAAGAATGAGCTTTAATGTATCAAGGGACCGTGTTAGTCCTGATCAAAACCCCTCAGTGGCACCCTGCTGCACACCAAGTAAAGCCCATGCTTTGCATAACATCTAAAGTCCTCCATCATCTGGTCTCTTGCCCTACCCATTCTGGATTACTACGAGTTCCCTAAATAAACTGTCATGTTTATCTACTGTTTTTTGCCTGCCCAACCTCCACTTTCCCTTCTCCTGCTAACACCACCCATCACCCTTCAGGAAACAACACCTAATCCATCCTCGGTTTACGTGGTTTGGTTGGGGCTGCCTCACCACGTCTGTGCTCTGGATTGGGCCTGTGATTCGAGTCCGTCCGATCAGAAATAATCTAGAAACTTTCATTGGAACCTTTAGGGAAAACAAGTTACCTTTCCACTGAGGCACCTCAGAAACTGAATTGAAACCCAAGTGTTTGTGGCCATCTCTGCCACCTCATGTAAAGACCCTGTTTAAACAAAGCCAACAGAGAAGGCGGCGTCGCCTGGAAAAAGCGAGAAGGCCGGGCCTAATGGCATCCTTTGAACACCTGGATCCAGCTGATTCAGCAGTGGCATGGATTTCCCATCCCCGTAGACTTCACCATTGTGCAATCCAACAAATTTGCTCTTTATGCTTAAGCTCATTTGAATTGGTTTTGGTTTTTTTTTTTTTTTTTTTTTTTTTTTTCCACTTGTATGCATCTTGTTTTATGTATTAAAACGTGTTCAGGTAAAATTTAAAATTTTTTTTTTTTTTTATTGTTATGCAATTACAGTTGTATGCCTTTTCTCCCCATCCCTCTACCCCACCCCAGGTGAACCCACCTCCCTCCCCCCTCTCCACCCTCCCCCTTGGTTTTGTCCATGTGTCCTTTATAGTAGTTCCTGTAATACCCTCTTCCCACTATCCCCGCCCCCACCCCCCCACCCCCGCCCTGGCTATTGTTAGATTGTTCTTAACTTCAATGTCTCTGGTTATATTTTGTTTGCTTTTTTCTTCTATTGCTTATGTTCCAGTTAAAGGTGAGATCATATGGTACTTGTCCCTCACTTCCTGGCTTATTTCACTTAGCATAATGCTCTCCAGTTTCATCCATGCTGTTGCAAAGGGTATAAGCTCCTTCTTTCTCTCTGCTGCGTAGAATTCCATTGTGTAAATATACCATAGTTTTTGGATCCACTCGTTTGCTGATGGGCACTTCGGTTGCTTCCAGTACTTGGCTATTGTAAATTGTGCTGCTATGAACATTGGGGTGCACAACCTCAGACAAGGGCCTGATCTCCAAAATATATAAAGAACTCACTCGACTCCACTCCAGGAAGACAAACAACCCAATTAAAAAATGGGCAAAGGACTTGAACAGACACTTCTCCAAGGAAGACATACAGAGGGCCCAGAGACATATGAAAAGATGCTCAGCATCACTAGCCATCAGAGAGATGCAAATTAAAACCACAATGAGGTATCATCTCACACCAGTCAGAATGGCCAACATAAACAAATCCACAAACAAATGTTGGAGAGGATGAGGAGAAAAGGGAACCCTTGTGCACTGTTGGTGGGAATGCAGACTGGTGAGGCCACTGTGGAAAACAATATGGAATTTCCTCAGAAAACTAAAAATGGAACTGCCCTTTGACCCAGTAATTCCGCTGCTGGGATTATACCCTAAGAACACTGAAACACCAATCCAAAAGAATTGGTATTTTTTTTACAATCACGATTCAATGTTTTTCCATGCTTCATTCTATTTCTCCTCCTCACCTTCTCTCACTCTTCAAGATTCGGTTCTAGCACCACCTCTACAAACTTTACTAGGCAGTTCTCATCTTCACTCTAGTTAGAAAAGCCTCCTCTCTCTATGGAGACCTACAATACTCCATGGTGACTTCCCGAGTATTCTATCTGTTCTGCATGAACAGACTGATTTTGAAAGCATGTGGCTAAATACATTGATGGGACCATCTGACCCCAAATATTCCCAACTATTCATTACAACATATATTTATAGTAGTTAAAAATAAAAAAAAAACACCTCCAATATCCAACAATACGGGAATTGTCAAGTAAAGCTGCATATATCCCTGTGTTTAATATAATGTCATCAAACACATTAAACCATCAAAACTAACATTTATAAGGATATGAAATAATATGGAGAATTAGTACACCAAAAAGAGAAACAAAGCAGGAGACAAACTTGTGGACACAGTATGATCTTAAGTACGTAAAAAGAACTGAAAAGACAACAATGGCCGCGACAAAACACTACCTGTGTGCTAAGTGCTTCCTGCGCGCCAGGCGCTGGCCTGCACTTTCTCATTTAATCCCCAAGAGCCTTATGATGTAACTGTAATTATTCCAATTTTACTAATGAGAAGACAGACTTAAGAAAATTAATCAACTTTCCCAGAATTTCACAATCTCAGGTGTACCTGACACCAAAGACCACGCTAATTATGCTATGCCCCCAGGAAACTTATTCCTCAAGTTTTTGAATGACTTTTAAAATATCTTCCAGCTTTTCTATAGTTTCTAAATTTTCTAAAAGTAGTTATTACCTTTCTAATTAAAAACATACACACAGAATACTTTTATTTTTAAGAAAAGGAACAAGCATCCAAACACAAACAAAATGTTTTGCTTTTTCTTAAAGTGGAGCGTCCAAGTGACACAGCAGAGCCTCGGAGAAGCGCCAGTGGAGAGAGCTGACAACTGAGTGGGGACAGAATTCTCAAGTTTCTTCACTCACCTTTTAGCAAAGGCTCACGGCCAGAAACTGTGTGCGTCAGTGGTACTTAACCTTTGGGGGGTCATGACTCCTCTGAGAATCTGTTGAAAGCCATGGACCCTCTTCCTAAGACAATTGCAAGAAGCACATGTATATGTCCACACATGAGCACGTCCACACATGCACACATTCTGCACACAATTGCAGAAGACTGACAGACGCAACCACACCTATGGATGCGCCCCAGGTAAAAGGCCCTTGATATAAGGTAACAGCATAAGAACTCAACTTTTGTCTGGTTTGCTGAAGCTCAGCTCCATCTGTGGTGTTACTGTCTACCAGGGGTGTGCAACCGGCAGCCCATGGGCCACATGCAGCCCAGGATGGCTATGAATGTGGCCCGACACAAAATTGTAAATGTGCTTAAAACACTATGAGATATTTTTGTGATTACATGTTGCAATGTATTGAATGTGTGGCCCAAGACAATTCTTCTTCTTCCAGTGTGGCCCAGAGACACCAAAAGCTTGGACCCCCCTGGTACATGATAAACTATAGATGGCAGTTTTTGCCAAGATGCCTTCCAGTCAGAAGCAATGTGCTCTGAGGTCCTTGTTGGTGGGAAGATGAATTTCAGCAAATTTTATCCACATTCTTGACTGAGTCCCTGATGAGTGTCTGAGAATGACTCAGAGGAAAACCTCCAGGCCTTCATAGATACAAACTCATTATGGAAGTCATGAAAATAACACGAGGGAAACTCCCAGGACTGTATGACTTTACGGTTAGAAAGCACTTCACACCCTTGATCTCAGTTGACCCCCCGCGGCTCTGTGAAGAGAGAGAGGTCATTAGCCCTACTGTACATATAATCCGAATCTCACTCTCAACTTTATCTACAAGAGCTGACTGTATTTGGCCAAACCTCAAGCTTGATGCAAGCTCAACCCCTTCACCATTCCAGTGAGAAATCCAACTTCATCAAGCAGGTCATAATTTTTTTTTAATTATTGAATTCATGAAGTCCCTGGGCGAGTCATCTCACATAATACACAGCTCTACAAAATTCCAGTTAGATTTCTCCTGAGTCTCTCCTCCACTCCCCTCCCCAGATCCGCCCGCAATCTCAATAATCCTCCTTTCCCTCCTGTATAACAGTAGCTTCCTTCTTTTACATCAATAAGGAGCTTATTAAAGCATCTTATCAACAAAGCTGATGTTTCAGACATTTGTGGGGACTTTTAAAATTTGTTTTGTGTTGTTTATTTTGCCACTCAGCATCCACTTCCCTTTCTCGTGGTAACAGCACTCATTTTTCATTGAGTCATGCCTCCCCAATTCCCAGTCCATGCGGTCCCAGAAGACTTGATACCATGATCATATGACTCAGGCCAAGCCAATCAGAGCCTCACTTTGCCTTGGTCACAGTGATCGGCTTAGGATCAGATGAGTGACTCCTCAGATGCAAGGAAGCCCATGAGACTGCCAGCGGAGGCCTCTAAGATAGAGGATTTGATTTAGTCAGAAATGAAGCTGAGAGTATATAAAATCTAGAGTTGCTGCCACCATCTGGCAATAAATAAAGCTGGAGACGCAGGCTGCACATTAAAGATAGCTGAAAGATGGTATGGAACCAAGTTCTGATGATATAATTTGGGCCAGATGTCAGCAATTCTGAAGCCAACTGTAGGAATGGTGGCCACAAAGATATAGCCACATCCTATTCCCTGGAACATGCAAATGTTACCTTCTATGGCAAAAAGTGAATATTATCTTACATAGAAAAAAATGTGATTAAGTTAAGAATCTTTCAAGGAAGAGCTTATCCTGGATTATGCAGCCCTGAATGCAATCACATGCATCTGCGTTTGAGAGAGGGAGATTAGATGCAGACAGAAGAGAAAGTGCAGGCCTACCGAGGAGAAGCTGATCGGAGGATGAAGGCAGAGATTGCAGTGGCTCGGCCTTAAGGACTCCCACTGTGGTTCCAGGGAACACCGAGGAATGCCAGGTAGCCACCGGAGCTAGAAGAGGTGGGGTCCCCAAAGCCTTCGGAGGGAGTGTGGCCCTGCCAGCACTTGACTTCAGACCTCAGGCCCCCAAGACTGAGAGACAATAAATTCACGAAGGTTGTAGCGATCCGGAAACTACTACACTAACCCTATCCCTGACTTTTCATTTTCTGTGCCAATAACCCCTCCCCCCTTTTTTAGGCTATTTCAAGCTGAGCGTATTTGTCACTAGCAGTAAAAGACTTCTAAATGGCACAGCTGGTCTATCCCTACAAATGAATTCTCATACAGCCATTGAGATGATAAAGGTTTTCTCGCCATCTCGTTACCTACAGATGAGAAAACTTTTCAAAGAGATGCGATGATTTTCTCAAGGTGGTATCACAAGTCAGTCCAACACAAGATTCACTAGTATAAAATCCAAGATTTTGTAACTTGACTCAAACGTAGTTCTTCTGATCCATATGCCATGTCCCTCCCGCAGGGTGTATTTTCTTCACACGTGGTGAGGGCTACACATATGAGTCCATGTGATATGGACAACAGCATTCTCACCAGCACTATTACCTCAAACAGTTAGCTGAGCAACCCATCAAAATACCAGCCAAAAAGTGAAGTATAAAAGGCCATTTTAAGAGTTCTAGTGTATCCATTCTGTTATGGCCTCTAAACTCCAGGCTTGGAATAAAGCAAAATGCACGGAACATTTCTTATTTGAAACACGTTACCTTAGGCCTTTTCATAATTACCTTCACTGGATTGTGTTCTAAGGTCCTGTCCTTGACTTTTATGAAGAAATATCTATTACTGCTTTTACCACAAAAATATTGTTAAGGTCATTACGTACTACCGATTTCAGTATTCCCTATATAAATCTCATTTAAATTATTTATTATTTTATTTTTTATTCTTGTTTATTCTGTTAGAGTTTTCCCAGTTTTTCCCCCTCCACCCTCCTCGATCCAGCCCAACCCCCTCTCCCGCAGTCCAGCCCCACACTGTTGTCCATGTCCACGGGTCATTCATTCATGTTCTTTGACTAATCCGATAAGTACCAGAAAAGCCTCTTATTCCCCCTCCCCCCCCAAAACTGGGATGCTCTCACCATTTTGATAATGAGGTGTATGTCACTGATGGTATTTTCTTTTGTGCTTTGGCTTCCAGAAAGCTCACCAAGGTCAAGTCCCCCCACTGTCTATGTTAACTAATCCTGATAGTAAGAATGCATATTTATTTCTCTTCCCTAGACATGATTTTATCTTCTGTTTAGAGTGAAACCCTAAATGAAGTGTGTGATGGTTAATTTTATGTGTCAACCAGACTGGGCTGTAGGGAGCCCAGATCTGTGGTTAAATGTTATTTCTAGGTGTGTCTAGGAAGGTGTTTCTGGATGAGATTAACATTTGAATTGATCAACTGAGTAAAGTAGATTGCTCTCCCCACTGTGGGTGGCCCTCATCCAACCCTTTCAAGTCCTGAATAGAAGGAAAGGCTGAGTGAAAAAGAATTCTCTCCTGCCTCACCAGCTTCAGAGCTGAGACATCAGTTTTCTCCTGCCCTTGGACATCCGGGGTCTAAACTGCTCAGCCTCCATAATCGCAGGAGCCGATTCCTTAAAACAAATTACTTACATACGCATACATAGACAGGGTGGGATAAAAGCAGGTTTACAGTTGTTCCTATGGAAAATAATATACTAATTAATAAATACTTATACAAGAATAAACTCACATTCTCACAACACACGTACGTACACACACAGGGTCCGGTGGAAGTAAGGCTTGCTTGAGTGTGGTTGGTAGGGTAATAATATGGGTGCAATAATTTATCTTTCACCTAAAATGTCATATGGTGTGCTTGAGTGTGATATTGTTATGTTACAGAAGTACATGCTTATGATTTTGCAATAAAAGATTTTGTAATAAAAATGGGTGTTATTTGCACCAGACCTTGTGTGTGTGTGTGTGTGTGTGTGTAAAATTCTGTTTCTCTGGAGAACTCTGACTAATACAGGGCATAAAGGATAAATCAAATAAAGTACCTGAAGAAATACCTTATATTGCCCGAATGTGTATTATATAATTAATTAGATGTGAAAAATATACTTTTAAAATGTAATTACTATTCCATTCATATCCTTGAGTTTCTGTGTATATATTTATATTCATGTCCATATACTATATATATATATACACACATACATACACACACACATATATATACACACACACATATATTTGTGTGTGTGTCTGTGTGCCCATATAGTGGTGAGTACAGGGTGGTCTGCTACTAGCAATATCTTTACAAAGTGCTTCCATACCCTCAAACTTTAATTCTCATATTTTCCACTTTCAGGCAAGGACAATGAGGCTGAGAAAGTTCAAGCAACTCACCCAGCCTCGCTACTAGAAAGCATTAGCTCTGGGGTCTGAACTCAAATATTCTAGAGCCAAAAGATCCTTGGACTGTTTGAAGGGAAGTGTTGACCCAAGGGAACAAAATATACTTCCCCTTTAAAGGGTTCCCTTGATAGCACCTAAAGTATAACAACTTTCGATGTGAGTGTTGCACATACTTGTGTAACTGCCTGTAAGAGAAAAGAATAAGATCTTCTTTGAGCTTCTGGTCACTCTCTCGTTCCACCAAGGAGCTCAGCAGTGAAGCCCAGAGCGATCTGGTGTCCAGGGCCTGCACTGCTCCTCCCTCCAGGGCTGCACTAATCTAAATGACACCTTACTAAGAACTAGAAGAGGCTCTTGGGGGCTTGAGGTGCCCCTGTGTCTCAGTGAGTTAGTGATTGAAAACACTGTGACCTCAGGGCCCACTTGCCCCAAACCAGAGGCCTCTGCTGGTGCTAGGCAGACATTGACTTTGAACTTCATCACCCTTTCCCCTTTTCTCTCTCTTCCTCCTCCCTTTCAGATAATTTCCCCCTTTCTCCTCTCTAGTTGTTTCTCCCCTTACATCCCCATTGGCTTTAGGATGGCCCTTCCAAGACCGCAGTTAGGCATGGCATCTAGTTGACTGGCCCACCCTTATTCTACCGTGCTCACCCCTAGAATATACAGCTCCCTTCTGAGGGCTCTAATTCAGCACAAGCATCTTAGTCTCAAATGTTGAGTCCTCCCATTAAAATGCTGCCAAAATCACAAGCAAATTAAGAATTCACCAGCTCTCCCAAAGACTAGCCCTGCCCTGTGCAACCAACCTCCACTCCTGACGCAATGCTTGGGCCCAGCAGGGAACCACTGCTTTCAGCCAATCAACCCATAGATATAACGGCATTTGTAAATAACGACCAATGTTGGGAAATGAGTCTCTATTGTTAAAATAATTTCTGCCAGGAATCACAGGCCCAGCTCATCAAGCAGGGGATTTGAGAAAGCACTTCCTATACAATGGCATGAAACCATCTGTTCCGCAGCAAACCATTTCAATCATCACTTAATGCTCGGAGTCAATTAAATAAACTGTGGATCAAGAAAGGAAGGAATAGCAGCCAACAAATAATTTTCACAATAGAACTGAAATGAATCAGAGCATTTAATTCAACATTTCTCTTGATCCACTGTAAAAAAAATGATGTAGCTGCATGCATCTTTTTTAGCCATAATGAAGAATATTCTTCTGTGCTTATGGAAGAATTTGGTGTGCCAAACAGCCAATTGACTCTCCATTTGGCTGCCCTGGGTCATGGAAAGCAAGAGGTAAGAGGTACATTCTTCTGCCCAGCTGGCACAATCTAGATGGTCAATGAAAGAGCTAGGAGATGGGGCGGCCGTGGGCTCCTACTCAATTTGGAGCCACCGTTCTCTGGCATTCAGGCTGGCCCAGGCGGCTAGACTTCCTCCCAGGTGTCTTGGGCCTGTCCTTAGGTCTATGTTTTCTGACATCTGTCATGGAGAGGGTTTGTGTTCTTGCCCATTGAGGTTCTTGGGTCTTGTATAAATTATGGGGTGTTTCTGAGCATACTGTGAAACATTGTGAACTTACCCTATCATGATGTCCAGGGTAATTCTCTTTTTGTTCGTTTGTTTGTTTGGGTTTTCTTTTTGTTTTAATATTAAATGCAAGTCATTTCAGATGTAGAGTTATATTAAGTACTTTAATACAAATATAAAAAGCTTCTACATGATATGCCTCTCCTAATTATAAGAGGTGTTCTCCACTCTAGCTTAGTTTAAGAGGCCTGTCTACCCTGAGGACACACAGCACCTCATGGCCTGAAGTCCCACCCAGCCAACACAGCCTCATAGGTCAGTAAGCTTTCAGTGAGCATGTAAAAGGAGTGACCTTCTCAGGTTAGGTTTAAACAGTAAGACAGTATGAAGACATGCTATATTCCAAGTGAACAACACAGGAACACAGTCACAAACAAAATAATAGAGGAAATAAAGAGAAAATTGTCTCTCTAAGTGGCTAAAAAATTAGTATAGCAGACATTTGTAAAATCGGTATAGAAGCTAAATATGCTTGTATCTGCAAATTTATTTTCTCTGAAACATATATTTTCACCTTACTAATAATGGTTACGTCTGACTAGAAGATAGTTTTTTACTTCATTAAACTTTTTCAAGTTTTAAATAATCAACACATATATACTATTAAAAGTCCCCAGTGTAAATACTCATATGTAAAAACAATTGACATATTAGGAATAAAACACAACATCTATGATAGGAAAATAAACAACAAGGGGAAACTGAGCCTGTGATTATTTTACATCTCTGAAGAACTAAACATAGCTTAACATTTCAGAGGTGGATCATGGCTGAGATGCTGTAAGAATTTCCAATATAGAATCCAGAGCCCTGGGAGAGTGAGGTTGTGTGTGGAGCTCGGGACCTCACCCCTGCTCTGGGCCTGGTCTCCAGCCTATATTTGGGGTGCTCGGATGGGGTAGATATGGGGAAGGGACCACCATTGCGTAATGAGGACATAAGAGCTCCCTAAGAAGGCCACTTCTGCCATTAGAAGAAAATTAGGATGAAAATAGAAATTAAAACAATAAAATACCATTTTCCCTCACCCCACAAAATTGACAAAATATTTAATGTTTGAAAATAATGAAAAAGATTTCAAAAATGGGTGTTGGTGAGGGTTAAAAGAAAAAGGTCTCCTTGTCTAATGCTGTCAGGAGTGTGAGTTGGTTTAGCCATTTGAGAGGGTGATTTGGATCACCTTCTCCAAATAGAGGGTGACCACACTATTAATCCATGAACTGGACACACACACATTCAACTCAACCATGTCAAGTGTAAGGTTGTAATTTCTTGTGCAAGAATAATGTAAACACTATTTTTCACTCAGTCTGTGATATCACAGAAGCACAAAAATAAAGGTCATGAAACTTATATGGCACAAAACTGATAATCTGCTGGCCTGAGAGAATCCCAAGGGATTATGGTAAGAGGTCTTTAACTAACTGCCTTTTGAGAATGGAGGTTAGGTGGGGGATGGAAGCCAATCAACCAATTTTGTTATATTCAGACCCATAATATTATAGTATCTGCCCTAGAGAAACACTCACATCTAAGCACAAGATTGCTCATTGGAGCGCCGTTTGCAATAGGGAGAAAACCACCTAAACGTCCTTCAGTAGGAGAGTGCTTAAATTACACTAGAGACGTACTCTGAGGCCGTAAAAGAATGGAGCAAATGTGTATGTCCAGGCATGGGAATTCCTTCAAGATATCTTATTAAATAAAAATTGTAAAAGCAAGGTGCCGAATGATAAGTTCAACTAATACCACTCATGTAAAAATTAAATATATGTATTCATCTCAGTAAATGTGTATAAATTAATTTTTTAAGTTATAGAAAAACTGTCATATGTCACTTAACAATGGGATACATTCTGAGAAATGCATTGCTGGGGGACTTTTTATTGTGCAAACATCGTGGGATGCACTTACACAAACCTAGGCGGTGCAGCCCACTACACACCTAGGCTGGATGGTATGGCCTACCGCTCCTAGGCTACCAGCCTGTGCAGAACAACATGAGATTATGTTACTGTACAAAACAACAGGAGATTAAACCAAGCACAGGAGAAGATGATACAATCAAGAGAAGTGATAAACATGAGGTGTGTGGGGCTACTGCCGGTGTAACACGGCATAGTTTTACAGCAAACTCTTTTTTATAAGTAGGAAGAGTACAGTCTAAAATAACTATAAAGTACAGTAAGTACATAACCAGTGGTTGATTATCTTTATCAGTTGCTACCTACTCTATGTCGCTGTGTGGACTGTACTTTGGTGACTGGCAGTGCAGGGTCACACCAGCATCACCTCCATGTCGTAACACGTTGCTTTGTGACGTTACCACTTTGCAACATGACGACGGCATCACTAGGCAATCGGAATTTTCAGGTCCACCATATAATGACTGTACCAGACCACCCTCACCTGTGCAGTCTATGTATGGTCGGCCGCCAGGGCTCTATGCCACGCGTGACTGTATACACTAAAACCACAGCAGTAGTGACATCTGAGGTAGGGGATGGAATAAAGAAGGGGGGCACAGTCAAAGGAGACTTTAACTTAGTCTGTAATGTTCAGCTTTTAGAATTTACAGTGAAAATGTGTTTGTGTGCAGCAGGTCCTTGCATAATATTTCATTCAAGTGGTTTCATTATAACATATTATGAGAAAAAAGTCAATTCCCAGCCAGGGCCACTGTCTGTGTGGAATTCACACATCTCCCCAGGTCTGCATGGGTTTCTCTCTGGGGACTCAGGTTCCTAAGCCCCTTCACAAAGCCGCGCGTGTGTGGTGAGCTGGAGTGTCAACTTGCCCCAGTCTGAGTGGGTGTGGGGGTGGGTGCACCCTGAGTTGGAAGGGTGTCCTGTCCAGGGTCAGTCTCACCTTGTGCCCTGAACTGGAATAAGTGGGTTGGAAAAGAATGATTTTACTCATTTTTATTAATCTTTTGTAAATGTATGTATAGCTCGCATTTATTTCAATGTTTAATCTTAGAAGTGTTTAGGATCTTTTCTTAGAAGTTTGGTGATATTTTTGTGACCAGAAATATGCCATAGGAACTTAACTCTTGCTAATGTCAGTTAAGTCATGGTAAAATTGGTTTTGTTGTAGGTCATTTCACTTAAAGTTGCAGTTTCCAAGAACCCCTTGATGATGTTAAGTGAGGAATTACTGTATTTCTTGTGCAATTAACATAAACAATATTTTTAAAAGAAAGAAGCCCCTGGGGAGGTGGGCACAAACCCACGTAGGTTGGACTCCCACATGGACTCCCCAAGGACACTGTACGGTGGGTTTACTTCTTTGGTGCTTTCGCTGAGAACTTTGGAGTAAACCACATTTAGCAAAGAGTTCCAACGTTTGCTTGCCTGTATTTTAGTTTCCTTATAACTTTCTCCTGGTTATTTACTAAAGAAACATTTACATCTCAACAAATAAAAGAAGGGGGAAGGAGGAAGAGAGGGAGCGGGAGGGAGGAGGATGAAGAGGAGAAAACAGGAGGAGAAAGAGCAAGGTGAGGTGGGGGAAGCTAGAGAGAAGCATACTCACCCTTCCACTCCCTGAGAAGGAAGGGCTCCTGCCTTAAGATCCTGGCCCTCCCACTTAACCCCCAGTGAACTGGAGCGAGTGTTTTTGGTTTTGGACCCTCGTTTTTCTCTTCTGTACACGAGAGTGTTAGTAAGCAAGCTTAGGTAAGCTGGCTGACTTGGTGTCTGGTGCATGGTAGGGAGAAAGAAAATAGAGCTTCTGACAGGGCTGCTTATTAGGAGCTGAGGCCACGAGGGCAAGGCGCTCGCTCTTCTACATTGAAATATGATTAGACCATCAGATGAAGGTTAACCAAGTCGTCCTGTCTGTTATTTGACAGAGAGAAGGAGGGAAGGAGATTTCATCCGTGAACCTGAACCTGAGATCTGCAGAAATCCAGATATAAGATCCATCCATTCCTTAGGTTATCATTGTCATTGGACTTCCCATTTGCAGCACACGATAATTTACAAAGCACTTTCCATTACTTAATGTGATTCTCACAACAACTTGGTTAGGTTATCCGGGCAGGTAATATTTACATTTCCAGAGGAGGGGGGAGACTCAGAGAAGCCGAGTGATTTGCCAGGGTCACCAGGAGTAGAGCAGGGATTCAAACTCAGTATTGTGTGGTTACAAAGCCTCTGCCACCTCACTGTTGGCCACTTCAACAGTATGAGCAATGAACGCAGGTAGAGTGGGCAAGGGAGAGTGTGGGGGAATGGAGTGGGGCTAACGGACAAGAGTCTCTGCACTGTCTCCCACTACCAGTTTACCACACATCCCTACCTACTCTGAGCTCCAAAGAAAGGACTGCAGACACCAGCTGCCTTTGTGGGAAAACTCCCCGTTCCCTCAACCTGCGTATAACCCCAAACCGTCATGCTTGGCTCTCCCTTATCTGCTTTGAGATGCCATTCATGCCAGGCCACTGTTGCTCTTTCTCCTTGACAAAGTTTCCCCTTTCTGCGACTCTCCTCTCCTTTTCCAAACACGTGACACGAGAAGTCGTTATACTCCATATTTGTTTGGGCACCGCTGGGTCCTTGGAGGATATTCTGAGATCACGTTCCATCCAGGAATTGTACTTTTTCCAAGATCCCCTTTCAGTGTCAGAAGCAGACTGTCCCTTAATCTTTGGGGGATTAAATAGATTTTCCTTCTCCTTATGTGTGAAGTGAACTGTGACCACTTGGCTTAGGTGGCTTTGTTCCTGGCCAGCAAGAAGAGAAGGAATTTGCTGAGGAAAAAACATTTGGGCCGGTTTTCAAGAACCCAGTGAAAAGTTTCAAGATTTGTTACATTCTCAGATGCTGTCACATACCGTCAAAGATGGAAAAGGAAGAGGAGGAGGACGAAGAAGGTCAGGGGGGAGGGAGAAAGAGAAGAAGGGAAGAAAGGGGAAAAAAGAAAAGAATCTCTTCTACATCAGAAAATGTTGACATATTAAAAAACAGTGTATTTTTTCTACCTGTGCAACACATCCAAATCAGGACCTAGAAAAGTCAGCCTGGAGTCACGTTTCCATAACGTCTTTTTGCTTAAATAATATGCTAAAATAGTTATAAATCCTTTGTCTGAAAGGGGGGAAGGAAAGACCAATTTTTCATCCAGGGGACTTGGATAAGATAGGGAGCCAAATGCCATAATGTCTTCATAAGTCTTTCAACGAGACTACTTAAGAGACTGGTTTTCACTGCCAAAGCAGAGAATTAAAGCAGTTTGCTGCATAAGTTAGATGAACTTGGCCCAATTTCATCCAAAAATTAAGAATTTGGGGAGTTGGGGGAAGTCAACTTTCTTTGCCTGGGGAGTAGCCTCATTCTTCTGCTCTGTTTATCACTGGATATTAAGTTCCTTTAGAAAGTAAAGTAAGCAGGTAGGGACGTACTGTAGTTTGTGGGTATTTCTACTTTATTGTTTCACAAAATCAGCATTGAGTTTTAACTGTATGCTAGAGACTTTGCATATATCACCTCATTTAATTCTCATGACACTTCCTCAGAGAAAAATAACTTTTATTTCTGTTTGAGAAAACTGATGTTCTTGAAGGGATTTTCAGCTTCTCAAGATAATAGAGTCAGTGGGCAGGGGGAAGGATTTGAATGCAGTTCTATAATTCTCTCTCTCTCTCTCTCTTTTCTCTCCCTCCTTCCCTCCCTCCCTTTGATGCATTTTGTATTGTATGCATCAAAAAGGGAGCACATAAAAACTGCTGGTAAACTCATGTGTGATACATATAATAAATACACTTTTACAACGGTTATGTATGAGGCATTTGTGATGTGAGTTGTCATGAAATCATGTGATGTATGCAACCTACGCATTCATGAAAGAGATTCCTGTTTCGCTCTGTTTTACAGACGAATAAAACAGAGTGCAGGTGGCTTGGCTTAGAGCGTCACTGGTCAAAAGACGACTCACACCAAAAGTACCGGAGCTTTCGGCTCTCTGGCCTTGTTTTTAATGGGTTATGGCTTCTCATTACAAAAGACAACCCCCTCCCCAACCAGGGACATTCTAGATTAGATGTCATAGGCATTGCAGATTTTGTTGACTATTTTGTCAACCGATCAGCAAATTCGGCTTAAAACAGAGGAAGGACTCTTCCTCCATGCAGTGGAATAGTTAAGGGATGAACGTCAGGGCCTAACAGACTGGATGTGAATTTCCACTCTGCCTCTTAAAGGTCATGTACCCAGGACAAGTTACGTAATCTCTCAAGCATCCATTCCCTCACTTGAAATGTGGGGGTAATAAACTACCGCATTGGTTTACTCCGAGGCTAAGTGAGCACATTTAAGCCACTTGTTCACGACACCTGACACATTGTTGCTGTCATCAGAGGCACACTTGGACAAAAGAAATAATATCAAGCTTTTAAAAAATTGGTCTGTGAGCATACCTTCTTAAAGCTAAGAAGCACATTAAAATTATTCTTCCATAATCTCTCAAGAATATTATGTCTGGAGTATAGACAAAATTACAGAGTTGAAACAGATTAATTTTTATATTCATCATTTCTCTTTTAGAAAATTCAACACATAAACCGTCCATACAAGGTAGCAGTCATAACATAATTGTGTCACAAAGTTATTATTTAAATCTGACATATACTAAACAGCAGCTTTTCTGTTTCCACTTTTGTTCTGTTGAATAGCTAGTCACCATCCTGTGTCTAAAAATATTACATAACCATAGATCAATATTACATAGCTTCTCCCTCCAAGAATGGATAACAATGATTTTGTTCCTCCTATAATTTAATAAGAATTTTATTGGGCTTTAGTTATTGGACAAAATTACCGAGAATATAGTATACTCAACATTTATTATATCCAGTAAACACAAATTAAGGAAGGACTGAATTAAGGAAAAGGACTAAATGAATAAAAAATGATGTTAAGTGGCCTTTTGTACTACTCTCACCCAAGCAAAAAAAAAAATAAATTTGCAAGGACGAAACAAAGAACATTAGCGCCACCTGAAGGCAGAAGTCTGTTTGGAACGAAAGGTGACATGCTGGGGGAGAATGTTACTAGCACTGAAATGGGCGGTAGAGGTGGTCTAGCCCTGTGTGGTCATAGGTGGGACATACGTGAATAGCGAGCACGTAAAATGTGGCTGGTCCAAACTGAAATGTGCGGTAGGTGTAAAACACAGATTTCAAAAACTTACTGTGGAAAAATAATGTAAATTATTTCATTCATAATTTTTACATTGATGACATTAAAATATTCTTTATTATGAGGTTAAACAAAAATATTATCACAATTAATTTTAACTTTTTATTTCTATCTTTTTTATGTGGCTTCCAGAACTTTAAAATTACATGTGTAGCTCACATTATCTTTCTTTTTTAATTTATTTATTCTTGTTTATTCTATTAGAGTTGTCCCAGTTTTTCCTCTTTTACACTCCTTTGCCCAGCTCACTACCTCCCTGCCACCCCGACTCCCACAGTCAATCCCCACACTGTTGTCCATGCTCATGGGTCAGTCATACACTCACATTATCTTTCTGTTGGCCAGTGCTGATCTTGCCCTTGTCGCTCACAACGTAGACCACGGACCCGCAGCATGGGTATCCATTCATTCCCTGCGAGCTTGTTAGATATGCAGAATCTCGGGCTCCCTCCCCACCCTACTGAAAAGGAAACTTCATTTTACCAAAATTCCCAGGTGACTGGTATGTATGTTAAGGTGGAGACTTGCTGATGTAATCCAACCACCTTGTTTAACAGGTGAGTAAACTGAGACCCAGAGTGGTGACAGGGCTCATTCCTGGCTCTCTAGCTGGTCGCACTAAAGCCTGACTCGCCAGTGGTCTTAGAACTTCCAAATACCCCACCCTCCACTGCAGACCCTTCCATCTCTTAAAGTAAAAATAAAATAGACTGCTGCTTCACTAGCAAAAAAAATAAATAAATAAAACATATTACTGTAAAAAGATAAGAAAATATTGTGTCCTCAGGGATACTTATAACAGAATTCTAGGGTATTCGTTAGCACTTGTGCAACTAAGTCACTCCATACGAATGTAGAAAACCTGTGCTTTCTAAACCATTCCTACAAAAACGCCCCTTGGCCTGTGAAAAAAAATGCCAGAATTTGTAATCAATAATGTGCCTATCACTGAGTCGGTAAAAACAACATAGAGACTGATTCCTTTAACATAAGTAAGAAGGTGAGAAAAGGAATTTCAGTTTTGTAATTCAGCTCCTTGTGCGTGGGTCTTACTCATTCTTTGAACGCCCAGCTCCACACAATATGTCTAGCACACAGGAGCCTTTGAATAAACAGGTTGAATGCACAGATCAGCTTCCATAGATTAGGTTCTAAACCCGAGGAAATGTTCCCTGCTTTTCATTGTCTGGCAACAATGTAAAGAAATTCAGGAAAACACTTAAGTAGGAACTATAGCTAAAATTAGTGCTGCTTTTATGTTAAAAATTTCTCTGTAATTAAGCATATTATTAAGAAAAAATTCAAATAGATACTAACTTCAGTCATGAAAATATAACCCATTGCATAGAAAGAGGAGGTTTCAGGTAAATTAATAGTAACAAACAATTCCAAGGAGCAGAAGTTGCTAAAATATTTTCACTCATTCAGATTAATCAAGCCTAATCAAGTCCCAGTATACTGTGCATATGGTCCAAATGTTTTTTTCTCCTAAAAGATCTTTTTCTGTGCCAACTGGAAAATGTAGATTTACTTAGGAAATGAATTTCTGGGTTATATGAATTGAATATACTAAGTAGACTAGGAAGCACATTATTGAAATGATTTTTTTTAATGATGTAAGTTATATAGGAAGGAAAGTTTAACTCCCACTCTCTTCCTTTCAATTGTCCTATTTCCTCATGTTTTATCCATTACTCATGTCAGGTTTTGTTATTAACCTAAATAAAATAATAGGACATCAATCCTGCTTGTCATATATAATAATGAACAATGACTGTTGCACAGAAGTATTGGGATGGCAATAATAAAAGTAATAGGCCAAAACATTAACTTATATATCATTAATTTGGCAATAACATTATGCATGGCCTTACAACATGTCTTCTATCAATGCCTTGAATAGATACAGAATGATTTATTCATTCATTCAACAATATTCATTAAGCACCTATATGCCAGGCACTGACAGAGGCACTAGAAAAATAATAACCAATACACCAATCCCAGCCCTCCTGGAGCATTTCTTCTCATGGAAGAGACAAACAATAAATATACACATGATGAAATATATGATACATCAGATCCTGATGAATGACATGGAGAACACTCAGTAGGGCAATGCTAAGGAGGAGAGACTATTATATATAGAATGGTCTCTATATAGAATTTTGTGTGGGAACCTGAAAAAGCAAGGGAGGAGGCCAGATATCTGGGGAAGAGCTGCCTGGTCAAATGGAACAGAAATACACAGGCCCTAAGTCAGGGGCATGCTTAGCAGGCTGAAGAATAACACAGAGGAGTGGAATGAACATGGGCAAGAACAGGAGGACATGAAGTAAAAGAGGTAGCAGGGGCCAGACCAGGTAGGGCCATGTATGACTTAGCATGTGCCTCTAAGTACAAGGAAAAGCCACTAGAGGGTGCAGCAGAGATGTGACATAATCCAATTTAGCCTTTAGAAGGAATCACTGAGCTGCTGTGTTGGAAGACCTCAGGAAACCAGACAGAAATGGGAGTTAGAAGATTATTATAATAACCCATGCAAGAAATGAAGGTGACTTGGACCAGGTCAATAGTGGTGGAGAGAATGAAATGGAATCAAATTTAGGCTTATTTTGAGGTAAAACTAGCTGGATGTTCAGGTGGATTAGAGGTGGTATACTAGAAGGCTTCAAATTTTTTGAGCAATGGAGATACCTGTTCCTAATGAAACCGAGACATGAGTAGATTCAATTGAGTGGAGGGGTGAAGGAGGAAAGATCAAAGATTGCTTTTAGAGATAAATTGAAGATGGTTTTAAAATATGCGTTCTTAAAAATTAGATAGACTAGGACTTCCGGCCAAGATGGAGGCTTAGGTAGATATGCTTTGCCTCCTCACACAACCAAAAGAAGGACAAGAACAAATTTAAAAGCAAAATATAACACACCTGCCAGAAAATCTAACTGTATGGAAGTCTGACAACCAAGGAGTTAAAGAAGAAACATTCATCCAGACAGGTAGCAGGGGCAGAGACGGGCAGCTGGGCAGAGAGGACTCATGGCAAAACGATGGTTGGAGGACCCGGTGGTACCACATTTGCATGCAGATAAACTGGGAGGAACAATGGAGGACCAAGACAGACTGTACAACCCAGGGTTCCAGTGTGGGGAAATAAAGCCTCAAAACCTCTAACTGAAAAAATCTGTGGGGGTTGAGGCAGCGGGAGAAACTCCCAGCCTCACAGGAGAGTTCATTGGAGAGACCCACAGGGTCCTAGAATGTACACAAACCCACCCACTTGGGGAATCAGCACCAGAAGGGCCCAATTTGCTTGTGGGTAGCAGGGGAAGTGACTGAAAACTGGCAGAGAGCTGAGCAAGCAGCATTGCTCCCTCTCGGACCCCTCCCCCACTATACGGTGCCACAGTGCAGCCATGTGGGTTGCCCCACCCTGGTGAATACATAAAGCTCCACCCCTTACTACATAACAGGCATGCGGAGACAAAAAAATATGGCCCAAATGAAAGAGCAGATCAAAGCTCCAGAAAAAATACAACTAAAGGATGAAGAGATAGCCAACCTATCATATGCAGAGTTCAAAACACTGGCAATCAGGATACTCACAGAAATAGTTGAGTATGGTCACAAAATGGAGGAAAAAATGAAGACTATGAAAAGCGAAATAAAGGAAAATGTACAGGGAACCAACAGTGAAGGGAAGGAAACCAAGACTCAACTCAATGGTTTGGAGCAGAAGGAAGAAATAAACATTCAAGCAGAACAGAATGAAGAAACAAGAATTCAAAAAAATAAGGAGAGTCTGAGGAACGTCTGGGACAACTTTAAACGTTCCAACATCCAAATCATATGTGTTCCAGAAGGAGAAGAGGAAGATCAAGAAATTGAAAATTTACTTAAAAACATAATGAAGGAAAACTTCCCTAATCTGGCAAAGGAAATAGACTTCCAAGAAGTCCAGGAAGCTCAGAGAGTCCAAGAGAAGTTGGACCCAAGGAAGCACACACCAAGGCACATCATAATTACATTACCCAAGATTAAAGATAAGGAGAGAATCTTAAAAGCAGCAAGAGAAAAGGAGGCTGTTACTTACAAAGGAGTTCCCATAAGACTATCAGCTGACTTCTCAAAAGAAACCTTGCAGGCAAGAAGGGGCTGCAAAGAAGTATTCAAAGAAATGAAAGGCAAAGACCTACATCCAAGATTACTCTATCCAGCAAAGCTATCATTTAGAATGGAAGGGCAGATAAAATGCTTCCCAGATAAGGTCAAGTTAAAGGAGTTCATCATCACCAAGCCCTTATTATATGAAATGTTAAAGGGACTCACCTAAGAAATAGAAGAAGATAAAAAATATGAACAGTAAAATGACAACAAACTCATAACTATCAACAATCAAACCTAAAAAAAAAAACCAAAAATGAACTAAGCAAACAACTAGAACAGGAACAGATTTGCAGAAATGGAGATCACATGGAGAGTTATCAGCGGGGAAGGGGAGGGGAGAGAATGGAGGAAAGGTACAAGGGCCAAGAAGCATAAATGGTAGGTACAAAATAGACAGGGGGAGGTTAAGAATAGTATGGGATATGGAGAAGCCAAAAAACTTGTATGTACAACCGATGGACACGAGCTGAGGTTGGGGAATGCTGGTGGGAGGAGGGGGAACAGGGTGGAGGAAAATAAAGGGGAGAAAAAAATGGGACAACTGTAATAGCATAATCAATAAAATATATTTTAAAAAATTAGATAGACTAGTATAGAGTTCAAGGGAGAGGTTGAGGCTGGCATCCTTCTTTTAGCCCCTGAGACAGGAGATGACCAAAGAAGTGAGTGGGAATGGATCCGAGAGGAGTTTCAGGGCTGGACTGGGAATATCCCACACTGAAAGGGGCTGATTGTTTCTAACTGTCCAGATGTTTAGTGTTGTCATCCCCCGACCCGAATGCTGGCTTCTGAGGCTATAGCCCAGTCTATGTCTTCCTCAGTCTACACTTTGTCCATGAAATGTGCTCAATAAATGTCTGAGTTGACTCAATGTTTATTCATTGACTCAATAAATGAATAAAGTCAATGCTTACTTAGTACCAAGCACTGTTTGGAGGAGTTACCGAGATAAAGAAAGAAAAAGTATGGAAAAACCGCACCTGGCTTCGTTTCCAATCCCCATCACTCAGTCCTCCCCGTGGGAGAAAGAATGACTCACCTGCTTGATGGATTTGGGAAAGGAAATGGAGACTGGGAGCCCAGCAGGTCATGGGCTCTTGCTTTTCCCAGAAGATAGCTTTGAAGTCCTAAGATTTTGTCTAGGGGCTAGGAGAGGAAGAGAGGGGTGTAAATTATCTGCCCTCAAACCTCAGTGTGTTGTAATGTGGTCTTTTGTGACTGGTCTCGTTTACTCACACTGTTGCCGAGGTTCATCCGTATTGTAGCATGCATCCGTCTTGTATTCTTTCTTATGGCCCACCACCTCCCATTGTAGGGTATGCACGTTTCGTTTGCAGACTTTTGGATTGTATCCACCTTTGACTATTATAAATAATGCTGCTACAAACATTATGGCCAAGCTTTTGTGTGGATATATGTTTTCAATTCTTGTGGTTCTATACCGACCGGTGAAATTGTCAAATCGTACCTTTATGTTTAACTTTCTGAGGAAATTCCAGACTGCTTTTCAAGGTGCATGCTCCATTTTACATTCCAACCAGAGGTATATGAGGGTTCTGAAATCAGGAGTTTGCATTCCTCCAGTGCTCCTGCCTGCCACAGCCACAAATACTGTAGGAATGCCGTTTCCTTCATACTCTGCTTGAATCCTCAGAGTTTCATCTGGTCCTTTAGGGGCAGAGGTTACCTGAAGTTCACATGGAATGCCTGCATTTCCACAAACAGTCTTGATTTTTCCACAACGACTGAGATCAGAAGTCAAGCCCATCACCACTCCAACCCTGCACGGACTTTCTGGTTTCAGAAGCAACTCCTACACCGTCAGCAACCCACCCACAACTTTTCTTTACCATCTGGAGCCTTTCAGGAGTTACTTCCTTGAGGTCACGATGCATCTATTTGTCTTTCTGTTGGCTTCTATCTCCTGATGGCCAGAGTCTCCAGGAATCATTATTAATAACGTCAGCCAGAACAAATTCTTTGGTGGTGACCTCAACACCAAACTGAGTCTTTTTATCAACCAGTGCGCAGTGGAACCAGGGTTTCTCCAGTATCTCAAACACAGCCTGCATAGCGTGACTCATGATGTCCCCCTCAGCTGCCCTACAACAAGTCCAGCAAAGCAAAGTTTTGCAGCAATGAGCTGTTCCTCAGACCACTGTGGATCGTTATTGGCACCATCCTGCAGAAACTTCTCCACTTTAGGGGGGTAAAACTTGTACCCTTCCTTGACACCAGGATGTCTTTTGAGGAAAGAACCAGTTGCTATTCTTCTACAAACCCATTCAGTTGGAATCATTTTTCCCTTAGGTGCAATGAAAGCTGTCTCCCCAGTTTTCTGGTAAAAAGAGTTTTGATACCTGCTTCCTGTAACAACTGGAAAATACAATTAGTAACTTTATTTGAGACTGCAGCTTTTCCCTCCAGGTGACTCTTTCTACTGCATTTCCTGCTGTAATCTGGTCCTTGGGCTGCAGGAGGACTTTTCCAGGACAATCTAACACTTCATAGACTTTTTAAAAAAGTTTGTTTGTTTGTTTGTTTGTTTGTTTATAGAGACGGAGGGAAGGGAGGGAGAAAGGGAAGGAGAGAAACACAGATATGAGAAACATTGACCGGTGGCCTCTCGCATGTGCCTTGACCAGGGAATCCGCAACCCAGGCACGTTCCCTGACCAGGAATCCAACCAGTGACCCTTTGCTTTGCAGGACATTGCCCAGCCAACTGAGACACACCAGTCAGGGCCAATCCATAGACTTCTTTCACTTTACCAGCACAGAGATTTTTTACCAATGTTCAGTACCTCAGCTGTCACCCTTATCGTGGGTGGGCTGGAGGCAGCAGCCAAGCTAGGAAAAGATGCAGGACTCCGAAAAAGAGAAGCGTTCAGAGTGGAATTTGTTTGTGTAAGTGGAGTGAAGAAGGGATTCTGTTTCTTTCTCTTTATCTCCCTTTCCTTCCCCCCCTGCTCTATCTCTGATTTACTCATTTGACCTAGTCCCATTCATGGTAAAGTTCGTTCTTCCCCTCCCGATGTATCATGCAACCTCACTCATATGTCAAGTGTTTGTATCCATGGGGGTCTGTTTCTGAACTCTCTGTCATTTTCCACTGTCTATTTGTTTCTCTCTGTAGCTGTTTCCATGCCACACTGACATAATTACTATTGCTCTGTTAGTCCATTTTTTCTTTCTTTTATTAAAATTTATTTCTAATTATAGTTGACATAAAATAGTAGTTTCAGGTGTACAGCATAGTGACTAGACAGTTATGTACCTTACGAAACGAACAGCACAGGTCTAACACTGTGTTAGTCTTCCTATCTCAAAGATCAAGTCCTCCACGCGTGTCCTTCGTCTTCAAGAGTGCCTTGGCCATCTTTAGCTCTTCCTATTTCCATGTAAATTTTAGAATCAATTTAAGTTCCACAAAAACTTGGGGCTTCACTTGGATCTCATTTAATCTATAAATCAGTTCGAGGATAATGACCGTCTTAACCACATCGAGTCTTCCAGTTTCTGAGCTTAGTATCTGTCTCCCTTAAAATGTCTTCCTTAATATTGGTAATGGTTTATTTTCCTTGAATAAAACTTACACACCTTATATTAGATGTATTCCTAGACACATACTATTTTATGCCATTGACAATGGTACCTTTTAAAAATTTACTTTCTGTAGGTCATTTCAGAGAGCGCTTAGGCGATCAAAACCAGGAACTCTTAATGCTGTGACCTAAGATTGAAGTTCTCCATAGGATGTAATAGACACTCGATAGTGCTATGCTTTCCTGAGAAGATACAAGATTTAAAAAAAAATTTACTTTCTGTTTGTTCCTGGGAAATAGAAATAATCAATATCTGTAAATTGATTTTTGTATCCACTAACCTTACCAAATTCTCCCGTTAGTTCTGATAGCTTTTCTATAGACTCTATTGGACTTTCATATTATCTTCAGACAATGACAGTTTGTTTCTTTGCTGTCCTTAGGTCTTTCATTTCTTTTTCCTATTTATTGAGCTGGCTAGGGCTTTCAGTAAGGCGCTGGCTCCAGAGTGACTGAATTTTAGATTCATATGTTGAAGGTACCGTCAATGGGATTTGCTGACAAACTGTGTTTAGACTGTGACAGGGATCAAGGTTGAGTTTAAGGTTGTTAGCCTGACCTACTGGAAGAACGGCACTGTCATTTACTGCAGACAAGGCCAGAGGTTTGCTGAGCATGTAGTGAAGGTAATTCAATGAAGAAAAGCAAAAACTGGTACTTATCGGCAACGAATGCTCTCTCTAACAGATTTTAGGCTGGTTTTTCAATTTTGAAATAACTCACTCAAGGAAGGATTTAAACATATACCAGTGCTCTCAGTGGGGTTTGACTTCTGACTTCCTGTTCAACCACTGCCCTCTATAGGGCTTGTCAGAGAGCTGTGCACCAAATCCGACCAAAAAATTGGGATAATTATTTCCCTCCAGCCCTAATCCTTCTTGTCTCCAGTACACACACACACACACACACACACACACACACCTGCCTGTCTTATTCTGCAATCTTGCCCCAAGTCAGATAACTATAAGAGAATCTCTCACCCAGAAAACATGGTTCCTGCAATGCACTTACAAGCTTCTTGTCTGCAAGGATGTGCTAGAAAGGCCAGCTGCATTTCTGCGGGGTTAACCTAAGAACAGTGAAGAAACAACAAATGGGTGACCCCAGCAAAAGAGATCCTTGGTCATACAAAAAGGCCTCTTTTCCTAGATGGACCCCGAGTTTCACCCTGTCTTCCCAGGTATCGGTAAAGCCTTAGGTGACCTTGCGCAAAAAAGCGACACGCTAAAAAACTGGCACACTTAACAATCCAAATCACTCAGTTCCTTGGGGCTATTCAACACTGCTGGAGGGTTATGTCATCAGAGCAGGGGTGTCAAACTCATTCTCACCACCAGGGGGCCACATCAGCCTCGGGGTTGCCTTCAAAGGGCCCAACATAATTTCCGGGCTGCATAAATGTAACTACTCCTTAACTGCTAGAGTTGAAAAGGACCGATGTTTTTGAAATACAATTTTCACCACTTTCATTTTTGTGGCATTTAAAATTGACTTGATGATTTTCTACCTTTAGGTTACACACATTCCCAACATCCTATTCATTTTTCGTATGATTTGCCTTTATCATCCATACATACACACATTCGTACTAATAGACTTATTTGCAATCATAGCTATGTATTTTATAGTCAGCATTTTTTCACTAAACCTACCATTTTAGTTGTCATAAACAGTTTTCCTTTTTTCTACAGTCTTCCTAATTATCACGTTAATGGCTGCATGTTATTCCAAGGTGATATTGTACCATAATGTAGCTAAATGCCCTAAAATGGAACATTTAAGATTGTTTCCATTGGGGAAAAAAATGCGGCGATGAAAGACTGGAAGGCACGTGGTCTCGTCAGTTTCGCTTCTTTGAATCTTATTCCGGGGTTCCATCTAGGAATCCCACAGTGAGACTGGGGACAGAAAGCGGCAGCCCAGCGCCGGAGAAACCTGTGCCCGCGATCCCTAGCAGCCCCGGGAGCTCCCTTGCAGGCTTGAGCGAGTCCCGGGAGGGGCGGAGCGCGTCCCCACCTCACGCTGCGTCACCGACGTCCCGCCGGCCTAGGGCTCGTGCGCGGCGTGCGCGGGGCCGACCCTGCGCCGGCCGCCGGGGCAGGCCCGGGGAGCGGCGGCGGCGGGCGCTCCGCCATGGCTGTGTGGGCTGGGGCTGCGCTGTCCACGCTGAGCCCGCTCCACGCGGTGTGGCTCACACTGACTGCCGCTTTCCTGCTGAGCCTGCTGCTGCAGCTCGTGCCGCCCAGCGTGCTCCCCAGCTCTGCGCTCTTCCAGGACCTGATCCGCTATGGGAAAACCAAGTCTGGAGGGCCACCGCGGCCGGCCGTCTGCAGGCTCTTTGAGGTCCCCAAGAGGTAACTGCTCCCGGGGCGTGAGTCATGGTTGCCATGGCACGGAGAGCCCGGGGCGCCCGGCGTGTGCTACCGGCAGGGGGCAGCAGAGGCGGGCGCGGGGCCTGCACGCACCGGGCCTGGCTGACCGGAGCGGGTTCTCCATCGCTGCGGGTGCGCCGCGTTGCATAGCCATGCCCACGTGTGCTTCGTGGCCCTGGGGGTGGAATGCCCCGAGTGCCCGCGGTCATCAAAGAGCTGAGCCGCGCGCTCTATGAAGCGCGCAGGAACGTGAACTTGTGGCCATATGGAGTCCTTCCCTCGGCGGAAATGAGTTTCTGAATTTAGGCCTGGTCTCCAGGCGGCAAATTCAAGTCTCCTTTGTCTCCAAATTCTCCCCTTTCCCCTCCCTGCACTCTAGGGGCTCATAATCTAAATTGAAGTAGCCAGAACTCACAGAAATAAAGTCAGGCTCGCCCTTTGCGTCTGTGTTTCCTTATTTGTCTCCCGGATCCTTGACCCTTCCAGTCAGAAGAAAGGGCGAGATGCTGGTCCCACGTTTGGCCCCACCTCCTGGGCTGCACGGACCCTCCTAACGACCTCAGCAGATGACCCTAGAGCATACTGCTGATGATGGCACACGTTAGGCAAGCTCGATCCCGAAGCTCCATTTGACTTTTAAACAGATCTCATAACCAAAACCAACGAAAGGGTAAACCATTAGGGCCTAAGCAGAATTCTTTCAGAAATTGTCAGAGTTGTTACAGTTTGGGTTTGGGGATTTTATTTTTTTACTTGAATTCAGAACATAGCTAGTAGGAGTCAGCCAACATTTCGAGAGGGTAGGAATATAGCAGTGGCTTTTATTTTTTAATCTTTAAGACACATCTTAAATTGGCATTTAGGAAGGAATCTGGAGGAATGTGATGCCGCTTCTGATGTGTTAAAGTACCCTAGTTATCGCTTAATCCTCTCACAGGCCGCGCCTGAGGTCCGCAGACAAGGGGGCTAAGTGCAACTGGGCTTCTGAGACGGGATAAAGCCCCTACTTTTGAGTGTGGGAGAAAGAGGCATGAGGTGTTACACTGGGTAGGGAGACCTCGATCCTTCTGAGGCACCCTAAAGGGAATGAGGCCCTAGGAAAAAGTATTCAAGACAAGTTGGTTAAACCTCCTAGTTCTTAAAAGCTCTTTTTAAGTGAAGATTACCTGTTATCCTGTCCTTTTCTACTTTCTAGCAGAGCATTCCCAGATTGTCATTTTTTAATGTTATAATAAGTGAGGAAAAAATGTTTTTAGAGAGTTTGAATGCCAACAATTTCTTTTCTGAATTTTGAAAGACGTACCAGTGTCCCTGGATTAAAGGACACATTTCAAGTCATTCTCTGCAGTTACCTATTTCTCTGGTTCCTATACCCCAGCTGCTACTACTCCCGTCCGTCCTTATGTCACAGCCAAGACGGAGAGTGTACCTGTCCCTCATTTATTACTGCAGCAGTTAGTACTCTTTGGGCTTCTTGTAATTTCTACTAGATTATTAGATAATTTACTCCTTTTTCTCCCAGAATTCTAGAGTGGAAGTTTGTTTTGCTTTTTCTCTAAGTTTAAACAAACATTTCTTTTAGAAGGTACAGCAAATCCAGGCCAATCACGAAAGGCAAAAATGCCAAGATATTTTATTTACATATTTTCCTTGTGCAGAATTCAATACTACTCTTAAAAGTGAAAATAAACCTATAGTTTTACACTTAGAAATAGGCAGCTGTAAGTCAGGTTTCTGCACCTATAAAGAATGTTTAGGTAATTTTGTTTGGGTTTTTCGCCCCGCTGAGGAGGCAAGAATAAAACCTTAAGTCAGTTCATGGAATGCATGTTTGATCCCATTACGCTGTCTGCTAGAATTTTTTTAAGTAATGGATGCTTTTGTTTGTTTGTTTTGTTTCGGTCTTGGTTCCTAGGATTTTGATATCCCAGAAAGTCTGAATAAATATGTAACGTCAAGCACAGTGCTCTTGCCTGGCATAGTGTATATGGAAGTATTCCTGTCTCTAAGATTTCAAAACGTTACGGAAACATCGCGATTGAATTGCGCTCCAGAGGCAAAGAGAACAGTCCAGACTTTCCCCACTGGGGCCCGGGGTTTCTAGCTAGTGATCCAGTGAGTTGGTGGATAGCATTTAGGGCAAACTCGAATTGGGGAAGAAGTACATCTGTATTTCTCAAACCTCTAACTGAAATTCAGCATTTCTTTAATGGTGAGTATAGTCAACAAACCACAGTAGAATTAGCACTACCTGCAATTTTCTGACATTTTTTTAATATTAATTGTGTTGGCCAAAGAGTTTGTTTTTTTTGTGAGATAGCTCTAGTAACACTTAGCTGTCTTTGACTTCATTCTAAACAATTTTGTTAGATTGTATTGTGACAGCTATCTTATTAGTGTGCCTTAAAAAAAAAAACTTACCAAAATTGATGAATTTTGGTGTAGCTATTTTAATATCAAAGAAAATACACAACATTTTCAGAATACTATGCTTTATTATTTCAAGAAAGATACAAGTACAACTGAAACACAAAAAAAGATTTATGCAGTGTCTGGAGAAGGTGCTGTGACTGATCGAATGTGTCAAAGGCAGTTTGCAAAGTTTCGTGCTGGAGATTTCTCGCTGGATGATGCTCCACAGTCAGGTGGACCAGTTGAAGTTGATAGCGATCAAATCGAGACATTAACTGAGAACAATCAATATTATACCATGCAGGAGATAGCCAACATACTCAAAATATCTAAATCAATAAAATTATTGGTGAAAATGAAAAAACGTGTCTTTTATTTGACGAAAAAAACCATATGAATTTTTTAGCCAACCCAATACATTAAAAATACTGGAGACCTCAAAACATTTCCATCACAGCAAGACTACTATAGTTATTCCCCACTAGGTCTTGTTATTTGATACATGAATTAAGAAACACATGTATAACTATATCACAAATGTGTTTTTAGTAGTGGTGTTACCTGTATTCCAGTACAATTGTTTTCCTCCGTAAAGGAGCCCATAGCCTTTGCCACACTGCCGAAGGAGTCAGTCCACGGGAGAAAAACGGTAACCCTTGCTTGTCTTGTGTTAACCATATTCCTGGTTCAGTGCCTGACAGATAATAACGTCTTGATCAATATTTTTTCAAAGAAATTTTTAGAAAGGTTTTAGCTTTAATCGGCTTATTAACTGACTTCAGTGCTTACTCTGAGAGTCACTGTAGGTGGTACGTCTTCTCTTTCACTCACCTTTAACTAGTGTTCACAGGTACTGCCCTGTGCCAGGAGCCCGTCTAGGCTCCTTGGAGCTTTTGTTCTTGTAAGACAGACAGTAAACACATAAACAACTCTTGTAAAACAAGCAAAAGAATTTCAGGTACTCGTAAGTGCTTCAGAGGAAATCCGGCAGAGTTACTTACTTGATCAGGAGCAAGACCGGTGGTGCTGGCAGTGACCCAGCTGGGAAGGATGGGTAGGGAGGGGTGGGGCAGGAGAGGAGTTCCCTGTTCACCAGAGCATTTCAGGCCTTGATGGAGACTAGATTTTATTCTGAGTGTCTGGAAAGCCATTTATGGCTTCAGGATGGGGAAGGGAGCATTATGCAATTTATATTGTTTTTTTTTAATCCACTCACCTTTGTTATCCAGCCCCCAAACCCGCCTCCCCTCTGACAGCTGTCAGTGTATTCTCTGTCTGTCTGAGTCTCTTTGTTAGTTGATGCATGGACTTTTGAAGAAACTATGCTCTTGAGCCTGGAGAAGATCAGAATTAGGAATAACAGTAAGGCTCAGAGAGGGCAGATCCGGCGATGTCGTTTATAACAGTAGCTGGGAGGTTACTATGGAATGTCCAGATTCGATCAGTGATAGACTGGGTCGTGGGCTTGGGCTGGGGGTGTTCTGAGTTCTGGTACAAGAGAAATCTGGCTCATCTGGAAGAGGAGACCCAGCGTTTATATTTAATCCTTCTGACTCCAGGCCATCTTACTTTGTCACAGTCTAATGAGACCGGGGGTGGCTTAATATGTGTATGATGCACTGAAGACCAGGAAAAGCCAAATGACTTCCAGGCACTTTGCAAAGTCAGAATGATTCTGAGTTCGTTTGAATAGAGAAAAACAGTAAGTGGCCCGCAAATGAACCTCTGTGCCCTGTTAGGTGATTTTGTTTCAGCAAACCAACATCTTTCACATTGAATTAACATTGCTAATTGCAATTGTCAGTGGTTTTGTGGTTTTATTTTTATTTCATTTGTAACTGTGTTGATTGCAAAGTAGGCATTGTACTTGTAGGAGAGCTGAAACCGGCAGGAGTGATGCCTGGTTTTATGAGTTAATATTTGTCATCTAGGTACTTTAGGTCAGCGCTAGAAAAACTCTGCATTGGAAGACCTGTAGGTTTCGCACGTCCCTGAGAGCCGGGCACTGCGCTTGTCTTGTGGAACAGTTGTGCGGCTCTTGCAGCAGGACTGCCCAGGATCTGGGAGTCTTTCATAGACTTGGCCGGTGTTAGCAGTCTTGGTTCTCTCTGCCAGTGCCTGGAGCCCCCTCTCTTGGAACTTGAGCCCAACACAGTTACCCAGACATTAGAGAGATTGCTCATTGAACTTCCATCTATGTTTAACAGGATCAGTCGTGTTCTTGTTAACCCTAGGGGGCCTCTTTTTCCTATGAATTAATGGGTCCCATCATTTTAAAGGAAATTTTGAAATCTGAATACTTGTAGGAATGGGGTCTATTAAGCATAACTAGACTTCGGGGATGGGGAAAAGAGGAGGCGGACACCAAAGAGTTGTCTGTCTGCATAACAAGTGGCCCGGCCCTGATGGTGACCTACCTTGCTTTCCCTGTGCAGGTACTTTTCTCACTTCTACATCATCTCCGTGCTGTGGAACGGCTTCCTGCTGTGGTGCCTTACGCAGTCTCTGTTCCTGGGAGTGCCTTTTCCACACTGGCTCCACACGCTACTCCGAATTCTCGGGGCTGCGCAGGCCCAAGGTAATGACAGCATCGGTCCTGTTCCTGCCTTTCCTGCCTGCAGGAAGCTGCTCTCTATTTTCCAGCCACTCTCAGGCTCCTCCCTGCAGGTGAGAGCGAAAGGAGTGCTGCACAGGTCCTGGTCATCCCCAAGGGGACGTCCGCAAGTCGTTTATGGAGATCTGGGCAGAGCTAAGAGTTAGCTCTTTGTTCCTGACCTCCCAGCAAGTTGGGCTGTACACAGGCCTGGCTGTTCTCCCTCTGGTATTTTTCATACTGTTGATAAATTTAGACTTAGGGGAAAAGCTTTGAGGATTCCCTCGTGTTTGCCTTGAAGCATTTATCATTTATATAGACCAACCAAAATCATGTCTCAGAACTCCAGAAATTTGATAGAAAATGACTTCTTCACCACCCGCTAAAAATGTTATGCCATAAGGCTTTGGTTTTATGATAAAATTGACTGTAAGTAGTTGTTGACCAAATGATTGCAAAGCAGTCGTTAAATTTGTCTCAGATGAAGAACAATTTTAAAATAAGGAATTGAAGGTGGAAGCAGTAAAGTGGTCTCCGTTAACGTCAGGCAGCAGGTGAGGGGCAGAGTTAGAAACCAATCGTTCCAGTGCTCCCTCTGCCCTTTGTCCAGCGGCAAACCATTGGCTCCCGGGGAGCAGTGCTTTTCTCCGTAGCCAGGGGAGCCTGTCGCAAAGGTGACAGGCAGAAGGGAGAGAGGCGCAAATCCTGCTTGGGAGGGGATCCCACCTAACACATGCAAGCTTCATCTCTTCATTTGTTTTGTTTTTCTGATGATAATTTTTTAAAGCTCCTTAAATTTTATTTTTCAATTGTAGTTTACATTCATGATTATTTTGTATTAGCTTCAGGTACACAACATAGTGGTTAGACAATCATTTACTTCCCATAGTGAGTCCCCTGATATTTCCAGCACCCACCTGGCACCACACATAGTTATACATCCAGTATTGCTGACTGTATCCCCTGTGCTGTCCGTTACGTCCCCGTGACTATTCCGTAACTACCAATTTCTAGTTCTTAATCCCGTGAACTCTTCCACCCAGTCCCACATGCCAGTCTGCTCTCTGCATGTGAGTCTGTTTCCGTTGCTTCAGTTTTATTTGTTCATTTATTTTGTTTGTTAGATTCCACCTGTAAGTGAAATCAGTTAAGTGGAGTCATTTCTTCAGGTGTTTTTGTGGGACTTGCCGGGGTTCTGGTATTTGGAGGGTTGGTTGTGAGTTTTGTTTGGTTGTTTGTTTTAACTTATTACTAAGGAGTTTAAATCAGGTTTTGCTATATTTAAAATACAAAAGCAGGCAAAGCTAATGCAAGCTGTTGGAAGTCAGGACAGGGCTTACCTTTGGGAGGGTGGAGGGAGGGGCAGTACCTGGAAGGGAACACAAGGCCGCATTCTGCTTCTGGATCTGGGTGCTGGTTACATGGGTGGGATGGGTTGGTTTGGGTGGTTTGGGTAACAATTCATCAAACTGTAATCTTATTGTATCTTTATGGAGTGTGTATGTGTGTGATATTCCCATTTTAAAAATCTGAGTTTTTTGTCATTTTAAAATCCAGCATGTCTTCTGACTTTTGGGGTCAGAGGGGTCAGAGCAGGTAGGAAGATAGAGCTCAGGAATCACAGCCCTTGAAAAGTATAGTTTCTTTTTTTTTTTTTTTTTTTGACATGGAAAGGAATGCATAATTCTCCCCGTCTCAGTTACTGTCCCCCTTTATGTCTCTGTGGGTGCCTGTGTCTCTAGTCTGCCCTGACCCCGGGGCTCCTACCAGGTGGGGCTTCTCAGAGGTCATCCCGGAACCCTTCCTGACCACCTTCATTAGTGTTAGTGCCAGGGACCGGAGACCTGCACAGACCTCCCAGTCAAGTCCACGCAGTCTGGGAGAGACCCCGCTTTGTCCCAGCTTGCCATGCAACCTTGAGCCAAATTTTTAACTTCCCTTGGCCCACTTCCCCACTGCTAAAAAAAAAAAAAAAAGGAAGGTGTTAGACTGGATGATTTCTAGGGTCCTTTCCTAGCTCTAATTTTGTTTAATAAAAACAAAACGTTGGATTAATCCTGACAAGACAAATGCTGAATGCGCTGCTTTCTGAACCGTAGGTGGTGAGCTGGCACTGTCTGCATTCTTAGTGTTAGTGTTTCTGTGGCTACACAGCTGGCGACGGCTCTTCGAGTGCCTCTACGTCAGCGTCTTTTCCAGCAGCGTGATGCACGTCGTGCAGTACTGTTTTGGACTTGCCTACTATGTCCTCGTCGGCTTAACGGTGCTGAGCCAGGTGCCAATGGATGGCAGGAATGGTGAGTGGTCCCTGGGGGCTGTCACCTGAGTCTTGGGGGGTGGGAGGTGCTCTTCAGGTGAAGCTTGAAAGTAGACCTGCCCCATCCGTCATGTCTTCACTGAAGATGGTAAAGTGAAGGGCCAGTCTAAGGATGGAGAAGTGGGATGTGAGGTTCCCCTCAATGGGAGTGAAGGCGGAGAACTCACATGGAATGAGTCTGAAGAGAAAGAGGAGTGAGGTCAAGAGTTGAAGGGGAAGGGTCACGTCGAGGAACACTTATAAAGGACCCATGGATGAGGACAGCGCGGTGGAGAGGATTGAATGTGGGAGAGGCGGGGTGGAGTGGGCTGGACAGGGGAGAGCAGTGGGCGGAAAGTGGGGCCAACTGTAATTGAACAATAATAAAAATATTTTTTGTTAAAAAAAATAAAAATAAAGCCAACTTCATAGAAAAATAGAATGCTAGTTGCCAGGTGCTGGAGTGAGGGGGAAATAGGTTCATGTAGGTCAAAGAATGCAAATTTATTCTTCCCTTCTTCCAGATAGTTGGATAAGGAAAAGGAAGATAATACCTTGAGGAGGTCTTTTCCTACAGCTAAATCAATCTGACTAGGTCCCGTCTAATCAGAAAGGGATGCTGTTTTGTTTTTCATCTGGGAGCTGACATTTCTCCCCTGTTTGAGAAGCCCCACCCTTACCCTCCACTTCCAGTGCTTTCCTTCCTTGGCAGAGCCCATCAAGTCAGCTTCCGCCTTCAGGCTCTCACTGACAATGGCTTAGGATAATAACTCGGGGAGGGGCTTTAGAAAGTGTTTTCCTGACAGTAGAATGTAAGAAAGAAGGCACAAGACCAGGCTAAGAAATAAAAGCTCAAAGCCATCTCCCCGCACAGGAGTCAGAGACAGAGCTGAACTCTGTGCTTAAAGCATTTGAAGAAGGAGCAAGAGAGTGTGTCATTGTGGAGTTCTCTGCCCGGGGCCATTGAAGCCTCCCTGGCTGAGGAGTGACTCTCCTTTGGTGTTCTTCCTCCTGTACTTGGGGAATTCTGTCAGGATAGTTTTATAGTCATGAGGAACAGAATGAGTGAATAATTATGTTCTGACTGCTTGATTTTTCAGTTCCCCGAGCTCTGAAATTGGGCAGCTCTGGCTAATGGGATAATTCTTTGTCCGCAGTCTCTGTGACAGGGAAAGACCTCTCGGTGCAAGCCCGGTGGTTCCATGTCTTGGGGATGATGATGTTCATCTGGTCATCTGCCCATCAGTATAAGTGCCACGCCATTCTTGGCAATCTCCGGAAAAATAAAGCAGGTAAGATACCTTGCAGAGCCACTGCGTGTGGCTTTTAATCCTCAGAAGTTCGTTGTCCGTGTTCCTTCATTCTTTTCCCTTCCTGTCTGCCCGAACTAGTTGACTAATGCACCAAATACTCATTTTTGGTAAGACACCCCTCTGGGTCTTGATCTTCCCGTCTGTGAAATGAGAGCATTATACTCAAAGATCTTTCTGGCCCCACTAGTCCTAGCATTGATGATTCTACTCTGTGCCCACATTCTGGGGCCTGCTTTGCACATACGTGTCTAACTGATGTATGAGCACTAGTATGACTATGCTGAGTTAGTATAATTATAGCCAAAGCAAAAAACCTGACTTTTCATGCCAAGCCCTATTCTGAGTGCTTTTCATACAGCTTCACAGTACTCACTTGAAGTGGGTATAGTCTCATCCTCATTTTACAGGTGAGGAAACTGAGGCACAGAGAGGTTAAGCAAGTTATGTAACTAGTAAGTACAGAGCCAAGAGGTGAACTTGTGCAGTCTCACTCTGGAGTCTGAGCGCTTTTTTTTTTTTTACGTTTACATCAGTAAAGTGAAACTCAATTTTATGAGACACTGGATGTCATTAGTTTGGATACCATTAGTTTACTATAAAAGAGATATGGAAATTACTTTCATGGTGAAAAGTTTCAGAATTTCAGTGGAATGAGCAACTTCGCGTGATGCCACTTCTGTAGTGATTTATTTCAGTCCACGTACTTTCCAAGAATGTCATCATCTCTCAGTAAGAAATAATCCCGCCCTGGCCGGTGGCTCAGGTGGTTGGAGCGCCTCCTGGACACCAGAAGGTGCGGGTTCAATTCCAGTTCAGAGCACAGACCCAGGGTGCAGGGTGCGAACCCGACGCAACCCATAGATGTTTGTCCCTCACACTGATGTTTCCGCTCTGTCTCCCTTCCTCCTCTCGGAAATCAATAAAAGCGTGTCCTCAGGTGAGGATTAAAAAAAAGACTAGAAAAGGAAATAATCCTTGTTGTCTGGAACTGCTTTGGTGCCTCCATCTTCCGGAAGGAGAACTTGTATCTCCAACTTTCACAGCGACTGGTTGAACCTCTTCAGCCGTTCCGCTGGAGCCCAAACCAAAGGGTCCAAACCAAAGTGTTGCTTACAATACCTTTCCTTGAAAATTTTCTGGAAGTACAATGCCTCCTTTGATTATAACTTCCACACCACTCCTTTCAACTAGTACTCTGTCAAATGACCCTCTCTAAACGCCCGTCCTGCCATGGTGCCCTTGGCACTCTGCTCTGGCGCCCAGCCACCTGCAGCCTGGGTGCTGGCCCCAGAGCTTCGGGAGGGACTGCCCAGCCCACAGGCACACTCACCCCTGCCTTCTGCCCCTGGTGGGAGGGAGGTGGGGGGTTGGGGGGACGTTCCACCTCATTGGCCCAGGAGGCCTTTCTTCCCCTGGGCTTTGCACAGACCGCTGATGGGAAGACTGGGAGGGGGAAGAAAAGAGGAGACCTTTCTAGGCTTTTTGAAGCCTGAACTCCTAATTTCTGTTGTGGAGGATGGATGGCGTGATGGGCTTTCCTTTAGTGCTTATTTACGGCTGGTAGTGTAGCCTGAGCACGTGGCTTTTTCATGCGTAGTAGACAGTGGGAGTGGGACAGATGGGTGGTTTGCACACAGGTCTGTCATACCCTGTTCCAAATAAGACTCCTCATAAATGAGTAGGGAGTGATGGTCAGACTTCCTTTTTGCAACATCACCTGTTCAGGAGGTTTTCTTTTTTCATTTCAGGAGCGGTCATTCACTGTAACCACCGAATCCCTTTCGGAGACTGGTTCGAGTATGTTTCCTCCCCTAACTACTTAGCAGAGCTGATGATCTACATTTCCATGGCTGTCATCTTTGGGTTCCACAACTTAACTTGGTGGCTGGTGGTAACATGTGTCTTCTTCAGCCAGGCCCTGTCTGCTTTCCTCAGCCACAGATTTTACAAAAGCAAGTTTGTCTCCTACCCGAAGCACAGGAAAGCTTACCTCCCGTTTCTGTTCTGAGATCACCTCAGTCATGAAGAGTGAAAGCTGGGCGACAGGTTCAATTAACTTACGGGCAACAAAGTCTAGAGACCAGAGTGCAGTTTCTGCAGAACTGTTGGAAACTCTCTATTTCTGCACCAAAGAGTCTTCACTGAATGAGTAAAGCAGTTCCCTTCAGGAAAATGAAACGTCAAAGAACCACTTCTGGCAGACCCCGGAGTGCCGTGTTTGCTTTCTGAGATGCTTTATAAAACCAACCAAGTGCTGAAAACTGGGTGAGGCCTCTCGAATCTGCTTCAGAGCAGACTGACCAAAAATACGCACGCAGCTTCAGACGTGTACAGTACACAGAGGGAGAGAGAAGATCCTCTGCGGCTTTGTTTTCGTGAGGGACAAGTGAACTGGGCTTCATAATAAGAAATACAATCGGTGCCAGTAACTGTTCCATGTCAATAAAGACAGAACAGCTTTTGAAAATAACAACACATAATCTCACGCCAAAGGACGCAGCGAATAATGAGTTTGTTGGAGTTAATTTATACTTTCACATGTTACCACAAAGGTTTCTGGTTACAAAGCCACCACTACACACTTCCACTTGTCCACCCCTCATATCATAGCCCAACAGGAAGTTGGAAATGTCCTCCATTTAATACTTTTTTGACACACCTTAAAAATGAAAGCATCTAAAATAAAGTATTTTTATGTTCGTGCATCAAAAGCCTTCACGGATGGAACTGACTTGCACTCTGGGTCGGGTAGTGCCGTCGCCTTGTTCATGTGTATGATAGTCGTTCAACTTGGGTTGATGTCTGTCTGAGTTCGTTTGAACCGATGGAATGAACCCGATGCTCTTTAGGAGTGAAGTTTACACTTAAAATAGCTTATGTTAAAATACACATGATTAAATCAAAGGGAAATGAATGCATTATGGGAAAAAATATATATAAACTTGAAAGATAATTCTATAGCCTGAACATGCAGCAGAACTTCAGGTTCATCCAACATAAGATTTACTGGCTTATTGACTGAGGTATTAACTTTATTCCTGTTATATAGGTAAAATGTTGTAGTCTGCTAGGTACTGAAATAATTGCGCCGATATGTCCCTTGCTGTGGAAGAAAGGACCTAGTTATTAACCAGGTGCATATCCCACACACAGTCTCAGTGCATCCTCCCCTCCCTCAGCCCTGAAGTCCTAACCCGAAGCTGCTAAACTGAGATTCTTCTTACTCCACGTTTTAATACCCGCAGTGTAAGTGTATGCTAAAGTTCTTCTTTTTGAACAAAGGATTTTTTAAATTTGTTTTTAGAGAGAGAGGAAGAAAGAAAGAGGGAAACACCAGTGTGTGAGAGAAACATAAATTGGCTGCCTCTCACATACCCCTAACTGGGGACCCGGCCCACAACCCAGGTTTGTGCCCTGGCTGGGAATCAGTCAGGGCACAAACCTGGTGGGCCTTCAGTTTGCAGGCCCATGATCAATCCACTGAGCCACACCGGCCGGGGCTAACGTTCTTACAACAACTCCGCTGTAGCATTTTCCGTCCCATCAATCAAATACCACTTCAATCAGTTGCTCAGTCTGTTCAAATGAATGACATACGTATTTCATTTATCATTTAGATTTGCCATTTTCAGGACCAGGACTCCAGGTTCAAACTTCTACACTGTAAATGTAAAGCACACTGTAGTTTGGTCTTAAATTCCACTGACATGACATGAATAATAATAGCAAATTACTTGGGGAAAAATGCATTTTGCTTTAACATTATTTGCGTTCTTCCTGATCAAATTGATATTTCATCTGCATTACAGACAGCACCGACTTCATGAAAATCACAAGCTTTTTGGGATGCTCAGGTAACCAAATTGCACTGAGTATGATAGTCAGGGACAATTACTTCCTGAGGTTGAGAACTAAAACTAAATCAGGAAATCTATCTCCCACATAGGTAAAGTGTAGGTAAAAATCAGCAAAACAAAACAAGAACAATAGCATGTACCAATAAAGAGAAGACAAGGGAATTTAACTTGGGGATCAAAGCATATTTTAAACTTCATGGAATTCTAAAATATAAAATGTTTCAACTGCCTATCTTAAGTCCTGACCTAGTGGCCCCAGTGAAGCATAACCACACGGACCTGCACCAGTGAGGCCAGAAGGAAGAGAAACATCCCAGAAGCTCATTCACTACAAAATCTCAGGCTCTGCTGTGAATGAAACTGTAAACAAAACGCAGTCCTTGGTTCTAAGGAGTTTACTGACCGTAGATGCCCTGGTAAGTGCCCCGCGGAATATACCCAAGAAAGGAGGGCAACTGGTGGCCCAGGTTCAAGGCCCGATTTTGTTTCTGATACAGAGGAGAGCGATATTTATGTAAGAAAAGTTGTGTGTGAGTGTGAGTATTTACCCACCCACATGCGTCTCTGACTGTGGGACACACGTTTCCCCTTTGATGCGTGTCTGTCTGTGCCGACATGTCGCAAGGTCAGTAGGGAAATTAAAACAGCGAAATCGATGGTGTGCATGGACGGTGGCTTCTCAAACCACACGGGGAACTCGCAAACGAAAGCAAACAGGACAGAAAAGTGTAAGGAAATGTTTGGAAAGTGAAAAGTACTGTGTTCCCAATTTAATGGCCATGCTTAGAAAGATGGTCATCAGAGAACCGAGGGTCGGAGGTTGTGGACCCAACGCCCAGCCCTGCCAGGCCCACGGCCCTCCCACTGTCTTCCCTCCCGGCCCTGGTGGTGACCAGCTGTGGCCCCTGTGGATGTCTGGGCTGTTTAAGCAGGATAGTGAGGAACTAGGACAATTCCATGGCGGTGGGACAGGAAAACTGAGACAGGTGGCTGAGCACAATGGCCACAGTTCACAGCCAGATGCAGATGGTCCCCAGGGCGGAAGGCCCCAGTGCCGGGCAGGGGCCAAAACTGGGCAACGGGGACCTCACCCCCAGTTTCCCCTGGCCTTTCCTCCCTGGAGACAACGTCGAGGCCTCAGATGTGTTCTAGTTCCAGGCCCAGAAAAGCAGCAAAACCAGGTGGGCAACACCAGAACCAACTGCACTGACTAAAGACCCCGGCCCTGTCACTGACCGATCAGTGGAGACCATGACCCTGAAAAGGGCGTACCTGGAGAACCGATGACTATTCTCCTGAAACCCCCTGAGACCTCCCCTAGATTCCCACCTGCAAGAGAGTGAGAAAAGCCTCCGGACAGAGGACCCAGAGCACGGGCTCTCCCCCTGGGGGCGGCTGGCGCCATTTCACTCCCTTTCTCATCCCCTCCCCTCACTTTGTTCTTCACAGGCAGTCTCCTCAACTCTGAGGCAGTGGGCGCCTAGCAGCTTGTCCCAGGGTGAGCCCCTGAGCCTGTCCCCAAGCCCCCTTTACATCTGGCCCTCAGGGCCAAGCCCTGGCTGGTAACACGGAGGCCTGCCTCACACAACCACATCTGCTCAGCAGGGAGGACTTGCTGCTTCTGAGCCTAATGAGGGGAAGCTCCCCGTCCTTCTTTCTTAAGAATGGAAAAGACTTCAGATTCCCCGAGGCACCGGTGCACGGCAGGCAGGTCCAGCAGGCCCAGGCCGTCTCTGTCCTACATAGGACACCGGCAGCAGATTTGCAACCTGTGCTCACAGAGTGTACCTCCGCCTCCTGGGTACGACCCTGCTGAGCCAGCTGCACAAGGGACTCTGTAGACATCCGGGACTCTGGACCCTGTTGGGGCGGAGATGGGAGAGGCAAGAACTGCCCCGCCCTAGGAGGTACTTTGAGGGTATCCGTCTCTACCTGAAGGAGAAGAAACACAGTGACTGTGCCTGGGAAGGTGTCTGAGTGGAAATCACGAGATCCTTGTCTTTAGTGACAACTTTGCAGGAAAGATTAAGAACTGAGGATAGAGACCTGGGGTCTCCTTGACACAGTTCTCACTGGGGAATGTGCTGGATCCCTCCAGCACATAGGGCTGAGGGCGTGGGAAATAGCTCTTCTTTCTGCTTCAGCCATAGAATTTATTTAATTCAATTCAGCAAATCTTTCGTCAGAGTATTAAGTAAGAAAATGTTACAAAATTCAATTCCTGGGAAATGAGTCCCAGGAAATGAGTTTTTCTGTTACCAAATTTGCTTTTTTTCTTTACTTATGAAATTCTTATCAAAGGAAACTTCTTGGTTCATTTATTCTGGAAACTTAAATCCTTATTTTTTTCTATATAAATCTATCTCCGAATAGTACTTGTCTACTAAGCCTCAAAGAAGTTCCACCACTAGCCAGAAAATGCCTCTCAAAAGTTGAGAATCCATAGAATTAAAAGAGCCCTGGAGAATATGGAATGCGTTCAGTACTTAGGTCTGAGTTATAACTGGTTTTTATATTCAGGCAGCGAGAGCAGTGGGTAGGAGTACCTGAGAAGGGCCGTCTAGCATGGCGTGGGAAAGATACGCGCTATTTATTGCCTGGTCCTGACACCTGGTACTCTCCCTCCCATCCTCTCCCCAGCCCTGCTTTACTGACTGCATTTACCCCCTTGTACAGCCCCGTTACCACCCCCCTGCACAGGTGCCTGGTTCTGTTGTGGGTTCAGCTTCAAGGTTTCTACTCAGAGCACAAAACCAAAGGGATAGAGCAAAAGTTGAGTGGAAGCTCATTGTTTTTCAAAACCATTGCAGGTGGGTCTGTTTCTATGTGTGCTGATGTGGATACTGGGGCTCTGAGCAAATGCCACTGTTACAATGAAGATATAGGTGCTGAGGTAAGAGGAATCAGCTTAATTCCTCACTGCGTGTGAGCTGTGTGAATGTCTCAGATAGCAGGGAGAGAGACCAGTGTGGGAGCATTTCGTGACTCTTTGCCTTAGAGGACCTCACCAATGCTTCAATGTGTCTTTCTAGAAATTGTGGGTAGTATTTCAATGCATTTTTGTCCTTTATCTTTTTCTCTTCTACTACTAATTCTGGGTGGCGCAGTTCAGAAGAAGGAGAAAAGCTTTCAATTCTGAACTTTAATGTATCTTCCTTTGATTACCTATCACCTTTCAGGTGTGTGCTTCCGCCTGAACTCTGCCAAAAAACATAAGAAGATAAAGAAAATTATGTCATTATATTATTTATTTAAGAAAGTAGATCATGTTCTTCACTCTAATCATAATTTTGCAAATTCAAGACTTACTATTATATGTTTTTAGGATAACCCCATGACTTTTGTTTCACGTGTATCTCAGCTGGTAGAGACATGTGAGTCGACATTGTCTGGGGCTTAGGGAGCAGTGCATTGAGTAGAGACAGTTACGAATATAACTTTCTTGTTCCTTTGTTGACTTTGCTTTGATGATTGTTACAGGAGGCAAGGAACACTTCGGTTTCGACTCTGACAACCTCCCGGGCCCAGGAGCTGTGTTTCTGTTCTTCAGGTAGTTTTGCACCCTTTGGACATACTTCCAAACAAGAATTCCCAAGCAGGAACCAGCCAGATTTTCTTCTTCTGTCTGATCTGGGTGTCGAGGCTGTGACCGGGCTACAGAGCAGTGGACGAGGGAGGGTTCATGCAGCATGGCTGTGTTGTGCTGCGAAAAGTTGGAAGATCTGCTGGAGCATCAGATGGTGGAAACAGGTGCGATTTGTCTTCTGCACTTGAGTGATAGTCCCTCTTTTCCAAGGAAATTTGCAGTCCTTTCTGTCACGTAGGCATGACTGAAGGGGGATAGTGTTCAGCTGTCTCCAAAGATTAAAGATTCTCCGGTTGTCCCAGCTATGGATCCAAAGTAGGTCCCTGCAAGAGAGCAGGCAGTGAGGGAGCAGAGCATCTCTCCCGCCGCTAGCCAGGAATATCAATAGACTGGGTCATTGAGAATTCCGGTAAGCCAGGCGACAGCCACCAGGGGGCGTCGCGGACACAATTACTGCCAAGTTTCGTTCGCTTCTTCCTTAATGCGCCATTCCCAGGCTGGCCGCAAGAGGGCGCGCCGGCAGCCTTTTCTGAAGGTCGGGTTTGGGAAATGCAGACTTAAGCCTTCGTTTTCAGTGTGTTGGGCCTCAAGACAGAAGCACAGTCGCATCGTGGCCCCCCTGAGCAATTTTGAGCTGCTTTAATAGCGAGCAAAACACCTTCTTCTGGTGGCCCTGCGTGCTGAACGCCGAGCTCTGCTTGGGCCTTGCCGGAGCCTTAGGTACCAAGCACAGAACCTTGCCTTTTTTACACTTTCCCCCAAGTTTTCTGCTTTACTCTCGCACAAAAACTCTAGTGAAGCCATTTTTACAAAGAATCCGTTTACTGAGGGCTTTGAAGCTGGGAATTAGAGTGTGTTTGGTCGTTTTTATAGATTCAGGATAGTTCCTGCACAAGATGCTGTCAGATTCAGAGAGGGGAGCACAGAAAGGATGGGGTGCCACTGGACCTTTTGGGGTCGCTGTGGAAGTGAGTTGGGGTGCCACCATCAAGGGGCCCCAAAGCCAGGAAGAGGCCCCTATACAGGTTTTGTTGACTTTTATGGTGATTTTTTCAATATTACAGTGTTCACCAGTGGAGTAAAGTATAGTAAAACTCAAAAGTGGGAACATTAAAACAGGAATTCCTGCCTTGGCTGGTGGGGCTCCGTGGGTTGGTGCCTGGCTTGTTACTGGTCCGGGCACATGCCTGAGTTGCGAGCCAGGTCCTGGGCTGGGGGCGAGCAAGAGGCAACTAAGTGATGTTTTTCTGAAACCCTTGATGTTTCTCCCCCACTCTTTCTCCCTCCTTTCCCGTCTCTCTAAAAATAAATAAATAAAATCTTTTTAAAAATCATCTCCTTAAACCTTTTAAAATATTAAAATATTTTAATATGAAATGTATATATAGAATTAAAAATATATTAACATTGAAACATCATTTTAACATCAGTGTAAAATTTAAAAATTTTTAATTTTTAACATCCAGACTTTTGAAACAGCAGGTATTAAACCTCAACTTCATTTAAACTGTATTTTATTTATACCAAAGCAAATTTAATGTAATGTTAAATGGCACTTTTTTGGCTTTAATGGGAACACACACATTAGTAATTTCAAGATTGCTTGTTTTTAACCAACAGCATTGCCACACTGGACACCTTCTCGTGACTGCATGGCAGTTTTGAATAATTTCTCTTTAACTTCACATTACCGAAATGTCTTCACAGGACCTCGCTTCGCCGATATTGTTCGAAATAAAACTTAGCGTTGTGTGTAAGCAAGCAGCTGGGGACACTTAGCAGGCCGTATCCTTTCATGTTCCTTTGGTTAGAATTCTGCAGACAGAGTGAAATTGGCCGCAGACAGTTTGCACCGCGCCCTCTTCCTCCGTGAGCCTCTCAGGGACTTGCAAGTGCAAGGTCATTTCATGTCTTTAGAATTTTGATCTTTTGTTCATCGTGCATGTTTTGGCATTAATTTTCATTTTTTCGCGTTCCATGACAGTATTATTTATCTCAATTACTTACATGTGATGGCCTCTTACGTTCCCTGCTTGAGGGAAGTGCTCTGCTGCTAACCCAGGAAAGGGTTTTGGAATTCGTGTGTGATCTTCAATGGCTGAAAATCTACAAATGTCTCATTTCTCATCAGGCTCTCCCACCCCTTCCCTTCTTTTCCCTTCATCCTGGCCTTTACAACTTTGTAAATTTATTCTTTGCCTTAGCATAATATCAGAGGTAGTCTCAACCCAAAGATGAAAGAAGGGGTTGCTGAGCTCATGTGTAATTCTCAGGAGAGCCACTTCTGGTCAGACAACTTCCCTCCACGCCAGCTCTCTACAGTGTGCTGCTTCTCCCATCGAAGGTTCAGGCACTGAACTGTGGGTGGAAACTGGGGCTGTGTTTCTTCCTAGGCCTGCAGGCAACCCCCTCTCCTAGAGCTTCCATTTGCTGGGGACTCCACAGGTGCCCTGAAGGTGTTAGAGAAACTGCGCTCAAAGCTTCTTTGCTTGGCTCGGCTGGGGTCCCACTGATGGCTGTGTATCCCGTTAGCACTAAGGGCAGCTGTCATCCTCTCAACCTGCAATTTGCAAACTTTATTTAATCTTTACAGTTTCCTGTGTGACGACTACAAAAATCTGTCTCAGCTTTTTGGAAGTGGAATTGAAAATCTATCATTTAAATTCAGGAGCCACAGACAGATTCTGTCAGAAAGTGAAACTTTCGACTGCCTTCCGGACCCTCCCTTCACTTGCCCGAGGTGCGGGCTGTGCGCAGTGCTGGGGTGCAGGCACCTCATGGATCCCAGCCAGGCCTTGGTGTCTGCTCTCCCGGGGAATTCTGGGAATTCTGGGATGCTGGCTGAGGTCTCGTTAACTGACATGAACCTGGGAGGAATCGATCACAGGAAAGAAGACATGCTCTCAGCCCGGGAAACATGTCTCTTGGGAGATTAAGAACATGTATAGACTCGTCTTCCAGCTAATGACTCTCAGCATTTTGGGCCAAAGGCCCAACTTCCGTAGCACCGACGACAGTGAAAATCCACATCTGCCACATGCGCACGCAGTGAGGAGCTTCTGTCAGAAGCCTGAAGGATAAGTGTGACTGTGAAAGTATGTAGCGCATCCAAGAGAATTTCGTTAAACGCCCCAGTCAAAAACTCTACACCACTTGTCATTTAATCATACAGTCTCATATAATTTTACCTATTAATCCCTGAGACGGGCAGTACAAAAGAGAGAAGATGATGAATTCTCCTAGACCTGGGGCGGATGTTACCATCCGTCCTATGGCTGCGGAGGGAATCCTCCCCTCACTCCTGCGTCCAGGTGAGCGTTGCCCACGTGAACCTCAGGCGGACGTGGCGGAAGGGAAGAGAGATGAAGAAGTCCATCAACCTTCCGGGTTGCTGCTCGCTGGCTGAGCGTCTTGACAAAATGCTTGCCTCTCTCTCTTTTCTCTTGCTTCTGGTGACCAGTCCTGTCCTGACCGGGGGTTTGGAGTGGTGACGGAGCCTGGCGTTTAGGTCCTAAGCTATTGTATTAGCCTTTGTAGCTTTTCTACTCCCCACCTCATTTTTATAAATTCCCCTGCATGAAATTCTCCTCCCGTTACCCAGATTTGAACCAAGCATGTTTCCTGCAAGGATCTTAACTAATAAATACAATGTTCAGTTCTCATTCACCGTGGTCTGGCTTCCACCTCATTTCTATAATCAGCTGTTCTTGCGAAGAGTTCTAGGACCCTCCTGGTTCCCATTCCAGGAGCCTTTTCAATCCTTGCGCCATTGGCCTGGCCGCTGCCTACAGGACGTCCTCCTGCTGCTCGTTTTCTCACAGGTGCACGCAGACGATCCTCGCCTGTTGTCCTTACAGCTCCCTGCCTCTCCTTCTCTGGCTCTTTCCCCTTTGTTTTCTCTAATAGCCCCTCTCGACACGTTGTTGCTCCTTGGGCCCAGCTCAGCCCATCGTTACTTTCACATGAACCACGAAACGGTCATTTCTTCCCCTCGGGGGCATCGCGAGGAGTTGGTGGACTGCGGCCCGTGAAGCCCTTCTCACAGTGCCTGCCAGAAACGTGAGGGCTCCAAAGTGGTGCTTTAACACATGTTAAAGTTCAAGTTTCCGATAAGATACCAAGACACAGTTGATGTGAATTTACAGATCAGATCAGGATAGGAAGGCTTTACAAGGAAAGAGTTAAAAACTGTATCCATGACACTTGAAATTTTTCAGTCACCGTGACCCTCTAAAAAGATCAAGGAGCAATGGGACAGAAGTTCTTCCCAGAGAGACAATGAGAATAAGGAGTTCAAGCGTTGTCTGAAGAACTGCCTTCTGACTTGAAGAAAAGTCGTCCCAGAGCCAGGAGACTGGGCTCTCCTGAGCTGGAGCCCAGAAACCCAGCTACAGAATTAAATCCGTCTTCAGGGTGGGTTATCTGAAGATGCCATGGTGGTTCCCCCTTTTAAACAATTCTCCTTTTTGAGATTTCTTAACTAACAATTTCAGATAAAAGAATAACTTCAATGAAAAGTCACCAAACAGCGTGAACATTTGTAGATAGTGGTTTCCATGCCCCTCCCCCATGGGAGTCCTTTGTCTCCGGCCACCAGCTCGCTCTCTCCCTCCCGCCCTCCTCAGCCTGCGCAGGTGCGCTGACACCCACCGGGAGCCCTCCCTGCAGGGCCAGCGCAGCAGTGGGCTTCGACCCCACACCAAGTGGGGGAGCTAAGGCCTCCGCCCCCTGCCCGAAGCTTCTCCCGTCCTGTTGTGGTAGGCGCAGATCCTACAGTCCTACCGCAACCCTGCACTGTGAGCAGACTCTCCGAGATTATCCAATCAAGACTTGTAGGAACAAGAATGAGGAGGCAGGCAAGCAGGAAAAATACATTCTCTTAAGCAATGAGGGGGACTTGGAGGACTTTGACAAAAGTCGGTTTTCATCAACGCGCCAAACTCCGCACGGGTGAGTTTTGAGGTTTGTGGGCAAACCTTTTGTTCACAGAGACCACCCACTTTACAGCTCTGTGTGTGTATGTGTGTGTGTGTGTGTGCATGGCCATGGGGTAAGTGGGCACCAGAAATTCACCTGCAGACACACAAACATGTGCCTGAAGCAAAATAGAACTGAAGCCTGTTGCCACCTTTTTGTGAGCTGATTTGGCAAATTTTCTCATCTGATGGTGAAGCTAGCCTAGGCCAGCTCTCTTCTCCCACTGGGACCACATTCCATGGGCCTTCGTGTTGCTCTGCTTCTGGAAAATTCCTTCATGCCTCTTGAAGCTGTGTTTTCTCTTTAAAATAAAATATACGGTGACTCCTCCGATGGAGGGTTGTCAGAGCAAACATAAGGAGCCATAGATGTGTGCGTAGCCATGGCGGGCATCTCTGTCATCTCAGTTTTAGAGGGCTTGGCAAAAAGAGATAGCAGATTTGTCCTCTGTAAATTGGGGGAAAAAATGTGGCCAAAAAAAAACCCCAGCAAGAGGGTCCCTTTTCATTTACTCAGATTTCTAATGAGATTATAAATATTTTTAAAACCACAAGACAGACAAAAATCTTTGGGCCAGAGAGTTGATGTCACAGTGCAGGCTCAGGGCACCAGCCGTCACACCCTCACAGCTTTACCCGACCATCGCTCCCTGTCTGTCCTCCCGGCCACACTCCCCTGTACACCCTGAGGCTCACCCTCACTGGTTTCTCCATCCAAAGAGCGATGGTGATGACAACCACAGCGTCACAACCACCTGGTGTCAGTGCCGGAAACTGGCCTGAAATGCTTCACGGGGTTGTGCCCACAAACTCATGCTCCCAACCAGGAAGCTGCGATCACTGGCCTTGTTGCAGGTGAGGGACTGGAAGCTGAGAGAACAGCAGATGGCCAAGGGTGATGGGGAGCAGGGCAGGCAGGGTCTCAGGGTGTGAGCAGCTGGGCGGCAGGCGGCTTGTGCAGTCGGAGGGCAGGTTTCCGTGGCTCCACAGGATGAACGACTCTAGCGAGAGGATGAGAGAGGAGGTGACAGGGAGAACTCCAGATGCCAGGCTCTCCGGTGTCCTTTTCCATGGGGAACTTCCTGGGTGCCCCCCCCCCACACACACACACCTCAGTGCAGTTGAGCCTCCCATTCCCGGGGCAAGAATTACATTCATGACCGTGGACAGTTTCTTCTGGGTACGCGCTGGTGTGTTGATTTCCATCTTAAACAAGAGAGAGAGACAGAGAAGAATTCCTCCATATTTAACAAACCAAACATCCCTGGGAGGGCGGTTCTATCCTGTGTGGCAGGGAGCAATCCGAGTGCTTGCAGTAAGGTCATTCATGAAGCAAAATGTGCTCACGTTTAGGGGACTGCTTCGTGCACTAAATGCCTTCATTGCCGGCCAGGGCTCACGCCACCTGGTCTTCCTCCATCCTGAGCACCTCTCCCTGTCACCTGCTCTGAGCTGCGTCCCGGCTCACCTTTCCCAGGAGCGGGAGCAGCAAGGAGAGACGGAGTTGTCCCTCTCGGCAGGCGCACTCAGGCATCACTTCAGGGAGCGCGAAGCATCTTCAGTTTCACCTGCTCCTCCAGCTAAGGCAGGTCCCTGCAGACACTCGGTGCAGGTGGCTTCTGAGGTTGGCTTTCCCCATGTGACCATGACAGTAACTGCCATGTCCCCATGTGTGTCCTCTCACAGTTTCCTGATGGGTAATTCTCAGGAAGCTTCCCCCTCTACCCTGAGGATGAGCTGCCCGCATCCTCGGCTGCTGTGGTCACTGGCCACACTGGGCCCACAGACGGGCCTCAGCCCCTGTCGAGCCTGCTGGAACTCTTTAAAAGAAGATCCAAACATAAATGTGATTTCTCACAGCTTCGTGGAATGTGCCAATTTGATTGGCATACTTTGTTAACTGAAATAAAGTTATTAATTGAAAATGTTGCATATTGCTGTAAGGAGAACAGAGGTCTGAGAGTTCGCTGTTAACAACTCATGAAATTTCCTACCTTTGATTCCAAGTAATCAACTGCTTACCACCGTCCATAATGACACAGCCATCTGTCCCTCCTCCTTAACCACAGAATGTTATGGAAAATTGTGTTACTGCCTTGCAGCAAATCAGGGCCAGCACATCTAGAGAATTCTCTGGTATTCCTCACACCGAGGATAGGGGGGAAGCAGATGAAGAAGAAAGACATAAAGGAAGGAGGGAGGGAAAACGGTGGGAGAAAAGAAGCAAGATCTCAAAAATATTTCAAAAATGATCTCACTGTCTGTGTTTTCCTTTTAACAGCATCTTGTGATGTTGCCAGTGAGCAGACGATACAACAGTTACCACAGAAAAGAACAGAGGGCACCTGAACTCAGAGACAGCCCAGCAGGTGAGGGCAGACTCTGTTCCCAAGTCCAGACGGAGTTCAGAGCAGCAGGAAGAGCGAGGACATGGCTCAGGAGAGTGGCTTCGTGTCAAAGACGAGGTCACTTCAGCGGGGCAGTGACTCTGAAGTGATGGTGGACATACTTAAGGACTTATTCAGGAAAGCCAGCTGGCACATTTTTAGTTTCTACTTCGGTTCTCTTTCCCCCTTCTTAAAAGCATGAAAATCCAATGCATTTTTACCCTGCTGGTTTTTTGATATTTTTCATTTGGCAGAAAAGGAATTTCTTTCCTTCCTTGGTGTCTCTGATGGACCTGGAAGCCGGTGAATCCCAAGCGGCCTCCCCATTCCAGGCTGGGCATTGACGACTCTCAGCAACACCGTGTACCTGCAGGATCAGGGGCTAACTTCTGCCCGTTCTAGACAAAGCTGAGACACTCGGCCCAATCCAAACCAGGTTTTCTGAGAGTTGGGTCTGTGTCATTCAGGGAAAAATTGTCAGTTCCTCCCATGTGCCAATACTGTGAGAATTAAGGGATCATCAGACACAGACTTTTTGCTCCAGGTGCTGAGACTCTAGTGGAAAATAGAAGACAGGTGTTCAAGGAACTAGTTGCAGAAGGCCAGCAGGGCAACCACAGACTGTGTTAGCAGGGTCGGGATTCGGTCCCCACTGGCTGTCACAGAGCCATGTCCCTGTGAGAAGGGGCAGTGGGACCTCCCGAGACAGCTGGGCCTGACTCCTTCCTGTGTGTCCTGGCTGCTTGGTGAAAAGTCGCTCCGACGCGGACAGCCCCTCTTCTGTACAAGTGTCCGTCTCCTGCTGGGAAGGAATTCTGCCTTGACAGCAAGGGCTCTGGGCAGCCTGCTGGCGGTTCCACGACGCTGAGGAAGACGAGCACATGGCCAAGCAGCCCACGAAGACATGTCGGCAACACCAACCCCGGGGCAATGCAAGTTAAATCCACAGTGGGGTCTCACCACGCAGCCCTGAGGATGGCTACAGTGAGAGTGCCCACACCAAGCGCTGCTGTGGGTGTGGGAACCAGAGTTACTCGTACACTGCTGGGGAGACTGTCAAATGCTACAGCCCTCTGGGAAACAGTGGGACAGTGTCAAGAAAACAAACCTACAGCTAGCACACAGCCTGGCGTACCCACGCTGGGACATTTCACACAGTGAAAGTAGGACTGTCAGGGACGCGAAACCCTGAGCACGGCTGCGGGTGGCGCTCTGACCTGCCACATCCCCAGACTGGAGTACCCCCAGAAATCCCGCATGGCAGAAGACTCACACCCTGGGTACATCCAGGTGTGAGCAGCGCCCAGCGGTGCGCGTCACGACCTGTCCTCACCTCAGCAGTGCAGAGGCACCACAGGGAGGCCCCGGGAAAGAGCCCACCCGAACAGGCTCCGGACAGTATGACCCCATTGCTGTAACCTTCATGACAGGGCAAAATTACAGACAGGGAGGACAGGTGAGGGTTGCCCCGGGGAGAGAGGTGCACAGGGGGACGGGGGGGGGGGGGCGCGTGTGTGGCGGCAGTAGGTGACACAAAGGGTCCTGTGGGGTGACGAGGACTGCCAACATTATTCCTCTGGTTGTGAAGTGGTCTGCACCTGGGAGAGCTGGCACCGTTGGGGGAAAGTGGGCAAAGGCTGGGTGGAGATTCTGCTTTCCTCTCTTACAACTGTGAGCGCATCAACAGATGCCCCAGAATCGAACAATGAATTCAAAACATTAAAGATGGAGGCAATGTCAGGGAAACAAGTCCCTCCGTGGGTCACGTCTGGCGCGAAACTTTGACCTTGGGTGTCATAATGGCTGTGGTCAAGACAACCGTGGAACCCTCGGGCTTCTTGGAGCTCTTGACAGTTTTCTGCCAAGGGCTGAAGACATGCTTCACTCCTCTGCCGAGACTGAAGACTCAAAGGATGTTCAGGTCCATCAAAAAGCGGTTCAAGCGTTTTGGTGGTTACTCGAGGCTGTCCAGCAAAAGGTAGTCTTTGAATATACTACTTTGTAAATTCAATCGGTAATGGGTTTTTGCCATACCATTTAGTCCCCTTATATCCCCTCCCCTCAGCAATCACCACACTGTTGTCTGTGCCCATGAGTCCTTTTTCCTTTTTGCTCAATCTCTCCACCCCTCCCCTCCCCCAGACTACCTGACACCCTGTTCTCTACCTAGGAGATGGTCCCATTTACCTGGTTAATTCAGTGTGTTCATTAGAGTCCACACACAAGAGAAATCCTATGGTATTTGCCTTTCTCTGACTGGCTTATTTTACTTAGTATAATGTTGTCCAGGTGCACCCATACTGTCGAACAGGTAAAAGTTGCTTTTTCTTTACGGGCTGGTATACACTACTTCTGGTCACGGAAATGGACGCAGGGCCCCCGGAACTGTTCTGCTCTGTTTCTTCAAGCACAGATGGGCTAATTCTTCACTTGAGCACTGGTTTCGGGAAAAGCTATTTTATTCACTGCTGCTGAAAATGAGAGAGCAGGCTTTAAGTTCTCAGGGAGGGGGTAATCTTTGCTCTGAGATTAACATTTCTATACAACTATGAAAATACTTCTGACATAATCAGGCGTTCTATGTTCTGTCCAACATTGCTGCCCTACCTGTTCTCCCCACCAGTCCCGTTAGCGCTTCCTCACGGCCCAACTGAACGATGAGGAAGCGTGTCGTGGGTTCAGGATGTGTCCAGAATACTGACAACCTGTGATGTGTCCAGTATTACATGCTGATCTTGAGCATTTGCCTCCACTTGTGATTATTGATTTAGCTAAGACGCAGGTCAGTTTTGCAGAATCCTCAGGCATCTAGATTTGTACAGTAATATGAAACCAAACGGCCAACACTTGTACACAAATCTCTGTTTTATTTCATTTTGGCTACGTGAGGCCACAGACTGCCGTGTTTTGTTTGGGTTTTGCCTTCATGTAACTCTCTATACCTTTGGCCTCCTGGGCCTCCCTTTCCAGCAGCTTTGACTCAGCTTGTTGTGCTGATTTCTCCTTGCCAGCCTCTTGTAGAGGGCGGGCCCAAGGCCTGTCCTGGAAACAGTGTCCTCCTCCTGTCTGTCAACAGCTATTTGTAACTGGGTGGCTCACGCATTGGAGCTCTGAAGCTCTGGGTGGGGGACAGAGAATCATTTTTTCTTTAGTGTGAATCTTGACCTTTAGTATAAAACCCTAGAGTACCATGGATCAGTGACGGCCCGTTCTGTGGCATTTGCTGTGTTGCAGGAGAAGCCCTTCTCCGAAGCTGGACACCACCCTCCACAGCTCTTTATCACCAGAGAGCGACAGCTGCAGCCTGGACTGCAGACTCCAGAGCCCACCACCACCTGAGGGCAACAACTGCAGCCAGGCCTGTGGGCTACATGGCCTCCCACCACCGGAGGTCAACAGCTGTAGCCTGGACTACAGCCTGCAAGACTTCCCACCACCCGAGGTCCCCAGCTACAGCCTAAACTGTGGCCAACAGGGACTCCCACCGCCTGAGGTCCCCAGCTGCGCCCTAGACTGTGGACTTCAGGGCCTCCCACCACCCGAAGTCCCCAGCTATAGCCAGTACTGCAGCCTTCAGGGCCTCCCACCCTCTCAGATACAAAGCTTAGGCCTCAATTGTGGCCTACAGGGCCTCCAACCACCTGAGGTCCCCACCTGTGGCCTCTACTCTGGCCTCCAGGGCCTCGTACCACCTGAGGTCCTCACCTGTGGCCTCCACAGTGGGCTCCAGGGCCTCCCAACATCTGACATCCCCATCTGTGGCCTCAACTGCAGCCTGCAGGGCCTCTCACCACCTGAGGTACCCAGCTGCAGCCTCCACTGTGGCCTCAAGGGCCTCCCACCATCCGAGGTCCCCACCTGTAGCCTGAACTGGGGCCTTCAAGACCTCCCACCAACCGAGGTTCACTGCTGCAGCCTCGACTGCTGCCTGCAGGGCCCTGCACCACAGGAGATGGACAGCAGCAGCCTGCACTTCAGGTTCCAGAGCCCCTCACCACCCACTCGCACCCTGCTGCTCCACAGTCCAGTGGTCATCGGGAAAGGCTGGAAGAGCAAGAGGCGGCACTTCTTCCTCTTCAAAGATTTGCTGTTGATCTCCAATGCAAAGTAGGTCCACGTTCCACACTGTCCTGGTGACCACACAGGTGCATGTTCCACACCCTCCGTGTAAAGCAGCATTCCTTTCCTGACCCCATGGCAGGGTCCGCTGTAACTGCCCCTCACTCGGTGGAGTCAGGAATTTGCTCACGGGCTTCTCGCATCTCACTGGGGCTTTGGGGTGTGCACTCGTGACTCTGAGGGGCAGGCAGTTGCAGAGCGGGAGCCCACCTGCCTGGGCACCATCACAGGGCCAGTGGCTGTGGAACCCAGAGCCCAGCGTGGAGTTCAAGTTTTGAATTAACCAAGACACACGCTGGTTTCCGAGTTACAGGTCAAAGGCAGATGAGGTAGAAATGGTCAGAGAGCAGTGTCCCTGCTGACACAGTGGATCACTTCCTCAGTCTCCAGAGACACCTGGGAAGGATGCCCACACTGCCTGAGAAATCCTGCTGGCCCCTGGGGTGCTCTGGATGGATGATTCGATTGCCTGGTGGTACCCTGGGTTCCCTTGGTGGACTAACTGTTTTGGGGCTTAGCCAAAATCTAAGGGACACCGGTATGAGCTAAATCTTAAGTAAAATAATTTAATGTAATCTATGAATAAAGACCAAAGAACATTTTTTGCAGGTTAAGGGTGAAGCTGTATTTGAAATCCATCTAATCCAACCATTTTTTTGTTTGTCTCTCTTAAGAAAGGTGGTATAAATATTTTATAAATCATGTATCTTTGTTCAGCCCCTCAAATACTTTCAGACATAACGAAAATGTGAGTAAATAATAAAAAGAATAATAACATACAATATAATGTTTAAACAAATATGAAATTGATTAATGGTGCTAAGACAGTCGACAATGTAGAGTACGGTCAAACCCAACATCCACCGTTCACAATGACCGTCTTTGCCGCCATGGATGAAATATGCTCAAGGCCTCACTGGCCAGGCCTCGCCCACATCATCCCAGGCTGTGCTGGGAGCAGAGAGGGAGGGAGAGGAGGTCGGTGGCCCAAGACTGTGAGGACCAGCACCTTACTGGGAGCATAGCTGGTCCCCTATGTTATGAGAAACAAGCTAATGAAGGTCTTTCCATTTCTCTTTCTAGGTACAGGAAGATCTTTAAGATCAGGATGAAACTGCCACTGACCACCATGTGGATTACTGATGACCCGAAGGGAAAGGCCAAAGCGGCCAAGAGGTCCCTGGTCTTGGGCTGGCCCACGGGGAGCGTGCTGGCCACCTTTCAGTAAGACCCACAGCTTGCTCCTGTATTACATGCCCGCCAAAGGGAAGCCACTTTCATGTGATTGTGTATGAAGCCAGGGACTCACTCACTCTGTGAGCACCCATAATGACATCAGTCTACCTTGTACTTTCCCCCCAAAGTTTCCTGGGTGTAAAAATATGCAGATGGCTACAGGGTGGCCCCTTAGGGGTGATTTCCTTGGTTTGGGTCAGTGGTTTTCACAGGGGCTCCACCAGCCACGTGGGAGAGAGGACAAGGGTCTGGGACCACTCTGAGACGTGACCGGCCCTCTCCCAGCTCTGGGCCCTGAAGCTCAGAGCGCTTCACAGGATTTCCGACTGGCCCACCGCCACCCAGCCTGCATCAGCTCATGCAGCCAAGTGTTTACATTTCCAAAAGCAACTGCTCTTGCACTTTACAATCTACGTCACCTCACTGTGTCACTGCCAGAAAGCAGCAGTGTCCATGGACAGTCCTTTTGAGGAGAGACAACTTACACACACATCCACATCCCTAACTACTGCATCATCTTCATCTGGAGTGACAGCCATACATGTTAGTTTACATATTTTACATCAGTAACCTTTTCTCTTCTTTTTCATCTGCAGATCAGAAGACCTAAAGAGGAAATGGACCTCTTTCCTTGAAAGGTAAGTACTTTACCACTATGCATATTTTAAATCCTTAAGCCCTAATGAAAGAATGCAAATCTCTGCAAAGCATTGTCCCCAAATCACCCTCTGTCTTCTCTGGAGACACCCACAGACCATTGTATCCACTCAGAGCTGTCTGCTCCCACTGACTCTGGCTGCTCCTGCCTGTAATGTGCTCGGACTGACAAGCATGCTCACTGATTTCGCAGGAAGTCGTGGTTGTCTCTCATCTCTATGCAGCAGAGCCGAAGTTGTTCCCAACACATACATTCCATTTCCCCAGGGGCGGGTTACACCACTGATGGGTTCCCAAAGCAACTGCTGCTTCCCCCTTTGAAGACTGGAGCGTGGGGCCCTCCCACTAGGCAGGGAGGCTTTCAGGACCACACATGCTGCCCAGCACTCACGTGACCAGGGCAACCCATTTTGGGGAGTCATTTCTTATTTTCCTCAAATAGTTTTGCACATTTAATTCCAACGCATGTTTTAATTGCTGAGTTAATTTACATGCCATTAAAAAAAACTGCAAAGTATGTCACAAACGTTAGCAAACATAGATTTACGTAAGAAATGACCAAAGAGCTAATGCATTCTACTCTGTTTTGGGTCTATATTGAATGGGATTAGATACATCGCTGAGGCACGAAAGGACAACGCTCCCCTCAGCCACGAAAACTGTGAACCTGTAAGTTATGTTGAGACCAAACATCAACCCAAGTTCCAGATTTAGGCAGAATGAAGGAGTGGGGTCAGGGGATGGGGTGAGAGAGAGAGAGAGAGAGAGACAGAGACAGAGACAGAGACAGAGACAGAGACAGAGACAGAGAGAGAAAGAAGCAACGAACCTAGCAATAGAGAGAACATTTTAAAAGCACCACGGGGAAAAAAGCGTTTTTCTGGAATCATATGCGACCTTGTATGTACACAAGTGCATCCTGGGCAATAGGAGAGGGAGGGTCCATGACAGCCACAGCCCTTCAGCACAGAAGGGACGGTGCATGTGCAGCATGGACCACGTTTCCCCGGATCCTTCTAACAGCGAAGACAGTGGTTTGTGATGCAGTGATTTTCCCAAGCGGATACTGCCTTCTAGTACCAAACACTTTTTCCAATGTTGCTACTTAGATACAGAGGGATTTGGGTTGTTTCCACAGGATACTTCTCTTTTCCCTACAATGCCATTTAAAAAGACTCTCTTACTGACCAGATGAATTAGAGAGTGCTCATGATTATCTCTGAAATTATTTTTTACTTCACAAAAGATTTCATGGGAGAGTTTTTAACTTGTGTCGAAGGGTTTTTAATTCCAAAAAGTTAGCAGAAGTGCTCTGGGCCCTGTGAAGAGCGCTGAACAGCACCATAGTGCTCAGCTCTGTGATAAATCCGGACAAGGCCGACACAACTCAGGTTCCCCCCTGGACACCGGGACCATGGTGATGCATGCCAGGTAGGCACCAGCAGGTGGTACTGCCCTCTGGCAAGCCCCCACGTGGAACTGCCTTTGCACTTAGCAGGGTGGCCCATGGCAGACTCTTGCCAATTTCCACACTACAAGTACAGACTAACAAGGGTTGTCCCCCTGGGGACACAGGTCTAGACACCATGAGTTTTCCTAATGTTGACTGACCATGGTGGGATCACAGTCTGTGGCTGTGCCCATCAGTGTCTAGCTGGGCCCCCAATCACTGTGGGGTCACAGCTGGAGGGGCTGTGAGGGAAGTGGGGACTGAAACCGTGCTCTTCAGTGAAATGTTTTCTCTTTTCTCAGAGTTTTAAAGTGTATTTATGGTAAATCTCATACTTTAATAAGCTAACCCCTGAAAAACATGAGAGGCACCTCAGGAAATACACTGTTTTACCTTCTCAGTAGGCGTTGCACATGATACACAGAGGAAGCCTCTGCTTCCATCTTGCTAAGCAAGAGGACTGGTTACAAAAAGTGCGTGTTCTGTCCTTAGGATTCTGGAGCAGCCACCTGGAGCACATGTCGCCCTCCTGTACCACCTGGGCTTTGGGCTTTGGCACCCCCTTCTAGCCATAGGGCTCTACCCTGGCATGTCAGCCCACAACCTGGCCTTGCCTGGAGCCTGTGGCGTGCTCTGTCTGCCCAAGGCCTGCAGCTCCTATGGACAAAGCAACCTGACCATAAATGTAAGGGGACCTCTCACTTGGATGCCCTGGGGGCAGGGTTCCCCCTTGGAGCCCCAGTTGATGGCATTCACCTGGAAGGACCAGTGTTGTGAACTGCACACTTCAGTCCCAGGTCTCTGCAGTGGCAGAGTCATTTAGCCTGCCCTAAGGGCTTGGGGAAGGTGACTGGTTTAAGGGCAAAGGAACAGCCCTTGAGTCCCTTCTCCATTCCCACCCAAAACGCGATTCAGCAGATAACCCAACAATATGGAGATAAGGTTGTTGAGGCACCTTAGAAAGCCCCTGGGCTTTGGAATTTGACAAGCCAGCTGCAACTCTCAACCCAGTCACTGAGAGATGTGCGACCTTGAGCCCAGTGTCCAAGGGCTGGTGTCACCAGGGCACAGTGGTGACAGCACGAGCTGCTCTGGTTCTTTCCTAGCACGTCTGCGGTGGCTGGGAGATGTGTGCACCATGGTTTCACTCCCATAGCCCTTCCAGCCTGTGCGGCCCATTAAGAAAGACATGGGTTCCCCTTCTCCTCTACTATGGGGGAGGAGACAGGTGTAGAGCCTAGAGCTCCTCATGGACCACGACAGGCCTGAGACAATGCCAGGTTTTGCCCAGGCTCAGCCCAAGAGCACGCGTGCAGCAGCCAGTGTGTGAAGACCCACTGCCATTACAGGAACGGTTGTGTCTGTCCTCACAAAAATTCCCAGTAGTCTGGGCTTCCTGAGTTTCAGAAACTTCTTCACTTAAGAAGTGAAGTTCACTAAATAGCGAAGATGGCGGCGAGATAGGTGGGAGCGGAGTCCACTTCCCCTCAGCACCAGTGAAACACCTAGCTGATTTGAGGAGCAGAGCGAACAGCCAACAGTATTCCAGCATATATGAAGATCGGAGACCAAAGATAGAGGACATTGAAAGATCTGACGGTAAGAAGAGCGCTTAAGGACAATAAGGTCCCTGGGACCTGCGCAGGGACCTGGGTGGCTGAAGCCCAAGCCTGGGCGCAGGCTCTGCTGCAGGATTCTTGGGAGAGAGCCAGGCTGGGCTGTGTGAGCAGCCAGGTGCTTGTTTGGACCAGGGGGGGCTTGAATAGGAAGAATTTCTCAAAAAGAAAAAGAAAATAGAGGCACACAGCGGCTAGTTAGAGAACTCTCCGCAGCAGCCGCAGCCTCTGGCGCCCCTCCCACCTCAGCCCCTGGACGGTGAACACGGGATAAACAGCCCCGGCACTCACCTGAAGCCTGGCTGCGCACACCCAGATTAGCGGACTGGGGGCCCACACCTGAAACCTCGGGTGGGTGCGTACCGGGGGCAGAGGCTAGCTGCCCCATGCACAGGCCCAAGGTGGCAGACTGGCTGGCCACTCGACTCAGTCCCAAAGTGGCGGACCGGCCAGCCAAGCGACTCAGGCCCAAAGCAGCCGGCCCCACGCTACTCAGGCCCAGAGCAGCTGACCAGCTGGCTGTGCGTGACCCAGGCCCAAAGCAGCAGATTGGCTGATCAACGGCCTGGCTGCCTGCGAGGGACCACACCTAAAAGCACCAGTTCTGAACAACTCCTACCTGGCCCCTGCGCACAGAGCCCTGCAGGGCCTACTGGCTCTCTAGGACTAAGGCAGAACACCCAGCAGAGGGGAGCTGCAGGGCTAGGGGAGACTGCATTCCCCGGAAAGACTCGACCCAGTAGGAGGGCTGAACTACCCCACAGCAGCACCCAGAGCCCCTAGCATCTAAGACAGCAAAGAGCAAGAAGGGGGAGTGTGAGTGGCCCCTAACTGGTGCAACTCAAGGACAGCACAACTGATGAACTAAAGGCCTAGTGGGGAGCAGAAGGACCCTGAGGAACTGGACTGGAGGCTGAACAACAGCGAAGAGTGTGGCTCAGGAAGGGAGAAAAGTGAAACCAATCCTTCCAACCACCCCCTCCCATTCCACAGACCAGTAGACCAGTAGAACTCACCTGACTGGTTTAAAGCCAGCAGACTTTTTTTTTTTCTTTCCTCCTTTCCCCCTGAATTCCTTCTTCCTTTCTGTCCTTCTTTCTTTTTTTATTCCTTCTTCCTTCCATCCTTTACCTTTTTTATTCCTTCTTCCTGCCTTCTTTTATTTATTCTTTTGTTTTAATTTTTGTTAAAATTCCTTCTTATCTTGCCTCTGATCTTTCTTTATTCCTTCTTCCTTCTTTCCTTTCCTTTTCTATTCCCTTTTTCCCTCCTTCCCTTCTTTTTTTTTCTCCCCCCCTCTTTCTCTTTTTCCCACAGGTGAGACAATAAAACCTGGAGTGCTGAAAAGACCAGAGTTAGACTGTGTTACACCCATAAACATCAGCTCAAGACCAGTGAGCACAGGAGATTAAGGAGACAGCACCACTGAATCCCACTGGCATTCTACCATAGAAGTTCATACCATAAACCCAGGGAGTCAGAATAGATCAATTTAAGAAGCAGAGGCTAACAAGAAGAGTCTCACAAACAATGGGAAGACAAAGAAACAATTCCCAAATGAAAGGAAAGGAGGAAGCCTCAGAAAGAATGCTAAGTGAAAAAGAGGCAACTCAACTATCAGATACTGAGTTCAAAGCAATGGTTATCAGGAAGCTCACTGAGCTCAGAGAACTACCAGAAACTACAGGGAAACTACAATGAACTCACTGCAAACTATATTAACATGAAAAAGGAAATAGAAACTATCACCAAGGGCCAAGAGGAAATGAAGAATACAATTTCTGAATTGAAGAACACAGTAGAAGGGATCAAAAGCAGACTTGATGAAGCAGAGGATCGGATCAGCGAGCTGGAGGACAAAGTAGAAAAAAACACCCAGAAAGAGCAAGAAAAGGAAAAGAGGCTCAGAAAGAATGAAGAGGGATTAAGGGAAATGCAGAACAACATGAAATGTAACAATATCCGTATAATAGGAATACCAGAAGGAGAAGAAGAGCAAGGGATAGAAAACCTGTTTGAAAAAGTAATGATGGAAAATTTCCCTAATCTGATGAGAGAAAAAGTCACCCAAATCCAGGAAACACAGAGAGTCCCAAGCAAGAGGAACCCAAAGAGGCCCACTGCAAGACACATCATAATTAAAATGGCAACATTCCAAGACAAAGAGAGGATCTTAAAGGCAGCAAGGGAGAAACAGGAAGTAACATACAAGGGAGCCCCAATAAGGTTAGCAACTGACTTCTCAATGGAAATGCTCCAAGCCAGAAGAGAATGGCAAAAAATATAACAAGTAATGAGAACCAGAGGTCTGCAACCAAGACTACTTTACCCAGCAAGGCTCTCAATCAAGATAGAAGGCCAAATAGTTTCCCAGACAAAAGAAGTCTAAAAGAATACACTTCCACCAAACCAGCTCTGCAAGAGATACTAAAGGGACTGCTTTAAGGAAAGGAAGGAAAAGACAAAGAGAGAGGAACACAGGTAGGAAAAAATGGCAATGAATAACTACCTATCAATAATAACCTTAAACATAAATGGATTAAATGCTCCAATCAAAAGACATAGAATAGCTGAATGGATAAGTAAACATGACCCACACATATGCTGCTTACAAGAGACCCATCTGAAGACAAAAGACCTACACAGACTGAAAGTGAAAGGCTGAAAACAAACTTTCAAAGCAAATGGACAGGAAAAAAAAGCCAGGGTAGCAATACTCATATCAGACAAAATAGACTTCCAAAGAAGGGCCATAAAGAGAGACCCAGATGGTCATTTCATAATACTCAAAGGAAGAATCCACCAAGAAGACATAAACATTGTAAATATATATGAACCCAACATAGGAGCACCCAAATACATAAAGAAAATCTTGGAGGACTTCAAGAAAGATATTGACAGCAACACAATTATAGTAGGGGACTTTAACGCCCCACCGTCAAAAATGGACAGGTCTTCCAAACAAAATATCAACAAGGATATTGTGTCACTTAACAATACCCTAGATGAAATGGACTTAACTGATATATATAGAGCTTTTCGTCCCAAAGAAGCAAAATACACATTCTTTTCAAGTGTACATGGAGCTTTTTCAAAGATAGACCACATAATACGACACAAAGCAAGCCTCAGCAAGTTCAAGAAAATTGAAATCATATCAAGCATTTTCTCTGACCACAAGGGACTGAAACTAGAAACCAACCCCAAAGGAAAAAACCCAAAACACTCAAAATCATGGAGACTGAATAGCATGCTATTAAACAATGAATGGGTCAAGAATGAGATTAGGGAAGAAATCAAAAACTTTCTGGAAACAAATGAAAATGAACTCACATCAACCCAAAACCTATGGGACACAGCAAAGGCAGTCCTGAGAGGGAAGTTCATAGCAATACAGGCCTACCTTAAAAAGATAGAAACATTTCAAATAATCAACCTAACCTTATGCCTGCAAGAACTCGAGGAACAACAACAAAGACAGCCCAGAGCAAGCAGAAGGAAGGAAATAACCAAGATCAGAGCAGAGTTAAATGACATAGAGACTAAAAGCACAATTCTAAGGATCAATGAATCCAGGATCTGGTTCTTTGAAAAGATAAACAAAATTGACAAGCCTTTAAGTAGGCTCATCAAGAAAAAAAGAGAGGGGATCCAAATAAACACAATTAGAAATGAAAGAGGAGAGATTACAACTGATACCACAGAACTACAAAGGATTGTAAGAAATTACTACGAAGAACTGTATGCCAAGAAATTTGAAAACCTAGGTGAAATGGACACATTTCTAGAAAAATATAATCTTCCAAAACTGAGTGAAGAAGAAGCAGAAAACCTGAACAGACCAATAACAGCAGATGAAATTGAAGCAGTCATCAAAAAACTCCCAACACACAAAAGCCCTGGACCAGATGGTTTCACAGGAGAATTCTACAAAGCATTTATGGAAGAGCTAACCCCTATCCTTCACAGACTATTCGAAAAAATCCAAACTGATGGAAGACTCCCAAACTCTTTTTATGAAGCCAGCATCATCCTAATCCCAAAAACAGATAAAGACACAACGAAGAAAGAAAACTTCAGGCCAATATCGCTGATGAACATAGACGCTAAAATTCTCAACAAAATATTGCAAACTGCATCAAGCAATACATTAAAAAGATCATACACCATGACCAAGTGGGATTCATCCCAGGGATGCAAGGATGGTACAATATTCGCAAATCAATAAACATAATACATCACATCAACAACAGCAAAGACAAAAATCACATGATCATATCAATAGATGTGGAAAAAGCATTTGATAAGATACAGCACCCATTTCTGACAAAAACACTCAGCAAAGTGGGAGTAGAGGGAGCATTCCTCAACATAATAAAGGCCACATATGAGAGACCTACAGCCAACATCATACTCAATGGACAAAAACTTAGAGCTTTCCCACTAAGATCAGGAACAAGACAAGGATGCGCTCTCTCACCACTCCTATTCAACATAGTATTGGAAGTCCTAGCCACAGCAATCAGACAAGAAAAAGCAATAAAAGACATCCAAATTGGAAAGGAGGAAACGAAACTGTCACTGTTTGCAGATGACATGATAGTGTACATGGAAAATCCTATAGACTTCACCAAAAAACTACTCGACCTAATAAATGAATTTGGCAAAACAGCTGGACACAAAGTAAATACTCAGAAATCCAAGGCATTCTTGTATACCAACAATGAGACATCAGAAACAGAAATCAGGAAAAAAACAATCCCATTCAATATAGCAACAAGAAAAATAAAGTACCTAGGAATAAACCTAACCAAGGAGGTAAAAGACCTGTACTCAGAAAACTACACAACATCGAAGAAAGAAATTAAGGAAGACACAAACAAATGGAAGCATGTACCATGCTCATGGATTGGAAGAAATAACATCATCAAAATGGCCATACTACCCAAAGCAATTTATAGATTCAATGCAATCCCTATTAGAGTACCCATGACATATTTCACAGATATAGAACAAATATTTCAGAAATTTATATGGAACCATAAACGACCCCGAATAGCTGCAGCAATTTTGAGAAAGAAGAACAAAGCAGGAGGGATCACAATACCTGATATCAAACTGTATTACAAGGCCACTGTCATCAAAACAGCCTGGTAGTGGCATAAAAACAGGCACATAGACCAATGGAACAGAACAGAAAGCCCAGAAATAAACTCAAGTCTTTACGGTCAATTAATATTTGACAAAGGAGGCAGGAGCATAAAATGGAGCAAAAACAGCCTCTTCAACAGATGGTGTTGGGAGATCTGGACAGCTACGTGCAAAAAAATGAAACTCGATCACCAACTTACGCCATACACAAAAATAAACTCAAGATGGATAAAAGACTTAAATATAAGTTGTAACACCATAAAAGTCCTAGAGGAAAACATTGGCAGGAAAATCTCAGACATTCCATGCAGCAACATCCTTACAGACATGTCCCCTAAAGCAAGGGACATAAAGGAAAGAATAAACAAATGAGACCTCATCAAAATAAAAAGCTTCTGCATGGCTAAAGAAAACAGCACCAAATTACAAAGAGAACCAACAGTATGGGAAAACATATTTGCTAATGATACCTCAGACAAGGGCCTGATCTCCAAAATATATAAAGAACTCACACGACTCCACTCCAGGAAGACAAACAACCCAATTAAAAAATGGGCAAAGGACTTGAACAGACACTTCTCCAAGGAAGACATACAGAGGGCCCAGAGACATATGAAAAGATGCTCAGCATCACTAGCCATCAGAGAGATGCAAATTAAAACCACAATGAGGTACCATCGCACACCAGTCAGAGTGGCCAACATAAACAAATCCACAAACAAATGTTGGAGAGGATGCGGAGAAAAGGGAACCCTAGTGCACTGTTGGTGGGAATGCAGACTGGTGAGGCCACTGTGGAAAACAGTATGGAATTTCATCAGAAAACTAAAAATGGAACTGCCCTTTGACCCAGCAATTCTGCTGCTGGGATTATACCCTAAGAACACTGAAACACCAATCCAAAAGAACCTGTGCACCCCAATGTTCATAGCAGCACAATTTACAATAGCCAAGTACTGGAAGCAACCTAAGTGCCCATCAGCAAACGAGTGGATCCAAAAACTATGGTATATTTACACAATGGAATTCTACGCAGCAGAGAGAAAGAAGGAGCTTATACCTTTTGCAACAGCATGGATGGAACTGGAGAGCATTATGTTAAATGAAATAAGCCAGGCAGTGAGGGACAAATACCATATGATCCCACCTTTAACTGGAACATAATAAATAGAAGAAATAAGGAAACAAAATATACCCAGAGACATTGAAGTTAAGAACAATCTAACAGTGGGCAGGGGGGAGTGGGGAGGGGACAGTGAGGAGAGGGGATTACAGGAACTACTATAAAGGACACATGGACAAAATCAAGGGGGAAGGTGGAGGTGGGGGAGGGAGGGGGGTTCACCTGGTATGGGGTGGAGGGATGGGGAGAAAAGGCACACAACTGTAATTGAGTAACAATAAAAAATTAAAATTAAAAAAAAAGAAGTGAAGTTCAAAGATTTTTTCTATTGAATGCTTTGTAAATTTGAATAAGATGTCCTATATGCCATCGATAACTCAATAAATCTGGGGGAAAAATTCAAAATTAGATCAAAATAAATAAATACACCTTAATAAAAGAGTATATAATTTCACGCCAAACATTCTATGTGGGTTATGTGAAAATCACCTTAGTTTTAAAGATGTTGACATAAAATGTCAGTTGTTGGACTAGGCCACAAATTATAACTTTAATTAGTCCACTGATTAAAAGTATTTTCAAATATGTTCCCAGACTTCACTTGAAAGTTATGTCTCTGAGAAAACTGGTTTAAATTTTTTTTTTCATCTGTGAGTTTTTCTTGAATTCATTCCCATTCTGTTAGATCCAGGGTGCACAGATGACATGTCACGTGTGTGTGACTAATGGGACGCCATTTCTGCCCTTGGTGTTCCAGATTGCTCTGCTACCATTTTTATGGAAAATGGCCCAGAGATCTTCGGGGAAGCCATCGCCTCCCTCTGCGGGGAGAGACCCACTGGTCATGTTGACACCAGGGAGGCTGCCTGTGCCCTAAGCAAGGGGACTGGCCCTGGGGGTCAGGGAAAGTAGTCAGATGGCACCTCTGGGAGTCCAGAACACACCCTGAGGTCGGCAACCCCCAAGCACCCCTTCTTCGGGAGGCTACTGCACAGGGTGCAGAGGGTCCCACCATTCTGGGACTGCAGGGAGGATGACATGGAGACTCTGTTCAGATCCTAACCTCATGAAGGGACAGTGTCCTAAGTCAATGAAGATTGTTGTGTTTAAATAAATAAAATCTTCAAATATACTCAGAATTTTGAAGACATTATAGAAAGAGAATACAAGTATGCCATGCCCTCCCCAGCTTGTTCAGTTGGTCGGAGCATCATCTGCACAGCAAAAGACAGTGGGTTCAATCTCTGGTCAGGGCGCATGCCTGGGTTGTGGGTTCCGTCCAGATCGGCATGCACACAGGAGGAAACCTGATGACGTTTCTCTCTCATCTGTTTCTCTCTCTCTCTCTCTCTCTCTCTTTCTCTCTCTCAAATCAATAAGCATATGCTCAGGGAAGGGTTTTAAAAAGTATCTCATGAAAAATAGACTGCAAAGCAGAATTGTGGATTGTCAGAAAAGATGACCTTTCATATCAGATGACAAGCTTGTTTCTATGATGAAAATTAGCGCTGAATACTGCTGTCCCAAGGCAGGTTACAAGAATGCTTTTGCACTGTTGGTGGGAATGCAGACCGGTGCAGCTGCTGTGGAAAGCAGTAGGAGATATCTCAAAAAATTAAAAATGGATCTGCCTTTTGACCCAGCAATTTCACTTCTGGGAATTTATCCAAAGAAACCCGAAACCCGAATTCAAAAAAATATAGCCACCCCTATGTTGATTGCAGTGTTATTTAAAATAGCCAAGATTTGGAAGCTTTCCAAGTGTCCATCAGTAGTAGGTGAGTGGATAAAACAATAATGGTACATTTACACAATGGAATACTCAGCTGTAAAAAAAAAAAAAAAAAAGCAAAATTGTACCCTGTGCCAGCATGGATGGACCTGGGGAATATTATGCTAAGTGTTTTCTGTTGAGAGCTAGGCAAGAGAGCTAGGCAATTATAGGCATTGCTAAGCAGAAAACCTCTTGAAGGTCACCAGAATAGATAGGGGAGAGAAACAACATTGTCGGCCAAAGTAAGGGTAAACAATACGTGATTTGCAGAGGGCTTATTCTGAGTCAGGGTCAGTTAGAGGGCCATGAAACTTTAGGTGCCAGACTCATCTCGGGTCTGGACCCTTATCTTTAAACTGAGGGTACAAATTAAGTGGGACAGACAGATGGTTCTTATCAACAGGAGACAGACAGATAGTTCCTCCTGACCCCAGAGCAAAGTTCCTCCTGACCCCAGAGCTATGCAGAGATAACCACAACTCCCGCTTTTGTAACTTGCTTGCTTGCTTCTCACCCTATAAAAGAGCTAGCCTGTGAGCGTTTGGCACGGCTCTCATTGGAGAGTTCGCCCCTGCGCAGGTAAAAACTTTGTTTGGCCAATAAACCATCTATAAATCTCTTAAGAGTCTGAGTCCATCAGTTCCTGGAACGAGAGATCTCGCTTTCGCATATAACATTTTCAAGGGTACAATTCTATAATGCATCATCTGTATATTGAAATAAGTGAAATAAGCCAGTCAGAAAGACAAGTACCACATGATTTCACTCTAATGAAATCTAATGAACAAACTGAACTAACAGCAAAGTAGAGACGGACTCATAGATAGAGAGCAGGCTGACAGCTCTCTGGGGGGTTGGGGTATGGAAGGATCAAGGGACAAGGACTCATGGACTCGGGCAGCAGTGTGGTACATGGGGGTGTGAGGGTGCAGGGGGAAATGGAAGAAGGTAAAGGGGGCATAAATGGTAATGGCAAAAAATACAATTATAAAAAGAAAGAATTACCTCTACAAATTCATAGAGAAAAAGCATAAACAGACCATTTTCAAATTGTATGAGTGCTTCTGAATTTGAAATGTTGCTTCTCCTTTCAGTTTAACACTTTCACTCAGCAGATATTGACTGACCTCTCCCTTCTCTCTTGGTGAATTTCTAAATTTCAGTAATGGGATCCACGTGTTCCTGTAGCAACTGCGCAAGATGACCACAAATAAAATGAAGTCATCACTGAGCTTTTGAAAGAGTCAGCCCCCAATAATTTTCCTATGAACAAGCATATTGAAATTTAGAAATTCATGAAGAGGGAAGTTAAAGATTGCTTGATCGATATATGGTGGCTTACTTCTCAAATTCATAAGCACTCAATCAATTTGGAAAAGGTCATTTTAGGTTCTTAATAAAGTTAATATGTAAACATTAATATATGCTACTTATATTTCCATTAGATCACTGTTTAATAGGGAAATGGCAGATGCATAAAAAGAATATTGAACAGTGACAGCATCTTTTTGTGGCTTATTGAGTTATGTTTACTTGAATCCATCAGCAATTATTGTGAGTAAACAAAACATAATCCAATGAGAATGTCAACAGAGATAGGTAAAAATTATAAAAACAAGCAAAGCAAACACACATGAGGCAGATGAACACGGCAGGTCTCATTTGTTCTGAGAGCAGAGAGGTGTCTTCAGCATGACTGGTGTGGTCCAGGAAGAGTTCATGAAGTAAAAGAAACTTCACTTAGACACTGAACATAGGCAAATTTTGACTTCCTCGAGAAGACAGTGCGAGCTCGGTTTCGCCCTGGGCAGGTGGGAACGTGACCATGGGCATGTAAGGAGCCCTGGGGAAGAGTGGGTTCTAAGTCCCGATTGTGGCCCCCTTATAAAGTTCACAGGTTGAAGCCCTAACCCCCAACAGCTCAGAATATGACTATTTGGAGACAGAACCTTTAGAGCAGCAATTTACTTAAAATGAGGCCCTTGAGGGTGGGCCCTGACCCAATCCACCTGGTGTCCTTTCATGGAGGGGAGGTGGTAGGAAGCCTGCAGGAACTCAGAGGCAGGCCGTGTGAGGTCAGCGAAAGGGTGGCTGCCATGGAGAGAGGCCTCAGAAGAAACCACCCCTCTCAGCACCCAGATCTCCGACTGCCAGTCTCCAGACTGAGAGAAATACCTTTCCATTGGCTAAGCCTCAGTCTGTGGATGCTTGTGATGGAGCCCAAGCAGATGACCATAAGCATGCCCCTGTGGGAGGCGTGGGTTCATGTGAAGGAGGCAGTGAGGCTCGAGGCCACAGGAGGGGACCACTGGCCTTGTCAGCATGGGGAAAGCTGTCTGTGGTTGAGGAGCGGCAGCGTGGGGTGCTTGTGCTGGGGCTCACCTCCCTGTCTGGTGTTACCCCCTCTGCACTCTCAGAACTAAATGAGCAACTAAGTGTTTATCACACTCGTGCACATTCAGACAAGCCCTTGGGTTCCTGAGGATGCTCCCTATGGGCACAGACAGTGTTTCTAGTAGCTGTTTGCTGTCTTCCTGCATGTTCACCCACTCTGCATGCAGACTTCATGCTGCCCACCCATGGAGGAAAACCAAGCATCTGTAACATCAGCAATCAATGCGCATCCCATTGGTGTGGTCTACCATGGGAAGCACTCTGCTTCCCTGAAATTCTGACACTCAGCGTCTGCACTCAGTGTCTGGAGAATGGATTGCCCTGATGCGAAAGGTCACATCTCCTCTGCAACACAATGTGGGGCCTCACTCTGTGAGAAAGAGAGGCTCTCGGGGGAAGGGTGATGGTCACCCAGAAACCGGCAGCTATAGGACACGGGACTTTGGCAAACAGACTGAAGTTTTGACTGTTTTTATGGGGTTATCGAGGGCTTAGATTTACGAACCCCTCACACACAAAGGAACATGCAGGAGGACTGAGGAAAGTGGAAAAGATAAAGTCAGGCCTTTTGGTGAGTGAGGCATTATCTGTCAGATCGGCCAATGCTGTTTCTTTCTAGGATGTGCATAATAGCAAGGACCCCTGTGAATTACACTAAGAAAATGTCCCTGTGGCAAGGAAAGAGGTACTGGTGGAACCAAGTATTCCTAAAGGTGCTGAACCCCTGTTCTCTGAGAATCTGAATTCCAAATGAGTTCCACATGACCAACCAGGTGACTTACAAGGCAAGAAGGCATGGGTCTACCCTGGGGACTCAAAGGGACAGCAGCAAATATTTTGTTTGCTGTAAAAATAGACTTGAAAAATTAAATGTGACTATGAACATATAGAAAGAAATGGGATAAATAGAAATTAGCAAATATGTGATGACCAAATCAGGATCATTTTAAGAATGGTCAGGAGACTTCTGGTCAAGATGGAGGTGTAGGTAGATCTACTTTGCCTCCTTGCACAACCAAAAGGACAACAAATTTAAAAACAAAAAATAACCAGAACTACCAGAATATCGAACTATATGGAAGTCCAACAACCAGGAGTTAAAGAAGAAACATTCATTCAGACTGGTAGGAGGGGCGGAGATGGGCAGCTGGAGAAGGGAGGGCGCAGAGTAAGGCCACAGCAAGGCGGCAGCTGGCGGGCCAGGCGGTGCCACATTTGAGTGAGGATAAAATGGGAGGCACAGCTGGGGAGCGAGACAGACCACTCAATACAGGGTTCCAGCATGGGAAAAGGAAGCCTCAGACACCTGGCTGTAAAAACTTGTGGGGGTGGCGGCGGCGGGAGAAACTCCCAGACTCACAGGAGAGTTCGTTGGAGAGACCCAGGGGGTCCTAGCACATACACAAACCCACCCACCTGGGAATCAGCAATAGCAGGGCCCAATTTGCTTGCACGTAGTGGGGTAAAGCCAGCCAAGAGCCGAGCGAGCACATGGAATATTTCATGGTTATTTGCTCCAGTCCTCTCCTTTAGCCAGATGAACTCCCACAGCAATGAGAGAGAATGATGCAGTTAAGGATCCTGTTTTCAAGTGCTCTGGAGAGAGACGTTCCAGGATATTCCCCACATACTTTCTGAGGATTTAGTGGCCTCAGAGGGTGCTTCCCCACAAATGAATCTAGGAACTACCCACAATTCACAGTGGTCCTGTGAGGTCCAGCAATCTCATTTCTGTCCATACAGTGATAACGGAACTGTGTTGTCCTCCGCTTTCCCGAAGACCTCTATCCCTGAATCTTCCCATTTCGTCTCAGTCTTTTATTTTAGTACATGTTAAGTTCGCCTTTTCCTCTGACCTTACACTCATAGGTATAACCAAATGTATAATGTTGGTGTGTAATATTTAAATTATTATTTTTTTATGTCTCACAATGAAAGAGCCCTACCCCAGGTCTAACTGGATCAGAAAGAAACAGATTCTTAGCCTCAGATGAAATACTAAAAACCATAGATTTCACATTCCTACATTTCTGTTTGGACAACTTCAAGGACAAGGAACATATGTCACGGTATAGCCAGTACAATTTTCTGACAGATTTAATCTATGCTCATATACTGTTTATCCTTATTTAATCCTGAAAGCATACCTCTATTTTCTTTGGAAGCAGTCTTCGGCTTTCCATTACTCCCTACGAAAAGTTATCTTGCTAGATTTTCTCTATAACTCCAATGTGCTCAGAGAAACTGGATATTAACACCATCCTCTGGTATAAGTCCTATCACCACCTCCTTTTTCATGCATCCATCTGCATGATGAAACCCAACACTAAGGCCAGAAATCTATAGATCTTTGGAAATCCACAGAGAAAATTGCCCTACGAGAGAGCTGTCACCATGCACAGTTTCTATAGGGTGTCAACGATGTGAAAATATGAATCATTTGGCCTTCGGTCCTCAGAGTTCATGCCAATGCCAGTGACCCCATGTCTGGTGCCAGCCCTCCCAGATGTCACTTACCCGTGGCTGAGTTGGCCAGAACATGGGTAAAGAAGGTGGTCATCTCTCTGGATGATTTCAGGGGTGTTGAGTGTTTCCTGCCACAAACCCATTTTCCCAAGAAACTTCAACCAATATCAAAAATAGTGCGATCACAGACCTCTCCTCTGGGAACCGGCTCTTTCAGAGTACAAATATTCTTCGGGGTTTGCATATGAATTACCTTATGTCAATAACACACCTTCATGTCCATGGACTTAGAGATGTTTCCGTCATCATGGTTTTGAAGAAACACTGGGAGAAGCCGTTTACACTGACAAAGATGGAAGCGATGGCTGGAAAAAAGAATAGGTCAGATGTAAAGGCTGGTGCTCTTGTATGTTTTCTTCTGTTTCCTCCTTTCCTCCCTCCATTCCTGAGCTCATTCCTTGCCAGACTTGCTGGAACCATCTCACTTGAAATGTGGTCAATCCAGCAGCCAAAATGCTTCTCCCCACATCCTTGGGGGGAGTTCTGCTCACAGCCCACCACCTCTGCTGCCTTCATTCATAGTAAGATACGTGGACCAAGGTTAATGTTAAACATTAAAAATACATTAATGTTAAATGTTCAATTATTTCAACATTTGAGAACATTTAACATTTAACAATGTATTTGTCAAATGGACAAAGATACGCAGACCGAGGCAGGCATCACGGCGGGGCCCACAAGTGGCAAGGCCAGCAGGTGAGAGCAGGGCGAGTGGTAGAACCTGCATCCCCTGGGTATCAAAGAAGAGATGGACCGGACCCCTTCCACCGTCCGGGTGTGAAGCTACCATGTGATGACGTGAAGGCACTAGGGGTTAATACATGCTCATTTGCCATCATTTTTTGAATAACAATGACGAGGCACAACATGTTCAAATGGACGTTGCCTGCGTGTGTGCTCAGCAGCTGGCTGGGCAGGCAGGACCCTGGATGCCAGGCACCTGGAAGAGGGCAGCCCGGGACAGCAGGCTCTGCTCCCTCCTGCTTACCAACACGTGGCACCTCAACTTCTAGAAATTAAACGAACATCCTCTCCTATGCCTACCTCTGTGGATCACATTTCCTAAGCCCATATTTTTCTTAATTCAGTAGCTAAAAATAATTAAAAAATATAAACCATTGAAAATAATTTGTACTAACACAGTGCCATAACCCCTTAGAGCCAAAAATGAACTAGAAGTTGTGTTTTTAATCATGATCACACTTCATATCCTACTGCTTACTAGTTATCACCACAGGAAACATAGAAGGCTCTTCAGTGGGGACCTTGGAGAGGCCCGGTCTTCCATATAGGACAGTCTGTTTCACGGCCTTGCGAGCTGCTCGGGCCCCTGGCACATGGGGACGCTTTTTTCCCAAACGTGGAGCTTGGGTGCGCCATGTGCAGTGCAAGCAGTGGTGCCTTTCTGAGCCCTGGTGGACACAACCCAGCACCATTTGTCATTCTGTAAGCGCAGCCAGGGCTAGGACAGCTGGTAGGCACTCCCTGCTGCCACACTCACCTACCTGCTCCTCAGGAGCTCCGGGCCACAGCACCACGTACACGTGCAGGGGGACATTACTCTGCTCTAACGGGTCCATAGGTCCAGGGAATTGCACGTGTTGTGTGCGGTGTTACTTCAGTCCTTCCTTTTTCATCCTTTTCGGGGCTCACTGGGCAAAACATTCCTAGGATTTGTTCTAAATTGGCGATCGGAGGAAGAGTGGAAAAGAGTTGGACCTCTTTCACAGGAACACTAAGCTGCAATCAATTGAATTATCAGACGATCAATCTGAAATATAGTTGAATTTCCAAGGTTGACGATTTTTCAATCTTACTATAATGTGAGAATTTTTCTTCTGATGTTAACAAGGACTTGATTCTTTAATTTTAAATTGTTGATGTTTAATTTGATTAAGTTGAAGAGTTTATCATTAACTCTATGAACATTCACTGAATATTTATACGTATGTGTTTGGTGCTAGGCTGCCTGAAAAAAAAACAGAATTCATTTATCACTCCTCCTACTCATTTGTTTATTAAATATCTATTGAGCGGGTACTTTATTCTAGACACTAGGGATTCAAAAGAGAACAACGCTTACACTACCAAGAGAGCAGCAATCCCTAACCTAAGGAGTGAATTAGGACAGGTTCTCCCGTGGGGGTCAGGCCTGAGATCCGTCTGGGCGGCTAAGAGTCTTGCATTGGCTGAAACTCCACAACCCTGCTCTGAGGTGGTGAACGTGACCCAGCACCTTGAACTCCCTAAAGTCTGTGGTAAACCAACCAAGAAGGGAGTGTAACTGCTTCGGCCATGGTCCCCCCAGAGCTCTAACACCCTTCTCTGTGAAGGAATCGGCGGCCTCTTATCCTTGGTGTCCGCAAAGGGCATTCACCTGTGGTGAACCTGGGCCTGGGCGACCCGGGCCAGGCCCCATGGTAGGAGCCCGGGGAGGCAATGGGAGCCTCTGCAGCCAGGCCTCTAGCTCTCCCCGGGTCTCTCTCGGGGCACGGGCACCCTCTCTCACCTAGAGAGTGCCCACACCATCCCCTGACCCCCGCAGGACACCTGCATCCTGCGATAAGCGGCCCTCTGCCTCCATGGAGCTCGGACCCCTAGAGCCGGGGTGCGAGGCACTGGGCTAAGTTGCTGGAAACCCGCAGACCCCTCCGTCCTGTCCTCCCCACTGTGAAGATCCCCCTGTTCTTCCATCCGTAAGGGGGTCCGTAAGAACAGGGGGGAGGCCCCCAGGAGATAGCTTTTGTGGGAGACACGCCTAGCTGGTTTGGGGCCAAGACGCAGGGCCTCCAGGCTCGGGGCAGGCAGCCCCACCAGAAGCCTCCCTCGGGGCAATGTGCCCCACCCTGGACATATCAGGCCAGGTTCACAGGGTCCCTGGGGTCGTGTCCATGGAACTGGAAGCTCTCTCTGCCACCCAGAGGACCGCGCGATTTCCTGTGGACCACACTTCCCAGCACGTCGTCTCCCTCCCCCGCAGAGGCAGAGTGCCTGGGAAGAACTAGGAACCTGGGGCCGGGACGGGGTGCCGGCCAAGGTTCCTCGCCAGGTGGAGTGTGTCCAGGTGGCCGGACTCACAGCCACCGATGCGTTCTCTGGTGGGGAGTCAGGCCTGCGCTCCGCCTTGGCAGCTGAGAGTTGGCTTTGGCGGAAATTCCCCTACTCCGCCCCGAGGCGGCAGACTTGGACCCAGCGTCTTCAACTCTCTAAAGTCTGTGCTAAACCACCAAACAAGGGAGTGTGACCTCTTTGAGCTGATCCCCCTGAGCTGGAACCCCCTTCTCTGTGATGGAATCGGCGGCCTCCTGTCCTTCGTGTCCGCAAAAGGCATTCACCTGCAGTGAACCTGGGCCAGGGCGAGCAGTACCAGGCCCCATGGTAGGAGCCCGGGGAGGCAACGGGAGCTTCTGGGGCCAGGCCTCGGGCTCTCCCGGGGGCATTCTCGGGGCCCAGGCGTCCTGTCTCGCGTAGAGAATTCGCACGCCATACCTGACTCCCGCAGGACACCTGCATCTCGTGATGAGCGGCCCTCTGCCTCCATGGAGCTCGGGCCCCTGGGCCGGGGTCCGAGACACTGGCCTGAGTTGCGGGAAATGTGCTGGATCCTCCTTCCAGTCCTCCCAACTGTTAAGATCCCCCTGTTCTTCCATTTCTAAGGGGGTCCCCCCTTACGGATGGAAGAACAGGGTGGAGGCCCCCAGGGGATAGCTTTTGTCAGAGCTGCGGCTAGCTGGTTTCGGGCCAGGATGCGGGGCCGGGCAGGCACGTGGGAGGCACTCCCACCAGAAGCTTCCCTTGCGGCAACGTGCCACACACTTGAGATATCTGGCCAGGTTCACAGGGTCCTTGGGGCCGTGTCCGTGGAAGTGGATGCTTTCCCTGCCATCCAGAGGACCACGTGTTTTCACGGAGACCACACTTCCCAGCAGGTCTCCCACCCCCACAAAGGCAGAGTTCCCAGAGAAGAACCAGCGACCTGGGGCCGGGACGGGGTGCCAGCCCCGGTTCCGTGCCAGGTGGTGTGGGTTCAGGTAGGCAGGACCCACTCCCACGGACGGGTTCTCCCATGGGGAATCAGGCCCGGGCTCTGCCAGGGGGGCTAAGAGTCTTGCTTTGGCTGAAAGTCCCCCACCCTGCCCAGAGGCGGCAAACGTTGACAGAGCCTCCTGAACTCCCTAACGTCTGTGCTATACCACCCAAGAAGGGAGTGCAAGCGCTTCGACCAAGGTCCCCCAAGAGCTCTAACACCCTTCTCTGTGAAGGAATCGGCTCCCCCTCTCCTTGGTGTCTGGTAAAGGCGTTCACCTGGGGTGAACCTGAGCCTGGGCGAGCAGGACCAGGACCCTTGTTAGGAGCCTGTGGAGGCAACAGGGGCCTCTGAGGCCAGGGCTCGGTCTTTCCCAGGGGGCTCTCTTGGGGCCCAGGCGCCCTCTCTCGCCCAGAGTTTCCACGCCGACCCTTGTTCCTCCACAGGACGCCTGTGGAACTAGGGGAGCGGACCTCTGCCTCCAAGGAGCTCTGACCCCTGGGGCCGGGGTGCGTGTCACTCGCCTCACTTGCGGGAAATGCGGGGGGCAGTCAACTCCAGGCCTCCCCACTGCTGGGATCGCCTTGTTTTTCCATCCATAAGGGAACTCCCTGATGGATGGAAAAACAGTGATTGCTCTGTGGAGATGGCTTTATTCAGAGACACAGCCACCTCAATTCAAGCAGGCCCAGGACTGCGTATGAGACTCTCAGACCAGAAGCCTCAGCAGAGACAATGTCTCTTTTCCCAAGGACAGTATGCCCCACCCCTGAGTCATCATTCCAGGTTCACAGGGTCACTGTGATTGTGTTCATAAAACTGGATGCTTTCCCTACTGTCCAGAGGACCACACATTTTCCTGGAGACCACATCTCCTAGCATGTCTCCCATCCTCATAAATGCAGAGTGCGAAAAGCAAGCACCAGGGACCTCAGGCCAAGACGGAGTATAGGGAAAATTTCCACGCGTGGAAAATGGAGATCAGCTCCCACTCAGAAGAACCAGTGGGAGTGAGGTCCGGCAGGCAGTACCCAGGGCTTCCGGAAGGTTCTCCCGTGGGGAATCAGGCCTGCATTGAACCTAGGCTGCTATGAGACTTGCTTTCACTACAAACTCCCTCAGCCTGGATGGAGGTGGCAAAAATTTAATGGGTATCTTTAACTTCCTACAGTCCGTGCTAAACCACCCAAGTATGGAGTGTCACCAGCTCAACCACTTTCCCCCAGGAGCTTTAACATCCTTCTCTTGGAAGTAATCTGCAGCATTCTGCCCTTGATTGTCTGGAAAAGGTAATCAGCTGCAGTGAACCTGTGCATAATGAATGAGGACTGACCCGGATGAAAGGTGACCAGAAAAGCAATAAAAGCCTGTTCGGGCAGGGGTGGGGCTTTCTCAGGGGCCCTCTCTGGCCCTACGCCATCTCTCACTTAGTGGGTGGCCATGCCATCCCTTTTTTTCCACAGGATTTCTGCAGTCCATGAGAATTGCTCTATTGTCTGCCATAGCACACGGGTCCCACTGGCCGGGATCCCCATCACTCACCTCACTTCAGGGCAGCTTTACAGATCTGCCACTCCAGTCCTCACCACTGTGAGGATCGCTGTGTTTTTCCATCCATAAGGGAACTCCCTTATGGATGGAAAAAGAGAGGAGGCTCTGAGGAGATGGCTTAATCAGAGACATAGCTAGCTCAATTCAGGCAGGCCCAGGGCCACATATGGGACTCTCAGACCAGAAGCCACGCCAGAGACAATGTCTCCCTTCCCAGGGACAATGTCCCCCACCCCTGAGTCATCGTTCCAGGTTCACAGGGTCACTGTGACTGTGTTCAGAGAAGTGGATGATTTCCCTACTGTCCCAAGGACCACACTTGTTCCTCGAGACCACATTTCCAAGCATGTCTCCCACCCACATAAAGGCAGAGTGTAAAAGGGAAGAGCCAGGGACCTCCAGCCATGCCAGAGTGTAGGGAACTGTTCCACTCGTGGGAAATGAAGCCCAGTTCCCACTCAGAAAAGCCAGTGGGAGCGAGGTTCGGCAGGCAGGACCCCCCCGACCACGGACAGGTTGTTCCGACTTTGCATTTAAATTTACCAAGGGCCAGAATGTGCCTAATACTAAACCTTTTGGGAGTAAGTTGATATCTTCCAAAAAATAGTTAAACTCACTAATATTTCTATGTATAGGAATTTTGACAAACAGATTTATAATAATATCGCTGTCCAAAATTTAAATCTAAAAACAGCCTAACGACTAGTAGATCAGGTTAATGGTATGAAAATATCAACAGGAAAAAATACAGTCATGTAAAAAAAAGAATGGGAGAGATGCAAACTGTCCTGGATGAACACCTGAACAATATGTTCATTCCCTATTATCATTTCCAGAATTACACTATCTAGTTAGCTTCCACTGCCTACTAATCTAATGAACCTGCTCGATAAAAATTATGCTTTAGAAACTAACGAGGTAAATTTATTTTCTCTCATTCTTTGTTTTGACTTACTTGTTTGGTTTATTTGCCATTGACTTTCTACCTTTTTCTTGTTTTTCAAGCACTTATTTTCTTTTCAAAAACTTTTACTGAATTTGAAGTTCTGATGAGTCTGTCTGGTTTTTCTCCATTTTCCCAATCACCAGACCCAGATTCAGCTCTTTCCTGTTCTAGGCTTTAGCTGCTAACCCCCTGGAAGTTGCATCAAAATCAGAAACCCTCGCTGTGTAGCTTTTGGCTGTGAGGCACTGACAACCAAAGAAAAAGGTAGAAACAGAGAAAGGTTGGGATATTTATTCTCCTCCACTCCCTGCCTTGCCAAGGTTCTAATGGAAAGGTAGCTGCTCACTTCCACAAATGCAATTCCCTTTTATAGTTTGTATTTTATGGTTCCCTCTCCCTCCAGGCTCTGGAACATTGATCTTTTTGTGATGTACCTAGATGCCTATGAGTGGGTATGGCCTCAGACTAGACTCATCTCTGAGTGCCCATCATCCCCTTAAAGGTTACCTTATCCCGGTGGACATCATTAAATTTGCTTCCATTAAGTTCTTCTAAATGAATCATTTCCTGATATGACCCTGACTGATATATGTATTTAACTTGTTTCCTAACCAGGAGCAGATTAGAAATAGACAGGCCTTTGAAAAAATTTTAAAGTATATTTTATTGATTATGCTATTATAGTTGTCCTATTTTTTTCTCCTGTTTATCCTCCTCCAAACTGCACCCCCCTCCCTCTAGCATCTCCCACCCCCTTAATTCACGTCCATGGGTCATACATGTTTTTTGACTCCTCCATTTCCTATACTATTCTTAACCTTCCCCTGTCTATTTTGTACCTACCATTTATGCTCCTTATTCCCCATACCTTTCCCCTCACCCTCCCCCCTCTCCCTCCTTGCTGATAACCTTCCATGTGATCTCCATTTCTGTGATTCTGTTCCAGTTCTAGTTGTTTGCTTTTTTTTTTTCTTTTTAGGTTCAGTTGTGATAATTGTGAGTTTGTTGTCATTTTACTGTTCATAGTTTTGATTATCTTCTTTTTCTTAGATAAGTCCCTTTAACATTTCATATAATAAGGGCTTGGTGATGATGAACTCCTTTAACTTGATCTTATCTGGGAAGCACTTTGTCTGCCCTTCCATTCTAAATGATAGCTTTGCTGGATAGAGTATCCTGAAAAGCAAGGGCCTACAACTTAGATTATTCTATTCTTTGATAATTTTTTGTGCATACTTGAGATTAGAAGGATTCCAAGGAGCACCTGAGGAAAAGAATAATAACCAACATCCTGAGGGCAAGTAAAATGAAAGAAGAAAAACACTATATAAAAACCAGCAACAAATGCTTGAACCCAGTTATGAAAACACAATAAAGTCATTTCGAGAACCCTCAAGGTCATTGAATTTTTTGATGTTCATTTTGATGACTCTAAGTGCTCCTTGGTAGCTGAAGCTTCACATAATCCTCCTGAAAGGTACTGTAAACCTCCCCAAAGTGAGATTTTTAAATAAAAATACAGGTTTACTAGGAACCTCTGCTGCTGCCTCTCAGCTCTCACTGGGTCTAATCATGGGAGAGAGAGCAGAGGGACAGAACACTTTTCCTACCAGATCCAAACCCTCTGTAGGCAAGTCCTTATATGTCATAGTTTGCATACACACTGCCCCTGTGAAACCGACCGTTAACCACAAAATGCCAGCTAATGTGTAGGTATTCAGATTTGTTTCCTCAAATTTGAGTTTCTATAACTTTAAGAAAATTGATTAAACCAATCATTGTTATTTCTACTGTGATATTTTTCATTTTATTTTCTCAGAATACAATAAGCAACATCATAGGTCAATCACCATTCACTAGGAGGAATAAATTTTAAAAGATGAGTTGTGGCTTATTATGGTAATTTATCTAGTTAAAAGAAAGACATTAGCAATTCTTTAAATCGACTCTGCATAGTTATTGAAGAACTTCAAGGATTAAAATTATTGAGATTTTGGAAGGGAAAAAATTCTACTTCCAGGGAACACTGTACTACAGCTGTTGATGTTATAGTAGGGGGTTAGGTAATTGTCATGGCAACCATAATGTAATCCTTCATTAATGTCTTGGAACACCCAGGCCCTCCAGGAAGCAAGGAGAATGATTCATCAGGCAGCATGCTCCCATTGTGTGAGTCAGGAAAATGCCAAGGCTCTCACTCAGCATTATGGAGACATCATTGCATGCGACATAAAATACAGCCACTGTGTGATCTGTGACAATTTCCACAAGAGCAAGGCGTTGGCTTCGTTAAATATTCCTGTAAATCTACTGTCATTGATTTTGAGACAGTTTTTTACTTTGTGTTATTGTGCAGCCTTTATTTCTCTTCTTTTTATCTTTTAGGCAATTTACAACATATTCTTCACTTTCATCTTTAGGATGCAAGGTTCATCAGAAAGTAGAACACTGCTTTTTTGCTGCCTTACCAGTTTCGTTTGAAAGCAAAAGAACAGATTGAAATTAATGACTAAATGAGATTGTTTTTGTCTTCATTTCCTGGTGTAATATCACAGAATCGAAAATTGTTAGGATTATGGACTTCAAATCCAGAGTTGTGGTTTAAGCCTCTCTGCCTTGCATATTGCGTAAAATCTGTAAAATCAGGAGGAACTGCCTAATGATCTGAAACATGGAGTATCCACAGTGTGCTAAGTTCAAAGATTTATTTGAATAAAAGGAATAAAAACAGGCAAATAATATGGCTACTTTGAAAACTCACCAGAAAAGTTTTTGCCATGTAAACCTTTCTTAGTATGTTTTTCTGTTTAACTCTTTCTTATTGTTTCATGTGTAGTGTGTGTGTGTCAATAAAAGAGAAGAGAAATTTGTCTATCTAAATATATATTAAATGCTACGGAGGTTGGGTAAAAATATATGGAAGAAAGCAAAAGTTCTTTCATAGTTAAAAAATATTGGAGGAAAGGAAAACCCTCTCCCTTGATTTGGCAAAGTTAGTCTCAGCTTCTCTTGCACCACTTATAATTTTGCTTTTGAACTCTTGATCATTTGAAAGTATCTACTAATACAGCTTCCAATAGTTTCACAAATAAACCAACTTGCTGCTTGTTTTCTCAGTCTTTGATAAAGAAGGTTCTCTGAGGTATTCATGTTCAATTTCTTTATCGCAAAACACACTATGCAGAAAGTTTACACACTTGTGCTTAGCTGAAAAGAAGGGTGAGTGCTTTAAAATCACAGTGATTCCAGAGCCCTCTTTCTTAGTGGCTAACAAATTTATTTCTTCTCATATTAATCAATCTCTGGATATGAGATTGCACACTCTCTGTCAAACTGGTTCCACTTCATTTCGGTGGACTTCATTCCCCGGTGTGTTTGCAGCACTGTACAGCCTGGGAGCGAAAGGCAAGGCGCTGCAAGTGGTGGAGGCCTTCAGTTTGATTGAAACCTGCCCTGTGATGCCTACAATGTTTTACGTTTAAATTCACATTCTTCTATTAGAAAACTTTATGTATATACTTCAGCTTATTTAACATAATTATTCTTACTATAAACAAAATTTTAACTCATAGAATAAAGGGAGCATTGGAAATAGTTTCTATTAAAGGTATTAAGGAAATAAAGTTGAACTCTTTCCTTGTTGGTGCTTAGTAAGTTTCTACCCACTGGATGGGGGGAGGGAGGCAGCAGGAATTCAGGACTCCCACGCTAGCATTCCTACTCTGTCATTAATTAGTAGCGTCATGTTGTACAGGTGTCATCTTGGATGACACCTCTCATAGCCTCAGGTTCTCTCTCTGTCAAATGAGAGAGCTGGCTTGGATAATCCTAAAATTCCATTCATTCTCAATAGTCCTTGATTCTTTGTATGGCCTTAAGATATTTGACACAGGAAGTCAGTTTGGGATTCTGACATATTTTAAAATAACACTTACTGTGATATAGTGATACTTAATGCTCTTCCTTTCAACCTCAAAATGTTTTTTCTTATTATATAATCTTTAAAATATCCCTTGGCTAAGAGGCAGAACTATTAAAATCCCCGTTTTTCAAATAAGGACATAAAGGGAGTTTCACTATTTGACCAAATGGAACAAACACAGAGCCCCTGAGTCTTCTTTCCTGGTGTCGAGCCTTGCCACGGCCAGTTCTGCGAGCCGGAGTCTGGACAGTCACCAGCGCAGAGTGAAGACAGTTCAGCTCATCCACCAGGGAGACTATATTTAAGTGTCTTTCTGATACTTGCTCTTGCTGTATCCATAAGAAAAATTATACATAGACATGCCAGCCTTTCAAGAAGCAAACCAGAATAGAGAAAGGCATTCCAAGATAAATTAAATCAAATCACATCCAATTAAATCATTTTAAAAGATGACCGCAGAATGGCAACATTTTGTGGAACTCCCATGGCTTCCCAGTGACGCATGTCGGGATGTATTCCTGGTATTATATGATACTTAACATGTAGTTTGAAAAGTGGTCAAAACGTACTGAATGCAGTAGTAAAATGAGTACTGGGTTGAGTTAAGGAACAGCGCGCCATTTTACATGGTAACATGAACTGTCATCTCACTCGTTCCACAGAGAGAAATGTATCACTTAGCTTTCCTACTCGTCCTGGTTGCCCTTTCACGTTGGTGTCCAAATGTTGTCTGGAATGACTAAAAGGGGAGGAATTCCACAGCTTCCCACACAGAAGGCCTTTCTCTGGGCTGTGCTCATTAGTGCCCTTGGTAAATTGGGATAACAAAGACCCAAGAAATGAATGACAAATGACAGAAGTAAATAGTTCACAAAAGAGGAAATTCAGCCGGTTAACGAATGGTAGGAAAAAGTTTCATTTTACTAGTTATCAAATATATGCAAATTAAAACTCTGATGAGAGGCTACTTGGCAAAGCGCTTGGTTCTTTGTTTTTTGTGATAATACTCAGCAACGGCATCAGTGTGAAAGCTGCTTTCTGCCATGTTGCTCGCAGCATTTGCAAAGCCACTCAACTCTGCTAAAAAGAAAACTGGCAGTAGTACAAACCAGCGTGCTCATCACAGGGCTACTTCACACCAAAAAGCAGAGACCAGATTAATGTCCAACATGATGTTAACAAATGGCTCATCCTTGCCCAAACATTGTGAAGCAGTTAATTTTTTAAGTGTTTTTAATCATAAAGGAAAATACATGTTATCATATAATGTGAGAAATCAGGCTAAAAAACCATGAAACAACCATGAAAACAAACAGATTTTTTTAAAGATCAAAAAACTCCCCCTTATCCCTGGGAAAAAATAAACCCTTTGGAAAAAGGTATTCTTTTTTTTCCCCTTAACATTATTTTAATTGTTTTTAGATTTAAAACAGAATTTTTATTTATTTATTTTTAGCTTTTATTGTTCAATTACAGTTGTTTGCATTTTCTCCCCATCCCTCCTCCCCACCCCAGCCGAACCCACCTCCACCCTCCTCCTTGATTTTGTCCATGTGTCCTTTATAGTAGTTCCTGTAATCCCCTCTCCCCACTGTCCCCTCCCCACTTCCCCCTGGTTATTGTTAGATTGCTCTTAACTTCAATGTCTCTGGTTATATTTTGTTTGCTTTTTTCTTTTGTTGATTAGGTTCCAGTTAAAGGTGAGATCATATGGTATTTGTTCCTCACTGCCTGGCTTATTTCACTTAGCATAATGCTCTCCAGTTCCATCCATGCTGTTGCAAAGGGTATAAGCTCCTTCTTTCTTTCTGCTGCATAGAATTCCATTGTGTAAATGTACCATAGTTTTTTGGTCCACTCATTTGCTGATGGGCACTTAGGTTGCTTCCAGTACTTGGCTATTGTAAATTGTGCTGCTATGAACATTGGGGTGCATAAAAGTATTTTAAAATGTTAATAGTTGGCTTCAGATTAGTAACTCTTCTTTTTACTTTCCTATATTTTCAATATATTTCTATTGATCACTTAAGACTTTTATAATAAAGACAAAGATGTAAAAATGACAAGCTTAAACTTTTTCATTATAGTCTCCTTTTAAAAATATTTTCTAAAGAAAAAAACTGAATTACCTGATTTCATCTTTCACTACTGTTATCTTTGTCTTTCTATTTTACATTCTATCTTCACCTATATTAAATAGATAATTAATCTATTTACCAAAACAAAAGGAAATATTTCTAATAGCTTTCTTAGAAGTTTAGTATGAATATGCCCTAATAAACAACTCTGTTTAGATTCTTTCTGGTTTACTTTAACTGTATTTAAAATTTGAATCTCTGTCTCGGCAAGCTAGAACTTCTTTTGAAATTTAATTGAGTGACCATATTGTTATTTTTCAAGATTGGAAAATGGTAAAAAAATTGATGAAAGTTGGTACTACTTAGTTTTTAAAAAGAACAGTACAGACTCCATCAGAGGAATTTCTAGTACTTAGAAAAAAAAAGTCCAGAGGAGAAAATGATGGATATATTTTGGGGAAAAAAGTAAACTTTTCTCATAAAACCAGTCCAGGAATAGAACTGTACAGTAATTTTGGACTATTGCACACTGTGAATGATATGCATGAGGCAGCACAGCATTGGGTTGAATTTGTATGATAACACCTAAAATTGAAACCAAGTAGTTATACTCAATCAAACAGATTTTGCAAGACCAGTGAAGAGGTGTCCCTGGGATCCCTCAACAGGTCACGGTGGAGGGGAAGAGAAATGGCCCCGCAATCCCTGCTGACTCCTTTACCCCTGTTTTTTCTTAAAACACTCTCTGAATTGTGACTTGTATTAGGACCATACAATGCCTCCTTGATCTGAATTTGATTAATTCTACTAGAATGTCAACAAATTCTCCACTCCATGAGCTGTTCTTTGACACATGATTCTGAAAACAAAAAAATGTCAAAAAATGGTACAAACTTGTTTTATTCTTAAATTTTATACTCATAAATTAAAGATGAATGATATGATCCCTTTTATGATGGTTGTTGTTAGCTCCTAGCATGTAGATTGAGCAATCCATTATTTATCCTCTTCTCCTAGGATGCATCATTTTTCCTACATTACCACATTGAATGCTCACGCCCTGTGTATTCACATTCCATTCATCCTGCTCACCTATTATGAATTTTTTGCCATCTGGTGGAAAAATAGGGTGGACTACCAAAATTTCTGGAGGTAAAATGAGGGAGTTTTCATCAGGGGAAATTTTTTAATGCATTTTTTTTTTCTTCCACCATATTTTTGTGTCCATTTGTCCACTGTTGAGAAGTCAGTCCCCCACTCCTGCCTCCCCTCGCTCTGGTGTCCTCTTCCACCGCCGTTGTACCTGGTCTTCCGCAGGTCAGTTCGGTTGGTCTGCAGGTGGTGAGCAATCCTTGCTCGAGCTCTCCCACCCCTGGCGAGCTTTGGACACATCATTTAACCTTGGTTTTATTGCCATTATCAGTAAATATGGGGCTAAAGTAGATAATACTTCTATACCCTCTAGCTACAAAACCTTGTGGTTATTGAATGTGAAATTTGGGAGCATTGCTGATTATCCAGAATTTTACACTAACTAACAGTGCATCAGTTTCACTCTGCTCCTATGGTAAACTTTAGTTCATATATTTTATGAATACCATCACTTTCGATACCCTCAGATTCTTTTTTTTTAGGTATTATTTATTTATTTTTAGACAGAGGGAAGGGGAGGGAGAAAAAGAGGGAGAGAAGCTCTGATGCATGGGTTGCTCATGCACATATCCCAACTGCACACACCCCAACCCAGGACCAAGCCTGAAACCCAGGAATGTGCCCTTAACAGGGAACCTAATGGTCACCTTTCACTGGCGAAGGACGCCCAACCCGCTGCGAGTGACACATGTATACCCTCAGGATCTTAAAAAAAACAAAAAAAGAATTGCAAAGTCAATGGGGGAAAGAATAGCTTAGTGCAGAAAGAGTGGAAGCTGTTTATTTGTTACTGAAGCACCATGTCACCTCCTCTTACTGGCTGTGTAATGCAAAAACCCAGGCTGGAAAGAGTGGAGGAAAATTTTGTCTTTGTCTTCTTATTTCTCTGTCTCTACTGGACAAATGGAGGGGGGATATTAGGTAGTAAAGAGTGGATGTGAATAAGAGCACAGAATTAAGAAACCCCTTTTTGAAATCTTGGAAAATTGTGCTTTACTGAAACAAAAATAAAGCAGAATTTACAACAATTCAATGACTTGTAATGATTAAATTAAACACCCCAAAAATATTTGTATTGATTAAACTCATGGCAAACTAAGAGTCAAATGATAAAATTAATGAAAACACAAGTTTTTTTAATGAATAAAGTAATAACAATTATCCTTAATATCAAACTTTCATCAAAGGTTGAAGAAGAAAAAAAGCAGCATAAGACTAGTAAAACGAAGGTAACAGAAAACATCTAATGCTACTGTGGATGATGACAGCGATGGATTAATTCAACAAAGGAAGAGGAAGAGTGAACAAACTGATAACCAGCAATTTCCTATTGTGGAGAATGAATATGCTGATAGGTAAGCCTATAGCAATATTTAACTGTAATTATCATTTTCCTATGAATCAAACTCTAACTTGAGCTAATATTCATGACAAACAAATTTTATAATTTTAATAGGGATATTCAACCCTGTCTGGCAATCAGAAAAATGCAAATCAACAAACAAAAAGATACAATTTTTTGAAGTTGCAATGATAACTATTTTATTAAAAAGAAAAACCAACCTGCTCTGGCTGGTATGGCTCAGCTGGTTGGAGCGTTGTCCTGTATACCAGAATGCTGGGGGTTTGATTCCTAGTCAGGGCATATGCCTGGGGCGTGGACCAGGTCCCCAGTAGGGGGCGCACCAGAGGCAACCACGCACTGATTTTTCTCTCCCTCTCTCCTTCCCTTTCTCCCTCTCTAAACATAAAAATAAATAAAATCTTTTAAAAAATAAAAAATAAAAATTGAAAAAAAACAACAACCAGGGTTGGCAAATGGGAGGAAAAAGGTATTCTCATCCACTGTTGGTAGATAAAATTGGTACATCTTTTTTGAAGGGTAATTTAGCAGAGTGTTTCAAAATTTCAAATGTGTCATTCCTTTATCCCAACAACTTCACTTCTAGGACTAGGTCCTACAGGAAAACATGACATATAAACACACACACATTCTAAGGACATTTATTATATATACTAAGTATATAAAACATACAATAGATCACTATATGTTATTATATACACATAACATGACATAGATGTTAAGGATATATAATATACATATATACGATATTTATACAAGGTCTATCTGAAAAAAGTCCTACCATTATTAATATAATGAGAATGATTTGCACAACATCGATGTATCCTGGTAGCCAAGGAGAGTGGACTGGAATGTGCATGTGTGAACAACAATGACTTTACTGTACTAGTCAGTGGGGGTAGTAGATGGCATTGAGTGAGCATGTGTACTGTGTGGCCATCGCATTCCAAATGAGTGAACAAGTAGAGCAATGAATCTGCATCAGGTTGTGTGTTAAGCTTGAACATTCCTCCGTGGAAAATACTCGGATGATTCAGAAGGCTGCAGCTCTGGGCAACTGGTGATTAGCAACTTCATCAGGACAATGTGCCCGCTCATGCATCATGTCTCGTGTAGATTTTGGTGAAACATCAAATCACCCAGGTGACTCAGCCCCCTACAGCCTAAATTTGGCACCCTGGACTTCTGGCTTTTCCAAAACTAAAATCACCTTTGAAAGGGAAGAGATTTCAGACCCCCGATGAGATTCAGGAAAATACGACGGGGCAGCTGATGGCAATTGGGAGAACTGTGTGAGGTCCCAAGGTGCCTACTTTGAAGGGGACTGAGGCATCATTGTCCTATATGTACAGTGGTTTTTGTTCTTGTATCTTCTTCAATAAATGTCTCTATTTTTCATAGTACATGGCTGGATACTTTCTGGACAGACCTCGTAGTGTAAATATGTTATATATACGCATGTATATGTTAAGGACATTTATTACAGTATTGCACACCAGAAAGCTAAAGGTAGTCTAAATACCTATAAATAAGGAAGTAAATGGTTATACCCATAAAATAATGTAGTATGAAAACACTGGGAAAAATGAGGTTAGCTCCAGTCTACACAACACTGATTATTTCAAAATTGAAGTGTGTTTAAAGCATTGGGTTTGATCTCATGTCTTAAGCAAATTTTGTTGGAATACTTTTAATATCTGCTGAGTTACAAAAGGGAGTTATATGCTACACTGATACTCTAGTTTGTTACCATGAAAATTGCTAGTTATTCGATTTTTGTGTTTTGTTCCCAATATGTGAGTGCTCAAATTAATCTGAAAGTCGAGGGATTTCACAAAGCAATTTGTTCCATATCGTATATAAATATTTGAGTGTATTGAGTAAAATATATTAAAACACATCAAGGGATCAATCTGCTAAATCAGAGGTTGACAGACCTTTTCTGTAAAAGGGCAGTAGTCAGCGTTTTAGGCTTTGGGACCATCAAATCTGTGAAATGTCATAGACAATAGGTGAGTTAATGGGTGTGACTCTGTTCCAATAGAACTGTATTTACAAAAACAAACAATGGGCTGGACTTGGCCTGCAGGCAGCAAAGGCATCCTGCATACCTTTATCCCTTTTTTTTTTTTAAGGAGAAGATATTTCAGTATGCAGCACACCAAAATTTTCAAGTGACTTCATATTATACAATTTACAGAAGTCTGTTTATAAAGTAATATTATTTGCATGTTTCCTTCTTTATTATTGTTATGCAATTTTAATATGACTAATTACTTTGTATAATTCAGTAGTGTAAAATATTCTAGAGTTGGATGAGTGTTAATCAAGCAAGAAATCCTTCTGTGGTCTTTGTAAATATGAGAAAAATTTACAAAGAAATATGAGAAAAATTTCCTGGAAGCGCCTGGATTTGATCTTAGCCCCTGAGTCTTTTCCTTATTTTAGCATCACTTGACAGACATGTGAGAGAAGTTATAAACGGGAAACAAATATTTGAAACCAATAAATTTTGGTTCTTTTATATTTAATTGTCTTTTTTAGCTTATTTTTCTCATCTATTTTACTTTCAGCTGCTTCATAGCAACAGTCCCCTTTCATCCAGGTTTCAGGGGACTTTTGTTCACTGGCCTGGCAGCCCTTGCTGGCAGCCTCTTCAGGGGCCATCAGGCCTCCACTAACCATCTCTAGGAGGCCCTTTTGGTTTTTATTTTCATGCTTCTGTACATTATTTCAGGTTCCACCTACCTCCTGTTTCAAGGCACTCCTACATGTGCATGGATTTTTGTGTTTTTGTTTTTTTTTTTAGTGGCAGCACTCTTTTTAAAATCAGTATCTGTGCCAGTTACTTATTGCTGCTTAATAAACCACCTCCAAACCTACTGGCTCGAAACAGCATTTATCTTGTTCACACACCTTCAGTTACACCAGCCTCAGTGAGGCCAGCTCATTTCTTTACCATTTGCCATCAGCTGGGATGACTTGAACCTGGGAACTAGAATCATCTTGTTCATTCACGTGTTTGTCAGTTGCAGCAGGCTTTTGGCTGGGACGGTAGCCGGGGCAGGCCCAGCTGGAACACCTGCACGAGGCCTGCCTGACTCTGTGCGGCCTGGGCTGCTGCATTCCTGACAGCATGGCTGGGTTCTCAGGGTGAGCCTTCCCGGGGGAGAGAAAGCCAGATGGAAGCTGTATCACCCAGACAGGGACGTCACACAGCAGTTCCATCATATTCCATTCACCAGGAACCGTTACTTACTAAGGCCAGCACCTGTTTCATGGGGGGTGCGCCAGAGAATTTGTAGACATGTCTTAAAAACTCTGCATCACTCACCTTGTCTTACCAAATAATCACTGTCTACAGGAAAGTAGTTTTTCCCAAGTCAGTGTCACTGAATTTCCAGCAAGTTTTTCTTGTTATTGTTTACTATGTTTTCATATTTTGTGGGAAGTAACAAAGAATTACGAGATAGCACTACTGAATTAAAACTTTTTTTTTGTTCTAAAAAATATGCAGTTCATTTCACTAAACTTTTACAGTGGAAGATGTGATTTCTCCTTAACCCTGGGAATCATTTCTTCTTGGAATGCAACTGAAATTAGCATCAAACATTTGTAGTTCAGTAAAAGGCTTATGGCAATAGAATCATATTTATAAGATTCATTAATTAGAGTATTATTTTGAAAGTCTTATTTTGGGAGGTATTTATTGACTAAGGCCTTAAAAACTCAATATGATATTCCTAAAACCTCTTTTAAAATTATGGAGAGTTAATATTGGGGAAGAGGTAAGAGACTTAATACTAATAGATGATTTATAGTCATTTTGTGGAGGAAGACATGAGTCATAAAAAAAGAATATAAAATCAAGTGCAGATGTTGTGTGGCAAAGATGATGACAGTAAATATATATTTTGTGACTCCTGGTGGTTTTAATTTCATTCTTGATTTGGAGTAATTCAAGGTTCCAAATACTAAGACTACTAACAGTACAGGTAACATTTTATTGCAACTGAATTTATTTCAAAATTTGATACTGGTGTTGACTTCAACTATTCGCAGCTACTTCCTTCATAACCAAATGTATTATTTTATTCATGCAGAATGATGATCTTACAGCAAAACTGGAAAATGCATCTTCAAAATGTTTACTTTTGGGTGAAAAAAATTCTTCAACAGGAGTTATTATCAATGAAAGCAACACAAAAGAAATGTAAAAAGCTGAAGAATGACAAAGAAAATTGGAAACAAAAAGTAGTGTAGCTCAAAAGATGTATGGAAATGAATATGGCAGAATACAGGGAAGTAGAACAGAATCAACAAAAGATCAAAGAAAGAGCAAGACAGGATATAGAAAAAAATGAGGAGAAGTCAATCTATTTTTACAGGTTTATTTATTGATCTTTAATTTGCCTTAATTCATTTCACTGCAAATTACATTCTGGATATATACATTGTATGTGTTTCCTGTTCTTCCCTTAATAGCAATTTGGTAGATTTCTGGAAGAAAGGAGGCATTTGTTTCCCCTTCCAATATTACCATTTTCATCATTATTATCACTAAATTGATCTTTCAGAATGATTCTAGAGGATCATATTATTTTTAGGCTATAAGGAAGAAAAGAAAAAATTGTCATTTAAAAATTAGAAGTAGTACCTCAGTACTTATTTTTAGTTTGTTCCAGAACTTGTGAGGAGTACCCAAATCAAGTACGGAACAAAGAAGCATTTTCTCTTGCAGGGCAGTGTGGTGACTCATACAAGTTCCGAAAGTGCAATGAGTTCCAACTAAGCACGGAGTGTTCAAACTTTTTTTCTTGTCAAAATGCGATGAGTACAGGGTTTGACAAGTTGTGAAGCTGATGAGTACCGAGGTATGACTGTGTACCATTACTGTTATATTGTTCAGTTTTAAAATTTTTAACTTGATAGTCATTCTTTAAATTATCAAATACATGAGTACTAATAAAGAGAAGGATTTAATTTTATTTTTATAATTTAGATTTAATTTAGTTGACATTGATAATAAATATTTTGAACTTCAGCTTTTTTCATGTTTAAAGCTGCTCTCTGAATCATTGACTCAATGCTAAAGGAAACAAATATAATTGTTTAGATTATACTTATTTTAAAAATGTATCCTTTTTATTTGCTTTAGACACAAGCAGTATCTCAAGAAAATGTAGAGAAGTTTAAGAGAGAATCATTATGCTGCAATAAGAAGTCAGTTGGAAATCAGAATTAAAGATTTAGAATCTGAATTCTCCAAAAGCTTCTCCAGATTCTAAAGAAATGGATTTGGAAAAATATAAGGAACTCTACCTAGAAGAAATAGGCTTCATCTGAGCACTAAATCCCTGTTGTTGCTGTTTTGTTGTTGTTGTTACTTCTTGGTCTTAGGTATTTGGATAGTCTCTATCGGCAGGTACCTGATTTGCAGTTGATCTGACACAGTTTTGTGGTCATATCATCAAATTTGGATTAATATTGGGAAAGGACAAGGCTGTACTTTATGTAGCAATAAAGATGGCACCGTGCATTCTAACATTCTAATAGTCTTAACACATTTCTGACCACACAAAAGCAAATGTTTCTTCCTAAGTATGAAACAGAGAAAAATTCTAGTATTGATCCCTCAAATCAATATTATATGCAATTAGGTTGAGTTGGCAAACCATCTAAATTTCACATGCTCAACTGAAAGGGTTATAGACTCCTGTTACTGTGGAGCTGGAGGACTCATCCAGCATCTTCAGGAAACTGACTATGATGGCCAGGTCCATCCTGCACATATATATTTTGAAAATCCCACAATCATGTTAGTATTTGAGATTAGGGATGCTCAATTTTATTTGAAAATAGAAGACAGGTTATTCTCTTCCTGCTTCCAGAATTTCCTTAGTGGGAGTAACCTCCAACTGCCCACAGTGGCTCGATGAAGCACCTTTCAGCAATTGTCTTCTTTCCTGTCTTATTTCCTCACTCCCATCACCTCCCAAATAAACTTCTTGCACTTTAATCTTTGCCTCAAGTTCAGATTCTGGAGGAAACAAAACTAAGAAAGAGGAATATTTTCATTTCCTACCTTCATAAATCTGTAGAGGTCTACCTTCCACTACTTAATAACAATTTTTTTTTTACTAAGAGTTGAAAAAAGTTCATAAAACTTCAACTTTATCATTTACTGACTACCTAACAAATGTAAGGTTTTAGGCTAGGTGCTTTTCTCTCGTTCTCCCAAACCACCATGATATACCAATCATGGGTTTTCAATAACGTGATTTGTTTGGATGTTGTATCTACTGTACTAAATTACATAAATTTACATAAAGTTTTATCTGCTGGATACCTGCTGGAACTGCCGGTACAATGTTGACTAAAAGTGGTGAAAGCAGATAGCCTTGTTTTACTCCCAAAGTTAGGGAAGTATCTTTATTTTTAAATCAAGAAATATTATTTTTATCTTACCTTGGTTTTACCTGGAAACTTTGCACTACTAACTGTGACAAATACTAATGGATTTTCATGGTATAAATAGGCTAAATAATGAATTGTGGACTATTGATTTTTATTTACTTTAGGGTCATTTCCTTAGTGCCTATATCTAAGTCTGAGTTATAGACAAAACTGAAAGGAATGCTTATTTAATTTAAAGGATATAAGCAGAACAAATTAACAATTAAAATACAACTGAATTATTGATTGGATGATTTATATAAACTTTTAAGGCCAATTACGGATTTTCTTGTGTTAGGCAGCCATGGCTATCAAATTTTGGGAAAAAAAGCTCCAGGTGGCAATTTTTCCTTTAATCCTAATTATTTATGCCAGCACTTATCTTTAATAACAGTGTAAAAAATTTGATCATGTAAATTTATATACTAAAAATAGTGAGATTTCACAAGAAAACAATAAAGCCTTTAAAATCCTAAAAGGGATGGTGTTATGTAAATCTGAATGTGGTTGCAATCTATGACTATACTTCCCTTTGAAATTTCTAGAAATTAAGCCCACAAATAAATATAATCAAATACTGAAACATATTAGGTAAAATAATTTTCAGGGCATCTGTGTAACCCATGTAAATGGGAGGTGGTTGACATTACAAAGTAGGTGAGTGGACAGATACATACAGAAACAGATGCCTTGTTGCCTCTAATGCACCCCAGCCGGGGGCCTGGCCTGCAATCTAGGTATGTCTTCTGACCAGGAATTGAACCAGTGACCTTTCTGTTTGTGGGAAGTTGCCCAACCCACTAAACCACACCAGTCAGGGCCCAAGTATATTTTTCTTCACCTTATTAGGAGATGAACAAATGGTTCATGAAATTCTAATTTTATTATTTAAAACAGAGGATCTGAGCTGTTGAAACTTGTTCAAGTAAGTCTCTACTTCAAGAAAAATACTTTAGAAAATTTACATACATTTGATACAACTTATACAAAGTCTCAAATGTGGCTCTTGGATCCTAAGTTATTACAGTAAGGAATAGATATTGTTCAATTTGAATTTAATAAAAATAACTGAATTTTGAAAAAGTTTACCTGCTATGAGGTCTGTCCAGAAAGTACCCAACCATGCAATATGAAAAAGAGAAATTTATTGAAGAAGATTCAAGATACAAGAAACATTGTACATAGGACAATGATGCCACAGTCCCCTTCAAAGTTATGATTTTCTTGAAGCAATCTGGTTCATTTGTAGTGGTTTGAGTCAAGTCATTAGCAACTGCAGCATGATGTTCCTTCTGCTCTGGCAGCAGAAGCCATGGAATGAATTTTGCCACAAGTTTCATGCCAAGATCCTGCATCAAAATCTTGGACACAGTAGTTTCTGGAATCTCCAGATCAGCTTCTAGTTCTCGCACTGTCAGTTGCCGATCTTTGTTGATTGCAGCCCGTACATGTTCAGCATTCTCAGGTGTTCTGCTTGTTGCAGACCTTCTAGAATGTGGATCACTTTCAACAGATTATTGATGATCTTTGAAATATTTATGCCACCCTTTTATTTGTGTAGCAGTCATTGAATCATCCCTGAAAGTCTTCTGAATCATCTGAATAGTTTCTGTAGAGGAAAGTTCAAGCTTAACCCAAAATTGGAGATGGATCTATTGCTCTACTCACTCAGTCTTTTTGAATGTGACGGCCACACAGTACACATGCTCACTCAATGGCATCTACAGCCCCCACTGACTGGTACATTGAAGTCGTCATTGTTTACACACGTACATTCCAGTCCATTCTCCTTGACTACCAGGTTACATCAATGTTGTGCAAACCATTCTCATTATATTAACAATGGCTGGACTTTTTCCAGACTGACCTCATATGTACTGGCAAACATGATACTCTAATCAAGCAAATTATTTGATAAAATAGATGAAGCCAGAACATTTAAATCACAAAGATACCAGAAAAAAATTTAAGTTAATATTTTTGTTTAACTTTTTGAAGAGGTAAATCATTCTCGTGGTTTGAATATCAAAAGTTTAAATATGAATACAGTGAAAAGTCTTTCCCATGTCTTCCATCTGCTGATTTCTCATACCTCGACAGTTAGTGTTAGTTTAATGCATCTACAAGTCAATACATTATTCTGCACCATTTTCTTGCTTTTTTTTAATTCAACAAAAGTCTTGAAGATAGTAATTTGAAAACATAAAGAACTTTGTATTTTTTTGTTAACAGCTACATATCAATTCAAATGTATGGATATATCATAATTTAGTGTCCTGCTGATGGATATTTAGGTTGCTCCCAATCATTTGCTGTTTTCAGCAATACAAGAAATACCTTACTTATCATTCCTCATATGTGAATATTTATCTGTGGGATAAATCCTTAGAAGTGAAATTGGAGGTTCAGAGTACATACATATACATCTGAAATCTTGATAGATACTGTCAATTCCTGTTTCTCAATAGCTTAGACAAAGCAATAATTCCAGGAACAATTTTATGCTTTTTCATTTAGAAATGCACAATGAAAGATGGGTTACCTATTAAAGAATTAGAAAGAAAGCAGGACAAGTTTTTCAGCAATTTATAGAATACATTTTCACTCAAAGACACATTCAACAGAAATTTATTGTGCATTTACTACATGCCAAGTGCTTTTTACACACTTGGAAGATATATAATCAAACACCACACACGCACAAATCAAATTCAAAACCTTTCCCTTTGTGGAGCTTACATTTGAATTATACATTTTGGAATTCTATGTTACTTCTTAAGAAGCCAATTAAATGTAATTACCCTGAAAATGAACTGTTGATATCCTGAGCAAAGCAGCCAGGCATATGCTGCCACTGTTATTTAAAAACTAACTACAGTCAATGTTGCACATGATTTCACAGCTCCCCATCAGGCTCTTTTAAAACTACACACTTGAGTGAGAGCTCTTTTTATCTGACTCCATCTGCTGTTGGTAGTGATCAGCATACTGTGGGCAGTGTGGTATCATCTGAGATTAGGTTGTGAAATAGGAAGTGGAGTTATGGGCAGATCAGCAAGTATATGCAAACTGCTGCTGAAACCCAGTGTCCAATTCAGGTTTGGAGAGTAGGGAAGATAAGGTTATCAGCACATTCCCATCAGTGCAGTTTCCCTTTTGCAGTCTGTCCTGGTTTTGGTTCTAGAAAGAGGTCAAAAGAGATTCTATAAAAAATATTCAAAACATACAGCAGCAATGCCCAGTATGCTGAATAAGGGGATAGAAATGGCAATACGTTAGAAACTGAGGGAGACAGAAAAGACCATCGGTGGAAGGAAAAGGTGGTAGCAAGTACAGTGACAGAGAAAGAATAGTCTCAGGCTTATTTTGAGTATTTTTCCTTTCTAAAAGAAGAGTATCTTAACACTTTAGGCCTCCGTTAGATTTAATTTTATAAGAAGGTGGTAAACTACAACTCTTTAAGTGCTACCAATATCCTAGTGGGTTCTTAGCAGCCTTTAAAGAACAATTGGGAGGTCCACTTAAGATAAGGAAGCCCGACACAATGGCATTAAGTATGAGGTGAAGAACAGAGAAGAGCCAATTCCATTGAGTGGCTCTTGAATCACATTTTGGCAGCTCCCTCATTATTAAAATTTCATCTCGGCACCATAAAAGCCACAATCAACAACTGGTTACTGAATGAGTGGTTTCTGAAGTCCTAATACTTATCACTTATGTTTTTCAGTCATTGAATTTTAAAACTTTTTGAGTTTCGTCAACACGTTCCTCTAATTGCTGACGTCGGGAAGGGTGAAGGGGCAATGGTAGAATCCAAGTCTCTTTCCAGATTTTTAGTCCACCAAGAAAAACCTTTAACGCTCTGCCTTCCAGATTCTGGGTTGCCACACAGCCAACAGTGCAAACTGGAATGACTTTGGGCAATGACACTGTAGCCCCCACGGGGCGTGCACACAGCAGGCCCTGTGAATGGCTGAGCGCTGAGGGTGAGCGGTCAGCAGCTCCGCAGCCGCCAGTCCGAGGAGCGGATGCTACTGGGTCGCAGGGGCCCCCTCCGCGCTGAGTGTGCACAGCTGGCTCAGCAGTCTGCTCGGGTGGCTCCGGCAAAGGACAGCTCCGCATGACTGGGGTAATGGACTCAATGACTCCAGAGTTCCGCTTCGTCCTTCTGAGGTAGCACTTTTTCCGAGTCTCCCCGGGGATTTCGGGGCCCGTGAACGGCTGGCCTCGCTCAGCAGCAGCTCCCAGCAGGCCAGTGGGCCGAGGACGGGAGCGCGTAGGGCCCACCGCCCCACTATCTTCCCTGGGCTCCGTTCCTGCCACCTTAGCGCTCGGTCTGTTTCCATTTCGCCCTTCCCTCATTCTGCCCACGAGCGTTTTCTCAGCACTTCCCACTTCATGTTTACCAAGTGCTTACGCCCACTCACTTTCCAGCTCCCTCAGGCTCCAGGCCCTCGGCCCCTCCTTCTCCTGGATCAGCGAGTCCAATTCACCTCGCGCTTCCCCGGTCGTCACGTGCTCAGAGCCCCGCCCCCCGCACCGCCACGTGACCCGCCCCCACCCCGCCTCCGCGCCGGCGCGCTCCGACGTGCCCTGGAACTTACCCTCCCGCGGAGACTAGCCTGCGGGAACCGGCCGGACGCGGTTGCCTTCGGGCTGGATTCGGCATCCCGCAGCCCCCTTGCTGAGTGAAGAGGCTGCTGCCTCCGAGAGGCCACCGTGCCTTCGGTAAGGTGGTGGGCGCGGGGCCCCGCGTACGAGGGCAGGTTGGTGGGGAGCTGCACAAAGGCGCTCTGGATCCGGAGCTGAGTCGTCCGAGGGCGGCGGAGTTGGGGGTGCCGAGGTGCGCGCGAGGTGAGGCCGAGAGGGCTGCCTGAGGGGTCGGGGCGCGAAAGTGGGCTCAGGGCACTAAAGGGGCTATTGCTAACCTAGGGGCTGACGTAGGCGAGAGGGTTTAAATAGCTAGAAGTTGTGGCTCCTTAGCCCCCCGGTTTCCTGACTTCCTGTGTGAGGGCAGTGCCCGCCCCGCCCCCAAGAAGGAGGGAGTTGGGTGTGTGTGTGTGTGTGTGTGTGTGTGTGTAAAAGACGGGCTGGTGCCGCCCTCCTTCCTTGCCTTCTGCTGCTGCGTGTGCCCCTCCCTACCTGCTGTAGGGTGTTTAAACCTCAGTCCATCCAGGGATCCCACCTGGGGCCTCCATTCCTGGACTATTGACCTTAAACTGGGCACTTTCATCTCTGCAGTCTTTAGAGGTGCCCCACCCCTGCTGACTTGATGTTTGCTACTCTTCAACTCTTCTGGGAGCAATCTCCTCAAAGTCCTTGAATTTAAAACATCCTCTTTACAAGCGTGCTGCAAACCTTCTATCTTAGGGTACTGATTGTTTTCCAAGACAGTTAACTGCCCTATATTTTCTGTTATGCAGACCTTCTGAGAAGGAGTGTGCACACGGTCATCATTAGAGAAATAGGCACAGCCTTTAGCTTAAGAGGCGTGTGATGGTTTCCTTCTGGATGCAGCAGCAGTTTTAAATGCATTTGCAAAAGCTCAAAAAGCAAAATGTTTAAAGCATATTTTTATGGAAGTTCTAATATTTCAAGTGAAGTGTGTGTTGTGGGAATAGGCTGTTAACAGTCCTATTGCCTTATGGGTAATGATGACATATGGAAGTAGATTTTATTGATCATTTATGCACATATTGCTGTAAGGGGAGGTAATGTGGAGGAGCATTGAATGAGGAGTCATTTGCGTTCTGGTTCAGATTCTCTCACCCATTTCTAAAGGTGAAAACTTGGAAGATTAAATATTACAGTGAAGGGTTATTAAAAAGTACATTGTCCCTAGCCACGCCTCTTTCAGACTTAAAAGTTGGGAAATGGTGGCCTGGAGATGTATTTGTTCATAACCAGTACTCACTCCTTACATGATCTTCAGGAGGATGTATCAGAGAATAGGTCATCTTTCTGTACGTTTTCTGGCCTGGCTGCTGCTGTTAGTATTTTTCTTTCTCTTTGTTTTAAAAATGCTCCTGGAACCATTGCAGAGCAGGAATTAGGATCCCAGAGCAGTGACTAAAAGTAGGCTGTGAAGATTTGACCCCGAGCGGTGCAACCTCAAGAGTCAGACAGGCTGGGCACATATGTGTGACCCATGGTTGCATGTAGCTCTGCTGCTTTGGAGGTGTTTCTTTGTGGGAAAAGTACTGTAACAGATTGTGTGTGTGTATGTATACACCCCAGTCTTTGTTGATAGGTACCTGTTTGTACTTTGTCAATCATAGGAGTCAGAGAAGATTGGTAACTCACTCATTCTTAGTGCTGCCTATATATATTAGTGTCTGTATGTAGTCAACATTTTATGTAACTTTATATTTTTATTACACCAGTTGTTATGCACAACTAAACATGTAAATGCTGTAGAAAAACAGCATATTATTTGTAGTTAATCAATTGGCTTTTCTTTCATTAGTATCTGGAAGTGTGCCATTGGAAAGTATCTGTTGAGTGCTTTTTGTAAAAGGTAGACAGAAAGTGGGCTTTACAAATTTAAGTACTTTAAGTTACTCAGTTGACGTTTCTGAGAATAAAAGGCTAATAAAATTTTTAAGTTGACTAAAACGGTGAATATGATTTGTAAAATTATTAAATAATAGTACTAATATCTTGCTTATCTGAGAAAATTGGTACTAGGAAAAAGCAGCTTAAGGTGAATCTGCCTAGATCAGGCATTATAATTTTGTGATAAATAGTGGGGGAGAAAAGTGAAGTTATGACTTATATAACAGTTTTAATTATATGTTGCAAAAATTGCAAACATGCACTGTTTTGTGGAATGAATCAGATGTGAAAAGATATGATGCTACCACATAGCATCATTGTACTTGCAATCCTGCTTTTTAAATTGTGCTCTTTTGAGGTACCCATCGGGCCCCACTATCTTTGTGGTTTGTCTTTTTTTCAACTGTTAACAGGTCTGATTGTGCCACTTCCTCATTTGTGGATGGCTTTGCAGTGATTCAGCCATTTTCCTATTACTTTTATTGACTTTATTGACTTAATAAATATCCTGCAGTTCCAGTTTGCTGTTGATACAACTTTTCCTTTGACCTGACCTGCAAATGCTGACATCTCTATGTGCCCCTCCCCTGTTGGTAATCTAGTGCTTCTCAGACTTAAATGTGCATGGGAATCACCTGAACTCTAACAAGACGCCAGGTGATACCCATGCTGCTCTTCTGCCCAGAACACAGATCTCTGCTGTCCGTCATCTGTGTAATTTTGAAGTTTTAAGTAGCTACATGATAAAAGTAAAAAAGTGAAAAAAACTAAGTGCAATAAATTTTTATCATTTTATGTAATCAACATGAAATTATTAATGAGATATTATATTCTTCTTTCTTTTTTTTTGGACTAGGTGTTCGAAATTGCATGTGCACTTTACAGCATGTCTCAGTTTGGATTAGCTTCACATCAAATGCTCAATAGCCACATATGGCTAGTAACTGGTAGCACAGGTCTGGTGTCTAGAATCCAGATCAGTGCTATATTAAGTTAATTTTAGACTGGCCACATCTGCACCCTTTCGGAATTTGTTAGAAATGTAAATTTTGGGGCCCTATTTCATACTTACTCGTTTTAGAATATCTGGGTTTCAGCAACTTGTGTTTTGAAAGCTACAGGGTATGACTACACAATGTATGTGTGGTATTATGAATGGGATCCTAGAACAGAAAAAAGTTTTTTAGGGAAAAACTAATCTGAATAAAGTATCAACATTGTTATCAGTATTGTTCATTGAGTATGACAAACACACCATACTAATGTAAGATAGTAGGGGAAATTGTGGACAGGGTAGGTGGGGAACTCTTTGTACTATCTGGGCAATACTTCTGTAAATTTGACTTATTGAAAATAAAGTGTGTGTGTGTGTGTGTGTGTGTGTGTGTTTAAAATAGTTCTCCAGGTGATTCCACTTGCAGTGTGGAAGCTGGTCAGGGCACAGGCCTAGGTTGTAGTTCCAGTCCCAGGTTGGGGCGCATACAGGAGGCAGCCAGTTGATGTTTCACATCAATGTTTTCTCCTTCTCTTTCTCCCTCCCTTCTCCTCTCTCTAAAATCAAAAATTAAAATTAAAACATTTTTTTGAGAAGGAGTGGTTTAGATCAGTAACATGACCTACGCTACTGCAGCTTGGGTGGCAGGATGTGGAGGCTAGCATTATGTTGGGTAGGGTAATGATAGTATTTTTGTAATAAGAGCTAAAACTTGTAAGGTACTTACCATGTGCCAGGCATACACATACCGACTTTACACATACCGACTTTAATTCTTCCAGTATGTGGAATGTCCTATTAATAAGCTTTGTTTCACAAATGGAAAAAAAAAAAAACAGGCTCAGAGAGGTCACATAGCTAGCAAGAGGCAGAAACAGGGATGTTCGAGGAGGTGGTAATGTCATAAGCCATCAGGTAGTTGTGAGTATTTTTCTGCTCTGATAACTTTGCTTCTTTGAGTAAACAATGATTAGTGTGGATACTCTGTATCAGCCCTTGTAGTTTATAAAGTAATTTTCTCTTTTCATTCTCACAAGGATCTTTTGAAGTTGTTTACTTTGCTTTGTTTTCCAAATAAGTTAAGATGGTCAGAGTCTGAGAGCTGATAGGTGGCAAATCCTAGATACAAATTTCAGGCCTCTGACACTAAGTTACTACAGGAGAATTTAGAAGGGGTATCTCTAAAAGTTTGCTGAAAATTACCTCTATTTTGCTATATATATTAGTGGTTTATTTAAAAAGTCAATTTTATTGAGGTATAATGTATACACTGAAATACGTTAAACCAGAAATAAAGAGTACAGGTTCCTAAGCCAACATGGATGAGTCTCAAAACCATTATTCTGAGTGAAACAAACCAGATACAGAAAGCTACAAGTATGATTTGTGAGTACTTTTCTGCCACAACTTTGCTTCCTTGAGTAAGTAATGTTTAGTGTTATGCTCTCTATCAAGCTTTATAGCTTACTTTTTTTTTCACATTTGCTCTTTACATTCTCACAAGGATCTTTTGGGGTTTGTATTGTTTCCTGTCATACAGATGGATGTATTTGTTTAGGCATTCACCAGATGATAGGCCTTTGGGTTGTTTCCAATTTCTTACTCTTATGAATAAAGCTGTTATGAATGTCCATTGTAAGGCCTTTGCACGGACTTACTATTTTTTTTTCTCTCGGCTAAATACCTAGAAGAAGATTTGCTAGATCAAATGGTAAATGTATGTTTATAAGAAATTGCCAAACTATTTCCAAAGTGGCTGTATCTTTCTACATTCCCACCAGCAGTGAATGGGAGTTCCAGTTGGAGTTATCCTTACCAAATACAAATATATAGGTTTAACTCCATTCTAGCTTGGGGGTAGTCATTGATATCCGGGAATTTTAATTTGTATTATTAGGGTTTTGTTTAACAGCTTTATTGAGTTATAATTGCTGTATAATATTTAAGTGTCCAAATTTGATAGGTTTTCACATATGTATATACCTGTGAAATACATACCGTTATCACCATTATTAAAATGACATATTTATCACCTCCCCTCAAAAGGAAAATTTTTCTTGAGCCCCTTTGTAATTCATTGTCCTGTTCCCTGGTGACTTTTGATCTGCTTTCTGTCACTATGGATTGCATTTTCTAGAATTTTATGCGGACAGAATCTTCATAGTATGCACTCTATCTTTTTTGGATTTTTTTCACCCAGCAAAATTATTTTGAGATTCATCCAGTTTTTTGTGTGTATCAGTAGTTTGTTTCTTTTTACTGGTGAGTGATAGACCTGTGCGTGGATGTACTGCAATTAGTTTATTCACTCACCTGCTGATAGACATTTGGGTTGTTCCCAATTTGGGGCTGTTAACAAATAAAGCTGCTGTGAACATTCACATACACATACAAGTGTTAGTGTTGTCATGTGCTTTCACTTCTTTTGGGTAAGTCCCTAGGAATATAATGCCTGTATCATATAGTAGATATATATCGAAACATTTAAGAACCTGACAGCCCTTGCTGGTGTGGGTTAGTGGATTGAGCTTCAGCTTGTGAACCGAGGGGTTGCCAGTTGACTCCCAGTCAGGGCACACGCCTGAGTTTCCGGCCAGGTCCCCACTTGGGGGTGTGCGAGGGGCAGCCATTTGATGTTTCTCTCCCTCTCTTTCTTACTCTCTTCCCCTCTCTCTAAAAATAAGATAAATAAAATCTTTTATAACAACAGAAAAAAGAACCTGCAAAACTTTTTCCAAAGTACTTTTACTATTTTACATTTCCACCAGCAGTGAGAGTTCTAGTTGCTTCACATTCTCCAAAACAGTAGTGTTATCAGTCTTTTAGACTTTAGCCATTCTAGTAGATATGTAGTAGTATTTCTTTGTGGTTTTCATTTGCATTTTCCTAATGACTGAAGATTTTGGGCATCTTTTTATGGGCTTATTTATTATCTATCTTCTTTGGATGTTTGTATCTTTTGCCCATATTTATTGGATTATTTGTGTTATCAACATGTACAGTTCTTTGTATGTTCTAAAGATGAGTTGTTTGTTGGAGATTCGTGTTCACAAGGGATATTGAGCTGTAGATTTTCTTTCTTACAATGTTTTTGGTTTTGGCATTGTGATAACACTAATCTCATAGAATGAGTTGGGATGTTTTCCTTTCCCTCTTTCAGTTTTCTTGGAGCGGTTTGTGTATAATTTATATTATTTTCTTTACACTTTTGATAAATCACCAGTGAAGCCATCTGGGCCAGGAGTTTTCTTTCTGGGAAGATTTTTAAAGACAGATTCAATATTTTTAATAGACATAGGGCTCTTTGGATTACCTGTTTCTTAAGCAAGCTTTGGTAATGTCTTTCAAGAAATTTGTCCAGTTCATCTAAGTTGTTGAGTTTATTGGAATAAAAATCATGACATTATCTTCCTTTTGATGTCTTAATCTGTAGTTATGTCCTTTGTCTTATTCTTGATATTGGTAATTTGTGTTTTTTCTCATTTGTTCTTGATCAGTTTGGCTAGAGGGTTATCAGTATTACTGACCTTTTCAAAGAACCAGCTTCTGGTTTCATTTATTTCCTCTAACATTTTACTGTTTTCTCTTTTATTGATTTCTACTCTGATCTTTATCATGTTCCTTTTTCTGCCTGCTTTGGGTTTATTTTTCTTTATTTAGTTTCTTAGAGTAGAAGCTTATGCCATTGATTTGAGACCTTTTTCTTTTCTAGTATGGGCATTTAGTGCTATAAATTTTCTCTAACCACTACTTAATTGCATCCAACAAAATCTGGAGATTTCATGTTTTCATTTTCATTCAGTTCAAGTTTCCTGTTTAACTTCTGCTTTGACCACTGAGTTATTTAGAAAAGTGTTTTTAGATTCTTAACAACAAATTTAGGGTTTTTAAGATATCTTTATTAATTTATAATTTATTAGAAAAAACACTTTGTATGATTTCATTTTCTTAAAGTGTATTGAGATTTGTTTCATGGCCCAAGATATGAAGTCTAAGGAAAATACATGTTTATAGGAATCTACAGAGCAGGCTGTATCATTTAGCACTCCGACTAGAACTGTTTGAGGGTTCTTGTTGTTGATACCCTTGTCAGCACTTTGTATGGTCTTTAAAGAAAAAACCTTTATCTATTGTAGTTGGCTTGTGGTGATACGTTGTTTTGGTTTTAACTTGCATTATTAGGTTTTTAATGTTTTGTAAAATAATTTAAACTTGAATAAAAATTAATAATCATGGATTGTTTTCTTTTTTCCAGTAGAGGACAGGAAGCTCTGAGGGATTTGTAGTATAGTTCATTGTTTGTGTTTATTTGCTTCTTAATACAGGGTGGGACAGAAGTAGGTTTACAGTTCATATGGAAAATGGTACAATAATTAATAAACAATAATGCAAGAATAAGCAGTGTATCATGTACTAACAGCTGTAAACCTACTTTTGCTCCACCCTGTATTTACATTGAAGGAGGATCTGTAAGAGCTGTATGACGATTTTAGTGACCTTTGTGGGCTTTGGGTAGACAGGTGTAGATGATTTAAATGTTATTTTCCAATGACTCTTTCTTGTGATAATATATACCTGTAATATTTCAAATATATAAAACCCTCCCTTTTTTTTTTTTAGCTATTTATCCTCCTATGGATATTAGATTGGCTGCAACCTTTTTGGCTATTGTGAACACTGCTACTGCAAACATGGGTGTTCATGTATCTGTTCAAGTCCCCGCATTCAGTTCTTTGGGATGTATATCCAGAAGTGGAATTGCTGGATCATATGGTCATTTTATTTTTAATGTTTTGAAAAAATTCCATGCTGTTTTCTCTGTGGTTGCACTGTTTTACATTTCTGCCAGCAATGAAGAAAACAGAAATTTTTCTCCTCACAAACACTTGTTATTTCTGGGTTTTTGTTACTGTTTTTGTTTTACAGCAGCCATCTTAATGGATATGAAGTGGTTTTGTATCGTGTTTTGGATTTGCATTTCTGTAATTCTTGTGATGCTGAGCATCTTTTCATGTGCTCACCAGCCATTTGTATATCTGTATATTCAAGTCCTTTGCCTATAGTGGTGCTTCTTACCTCAATATTAATTTGAAGTAGATTGGCATAATATAACCATTACAAAGAATATGCGTTTTTAAAAGTAAGTTACTGGTGTCTGACTAGTACTTTGTGAGGGCGAAACGTTAATAATCACTACATGTGTATATGTATTCACCTTTGTTTTATGGGTTGTATCTCTTTTAAAGCATGGGGTTATGTAAACATTTGAAAGTGGTTGAATGTAAGTAATCATTCCAGAGGTTTTTCTTTGCGAGGGTAATGTGTGTAGTTTCAGAGGAATATCTGCATGGGTGGGTTTGGAGGGTGGTTGTGCCAGAGCAACCAATAGAGTTGTGCAGTTGTGACATGAATGAAGTTTTTCTTCTAGAGTAAGTTATTAAAGGTTTAGAAATCTTATTAAACTTTATAAAGATAAAGGTTATGATTTTCTTATGAATATATAAAACTTTGTATAATGACATGGACTGAGACTGGACTGGACGTGGGTATTTACCCAGAGGAAAATCAACGTGTTTTTACCTCAAGGGGTGGGGGGACGAGTGAGATGCCACAGAGGCAAGATCAAAATTATATGAACTGTTTAAAAAAATGTTAATATTTTTCTGTATTTTAAACCAATTATTTAAGAAAGTTCTTACTAAGAAATTGAAATATGGGACCCAAGTATTGAGATATAGAAGGAAGAATCCATTGCTTGTAGTGCGTTCGGGAGGAAATAAAGAGGAAGCTGAAACTGTAGAAGCACAATGATCATCATAAAAGGGTAGTTTTACAGATTCTTGTGAAGCTGTTGTCCATGTAGGTAGGAGTTTTTGGTGAAATAGAATCTGAAAGAAAAGAAAGTTAATCTTTTTGCTCAAGAAAAAAATTCTTTCTGTTCTTCAGACTTTTTACTGATTTTGAGGGGTTTTGTTTTGGTTTGGTTTTTGGTTTTCTTTTTGTTTTTACCTCATAGGATTCTTCGTATCCTACATCATCATATTAAAACTCTTAGTTTGTGCAAGTGGCTCTCAAAGGGATTAAAACCTAGTTTAGTGCTTACTCATTTTTGGTCTGAAAGGGAGCTTGATCAGGGTTCTTTACTAAAGTACTGAGCTTGCGAAATTTTTTTGAATGCAATGGACTTCTCATTTTCTGGTCTGTTATATATTAACTGGGTCAGTATTTGCATCTCCATATATGAGATCATTTTTTACAATGATTTTAAAGGTTAACAACCACAGGTAATGGAAAACCCTAGTACCTCTTATATAATTGTAATTTGTGTTTTGGTGAGAAATATAGGCAGTGTGAAATTCTCTATAAATATGGTGTTTAAAAGTAAAGAACAAAAGAAATGTGAATTTATTTAAATTAAATGTAGGGCATTGTAACATATGTTCATCTGAATATCAAATATGCACAATGTCACTTTAAATTTGAGATAAAGTTAAGACAGCTGTCTAGCCCCGGCCAGGTGCTCAGTTGGTTGGAGCATCATCCATACACCAAAAGGTTTCGGGTTCGATTCCTGGTTGGGGCACATGTAGGAGGCAGATGACATGTTTTTCACTCTCACTGATATTTTTCTCTTGCACTCTCTTTCACTCCTCCCTCTCCCTTCCTCCTCTAAAATCAATAAATATGTCCTTGGGTAAGGATTTTTTAAAAAAGAAAGTTGCCTAATAATAAGCATTTAAGTCAAGTACTATATAGTTAAAATCCAGATCAGGGAAGGAGGAGGGTCAGTGTGGCACTGCAAGATGCTTCGGGCTCATCTTGTATATTTCTTACCCCAGTTCTAGAGTCAGCCATTTCACCAAAGAGCCTTGGTTCCTTTCTTTGGAGAATGGTATTAGAAACCAAATCTGGATGTTAGGTGTGCCTGTTGCTGCTAGGGTGTCCTTTTTACTGACAGCAAAGAAACACACGTACTAAGCAGTGTATAGACGTGTCTGTAATTTTCAAAATGTAATCACCTGTAGCTGTGGTGAACTAAAAATGAGTTCATTGAGTTCATACCAATGTCTCCAAGTCTAATCCATTGCCACATGGATCACTCTAGCCTTCTCAACTCTTGCTTTCACTCCAACATGGAGAAATCTGGCTCCTACCACCCGTATTCCATTTACTTAATTATTCAGTTCTAGTATACGTGTATAGCGGTTTCAGAATATATTATTTATGTTTTTATTATTGCAGCAAAGTACTTACGTGCAGTTCCTTTGCTTATATTTTTATAGACCCCACTTATATCCAAAATTAGGTCATCATCTCTCTTCCTCCCTTTCAGTGAGGTGGTTCTATGTATTTGTAATCCTGTTATCCCGTCATGTCATGCCTGCTTTCCCTCCTGGGATTCCCCTGACCTAACAGTTTTTTAAAAAATTCGTGTATATTGAATTTCACATCTTGTGTTGTAAAGATTAATGGGTTTGACAAGTGCTTCACCTGTGAAACAATCCCTCGTCTTCTCCCACTCCAAATAATCACTGTCTCTTTGGTTTTGACTTTTCCAGAATGCCTTATAATTGAAATCATTCAGTATGAGGGTTTTCAAACTGACTTCTTTCACTTTAGCAAAATATATGTAAGCTCTATTTGTGTCTGTTCTTAGCTTGATAGCTATTTCCTTTTATCACTGAATAATATTCCCTTATAAGAAATCTTCCAGTTTACCCTATTTCCTATTGTAGGACAACTTGCTTTCTGTTTTTAGCAGTTATAAATAAAGCTGCTGTTAACATTTGCTGTAGGACTTTTGTGGAAATACATTTTCAACTCATTTGGGTAAATACCTAGGAGTGTGATTGCTTAGATTGTATGGTAAGACCATGTTTGTTTAGCTTTGTACAAGACTGCTAAACTGTCTTCCAATGTGGCTGTACCATTTTGCGTTCCTACAAGCAATGAGTAAAGTTCCTGTTGCTCTACATCCTAACTAGCATTTGGTGTTGTCAGTTTATGGATTTTAGCCATTTTAATGGGTATGCAGTAGTATCTCATTTTAATTTTCAGTTCCTTAATGACATGATGTTGATGATTTTTTCATGTGCTTATTTCCCATGTTTTCTTTCATGATGTGTCTTCTCAGATCCTTTTTCCATGTAAAAATTTTGGTTCATTTTGTTGAGCTTTAAGATTTCTTTGTATGTTGTGGGTACAAGTCCTTCATCAAATGTCTTTTGCAAATATTTCCTCTTTATGCAGTTTGTGTTTTCATAAGATTTTCTTTCATTGATCATGCATTTGGTGGGTGTATCTAAAAATTTATTGCCTCTTCTGAGGAAAGATGGCAGCAGAGTAGGTGGAAGCTATACTACTGTCCTACTACTTTTGGAATTACAGAATATACTACTGTAATTCCAAACTGGAATTACAACTAAGTTACAGAGAAACCATCCTGAATAACCAACTGAACACTAGCTGGAGAAAAGCTTTATAACCAAGGACTTACAGAAGAAACCACATCAAGACCGGTAGGAAGTGTGGAGGCATGAGAGGGCTGGCTGGGCTCCCACAAGCAGCAGCTAAAGTTCCAGAGGGATTTTTCAGTGACCCAGAGGGTTCCCCCTGAGAAGAGTGGGGTCTAAACCCCAAGCTGGGCTTCACAGCCAGAGCATCAGAACCTGGAAAGAAACTCAAATAATATCTAGCTGTGTAAAACAGTGGGATTTCTGTCTTCCAGGGAGAGACACAGAGAGGGTCTTAAAGGGTCAACACACAAAATTTCATTTGCAGCCACTTACCCTGGGCTCCGGCAGAGGGAGGGCAGAGCAGAGTACAGCCACATGAGGGAAGTCTGGAGTTGGTGGCTCTGGGGAGAGAGCTGAAGGGTTAGTTGCCAGGATTCCTGTGCTCAGTATTTCCTTACATTGCAGAAGCCATCTTTCTCAGGCAGACCAGCCCTATGTGGCATCAGCCTGGGGGTAAGCAATAGCCCCACTTGCAGTAATCCCTCTCACTTCACCATGTGGAACTTAAGCAGGGCTGCTGAGGAGTACAGTTGGAGGCAGTTTCTTTGATAAAGCCTAACAGAGGCCTGCAGATGAAAGCAGATCTTTGGGAGCTTGGGGACTTTAGCTGACCCTTCTCTGGGCCCTGTGCTGGTAAAAGCTGGCTTTAGTGTGCAGCCTGGTTCTTTCTACACACACCCGGGCCCAGAAGAGGGAGTCATAACTGTGGATCACTGATAGCTTCAAACAGGTTGCCCAGGGCTAGTCACAGGCAGCACCAGAGTTCACAGATCTAATTAATACATAGTAACAAACACAAAGAGGCAGCCAAAATGGGAAGACAAAGAAATGGGACCCAAATGAAAGAACAAGAATAATCCAGAAGAAGAGCTAAATGGAATGGAGGCAAGCAATTCATCAGATAATAGAGTTAAAACTAATGATTATAAGAACTAGGGACAACATGGAAAAGACATAGATACCATAAAAAAGGACTGCAAGTAAAGAATACAGTATCTGAAGTTAAAAAATACAGTGGGAGGAATAAATAGTGGGTTAGATGAAGCAAAGGATCAAATCAGCGATGTGTAAGACAATGTAGAAAAAAACACCCAGGCAGAGCAGCAAAAAGAAAAAAGAACTTAAAAAAAAATGAGAGTTTAAGGGTCCTTTGGGACAACATGAAGCATGACAACATCCACATCATGGGGATACCAGAAGGAGAAGAGAATGAGCAGGGGATCAAGAACCTATTTGAAGGAATAATGACTGAAAACCTTTCTAACCTGAAGAAGGAAAAAGAGACATAAGTCCAGGAAACACAGCCCCAAACAAGATGGACTGAAAGAGGTCCCCACCAAGGCACATCATAATAAAAATGACAAAAAAGCTACCAGAGAAAAGCAGTTACCTACCAGTGAGCTCCCATTAGAATTATCATCTGATTTCTTAATAGGAACATTTCTGACCAGAAGGGATTGACATGAAATATTCAAGGTGATGAAAAGCAAGGACCTGCAACTAAGGCTACTTTACCCAGCAAGACTATAATTTAAAATTGAAGGAGGAAAAAGAGCTTCCTAGACAAGAAAAATCTAAAGGAGTTTGTTACCACCAAACCAGTATTGCTAAAAATGTTAAAGGGCTTGCTTTAAGAAGAAGAAAAAGAAAAAGGAAAAAGAAAATAAGTTAAAAGTAAAATGACAGTAAATACGTATCTATCAATAATCACTTTAAATGTAAATGGTTTAAGTGCTCCAATGAAAAGACACAGGATAGCTGAGTAGATAAGAAAATCAAGACTCATATATATGCTGTCTCTAAAAGACCCACCTCAAAACAGAAGATACACACATACTAAAAGTAAATGGATGGAAAACAGATATTTCACGCACATGGAAAGGGAAAAAATTGGGGGTAGATACTTAAATCTGGCAAAATAGACTATAAAACAGAGGCTATAGTAAGAAACAAAGGAGGACATTAAATAATGATAAAGGGAACAAACAAGAGGATATAACCCTAGTAAACAATTAATGCACCTAACAAAGGAGCACCTAAATATGTAAAGCAAATCTCGATGGACAGAAAAGGAGACATGGACAGAACTACGTTCAGAGTAAGGAAATGTTAACACCCTACTGACTTCAGTGGATAGATCTTCTAGGCAGACAGTCAACAAGAAGACATTGGCCTTAAGTGACAAACTAGGTCAGATGGATTTAATTGATATCTTCAGAGCATTTCACCCTAAAGTGCAGAATATATTACACATTCTTTACAAGTACAAATGGAATGTTTCTAGGTTAAACCACATGTTAGGACACAAACCAAGTCTCAGTAAATTTAAGAAGATTGAAATCATATTGAGCATCTTCTCTTATGACAATGCTATGAAACTAGAAATCAATCACAAGAAGAAATCAGTCACAAAGACATGGAAGCTAAATAACATGTTGTTAAACAATGAATGAGTCAACAACAAGATCAAGGAAGAAATAAAAAGATACCTTGAAACAAATGAAAATGAGAACATGACAACCCAAAATCTGTAGAACACAGCGAAACAATCCTAAGAGGAAAACTCATAGCATTATAGGCTTATCTCAAGAAACAAGAAAAAGCTCAAATAAACAGTCTAACTTTTTACTTAAAGGAACTTGAAAAAGAACAACAAACAAAACCTAAAGTGAGTACAAGGAAGGAAATATTAAAGATCACAGGAGAAATAAACTAAATGTAGTCTGAAAATTGATGCAAAACATCATTGAATCCAAGAGTGTTTTTTTTTTTTTTAAAGATAAAAAGATTGACAAACTTTTAACCCCTCATGGAAAAAAAAAGAGGGCCCAAATAAATAAAATCAGAAATGAAAGAGGAGAAATAACAGTTGCTACCAAAGAAATACAAAGGATTGTAAGAAAATATGATCAACTTCATGCCACCCAATTGGACAACCTGGACGAAACGGATAGATTCCTCAAAACATACAGTTTTCAAAACTAAATCAGGAAGAATCAGAGGATCTGAATAGACAGATTATATCTAGTGTAATTGAAGCAGTAATTAAAAACTCCCAACAAATAAAAGCCCTGGATCAGATGTCTTCACAGGTGAATTTTATCAAACATTCTGAGAACTAACACCTTACCTCAAACTATTCCAAAAACTTCAAGAGGAGGAAGACTCACAAACTCATTTTTTGAGACTCACAAACGCATTATCCTAATTCCAAAACCAGGTGAAGACATTACAGAGAAAGATTTATAAGCCAATATCCCTGATGAATATACATGCTAAAATTGTCAACAAAATATTAGCAAATTGAATACAGCAATACATCAAAAAGATCATATACCATGATCAAGTGGGATTTATTCCAGGGATGCAAGAGTAGTATAACATCTGCAAATCAATAAATGTGATTCACCATATAAACAAAATGAAGGGTAAAAGCCATATGATCATATCAATTGATGCATAAAAAGCATTTGATAAAGTGTAGCACCCATTTATGATAAAAACTCTCAGCAAAGTGGGAGTAGAGGAGGCATACCTAAATATAATGATGACTGTGTATAAAAATCCACTGCCAGCATCATACTCAACAGGCAAAAAGTATAAGTCTTCACCTTAAGATTGGGAAGAAGACAGGGATGTTCCCTTTCACCTCTCTTGTTCAACATAGTACTGGAGATCCTAGCCATAGAAGTGAGACAAAAAGAGATAAAAAGCATTCAGATCAGAAAGGAAGAAGTTAAACTGTCCTTATTTGCAGATGGCATGATGCTATACATAGAGAACCCTAAAGATTCAACCAAGAAACTACAGAACTGATAAATGAATTCCGTAAAGTAGAAGCATGCACAATTAATATCCAAAAATCAGTTGCATTTTTATATGCCAATAATGAACTATCAGGAAGGGACATTAAGAAAACAATCCTATTCACAATTGCTTCAAAAAGAATGAAATACCTAGGAATAAACCTAACCAAGGATGTAAAAGACTTGTACTCAGAAAATTATGTGACACTGAAGAAACAACTTGAAGAAGATACAAATAGTGGGAGCACATACATTGTTCATGGATAGGAAGAATTAGCATCATTAAAATGTCCATACTACCCAAAGCAGTCCAGAGATTCAGTGCAATTCCTATCAAGATATCACAGAACTAGATCCAAGTATTTCAAAAACCTACATGGAATCACAAAAGACAACAGTGATTTTGAAAAATAAGAACAAAGTTGGAGGAATCATGCTACCTAATTTCAAGCTATCCTGTAAGGCTATAGTAATCAAAACAGTATGGTACTAGCATAAAAACAGACACATAGATTAGTGGAACAGACTAGAGAGCCTAGAAATAAACCTATGCCTTTATAGTTAATTACTGTTTGACAGGGGAAGCAGGCACATACAGTGGACTAAAGATAGTTTATTCAATAAATGGTGTTGGGACAATTGGACAGTACATGCAGAAAATGAAAGTAGGTCACCTGCTTATGCCACACACAAGAATAAATTCAAAATGGATTAGACATAAATGGTAAACCCAACACCATAAACATTTTAGAAGAAAACATAGGCAGTAAAATCTCAGACATTGCTCATAGCAATACTTTCTCTGATTTTTCTCTTCAGATGCGGACGACAAAAGAAAAAAAAATGGGACATCAAACTAAAAAGTTCTTGCACAGCAAAGGAAACCATCAACAAACTAAAAAGACAATGCACTGAATGGGAGAATATATTTACAGATACATCTGATACGACGTTAATATCCAAAATTTATAAATAACTTACAAAAATAAACACTCAAAAAAACAGTCCAATTAAAAAGTGAGCAAAGGATCTGAATAGACACTTCTCCAAAGAGGATGTACAGATGGCCAGTAGACATGTGAAAAGATGCTCAACGTCTGTAATAGCAAATTAAAACCACAATGAGATGTCACCTCACCTTGATCAGAATGGCTATCATCAATAAATCATCAAACAACAAGTGTCAGCCAGGATGTGGAGAAAGGGGAACCGTTTTTGCATTGTTGGGAATGTAGATTGGTGCAGCCACTGTGGAAAACAGTATGGAGATAACCTCAAAAAAAAAAAAAATGGAACTGCCTTTTGACCCAGCAATTCCACCTCTGGGAGTTCATCTGAAGAAACCTGAAACACTAATTCGAAAGACTATAAGCACCCCTTTATTCATTGCAGTCTTACTTAAAATAGCCAGGATCTGGAAGCATTCCAAGTGTCCATCAGCAGATGATTGGATAAAACAACTATGATACATTTACACAATGGAATACTACTCAGCTATAAAAAAGAAAATTTTACCCTTTGAAACGGCATAAGTGTACTTGGAGAACATTATGTTAAGTGAAATAAGCCAGTCAGAGAAAGACAGATACCATGTGATTTCATGCATATGTGGAATCTAGTGAACAAACTGAACATGGAAAATAGAGACAGACTCGTAGGTAAGAGGGGTTGGTTAGCAGGTGGAAGGATTCAGCAATAAAGGAAAAGTATACTCATGGACATGATCAAGTGTGGTGATTATTGTGGGGAGGGGATGGGTGGAGGTGAAAGAGGGAGCATATAGGAGGGCTAAATGGTAATGGAAAAAATACAATTTAACCCCCCCCTAAAAATTCATTGCCAATTACAGTCATATTTTTTCCTTTTTAAATTAGAATGTTTTCTCCATTCTTGTAATAATCCAAGAAAAATTTGTATTCGCCCATTTCTCACTAAGAAAGACTTCATGGCACAAATCTTTCTAAAACACCTCATGGAAATGTGTTTTTTTATTGTAATATGCTTATTTCCCTAAATATCTTTGGCTGTTTCCTCATTTTTGTTTTAGATTTACATATTGGTTTTGAGTTTTCTTTACCAGTTTATAGCTGATTGTGTTCTCTGTGCTTTCCAGTTACCCAGTTATTTCCTGTCTGCTTTCTTCTCTTCCAGTTTTGCTATTTCATGTGGCCAGAGTATAGTATTAATCACTTTATTTTTCTTTACTTTGTTAGGTCCAAATATATGCCTTATATATCTTTCTAATTTAGAAAACAGATCATGCATTAAGAAAAAACTCTTAAGTGCTCCCTAATGACTGTGATGTCTTGTTAGGTGTACAATTTACAGAATTGTTTGGCTGAGTAATTTCTTTTATTGGAATTGTTCTTAATATTTTTGTCGTGCTCATTAACTGATTTCTTTAGCAGAGGGCTGTTTAGGGGTTAATTTTAAACAAGTACTCTTAAAACTCCTTGTAGGACAGTGCTTAAATTGTGTTATTAAGTTGGTTAACATTTGCATGAGGGCTGTATTAACATTTTGTTGTTCATGGTATTAGAAGTGCTAAGTAGGTTGTACATATATATTGGACTTAATTTTAAACTTACTAATTATGGATACACTTACTATATTTCTGTTAAGATTTTGTTTACTTTTTTGATACACTTAGTAAGGATACTATACTTAGAGATGTAGTTGATTAAAGCAGATGTCCTAGGAGAGGAAGATAACATTTAAAGAGCTGTATAATTTGTGGTAGGAAAGAAAATGAAAAAAATTGGGAGATGGAAAGGAGGAGGCTATTAGATTTTATTTTTATTTTATTTATTTATTTATTTATTTATTTATTTATTATTTTTATTCAGTTAACAATTGTCTGCATTTTCTCCCCATCCCTCCACCCCACCCCAGCCAGTCCCACCTCCCTCCCCCACCTCTACCCTCCCCCTCGATTTTGTCCTCGTGTCCTTTATAGTAGCTCCTATAGACCCCTCTCCCCCTCATCCCCTCCCCACTCCCCTCTGGCTATTGTTACATTGTTCTTAATTTCAATGTTTCTGGTTATATTGTTTGCTTTTTTCTTTTGTTGATTATGTTTCAGTTAAAGGTGAGATCATATGGTATTTATCCCTCACCACCTGGCTTATTTCACTTAGCATAATGCTCTCCAGTTCCATCCATGCCATTGCAAAGGGTATAAGCTCCTTCTTTCTCTCTGCTGCGTAGAATTCCATTGTATAAATGTACCGTAGTTTCTGGATTTTAAAATAGCATGATTGAAAGTTCTGAATTTGATTTGGAGGAAGAGGAGTTAAAGATGTAAGCAGTTGTATGCTTATATATCTGTTCTTGTTGAAACATGAGGAAGAAGACTGGTAAGATGTATGAAAAGCCTACATGGATATTTTTAAAGCTGCAAAGAAAAGCAGTTGGTTGGTACTGGGCGTTAGATATGCAAAAACTTAGAATGTATTGGTGGTTAGGTACTTTGTAGTGTCTGTGTGTGTGATAAATGTGGATGCGGGAGTGTGGCGATGAGTACAGGATGTATTTCAATTAGTAGTTGAACGAATAACATTCTGACCAAAATACTTGAGAGGATACCTGGATGAAGAGTGCTCAACCTAATACCTACCTAATCTAAACAGAAGAACCCACAAGTTTGGGGAAGAGAGGAAGAAACAATCCAAAATTAAAACTATTAACATTTGTTTTAATACAGCTTATATTTTAAGTTAAAATAGGCAGCATAAATTATTCACACATTTGCAGGTAATTTTCACTTAAATCTAAGTTTTTAGAGCTACTCCATAATTATTTTAATTTTCTTTGACTCCATAGTGTATAATAAAGCTTTTATTTTCATTTATCTTTTACCTAACTTTTCCTAGACCTTGGATTGTAATACACAGTTCCTGCTATGTGATTTTGTAGTAGTTTATAATTTTATTAGTCTCTCTTAGGAGCTTCCCAATTTCACTTGCCATCCTCCACCCCACCCCAATTCCTGTTCTCTAACTACATTGTGCCCACTTTTGTGTACCATCTGCCTTGATATCTAAATACCTTTTTTTGTATAGATGTCTTTTGACTACTTCTCTGTCATCCCAGTTGTCATTGCCTTTAAAACTTTAGATAGAATGTTTCATGTGGAATGTGGTTAAACTGACGACTTTATCTTTTTTTCGCTAATGCCTCCTTCATACTTAACTACTGGTCACTGGGGAAGATGTATTCATAAATCCTGGCAGTGAAAGAGATGGAACACGGACTGGTCTTTAAGCCTTTGTTGCTCCCCACCCCACAGCCCTTCTCTGACTAGCATAAAATCACACAATTTAACTTACTATTCTTCATATTTTTCTTTTGTCTATTCCTGTGGATAAGTGACCATAGTATGTCTGAGCTACTGTAACCTTCTGCAGATTCCCTTACTTGTTTCACTATCTTCAAAGGTATTTCTTAAGTTATATTATTTCCTGAAAAGAAAGAAAAAAATCACTGAGGAGAAGTATTTCAGTGTGGAATGTTGAAAAGTTATAGCGAAAAACTTATGTTTTAAAGCACATAGTGACTAATGTCCTGGCAATGCATGAAGGTAAAGGCTGGACATTCAGGAGGTTTCAGCCTTTCCTGTGATGGAAAAGACCGTGTAGATTTGCCAGGACTGGGGTCAGGAAGTTAGAGACAGGAAGTGGATTTTGATATTGTAAGTTTTAGGTATCTATTAAAATATCACATGGACTTCTTTCTTGTGTATCTATAGTCACTTTTAATCTAGAAGAATCTTCTTGTCCTTTTCATTTTTTATGCGTTCAGGTCTGTTGTCTAATAGAATGTCTCACATTCTGGATTTGTTTGCATCCTAATAATTAGCTAAGGTTAAACTTTTTTTTTTTTGACAAGAGTACAACATAGGTGACATTGTAACATCTTAGTACATCCCATCAGGAGGCATGTATCATCAGGTTGTCTGTCATACTGTTGGTGATGCTGAGTTTGACCCCTTAGTTAAGCTCATGACTGAACAGATCTTTCCATTGTAAAGGTGTATTTCCCCACTTACACTTAGTAAGTGATTTGTGGGGAATTGTATTAGGGCTCCCAACAGCTTTTAACATTTGTTTTCATTCTCTTTACCCACTCAATACCATAAACCTGAAAAACAGTTCTGTCATTTTAACAACTTTACAAAAGTTGTTTCTCATGTTACTAGAAGTTTAAAAGACTATTCTGTCATAATATAAATAAGGGGAAGAAATGAAATTGAGACAATGTGGAAATGAAGTAGGAGAGGCTGTGGTAAAGCATGCCTATGTTTGGAGGGTGGTGCTAACACAGTGTGATACACAAAACTGTACTGTGTTCCTTAGAGCAACAAAGTTATGCTTCTAAAATGTGAGCAACATTGTATTCATAACTTTCTTGAAGCAATTCTGGCCAGAGTTAATGAACTTTTTTTCTTTTAAATAGGTTTAAATGTAATACTGGATATTTATTTCTCTAAGGTAAGTTTTATTTCTATTTTTAAAAATATTATATTAAATTTATTATTCAAGTAGTTTGTCTAGAAAGTAAATTTCTGTTACTGAAGTTGTATCACTGATTGATTTATCATTGGGCTTATGGGTTTATCTGTTAAAAAGAGTGGTCCTTAGGGGACTGATTGTTAGTTACTGCACATATGGCATACAGTAATAGCATGCCCAGTACTTGGGTGCTGATAAACACTTTTGGTATATTGACTATTCAGAATTGCTTAGGTTTGCCTTAGGATCCTTGAGCATTGTGTTAAGTGTTTAAGTTTCCTAGGGCTGCTGTAACAGAGTGCCACAAATTTGGTGGCTTAAAACAACAGAAACATTCTCTCTCAGTTCTGGAGGATAGCTGTCCAGAACAAAGGTGTCAGTTGGTCTGTGCTCCCTCTGAAGGCTCTCCGGGAAGATCCTTCCTTGCCTCTTCCTAGGTTCTGGTTGTGCCAGCATCCTTGGCATTTGGGCTTATAGCTGAATCACTCCAGTTTCTGCCTCTGTTCTTGGGCTTCTTTCCTGTGTCTCCTCTCCTTAAAACAATGCCAGTCATTGGATTTTGGGGCTTGCCCTAAGCAATATAACTTCATCTTAAATGACACCTACACAGATGCTTTTTCCAATAAAGTCTTTGCAGGTCCTTAGGACTTCACCATACCTTTTTGGGGGAACACACTTCATCTCACAGTAGTTGGGGCTTGACATGAGTTGTAGTAGTGTCGAGATGCTATGATCATTTTGAAACTTGAATGCTGTATTCTATGAGGTACAGAATACTTTGGAATTGGTATAGAAGTTAAAGTGAAAACTAGATGTCTTAAGCCAGTTTAGGACTATTTAATAGACTTTGCATGTGGGGGTGTATAGATGTACATTTTTTAAAAAGATTTTATTTATTTATTTTAGAGAGGGGAAGAAAGGGAAAAAGAGAGGGAGAGAGAAACATCAATGTGTGGTTGCCTCTCATATGCCCCCCCACTGGGGACCCAGCCTGCAACCCAGGCATGTGCCCTGACTGGGAATCAAACTACTGGCAACCCTGGTTCACAGGCCACTGAGCCACACCAGCTAGGGCAAGATGTGGATTTTTAACATTTACAAATATAAACACTGGTTATGTATTGGCATTTGTGGGATTCAACCTAACAAGAATCATGACCCTCCTGAGGTAGACAGAATAGGGAAACAAAGTAAACTCTTTATCAGTGTATTTTTCCTAACAATAACAATGCTGTATTTTTTATATTAGGAAATGAAATGTATAAATTGGATAATTTCTTTTAAAGCTCACTAATGCTCTTGATCATTTTTAAAAATCAAAAGAGTACAGGGTCATTGAAATTCAGCTCTGACTTCGGATGTGATCTTAGGTAAGGCATGCAGGGAATTCAGGTCAGTGTCTGGCCCGTGGGAAGTACTTAATCCACATTAGCTGTTATTTTTAGTGAGCCTTTCTAAGAACGTGAAGAGGTTTGAGGTAGTCATGAAAAGAAGGACAGTTCTTCTCGCCTCTTATTTTTGATACCCTTGTGTCTGGTTGGTTCGTGTATTTACTATTACAGTCATTGGTTTGCTAATGTACATAAATGACTAAAAAATGTAGATTACAGTATTATGGGTTTTTTAATGTGAGACAATAGAAAAACATTAGACACCTATTTATTTTCTGAGTTTGAGATTTGAAGGTAATGTTCTTTAAATGGCTTGTATTATGTGATGCTTGTAAGTAAATATTAAAAATCCAGATTGTGTTTAACTTTCTTTTTCATTCTGTTCTTCCATGTAAATAAAAACAGCTATATTAATCCAACAAGCCATAATGTGGCATACCATCCTTTTTGAGAGGTGAATAGTATTGAATAAAAATGGCTGACAGAAGTGGCAAGATCGTTCCAGGACAAGTATATATCGAAGTGGAATATGATTACGAATATGAAGCAAAGGACAGAAAAATTGTGATAAAACAAGGGGAACGATACATTTTGGTAAAAAAGACCAATGATGACTGGTGGCAAGTCAAACCAGATGAGAACTCCAAAACGTTTTATGTGCCAGCCCAGTATGTTAAGGAAGTCACCCGCAAAGCTCTGATGCCACCTGTTAAACCGGCAGTTGGACTGCCAAATAATTCTATGAAAATGACACAGAGTCTGCATCTTCAGAGATCAACAGAAAATGTGAACAAATTGCCTGAGCTTTCAAGTTTTGGAAAGCCATCGTCATCTGTTCATGGAACAAGTCTTATTCGTGATGCCAATCAGAATTTTGGACCCAATTACAATCCAAATCAAACTGTCAACTTAAGCCTGGACCTCACCCACAATAATGGGAAGTTTAGCACTGACTCACATTCTCCTAAAGTTTCTGGCCAGAACACGACACGCTTATTTGGTCACTTTCCCGGTCCAGAGTTCTTGGACATAGAGAAAACTAGCTTCTCCCAGGAACAGTCTTGCGATTCAGCAGGAGAAGGCTCAGAAAGGGTACATCAGGATTCTGAGTCTGGTGATGAACTCAGCAGCAGCTCCACGGAACAGATAAGGGTAAGATTCACTGTAGAACGAAACACTTGCAGCTTAATAAAAATATTAATTACAGGTTTTATTTTACTTAAAAAGTTTTTTGTAAGAGTTAGGAATCATTTGTTTTGCCTTATGTTTTCGGGTTACATGGGTTCTCTCCTGAGTTAAATAGAGAATGTGTGAAATAACTTGTGGAGTTCACTTAATGGTTTAGAAAGTAAGTGTGAGAAAAAATTTTCCTCAGTTGATTATGCATGATGTAGAAAGGACTGACTTAATTTACCCAGTGCTATTTATTTTATTAGAAAAAGTTTGTTTTCCAGCAGTACTCATTTTGACTTGTTTCCAATAAGTCTCCAGGTAACAGTGGATATATGGGGTAAGATGTCACTGGACTATTAACCACTAACTTGTGTTCTTTGAAACTTACTTGTTAACCTTGAGTAGTAGTAAGAAAAAATACAGAGCTCACAGACCTTTACTTCCATTCACGTACTTTTGTGTCTGAAGTTTCTTCAGTATGTATGCTTACTTGAATTGCAGGGAAAACATTTTGTGTGTGCTTTGGTTTTCCTAATTTTTCATTATCTGACTTTGAGATTAGTTTATGCTAGTTTATCGGTCAGGTGAAGTGAAGTAATTTGAAAAGCACATGCATGAAACGGAAACTTAAATGTATTTGGCAAAGTCCAATTTTAAAGGAACTTTAAAAATGATACATTTACGTCTTAAAACTCTTGTAAAATTTAATCATCAAGTTAAGTCATTGAATAATTGTATGACTGTTGTTAGGTGTGGTCTGATTATAATGGAAGTGGTATGTTATTTTTCTAGATTTTAATTTTTCTTGTGACATTTTGAATGGAAATAGGAAAAAGGGAATGTTCTCTAGAAAAACTCCAGATGTTTGAGATCAAGACAGTTACGTAAAGAATCCTAGTCAGTTTATCATGATGTTATTATCATCATGTCATAGAGTATACAGTGTTACTTGGTGCTGTTTTTATACATGACTCCTTTTTGAGCTAGTGGATTTGGGAAAGATATGCTTTTTCTCTTTCATCTCGCCATCACCACTGTTTGACACTTCAGATTACTTTTTTTATTTAGGTACCCTGGCCGGCTGGTGTTCTGTTCATTATGGCCATATTGAATTTATGGCATGCAGGTTCATAGCTCTTAGCCTCTCTTGGGATCTTGACACTGTTTTGAAATTCTATTCGATTTCTGTAGCCATTCCTTTTTCTTACTCTTCATGGCAACTATTCAAACCTTTTCCATTACCTTCAGTTCTCTGATTCACCTGCTTTTCCCTGCTGTCTTATCAGGTAACCTTTCCTTCTATTTCACAGCAAAAATAAAAGCCATGGGATAGAACCTCCTTCAGCTTTGAGGAGGTTACTAGTACCAATAAATGGGTTTTGATTTGAATCTGGAGTTCATAAAGGTTCACTTTATGGTTTTCATAATGCCATCACTTAACCATCTGTGTGATAATTGGGGGAAATTAGTTAACTTCTGTGTGTTTCAGTTTTCTTATCTTAAATTGCAGATCGGGTGGTTGAGGATTAAGTGGGTTACTAGATCTAATATGCTTAGGACTATACCTGGCACATTAGTACCTTAGGTACCTATCGCTGCTTAATAAATTACTCCCAAATTTAGTGGCTTGTTGTAGTAAACATTGATTATCTCACTGTTTCAGTGGGTCTGTAATTCAGAAGTAGCTTAGTCGGGTAGTTTTGAAGACTTAGGGTCTCATGAATTTGCAGTCTTATGAAGGCTTGGCTGGGGATGCTTTTAAAACGGCTCATTCACATGGTGGTAGTTTGGCCTCTTCACGTATGCTTGAATGTTGTGACTAGGTTTCCCCTTGAAGAAGCAAAGCATGAGAGAACGAGGTAGAAGCTGCATTGTCTTTTTTGCCTGAGTCTTGGAGTTCACACATAGTCATATCTTACTGAGTATACAGTTCACCCTTATTCTCTGTGGGAGGAGAGTACACTGGGTACCAGCATCAGGATATGAGGACATTGAGGCCAGCTTGGAGGTTGGCTAGCACAGTAAGCAATCATTAGTTATAGATGTCATTATTGTTGTTGTTGTTTCTGTCATTATTGCCACCTTCTGATCTGTAAGTGCACCTGTGTCAGCGATCATCTTTACCCGCAGTGCGATGTAAGCATTGTCTCACCTATCAGAGGGCAGTCTATTTGTATCTGCTTTTCGCTTTCTTCCATAAACCTTTCACTGAAGATTATATAGCATTGTGCTCATATGGCTTTAGAGTCATTATTTACCAAGTTTTTCCCATCAGCACTTAAGTTTCCTCATGTTTTTCCCATTTTAGTAAAGCTCTTTAGTGTACCTTTCCCACTGAGTATCACTTATTATCTTTTCCCTTTACTGGCACCTTATGCAAAGAGTTGTATAGGTTTGCTTCTCTGCATTTGCTCATTTCCCACTCATTCCTTAACTTATTGTAGTATGTCTTGTGACTCCACCGTGCCACCTGAGTGGCTTGCAAAACTATGATGTCACAGTCAGGACATTGACCTTGGTACAGTAGAGATACTGAGCATTTCCAACACCACAAGTATCCTTCGTGGTTCCCTCCCACCCCCACTCCTCTTTAACCCCTGCTCACCACTAATATACTCTCCATTTAAAAATTTTTGTTATTTCAAGAATGTTATATAAATGCTATATAACCTTTTGGGATTGGCCTTTTCATTCAGCATCATTCTCTGGGGACTGATCCAGGTGGTTGTGTGTATCAGTGTTCTTTTTGTTGGTGACTAACTGAATTCTGTGGTGTGGATGTACCATACTTCGACCATTCACCCATTAAGGAACATCTGGGTTTCCAGTTTTTGGCTGTTACAAACAAAGCTGCTATAATAAACACTTCTGCACAAGGTTTTGTGTGAACATAACTTCTTATTTCTCTGGCATAAATGCTCACGAGTGTAATTGCCATTTGGTAGTTGCACATTTATTTCTTGAAGACACAGGCAAACTTTCCAAATGGTCTTTGGAAAGAAGTCATTATATATGGTCCATATTAAGAAATAGATGTTATACCATACCCCACTGAAGGTGTAGTTTCTACATGGATCACTTGGAATTATTTTGTATGGAAGATTTTTATATTTTACTTCATTTGTTTATCCAGTCATTTATTTATGTCTGTATGAACTCATAGGTCTTTTTTTATACTTTGGATTATAATCCAGTATTACTATATTTTGCTGCTCAAGTGTTTCAGCTTTGGCAATGGAGAACTTGTATTGTCAGTTTGAGCACTGCCCTCCTTTCTGGCTCTACGAGGTACTCCATCCATGTACATGTTGCATATTTTATGCCCCAGTCTAGAACCAGCCATTTCTCCAAGGACTCCTGTTTCTCTTAATTGGAGAATGGTATTAGAAACCATGATCTGTGCTAGTGTGCTCATTGCTACTTCAATGTCATTGCTTCAAAGCCTTCTCAGGTGATAAAGCAGGAAAATACACATTGGTATGCTAACCTGTGTATATATCCATATCTAAAAGTATTTCCATGTGTAACCATCTGCATCTCTGTTAAACAGGTTCATATTGATGTCTTCAATTCTAATCTATAACTACATAGATCATTGCTTGTTTATGAACTGTCACCCCAAAATTGAAAAATGTACCTACTTCCATCCACTGTCATCTGCATAATTGTTCAGTTTAAGTATACACGTATAGGAATATTAGAGGTGTTAACTTATGCCCTTGTGGAGTACAACTTTATTAGCTAGAAAAGTTGATATTTCATGTGCGATGTTTTGGGGTTTTTTTACACACTGCACTTATTTTCAGGGTTTACTTGATTAGTACCTTTTATCCCTACCCGATTAATGAGATTGTTTTGTACATTTGTAATAAAGTTAGGCTTCCCCCCCCCCTCATATTCTGCATTCTTTTCTGGGATTCTCTATCCCACATCGAATTTCTACATTAAAAAACATTGCATACATTGAGGTTTGTTGTTTGTGCTGTAAAGTTCAGTGGATTTTGACACATGCACAGTATTGTGTTTGCACAATTACAGTATCGTACAGAATGGTTTCACTGCCCTAATCCCCTGAGCTCCACCTGTTCACCCTTCCTCCGCTTCTGGAGACTCCAGTCCTCTGCAGCTGCTCATCCTCATGTGTAGTTTTGCCTTTTCCAGAATGTCTTTTAATTGGAATCATATAGTAGGTGTACTTTTTAGATTGGCTTCTTTCACTTAGCAATTATGTGTTTAAGATGTATCCATGCCTTTTCATGTTTGATAACATTTCTTTTATTGATGAGTAACCCATTGTAGTGATGTACAGTTAATTTATTCATTCATCTATTGAGACACATCTTGGTTGCTTTGAGTTTTTGGCTATTATGAATAAAATTGCTGTAAGTATTTGCATGCAGACTTTTGTGTAGACATAAACTTCAGATCATTTGGGTAAATACCTAAAATCACTTGGGTAATATCTTCGGTAAACATCGAAGGTGGCTCAATAGTATGGAAAGGCTATTGTTTACCTTTGTAACAAACTGCCAAACTGTCTTTCAAAGAGGCTGTACCATTTTGCAGTCCCATCAACAGTGAATGAGAATTTCTCTTTTCCACTTTCTCACCTTCATTTGGTACTGTCAATTTTTTGGATTTTTAGCCATTCAAATAATATGTAGTACCTTGTTTTAATTTGCATTCCTGAATAAAAGTTCATACTGAGCACCTTTTCATATGCTTATTTTGTATATTTGTTTCTGCTTTGATGAGGTGTCTAGATCTTTTGCTCACTTTTAAATTGTTTTAATTGTTGAGTTTTAAAAGTTCCTTGTGTGTTTAGATACATATTCTTTATTAGATATATATTTTATAAATACTTTATATCTGTGGCTTGTCTTTTTATTCTCTTAAGAGCAACTTTCACAGAGCTGAAGTTTTTAATCTTAACGAAGTTCAAAACTTAATTATTTTTCTTACAGACCATGTGTTTATTATTATATCTAAAAACTCATTGCCAAACCCAAGGTCATCTAGATTTTGTTTCAGTTTTTTATAGTTTTGTATTTTACATTTAGATCTATGATTCATTTTGATTTAGTTTTTATGAAAGGTCTTTGTCAAGGGTTTTTGTGTTTGGTGGGTTTTTTTTTTTTTTTTTTTTTTTTTTTTTTTTTTTGGTATGTATATGTCCGATTGTTCCTCATCATTTGTTGAAAAGATTTATGTTTCTTTATTGAATTGCCTTGTTCCTCTTGTCAGTAATCAGTTGACTATTTGGGTATATTTGTTGACTTTCCGTTCTGTTCTGTTGAGCCGTGTGTCATTGTTTTGTAAATAGCAAGCTATGTGGATTAATGTAGTTTTATCATAAGTGCTGAAACTAGGTAGTGTGCATCGTCCAACTTTGTTGTTCAGTATTGTGTTGACTGTTCTGTCTTTGGTCTTTCCATATAAAATTTAGATTCACTTTGTTGATATCCAAACCATGGCCAAGGAATATTTTTTCATTTATTTAGAGTTGCTTTTGATTTCTTTCATCATAGTTTTGTAGTTTTAGCTATCGCCCCTAACGCCCCGCTATCTTTCTCAGCTCCAAGCAATCATTAATCTTCTGTTTCAACAAATTTTCTGTTCTGGATATTCCATTTTAGTGGAATTACATAATATGTGGTCTTTTGTAACTGGCTTTTTTCACTTGTCAAGTTTCATCCATGTTGCAGCATGTATCAATCACTGTTTATCACTATTGGACATTTTGGTTGTTTCTACCTCTTTGCTAATATGAATAATACTGCTGTAAGCATGGTGTACAAGTCTTTGTGTGGATATGTGATTTTTTCTCTTGCGTTGATGCCTAGCAGTAGAGATGCTGGCTCATAGGGTAACTCTGTTTAATTGTTCGGGAACTTCCAGACTCTTTTCCAAAGTGGCTACACCATTTTATATTCCCATTAGCAGTGTGTGAGGGTTCCAGTTTCTCCATATCTTGTCAGTTCTTGTTGTTTTTTAACTTTTTGATTATAGCTACCCTAGCGGGTGTGAAGTGGTATCACATTGTCTTTGATTTGCATTCCCCTCATGACTAAGGATGTTGGGTATTTTTTTCATATGTTCATTGACTGTTTATCTTCTTAGAGAAATGTCTGTTCAGATCTTCTGTTCATTTTAAGTTGAGCTATTTGTTGTTTTATGACTGAATTTTATGAATTCTTTATATAGTCTTATCAAATATATGGTTTGCAAATATTTTCTCCCATTTTGTGGGCTGTCTTATTTTCTTGATAATGTCTCTTTAAGTACAGGTTGTTAATTTTGAAGTCCAAATTGATCTAATGTTTTGTTTCATTGCTCATGCTTTTGGTGTCATTTCTAAGGTGCCAAATCTGAGTGAGGTCATGAAGATTTAATCCTATATTTTACCTAACGATTTTGTAGTTTTAGCTCCTACATTTAATTTTGATCTCTTTTGAGTTAATTTTTATGTATGGTGTGAAGTAAGGGTGCAACTTCATTTTTTGTATGTAGCTATCGACTTGTCCAGGACATTTGTTGAAAATACGATTTCCTTTCCTCGTTGAATGGTTTTGACACCTTTGTTGAAAATCAGTTGACATGTACATATGGGATTATTTCTGGACTGTCATTCTATTCTGTTGATCTACACGTCTATCCTTATGCTTGTCCTAGATCATTTTGATTACTGTTGCTTTGGTAGTAAGTTTAAAAGTTAAAATGTACTCTTCTCTCTATTTTGTTCTTTTTCAAGAATGTTTTGTCTATTCTGGCTCATTCGTAATTCCATTTGAATTTTAGAATTAACTTGTCAATTTATACAAAGAAACCAGCTAGAATTCTGATAGGGCTGGTGTTAAGTCTGTAGATAGATTTGGGAAGTAATACCTTCTTAACAGTATTAACATTTCTTTCAGGAAGGTCTGTTAGTGCTGAATTCCCTCAGTTTTATTTGTTCAGGAAACTTCCATTTTGATTGATAATTTATTTGGATATAGAGTTCTTATTGGTGATTATTTCTTTCAACACTTTAAATATTTTGACCAAAGTGGGTAAAATATTTTCTGCTTGCATGTTTTGTTTGTGTGGTTTCTGGTGAGATAAATGCTGTTATTTTTATTCTTGTTCTCCAGTAGTTAAGGTGTTTTTTCCCTTTGGCTTCTTCCAAAGTTTTCCCTTCATCTTTGGTTTTTCTGCAGTTGATTTATGTTATACCTTTATAAACGTTTTTTGTATTGATACTGCATGTTCACTTAGGGAAATTTCTTTTGACATGTCTTTGGCTCATTGATTCTTTTCCCAGCCATGTTCAATCTATGCATCATCATATCATAGGAATTTTTCATTTTTGCTACAGTATTTTAATTTGATTGTCTTAGATTTTTTCATCTCTGCTTAAATTACTCATTTGTTCTTGAATGTTGTCTGCTTTTTCCTTTTAAAGCCCTTAAGATATAATAATATTTAAAATATTTTTGTCTGATATCCACAACATTTGTGCCATATCTAAGCTTGACTCTAATGCTTACTTTCGCTCTTCATTTTGTTTCTTCTTGTTTTTTTTGCCATGCCTTGTAATTTTTTGTTGAAAGCCAGACGTGTCATATTGGGTAATAGGAACAGAAGTAAATAAGTGTCTAGTGGGAGGTGTTAGGTTAATATGATTGTAAATTGAACTGTGTTTAATGTTTGCTGTTGTTGTGAGTATCAGCGACTTTAAATTCTTCAAGTATATGTGTTTTTGGCTTCCAAGATTTCCTCATTAGCATCTGGTGTCCCACTAAATCTCCCTGTTACCTCTTCTGGCTGTTGAACTGCCTCATTGCTTGGGCCACATGACCTCTGCTAACATCATTGGTTCGTGATGGCCTCCTTGCCACTTGACAGTGGTGGAAGTTCTAATGCTTCACTAGGCCTCCTGTATGTGTGCGTGCGTGTGTGTGTGTGCGCATGAGCACGTGCAGGCCGTCTTGTTATTGTCTGGAAGTGACTTCTCTTGTCCTTTCCTTTGCTTTCTCTGATAGCACACTGGTGAGGTTTGGGGGTGCCTTATTACAGTTTGGCACATATGGACACCTAGGTTCTTTGTTCACTATTGCTAGTGGTATGTGGGTGGAACTGTTTGTTTTTCTGTGGCATTTGGCACAGAATAGCATAGTAATACTAAAAGGTTTTGGTCTTGCTAGTCTTCCCCTTTTTTGGTCCTTTTGCTACATAGACAGGGATTTGTTGGGCTTTTCCTGGCCTGTGCCTGTTGGTGTTTCTGGGGTGCTGACTTCTACCTTCAAACCTGGGATATATGAAGCCAGAAGTACATCCAGGGAACTCACCAGCATGTTGTTCATTGGGTCCTGAAGTTACTAGTTGGTATACTCTAACTTTCAGACTTGTCTTGTGTATCTTTTATATATTTTATCCAGTGTTTTTATCTGTAGTTAGAGGTATAGAGGACTTCTTTTTCCCAGAATTGGAAGTGCTTGGTAAGTTTTCTAATGGTGGTTTTTAAATACTAGTTTTCTTGACCTCTTAACGATCTTGTTAGTCTTAGCCACTGTGGGATATCTTCTTACAAGCTTCCATGGCACCCTGTACTGTTCCCATGTTCTTATTACATTTAAGATTGTGTTCTTCTCACTAGTCAGTCTGTAATCTCTAAGGTTGTGCTAGCTATGTTGCTTATCTCTGTATTAAGTACCTGGTATAGTACCTGGTATATAGTAGCTATGCTAAATGCTTCTTGAATGATGATCATTGTTTAGCCATAAGCATGGGAAGGGGAAACCTTGATTAATGTCCCATCAAAGATGCATGTTTCTGTATGAAAAAACAGTAATTTAGAACAGCGGTCCTCAACCTTTTTGGCACCAGAGGCCAGTTTTGTGGAAGATTTTTCCACAGACGGGAGGCAGAGCTCAGGCAGTAATGGGAGCGAGGCTTTATTCACTCACTGCTCACCTCCTGCTGTGCAGTCTGGTTTCTTACAGGCTAAGGACAAGTACCTGTCCCTGCCCCAGGGGTTGGGGTCCCCTGATCTTGAAGTGCTAAGCCCCTTCATGCAACATAGGCTTTAATGAAGAATGTTATTAGAGAGATGGAGTTGGAGGTAAAAAGTTGTAATGCATATGGAGATATACACACACACATATATATAGTTTTATGATTGTAGTAGAGTAGCAATAGTAGACATGGTTGAAAAGATGACAAAATCTTAATAGAGTCATTAAAAAATGTGTACATTATAAATGTTCTGTGTTTTCACCCTGTTTTTGTTCTGGGAAAGAATTTGAAAATCTAGGTGACACATCAACAAAAACAACAGATGTGGAAACATCTTTTTCATTTTCATTGAGAAAACTCTCATCTGTATGCATGGAATATCTTTAGCAATTGCTTCAGTAAATGCTTCAGACAGATGGTTTAAACTCGGAATGACTACTCAAATAACATCACAGTTATTTTGAAGTGTGGCATAATACTCAAGCTCTGAAAAATCATGAGCGTAACTTGGCACATAAAAGAAAGGTGCAAGAATAGGCTTTTAAACCAGAGAGAGAGAGATGTGTGACTGCCTTTCTACAAAATACTTGACTTCTGAAGCCCTCTTTTTGTAACGTATGGTTGAATACTACTTATTTGTCTGTTTTTTTCTGTCTCATAGCAGAGTGTAATTCATTCACTTAAAAATGATCGGCGAATAGGTGAGTGACAACTTGGTTTTAATAAGAGTTAGAAAAATAAAAAAACAGGATTCATCAGAATAACCAATATAGTAGAGAAAGAGAGGAGGGCGAAAGGAACTAACTATGGAACATTTGAATAGATGCTTACATATGTGGTTTCCTACAATTGCTTTATAAGGTAGGGAGAGATAACTTCCTTTTTGCATTGAAGAAGCAATTTCATAGTCTTGGTTTACAAAGTCAGGGGAGAAATTTGCACTTTAAAAAATAATTATTAAAAATTCTTGACATTCCCATTGGATTGAGTTGAACTACTACTCACTTTTATAATGGAACACTGGTTTTGCTTGAAAGTGTGACTGACAAACCAATTATTCGTGCTAGGGTGTTCCGTAGGGCGTTAGACCTTTTGTCTAGCATGAACAAAATAAGCCCACCACTTTTAGGAAAACAATTGATTTTTTTGTTGTTAAAATGATAAAATCCAAGCTTTCAGGTGAAAGTGAGAATTTTGAAAACTTTGATCTGCTACCATGAGCTTACAACTTCATCCCAAGACTTTTTTGATGAAAGCAGTGGTGATGTTTGTTTTGTTTGATGTTTTTTATATTGTATAATGAAATGTTTTGGTATTTTTAAGATAAGCATAAACTTGTGAAGTAATGCTTTTCAAATGGCCAATGCATGATGGGTGCAAGAGTCATTCAAAGACAAGATAGACCAATGAATTTAATGTGAAAAAGAACAAATAGAGTTAATTGATGTGATTTTAGGTTCTACATTGCAACTGATACTTAAGAACCCGCTACTCGAGTTTTGATGGAATGTCAGAGAAGAATGTTTACAATTACCTGAAAAGCTTTCTCTTTTTTTGTCTGCCTACAGCCATTTTTTCTTTATGTACTCAACCAAAAGAACAAATTGTAACAGACTTAATGTAGAAGCTGATATGAGAATCTAGAAGACATTAGAAAGTATATTGTAAATGTAAAACAGTGTCATTTTTCTCAGTAATGTTTTTGGGGGAGACTATCATTTTGAATAAATATATGTTTATGTCAACATGTCATATGATTATTTTTTAAAAATGAATTTCACAAATACAAAAATTTCTTAGTTTTAACTTTGCATACTAAATATCAGTAGATAACTTAACATGAACAAAAACTCTTTGGTGTCTCCAGTGATTTATTTTAAGAGTGTAAAAGGGGCTCTGTGACCAAAATGTTTGAAAATTGCTGTTTTGGTGAAAGGGTCTACATTTGGCTAATGAAAGTGCTATTTAATTGATGCCTTGTAACATTCTTTTCCTTAGGTACATACCGGGCATATGTTAGTGGTTGATGATAATAAAACTTTTTGGTAAAAATGTCTTAAAATTTGGCTAAATATTTTTTGGCTAAGGACTTTGAGGAGAGGCAACTGGTAGATGACTTCTTCATTAAAATTTTGTATCAGTTAATTTGGAAAACACATAGTGATCTTAACAATACATAGAATTAAATTTAATTTTTGCTTGTAAACATATATGCAGTATTATAAACTATAATAACATTAAAGTGTTGGAAATTTCTTGCGTTGGAAAGAGTTATAGCGAAAATTATTGTACATAAAGTCACATTCCCACAAGGAAGGCACAATGTGAAAATGCTCAGTTTCAAGATTTGAAAACCTTGAATTTGCAGAAATAGAAATGACAAGAAATGAAAGACTTACGTCTGTAGTAAGGATAGAAAAGAGGAAGGAAACATTTCCTGTTCTCGGAGTGTTTTAAATATTTTTGTGCTGAAGTTAGAAAATGGAAAGCTTACCAAGAAAAATAAAGGCTGCCTACTAGCTTGATTCTTCCTTAAGCATAGTATACAGTGTGAGAGATACCTTAATGTGACAGAACTATTTTTCAATACTTTGATATAAGATGAATTGTGTTAATTCATCTTACATCTCTCGTTTCATCTGTATAGCTTGTTGAACTAAAATTTGAAGCAAGTTTGGGCAAGGGGATGATTAATGTTAAGTCTTATGGAATAAATATTTCTGAATGCAATGAAACCTTGGTCACTTTTCCTGGGGGGACTTACTACATTTTTGCCTAATTGAAATTTCTTTAGTCTGAAGACGGGGACACCCAATATCTGTTTTTCATTCCCACTTACGAAATGCTTTCTCTACTAGATAAAATGCAAAGACTTACCTAATTTCTGTCTTTAATGAGCTTATAGCTTAGGGTATTTTAGTTCACTCTCCAGTATTAGTACAAGTAACACGAAAGATTATTGAACCTTTTTAAAAAGACTCAGACTTTTTTATTTATCATTATTAATACTGTTAGTTGTCTTTACCATAGTAGTTTTGTTTGTAGTATCTCCAGGACATAACTCAGTGTTACCTTTAGAGAGAAACAAAAAATTATACTATCAGGTATCATTGCCTAATTTGCCTAAAATGAAGATACTGAAAATTTCTAGGTCATAGTTTTGCGTAGGTAGGTTCTAATTTTTTAAACATGTAAATGTACACTTTTTAAAATATGATAAAAGAAAATACATCTAAACAAAAAGAAAACTTGTTTCCCCTGCATTCTAAGTTGGAAATGCTTGTTTTTCCTACTATGTGAAGTCTTAAGAGTGTTTATTATTTCTGACATTCATTTAAAGTCCTACAGATGTAGGCTTAGTTTTACTTTAGCAACTGTACCCTCTGAATTTTACTTACCATTCTTAGCCTCTTAGCGCCCAGAGGATGCATGTGGCCTTCGTTATTGTTCTGTCTCGTGTCTTCTTCACAGATGAAGACCATAGAAAATGTTAACATCTCATAAACACCCAAGAATGTAATCTAGCAGAAAGGTTCATAATGGGGGAGTTGTTCTGTCTCCCTCTCTCTGAGAAACTAATTAAACGGGAGGGTGTCCAGTCCCTTACTTTGGAGAGCCCTCAGAAGTGCAGTGCTCTAGTCAGAAATGTATTTGAAGCTTATTTTTAAAAGAATTCGGTGGGTGTGTCTTGGCAGTTATTTTCTAATATTCGAGTGATTTTTTTTATTACTTTAGAATACTGAAGAACTATGAAAATTAATGTTCAAAGTTTTCTTTTTTCCTGCTTAAACCTACCTAGTACCCCAAACTTATTAGCACTCAGTAAGTTGGATGATTCTGTGTGTTGGATCAAATAACCTGCTTCCTAGTGGAACGCATTTTTACACTGTTGACCATCTTGCTTTTATTTTGCACAGAAAAATCAGTTGGAGAGTTAGAAACATTTTGAGCTTGGATTTTGGATAGTGTCATAGATATGATGACTATACTTTCCGAACCAAAAATCAGAACATTTGTTCTGATGATTGTGAGAAGTGAGAATGTACTTCTGGAAACAGTGAGGGGCAATATTTGAAATCTGAAGTAAGCTGGATAGTGGCCGTTCTCATAGAGTGGATCATGTTATTTAATTATTTAAAATATTTATTGATTACTTATGCTCTGCTATGCATATTTTAGGAAGCAGGACATTATTTTCAAATCTTTTAGTAAAAATAGGCAAACTGAAATTAAAGTTGATAACACAATATTTCTTGTTTAGTGTTTTTCTGATGTAGCTTCAGGGAGAAAAAATGTGCCAGTTCTTAAATTTGAAAATTATTTTACACTGTGGTAACCAAAAAGTTTATTAAACAAAGCTTTAAGAAATTATTACAGTTCTATTTGGTAGGTACAACATAGGTAGTGAGTAATAGCCTGAACTTTGAAATCAAATAGATGTAGTTGTGAATCTTGGTTCAGCAACTTCCTTATGAGGAGGAATAATTAACTCCTGGGTGTGAGAGATTAACGAGATGAGTAAAGTCAACAGCCTCAAACAGTGGGTTTGCTTGAACAATATTAATTGCTATATTTTATTTTTGTTACTGCCAAAGGAAAATTTTATTGAAAAGAAGACAGTTTGCAACTGTGAATTTCTATTTTAGACTCTCAGAAGAGCTTTTCTTAACCTCTAAGTAGGCAAGCAGAAATTTTTTAATGTACAGTTAGTATATTGGATTAGAATCTGTTTGGCTGTGTGCTTCATGTAATTTGTGTACTGAATTATGCCTCTGTAATATATTTGGGGGCCCATAGCATTTATTTTTGTTTTTCAGCTTGTATGGACAATATCATTGCTTTAGACAAGTTTTTTAAAAATTACATTTATTGGGGTGACATTGGTTTAATAACATTGTATAAATTTCAGGTGTACAACTTTATAATACAACATCTGTATTGTATACTCCATTGTATGCTCACTGCTCCAAGTCTAGTCTCCTTTTGTCACTGAAAATTTCACCCCCTTTACCCTCCTCATCCTCCCCTCACCCCTCTACCACTCTGGTAACTACTTGTCTGTTGTCTGTGTCTATGAATGTATTTGTTGCTTTTGTTTTATATTCCACATGTGAGTGAAATCATATGGTTCTTGTCCTTTTTTGTGTGTGACTTCTTTCTGTTAGTTTAATTTCTTAAGAGCTCTCCATGCTGTTGGAGGTGGCAGTACTTCATCTTTTTATGGCTGACTAGTATTCCATTGTATAAATGTAACATATCTTCTTTGTCCTTTCATTGGTCAGAGGACACTTAGAGTGTTTCTATGTCTTGGCTATTGTGAATAAGCTGCAGTGAACATAGTGGTACATACATCTTTATGAATAAGTGTTTCCAGAATTTTCAGGTAGATACCCAGAAGAGGGATTGCTGGGTCATATGCTAATTCTATTCTTCATTTCTTGAGGAACCTCCATACTGTTTTCCATAGTGGATGCACCAATTTATATCCCCACCAGAAGTGTACAAGGGTTCCCTTTTCTCTACATCCTCTTCAACACTTGGTATTGCTTGTCTTATTGATAATAGTTTAGGTGTATCAAACAAAATTTTTAACAGGGCATTGCTCACTACATTTATTTTATGTTTTCTAATACTTTGTCAATTTTAATATTCTTATGGAAAACTGGTATCATAAGTTTTGGGGGAACTTGTGATCTAGTCTCGGAAGCCCACTTTACTGTTTCGAGTCTTGTTTCTCAAGGACAGAGATTTGTCTGTTACTTTTTCTACCCCTTCAATCAGGAATGTATATATTTATTGCATATTTCCTGAGTATAAAAATGAATGAAAGAGGGCATAAAAGACTACCAGTGAACTCAAAAGACCTGGACATTAAAGAATATGACTTTTCAGTTCTATTTCCTAAATAATATAGTATACATTGTAAAACAAATATATACATATGTATATATTTTACTGGTACTGGTCCTTTTCTTGTTTTTCCAATTTAATCTGTAATGTACTTCTAAAGAGGACTTGAATTTTGTTGTGGTTTACTTTCTGTATCATATAACTGTTAACCCTTTCTAAAAACTTACTATGTTACATTTATAACTTGAATAATTTTTTTACCCATTAATAAAGTGTAAAGGTAACATAGTATAAGAGAGGCAAAGAACACAGACACAGATTCTGAAGCCAGCTTGCTTTGATTCAAAGTCTAGATTGGTCACTTTCTCCTTGTTTGACCCTGGCTGGACAGGACTCAAATTTTTCTGGAACTATTTCTCCATCTGTAAAATGAGAATGATAATAGTAATATGTCATAGGGGTTTTATGAAAATTAAATGAATTAGTATAAGTACTTAGAATAGTGCCTTGCTCACAAAATATAGTATATAAATGGTTATGTATGGATGTACTTGGGTTACTTTGATATCAGCCATACAGATAGCACTATATATTTTTTGACATTTTAATTAAAAAGAGAAAAAAGGGGAAATAGCTTAAGACTACTTTAATACTTAGGAAATTAAAATTTACTTAGCAAGTGACTGTATGACTTACAAAAGGAATAGAAGTATATGATCTATCTGGTTGAAGTATTAAAGGTGTAACTTAATCACTGGGGATAATCTGATGTGGATGTTTATATGAAGTGATGTGGGGCTGTTTTCTACATAAGAATTTTTCTGTGACTGACAAGACAAATATTTGAAAACAGAATCTGCATTGACTTCCTCTATTTCAGAGAAGCTTGAACCCATCAAATTAAACAATAGTTTTTATTTTTTTAAGTATATTTTGTTGATTATACTACTACAGTTGTCCCATTTTTTTCTCCCCTTTATTGCCCTCCACTCTGCACTTCCCCATCCCCCTAGTTCATGTCCATGGGTTGTACTTCCAAGTTCTTTGGCTTCTACATTTCCTATACTATTTTTAACCTTCCCACCTATTTTGTACCCACCATTTATACTTCTTATTCCCTGTACCTTTTCCCCCATTCTCCCTACTGTAGCTCCCTGCTCATAACCCTCCCTGTGACCTCCATTTCTGTAATTCTGTCCCTGTTCTAGTTGTTTGCTTAGTTTGTTTTTGTTATTTTTAGGTTGTTGATAGTTGTGAGTTTATTGTCATTTTACTATTCATAGTTGTGATCTTTTTCTTTTTTTAAAATTAATATTGTTGCTCAAGTACAGTTGTCTGCAAGTCCCTTTAACATTTCATATAATAAGGGCTTGGTGATGATGAACTCCTTTAACTTGACCTTATCTGGGAAGCACTTTATCTGCCCTTGCATTCTAAATGATAGCTTTGCTGGATAGAGTAATGTTGGATGTAGGTCCTTGCCTTTCATGACTTGGAATACTTCTTTGCAGCCCCTTCTTGCCTGCAAGGTTTCTTTTGAGAAATCAGCTGATAGTCTTATGGAAACTCCTTTGTAAGTAACTCTCTCCTTTTCTCTTGCTGCTTTTAAGATTTCTCTTATCTTTAATCCTGGGTAATGTAATTACGATGTGCCTTGGTGCATGCTTCTTGGGTCCAATTTCTTTGGGACTCTGAGCTTCCGGGACTTCTGGAAGTCTGTTACCTTTGCCAGATTAAGAAAGTTCTCCTTCATTATTTGTTCAAATAAGCTTTCAATTTTTTGCTGTTCTTCTTCTAGCACCCCTGTGATTTGGATGTTGGAACATTTAAAGTTGTTCTGGAGGTTCCTAAGAGTCTCCTCATTTTTTTTGAATTCTTGTTTCTTCATTCTGTTCTGGTTGAATGTTTCTTTCTTCTTTCTGGTCCAAACCGTTAATCTGAATCCCATTTTCCTTCCTGTCACTGTTGGTTCCCTGTACGTTTTCCTTTATTTCACTTTTCATAGCCTTCATTTTTTCCTCTATTTTGTAACCATACTCAATCATTTCTGTGAGCATCCTGATTACCAGTGTTTTGAACTCTGCATCTGATAGGTTGGCTATCTTTTCATCCCTTAGTTTATTTTTTTCTGGAGCTTTTATCTATTCTTTCATATGGACCATATTTTTTGACTCTGGGAGCCTGTTACATAGTAAGGGCCAGAACCTTAGGTATTCACCAGTTCCGGGCAACCCACATCGCTGTTTCGTGGTGCTGTATGTGGGAGAGGGGTCCAAGAGCGGCTTTCAATTACTTCATCCGCCACCCACAAGCAACTTGGACCCTTCTGGTGCTGATTCCCAGGGGGGTGGTTTTATGTACGTTTTAGGACCCTGTGGGTCTCTCCAGTGAACTCTCATGGGAGGCTGGGAGTTTCTCCATCTGCTGAGACACTCACAGGTTTTTTCAGTCAGAGGTTTTGAGGATTCATTTCCCTGTGCTGGAACCCTGGGTTGCGTGGTTTGTTTCACTCCGTGGTTGTTCCTCCTGGTTATCTGCATGTAAATATGGGACCACCGCCTTGCCAAGAGTGCTCTCCACCCAGCTGCCTATCTCTGTCCCTCCTACTGGTCTGGATGAATGTTTCTTCTTTAACTCCTTGGTTGTTGGACTTCTATACAGTTTGATTTTCTGGCAGTTTTGGTTATTGTTTGTATTTAGATTTGTTGTTGTCCTCCTCCTTGTTGTGTGAGGATGCAAAGTGTATCTTCCTATGCCTCTGCCTTGGCCGGAAGTCTAGTTTTTAAATATTTATTGTGAACTAGGGACTTTAAAGAACTGTTACATTTTTTCATAACATTTGTTAAACTATTTTAATCATTTTTATTTGGAAAGGAAGAAAAAAACACCAATAGAGAAGAATAAAATAAAGCAAAAATTATGACTTTAGATTTACTTGAATAATTGATTTATGCATTCATTAAATAAATATGCACCACCAGCTGTGTACCTTGTATGTGCAGGGTTCTGGAGATAGGATGGTGAACAAATATGTCTTGTAATAGAACCATGCCTTGTGAATGATTACTAGACACCTATATAGGACTGTTTCTGCTGCTTCTCTGTTACGTCTCATAACAAAAAATGTGGGCATTCCCTGACCTCTGGGTGTTGCTAAAAGCACCTGCAGAGAATGGCCAAAAACCTTGTAGAAGCATGTAGAAGCCCTTATTGTAACCACTAGGGAATTATATAGGGTATTCTAACATGACTTTGGTAGTATAGATGGTGATGAGTTTACTTACGGGATTTATTTGGTAAGAAAACTGCCAGCCTAGTGTCAGTCTTTTAATCTGTATTGACTTTTTTTCTTCCAGACTAGAGCAAGTGTGAGCATTTTAGGTGATTTCTTGGGATTTAGGTAATAGTATGATAAGAAAGTAAATAGGATAATGTAAAATATGAGGTCAGAGGAAAAATATGCTGGGAAGAAAAAGTTAAGTAAGTTGAACAGTTACTAAAGCCAGAGATTTTGCATTTAATTTCTGTGTCTCTTCTATTTGGGCTAGGTACTAATAAAGTTACATTTTTAAAATAAAATTTTGCTTTGTTAAAGGAAACCACTAATGTTCTTTGTGATAATTGTTTCCCTAGTTAAGCAAAAGAAACATTTTGTCTTTTAAATAGGTATTAAAATATACAGCTCATTTAAGAAAATCAGTTGAAACTTACTGTTAACAAAAAAACATTTTTACAAAGCTGAAGATTGCATTTTCTGTTCATCTTTTCTGAGGTTTATAGGACAATGCCAGTGTTGAAGGGATCTAAATTTTGTAACTATTTGAAGTAGTTATTTTGGAAGGATGCAGTATAATACTCATCTAAGTCTTGTGTGCTTTTCATAAAATGTAGCGTAAAATGGGGAGAGCATTTTCACAAGAGTTGACAAACTTTTTCTGTAAAGAACCAGATAGTAGACATTTTAGGTTTTGTGAGCTAATGGTATCTCTCACAAGTTTTCAGCAATAGGCAAACAGAGGCATATGTATGGCTATGTTTCAATACAATTTTATTTACAAAAACAGGCCACAGGCTGCATTTGAACCAGGGTTTGCTTATCCCTTTAACTAAGAGGAAATATACGGAAGTGCTGTACTATTTTTTTCACTTTTCGTTTTTTTGCCTCATTTAGTGAGTGTAAAATACAGTAAAATGCTCAAATATAAAATTGTGCAGGCATTGCCATACACATAATGCCTCAGGCTTCTGAGAGAGAATTGTTGCTGTCAATGTAAGAAACACCCAGACCTGGAATAATTTTTATGATTTTATTTGAGCCAAACTGACAATTTCAGGGAAGCAAAACCTGACCGAATTGAGAAAATACTCTGGAAAAATGGCAGTTTTGTCCCTTAAATTATGCATTACAATCAAAAGAGAAGATGTTAAGTGGGTTACATGAAAAGCCATTAGTGATAGTTTAGGGAGCCTGGAGAAGGCAAGGCAGGGGTGGGGGAACCTCTGGGATTGGGTAAAAAGTAACATGATAGACACATCTTTTATATAGGTGGGTACAACAAACTGTCTTTTGCCTTGTATAATGCACACTTTGCCCAAATTTTGAGGGGAAATGGCGGTGCACATTATATATGGGCAGTGTTTATTCCATATCTTTATAAATGTTTTAATTCTTTTACTTATGTTTATGTGTAAAAAATGTAACTCTAGGAAGCAATAATGCTATCTGTGTCCCAAATAATATCCTGGAATACAATAATAGGTTTTGTTTCTAATTACAAGTAAATAAAAAATTGAATTAAAAATTTAAAATTAAAGATTTTTTTCCTGAAAGTTTGTGCCAAAAACAGGTGCACATTATGCACAGCAAAATAAGGCAGCTAAGAGTCAACAACTAACAGGATAACAACAACAGTGAGGGGATTTGTGGTCTCACTCTGGTGTGGTACCTGTGCTTTGAAGACTCTGGAAAAAAGAAATTTGACATTCCAAAGGTATGTTATCATAGATACAGAAAGACAGTAGACAGGCTCAATTAAGGTAAAGATTGACTTTTGTCAGGGAAGAGTCTAGCCTTGGACAGGACTGACTGCCATGACCTGATTTTAGTTAGAAAGCTTTTAATTTCAGACCATCCTATGTGGTTTCTTTAGGTGAGTTTGCACCCAGGCCCCCTCAGAGCTTGTCAGGCTTGGTAAGTGGCCCCTTTTTGTGCACATTGCCATTATTTGATTTCTCAAAAAGTTCATCAGCTGGTATAAGCCAGTTCATATTTTTCTATTAAAGGAAGCTCAGGAGTTTCATTATGACAATATGGAAGTGCAAGATGTTTGAAAGGTAAAAGTTCTAAGTAAGGGTCCACAGCCTGTATCTGTTACTAAAACTTCATTCAAGATATCAACAGATTATACTGGAGTAGTAGATTTCTCTGGAGGGTTTTTTTTTTCTTTTTAGCCTTATTCTCTGTTTTCCAATTTTTTAAAAAAACTAGATTACTATTTTTGATCTCTTTTACCTAAGGTATATTTTATAATTTAAAGAAGAGGAAATCTAACATTTTGTGCAACTCACTGCATCACTTTTCTAGTTAGTAAAGTGTGGTTTTAAAGTTTTATTATCTGCTAAATATCTCCCTTAGGAATGTCAAGTTTTCCTTTACTTGATTTATCATGCTTTTTATTGAAAAGCATTGTTACGCACTCATGTTAGGCGGATAGTATTGCTAGTGCGTACATCCGGATTGAACTTTTTTTATGAAGAACAACTATTCCATATATCAGTTAAAGTAATTTTTTCTTTATCAACATTTTAGTTACTATAATTTAAATAAGTTATGGAAAAATCTGTTTATCAGTTATGTAACTTAATAACCAGATTTTCTTTAGACATACTCAAGTGGGAAAGAATGGGATCTTTTTAATTTCTCAGCTACAGATTTAAATATTTAGAGGGGAATTAATAAATCTCAATGTTTCTCTAGTAACTAAATGTAATTATAAAAATGGTATGGATACTCCTACAGTACTTATTTGCTCTGATATATCGTTATTGATACATAATCATTTTTTGTTAGTGTATTTACTAAAATAGAATATGAAGACTGAAAAGTGTGATAACCAGACTTGCTTTTCTTATGGCTAGCACTTCTATTAAAAGGAACCAGACATGTTTATGGCACTTTCAGTATGTCTCATTCTGAAGAGTAACAGTATCCTAAAAGGACACACTAGTTAAGAAATTAGTAAATTTTAACTGAATTTAGATCTCTGTCACAGATTTTCTCATTTGTCTGTTTTATATGTAGAGACTCTTGAAGTCTGAATGAAAACATTTTTATTTCTCCCGTGAATGTTCAGATACCCAATGAAAAGTAACAAGCATATAAATAACTGACTTGGGATCAAAGGGAGCTGGCATGTCTCAAGTGAGCTTTAGAACAATGTAGAGTAATTCTGAGTCTTTAGAGTGGGGTCAGGTGTTAATATGTACGGGCAATGTATCTTTGTATTTAAGAATCTTTTCTAAAAATCCTGAACTGAGAGCTAGTTTTGATGAGAAAGAGTATTGGGAAGGGTCCTAACAGGAGACTAAGAATGTTGGAAAACAAGCTACAGTTTTATTCAAGAGTGTTTATTAGATGATTTTGTCTCCTGCACTTCAAAATATAAGTAGATGTTTTACAGTTTTCTTCCTGGGAATTAGGGATATAGGAGGAGGTTGAAAGAAACAAAATTAAATTGCTTTTAAATTTAGCTGCTGATTTTCCCCCTCTTTTGGATTAATGGTCTTTAGTGAGTATGTAAGATGTTGGAATGGAAGCATGTAAACTCAACTGTGATTTTTAAAATGATGACCTTTAGTGCTAATGGTAAGTTACATTTGAGGAGTTTCAAAAATGTATAAATCTGTGTAAGTCAGCCTTCTCCAGAGAAACCAAACCAATAGGAGGATACGTAAGAAGATTAATTGTAGGAACTGGCCCACGCACTTATGGAGGCTTGAGAAGTCCCACCATCTGTCGTCTGTAGCCTGGATGACCAGGAAAGCCAGTAATGTGATAAAGTACAAGTCTGAAGGTCTGGGAACTGGAGTGGGCTGAGCATACTTTCCTGTTTGAGTCGTGAGGCCTGAGAACCAGAAGAGCCAATGTCATAGGGCAGGTGGTGGTGGATGTCTCAGCTCAAGTGAGAATATGAACTTGCCCTTCCTCTGCCTCTTTTTTCTATTTTGGCCCTTAATGGATTATAGGGTGCTCATCCCCCCTGGTAAGGACAATCTTCTATACTCAGTCTACTTATTCAGATACTAAGCTCTTCTGGAGACACCCTTAAAATATACCCAGAAACAATGTCCTGCTATCTGGGCATCCCCTTAGCTGAGTGAAATTGACACATAACATTAATCATCACAGTACGGAAAAGAATTGAAAGCAGTGACTCGAACAGATATTCATATGTCCACGTTTATAACAGCATTATTCATAATAGCCAAAAGGTGGAAGCATCCTAAGTTTCCATCATTGGATAAATAAAGAAAATGTGGTATGTACATGTAGTGGAATTTTATTCAGCCTGAAAAAGGAAGGAAATTTTGACACATGCTACAGCATGGATGAATCTTGAGGACAATATGCTAAGTGAAATAAGCCGTTCACAAAGAGGCAGATACTACATGATTCATTTATATGAGGCAGCTACAGTAGTCAGATTCATAGAGACAGAAAGTAGAATGTTGGTTGCCAGAGGCTGGGGCACAGGGAGATGGAGAGTTTATAGGGTAAACATGTACAGAGTTTTAGTTTTGCAAGATGAAAAAGTTCTGGAGATGGATAGTGGTGATGCTTGCAAGGAGAGGAGGTCTGGAATGATTAGCTGGTGTCAGGACAGGCCTCCGTTTCTGAAGCTTTAGGATGAACAGCTCACTCAAAGAGGTGCTAGACTTTGGACCACTGTCATAATGGCACAGCCCCACTCTACCTCACCTGTCTTTGCCCTTTCCTTTTCCTACTGTTTTATCCATTAGTAATTTGGAGATCTTGCTAATAGGAGTGGCTATTCACATTGTAGCTTATTATGAGGATTATAATTTTAAGTATGGTGACTACGTTTCTGACTTACAGTGAACCCTAAATATCTGTGACTGCACCAGCTTTTCCTCCTTGCCTACTCTGTATTTTCTGGGTAAACTTGAATTTAATATTGGCCTCCATGGGTATCGCATGTTCTTGCCTCTGTAGCTTAGATTGTAGAACTTACTAAATACCGTTCTAGAATTGTTACATGGTTTTAAAACTAATGGTCTTTTTTCCCCACAATTTCTTTTCTTTTTCTCTCACTTCAAAATAAGTGTACTCATTGAGAATAAATTAGAAAATACAAACAAAAGCAAAACAAAATCAGCTCTAATTCCATGAAGTAAATTACAAAAACTTTCAGTCTTGATTTTTTAATGCATAGATGTGTGTGTGTGAGTATATTTTTATATTTATTGACTCATTTGTGTCTAACTATTTTGAATATCTCTTATGGAATTCAAGGCTTAGTTATTTGTTGCTTTAGAGTAGAATTGCCTCTGAAACAATGAACAGTCATTTACTTTTTATGTGGTTTGTATGAGATTTTCAATACCGCTTTATGGAAATGTTTTAAACTTTGTAACTATGCACCCAGTTTGGAATTAACATAATAGATTATCCAAACAACTGTATTACAGTGTGGGCATGCAGACTTGTTAGTGAATTGGTACATGTGGTGAATTAAAAACCCATTTATTGGGTTGTGTTCATTTGAAGTGACAATTTATAAATTCTTTTCCTTAGATAGTTAGAGGTTTTTGAAATACTATGTGAGAATCTTATTTTTGAAAAAACAAAAAAGAATAGTCATTTATCAGAAAATGAGAGGAAGGATAGTATGTCAGCTGTGTAAATGTGTACCATATTACTGTGGATTAATATTTGTATCTTTCTGAAATTTATTATTTTTTTGTTGTTGCCAGAAACCTTAAGTTCTAAGCTTAAATTTGTTCATACATGTTTCCTACAAGTAAACACAGATGCATTTTTTCATTTGTAATTTTACTGTAAACTTTTTAGTCTCTAGAAAGTTTAGCAACAGAGTAATCTTTACTCATCCTCTGAATGCTGATCATACAGTTACCATTCACGTCTGGAGGGAGGGAGGTTTGGAGTAACCGGCAGTATACCAGGCCTGTGCATGTTGCTTCATCAGCATAAAATAGTAACTGAGTCTTGCTATCTCAGCATTACGTCTCAATTGGAGAAGTCTGTTAGTTTCACTGACCAAGGACAAACATCTGGTTGAATATTTTCAACACAAATTAGTAATGAGATTTCATCAATAAATACTAGTTTATAGCAGCTGTCTCCTTTACTTAATATTTCTTAAAATATTTTATGGATTGGGAAAGCAGTTTCCTGGCTTAGTTTAGTATTTGTGTTAGTGCTGCTCTAGATGCACAGGAAGTGTATGAGTTCTGCTGTTTAAGAATAGAGGAGCATCTGAAAGAGAAGGTGACCTTCGAACCAGCTTTACGTGGTTTTATGTGTGGTTTACTAGTTGCTGTTTGGGGACAAGGATATCGTAGATCACAGGTGGCAAACACAAGGCCCGTGGGCCCTCCACCTTGTTTTATCCAGCAGGCACCTTGTTTCTACCCAGTGGCAGCTCCGAGCTCTCCCTTAACTGTTAAGGAGTAGTTACATTTATACAGCCCTAAAATTACATTTGGCCCTTTGAAGGCAACCGCAAGGCATTTGACACCCCTGTCCTAGACAGAAGGAAAAAGAAAAGATTTGAAGGTAATTGGGAGAAAGAGGTAGCCTGACATTAATAGTAGAATTGTGAGTAATATGGGGGCTTTGAAGCAAAGAATGTAAAGAGAAAGAGAGGATAATAAATGAGGCAGAAAAACTTTTTTGGGACTGGTGTGATCAAGAGCCTTAAAATCTCTGCTTTGATATTTGAGCCATTTCATAGTCAATGAAGTATTTTTTGATGTCTTTAAGCCGATTTGTGTTTTTAGAGAATAACTGTTGTACTTGAAAGATCAGTTGGACAAGGTGAAGAAATAGAGGCATTAACCATTCAGCAAAAAAAAGGTAGCGTCCCTAACGTATTCAGGGGGTGTTAAGAGGAAGATTAGTAGAACTTTGTTGGGGTAAAGAGAAGAGACACAAGATAACGTTGAAATTTCCAAGTAAGTAGCTTATGATGCTGTTGATTAGAACTGGTGAATATGCAAGGGCCGTGTCTTATGGGAAAGGCAGAGAGAGAGAGAGAGAGAGAGAGAGAGAAGGGAGTACTCGGGACATACTGAGTTCTTACAGAAAATGACTATGCAAAGGTGTGGGCTTGGCCTTGATGGGTAAATTTGTCTTTTATTCCTTTTTGGCATTTTTTTTTAATTGCACACACCCTTTTGACTGTGTATTGCTCTTCCCTTTCCCCCCAGGGCTTTTCACTATGGCGTGCATCACCTCTTACCTACCCACCCTCTGAGTACAGATAGTCTTTAGCTACCAATGTTTTTACTTTATAGTGTGGCCCTTTTTATCATGATTGTACTGTTGTCTGTTTGCAGCTATTACTGCAGATAGGTAGCATGGAAATAACTTCATCAGTACGTTTGTGTATGGCTTTCTACAGATAAACATTTGCTAAGTTTCACAGCTTTCCTACTTGGGACCTGCCTTGTTACTGTCTGTGTCAGGGGAGAAGGCAGAAATGGTGACAGGCCTATGATGGTGTGAAGCAGTTGCTCAGGTTGTTGGCACTGGAGAAGTTTTAGTATATAAAAATAAGGTATCAAACCCTATAGGAGTTGAGCAACCTTGAGCTGCAATAACTAACCACTTGAAAAAAAAACTAAGGAAAAGAATTCATTTACCATGAAAATGATAGCTATTAAAGCTTTTCACAGTTTCATTATTGAAAGGCTGCTTTTCATATTTTTGTGTTATATCAGCTAAAAATAGATTTTGAATGTTCTTCGAGAGACCATCACTACTCTTTGCTCTTTGGGCTTCCTCCTGCCTTACTTTACAGATCTAGTTAAACTGTGCTGTGAACCCTTTCTGAACACCATGTCCCACCCTTCTCCCTGTTCAGTGCCTCTTTTATTATGCTCCCAGACCACCTGTACACACATCTCTCCGTAGTGTTTAGCTCATGCCACTGGAATCATTTTCTTACCTTCCTCCTCCTCTTTATGCTAGGCTGCTCACTCTTAAGGACAGGGACTCTTATTTTCATCTGCCACCTAGCTCATAATTAGTTTTTAAATGTTAGCTAAACAGGTAAATCATAGAAAATATCACTGTACTCCTAATGCAGTCATGCTTTAAGATGTGAACACTATAGTTTGTAAGATTTTATATTTTATTTCTTTTTTTAAGATTTTATTTATTTTTAGAGAGAGGGGAGGGAGGAAGAAAGAGGGAGAGAAACATTGATATGCGAGAGAGAGGTCCATCATTTGCCTTTCTCACGCCCCCTACCAGGGACCTGGCCCACAACCCAGGCGTGTGCCCTGACCAGGGATCTATCCAGCAACCTTTTGGTTTGCAGGACAATGTGCAACCCACTGAGCAACACCAGCCGGGGCAGATTTTATATTTTAAAATAATTAAAGGGTAATACGTTTTTCCCCCTAAAATTTGGCTTTTAGTGGAAAGATGGCCTTTTAGAAAGTTACATTTTTCAGTTAACATTGATATGCAATTTTTAGCAATGAAACTAAAATTTTAGTCTTCTATTTACTGAATATTGGCTGGTTGACAGTTTTTTTCTTTTTGTCTTCTATTGTGTTCACCAATGTTATAATAATTAACCATTACAATAAGGCAGAATTTAAGCAGATAAGTTACTGAAGGTACATATATGTCTTTTTCCAAATGAATTAAAATAAAATTAAAAATAATTTTAATATGGAGTCTGATACTTCGGTAAATTTTTTTCTTCATAAATCTAAAAGTTATGATTACAGGCTGTAAGGACTTATATTAATCATTCAGTATAACTATCATCTTACACTTAGAGTACAGTAGATACCTAAATATTAGTCCCAAGTAGCATATGCTGAGAAAAGAGGTGTAGCTCCTCAGTTATTATGTATTCTGACATTCTCTGAAGTTTATTTTAGAAGCAGTTCTTGAGCTACGTAATGTCAAAAGTAAAAAGGGGACAAATCTCAATCTTGTTGTTGTTAAAAAAGTAAGGATTCGGGTACAAACTAAGTTTAAACTTACCTTCTTTATTTTTTCTTTCCATGAATAGTGGGAGGGCTGTGCTAGTCTATGTATAGATAAAGTGGAACAGGCCAAGTCTTTTTTTAAATACAAAATTAGGTCATGTGCAGAGGTACTAGTCCCAATTCAGTTGTTAATTAATGACAGATGTGGCCCATAAAATTAACTTTTTTGTTGTTCTTTTAAAAGGTCTTTTTTTGGGGGGGAGGGCGTGAAAAATCCACTTGATTTTGTTGGTGACAATTCATGAACAAGGTTGTTCTGTTTAAGTGCAGAATACTTAAAAATAATTAGTAAACTAATTTTTATTTGATTCATTTATGAAAACACTTTTTGTTGTTTTTTAAACATTTTTAACTCTTCTTCCTTTGACTTTCAGAGTAAGAAGCAACTGGTGGTGTGGACTTTAGAATTGTCTTTTTAAATACTTATATATTTTATAATACAAATTTATTGAGGCATGGTGAACAGTTAGCCCTAAGTCATTCAGGTAGTGTCTTCTGAACAGTAGTGTACATAAAAATCACATAAGTTACTTAAGATATACCAATTCTTGACTAACTGCCCCCACCACTGTCCCTACCACGGTAACTCTGGGATATGATGGGATATGACCCAAGAATTTTAGTCAGCATCTCTAGGTGAGTCTGATATAGATGATCGATTTACCACCCCTTAAGAAATTAGTGTTAATACTGTTGCCTTCACTTTTATGAGTCAGTGGGCTAGGCATGTGCCCCAGATTCTTCCCCTAATCAAACTCCAAAGGTAATAATTCTCATTGTAACAAAAATTGGGAAATAAAGCACATAGAAAAAGAATCATATATAATCCCATTGTCCAGAGAACTCTGAGAATGTTTTAGTTTGTTTTTCTTCATACTTTGAAATTTTTAGTTAGGGAAAAATTGGTACAACTGTAATAGCATAAACAATTTTAAAAATCATCCCAAAAAAGAAATTTTTAGTTAGAGTTTAGTTGGAAGTTAAAAGCAGTTTCATATATTTTTTTTCTCATTAACCTCATAAAATTTTTTATTATGTTATTAAAAATCATTGACATTTTCATTGCTTGTATAGTATTGCCTCATATATTGGATATTTATTTGCTTAACCATTCTTCTGTTGGATTTTTAGATCTAATAAATAATATTGGAATGATCGTCTTTGTGGGAGAAAACCTTTTTTTTCCTGTATCTAAGATTCCCTCCCCTACTTGGCTGAGAGTCCAAATATTTTTAAAAGCTTTGAAACATACTGCCAAACTTTTCCAAAAAGGTTCAGCTAATTAAAATTACTACCAGTAAACTAAAATTGTTACATTGTACCTTTACCAGCATCCAGTATTTAAAAAAAAAAACTCTATTTTTGCTTCACTAGACGAAATGGCGTATAGTTGCTTAACCATCCCTTGTTGTAAATATGTTTTGTATATATGTAAAAATTAGTTTGATATTTTATATTAAGTTTTTTTCTACCATGAATGTATCCTTTCACAAGTTGTTGAGGAAAAAAATCATTAGTGATCAATCAATGGTAAGTACCTTGAAGTTTTCTCAGTGGTCGGAGCTGTTGGTAATAAGCATGGACAGTTCCCTTTTGCCAGAAATGAGATTATTAACAAAAATACTGAGGGTTCACCTGTTTCTTCCATACACTTTGGAATTGAAAGTTGAAGCTGATTTTGAGTTCATTAAAGAAAACAAATTCATTAAGAAACCCTTTCTAATAGTGAATGAACAATATTTCAAATGACCATCAAAAAATTTAACTGGTGGAAAGGGAGAAGGTAAAATATTAAATAAAGTTTAACCATTCATTCCTTGCCAATAAACCTCTTCTAACTACATGTTCTTCTACTTAGGATTACTTTGTATATCTTGATCAGACATCATCATTGCTGCCTTTATTTCTTGGTTTATCAATTTTGAAGAATACCACACTTGAAAATTTCCTGATTTTTAAAAAAGGAGACCATTCTCTTCCCTTTTTCCTTTCTGCAGTGCTTGATATTTATCTAATTAGTTTTGTTTCTTCTATTATTTTTGTTACTCTGAGTAATACGTGTAATAAGTGTGTTTCTGTCCTGTTCACTTACTGAGTTTGCTAGACTCCGTTTGGCCTTCTCATCCCTGGGCTGCCTCTGGAAACCACCTCCAGGCAAAAAGGATGGCAGTGGCAGCGCCCACCTTTTTTTCTTCTCAGGAATCACAGTCCTGGGCTACTTGTTGTACATACGTAAAAATAATTTTCTGTGTTTTATTGACTTTTCTAGTTGTTTGCAGAAGGAAGATAATTTCTGATCCTTGAGGCTGGAAGCTGAAGTCTTTTAATGACTTCTTAATCGCTGAACCTGGTCGTGGTTTCAGAGCCTTTATGGTGAAGTCTTTGGATTGGTACCATCAGGTTTCCCCCCTTCTTGAAATTTTCCTCCTCCTTGACTTCTAAATACTTTTTCCGGTTATACCTTCTACTTCAGACTTCCTGTTTTGCCTCCTTTACTACATCCTCTTACTTTGATAACTTAATTATATTAATTTCAATGATAACAATAGTAGAAGTCACCGTGCCAGTCCTTGTGCTGTGTACTTACGTTATAACTTTAATTCATGAAACAGCTGCTCAGTGTTCTTCAGGGTTCTGTCTTCCTCCTGCTCTCATTCTGTAGGGCTCCACCTATAGGATAATGACTTTTACATTTATACTTTCAGCCCCGATTTCTGTGCTGAGCTCCCAATCTGTGTATCTAACAGTCTGAGCATTTTCACCTGGATTTTCAAAAGGCGTGTCTAAATGCAGTCTAAATGGAACTCTTCTTGGCTTCTCTCTTTTTATCCTATTCTTCATCTTGACGTTATTTAATCTATAGTTAAAAACACATACAACAAAACATATGCTTCACATAAACAAAGATACAATCTGTCTGTTAATTTAACCTTCTAATTATTCTCGACTCTGGCCCTGCTTTTCCATTCCTTCTACTCTTGTCCTCTTGCAGCTTTCTGCATTTTTGTGTCTGTCCTGTTCTTCCAGCCTCCTAAATGATCTGTGCCTTTAGTTGTGTCCCTCTAAAATCTGTAATATTTCTAAATTTTAAATCAGAGTGTACTTCTGACTTAAAGTATTCACTGGTTCCCTAAATGCTACTGGATATGGCTGTTTTTTAACATGACATGCCAACTTTCCTTATTGTCATTTGCTTCCCCTTAGATATTTCTCTTGCTGCTCCTTTTGCCTACTCTGTAAGTCAGCATCATTCCCGACTGTACCATGCTTTTTTTATCACCTCAAACTTTTTTCGTGCTCCTCCTGTATCCTCAGCTTTTACCTGGCTAACTTTTGAATTTCTGAGGTGTAGTTACTTGTTTCCAGGTCTCTTCCTTTTTGCTCTATGGTATCCCTTGTGTAGTTCTAGCATTGTGTCTAATATGCATTTAAATGATTTTTGTTACACTTTCTTTTCCTATGAGGTCCTAGAACAAAAGACATTTTTTTATTCATAGTTTTAATATTAGCACCTAGCTGAGAACTTGACACTCAATTCATTTTTAGGTAGTTTCTATCTTAGGTGCTGGCACAACTGTTCATTCTATTTCCCAAACTGGAAATGTGGGTGTTTTCCTAGTTTCCTCACATGTAACCAGAGTCCTTAATTTTGCTTTTAGTTGGGCATATGTGTTTGCACTTGTTCGTTTGTTTGTCCATTCAACAAATCTCATTAAGTGTGACTGTGCGCTAGGTGCAGTGTACTGACCATGTTATGGGCTGAACATTGTATTGAATTTATAAAATTTATAGATCAATTTTTGGAGCAGTAATGTTTACAAAGTTCAGTTTTTCCATTTGGGAGCACAAGTTCATCTATTCAAATATATTTTTCGGGGCCTAAGGAAAGTTTTATAAGTATTCCTCACTTGGTTTTCTATATTTTTGTTAGAGCTTATTTGTGTTAAACAGTTTTTCTCCCATTATAAATGAGATTTTTTTATTCTGTTAATTCTAACTTATTGCTCACATATGGGAAACTGATGAAATGATCTTATATCTGGCCACGTAATTAAATTTAGTAGTTTTCATGGACTTTGGTTTTCAGATATTGATTATATCAATGACATATACCAGGGTTTTTCTTTTTGGTATTTATTTAAGTTTCATTTTTCATATCTTGGTACATTGCTTAGGAACTCCAGTACAATGTTGAATAAAAGCATCTTAGTATTATTCTTCATTTTAATGAAAATGCTTTCCATCAATGTCATGCTAAGAATGATGTTTATTCTAAATAATTTTTAAAAGTCAAATTGAGGAGACATCATCTGTTCCTCACTTGCTGAGTTTTATCCTGAATCCATATTGAATTTTACCAAATACTTTGTTGGTCTGTGGAGATGACCATGTTAGTCTGTCAATGCAAAGGATTACAGTGAGAGATTTCCTAAAGACAAGAGTTTCTTAACATACCTGCTCTTTTCCTGATTTATTTAATGCAGTTCTGGATTTGATTGCCAGTTTTTTTGTGTGCACCCTTACCTCTTATATCAGCCACATATAAGTCAGAAGTTTTCTATTTATTTATTTAGTATTATTTTATTATTATTTTTTTATTGTTGTTGAAGTACAGTTGTCTCCATTTTCATCCCACCACGGCCCCTGTCCCACCTCCCACCCTCAAACCTACCTCCTTTGGCTTTGTCCATGTGTCCTTCATACATGTTCCTTGATGAACCTTCCTCTATTTTCCCCCATTATCCTTCTCCCCTGTTCCCTCTTGTTACTATCAGTTTGTTCTTTATTTCAGTGTTTCTGGTTATATTTTGCTTGCTTATTTGTTTTGTTGATTAGGTTCCACTTACAGGTGAGATCATACGGTATTTGTCTTTCACCACCTGGCTTATTTCACTTAGCATAACACTCTCCATTTCCATCCATGCTGTTGGAAAGGGTAGGAGCTCCTTCTTTCTTTCTGCTGCATAGAATTCCATTGTGTAAATGTACCATCTTTTTTTGATCCACTCATTTACTGATGGGCACTTAGGTTGCTTCCAGCACTTGGCTACTGTAAATTGTGCTGCTATGAACATTGGGGTGCATAGGTTCTTTTGAATTGGTGTTTCAGGATTCTTAGGATATAATCCCAGTAGTGGTGTTGCTAGGTCAAAAGGCAGTTCCATTTTTAGTTTTCTGAGGAAATTCCATACTGTTTTCCATTGTGGCTGCACCAGTCTGCATTCCCACCAACACTGCACTAGGGTTCCCTTTTCTGCACAGCCTCTCCAGCACTTGTTTGTTGATTTGGTTATGATGGCCACTCTGACTGCTAATGTTTTATTTGGTATATTGTCATTTATAAGTGAGATTGGTTTATAATTTTCTCACATTTAATTCTTCCCTGCTTTTATTTCAGAATTACATTAACTTTACAAACTGTGTTTAAGTAGTCTAATTTTTAAATTAGAAAAACTTTAAATTTGAACTTTTTAAACAACAGGAACTAGTTGTTTCTTTAAAATGTAGTAGAATTTGTCCATAAACAACATTTAGAAAGAGGCTGTTTCTTGGTATCTTTATTTCCCCAAGTCTGGAAAAGAATCAGGAACAAAGTAAGAGCTTTTTTCTTTTAATACTTGTTGAATAAATAGTCTCTTGATACGTTTCTGGGAAATGATTTACTATATAGAATTATTAACAGTTTATTTTAGTCAGAGTAGCATTGTTATCCTAGTGAATTCAACAGGATACATAATTAGTTTGGAAGAGAAATACATGGAAATTTGTCTTTGGGGATAGATTTTCCTCATAGGAAGATGCCATTCAGCAGTAGTCTAAAGTCAAAGCTAGCATTTTTAGAAATATGTTGATTTGTATGATTATAATTTGTATCAGTCTAATTTGTATCATTGAGTAAACTGTATTGGCCATAATTACCATGTATAAAAAGACCAAAGGTAAACATTTTACAAATGTATTCAAGTTGTGGATTATTTTTAGTGTTTTCTATTTCAAAGCTTATTATGTAATTTAGATTCGTTGTAATTGTTTTATAGGCAAATAATTTTTTCAGAAGTTACAGTACTTTAATTTCAGTAAAACTGGTTCAGTATATCTCTACATTTCCCTTTCTAATTCAACATTTTTAAGCATTCATACAATAATGGGTATGTTATTGAGGTATTGAACATATGAACGTAACTCTAGGATTTATGTGATAAAGCAGTGGTTCTAAACCAAGGAGAGTTTTATCCCCAGGGGACATTTGGCAGTGTCTGGAGACTTTGTAGTTGTCCTAATGGAGGGTGAGGGAATGCCACCGTTGTGTAGGGGGTAGAGGCCAAAGATGCTGGTGAACATTCTGTGACGTGCAGGACAGGCTCCACAACAAAGAATGATCTGTCCCAAAATGCAGAGGTGCTGAGGTTGAGAACCCCTGTCATAAAAAGAAAGATACATACAAAACTATGAATACACAAATACAAAAAGGTATTCGTAGACGTGCGCTTTTTTCCAGCAACTAAATTATAACAGTTTACAATGTCCTTATGCAAAGTGTGTGAAGAGTATTCTGCTCTTGACATCTAGTGAAACATTTAAAACTAAAAAATGTAGGTTAAGATCAAGCATGTAAATCAGAGTTGCTGCTCATTCTTATTTTTCCACTATTAGGAAATTCACAATTAAGGGAACTAGGAATAAATTAAATGATTTGTTTATGACCACTAAGAAATCATAACTGAGAAGGAATAGAATGTAATAAATTGTTAGCTGAAGTAATCTATCTCCTTTAAAGATCTTTCATTTATATTCCCGATTTAATATTAAAGTTTTGAATATAAAAATATTTCTTTTGATAGTTTTCTGAATAATTGCTGAGTTACTCATGTAACTCATGAGGCTTTTTGTGTTTTAAAAATTGTCTAAAGTCATAGAATTTTAGAGCCAAAGCAGACCTAGGTTGTTTAACCCAGGTTTCTCATTTAGAGCTATTACAAAATCCGTATTTAGAGAGGTGAAGTGATCCGATCCAGTGTCACACAACTGGTTATTGCCAGATCGTGGACTGGCACCCACACCTCTTGACTTCTAGTCGTATATTCTTTCAGGGTGAGGGAAAGTTTTTAATCACACTTTGGATTCTATTTGAATCTTTAATTTTTTTCAAACTCTGAATATTGAAACTGTTACTTCCTCAGATAGAGTATATATACCTATATATGTTCTAAAATGAATTTTAGTATATATGTTTATATATCCTGTGTGTTACTTAATTTTAATTTATTTTATGCCAGTTTAAATATGAATATTTCAAAATTTTCACAGGCAACAACACCTCCAAATCAAGGACGTCCAGATTCTCCTGTGTATGCTAACCTTCAAGAACTGAAACTATCCCAGTCTGCTCTCCCTCCACTTCCTGGGAGCCCAGCAATTCAGATTAATGGAGAATGGGAAACTCATAAAGATAGTTCAGGACGTAGTTATTACTATAACAGAGGAACACAGGAAAGAACTTGGAAACCCCCTCGATGGACTCGTGATACGAGCATGGGCAAAGGAGATTTTCAAAGTCCAGGAGAACCAGAGGTATGAGAATCAGGAAGTCCATCAGTGAGTTACCGAACTTTGGTTTTTTCATTATTCAGAGACAAAAGGAGGGAATAGGTTTGTATCTTTGTACTGAAATAATAGAACACTTGAAATCTCTAAGATACCAAATCTTCTTTCCAAATTTTATTATGTTAATGCTAGTTACTGCCTAATCTCTTAACTAGTAGACAGTAGCTAACCTTGTAGTGTGCTTACTAGTTGCAGAATTAACTCTACTAAAGCTGCATGGTGCCAATGATTTCCTTCATGTGCTGATGTGCTAGAAGATAGTTAAATCACTGTTATTGCCCAAGCAGTGACTTTTTTTTAGAAAAAGATGGAAAGAAATAATGTGTCTTAGCCAAATACATAACGGCAGATATTTAACTGATTCAAACACACACTTGATTGATTTGGTCTGTGAGCAGGATAACTTCTCAGTTCCTGTCAGTCATATGTTCAAGATCACTTTTTGTTTACATGGAAGGGAAATAAATATAATCTTACGTCTGTGCTAAAAATGGATCATCCTGTAAGTTTGACAATGCGTTCTACGGTCATTGTTTTCTCTGACAGGTGTTCATACTATCTTTCCCCTCCCTGCCTTGGTTTCACCTTTCCCCACACTTCTTGATGAAGGGTGGTGTGGTGAATTGGCCAGCTTTGTTTTGACACATACTTACCTCAGAGGCCTGTAGAGATTCCTGGGGTTGTCTTAGATATGCCGGGAAAGTTTGGTTGGGGTTGACATACTGGTGCTAAATCCTGCTGTTCCATAGTCAGGGTCCTGGCCTGCATAGGACACCCTGCTCTTACAAAGAGCAGCTGGCTTGTACAATAAAAAACGGGAGCTGAAAAAATCAGGTAACACCAGTATTTAGCAGATTCTAAAAGCTTTTTGTGTTAATAATCCCTCTTCTTGTCCCATTTTTTGGTTGGTTATTTATAGCGTTGGTGTGGTGGTAACTTGTACTTTAGTGTTCAAGAATGAGATTGAGAATAGTGAGAGAAATTATTTCTGGTTACTGTAATAAGAAAGGTGTTAGGAAGATTAATTTGAAATGTAGATCTAGAAAGATTTGAAAATGAATTATCCTGTGTATCAACAGTAAAGTAAAATCTTGTAATTTGGGAGAGTTGGGGAAAGGACTAAGTTATAGAGTGATTTAAAGGAATTTAAAGGACACACAGGAACTTTTAACAATATGTTTTTTAGCTTTCTATCTCAATAAATGAAAGAGTGATTTGTATATCAGAGTCTCAGCTTACACTGCCAGTCTCTGCACAAATCGTAAAAATAGGTGTTTCCAAAGTGGCTGGAACACATCTCCCAGTAACTTTTTGAGAAGGGTTGTGCATGGGAGGCAAAGTTGAGACTTTGTGAAAATGTCTGTATTGTGCTCTCATATATAATTGCTAGTTTTCCTGAATGTAAGGCATTTTGAACTTTACTTTTTGGCAGGCTGGGTCAGCTACTTGTTGGGGAGTTCCTAGTGTTAGAATCATTAGGCCTTTCCTTTTAGACTAACCAAAGTTTCCACAGAAGTTTTAAAATCTCTCTAGAAAGTCAGGGCTGCGAGGGTGTGCATAGTTAGCATTCAATTTTGCGTACAATCCGTGGTGTCTCCTCTTTCTGTTTAGTACCCTTGTCTCAATTATGATGTCTGAGTTGTTGTCTTCCAGCTCAGAATCTTACCGTTTTTCCCTCTTGAGAGGGAACAAATACTGTGCTTCTGGTATAAGGGAGAGGTGAGCGTCCAGCAGCTAGGTGTGAAAAAGGGGGTTCTGGCAATCTTAGTCCTTACTTTAGTACCCCTGCATTCACCTCCAGTTCCGGGAATACATGATACTTTCAGTTCCTGCGCCGTTTGAAGATTCTTTATAAACTTGTTGGATTTCATCTTCCCTTCACAACTCCACTCCCCACTCTCACCAGTTTAGATTCTGCTTTGTTGTTCTGCTCAGCTTTCAGAGTTTCGTGACTCTTCTTGTGGGTTTAGGTCTTTTAAAACATACTATTTTTATTTTAGTGGGGTTTGAAATTGAGCAAGTGTTCAGTCTTTCATCTTAACTTTGAGGCTTATTATTTCAGTGTTCACACTAGAGCAAAGATTCTCAACTGGGGACAGTTCGCCTGAGGGGTAGGGGTTAGACGATGTGAAGACAATTTTGGTTGTTGCAGCTGGGAGAGCGCCCCTGGTCTCCAGGGGATGGAGGCCAGAGATGCTGTGGAATAGTCTGTGAGTCACAAGACACCCCCCACACACAGTATCTGGCTCTAAATGTCAGTGGTGCTGCTGTTGAGAAGCCTGCCTTAGAAATTTTGACGTGCACACTATCAAATTCTAAAGTTAGTATCTTCTTGCTCCTTAAAGCTGTGCAGGAACTGTACATATTTTTGTGCCATTGTTGTCTTTATATTTTGTTTCTATTTTTAGCCCCCTTGTTATTGTTGTACAGGGTGACTCTTAAAATTAATTGTCAGATTTACCACCTTTTAAAGTCATATTTCTTTGCAAAAATTAGATTATCTTGGATAACTTTTCTGCCGTCTTAAGTACATACTTTTAAATTTCCTTGGTGAGGATCGCTTAGTGATAGAGTCTTAGCTTTTGTTTATTTGGAAATTTACTTATTTCATCCTTGTATTTGAAGAATGTCTTTACTGGGTATACAGATCTAAGTTGAATGTTTACTTGTTTGTTTTTTCCCCTAATTTATTAAAGATTTTATTCTCATGTCTCCAGGCTTCCATGGCTAGTGATGACAATTTAGTTGTCAGTTGATGGTCTTCATCTCAAGGACAGCTTGTTGCTGCATGCTGGCAGCTTTTAAAGACTTATCTGTCATTTTCACCACCATGTGATTAGACGAAGTATCTTTTCTATTTCCTGCCAGGGCTTTGTTGGGACCCCTGAATTTGAGGAGTCCTATCTTTGATCAGTTTTGGAAAATTCTTAGCCGTTATCTCTCTACAGCTTCTGCTCCGTTTTCCCTTTCTTCTTGTTCTGGAATGTTGAGTAGATGAACATTTTGTCTGCTCACTCTGTCATGTCTCTTGATTTCCCTTATATTTAAAACTGTTATCTCTATGGCTCTTTGATTCATTCTCAGTGACTGCTAGATGTAGCTCCTGTTCACTATTTTCTTCATCTACATTTTTACTTGATGATAAACCAGTCCTTGAATTTTAAAAATGTGTTATTTTTATTTGTTTGGTAGCTTCCCCTCTTATTACTTTGAAAAGTTTTAAGCCTACAAAAAACTAGAAAGACAGTATAGTGAGAATCCGTGTACCAGACTCTTCACATAGGTTACCAGTTGTTAGTGTTTTGCTACATTTGCTTGATTTTTCTCTCCCTCCTTCCATCTTCTAGTAACTTATTTTGAACCATTTGGAGAAGACAACATAATTTTTTTAATTCTCTTAAGTATGTGGACATTTTCCAGTAAAACCTCTTTTTTGGTGAAAATAGATTTATCACAGAAACAATTTAATGCTAATGTATTGTTTAATATGCAGTTAATATCCTATGTTTCTGACTTTTTAAGTAATGTCCTTTATAGTTTCTTTCCTGCGATGAAGGATCCAGTGAAGGGTCATCTGTTGCATTTATTTGTTATATCTTTTTTTAGTCTTATATTTTTGTTTTTGATAATTCTGGTATATAAAGTCATTGAAAATCTGAGCATGCTGTCTGTTTTTCTGCTGTCACTCATGGTGTGTTGCTTCACCTCATGGCACAGGCGTGTGTGTGTGTGTCTTAACATGAGATTATAGTTCTTAGAAATTCATATATAGGAAGTTTTTTTAATCCTCACCTGAGGACATTTTTTCATTACTGTTAGAGAGGGAGAGAGAGAAAAGAAGAGAGAGAAGCATTGGTACGTGCCCGGATGGGGGATCTTATGTGCTGAGACAGGGGATCGTCCTTTCTCAGACTGGATAAAACCCACAACCTAGGTATGTGCTCTGACCGGGAATTGAACCTGTGACCTTTAGGATACCAGGACGATGCTCCAGCCAACTGAGCCACACTGGCCAGGGTATCATGTATAAGAAGTCTTTAATGCTGGGGTTGGAAGTTTCTTCCTTTAGAGAGTGTTTGCTGTTGTGTCTGCCAGGTGCTTAGGCAAACTAGTATCCTCTGAACATTTGAAACTAAGTTTGTAGCTTTAGTCTTTACTGGCCACTTAGGTAGGTAATTTGTATTACTTGAAGATGGGTTTGTGATTAAGGATTTCCCTAATTTCCCCCCATTACTGGGGAGGATTCCTGTGATTTCCCTAGTGTTGAATAAAGGGACAAAATTTCCTTCTGGCTCACCCATAGTCTGTGGGTTTAATTCTTGGCGGTTCCAGTTTTGTATTGTAGGGTGTCCTTTTAGAGTCCCTGTCTTTGGTGGTCCTGAGTCCTGTTCCTTAATACTTCTGCATGGCCTTGAAAACTAACGTTCTAGTTCGAGGTTTGGCAAACGCCTTCGAGGAGAAAGCTGGTCTTTCCTTATCTTTTTGGATTCTTCTACTTAGTTTTTGTCCTCCAAGGTATTACTTAACTAACCTCTCGCTCATTAATGATTTTTAAAAATGTTTCATCCAGATGATCAGTTGGGTACCTACCTTTTAGTATGCTATAAATGGAACATTTTTAAAGCCCTCTCACATATCTGCTAGGCTACATGTGCTGCAGGGTATATACCCCAAAGTTCCTGAGCCAGGTATCCTGTTGAGTAGAAGTATTTAGTATAGAGCAGTTAATGTTTGGAGAATCCTTGCCAAAAATACTCTTAGTTTTTATTTCATTGCCATTAAATGGCTCTTTCCTAACAGTATAAATATCAAGATCTTAAAGCTACTCCTGTTTCTTACTTTTTATGGCAGAAAGGAGTCTCTTTTTTGCTCAAAAATTGGGAAATTGTGGTGAGCATTTTGTCAACTCAAAAATCATATTTATGAAAAATATTCAGTGTTTCTTAGATTAATTTTATTAATTAGATTGCCTTTTATTCTGTTGCTAAAAGATTTTATTGCCCTTTGCATACCTGAGCTTACATTTTAAGTGGTCTCTATTAAATTGAAAAAATTCCTGATGTTTAAATTAGGTTTTCCTTTTTTTAAAAAAAAAGGTTTTATTTTCAGAGAGAAGGGAACAAAGGGAGAGAGAGAGAGAGATTGATGTTCAAGAGAAATGTCAATTGGTTACCTCTTGCACACCCCCAACCGGGGACCTGGCCCACAACCCAGGCATGTGCCGTGACCTGGAATCGAACATGCAACCTTTCGGTTTGTGGGATGACACCCAACCCACTGAGCCACACCAGTCAGGACTCCAATTTTTTTAAATGTTACTATTAAAACATACGCAGCTCACTTGCAAGGCTTCTGCAGCATTATCTTTGTCAGTACTTGTGAATGTATTAATATTAGGCTCTTTGTTTTTAAATTACTTCTGCAACATTTAGAATCTACCTTAGTGTTACAGATCAAATTACAGTGGTAGAAAATACATGGTTAAGATTTAATTACAAAAACCCTTTTACCTGAAAGTGACCCTGGAAGAGTTATTTGCACGTGAGAATTAACCCAGTAGATATTTATTGAATGAGTGAAGTGCAGCCAAATTGCTACTTAGCCACATTATGGTGCCTTGTATTTGAAAAAGCAGAGATTAACTTTTCTCAGTCTTTTTTTTTTCAGTGTCTTATATGTCTGGAGTTTATTGTGCTTTTTAAAGTAAAGCATACCTAAATTATTTGTACACTGAACTTCTTAATCTTTGTGCTTGATTTTTTGTTTTTGTTTTGTTTTAAAGTTTAGTTTCCAACTGTCTTTAATAAGCATTTGGTTGAGTGAGTTAGGAAAACTTGCCAATAAATTAGAACATAAAATAGTGTTACCAAGGTAGTATCTTTTCTCCCATGTCTCCCACACACTTTTTAAAAATAGTTTAAGTTACACTGATGGAGCACTGTTGTTTGCCAGGCATTTGACTAGGAACTTGTGACAGACTCACAGGTGAGTGAGAATGTGAAGATACTCGGTGCCCTTCATCACCTGCTTTGCTGGTACAGAGGCGTGTTTGTGCGTACACTCCTGTGTCATTTTTCAACCTGATTTCAGTTCAAAGGCAGCATTAAATAAAAGGTAGCATTTTTGTCTCTGTGAAAACGTTGTTTTCAATTTTATTATGGTGAACTTTTCTTTGAAATTTGTTTATTGTTTTTTTAGAGAGAGAGAAAGGGACAGAAGGAAACATCCATTTGTCCTTCTGCTTATTTTTGCAGTCATTGGTTGATTATTTGTATGTGCCCTGACTGGAGACTGAGCCCACAACCGTGGTGTATTGGGATGACACTGTAATCTACTGAGCTACCTTGCCAGGGTGGTGAACTTTTCTAGGGTTGCATTAATGGGATGAAATAACTACTATTAATTTCACCTTAACACTTACAGTATACCATTAAAAAGAGTGAACTATTTGTTTTGAAAATTATTAAAATATATTCAGGTTATTTTTGTATTTATAGTCAAATACAGTTGCTTAATCTCTTAGATTTTCAACTACTGCATACTTACATTGTCAAAGAAGAAAAATCCTTATATTTCTGACTATTTGTAGCTTCTTTCATCAGAAGAAAACTTCCACAGCATTTGTTACAGCCAGTCAGATAGGCAGTGTGGTTCTCCTCCAAGGGGTTGGTCAGAAGAGTTGGATGAACGTGGGCATACCTTGTATACCAGTGACTATACTAATGAAAAGGTACATTCTTTTTTTTCTCCTCTAGTTTTCTTGGTTAAATCCTCTTGTAAAATCGTGTACTGAAATTTATTAGTATTTAAAAAACACTCAAAATACTTTTCATTGTAATTTGTAGTCATGTAGATTGACAACATGAAAACTCAGTGTCTAACTACTGACTCATGGTTTTGAACTGCACCCAATTACATTGATTTTTATGGCGTCAGAACTTAAGACAGACCTTTTTAAGAGTAGGCTTGTTGAGTGTCATTCTGTTTAGACTTCTTCAGTAAACATACTGCTTTATACAGTCATCCCTTAGTATCCTTGAGGGGTTGGTTCCAGGACCCTCTTTTCCCCCCACAGATACCATAATCCAAGGGTGCTCAGGTCCTTGGGTTATGTAAAATGGTACAGTGTTTGCACATGGCCTACAGCAGAGTCTGCCTACGTATCACTTCGTTCGCAGGATTCAGTGTAGAGTTTGGCATGTGGCAAATCTAAATTTTGCTTTTTGGAACTTTCTGGGATTTGGGGAATGGGGAGGGATATTTTCAGTCTGCAGTTGGTTAAATCTGTGGGTGGGAAACCTGAGGATACAAAGGACTGACTGTATTTTTCTTGGGGAATAGATTTTTGGTAATACTAGTTTTCTTAGCTTGTTGTTATGACATACTACCTCACTTCCTATACTCCTTTTTCTTTTATAACCAAGTTATATAAAAAAAACAGTCATGATGAATCTAGTATCTTATGATTAATTAACTAGTTTGGAAATGCATATTGAAGTTTTATGTGTGTATTGCATCTCAGATCATCAGAGAAAGTAACTGAGTTGATTGGGCTGGTTTAGAGGATAGGCCCTTGGGAAAGAATGGAGGAGGTAGGGTTTTACCCCCGCCCCCTCCCCCATTTCTGCTTTAATTATTTGAATGTGAGGAAATGGTAGTATTCACATATATTACAGTCAAGATCACATGTTTGTATTAGCAGTAGGCTTTCCCTCTTCACATTCTCTGTATTACATTGTATGAAATAGTTTTGCTATGATTATTTAATCATAGTGAGTAAGATATGTTGGCTACATGAAGTTTGGCTTAAATTGTTCAGTAGTTTTCTACTTAAAGATTGAAGAAAAATCCTCTTCTGTTAAATTTTCAATCCTGTTTTGGGGGTGGGTGTGGCCCTGTGTTCAGTGCACATGTATCTCTATCTTTATGTTATATAAGAGTATTTCTTATGTTTTCAGTGGTACTTGAACTACTAGCTTGACTTTGGATGAAAGGGAGGGAAAATAAGCTTACATTTAATATTGAGTTCATTTACTCTTTCTAAACTTAAAATGTAAGTATTAGCCTCAGGTTGATAAATTGTTTTTTGCAGCTTTCTAAAGCAAGTAGACTAGAACTTAGAAGAATAATATCTGATGTCTCTGATTATAAAAGCCTAAACTCTCTTTTACTTAAATTAAAAGATACCACTGTTCTGTTTTTATAGTGGCTCAAGCATGTTGATGATCAAGGTAGACAATATTACTACAGTGCCGATGGATCTAGGTCGGAGTGGGAATTGCCAAAGGTAATAAACCTTAACACTGAATTTCTGTTTAAAAATAGTGGATGAAATAATATGAAAATGGTTTCAGTAGATTTATTTTTAAATTTTTATTCAACTTTTTTTTTACTTTTTTTTATTGATGTTCGAATACAGTTGTCTCCATTTTCCCACACCCACCTCCCGCCCTCAATCCCACACTCGTTTGGCTCTGTCCGTGGGTCCCTCATACATACTCGACGTTTTTATTTTATTAATTTTTTACTGAATTTATTGGGGTAACATTGGTCAATAAAATTATATAGGTTTAAGGTATACAGTTCTGTAATATACCATCTGCATATTGTATTGTGTGTTCATCCCAAGTCAGGTGTGCTTCCATCACCATTTATTCCCACTTTACCTTCTTTTCCTCTTGTAATTACCATACTGTTGTCTGCATCTGTAAGTTTTTTTTTTCTTTGCTTAATCTGTTCAACTTTTTAAAAAGCAACAAAATTAATTTCTTCAGAATTCATCAAGAATCTTGTGATTGGCTAAAATTTTCTAAAACGTACATTATTTTTGTAGATATTATTGATTATTCCTATTAAAAATTGTTTTGGTTTAACGTGAAATTTGTTTTTAATTATTCTTGGAATAAGATTTCTCTTCATTGCCAATAGTGCCATCTTGTATCTAGTTATCTTGAATACATTAAATTTTCTACTTGAAATTGGTCTTATATTTAATCTTTATTTTGAAGAGAAAGAAAATCAACTCACTATTCAAGTTTATTCATGCAGCGTGTGTTGTAACCCAGTCAGTTACTGGCTGAGAGGCAGCGTGTCACAGTGATAAGATCTGCTGGGGTGTCGTCGGGCGGGGTATCTCTCTTCAGACTGACATCAGGGCTAAGTTTGAATGATATCTGAGCAAACACTTAGATTTTAATTAGTACATTACTTTAATACTTTAGAAAACAACTATAATTAGCATGTCTGGCATCAATTATCAGATAGACTTTAGTTTTTAAAGAAATTTCTTTTCCCTAAAATAAGTCCATTTAAAGAAAAAATATTTGGTATAAATAAATACATGGGGATATAGAAAAAAATTACTAGGTGTTACTAATCTAGTGAACTGGTGCTAACAGTAGTTTTTTTCCTATGTGAGTGTTATCTGGCTTGATACTCATGAAATAAGATGATATATACAGCCTGTAGTTCATTTCTAAGAACATGCCTTGTGCATCTGTGTTGAGCCAGTAGCAAAAGAGCTCCATTATAATTCTGATGGCTTTAAAATGTTATGTTGATCAACCTCCACGGATCTCAAGGAACAATGTAGGTTGCTATAATGGAAACTTGGTGGGGGTTAGGGAGAGAGGGATGAAGGAAATATTGGTTCTTACTGGTTAATTTGGCTGTCAAATATAGCCCTAGAATTCTCTTGTAGTTAAAAAAGCTTTGTAAAGTCTTCAAATAAGCATTTTTGGGTACTTTATCACGCATTTTCCATAGGTACTTTCTTTTTTGCCCATCTCAGCAGAACTAAAACTATTTCATATTTTTAACCACTGTGTTGTTTAAATTAACATTTTCTAATTAGAAGTCATATTAAAGTTTACATTTAGACAGTATCATTGTTTTTTTAAGTGTTGTTTTTTTAAGTATTTTTTAAGTATTGTATTTAAGAAGATATATAGGCTCAATATTAGGAAACTAACTTCTGGAGATGCCCTGGGTGAAAGGGAGATGAGAGGCAAGGAACTTGAGTTATATCAAAACCTTAAAGGGTAGTTAGTTTTACAGAAATGGAAATGGATGCCGATTGTGACCAGTGTTATTAGTTCTGTGATATTATCTTATTTTCTGCCGCCATATGCCACTTAGAATAAAGTGTCAGAAGGTCTAGGCAATTTCTTGAATTTCCAATTAAATTTGATATGTAGAGGAGGCTCAAGTTGGGTACAGCGGGAATAAGGAAAAATGTTTTGGAACCACTATTTAATGGATTCTTAATATAAGATAAAGAAAATTACAGATTAAATTCAGTATCCTAAGAAATCTAACAATGAAAGTAAGTCTTAAATAAGTTCTGTCAGGCAGATTTGTAACCCTCAATACAGAGATTAGAAACTTAACCACTATTTTCTGAATACATCTTTGATGCTCGGTACTGTGTAGGTGTTCTACAAGATACAAATGCATAGAGCCTGGTCTTTCCCCTCAAGGACTTTGTTATAAATTTGGAAAGGAGAAACATGTTCATATGCCAGCTAAGGAAGATAGAACTTGTACACACACATTATATACATCTGGTTCTAGATTGGGCATAGGTGAAGGGAATGTAAGCCCAAAGACAAGAGGAAGGATTGGTAAGGAAAAATAAAGAGGGATGAATAAAGAGCAAAGAAACAAAATATCTCTCAAAATGAATGCCATTTAGAATTTTTTTTAAAAAAGACATAAAAAACTGATGCTATTATAGACATGAGAAAATCAAGAGATCATTGTACTCTAGATGATAAAGACTTTATATGTTGTAGATTTTCAAAGATTTAAATGAGGAACCAAAAAAATCGAAACAAATGTTACATGAACAGGTAAATGGAATAAAGAATAAAAAAAGGGTTTTTTAAAATGAAATTGCTTCGTTTGTTTTAAATAAGGTTTATGTTTTGTTTTTTTATTTTTAAGTATATTTCATTGATTATGCTGTTACAGTTTTCTCAATTTTTTTTCTCCCTTTATCCCCACTCCAGCCTGCACCCCCCAACCCTCCATCATTCCTTCCTCCTTAGTTCATGTCCATGGGTCGTACATATAAGTTCTTTGGCTTCTCTGTTTCCTATACCATTCTTAACCTCTCCCCGTTTATTTTATGCCTACCAATTATGCTTCTTATTCCCTGTACCTCCCCACCATTTTCTCCCTTCCCTTCCCCACTGATAACCTTCCATGTGATCTCCATTTCTCCGGTTCTGTTCCTGTTCTACGTGTTTGCTTAGTTTTTGTTTTTTAGAGTCAGTTGTTGATAGTTGTAAGTTTGTTGTCATTTTACTGTTCATATAAACTAGAAGTTTTTGAGATAAAAAAGATAGTCATTGAAATAAAAAGTACAGTGGGTAGCATAAACTACAGAAGAGACAGAGGAAGGTAACATTAATGCATAGTTAAGGGAAATGGAAGATAGGTAGAGTTTTCTATACTCATACTAGGAAGTAAATGGAGGAAATGGTAGAGAAATAATATATAGAAATATGACTTACAGGTGTTTTCTAAAGCTAAAGGAAGGATAGGTGGAAATCCATGTGTTGACAAAGTTTACTGGGTCTACAGGACATCATTATAGGGAGACCATCGTGAAAGCCATCAAAGGGTTAAAGATGAGATTACCTACCTGGGTGGATTGCATCATTGAGCCACTGAGGCCGTCCTTTACCCACTGCTGTATCAGTGCTCTTTCCTGTGCACCTTTTGCTGTGTAGTGGCCTCCCACTGTGGGTGGGGTATGTTGTCATTCTGTTAACTGAGTTCAGTCATGTGACTTGCTTTCACTGATGGAATGTGAGCAAACCTATCAGAAAGCATCGAAGTGAGATGGGCTTCTGTACAGGGCTTGTTCTTTCACCTCTGCCATCGCCATGAGAAGAATATGCCAGGTCAGGCTACTGGTCCCAGGAAAAATAGATTTTTTTAAATAAATAAATAAACAAAGCCTCAGAGTCTGTGGGAAAATACAAAAGATCTAACATTTGTTTTATTGGAGTTCCAGGAGAGGAGAAAGAGTGCAAGGCTGAAAAACATTTGAAGAAATACTGTTTGAAAATGTTCCAAATTTGGTAAAAGGCAAACCCAACAGATTCAAGAAGCTGAGGAAACAGTAGACAGGATAGACCCAAAGAAATCCACGTCAGCATTGTAATCCAATTTCTGAAAACTTAAGGACTTCACTACCGTCACCCCGGCCCCCTCCAATCTTGAAAGCATCTCAGTGAAACAGCACATTACCTGTAGGGTAATAATGAGTTGAATGGCAGTCTTCTTAGAAACTGTGAAGCCAGAAGGAAGTGGTATAGCATTTTTCAGGTGTTGAAAGAGAAGACCTGTTAATCCATAATTGTGTATCCAGCAAAAATTTCCTTCAGGAATGCAAATAAAATAAAGACATTTTTAGATGAAAGTAAATTGAGAGATTTAGCACTAGCCATCTTTTTCTGAAAAAATTGCTATAAACAAAAGGGAAATGCTAACTGACGAAAATTTGGAACATCGGGAATGGAGAAACAGTTGGAAGGCTGAATATCTGAGGAGACTTTGTCCTGAATTCAAAAATTATGTTTGATACTCAGAACAAAAATTACCTTTCTGGAGACTTCCCCCCTTGTAGTACAGGCTTCCCCCCCAGGTGAGGGTTCTGGGAGCCCATCTGTATCAGTGCACTAAGTAGCCTTGTT